>NC_083459.1:20594552-21897052 GCF_023558535.2 Drosophila nasuta
CACACATACATACGTAGATACGTACATAAATATCCATATACGGTGTGTGTGTGTGTGTGTGTGTGTGTGTGTGTGTGGATGGATGGAGGAAACAGATGCAATGCTTTCAACTCTGATCCCAAACACGTAAAATAGTTTTGATACCCATTTAATAAAAATTCTTTCTATGTATGTTTTTAGTTTGTTTTCGTTCTCCGTCGTTTTTCTTTAGCATTTTTGGGCCTCCTCCCTATTGCCTTGTGCTCGTTTTGTCATTTATATTGTTAGCCCCACCCGGACCATGCCCACCTGCCAGCCAACAAACCAACGAACCAACGAACCAACGAACCAATGAAGCAACGAACCAACGAAGCGAGCCAAGCACTTTTGACTCTCTCTCCATCTCTCTCTTTCTCTCTGTTTGTCCCTGTCTCTGTCTCTTTGGCTGTGTGACGCTGCGGCAACACTTTTCAGCACGCTGCGTCAAAGCCGGAAAGTGAAAAATCCCAAACGGAAATACATTCATTTGCTTGTTTTACTTTTCCAATTCCAACGCCGGAGGTTTCCATCTTCTCTCTATCTCCCTCTGTCGACTGCCGAGGGCTGACTTACACTCTGTATGTGTGTGTGTGTGTGTGTTGGCAAGTTTTGCTGCTGCTTTGCTGCTGGCGCAGTTTTTGGCTTCGGTGCCGCAGTCACGTTTAAAACATTAAAGTTAGATTTATGACTCTTTGGGTTATAAAATGTCTTTAGATTGATTCCCGTCACATGATGACAGTTTTTCGTTTTTCATTCAGTTCAAGGCAGGCGAACCACACACTCTCTCTCTCTCTCCCTCTCTCTTTCTAGCTGTGTATGTGTGTATTCCCCAACATGGACTTTTGCCTAGAGGGCAGGACACGGCACCCAAGTCATGGGCACCATGTGTAGACAATGAATTTTTAAGTTGTTTATAAGTTGAGCTGCCTTCTGTCTCCCTCTCACTCTCCTACTCTATCTCTCTCTTTTTCTCTCTCTCTATCTGTGTGCGAGTTGGGAATTCCATTCATTCCATGCCTAGTTGGAGTCTCTTCGCTTCGCCTGCATTAATTTTAGTGCGCATCAATTTCAAACCACTTGAAATTTGACAAATTGTGTCGCAGCAGCCACATTGACACACTTAATCCAACACACACACATACAGTGAAAGGGAAGGGCAAGGGAGGAGGGCGGAGGGCGGAGAAAAGCCACAAATGGAACGAGTGCATTCGCTTTTCATTCGCTTTTTCCATTCGTTTCGTTCATTCGTTCGTTTCGTTTCGTTTCGTTTCGTTTGGTTCGTTCATTACCATTTTGGCCGTTATCAAAGGCAATTTTTAATTAGTCGGTGCCTGATTGATGGCGCTGATAAAGAAATGTCATGACAGCAGCTGAATTTCCGTTTTCCATCTATACAATACGCTTCATTCGTGGGGAGGGAAATGGAAAGCTCGCTGGCCACACCGCACCGCGCACTAAATGGCCAAATGGGAAAAGTGAGGAAAAATTGCGCGAAATGGGGAAAATGGGGAAAATGGGCCGCGTTCATTAGCGTGTCGCCCGCACTGACACAAAAGGAAGCTGGGCGCGCGATAGAATTATCAAACATGGCCGCAATGACTATAAGGTATATAGTAGTAGATGGTTGAAGAGAGAGAGGGGGAACGGGGGCAGGCTTACGTGCCACTGCACACATTGTGGCAATGTGGAAGGGATTGGAAAAAGAAATGGAGAGCGGAGAGAGGAGGAAAGCGGGAATGGTTGCTTGCAGATTTCCAAGCGCTAATTACGTGGTCATTAATTGCGCTAATTATTTTTCATTTTCTGCGCTTCGCTTTTTAATGCACAACCTCCAACCTCAACTCTCTCTCTCTCTCTCTCTCTCTCTCTCTCTCTCTCTCTCTCTATCTCCATCTCTCTATTTAACGTGCATCTCTTTCGCTGCTCTTCAGGTTTCATCTTTATTTTCAATTTCATACATTTCATTTTGCATCATTTGCATGCCACATTTGAATTCCTTTCTGTCTGCGTTGTACTTCGTACTAAATGGAGAGCCTGGAGAGCAGCTTGGTTCCTACTATTTGCAGCCACTGTGTCTGTGTCTTGTGCAAAGATTGTCGTCCACTTTGTGCACTCAACTTGCAAATTTCCAACACGTTTTCTACATACTCTCGGTTTGTAATAAAATAAATTAAAAAATATAGTAAAAACAATAAAAACAAATAAATAATAAAAAAACAAATAAAAAAAATACATATAATAAACTTAAGAAAAAACTAATAATTATAAAGAATGCTAAAATAAGTAAATCAAACAGAGAAAATAATGTTTTTTATAAAACTTACAACATAGAATAGAAAATAAATAAATCGAACGAAGCAAATAATTTCAATAAAATTTATGAAATATTGAATATAGTCAAATAAAGTATATTTAATACTAAAATAAATTTGAATATATGTATATATAAATTAATGGGAAGAATAACAATATTTATATGTTGTATAGAGTAAATAAATAAAAGAATACAAATAAACTCATATCATTTGTGTATTATAATTTAAATAGTCTCAAAATAATATAAATTAATAAGCATATCGAAATGATTATATTGAAAAAATAAATATAAAATTTCACTAGAAATATCAGTAATAAAATTAAACCTTGAAAATATTTAATAGGCTTCCCTTAACAAAATACTTAAAAATGTTTATTTTCTTCTCTTGTAATAAAAAATATTCTCATTCTTCGTTAACTTTTATCTTAATATTTGTATTTTTTTTGTAAGAAACATAACATAATATATTTGTATATTAATATTTAGATATATTTGTGTTACAAGAATTTCGCATTAATATTTCTCAGCCCCGTTTAGCTTTATGTACTTGTAGTATACTTTTTGTAGAGCATTCGCAATTCGTTCTTGCTGCGCTCGCTGTGCGCTTCCTTTTGCTGACTTTACTCGCTGAGTGTTTTTTTCATTACGTTCATTTTCTTATGCACATTTCTGTAATAAGAAAATGCGCATTAGGTAATTTTCCTGGCTATTTGCACTATTCGCAATTTGTTCGCAACGATGGTGCTCCAAAGCTTCAAGCTGAGACTGAGACTCGAGCTGTTCTCTCTGCCTCGCTGTAGAATGCCATGATAGTAAGGGGAAGGTGTCGTGTGGGGTGGGGAGGGGAGGGGAAGGTGGTGGGGGTGGACTGTGGAGGGGCTTTGCGCCGCTCATAAACCGCAAGTGACCGACATTTTGTGTCGTTGTCGTCGTTGTCGACCAGAAATGAAAATGGCTAAAACTGTGCCAACGGAAAAGATGAACACACACACACACACACACACACATACACACACACACCGTTTGGGGTGTTTACTGGCTTGTTGTTGGCTTAGGGCAGGCAAGAGTGGTGGAGAAGGGGGAAAGTAGCGAGGGGAACAGAGGGGGAACAGAGTGGTTGGCTTGTCGGTGTCACTGATAATTTGATGAAAATGACGCTGCTCTATATTACACTTTGTGCTAATTGAAATTTTCATCAGCAGCAAAAGCAACCGTCAAACCGACTCGAATTTCTTTTTTTTTCTTTATTTTTAATTTATTTTTTGGTTAGCCACCGAAATTGCGTGTGAGAAGCACATTTGAAATGTTTGCGTGAATTTCAATAAATTAAATTGTTGATAAATATTTGATTTGCTGCATTTGAATTTGAATTACGAATTTTCATTGAAGTAACAACAAAACGTTAAACTAATGATTGAGTTCAATTATTTATAAATATATTACTTTAAAGTAATCAGAGTATTTATGAGTGTAGAAATCATAAAAGAAATTCTTTTATATGGCTAAAAATGCTTACTGTCATCGAGTCTTAGCTGCTTTAAATTAAAATCTAGTATATTTTCAACTTTATGCTAGATTTCGAATATGCCAATATACCAAAAATATCATTCGGTATATTTAAGTATTTTTTTCTCCACATACATTTAGTATATTTCAAGAATAATACCGTTCAAATGGCAATATACCAAATATAACATACATCACATTGTTTGTATTTTTGCAGTATATTGATTTTGTATATTTTACGAAATAATACCCCACAAATATATCAATCGATATACCAAATACAGTTTTCGGTATATTTTAAGAATAATACCAAACAAATGTGGTACTACATCAAAATACGAAGTATAGTCGTTGGTATATTTCACATTTGCGGCGAACACATTTGGTATATTTTAACAATAATATCACACAAATGTTGTAATACGTCCAATATACCAAATATAGTTTTTTAGTCAATTTTTGTATTTTTGCGGTATATCGATTTTGGTATATTTTACATAAATTGTAAAGTTAAATTATTGATAAATATATTTACATTAAAGTAACAACAAAAATGCAAAACAAATTATTGTCTTTAATGCATATCAATCATCAAACTAAATTTGAATTCGATTTTTCTATGAATCTCTGCAAATATTATTTTAAGTTTCGAATTTTGTCTAAACTCTTCGATGCACTTAACAAGTTCTTAAACTGGATACATTAAGAAACAAGCAACTCAATTGTGTCAAAAGTTAAAGTAGTTTTTAATTGTTGTGCAAACATATTTACCGAAGAGTTGTGTAAATGAATTTTCCATCATCATCAAATCAAATAAATGAAGTACAAGTGAAGCAAGTATTTTAGATTGCTAGTTGACTATTTACAAACACATTTGTCCGAGTATTTTGTTACACACAGAACTCACACACACACACACATAGAAAGATGGAAGTTAATTTCCATCAAGTGCAGCGACTCATTAAGTGCAATTTTTTGCACTTGGCCAGTTATTTAAAAGCTTTTTCGGCTTCTGTGTTTGCATCAAAGATTGTTAAATGGCCTTTTTACGTTTTTCGTTTTTTTTTTTACGTTTTTGTGTTTTGGTTCTTTTGGCAGTTTGCTTTTCAATTCACGCAGCTGGCGCGAAAAGTTTTTAACTCGTTTCTCGCTCTCTCTCTCTCTCTCTCTCTCTCTCTTATTTTCTTGCTCAGTAGTTTTGCTCTCTCCGGCGTGCTGAAAAAGCCTGGCCACAAACATTTTGAACATTTTGAAACGGCTTGCACAAAACTTCAAATTACTTAATCAAAAAATGTTTGCCAGCAAAGTCAAGAGCGAGAGTGAGAGAGGGAAAGGGAAAGGGCAAGGGAAAGGGAAAGGGAGAGATTTTCGACTTCAATTTGCAGTTTTTTGCTGGCCACAGAAGATGAAAGCAAATATGGCGGCTCATGTTGACACAACACGCCCCCCGCCTCCATCGCCCACGCACCCTTCAACGTGCCACAGTTTGGGAGATGTGAATGGATGTTGTTGCCCCATGCGGGCAGCCATTAGCAGTTGTTGCTGAGCGGCAAAGGCTGATTATGATTTATGCCACGACAACTTCGACTCTCGACTGTTGCCAAAAGAGATGCCACAGCGGTGAAAGGGGAGGAGAAGAGCGGGGGGAGGCAACATAATCTGAGCTATTTTTAAAACCTCGTCTTGCAATGTGTCCTGTGAACGGCGGCGGCGGCACGTATCTAATTTATGCCATCTAACAAAATGCAAACAACAACAAAAGACCAGCACAAAACTTTTCACAGTTGCCCAGGCCATGTGTGTGTGTGTTCGTCATGTGTGTGTGTGTGTAGTTAGTTTGAGTATCTGTGAGTGTTGCGTGATTTTGCTATCTATAAAACGTTTTTCTGTCAAGTTCGTCGTCGTCGTCGTCCAACTTTGTTTTGCGCTTTTGTCTTCGCCTCAACTTTTGCCTCGTTTCTCTGCTCGCTTTATGAATTGTATCTTTTAAGGGTTTTCTTCTTTTTTTTCGTACTCCTACTGTTGTTGTTGGGTGTCTGGGGGAGGCTTATTGACGACCGTAAATGGCCAGATATCATTGTTTATCTATGTGTGTGTATGTGTCTCGATATTAAATATGTGTATGTTTTGTTTCGCCTTCGAGCAACAAACAAAATGAAGACATAAATGGCCAGCTTGAAAATTATTGCAGAGCCAAACCAGAGAGAGAGAGAGAGAGAGAGAGAGAAGCTAAAACCCAAAAGGAGCAAATGCTTCCAAATTGGCATAAGCAGACGCCGTGACAAGACAGATTGAACCCCGACGTTTTTCTCCTCTTCGCCTTCGAGTCCTTGTCCTCTTCCTTGTTATATTCCTAGTTGTCGTCGACGTCGTCGTCGTCATCAAATATCGCCTGCCGTTACGAAAGTGTTACGCTTCAATGTGCTTTACACAGATATAGCACATATATAGCACAGACTGGCGAATAAAATGTATATATTACGCATACCCTGTATCAATCAAGTGTGTCAAAAAAGGTATTCAAATTCTTTTGCTTTTAACTTACTGCATTCATTGCAAATATCAACGACTTTTTAAAGTGAAAAACTTTTATTAAAAAAATTCAGTAATCTGCTTAGAAATTTCAATATGAATTTAAAATTTCATTATAAATAAATAAACAAATGATGTGTAGAATTGAAACATTTGATAAGAACTTCACTGAACTTCTAAGACTTTTCAAAATGCAAAACTTATATTAAGTAAAAGCTGAATCTAACATCAAGATATTAAGCATTTGTTAAACACCTGATGCAAAGAAATTAAATATTTAAGAAACACTGCACTGATTGAGACTTGAATATTAATTTCAATTTCATAATTGAATTGCAAAACGTTCGACAAATATGAATAAGAATTTCATTATAGATAAATGAAATGAAATATTTTTTATCGGACTTCACTGAATTTCAGTAACTCCTATTACTGCATAGAGTAGAAATATATTTAGTAATTATTGAATTTAAACAAATGACTGAAACTTTAATATTAATAACAATTTCATAATTAGTTTTATATTGATGCATTTTGCTATTAAAATCTCACTTTAACTGTCCAAATTGCAAAACATATAATTGGAAATAATTGAATGCATTTACTTAGTATTTCATCCCACTAAATAAAATGTTTATCATATTTGCAATTTATTTGTAACTTTGACTTGGCATAAAACCAAAAAACTGCAAATCATTCGTTAAATACCTTTTTGTGTTAATTTGAATTATATATTAAAATATTATTATTATTACTAATTAATTTATAATCTAAAGCGCTTTGAACTGTGGCTAACAAGATGTTAAATTTAAAAATTAAATTTCTTATTAAAATTTCACGCTGAATTTTTTAAAATGATATTTCAAAAACTTGTAGATGATAGCAAAAATCGTTATTTAATAACATATTATAGATATCAAAACTCATTTTGATATTGAAGTGAATGCTGATGATAATGATGATGTTGACTTCTCACTTCAATTTTGTTTAACTTTAAATTTCAAGCACTGAGTATTTTCAAGTGTGTGCTGCTCAAATTCTTTTGACATACGAATAGTTTTGCTTGTTTTTTTTTTTATTGTTTTCTGGTTGTTGTATTTATATATATTCTCTTGGTTGTTTTTATTTAGTTTGTAAAGTTTGGTGAGCAGTGCCTATGATAGACGAGGCGTGTAATTTGAAAGTTGGCACTCGATGAGCTGCAACAACAGCAGTCAAAAAACGAGTAGAAAAGAAAAGAAAAGAAAACTAACGCCAGACGTTGGCCACGTTCGAGATGCAAATGGCAAAACAAAAACAAAAAAAGAAAGCAGAGTCTAAACATTTCGTGTGCACTCAACTGCAAACAAATGTGTTAAAGTCGAGGCAACTCAGCTTGAATATTGCTATCACTTTTCCCTAGCAACAGCAACGGCAGCAGCTGCATTTGCTTTATTTAATATGCAACTCGTGATGTTAATGCGCAATAATTTTGTTGATTTTATGATGCCTTTAGGCAGGAGTAACTTTTGTTTTATTTTATTGCTGTAAGAAGAGAAAGAGAGAGCTGAGTGCACAAATTAATGTAAATTGATTTGCAAGCCCAAATAAGTATGCTTTAAATTTTTGTATTTTTCGTTTCAAACGCGCTACTTAACACCATTTCTCAATATGCGACAGCTGTCACAACATAAACTAACACTTTGCCACAATGTTAGTGCCATTAAATATGATTTGAGTACTTTTTGGCAAAAGCAACATTGCTGTGGACACTTGTACTTTTACCATTTGCCATTGCCATTTCCAATGCATTTGCCACTTGCCACTTGCCACTTGGGATTTGCCATGTCCAAGTCAAGTTGCACACAGCAAATGTGACGCTGTCTAAGGGCTTCTGCATTCTGCATTTCACATTTACGGCTGCATTAATCAAAAAGAAAATCTTGAATAAGAAATTGAAATTGATTTCCGCCCAATGCGAATTGTGCGAATTATTTAATTTTTTTGATTCGCAAAAAAAAAACGGGACCACGTTTCTCATTTTTTCCACGCTGTAAATGAAAAAAAAAGAAATCTAGGTGACGGGCAATGGCTGAAAAAAAAAAAAAAAATGGCAGTAGCAGCTGCATGAATTCCAACGAGCAACGAACAGCAGCAGGAGGCAACATCATTTATCTGAATCTGAATTGGCAAAACGGGTGTTGTACCAGCTCTGCAACATGGGGCAAGGGGGCAGCTATGCAGAAATGGAAACCAATTGCATTACGACACGGTTCACAAGCTAAGCACGAGGGGCAACCAAATGTAAACTTCTTCTCTAAGTAATTCAATATATTTTTGATGATATTGAAACGTCGACTTCACAGCAGATTTCTAATGAAAACCACTTGGCAAAAAAAAAAAAAAATCACATCGCATCGGCATTTATTGCATCAACTTTAAAGCTGAGCACAGAAAACTATAGCAACAAAAAATACAACAAGAAATTTAAATATGTTTTGAATATTATTACAAATTGCAATGCTTGGTTGTCATAATTATATTATTTTTTAATTTACTTAACTAAAAATAAATAAGTTGGCATAAATGAAATAATGGTGTTGGTAATATTTAGCTTCTTTATATTCAATTGATTAAATCAAGTCAAGAAATTGACAATTGAAATTTGACAATCATTTGATTTTAACGACATTTGGACATAATTAGAAATGTTGATAATTGATTAATTTAGTATAATAATGTTGTAAAATTAAAGCCATAAAACTTTAACTTGCTTGGGTTGTTAATTCAATTAGTAAATAAAGGCATACAAAATAATTTTATTTGTGTTTATTTATTTGTAATAAGAACGTTTCATTCAATATGAATTTAAAAATATGTGTACTAAACATTAACAATATTATGGTTTTTTGCATTAAATATCATTTTATTTCTTTTTTTTTAGTTTATTGCATTTAAATTTTATTTTATTTGAGTTTATTATACTATTTTTCATTTCATAAAATTGTATTTTAGTTGATTTTATTCCAGCTAGCTTTTTTACGTTTTATTTTTTATTTTATTAATTTGCTTCTAAATTGAATTTTATTATATTCAAAACTTATTTTTATTAGATTATTTTATTTTACGTTTTCTCTTGTGTTTTGTCTCATTATACATATATACATTTTTTGTATTCTTACAATTTTTTTTTTGGTAAATTTATTTACTTTTATTTTTATTAAGTACTTTATTTTAGCCAAGTTTATTTTCTATTTTATATGTTATTAGTTGATCATTATTATTTTATTTAACATATAGTTGTATGTTATTAGTTTATCATTACTATTTTATTTAACATAGATTTGATTTCATTTTCTTCACATTTCTATAATAATTTGAATAATTTAATTGCCATCGTTGAGGAATTATACGTGTACTTGAAAGCGGTGTCCACTAAAAATGCAAAGTGTTGAAGTGACGCAGTGTGGCAACAACAACAACAACAACGGGAAAAACATCAAGTATACGAACTGTGAACTGTGACGCCACTTTAATTGATTGCCAGCTTAGTGTCCCGTCGTGTGCTCCTTTTTTTTATATTCTTTCTCTTTTTCACAAATGTTTTTTTTTTTCTATTTTGTGCGCACAGACGAGTGCATTGATTGGCAATTTTAGCCGGCAAACTCGACTCGACTCAACTCAACTCAACTCAAGTGTAGCGCCGTCCATTATGAGAATTTTATTTGACCAAAAAAAAAAAAGAAAAGAATTTGGAAGGAAAGCGGGGAGAAGGGAAGAGTAGAGAAATGCTTTTTATCGGAAATCAGTGTCGTGTAGAATTGGTCGAGTGTGCGGCTCTTGGGCAATGCGCTAATTAAAAGCCCAAATAGTTTGGCTATCGTTGAGCATTTCTGTGGATTGTGTGAATCTCTGTGTGTGTGGCAGCTTCTTGTGGCTGAGCACTTATTAACTTGCCATAAATTATGGCATCAGAAATGAAAGAGCCAACACGAAACGGAAAAACGTAAAGCAGCAGCATTTTGGTCGAACAGGTCGTTGGACGTTGATAGCTGTGCGGCTTCCTTTAGCCTGATTTTGAGCTGTTTTTTCTAGTTTTTTATTGTTCCCGCTTGTTGTTGTTGGTGCTATCTTAAATACTTACTTGGAAGTGCGAGAGAGTATTTGCAAAGCTTTTTCTGTAATTGCTGTGAGGAGCCCGGTGCTGAGCTCTGAGCTCTGAGCTCTCAGTGCTGAGCCGTGAGCTGAGTACCAAGTGAGTGCTGCGTTGGTCCCCGATGAGGGAACGTTGGATACCTACCTTCCTGTGTGTTGTTGTCCCTTTGCCAGCTTCTTTCTTACGCAGCAGCATCAGCAGCAGCTGCATCAAACTTCCTGTTGCACACATGACTCTACAACTGACTGACTGACTGACTGACTGACTGACTGACTGAGTGACTGACATTACCATTATTCGCATCAGCACGCGTAAACTTCGTTGAAGAAAACTGCACTGAAAAGTGAAGAGCTGAGAGCTGAGAGCTGAGAGGTAAAAGTCTAATGGGAAAGACGAAGCCAAAGATGAAGCCACCGGAACAAGAAGTCATTTCTTTTCTTTTTCTTTTCGTTTCTTTCCCTTTGACCAAATGCAGTTCTGAGCTGAAGAAAACATGATACTCAATTAGTTTGCAGCACTTGAGCATGGCATATTGCTTTTGATGAAATTCCAAGCTCAAACAAAACCACGAATTGTATTCGAAGCAACTTTCACGAGTTGACTTTTAACTGAAACTTAATGACAACTTTTCTTTGTTGTTTGGCGCTCTTTTTAAGTCAAATTTTTTTGGGGTTAAGGTTTTAATGAGCACAATTTCGCTCTATTAACGTATGCCACACATTGCTGTTTGCTGCTCAATTCTAAAGCGCAGTGTGCCACACGTCGTATGCGTGTTTTTCTCAAAGCATTTCCGTTGCTTCTTTCGCTCACTTGATCTGCGCTCTCTCTCTCTCTCTTGCTCGCTCCTTCGTTCTCTCTTTCATTCTCAGTTGCTGCAGTTGGCTTTGTCTTTAATTTGACGGTTTGTGTCTGCTGTTGATGCTGCTGTCATTTTTTGTATATCTAATTTGAGCAGCGCATTTCATGTTTTTATTGCTTTCATATCCTTTGCGAGTTTCGTCTTGTTATTTATTTATTTATGTCTGTATGTAACATACACTTACCTACTTACTGACAGCCAGGCACCAACAGCAACAGCAACAGCAACACGCTCCTTCCTTCTGCTCCCTCCATCATTTGGTCGACCTCATTCTGCTTTGGATCTCTCTCACTCTCTCTCCGCCTTGGTTTGCTTTCGTTTGGATTCATTTCATCTCATGCCTCCTCGCCAACTTACCTCGGAGTGTGTAGAGTGTGCACTGGAGACGGAGACGGAGATGGAGATGGAGATGGAGATGGAGATGGAGACAGGGCATCAGGCTGCCTGGCTGGCTGGCTGCTGCTTCAACCCAGAAAAGCCGAGCGCAATTCTAATGGGAATTTAAAATTTTTCACCATAAAGATGTTGACTGCGCCCCTTCCCCTTCCCGTTCCCCTTCCCCTTTCGCATTCTCCTTCCCTTTGCTACAACTACTTCGCTTCACTCCAATTCCTGTCCAGTTCTTGTTTCTTGCATAAAATGAAATTGTATTGCATTCATTTTTGTTTTGCCTCTCTCTCACATTTCTTCTTTTTTTTCGCTTAACGTCTGTTGCCGCTGCTTTATGGCTGGACACAGAAATTGCTGCCTCAGCAGCAGCAACAGCAACAGCAACAGCAACAGCAGCAACAGCAACAGCAGCAACTACAGTTACTGCTGCTACTTCGAAACGAAACGAAACGGGGTTCTGTCTTGGGCTTTGCTTTTTATGCCAGTTTCATGCCGCTGGATTCACTATTCTCTTCACGCCTCCCCCGCCTCCCCTCACCACTCAGACTTCTTTTTGCACAATAGAAAATCGCAATTCGTATTTTTAGAGCAAACGCGAAGCAACATGAAAATTTATGATACATTTGCCGCTTCGCATCCTATCGCGTCACCGCCCACTTTGCTTCAGTTGGGAGAACGAAGTCTCTTAACTCGTTTGTGTTATGGCCATGCTTTCCAAATATTTCCATTTTGTTGATAATTGTAATGGAATTTTTCCGGATTAGATTTTTCAGTCGCTTCGCTTCTATTCTTAGCAACACACAAAACAAAAGCCAAAAGCCCAAAAAAAAATCTCTTCACATAACGTTATTCATTTCGATTACTTAAGCCAGGCAATAAAAATAATAAAAATAACTAAGTAGCTGAAAGCTCGGCTAAGCACAAACATAAACAAATCCAACATACAAAACTGAAACTTCACTTCACTTGATATGCCAAGCACACACACACATTCAATCGCACAATTCTCGTAGTCTGAGTGAGAGAAGTGTGTGCTAAGTTACGAGTATGTGTGTACAGCAAAGAAAGCCTTTCGGCTCATAAATGCCCATGTCTATGTCTATGTCTGTATGTGTGTGTGTGTGTGTTGTGTCAGTTGCTAAACAAATTCATAATTCTTAAGCACGCAGAATTCACAATAGAGAAATTCAAGAAAATTGCCCATTTTTGTTGCCGCTAAAACGCAAACAGTTTACAATCTTATAGAATCTTTAAAGTGAAGAAATATATTGTAGATTTTTGTACAATATTTAAAAGTCCAATTTCAATTGTGGAAGTTCTCTTTTTTTAGTTTATAGAAATCAAACGAAATGAGCAATTAACGTATATGAATTCTACAAATGATTTATGTGTTTTCTTGTAACAAAATCTAACCGAGTTGTCATATTTAATTAAATTAAATATTTCTAAATGATTATGAATTTTAATAACACAATTTTTATGCATTTAATGAAAAATAAATACTACAAAAGAAATATGTGTTTTCTTGTAACTAAATCTACATATGTATGTGATTTGGCGTATAATAAAAATAGAATTAAATTCCAAATTATCAAATGAAATGGATAACAGGTATCTCACAGTCGAGCACACTCGGCTGTGGTTATCTTATTTGTTTCACAACAAAACCGAATTTACATGACATGAAATCAAAATCGAAATCTGCCATATTATACAAAAATATTCGCATTGAAAAGAAATTAAGTATAGAAAACAATTTTTCATATTTTTTATTTAAAATGAAATCTTAATGGCTTGCCAAAGAATATATTTTTCCGCATATTAATTCAATTAAGAATTAAAATATGATTATGTTGGTTTTTTAAGTAAATTGAACATTGAATATTGGTTTCTTCTTCACTATAAAATTTAATTGACTTGTCTCATTTAAAACATAAACCGTTTTTTCGCATTTAAATTAAATTAATTGTTAATATTAAAATCTAGTTGACTTGGCATATTATAAATTATATTTTGTGTTTGTTTTTAAACCAAATTGAATATAAAAATCTGTTTGGGAGTTTACATTAAAATCTTATTGACTTGCCATATTATAAAGAATATGTTTTTGTTCGCATTTCAATTAAATTAAATCTTAAAAAAAAAACAATTAAGTGCTCTTTCGCATTATAATCTTATTGAATTGGCATATTGCCGAAAATGAATATTGTAAATTTATTGGTTATTTGTGTTTCCTTGTTTTTCGACTAATTGATATTTTCAACTTTATTAAAAAATATAAAAACATAATTTCACTCTTGCAAAATAAGACATAATTTTGTCTTTAGCAACGTGCGTTTTAAATATTCAGCACACTATTTGCTATCGATGATCGAGCAATGAGAAACGAGTATTTAACAAACTCATGCATTTTTCATATGAATGAATGTGAATGTCCATATAACACACAAAAATAAATATATATAGTTTTTATTGGCCTTCGCTGTGCTGTGCTGCAAAAGGGCTACAAATGCTAGCAAATAGTTTTCCGTTCCGATTTGCATTTGGTGAACGGAAAAGAGAAGAACATTTTGTGAAAAACGTAAAAGGGAAAGGCTATGGAAAATAGTAGTGGAAAATAATAGAGAATGGAAAAAAAAATAAAGAAAAGGAAATGTCAGAGGATAGGATTGTGTGAAAGACAGAGACAGGGACCGAGAGAGAGAGAGAGAGAACTCGTCTGCCTTTATCAATTTTATCTGTGAAATATTTCCGAAACATTTGCCATTATATTTGCATTAGTGGCCGGAGCTTTTCCTTTTGCCGTTTTGCCCCGTTTTGGTTAACTGTGTTTTTTTGTTTTGTTGCTTTTCGCTGGCGGCATCAGGCATCAGAATGGATCCTCCTACACGCCAGTTCGACGCCAAATGAAAAGGAAAATGTGGCCAACAACAACTACTACTATATAACATCGGCGAAAAAATAGAGAAAAGCCTAGACCAAGCAAGCAACTATTACTCGTACTTTTACTACTCGTAGTGCTTTTTTTTTCTTTTTCTTTTTGTCGTTGTTGCTGGTCTATTCCCAGGCGGAAACTGCTTATCACACATTTCCACACAGCCACGCAAATTCACACAAACGAAATACAATACAAAAATTGCAAAAAACGAGCGAGAGAGAGAGAGAGCGAGTGAGAGGGAAAAATTAAAGAAGTAGCAGGCAAAAGAGAAGGAAGAGCGTGAAGTAATAGCGCACAAAGAATGATGCGTAGACATGATTTCCGTGCGGTTGATTTCCTGCCTGCCTGCCTGCCTTCCTCTTTCCCTCCCTCCCGCAAAACACTTCACTCCTCTCACTCAGTGTGTACATCAGTTTTGCGCTTGCAGCGAAACTATTTGCTTGGGGATTTAGTTTCTGATACCTTTTTGCCATGCGTATACGTAACGTAACGTATCTTATCTACATGTTTTTGCGGGCCTCAAGTGCCCGCTGCAGTCGTCGTCGTCGTCGTTGTCGTCGTCGTCGTTGTTGTTGCTGTTGTTGTTGTCGGCATCTAAGCTGGCAGCTGCCTGAAGTAGCATGTAATTCATCTTATTCCCCAAAGACAACGCCAAAAGTAAGGAGGAGATGCAGCTCTCGACTCTCCCAACTACACACAATTTGTGGCTGTGAATCGCTTCTCGCACTCTCTCTCTCTCTCTCACTCTCTCACTCTCTTCCTCTCCCTCTCTCTTTCTGGTGAAGGCGTTGCTGTCGTCGTCGTCGCGCTGAGCGTGTCTCCAATGGGACATAAATGGCATTTGGCACAGTTCTCGGGCAAAGGAGCAGGAAGACGAGGCACGCGCCTCATTACGTTGAGTCGTTACGTGTCGAGTTCGAGTTGTTTCTTTTCTCTTCCCATTTCTCCCCTCTCTGACCAGCCGCCCCGCATAAAATGCGTAATGAATTTTAGATTTCCTTTCAATGGCTGAGTAAGAAGTTATGGTCCACAAGACTCATCAAGCTCAATAGCTCATACTAGACATGGACACCTTTTTCTTTCAGTTTAGTTCTGTTCTCTTCTCGGACCTTTAACAAGTTTATGTTCACGTTATGAGCAGCAAAACGTTTACCTCCAACACCGGCAAATAGTTGTGAATGTTTCAGTCACGATAAAAGCTCGATCTAATGGCAACACGTGCTTGCTCCCCCATTGTTAGTGCTGACAACGGATTAACTAGTGCTAAATTCGGTTTGATTACTCCGTTCACTGCTTTCAAAGTGTTCAAGAAAGCTTCTTAAAAGCTTCCAGCTTGCCATTAAGCACATTTTTTAGATGTGAAGTAAAACTGTTCGCTTGGTTGGAAGCAAACAATTTTTGATTTAAGGTTAAAAAGTTAAAGTTACTCCGTACACTGCTTTCAAAGTGTTCAAGAAAGCTTCTTAAAAGCTTCCAGCTTGCCATTAAGCACATTTTTTAGTTGTGAAGTGAAACTGTTCGCTTGGTTGGAAGCAAACAATTTTTGATTTAAAGTTAAACTAAAAGTATCTGTGATGCTTTAAGCTTGCAAAAAGCACATGAATACAGCTGTGAAAATAATCGGTTAACCAAAGATAAACTTCACAACTATTCGAAATTCGATGTCTTAGAAAAAGTATATAGAAAACTTAAAGCTTTCAGTTGCGATAGTTCCAATGTTGTGCTGCACAATTTTATGTCATTTATTGCATTGATTAAAGCTGCGAAAGAGTTTTAAGATCACAAAAAGCACATTTATGTAAACTTTCAATGAAGTTCATATACTCGGTTGTGCTTGATCCGAAGAGTAACTGACTTTTAATACCTTATACAGTATTTAAAAAAATTCTTATTTATAAAGCCTTAACAAAATCACATTGATACAATTAAGACGGAATTAAAACTCTTCGATAAATTCATATACTGTTCTTGTTCTTGTTTCAATTTAAAGTTTTAAGCTTAAGCTTTAATCTTTCAATAAAGCAAATTTTTGTGCTGCTTTTATCAACCGAATTGATTGCATAGAATATTTAAGAATGTTTTAACATATTTTATTGAAATGAATTTATTTATTTATCTAATGAGCAATTGAAACATAACCCCGAACAATATTTATATGATTAAATGCCACACACACAAAGTTTAATTTGCCAAATTGCAGACAATTTGTTATGCAATAGAGCTAAATGCCGCAGTTGATCCGCTTGAAATGAAGCCAGTGTCTGGAGCTTGGCACGACATAAAATTCACCCCAATTAAAAGCGACAAAATGCAAAAACACAAATAGCAAAAAACGAAAAAAAAAAAAAAAAAACGAAGAACTGCGAACTGAGAACTGAGAACTGAGAAACGCAAAACCAAAAACGCAAAACCCAAAAACTTAGCTGCAGTGGAGAATAATTTTTCATTCAGGTTCAGTTTTGTTGGCACACAAGGGGCAAATAGTGTTGTTACAGGGGAGGGAAAGAAGAAGAAGAAGAGCTGTGGCTTCTTTTTATTACCACCTTAAAACCCTGAATGTTTCCCATTCCCATTTTTTTGGACGCCAATGGAGCAAATGCAAACATAATTTTTCTTACTTCTAATACCAGATAAATGCAGACAAGAAGTAAAATACATGCAGCAAAGCGACAGCAGCCAAAAAAAAAAAAAAAAAAAATGAAAAAAGTGTGGAAGGAAAATGGAGAAAAAATATTTAAAAAGTGCTTGCAGAAAGTTCTTTAACCCCAAGTGGCCGCCCCCAAACCAAGCTTTTTATTATTTTCAACATTTATTTGCGACGCGTAAATAAAAAAACGAAACCCGAATCGAAAACGCGAGAGGAAAAGGAGGAGGAGAAAGAGAAAGAGATGGGGAAAATGGCAAATGGAAAATGGCTCTCTAAATAATAAAAGCAAAACTGCAGAGCAAAAGTGGGCGGACTAGTCAAATGCATTTTAGAGGTAAACATCGGCCAAAAGGTGGGCGTGACAAAACACCGCCGCCTCCAGCCAGCCAGCCAGCCAGCCAGCCAGCCACCGCTGGCTGCCGTCCAATTGACGTAAATCGTGCGCAACGTTTTTGGCAGCCAAATGACTGCGGCTTTAGCTGCGCTTCTTGGCAAAGGTCAACAAACCAAGTGAACTACAGACAACCTCGCTATTCCCTTTATCTAACTATCTATCACCCTTTTACTAGCTCTGCTCTCTCTCTCTCTCTCTCTCTCTCTCTCTCTTTCACTCTCAACGTAGTTGGCTTTTGCTTGGCAGCCACATCAATTGTATCTCCAGTTCCAGCAGACAAGCAAATAGCATCCAAATTTCAAGCGAATCACAAAAATAAAAATAAAAACAAAAACTAAAAAACCTTCCACTTCATTTCCATATTTATCACAAAATTGAGCGCAGATCAATTCTCATTCGCAAATGGAAGAACAAACTCCCCAACCCATTGGCATAGAGGCTGAAAATGCAACAACCATCGTTGTTAATGAGCCAGAAATTGCCGCCAGCTCATCGGGTAATAATCCAGATGCGGCCGATGATAGACCCGGTGTCTCTGGGGTCCATCTGCTGTTGATGTGCTTGAATACGGATCGTCATGTGACATTCCATGAGGGTGTTGTCGACAACGAGGGCATGAATCGCCGCAAATCCAAATGCTGTTGCATCTATCGCAAGCCGCATGTCTTTGGCGAGAGTTCCTCGTCCTCCGATGATGAGTGCGAGCATTGCTGTGGCCATCCCGAGGTGCGTCTACGCAATCGCCTCAAGAAACAGCAGCAACAGCAACAGCAGCAGCAGCAACATTGCCAATGCGGTTGTCAGAAGCATCGCAATCATCATCATCATCCACAGCCACAGCAGACACTGGAGTTGGTTCAGCATGCAACGAATGCCAACACAGAGATTGCTGGTGATTCGGGCAATGTCAAGATCAAAACCGAATCAAACACTCTGCTCTCGGCATCCTCACAAGCCATGCAGCATTCATAACTGCATTTTACCATCTCGTCTAAATATGTTTTCTTTCTTTTTTTCGGCTATATTTGTGCATTTCATTAAAAACTGTTTAAATTGTCAAGTTCAAGTTATTCGATTTGCCTCTTTTATGCTATCAGCATTGAAAAATAGCTTACTCTTGTCTGCTTTATGAACAGCATCTAAATGGATCCTAAAAGTATGCAACGTTTTTTTTAATGGAAATGAAATTCAACTTTCATTGCATTGAATTCCTTTTTATTTCAATTTAGTGTGAGTTTTAGAATGTGGTAACACACTACGCTAGAAACAAACAAATTAAAAAATGTATTTTAAAATATGTAGAACTGTGAACATTGAAATAGCAGTGCTAACGACATACGCATTTAAAATTGAAATACTATGTTATTATAAACAGTTTAATGTATTTTTGGGTATTAATTCAAACATTGTCTCACATTAGATAACTCAATATGTGGATAATAAAAAAAAACATGCATTTTCATTAAACTTGTTTTGTTTCTGTCGCACTGCTATTTCAAAGTTCACAGCTGTATATTAAAATATATAAGCTCAAGTTTTCTAGTTTCACTAAGAAATTGAATCAGCAGTAGTACAATAATAGTTAAAGATGGAAATATATTTAAAATATATTGTAATTCTTAATTTGTAAACTCTTTTTAAAAAAATTTTCAATTACAACATAATTTAACAAAATATGCGTATACTGATTTCTTCTATAAAGTTTCACATATGGTGAACATCTCACAAGTAGTTGCTGTTTAGTCTTCATCGAAAAAAGATATCAATATATATAAAACAAATGTGATATATAAATGTATAATATACCACTTTATTTTGTCGATCATTCGGCTCATTTAAAGCGTTTTTCTATTGTGTGACAAGGCCAATGTTAGTCCCATAAAAAAGTAGGCCGGAGACAAAAGTACAGCAAAGGCAGCAGCAGCAGGGGGAGCTGTGGAAAGACAGCCACAGCTGGTACTTGGCCGCCATTAGTCAACGCCATGCCACGCCCACTGTCCACGCGCCCCTCTATTGATTGATTATGGGAACTGTCTGCGCGAACTTGTAAATAGATTAATGAACTGTTGCTGATGCACTCAGCTGCGATCTGTGCTGTCGGCTGTGTGTGCTTGTGTTTGTGTGTGTGGCATGTGGCATGTGGAATGCCTGCTGCTGTCGGCTGGCTGCTGCTGCTACTGCAGTTGATGTTGGCAGGCCAAGCAGCCTGATGCCGCCCTCAACTGAGAACTGGGAATTTCGGAGCTGTCCCGGGGTTGTTGCAACTTTGACATGTGGCAGCTGCTGCAAGTTGCCCGATTGCCGACTGCCGACTGCCGGCTGCCAGTTTGCCGGATTGCCAATACTTTGGCCATGTCTCTATGAGGTGCAGCGCAGGCTGATTCAAATTATGCAATCGTGTATTCCTGCAGGACACAAGCGAGCAGTCGAAGCAAGTAAAAGAAGTACAAAAATGAATATTTATGCAAATTGGAATTGAACATTTTGCATCCTAATGTAAGAAATATCTTTAAAACGTACTTTACCCAAAAACTGAAAAAGCAAGAGAAAATTCCATGAAACATACATTTCATTTCATAAGAATTATTCAAGCTTATAAAACTACAAGCTGCTTAAAAGTTCTTTTCATTAAATAAATGATAAACTATAATAAAAATATATATAATAAATATAAATAAATTAAAAAAAAATAAAAATATTGCAAGTCGAAATAACTTATTTGGGTTTAGTAAATACATTTTCGAAATCTTGGTGAAGTTCGTAGATTATAATTTAGTTTCTTATAACAGTACAAGCTATTTAGATATTGCTTAGTAAATTCAATATAAACTACTTAAAGTTAACTTATGTTTAATATGCATTTTGTTAAAATAACAAAATCAATTCCTTTTTGCAATCAAATAAGATAGAGCGACAAAGGTCTTTAGGCTACATCAAAAATTTGACTGTTGAATATTGCTTTAAAAATATGAATTTAATAAATAGAATTTTAAAAATTCATTTCAATTTTAATTTAGTTTAGTATGCATTATTTTTAAATCTAAATACAATTTTCAAATTTTAAGGATAAATTATACATTGCAAAATGATAAAAATATGATTACATTTCATGAAATTTACTGATGAATTGTATTTTGTAATAATGAAAAAGGTTATGATTAAATTTTATATTTGAATTAAGCATATGCAAAGTCCATAAATGATAAACTTTTCAAAATTAACTGATAAATATTATATAAAAAACAGCGAAGAAATTGTTGGAATTTAGCAGATGCATTCGCAGTTTATAACTGAAAATTTTAAAGTAGAATTTTGTTACTATTTTTATTGTAAATTTAAAATTGACTGCTGAAAAAGAGCAGCATATAAATTTCATTAATGTATTTGTTTATTATTGTTATTAATAATAATTTCGAAAAATCATTTAAACGAATATAATTAAGAAAACTGTATAAATGCATTTGCATTTTAACGTTGTGAATTGTAAATTGCAATTTCGTCGTTTCGTCTGGTATTCAATAGTTTTTGCTTCGAAGGATTCTTGGCAACAAGCTTGCTATTTCCTTTTTTTTTTCTAGTTGTGTTTGTTCTTTTTGCTGTCAAACTTTGAACCCTTTGCTACTCAGTCGCGCTAGGCAAATGTGCTCTAAGTGTGAGCGGATGTATGCTAGAGTGTATGTGTGTGTGTGTGTATGAGTGTGCCATTAAACCACATTTTAATATGTGTTGGTGCGCTGTGCACTGTGCCGTTAGTCGTTTTTATGAGGTCTCTTGGCGCTTGATTCCGCGGCCCAAATGCTGCCAACCGCATTTGAAGTGGCTGCTGGAAATGAAATACGCCACAGCAAACAGTTACCACAGTTTGCATAACTCATATGTGTATGAACGCAACACACATCCCTCTCTCTCTCTCTCTCTCGCACTCTCTGGCTCTCTATATGTATGTACTCTCTTGTGCTATATACTCGTATATTTGTATATTCGTATTCGTATTCGGATCTAGGCACATGAGTTGCTGCTGCTGTTGCTGACTCTTCTCCCCAATGCAATGGGTGCAAAAAAAAGGAACCCAGCAGATTTTGTAACTTGGTCAATAGGTCGACTCGTTGGAATTCGGAATTCGGGAGCCGCTTTTGGTTTGCTATTTTGCTCTTTGCTACTTTTGGTCCTGCACTCTCTCTCTATCTCTCGGTGTCTCTCTCTCTTTCCCTGTCATGTTGATCAAATCAAGCACTTTTGGCATTTACATTGAATCGCTGGCATTTCTCGGCTCACTTCTTTGTCCAAAATTAAATATGCTCGATTGCAAAAGCATTTTTATTTCTATTAAAGCCCAAAATGACATCAAATTGTTGCTGGTTTTATTTATTTTCTTTGTTGAAATTAAGTATACCCAATCATAAGTGTTGTAGGTTTCTTTATTTTTTTTGTTTGTATTTTTAATTTATAGGTAATATTTTATTCCGCAAATGCTAAGCAATTGCTTCTCAGTTCTATTAAAAACACATTGTTCTTGGTTATAAAATATTAAATTATATATTAGAGTTTATGTTTTCTTCAGTCGTCTTTATTTTGAACAAAACCGCATTTAAATATGCACAATATGCAACAAATTTTCGCCCCTTTTCTTTGCTGAAATTGAATGTACTTAAGTCATAAATAATTATATTAAAGCACAAAATGTTAACCAAATATTTAAAATCACGAATTCACAGTATATTCTCTATTTTATTAAAAATTTATGAAGCAATCTTTAGCATTAGTTTCCAATTAGGTATTCCAGTAGTTTCTTTTTTTCAATTGTTTATTATTTTCCCATATTTTCGTATGCATTTTAAATTTATTTTTAATCTTTGTCAAAATATTGAACACGGCCTTAAGTCGTATTTCGAGTTAATTTATTATGATTGAAAAATATAAAATAAATTTGTGACTTATCTTGATATTGTTGCTCGCAGTGAAGCTTGTTCCTCACGCACTCCTTGCGCCTATTGTGACAGTCAAATGGTGTCCTTGCTCTGGGTGTGTGTGTGTGTGTGTTCGTGTGGGTGTGTGTCAGGCTCAGCTGTCAATACGGATGTTTTCCTCTGTTCTGTTCTGTTCGGTTGTATTTTTTTGTCGGTTTGCAGCCACCATTGATGAGGTTGAACACATTTCTGGGTTGCTCCCCATTTGATGTGTTTTAAAATGCGACCCATAAATAACGGTAATGACAGATGCTGGCAACGCAGTTGGCCTTTTAACCGGCACGTCGCCCACCAAAAAAACACACACACACAAAAATAAAGTGAGAGAGGGAGAGAGAGAGAGAGAGAGAGAGAGAGACAAGTGTGAAAGGTACACTCGAGTGTGGTCGACTGTGAGATACCCGTAAGATATTTGCAATAAAATGATGAGAGTGTAATATTATACTGAAAAAATACTAAAATATACCGATTGCTGTATTTGGTATATGGATGTACTGTTACTTTCAAATTAGATTTTAAAAACATGTCTGTTAAATATAGCAAATATACTGAATGTAATACTAAAAAATACCAAAGGCTACATTTGGTATATAAAAATACTTTTACATTCAAAATATGTCATATAATAAAAATTAGGCCGATTGTCAGCCAAAGCATTCAGAACCTGACTGTTAAATATATCCAATTAATATACTGAAAAGTACTAAAATATACCAATTTTGCATATTTGGTATATGTATATACTATTACCTTCAACGTGTACCATGTTAACCAAAGCAACCAGAACCTGTATGTAGAAATACTTAAATATACTGATTGCTATATTTGGTATATCTATATACCATTAAAAGTATACCATAGAGGATAAATATGCCAGATACCTGTCTGAAAAAATACTAAAATATACTGATTGCTGTATTTGCTATATGGATATATACGGGCTACATTTGGTATATAAATATACTTTTACATTTAAAATATTTCATACAAAAATTGTGCCAGATTGTCAGTCAAAGCAATCAAAATCTTCTTGTTAAAAATATCAAATCAATATACTGAAAAATACTAAAATATACCAATATATACTATTAACTTCAACGTGTACCATGTCAACCAAAGCAACTAGAACCTGTATGTAGAAATACTTAAATATACTGATTGCTATATTTGGTATATCTATTTACCATTAAAAGTATATCAGAGAAGATAAATCTCAATACCAAAGCAATCAAATAAACAAAACCCTCTATGAAAAAATACTAAAATATACCGATTTGCCATATCTGGTATACGATTATACTATTATAGTCAACATATACCTTCTACCCAATGGGTAGCGGGTATAAAAACAAAGCGAATGCGAATGCGGAATCGCAGACAGCGGCAAGCCAAGCTGTGACCTCCACCCAGCTGTCTCGACAATATCTTGTAGGCTATGAATAAGTCGATTACAAAAGCAAACTGGCAGCCCAACAACAACAACAACAACAACACGAGGAAGATGAAGCACATCTTGAGGATGCGAGCTCAAATTCTGGTGCTGCTGACTTACAATATTATTCCGCTGCCAATCTCTCTCTATGCCTATATATTCTCGTGTCATTCTGACAGCACTTTTTATTTCTGCTGTTGTTATTTTTGTTTAACACCAGACATTTTAAAAGTGACAGTATATATAAATATACACTCTTCTCTTCTTTTCTTTTCTCTTCGGTTTTTTTTGCAAATCATTTAAAAAGCACTTAAGTGGAAATTAAAAAGAAATTATTCACTTTGGCACATTTCACTTTGCTCGAATTGAGAGAAACAATTTTACACAATGTTTCATCGGTTCTCGCTGTCTCTCTCTGTCTGTCTCTCTCTCTCTGCCTCTCTCTTTGCATTGCGCATTGGTGTAATTTTTGCGGTTTGCCTCATTATTCGAGCCTGGACTGAGGTCTGTGGACCACACACATTCACTGCACAGAGTCGAGGAACCCATTGGAGTCGCATCCCTTTTTCTTTTTCTCCCTTTTTTTTGTTTTTTTGTTTTATTTAACCCTGCTGAAGCTGTTTGCCCTTAATTGTGGTTTACTCTGCCATCGCTTAGCCATTGGGCATCCTTTTGTCTCTCGTTTCTCGGTTCTCTGTTCTCCGTTCTCTGTTCTCCGTTCTCTGTTGCTCGGTTTCTGTCAATGACTATGTCTGGTATTTTGCGCATTTTACCACAACATTTAGCATTATTTTAATTGTTTATTACAACCTCAGAGCCCAACTCAGACAACAAACAACAAACAACCAACTGGCATTATGGCCCAAAAGGTGTGAGCCACAGTTGTAAATAAAAGCCCCCAAAGCAATTCAAAAGACTTTGTGGCACTTGAATGCGAATGTGCGTATGGCTGCTTCTATTTTAAATATATATATATATATATTTTGAGCAAAAGTATTTATGGCAAACCGTTGCCTGCAGCTTCATTTGCATCAATTTTCTATGGCAAAAATAATAGATATCGTTTAGTGTATTTTAAATACTTAAATATTTATAATAATAGTATTTATTGCAATGTAAAAGATTCTAAGCAATTTTATAACTACTTTGTTTGAATGTTTTTGTATGTAATTTCTCATTTTAAAAAATGGTATATTTGGTATATTGCTATAGTAATGTGTGCAAAATATACCAAAGTATATATATGGTATATGGATATTTGGTATATTGCTATAGTACTATGTGCAAAATATACCAATATATATATAGTATTTCTATATTTGGTATATTGCTTTAGTACTATATGCAAAATATACCAAAGTATATATATGTTATATGGATATTTGGTATATTGCTATAGTACTATGTGCAAAATATACCAAAGTATATATATGGTATATGGATATTTCGTATATTGCTATAGTACTTTGTACAAATAATACCAAAGTATATATAGTATATGTATATTTGGTATATTGCTATAGTACTATGTGCAAAATATACCAAAGTATATATATGGTATATGGATATTTGGTATATTGTTATAGTACTTTGTACAAAATATACCGAAGTATATATATGGTATATGAATACAGTATATAAATATACATTCAGAATATACCATAGAGTGCAAAATATACCAGATTGTCAGACAAAGTAACTTAGACTTGCCAAACAAAAGTATTTCTTTATATAGACAATTTTTGTCTGATCGCAATCATAATCGGCAATCATAAATAGTGTAGATATTATGGTATTTATCTTTCTATTCAAACATAATTGTTAACCAACTTATTTAACCTGTGAATACTTGAGGATTTTAAGTTTTATTATTTTCTATTTTTAAATTTGAAATGTTCATATATAAATATCGTTATTTTCTATATTTAATGTTGCCCATTAATCACATCATTTATGGGTCAAATGACACCCCAAAAAAAGAGAGGAAAAAAAAACCGTAGATACATTTGCCATGTTGATAACAAGCAACCGGCTATCGAAGGTATGAATTATTATTGGGTCTGAGGGGGTTATAAAGAATTTTGCTCGGTTTCATATAATTGTTATTTATTTGTTATAAATTTCGAGGCATTTGCGCATTATTTTATTGTTGCCGTAGGCGTCTCATATGTGTTGTGGTTGTTGTGGTTGTTGTTGTTGTTGTTGCAGCCACTGGGGAACACTCCATGTAGGCCAGGCAATAATATTTGTCGCCCCCAAAAAGTATGTACTGCAAAATTATTGACATCTAAATTACAAGCATTGTGTTTGCCTCCTCCGCATTGGGTGTGTTTACCAGCGAGTGTTCCTAAAGTGAGTGTATAGCGTGTGTGTGTGTGTGTGTACGGTGTGTGTGTATACGGTGTGTGTGTGTCTGGTGTGCTTATGGCTTTGTTTGCGACGTGCCCTGCTTTGCTTTAATGCCAAAACTGCCGCACAATCAGTTACAGTCTCAGCTGTCAATAGATTGTTGACATTTTTCTTTATATTTTCATATCTCATATACGCACACACACACACTCGCACACACACACACCAGCAGACATATGGGCCTGTTTTGTTGCCCACTTTTTGTGTTTACTGCTTAAATCTGCCAATTTACTCGTTTACGTTAAGGCTTTATGCCCCCCCTTAACCCCTCAGCTTCCACACCCCACAAAGAGTTTTTCTCCTCTTGGCTTCCTTTCCTTTTCGGTGCTCCTCTGGTGCTTCTTCTTCTTCTTCTTCTTCTTCTGACTGCGTCGTATGTGTCGGACTGCGGCCTCTCTTCTTCTTCTTCTTCTTCGTCGTCGTGTGTGGGGAAATTAATATCTGTGTCATTTCATTTCATTTTTTTGTCTTTTCGCTTGTTTCCCACTCGCTTCGCTTCGCTTCGTTCGCTTTTTGTTGTTGTGCTGTGTTTCTCCCTTTTGGGTTAATAAGGCTAAATTGAGAGAATGTGCGGCGCACTTAATTATCATCATATTTATTGTCTTTATTTATGGTTGAATACGAGATACTACTACGACTGTGTGTGTGCGTGTGTGTGTGTGTGTGTGTGTGTGTGTGTGTGTGTGCTGAGCGATACAAAGTTAAATTTTTGCGACTTTTTTCCGCTTTTATGATAGCTCATAATATTTGCAATCATTATTTATGATTGCTGCGACGCTCTAGCCTTGTCACAGCCCCCAAAAAAAAAAAAAACCGAGACAGAGGGAAAGAAGGGGAAAGCGAAAAAAAAAACATAGATTGACATTAACTTAAGTCTAATTTATTGTACAATATATATAATAGAATGTAGTGATTGAACAATATTCATAATTAGCTAATTTACAGCGTAGGTTGCAACTATTACAATTCAGATTCCACATAGTGCTAAATTTATTAAAGGAGTTTCCCTAACTTACAAAATATATTTAAAAAGAATATGCTGCAGCTTTCTGTGATAGCTAAATTTAAAGACAAATGTTGACTTATAATCTCATATTCAAGTAAATTTGATTTGAAGTCAAATGTGGTTTAACTTGAATTAATAAAAGATTCACTTAAACAAAAAATATAGAACAAAATGAAGTGCATTATAAATAAATTTGAAATCAAAGTTTACTTTACATTCAGCTGTTAACTATTATGATGACTTATGTCTTTATATATTACAAAGATTTACAAAACACAAAAAAAAATACTTAAAACAAAAGTATTGACGTAGCTTTTTTCTTTTCTAATCAAATGTCGATCACTTTGGACTGGACTTTATTCAATTTTCCAAGATAAGCGCATAAATACAAAGTTGTTTCACCTAATAAAGTAATAAAAATATGATTACTTACAAGTTTTGCTTTGGATTTTTAGGCCAAATTTCAGTCCTATGTTACCTTGAAAAGTCGACTTTAAATAAAAATTTACTAAACAGAAGAAAAAATAGTTTAAAAAATTTTTACTATATCCTTATCTCATTTTTCTCCTATAAGGTGGCACTTAATACAAATGTTTACTTAATATTACAAAAATAGTTTAAAATTTAGATTTTTTTATAATCAAATGCTGCTTTACAACTATATATAATATTTAAAAAACTACATAACAAAGAAAATATTTAGAAAAAGGGATCTGCTGAAGCTTTGTTTAAAATCAAAAGTTTTGCTACTTTCTACTGCAATTTATGTATATATATTGTATGAGTCTGAAAAAAGTAAATGTATTGTGAGTTTATTAAAATATGAACTCTTTATAATGTATAAATTAAAAAACATTTTTGTTGCTGCACTTTCAAGTCCACCGCAAAGTCGTTTTAATGCCTTTGCATGACGCACAGTGGACAGTTGTCTCATCGATGACAAAACTTTGCGCTTTGTGCCTTAATCAATCATTTTGCTAGCAAAGTTTTGTTCATTCACAATTTAATGGCCACTCAACCTGGCTGTTGGATATCAATTAATTTGCAGCTTATGCGAACGGCTGCAAAGACCACAAAAAAAAAAACAAGGCAAGGAAAATATGTAACTTTTTGGTTATAGAAAAGTTTTCAAATTTTGATATTGTGTATTGCTTTTGAACTTTTCTCGCCAGTCAAAAAGTATGCCCAGTAAAAATGGCCTAAAACAACAATAGAGCAAAAGACAGAGGACATCTATCAAAGGAGCATATCCATCAAGTGGAGTCTGTGTGGAGTAACTTGAAGGCACAAAGAAGATACGATCATGTATTTGCTCATTTCTTGGATGGGTTTAAAAAGTCTCCGCAAAGTAAAAGTCAAATAAAATCTGTGCTACGTTCTCTCCGTCCCCCTTCCCCCACCCCGTCCCTGGCTTGTGCTTTGTGTTGGCAAAATTATGCCCAGTCAGACATGTTTTGCTGTTTGTACAACCTTAAAACAATGGCAGGAACGAGCAACAGCAACAACGACAGCAGCAGCAGCAATAATAATGCAAACTTCTTTACTGGCTCACAGGTGCACAAATGCCAGGCAAAAAGTATAACAACAAAAGCGGCGACTCAAACAGAAGCAGCAGCTCCACAAAATTTACATAGCAACAACAACACGACACACAAAAAAAAGAAGGGAAAAAAAGAATTTGTCAAGACTTGGGACGCGGCAGGTGGCACGTGCCAAGCGAAAGCTACATGCATTATATAGTATACTATATATATATATATATATATAAAAGTATATGTTTAGAGGTATATAAAGTGTGCTATATATACTTACATTGCTACTACATCAAGAAGAGAGTGAGAGAGAGTGGGAGAGGGAGAGCAGCCAATGGGCATGAAAGTCTTATGAAAGTGTTGGCGAAAAATGTTTGTCGGTGTAGTTGTTGTTGTTGTTGTTCCTGTCTCAAGCATGTTGGGCAAATGTATGCATGATCATGTCTGGATTAACTTAATGAAAGCACAGCATGCAACAACAACAACAAGAACAACAACAGCAACGTGACAGCAACAGCAGCGCAACTACAATGACAACTAAAGCTGCAGCAACAACGACAACAGCGAAACCAAACAGCTGATGGCGAATGATAAATAATGTTGTCTGGGGCTCAAAAATCCTGACAACGTTGCCAAAGTCCAAACACACCTTGACTCCGTTCTACTTTCCTCTGCTTTCTGCAGTTTGCGATCCTTTTAAAAAGCGCTGCAATTTAATGTAGCATACTTTTTGGGGCCAATCAAAAATGATTTTATTTCTGGGCTTTTGACGTATTATTTGATATAATGCAAACTTATTGTTACTTATTCGACAGATCAAAGAAAAAGCTAACAATTGTAAAAAACAATAAGAATTTTAAAATTTAGATATGTTTGTCAACTTTTCATTAATTGATTTCATTTCATTAACCATTCCGTCTCAAGTGTAAATTAGTAAATGCAAATACCTGAAATACCTGAATATTTTTTATTGGTTTTTTGGTTTTTGATATTTTTTTTTTCTTCTCAAAAGTTTACTGTTTAATTTCTTAATATTTGTTTATGTATTCTTCGTTAAAGTGGGCAAATATTGTTTTTCCTAATGCAATTTTTTAATACAAAATTTTTCAAATGTTTGGTATTAAATTATTGACATAAGTTTAGTTAAGTTTACTGTGTTATTTCTCAAGATTTAAAACTATTTTACATTATTTATTATTTTACTTTAGTTTAGTTTTTTTATTGCTCATAAATTTGTCCAACAGTTTATTATTTGTTGTTTTGTTTTCAATGTTATTTTTCAATAACTAAAAAAATACATTTAAAATAAATACATAAATTTACTTTAGTTTAAAGTATGGTTTTGCTATAGAAAAGATTACTATTGAATTTCTTAAGCACGTTTATTTTATAGTTTCTTAAGCAGTTTCGTGTTTGCCAATATTTTTTTAAGACAGTGTCAATTTTGATTATTTTTTTGTTGGCTCTGCTTTAGAGCAGCAGCAGTTCGAATTGATGTCGGAGTTCCTATTATCTTGCACGTCATTTCATTGTGAGAGAGTGTGTGTGTGTGTGTGTGTGTGTGTGTGTGTAAGTGTTGTGAGTGCATGCATGCTGACATGCTGACGGAAACATGCAGCGAACGTGCAACAGCAGCAGCAACATCAGAGCAGCAGCAACAACAATGCGAATGGCATTTAAAATCCTTCAGAGTCGCGACGCGACATCGTCCTTGTGTCTGACAGACATTGCTGCAAAGATTTACGGAAAGTTTACAGCCCCAGACATTTGTTGTGGCCTTTATAAATTGTCTGTGCGTGGGCCAAGGTGTATAGCTATCTCGCTCTCTTTTACTCTTTCTCTCTGGGTGTTGGGCAAAAGACAACGTCATGGCAAGCACACACGTATTGCTGTTGTTGTTGTTGTTGTTGTTGTTGTTGTTCTTGCTGCTGCCGTCGCGTCGATTGCTGCAGTGTCAGCGCCCCACAATGCACGACAGCAACAGCAGCAACACGACCAAACAGGCAACAACAATCACGAAAGCCAACAACAGCGAGAACATATAAAACACAAAACACAAAACACGGAACACGAAACACGTTAAGCGCATTGCCATTTGTGCCACATCATGGGGAGAGAATGCCAAGGACCCGTAAAGCAGCGTGTGAAGAAAATTGTGTGTGTTTTGCTGTGTTTTGCTGTGTTGTGTTGTGTTCTCTTGTGTTGTGTGTTCTCTGCTTGTGGACAACAAGGGCAACGTCAACGTCACAAACATACATACGAGTACGTGGGAGTCTCAGAGTCTCACAGAGTCTTTCGAGACTCTGGGAATGTCTAAAGCTGCTGACACAATGCAGACACCTGGCAAAAGTTGTTTCGATATTGTAAATGTGCTTTTGTGAAATCGCCGATAGCTTAAGGTGGGATTCACCTACGTCTCAGCTTGATTGCCGACGGCAGCAGAAGGCAACGAAGAAAGGCGAGAAAATTCAATTGATTAGTCGATAAGGTTGATCGATGTTGTTCGTAGAATAAGACTTTACTTGCATCACAAAAATATCTTTGACTTCAATTGCGAAGTTTGTTTTGTTGAAATAAGACTTAACTTTCATAAAATATATATTATTCAATATCTTTGACTTCAATTGCGAAGTTCCTCTTGGTGAAATAAGACTTTACTTTCATAAAAACAAAAAAAAATATACTATTAAATATCTTTGACTTTAATTGAGACTTACGTCTTGGCAGCAGCTGCCTTTAACACAAGATGCAACACACAACAAGCAATTAAGATTAATTTCGCATAAACTTTGGCAGAATGCGTATACGACGCGTATGCACACAAATTAACTACTCGCGATTGTTTTACACGTCTTGTCGTCGGCCAGTTACGAGTAAGACAATGCAGCATCAGCCTCAGCCTCAGCCTCAACTCAGCTATTATATTTGCGTATGTGTGTGTGTGTGTGTGTGTGTGTGTGTGTTTATGCCACACACTCTCTGTCGAGTGGAAATTGTTTGCCTTTATGCCAGCCATTTAACAAGTTTATGGCTTTATCCTGCATCTGAGAGCTGCTGCTGCTGCTGTTGCGTATTTGCCATCGCGAGTGCAAATGAGTAAACTTCAGCTAAAGTTGACTTCAAATTGTTTCAATTAACAGCAGCATCATAAACAACAGCGTCGTTGAGTGAACTCTTTTGATGATGCTGCTTTCCCCTTCTCCCTCTCTCTCTCTCTCTCCTTTCACTCTCTCTTCATTCTCCTCTCTATCTGCTTACATAAATAACATACTTCACTTATGACGAGGGTCGTAGCAAAATTCTCTTTCGGATTATGAGTAGTCAACTTTTTCGGGTGATATCAAATTTCACCAAAATTTCTCACATTCACACATCCACTTAATTATTTATCTTCATCTTTGACTTTGCCTTTAACTCTTTTCTTTTGTCGTTGACATGTTTGAAAGCGATTAAGGTAAACACAAATTTGTCAAGTCGACTTCAAGTTATTTTTGAAGTGCGTAATTGCAGTGATTAGAGTTTTGAACATCACTTTTTTATACAATCAAGAAAAGTAGACAAAACTTGCAAGTTTTCTTTACAGCTTTACCTGTTTTTCTATGTAGTTCTTTACTTTGTTGTGCTCACAATTAAATTATTATAGACTAAACAACAGTAAGGCGAAACAATAACAATTTAAGAAGAACAATATTAAACACAATAAATATATCATTGAATGGCAAATAGTTGCTACTCACATTTCCACTTGAGTATAAACACTCTGAATATGAAGGATTTCGTAATTCCTTTGGCTCGAATTGTTTTGTTATTTATTTGCACTCTTTTGCGCTTGGCTTAGTTGCTGTGCTTTAGCATCGACTTAAAGTTGTCAGCTAAATCGTCCTGGGAGCAGCTTTTGACTTTATTTTTACCTATGCCAAACCGCTTACCCACACACCTTACTACTATTTTCACCACCTCCCCTCACCACGCATAGCAAACATCTTTCTCTATCTCGGCTGTTGATCCATACTTTGTAGTTGTTGCAGTTGTTGTGGCTGCTTTGTCTAGCGACAATTGAAAGCTCTAAGGCACTTCGCGAAAAGCAAAAAAAAGAGGAGGAAAAATGAAGCAGAAGAAGACGCAGCAGAAACAAAGCAGACGAAGACGAAAAGTACAAGATGAAGAAGCAGCGGCAACTATGAAATAGAAAAGACAAGCGCCAAACGAAGCGCTTGTTGAGCGTGAGAGGGAGACAAAGTTGAAAGCACAAGTTTGCGAAAGCCATAAACAAATGCTGCAATCAGAGTGAGAGAGAAAGGGTGAGGGATAGATAGAGACAGAGAGAGATGCAGCATTGCAGTGCGTTGTTGTTTGCTCTGCAACTTGCACTGTAATGACCACGAGACGAGATGAGAACGACAAAGAGGGGAAAGAACTGCGAGCGGATTTTGAGATAGCGCCTGGGAATATATAGGAATACGGAATACGAAATACAGAATAGGAATAGGAATAGGAATAGGAATAGGAATAGCAATGAAAATGCGAATGCGAATGTGAGTGTGAGTGAGAACGGGAATCCGGGAGTAAACTGTAATACCGAGCACGCTGCCTTTGCAATGTTTCTTGTTCCACACACAACACACACACACACACACACACACAACACACACACACACACACACACACACACACACACACACAACACACACACACACACACACAACACACACATACAACACACACACACAGAGTAGAGCAGAACACAACACAAGAACTTGAGTTGTTTGTTTTTGCTTTGTCGTTCGTGTGTTGACACATTTTTAGTAAAACATGCCTTAGAGTGTGTGTGTGTGTGTGTGTATTCCACGATGTGTGTCATATATGCACATGGAAGTGCATGTGTGTGTGTGTGTGTGTTCATGTGGTGTATGCGGATCTGCTGGTGTGCAAAACCGGAAATTGCAAATGCAACAAGATGTTCTGCGGGAGTTGCCACATTGTTTCAGCTAGCCACACTCATGCACACACAACCACACTCACACACACACATACATACACATACACAACTGCAAACTACAACAAGAGTTGCTCTTAAACATAACCATGGAAATTCAGACATTCTCTGCGCACTTTGCGAGAAACGTCGCTAACAAAAGCAAATTTTTAAGCACTCGCATAGCTGGCTTAAAAAATGCATTAATTAAATTCAAGAAATTAGCAGTTATACTTCAATAAGAAAACATATAAAAATACAAATTTTCTTTTACTTTAAACTTAAAGTATAGAATAAAAAAAGTATCTAACAAAAGTCAATTCAAATTAGTAAATAAACTTAAATAAGAGAACATCTTAAAATAAAAGAATAACTTTTATTCTCAACTTTAAGTAAACAAATTTGGAAAAAAAAAATAAGGATCGAGAAAAAGCAAAGATGAAAATAAATTAATAAAATTCAACTCAAATTAGGAAATTTGAAAAGAAAAAATAAAAAATTATGCCCAAAGTAAAAATTTAAAAAAAAGTAACAAATTTAATTGTTCCGATGCCTTGACCATAAGCGAAATTAAACTCAAATAATCAGTTTTACTTAAACTTTAGTTTTAATACTTACTTATAAAACAAAGAAAAATTTCAAACAAAAGCAGATTTATAAGCACTTGAATTAAATTCAATTTAAATGAGCAGCTAAAGGTTGCTATGTATAATAAGAGAACATCTAAAAAATTCAAGCATAAACTTTCCTCTTAAGCCAAAATGAAAGTTACAAAAATCCTTTAAGTAACTATTGCTGAACAAATTAGCTGCTTTAATTCATGTGGGTAAACGAAAACTTTGAACGCTTTCGATAAATCAATGGGTTGCTTTAACAGAACTATTCTTCAGCTGACCAAATCTAAAGTTTCTTCACATTTGGATAGACAGTTATAAAGTTGTCGCAATGCAAGTCAAGTTAGTTGCGAGTTTAAATATAAAATGGTTTCAAAGCAATTTCAACTTTTTTTTATCGATGTTTCTTGATGAGTACAAAATTCTACGAAAAACTGAAAAATTGCTTAAAGAACGTTATACAAAAAAAATGTGATTAAATGTGATGTGATTATACAAATTAAATGTTAATACAAGGCTAATTTTGTGCAATTGGTTTTTTATGCTACTTTTAATTGTGTCAAGAGAAGCTCAAAACTAAACTTTAACAGAAGAATTCTTGTGTCTGTGATAAAACTAAAGTGAGCAAACTTTTCAGGCATAAATTTCTATATATTTTTCAAAATTAAAAACTGAATTTTGTTAGAGCTGCATAAAATGATACATTTCTATAAATTTTATAAACTTAAGGATTAAAATTTTTACGAAAACTTGGGTAACATTTTAAGAAAATAAAATAAAGTATATCAAAACTATCAAAAGTATAAAAAAATGACAATGATAACTTGGCTTAAAAGTCAAAATATGATAAGTATATCAAAAAAATTGCGCTTCTTAAATTTGAATTTTTTATATTGCAAAATTCCATTGCTTTTAATTGAATACAAATTTGCTTGAAGTTTGCAAAATTGAGCACGAATTCAATTTTGTGCATTGATCTGAATTTGAAAGTGCCGCTACAAAAAAAAAATTGATACGAAAATATTTCTCTTCACCTGAGTGCGAGAGATTTTGTAGTTGCATTTGATCGAAATACGTGGAGGAAAGTTGATTTCTCTAGCGCAAAACTCGGCTTTGTTCATTGAATTTGCTTTTGGCAGCGAATATTTGCAGAATAATTGCATTATTGTTGCGTTTTTTTTAATTAAACATTGTTACAGTGGGCGAAAGTGGTAAAAGCACGTGCACCAAAAAAAAACAAAAGAAAAAAAATAGAAAATAATTCTGCTTGCATTGCAAAATATATAACATAGTTGAGAGCAGCAGCAACACGTTTGCCATGCAGCAAACAAGAGTGGGATATGTTGGCAACCCTGGAGCAGACTCCCCCGTCCCCTCGACCTCCCTCCATCTCTGTACAGCACCGTCGTCGTCGCGACTTTGCAGGTCGTTGGCCATCCGCGTGAACATGTTCTCACTGTCGTGGCACACGATGTTGTTGCCCGTTTGCCCTCGGAGGCGCCCCGCGGGCAGCAACTGCATCAACAACTTTTTAACCAACTTGGCAGCCAGGCTAACAAGACCGCAGCGACAGAGCTACAGAGAGAAGGAGAGAGAGAGAGAATGAAAATGAGGATGAGACCGAGTAACGAGTAACGAGAATGTGCTGCGAGATGCTGAGGTTGAGGTTGAGGTTGCTGTTGATGTTGATGGCAAAGGCGGAGGAGATGGCGAAGCAAACTAACTAACTCAACGCTTGCCACTTGTAATGCACCGTTATTGTTGCAAATGTGGCAAGAGAGAGAGAGACAGAGAGAGGCAATAGTGTAAAAAGAGTTTTGCTTTGTCCGCGAAATAATTTAATTTAATTTTTTATTTGCTGTATTTCACTACTAGTTCTATTCGTTTTTTGGGTGTGTGTTGCGCTTTGCCATTTGCGCGAAAAACTTTAACTGTAGCTGCAGAGATTTTTGGCCAGCGTTAATGCAACATCTCCACTCAACGGGGGGCATCACATTGTTGTTGTTGTTGTTGTTGAGTTACCACACATAGAGTATATAGTATAGTCTATATATATGAAGAGAGTAATATCCTCGTTGTCTCGTTGTGAGCTGTCGCCTATCCTTAGTTGTTTTGGCTTGCTTTGCTGCTGCTGTTGCTGCTGTTGAACGCTTTATGGCGTCGCGGTCGAAGCATTTTAGTCTGCTCGTGTGTCTGCCAAGTTTTTATGCCATGCAGTGCAGCTAAATAGTTGGCAACTTTTTATGTTATTTATTCCCCTCCCCTCTCCACCTTCCTCTCTCCTCTCATGCTGCTGTAAATTGCACACAAATTGGCAGCGCTTTTTACGGCTCTTGTTGCTCTCGCTGCTGCCTTTGACAACTTCTCGCCCAAAACTTTTCTGATTGGCCACTGGCTTTTTAATAAAAACTCATTTTAATAAAACTAAAACAATCATTTTATTTTTGCTCTATTTTTGTTCTTTTTGTGCTTTTAATTTTTACTGTCTTTTTTCGTTTAACTTTTTTCCTTGCTCGTTTTTGTTTCTTTTTTTTTTTGTTGTTGTTACATTTTCTTGCTTCCGTTCATTGCTTTGGCAACAGCTGCATTAAAATTAAGTGTGCTCGCGGTTTGACTTTTCTATTGTTTTATCATCCATATCTTTTCATTCGCTTTCCATTTTAGTTAAGGCCAAAGTTGTTGCACAATTTGCAATTAATTTTATGGTATTCCTATATTATATCATTATTTCATTTAACTTTAACTCGTTTTTATTTAGTCAAGCTTTACTCCTAAATTTATATAATTTAAATTAGCTAGATGATTGTGATTTATATATAATCTATTAAATACTCTCTTAAAGATGGCATCACTTACCGGCCAAAGCTCAACTGCACTTAGCTTCATATTTTTCTGGCTAAGTGGAAATTCAAAATGACAAAAAATTAGTTTTCACAAAATACTCACTTATTGGCCACACCCACAACTGCAATTTTCCACTTAGTGGCACATTTTTTTCTGGAAAATATATAAAGATAAACAACCCAACTAAAATATATTTTGCTGTAGTTAAATTGCATTCGCATATCAGCCAATTTCGGTTGATGCCGCTAAGCGAGTTATAGTTGCAATTATGTTAAACTGAGAAATACAAACAGAGGAAACTCGTAAACATACGCTGCAGTGAAATTGCTTTCGCCTCAAGTCAATTCTAGTTGATGCTGCCAAGCGAGATAGAGTTGCAATTATGTTAATATGTTAACAAGTCATTTCTAGTTGATGCCGCTAAGCGAGATAGAGTTGCAATTATGTTAATATGTTAACAAGTCAATTCTAGTTGATGCCGCTAAGCGAGATAGAGTTGCAATTATGTTAATATGTTAACAAGTCAATTCTAGTTGATGCCGCTAAGCGAGATAGAGTTGTATTTATGTTAATATGTTAACAAGTCAATTCTAGTTAATGCCGCTAAGCGAGATAGGGTTGCAATTACGTTAATATGCTGCTTGAAGGTATTTCAAAATGAAATATATAACCAGATGAAGGTCATAATCATATGAACACATGATGCAGCTAAAGTATTTCCACATAACAGCCAATTCCAGTTGATGCCGCTAAACGAGGTATAGTTTTAATTATGTCAATATGCGCAAACAGTTAATGAAACATTTGTGAAAGGTTTTGAAGGTTCATTTCTTCAGTATATTTGAAAGTAATAGGCGATTTTCACCTCTCTAATCAAATGAAATTTATGTTACGTAAGATTCCACATTCTGTGCTAGGTTTCAATGCGAATTTTGATGCACGAAAGTGGCATCGTTAAGTGGTTCGTCTAAGTTATGTTATGTTCGGTTGTTGTTGTGCTGCATTTTGTAAAAGCATCTCTTTCGTTTTAGGGTTATTGCATTAGGATCTTATTTTGTTGTTGGCATAATTTGTTGTGCATGATAAGCCACATGCCACCACATGCTACTTGCCACTTGCTACTTGCTACTTGCAACTTGGTGCTTGCTTCTTGCCACTTGTCGTTTTTCATATGCAGCAGCAAACAGCAAGCAGCACTCTTGCTTTTTCTTACGACGTTAATTGAATCTGCTCACAAACCCACTTACAAAGCGAGCAAACGCAAGAGTATGCAAAAATATGTTATAAATGTATATATATATATATATATATATATATATGTGTATATGTCTGTGTATATATATTCTCACAAACTACTAAACATATGTACTTTGTGTGTGTCCGTCTCGATGTGGAGTATTCGAGCTGCATCATGAGCTCTGATCCCGGGCAACCAGGTCGGTATGCAGCTGAGGTTGCTTTTGACGCTCGTTTATTGCATTTCAAGGCACGTACTAAGCACACACACACACATAGAGTGTGAAAATTCAAACTCACACTCACACACACACATGCAGTTTTCAATAAGAGGCTCTGAATGGTCGACCCTCCTCCTTCCTCCCCAAGCTTCCACTTGTTTATCATTTATTACTGCAGTTATAAAATCCTTTTTGCCTCCCCATTTTTTTTTCTTGATTTTTTCTCTGTTTGCTCATGTGCATTGCAGTTGTATATCTTCTATTTATTTTATATTTTTGCATATTTCATTATGGATGCCAACGATATGAGTAAATACATCTCTGTGTTTGTTCGTTTGTATGTTTCTATGTTTGTTTGTGTATATTATTCATTTTTCGCTGACACTTTTTGCCACCTCGCTGCTAGGCGCAAAGGCTACAAATGAAATAAAACACGACGACGACAGACAGTAGTTGTTGGAATAAAGAAAGAACTCGGCAAATTTCTATTTCTCGAATATGCCGATACCCTAGAAATGCAGCTAAGCCCATCGAATGCTCAGGCTTAGGGCATTAAAAACATGTGTCCGTCCACCTTCTTTAAAGAAAAGTAAAAGATGTGAAAGTCTATGACAGTTTTGTCATTTGTAATGTAAAAATAAATTCGTTATACATTTGTGACACTCTGAAATTTGCTTCAAAATTTAATAGAATGAAAAGTTTATAGTTAAGGGACAAGCAAAAACGATTTTTTCATTATTTTTCTTTGATTACAACAAATACACTCTCTTTTTGTTTTATTATTATTTATTTCTTTTGTATAGTAATAATAAATAAAATTTTTTTTGGCAAATAAATTGGATTTTAGAATCAATAATAAAGAAACAGCTAAATAAAGAAGTGTCTTAATTTACTTATATAAATTATAGATGGCAATTATTGCAAATAAAAATTATAGTTTTATATAATTTTATTACTATTTATAGTAGATTACTTTAATTAAATTTGTGAATGCGAACTAAGAACAGCAAGCAACATAATGAAAATTAAGAAGAGAACATATTATACATATAATTTAGATGTAATTTAACTAAAAATGATTTAGTTGATGATGAGCGACAAGTAATAAAAATTAGACAAACAGAAAATTAGATTTAGGCACTCATTTAACGAAAAGTCGAATAAGCGGAACAAAAACAATATTAAGAAAATTAAATAATTATTACAGTGCTCTACACAGTATTACATAATTTTACTTTTATAAATGAAAATTAAATAATAAACATAAATAATACACTTACTTACTTATGATTTTTATGAATGAAATAAATAATAAAAAAAACGGATTTATAAAATCGACTTAAAATACAAAATATTTGTTTAGGCTTTTTACTAGTTAAAGGAATAATAAATAAAGTTATAAATAATGTATTGATTAGATGGGAAAATGCAGCAAATAAAATTAATAATTAAATCGACTAGTAAATTTTAATATTTATATATTATAAGTATTTATTTTGTAAGTTCCATTATCTATGACATTTAGATTCGAGAAATAGCGTATACGCCGCGTCGACTGCAAATTGATTGTCAAAGAGCATTCACTATAAGAAGTAGACAGCGGCTTGTGAAGAAGTCCAAGTGTCTGTCTCTATGCCCCAAAAGGTGGCAAAGTCGCGTCGCTGACTTCTGCTAGCATACAAACAAATGCACTTATGTGGGTGTGAGTGTGTGTGTGTGTTAGTATGTGTGAGTGTGTCTCATAATATGTCATTTCTTGTTGTTGCTGCTGCTGGGTGATAAAGTTCATTTACCTTTTGTCGTTTATCTAAATACTGCTGCAGCTGCTGCAGTGGCAAATGTGTGTAATTGTCTATATTCTGTTTTACGCTCCCACACACACATACACCCACACACACACACACTCACACACACACACACACAGACAGACAGTGCTCTCATGCAGGCGCTAACTTTGTTTGTTTGTTTGCCTGCATTTGGTTCTGCTTGAGTTGAAATGCTTCACGACATCGTCGTCTGACAGACTCTCTACAACTGTATGTGTGTGTGTGTGTGTGTGTGTATCTGCTTATGTATGCGTGTGTGACATTAGAGCAGCAGGTCATTCCTGTCTATCATACCAAGCGGATTGTGAACTTGACTAAGCCACAAAGTCAAAGCTCTCTCTCTCTCTCTCTCTCTCTCTCTCTCTCTCTCTACCATAAAAATAAATTTATTCAAATATATATTCTTGCATTTATTATTTATTTTACGCTTTTGCAACAAATAATTAACAGACAGTCAGGCGTCTAAATATTTGCTATCGATTGCCTTTTAAATAATAGTTTTGTGCAATCTAATAGCTTGGCATTTACACACTCTGGATAATTGATTAACAACGATGCAGATTGTAATAATATTTTTGTGTATTGACTTTGACTTTGCCAATTATTTTTAATAACAAACTTCAATCAAAATGTCATAAGGAATTTCAACTCTTCTTCTTCTATAATAAATGTTCATGATTGAAATGTGAAGCTGCAGCTTAGCACAAAAATAAAAGAAAAGAAAACACGATGACATCAAATGAAATATAAAATGCGAAAAGCGTAAGTTATTAAAATGTGAATTCAAGCAGAAATTCGATAGAGAAATGAAGAACTATTTGTGGGCCAAAATCACTTTGATTGGATTTACATTTTACATTTTGCAATTAGCATGCCAAACACACACACACACACACAAACGTATGGTAATTAAAACCACAATCGCAATCGACATCAATAAACGACTTCAGCTTTCAGTTATCGCATTGTGCTGTCATCGGAATTTCGTTTTAATTCCATTCACCACATGCTCTCTCTCTCTCTCTTAATTTAACTTAATTTCCATTCAATTCGCAGTTCTCTTCCATTTTTTTTATTTGTAAATCGGTGTGCAGTAAAAAATATAATTAAAATAAAAACTAGATATCTAATTTCAATGCAACCACAAGCAAAAAACCAAATCAAAACCTATTTAGTAGAAGTAAAAGTGTGTATACGATTAAACGAGTTTCATTTTGGCTCTTTCTCTGCAATTCTTGGCCGCATTCGCATTGCAAGCAATCAATGCAATGCCGCACTTTGCTGCACAGTGGAACCAGATTCGTAACAAATGTTTCTTAATTGCTTTTACTTAAGGAATTTACTTAGTAACTAAGCAGACATCGTCTTCGATTGCAGTTAAAATAGAAAAATACATTAATATGGCTCTCGGTATATTTTAGTAGTTTTGCGGTATAATATTTGGTATATTTTAAGAATATAAATGCAAATGTGTTGCTGGTATTCCTAATGAATAACGATCGGAATCAAATTCTTAGGAATCATTTAAAAATCATTGAAGTTATTCTACTGCAATCTGGTCTTACTTATGTTGACTATCTGGTATATTTCGACTAAATATGACCTTCGGTATATTTTTGTATGTTTTAAGAATAATACCAAGTTCGGACTTCAGTATATATTAGTATTATTTGGTATATTTTAAGAATATTAATGCACTGGAATATGATTTCTGAGATTTTGATTGCTATCGAATATACTTACGTTGAATATATAGTATATTTTTACCATTATGGTATATTTCGAATGTAGTAATTCATCGATGTTCGAAATATGACCTTTGGTATATTTTTGTATATTTTAAGAATAATACCAAGTATGGACATCAGTATATTTTAGTATTATTTGGTATATTTTAAGAATATTAATGCACTGGAATATGATTTCTGAGATTTTGATTGCTATCGAATACAAATTGTAGAAGTTATTCTACTGCAATCTGGTCTTACCTACGTTGAATATATAGTATATTTTTACCATTATGGTATATTTCGAATGTAGTAATTCATCGATATACGAAATATGACCTTTGGTATATTTTTGTATATTTTAAGAATAATACCAAGTATGGACTTCAGTATATTTAGTATTATTTAGTATATTTTAAGAATAATTCTGCACTCACAGTTGAGCACATTCGACTGTAGCTTTCTTACTTGTATTATTTCGTGATTAATTTATATCATATTTATATTATTAATATTATTATCATCCTATTTTTCTATTTTTTTTTATTTTTTAATATATATTTATTTCCAAATAAGTTCTTTAACAACTAAACTGGCATAATTTCTGATTAGGAAAATGTATTTTATTTCTTATTTATTTAACTTCTTTTGTTGTAGACAACTGTTTTAGTTACCTTTTACTTTGTTTTTAATGATTTGCTATTTGCTTGTGCGCATCTTAGTTGCATGCAATTTACTTTTCATTTAAATTTTTCGTCATTTTCCAACTGAGTTTAGCCGCAGTTTGTGTCGCTGTCACGCCATCATCAATCGTTACGATTGTTCTTCCTCCAGTCTACTTCTTCTTCTTCTGCTGCTGCTGCTGCTGCTTCTGATTCTGCCTCGTCTTCTACTACTTGTATCCATATACTCTCCACTCTCTCTCGTCCTCTCTTCCTCACTCTGGCACTTTCTGTGTACAGCGGCGGCGGCGGCTCACGATTTGGTGCACCCAATCGACCCATAAACCTAGTTATTTACTTAGAAGCGCCTTTTAACATTTTTATTCCGATTTTTTGCTCTTGTTGTTGCTGTTTTTTTTTCTCTCGTTTTGTTCTCCTGTTCTCCGCATTTTCTTCTTTCGTTTCGCCTGTTTTTAGTAGCACGCCAAGTCAAGCTATCGCCGAACCGCTTTTTGCATTAAATCAACGCCGTCAACAATAACACTACGTAACAGCTAAAAAAAAAAAAAAAACAGAGAAAACGAAATAAGCGAATCTATGTGTTGCCAAAAACCTACTTTCCCTGATTCAATCGAAAGAGAGAGAAAGATAGAGAGAGACAGAGAGGCCACAGATGTCGGAAATCTACTTTAAAAGCTACTTTCTTTCCGCAAAATCGTTTTGTTTGTCTTGTTTACTTTTATTTCGTTAGCATTCTTGGTATTATGCAAACAGATTTTGATATCATGAAAATCGAGTACCAAAAACTAATTATTTCAATTTGTGAAACCAAGAAAGTATTAATGAGAAAATTAAAGTAACGAATTGATTGTGAAACAGCTTTTTTTTGTCATTCAAATATATTTATGAATTGATTGAAATTTCATTAGTGAATTTCATGTTAGTAATCTTAATATTAAAGCCAAAGTAAAACTTATGCAAAACTTAATAACAAACTAATTCATGATTGGATTTTAGAAGAAAATCGATCATTACGGATTATGCTGCTAAAGATCTTATTTATATGTTCGATATTTATATAATAAATAAAATTACAATTGAAATAATGAAATTCTATAAATCGAACACAAATTCAAGTATTAAACAAATTTAAAATCGGGCAACATTTTCAAAATAAAGAAATGTTATTCTATAAATAACTAAAGAAATCAGATGTGCAACTATGATTTAAGGATTGTCAAACACAAGCAAACAATTTGAAATTGCAAATATAACGATAAAGTAAATCAATTTATAAATTGCAGAAATGATTTCTCCATTACCATTAAATCAACTGATATTTTTAATGACGCAAACTTAACATTTTTATGAACAACTTATGAAATCAAGATTTTTATCAAAGCTTTCTAAATTGGAAATTTTGTACACTCAGGTTAACTTAATAATATGATTGGCAGCCAATTGCAAGAGTCAATCTCAGTCAAGGTTTTAAAATAGAGCATTTAATAAAGAGCTTTCTATACTTTAAATTTGGTTCACTTAAGCAAATATAAGTATTTGTTTTCTCATTGAAAAAGTGAAGCTAGGAACTTTTTTGTTTAATAAAACATTTTATTAAGAAATATTTCACTTCACAAAATATTAATACAATATTCGGCGGCCAATATCGTGTACTCCTTTAAATAAATAATACTGAAATGTATATATTTGAAATGAAAATATTTGAGGAAGCAAAAATGAAATGTTTGTTGCGTAGTGTAATCAACAACACGGCGCCAAACAGAGCGAAAAAATGGCAAGAATGACATGGAGATAAGGCAAGAGTATTTGCTCATCTCCCAAAGGGGGCTGAAAGAGGGGCGTAACACAATGTGCCATGAAAAAGGGGGAACAGGCTGGCGATGATCCCATTCCAGGCAGAAAAACTGTGTGTGTGTGCGCCTCACCTGACTGCAGTGAAACCAATTTCAATTGCAATTCGAACTCTCTCTCTCTCTCTCTCTCTCGCTTTCTCTACAATACGAGAATTCGTTTCAATTTGTTGCAGTCGCCGCCCATCGTAACCGCAATAAAGCAGAGGGTGGCCATGTTGCACCCAAGAATTGATTCGCGGTGCAGCAGGTACGATGACTGTATGTGTGTGTGTGTGTGTACATGCAAATAAGGTCAACGTGCGCTGCTGCAGTTGCAGTTTTCCTCCTCTCTCCCTAGCACTCTTTATTTGCCTCCCTCCCTCCCTTTGCAATAGGCTTACAAGTAAGTTCACTTCACATCGCTTTGCCTAACTCACATTTCCCAACAGAGCGCGAGAGTCAGACGAAGCAAAAACCCAAACGCCAGAGAGTTAGAGTTACATTTTGAGGCAGCGCGTCAGAAAGTATTCAACACTGCAACACGGGGCGTATGAGTAATGGGAATTGGAGTGCAACGCAGAGTGAGTCTGGAATTCAGGCGGCGGATTTCCTCTCAAGCTCTCCTCTCCTTCCCCCTCACTCTCTCTCTCTCTCTTTCTCTGTCTCTCCTTTATGTGTTTGCTCTGTGCATCTGCAACTTGAATATCGCATCTGAATCCGATATTACCAAAAGGCAGCAAATCTTGTAGAGCAAAATTTGTGCAATCGTTGGTTTTCTTCGATTAACGAATCATTCATTCTTAATGCCTACTTAATGCACTCTTTGAATGTGAATGAATTGAACCATGATTAAGAAACAAATTTAACGAGTAATACATTTATTGCTCATTGCATGTTATACAAAATATATTCATAAAATTGCAAGCCTGTCTAAGTTGTCTGATAATATGGCATATCTTGTTCTCGATGGTATATTTTGAATGAAGTACAATATTTATATACCAAATAAAGCCTTTACTGCATATAAGTATTTTTTTAGTATTTAAATTTTGGTATAATTTGATTTTATAAAAATGGGAGACAATCTGGTATATTTTATACACAATGCGACAATTTTTATGTAGTACTATATCGATATACCAAATGTGAAATTCGGTATATTTTCTCATTTTTAGTATATTTTCGGTATTTTGGCATTTGTTGTATATTTTGGTATATTTTTGGTATATTTTAGAATGTGGTTTTATTTAAAATGGGTAACGGGTTTCTCACGTAATTTTGCTTTTCTAAATCATTATTTTTTTTGCAGTATATTTTCGGTATAATTGTACAATGTGAATTTATTAAAAATGCGTAGTGGGTATATTACAAAATTAAAAAAAGTACGAATAAATAATTAAAGAAAAAACTAAAAATAAAAGAGACAATTGATAGATTTGGCTATGTAAAAATATAAAAAATATTTAAACAAGTGCGATAAAGTTATTTGGGACTAAAAATATATAAATATATGACTTAGTAATTTAAAATACAAAAATATATCGATTCAGTTTTTAAAATGGATCATGAATGGTTAAAGTTGCATTGATGAGTTTTCTTTTTAATTGTGAAGTTGTTAAATATTTAATAGCATCTGCAACTATACGAGTAATTTGTTAATGATAACATCTAACTTTCTTAAGTGCGAATAAATCTGAATGTGCTTTGAGCAAAAGACTTTTAATACCTATCATAATTCATAAGCTGCCCGTCTTGCGTTTTAGCATAGAGAGTGGAAATTATTGCACCTTTTGTGTGTGTGTGTGTGTGTGTGTGTGTGTGTTAAGGATAATTAATTCCCTCGCTGTTTAGTCGCCCTCGGTGTTCACTCCACTTGAATGATTAATTGTGGCCTGATTTGAATATGCTTGGAGACCGCGAAAACACGCGGTGTAAAAGTAGAGGGCAAAATGCGAATAGATTAGCGATGTTAATAGAGGTGAATTTGCAATCTAGTGCAAAACGTTTAAGACAAAATCAACAGCAAACAAGAATGAATGGGCGAAGAGGGAGAGTGGAGAGGGGAATTCGCAACGTGGCCAATCAATAAAACTCGTTCAATTGCTGTTACCCAAACGCAATACAACAATATTCGCTCCACTACCCTTCACCCTGCTACAGTATATGCCACACACACACACACACACACACACACACACACATTCACACACACATTCACACACACACACACATACATACATAATTCCAATGTTTTTGGCCCTATTCATCGTTCAGCGCTGCGCACTTGCAACGCTTTGCTGCTGATATTTTGCATGCCACGCTTTGCTGCTGTTGTCTGCTTTGTTTAGTTCCCGTTGCTGCACAAAACTCTTGCTGTTGTTGTAGTTGTTGCTGTTGTTGCAGTTGTTGTTGTTGGTGTTATTTTGCCCGATTCGCGAGTATTGAAAATGGGGCAACTGGCAACTGGCAACTGGCAACGACGTCAACAACGTCTACGGCTAATTGATTTTATGAAAATGAAATGGCTAAAATGCGCTCTATTTAGCAACAACAATGAGTGCGAGCAAGAGCGAGAAGCAGCAAGAAAGAGAGAGCGAAAGAGATGGAGAGAGAAAGTTGAATCACGATTGCGAGTGGGAAGCAGAGTGAGAGAAAGAAGTCAACGAAAAAAGGGAATGAATGGAAACTGTTGGCAGCTTGTTACCGTGATGAGCGAGCAAGAGTGAGAGAGAGAGAGAGAGAGAGGGTGGGAAACTGCGCTGAATTCGCTTCGTTTCAATCAATTAAGCGCCAATAATTAATTCAATTGATTTCAATTCATTCGCCATCACGACCAAACACAGCCACGAGCCGCAGAGCCACGGAGCCATCTCTCGACTCTCGACTCGACTCGACTGCCACAAAGCCATGCCCCGCGAACGCCAATAACGCCTTCACCACGCCCACGCCCCCTCTACGCCTACCATCTTGCCAACGACATTAAAATGTTGCGGCTCTTCTTTCGACATCCACATCGTCGTCGTCGTCGTCGTCGTCTGTGCTGATGTCTAGCGCCATTTGGATTTCAAACGCCATTAATTCACTTTAAAATTTATGGCCTACAAATTGCCGACGTTCTGCTCATTTCGATTTACCTCCCCTGCCTGCCCCCTCCTTCCCTTCGCTTTTGCCCCTTCCTAGGCGCTGAACTAACTGAGGTTAGCATTTTCCGATTAATTTGTAGCAATTTTTCATGGGCTAGAGGACTTCTATTTATTATTTCTAGAGGTTACTTCCAAATGTCCCTCACTGTGTGTATATATGTGTGTGTAGCGAGTGTGTGTGTGTGTGTGTGTGTTTTTGTGGTGTGTGTGTGTGTGTTTGTATGCAGATTTTGGTCTGCGGCATTTTAATGACAGCAACAGCTGCTGTGCTCGCTCTTCAAAAGTCCAAAGCGAATAACAAAAAAAAAAAACGTAGCCATAGAGAAAGAATGAAAAGTAAAAGAGAGTGAGAGAGGGGGAAGAAGAGTGGGGGATGGTCAGAGGAAACAGGTCGGAATAAATTAAGTATTGGCTAGGATCACACAAGTCCTGCTTATGATTGAAATTAGAACTCATTTGGGTCATTAATGAATTGAGACTTCGAGCTGCGAGCTTTGAATTTTATATTGAATTTCGTATACAACGAATACAGTATTTGGCATTCAGTATAGTATAAAGTATATACCACAATTGAAGCATGCTTGCGAGACTTCAATGCTTGCGATTGTTCTCACTGACAGCAATTGACATTATGCTGATGCTTACAACGTTGTCACAACGAAGTGTTTGAAGAACACTTTAAAGAGCGTAATTGATAATTTGATAATTCAATAAAATTACATTTAGAACACGTAAGATAATTGCATAGTAAAGAAAACGAGATTTGGTTACAGACAACTGACGTATACGTTATATATGCATTATTCATACTTGGTAAAAATTGTGCGTAATTTATATTCTGAATACGACACTAAAGTGTATCATTAAAAAAATATGAACAAGCTCTACATACAAATTGAAATTATTATCACTTTTAAATTTAAAGAATTAAATCTATTCTGAAAAATTACGTATACGTTAAGTTTGTGCTCGTATTTTTCTTGTTAGTCAAACTATTACACACATTTCATGCCACTAGAAAGTAATTATTTGATTTAATATTTAGCACATTAGTTAAATTACGTATACGTTATATTTGAATATCTCATACTTGGCAAAAAATAGCGTATACGTTAAATTATGTGTTAATAGTATATGTTATGCTCTACATACAAACTTTAATTATTATAACTTTCAATTCAAAGAAATTATTGTTTCTCTAAAATCTAAAAAATCACGTATACGTTAAATTAAATTTGTGAGTTTTAAAAGATAACATATTTATTTTTTCTGCTACCAAACGTTAATTATTGTTATCGATTGGCACAATCTGTGCTTTTATAAGAACTAGTCAAATTACGTATACGTTCAATATGTTAAAACTGAAAGTTTGTAGTTGAATATTACATTCAACAGAATGGTATCAACGCGTATCTTCAAAATTATTTTATGAATTTTTTTATTTACTATTGTTGCTTACTATAAAAAATGCAAAATATTCATACAAATTACGTATACGCTATTTTTTACAAGATTTGAATAAATCAAGAATTAATTGAAGTAGATGCTAAGAGTGATTTTTATTTATATTCAAAAAGCTTAGTATTAACACCGTGACACTAGTTTTTCCAATTGAATCTTGAATATAATAGTTATGCGTCTATTTGTGCTTTTAATTATAAAGGCAAAAGTTGAAGATGTAATTAATTTGTTACTTGCGTCGAATATAAATTGAAGAGTCCACATCCCACATGCAGTTAGCGTAACGCAATTGAGGGCAACACTCTTCAGTTGAAGCTAGAGTTTCAGTTACAGTTTCGGTATTTCAGGGGTGTAATGAGTTTTTGAAGAGTCCATAAATTATTAGCGGGCCTGGCCGTGATTATATGGTAGAGGAGAAGAAGAAGAAAGAGAAGAGAGAAGTAGGAGGAGAAGCGGGTTTTCACTACACGCATCTACAGTTGTTACGTTATATCTTACGTTTCCTGTTTGTGCCTTGCTTTACGCTTGCACCACTACGAACAAGAAGAAGAGAAGAGAAGAGAATAGGAGAAGAGAATGCTCCGCTAGGGGGCGCTACTTTTAAACAATTTCACACTGCAAAATCATAAATTACGCCATTTAAGTGGGTCAAATGGAGGAATTTGTGCGGAAGGCGCTTCACAACGGCCCCAAAAAAGCAAAACGAAGACGGGAGGCAAAGCCAAGACGTCAGTGCTTTGCTAAGGGTTGCCACACTGCCAGGGATGGTGAGAGAGAGGGAGAGAGAGGAGAAAGAAGAGGAAGAAGGGTTGTTGTCGATGCGGCTGCTTTCCATGTTACTGGGTCACTGCAGGCACACAAATTGCGGTGAAACGTTGACGCCGCCGCATCAAGAAGAGGAAAGACACTGTGAGGGGCAACGACTTGGCTGCGACTCGGGCAAATATGTGTGTACAGTCAGTCAGTCAGTCAGTCTCTCAATATAAATGAGCAACGAACGACGCTCCTCACGTTGGGCAAAAGTCAAATAAGCCGCAATAAAAATAAACCGAAGCGAGCCAAAGTGAAGCGACGTCATCGCTGGCTTTTGCAGCTGCACCAAAAACACAAAACTCGTAGCAATTACTCTATGAAGAACGGAGGATGTAGGATGAGGAGGAGGGAGGGGGCGTGGCTAGAACTATTGCAACGACCTTGTCAGCAGTTTGTGTTCTTTCTGCTTTTTTTTTTTTTTTGCGCTTTGCGTTGACAATTTTTGTGGCATTGCAAGAACAACTCCAATACGTTGTGTTATAACTAATCAATAATGCACAATTTGTTGTTGTCTCTCTTGTTGTTGTTGTTGTTGTTGTTCTGGTTGTTGTTTTGTGTTACCCTCGCAACTGAATGCGAGGAGGGAAACACATTTGTGCAGTTGCTGGGGCTTCCTTTTGGCCCCAAAAGCGGGGCTTCACTTCAATTTGCCCGCAAATGTGGCAACTTCAGTGTTGCATGTCATGTCACATGTGACACACACACACACCAACACACACACACACACACACACACCTCTCTCCCTTCTTCTTCTCCTTTTTTTTTGCAGCACTTTACGCCCTTGAACTAAAAATCGAATGACCACTTTATTTAGTTAGTTAGGAGAAGCAATTGCTGGCAGGAAATAGCAACTGCAATTGGCTATTTGGCTATTTGGAATTGATGGGAGGAAGGGGGAGGAAAGGGAATTTCCAATGAAATACTTGCAAACCTCTCTCTCTCTTGCTCTCCTCCTCCTTCTTCTTCTCCTGTGTCACTTTCACTTTGCGCAATTCCATTTCCATTTCATTTTAGTTACGGATTTGAATTTGTATTTGAATTTTGTCTTTTCGGGGTCTGACATTTGCCTAGTTCAGGATTAAATACGCCAAGCGAATTGTTTGCCTTGTTCTCTCCCCCTTTCTTTCTCTCTCTCTCTCTCTCTCTCTCTCTGTGTACACTCTATTGTCTTGTCATCATAACAATGCAGCGCATTCTGGCCACATTTCATTTGCGAGTGTAATTTTTAAATATTCCAAATGTGTCGCGCTCTCTTTCGCTCAAAGTCAAAGTCTGTTGGTCGAACGACTTTTAGCTTGACTTTGTCTTCCTCTCTCTTTCTCTTTTGTGGCGCCACCTCGCGGGCCAGCACAACCGCATAACCAGTCACGTTTCCCCCCCTCCCCCTCTCCACGTTTCGCTTGCCACATTACAACAACCCATCGCTCACTACGTTCCTTCCGCTCTGCTTCGAGCTTCGAGCTGCGAGCTTCGAGCTTCGAGCTGGCATTCACTTTTACTATTGTTATTATTATCGCAGTTGTAGTCCTCATTGCTGTTGCTGTTGTTGCTGTTGTTGCTGTTGTTGAGCCAGGATCTAGGTCGCTTTTTGAATATATTGTTTGTATCTAAGATTAGTGCGCCAGATATCAGTTTTATATAGAGCCATACACAATACACACAATATCATTTGCATATCAGTGACTCACCGACTCACTGCGATTGCCACTGCGACAGATAGCGAGTGGAACAACAACAACAACTACAACAACTACAACATCAACTACAACTAGAACAAATACACCGAACAAGAGCAAGTTGAACAATTCGTTTGCCTTTGTCGTCGAAATTTGAGACCACATTAAAGTCTCGAGTCTTCTATTCTCTCTCACGGCCATTGTAAAGCACATGAATTATGAATGAAAGCCAAACGAGTTCAAACATTTATGCGAGAAGCAGTTAACAATAGTTGAAGTAACAACAAATTAGCCAAACGATTTATCTAAAAAAGATCTTAAATGATTTGTTACATTCAGAGGGGAGAAATAAAAAAAAGTTTTGGAATATTTAATTTCTAATTTTCTTTATTTACCATCCACAATGATAAATATCATTGTTAGAAATTCAGTAAAATAATGCTTGATATTTGTAAATTTGTATTCAATCAAATATTATACCATAATTTTGCATTCATTATAAACATTTTTGCAGTTTAACAGATATTTCTTAATTATCTATTTACTTTGACTTGATAAAAAGGAAAAATACTTATCGACAACTGAATTAAATAAAACTTGTTGAGCAAAAAAGAAGCATATTTTTTTTGTGGTCTTTAAGAAATTTAAATGTTTTGATGCAGTATATAATTTAAAAGATTTCATACAATTTAATTGTAATAAAGGAATCATTTCTGAGTTGGCTTTGCACTGTTTTAAATTACAATAACTGATGAGAGGTATCGAATTGACAAATGAAGTTTTAAGCGAATGGAAGTCGCAGTCAAATTGGCAATTGCCTCGCAATGAGTTTCGTTTGGGTTTCGTTCTATGCAGTAAAGCAAAGGAGCAACTAAAACTACGACAACAACAACAACAACAACAACAACGACAACAAAAGCAGCAGCAACATAAAATCAAATTACAAACTAATATTACTCACAGTGCGTTTACTTTTCCGTCTCGTTAGTTTTCACTGTCAATTGGCAAAACGAGAAAGCGAAATGAGAATGGACCAAGCGAAGCCATCAAAAATTTTGTATGCCAAAGATGCTTAGCGGGGTAACTTCAGAGGGGGACGGGGGCAACTGAGAGAAAATTGCAGTAATAGCAAAAGTGGCGGAAATCTAACAGACAAAGGCAAAAAAACTAAAGCAGAAGCAGAATCCAAGGGGAAAGTCAAAGAAGCAGAACGCAACAAACTCACAAAGACTGATGTGTATATAAAGTATGTATGTGTGTGTGTGTGTGTGTGGGAGTTTTTGTATGACCAGCAAACAATGCGAAATATAGCATAACCAGAAATTGTGTCACCGTCATCGATTTAAGCCAAATAACTTGGGCACGACTTTGGTTTCAGCAGCTGAAGCAGCAGCGTCGAGCATTGATTTAGTGATGGGTTCCCATTCCCATCCCCATCCCCATCCCCATTACCATTCCCTTCCCCATACCCATCCCCATCTCCATTCCCATCAGCAAAAGGCGTGGGCAGTTAAAGTCTGGAGAGGGGGAAGGGACAAGGGTAAGTGACTAAACATCTTTTGAAAATCCATCACGATTTTACCAAACATTCTGGCAAAAGTTTTTGGTAACTAACAAAAGTAAGCAAATTCATTTTGAGATATATATTTTGTATATAACTATAAAAACTATCAAACTTATATAATATTTTAATTTGGTATTATATATTTTCAATTAAATAGTATACCAAAAATAATCTTCTTAGTATTAATGAGAAATTAAAATTCACTTCACTTGGGTAAAATTAAATCAATATGACAAATTTCAATTTACAGCATCATTTAAAGTTAAATTTCTGGATAATCATTTTCAAGCTTGTCTTGTAATTTAATTATAATATTCACAACCGTTTTAGAACAATTGAAATCAAAGCGTAAAAGAAACAAAATCATATTAACAAAAGTTGAATTCATCAATTTTGTTTACTCTCTTACATTTTCAAAATTTTGTGAATTGGTTTATCGGTATAATTAATGATATTAATATTACAATGTTCTGAATTTAAAATGTTATACTGGGTTTCTCATAGTCGAGCACACTCAAGTTTAGCTTTCTTACTTGTTAAAAAAATTATATGCTGTTAACAATTTATTTGTTTATCAACAATTAAAATCTCATTAAGTGCATACGAATAATTTTTTCCTATTTAATAATTAGCTCAATAGACTGAATAATATGATTCATTTAACATAAAATTATTATACAATTTTGTAACAATTTAAAATAATATATATGTAATAAAACAAATTTGTTTACTTTCAAATTTTTAAGTTAGTAAAGGCAATAATATTTACTACTTATAAAGAATCTTTTTCTGCTTTTTGCTAAGATATTAGCTAAACATTTCATGTAATGAAACTAAAAAATTGTTTCAAACAGTTTAGAACTTCCCCAAAATGAAACTGACAAAGACAATGTGAATTTTCTTGGCTAATATGTTTGCATATTGTAGAAAGTGTGTGAGGCACTTGCTGTTATGAATTTGCGCGTCTTAATGATATCGGCTCGCTGCTGCAGAAGACGACGTGGAAAAATCATGTATACGCCACGTTGTCTTTGGCTTAGACAACAGTCCGTGGCTTATCTGTTGTTATTTTGTGATGTTGTTGTTGCTGTTGTTGTAGTTGTTAATGTTGCGCCTTGTGCCATAATCGCTAGCGCCATAAAATACGCATTGTTTATGCGACGTAATTGGACACCACCGCCTGAACCACCGCACTATCAACAGCCCAGCACCGTCATCGTCAACGTCAGCGTCAACGTCAGCGTCATCATCATCCCCAACACAGTCTGCAGTTGGATGTGAGAAACGTCGCTGTTTGACGTCGTCGCCACACGTTTGCGTTTGGTGGACATCATCGACGCTTTTCGCTTTGGCCCATATCCAATGCCATTAAAAGCGTCCATTGAGCGATGAGCACAAAGCAGTTCCTCCTCCTCCTCCTCCTCTTCCTCTCCAAAACGGATTCAGAGAGCAGCAGCAACATTTTTTCTTTTTTTTTGTGTTGTGCGCTAATCCATCGCGTATTTTATGCTGCTGACTTGGCGAGCTGCCGAAAAAAATAAAATAAAAACCAAACCAAAATTCACATTCAACAATCGCGACGCTGACCCAGCTTACTATGACTTCCAAAAACTTTTTTCTTTCCCTGTTTTTTTTTTTTTTGTTTTTTGGAACAAAAATGAGGGCGACGACGACGTCAACGCAAACTTGGCTCATATAACATGCTTGTGCTCGCACATCAGCTTATGTAAATAGCTTATCAAAACAAGAGTAAAACCCACAGCACAGAACAGAGAAAAAAAAAAAATAACACAAAAATCAGAGAAGAGAACACATAAAAATATCTCTATATGGGTGAAGGGGAACGGGAACGGGAACGGGAAACCGAAACGAAACTTGGCAAACAAGTTTTGCGGGGGAAAAATTTGCAAAAAAAAAAATTGGGAGAGAGAAAATTTTGAAGCGCTTTTCGCTTTAGTTTATGATGCAACATCATTTTTGCCAAATAATTTCGTTGAACAAACTTTTCTGGCCACACGAGCACACACTAATCTCTGTCCATGTGTGCAAGTGTGTGTGTGTGTGTGTGTGTGTGTGTGTTTGCATGTGTTTGTAGTCACAAAACTCGGTGAAAATTTAAATTAAAATTCTGCAAACTTTTAACTCGTGTATTTTTGCGCAAACACTGCGCATAATTTTGCGCAAATCTTTGACAAATATTTTCACATGCTAATTTCACGTGTGTGTGCCAGAGTCTCTCCCTCTCGCTCCCTCTCTCTCCCTCTCTCTTGCTCCCTCTCTCTCCCTCGCTTTCCTCCTCTCTAATACTGCCTCCCCCTTACTTATTTGTCTGCTTGGCTGCGTCCCAAATACCAAAGGTACACGAAAGTTTTGCCTCTTCAACAGCCTATCTCTAAGGCAGGATCAAGAGCGAGAACGTTGCCGAGCAAGACAGAGATAGAGATAGAAAGTGAGCTTAGCAAATGGACCAAAGGATTTATTGTGGCATAATCAAATTCAGTTGTTGTGACTCGCAAGACAAAGTAAGAAAATTGTCAGCATGCCTCAAGTTTTCCATGCCACAAATACTTGAGCCAATCATTGTTCAATCCGTGGCCGTAGGAGGTGTGGGCGTGGCCGCAACTATTCTTGAATTAGGCAGACATTCCTCCGCCGGTTTTTTTTTTCGGAGGAGATGCAAAAGATGAAAACTGATTTGGTTGAGAAACAAAACGTGTAACGCCAAAACTGGGCCAAAAGCATTACTCGACCAGCCAGACGGCAGCTGGCTGCATGCCACGCCCCCTTTTCGCCGCATGGCACGTTGTTAAAAGTTTTCGCAGCTAGCCATTTTTCTCTTCTATATAGTATACTTAACCCCTTGCACCGAGCCTCAGCCTCAGCCAGGCATCAAAGTGCATGCCTCATGCTGAACATTTAAATGCGCCAAGTTTAGTTTCGTTGGGTTTCTTTTTTCTCTGAATTTTTGAGCATATCTTGCATAAACTTTCAAAGATGAATGGGGGCAAGCCAAGTGGCAAACGAGTGAAGCCAGACTGCGGCAGCAACGTCTTGGATAATCTTGTATTCCATCCATTGTTGAGCGAGAGCGAGGGGGGAAGGTTGAAGAGGCTGCTCAGATGTTTGCGCAAATTGAAAAGAATAATGCGGAATTAACATGCTAGACATTTGCCAGAGTCTATGGCGCATCTATGAGAAGAGTTGAGAGCAGAGGGAGAAGGAGAAGGAGAAGGAGTGAGCGAGAGGGAAAAGGCCAAAGTGCCAGACACCATTTGTTATTCAACTCTTGAGCCTCTGCTGAGATTTACTAAATACATTTCATTAACTTTTATGTGCGTCACTTTTTAACTTCAATACTTCAATATGAACTTTAACTTTAATATTAGCTTTAGCTTTGCGGATATTTATTAATAATAATCACTCCGTTTTCTTAATTTTTTAATTACAGCTGCGCAACTATTGAAGCTGATAAAAACAGCGACAACCCTTAGAAAAGTGCACGCCACTGGCCAATAGATGGCGCTAATAAGTAAGTACTAAGTTTGTTGCCTTGGCAAATAGTAACTCTATTTTGTGACTCTGTGTGTTTTTATTATGCGATTGGAGGGCAAAAAACATTCAAGTGTTGGATAAATGAAACCCGATATCGAAATTGCGAGCACATCAGCAGTTATTTATGTGCACTTTATGGGGTGCCATCGTTGTTCGTTGTTCGTTGTGCCTTAAAAGTAATATCTAATACCGTCTTTTCGCTCTCTCTCATTTTTATACCGCGCTACCCATAGGATAGAAGGGTATTATAAGTTTGTTGCTTCAGGAAGTGTATTTAACAGGCAGAGAAGGAATCTCCGACCGCATAAAGTATATTTATTCTATATAGACGAAGAAGTTTTGCACTCTGTGGTATATATTTTTAATGAATTACTATATCATTATACCAAATATACCATTTGGTATAATTTAGTATATATGCGGTACATTAATTTGGTATGTTTTAAAATTAATACCGCACTGTTTTACACTCGTCGGTATATTTTTAATGAAATACTATATCAATATTCCAATTATACCATTTGGTATAATTTAGTATTTTTGCGGTATATTAATTTGGTATATATTTAAATTAATACCGCACTGTGTTGCACTCTGTGGTATGTTTTTAATGAAATACTATATCAATATACCAATTATATCATTTGCTTTAATTTAGTATTTTTGTGGTATATTAATTTGGTATATTTCAAAACTAATACCTCACTGTGTTGCACTCTGTGGTATATTTTTAACGAATTACTATATAAATATACCAATTATATCATTCGGTATAATTTAGTATTTTTGTGGTATATTAATTTGGTATATATTTAAATTAATACCGCACTGTTTTACACTCTATGGTATATTTTGAATGTAGTACCATATCAATAATATTCGACATTGATTTCGGTATTTTTTTTTTAGTATTTTTATATAATTTGGTATATTTTAGGAGTAATACCGCACACTTTTGCCTCTATTTAAAATGGATAGCAGGTATCTCAGAGTCGAGCACCCTCGACTATAGCTATCTTACTTGTTTTTGCTGTCTTTTTATCGCATAGCATGAGTGAATGTGTGTTTGCTGTTGCTGTTGTTTGTTGTGGTCCACTCCACACCACACCACTCCACACTCCACTCTCCACTCTCTCTTCATTAGATCATTTCACATGCTGAGTTCGTTTAGACGAGTATATTTTTTCATTTAATGTGCTGCAAATAAATTTCGATGGTGCGCGCATAAAAGCCATTGGCCTGAACGGACACAATCATAGTATGGTATATATATATATGTATATATATACCATAAGTATGCGGGTGTGTGTGTGTGTGTGTGTTCCATCTAATCAATATGTGGAGGAAGCTGGCAGCGAAACCGAAATCAAATTAAATGAATTATTTAATGAAAGAACATGTGAGATTACGAAATTATGTGAGTTACGCGCAAGAATGTTTTATGAATGCTTATGGTCGCGTTAAATCTATTACGTCACGCCAGCCGCCGGATATGGACGGGCAACACGGATGCGAATACGAGCACGGACAAAGAGACGGACACGGACACGGACACGGACATAAGAAGACCGACACAAGTTGAAACATCGACAGACGACGCGATGCGACGCAGCGGTCGTAAGGCAAATCCAGCTGAGATGTGAGCTGAGCTGAGCTGAGCTGAACTGAGCCGAGTTGAGTGGAGAGCTCAGAGCTGCAATTCGGCAATTCGTAAATGCTTTAAAGCTTGGGCCAAAAATACATCGGGTACAGTAGCTAAGTGATAAGCTTGGTGACGAACAGAAATTTGCTTTTTAGTATGGGAAACGAAGAGAACTTGTTTAGCTTGATCTTATTTTTATTGTGAATTTTAGATCGTTCGTGTTCAGTTGTTTATTATTGATTTTGAATTTCATTCAGTTAAGTTCAGTTCCTCATTTCTTTTGATAGTGAGTTAGCTATAGTTCATCGAAGTAAACTAGTTTAGCTCCATCCAACTTGTATTGTTTTTGTTTTGTATATAGAATATTTAAAGAATAAATTCATATGAACTAGTTCGCTGCTCAAAATTAAAAGAATGACTTTATTCAATAATTTGATTCACTCCGTGAACAGAGTTGCAATTATTGATTTACTAAGAGTAAAAAGCAATAAATCGAATGAAGAATGCTGTTTATACAGCTTTACAGTTTATATAGATACTTTATATAGAAGTTTCGGTTTTATTTTCATTCCTTTTTAATCATTACCTCCAAGATCTTGCACTGTATTAAAATTGGTCTATTCAATTGAACTATTTGTGTGCTCAATGCCGAAATTATTGGGCACTGATGTGAAGTGTTATTCGAGTAGCGTATTCAGAAATCATTCATTCGACAAACTTTAATACAGTCCGACTGCGAGTGTGTGTGAGTGTGTGGAGTGTGTGTGTGTGTGTGTGTGTGTGGAATGGGAACGTGTATCACATAAAACTGACTTTCATGTGCCGCTGCCTGCCATGCATATAAATGATAAAAATACATGCTAATGTCGACTCTTCGAATATTCGGCTCAGATTCAACATTCCGCAGCCACACTGCGTATGTATGCATGTGTGTGCGTGTGTGAGTGTGTGTTTGAGTGTGTGTTTGAGTGTGTGTGTGTTTTATGAGCTCGCTGCAAAGCAAAGCAAAGCTAACGGCCTGCTTAAGTTTCAATTAATGGTAATAGAGTTGTTCTCAAACCATAAAGAACATATGTCGAAATTATTGCATACTTCGCGGGGCAGCGAATTAAATTCACTTCCATTCCCGATATTAGCTAAATCACTATATTCGACATTCTACATTACTTTGTTATTCGATATATTGTTGAGATTTGTTTTGGCTTCTTCCAATCATTTAGTAGAAAACGCTTGTGGAGAATCAGTTCAATAAAGTATAAAAAACACGAAAAAAAATACAAGCTAATGAAATAAATTAGATGATTTAAGTAGTAGGAGTTATTGAAAAGGCAAAGCACACAAAAGTACTTAGAACTAATAGTCAATACTCTAAAACGCTGAAATAAAATACACAAAATAAACAATATAAAATAAAATACGAGTATAGCATACTTTTCAGGGCACTTGAATACTAAGGACTATTTTAAACTCTTTGAGATATTTCCAATAAAAATATTCTTTATAAAAAATGCGATCTATTTTGTACAGATTTATGCAATGAAATCACAGCAATACTAAAACTTGATTACTATCAACTATTTTAAGCTCTTTAAGATATTTCACACTTTTTATTCAACTGAAGATTAAAATCAATTTTTAATAAGCATAATTTATTTACAAAATTTAATGTATTTTGTATATATTAATGCAATGAAATCACATCAATAATTACAACTAGTTGTGAGGCACATTGACTTTGCGAATAAAAAAAAACATAGCATACTTTATAGGGCACAAGTAAACTGAGATTAATCGAAGCACTTTGAAATATTTCATTCGCTTTATTCATAAATAATTCTCATTTAAATATATTTTACTTAAATTATTAGATATTTTTTATGAATTGATGCAATGCAATCAAAGCACAGAACTGATTGTAAAATGCTCTCATTTGGTGAGTGGACAAAGATAAAATACTTTTAAGGGCACTGCGATTGCAATCGATTGACTGCAGTTCTTTGATGAGTAGCGTGCGCATTTAATGGCATTTTTAATAAAAAGAAAATGCATAAGTAAATCAGCTATTATGTAGATGAAGTCAATTTAATCAGCTAAATATAAAGTTTAATACTTACAACTATGCTTTCAGAGTAAGTTGAAGCTCTTTGAGTTCTTCTGCATTCAAAAGAGTTTCATTTTTGTGTGTTTTTTTTTATTGTATTTATCATATTTTATAAAATCAGTTCACTGCGAAACGATATCTGAGCATTCAATAGACGCATTTTCAAGGTGAATAGCATGCTCATTTTTTGAGCTGAATCAAATTCATAATCGAATTGACTTCCACTGCCTGCGAATCATCGTCGTCGTAGTCGACGTCGTCGCACACATTGCAGTGCATTGAATTAGCATTTTTTAGTAGCCACTTGAGTGAGGAAGGTGGAGGTAATCTGAAGAGGGATCTCTGAATAGCAGTTGAAACAGGAGACAAGGTCTCTATTGTCTATGCATTTTACTTTCACTCGAGTGGCCACTTCAGGTTGTGCAGATATCGTCGTTTACTCTTGTTACTAGAGCAATGTCACTGTCGATGATGCATTGAGTTCGGTTCTTCTCCTCTTAGTCCTTCTCCTCCTCCTCCTCCTCCTCCATATCTGCATCAAGGTAACCTTTAACAATGTGAGTCTAATTAAAAAAAAAAAAAAGAAGGAAAAAGTCAACGCTTGGCAGGCAAGTGCTTGTTGGCGATAAATGTGATCAGAGCGAGAGAGAGTGAGCGAGGGATGGGTAGGGAGGGGCTACAAATCCACTTACGTTCTGCATATTTCTAGCTGTCAGCAGTTTTCTTTTTTTTTTTTTTTCTTTAGCCTTAAGGTGGCATAGATGAAGAGCCTATTTTGGGTTGCATCAATCAAGCCAAATCAATCGAAGCACGCAAGAGAAGGAGACAAAGTATCCAGAGTGAATTTTTCTTTCATTTTGCTTTTGCTGAAGGGTGAAAAGAGAGCTCGATGTTGTCAGCAGAAAATCTTTTGATGCCGCTGCATAAATGCAAATCAAATGTGTGCGAGTGTGTGTGTGTTGTGTGTGTGTGTGTGTGTGTGTGTGTGTGTGTGTGTGTGTGTGTGTGTATATTGTGTTTTATGCGGGCGCGTGTTTATCTACGCAAAAAGCTGCTTCAGGCGCTCGGTTTTGGCCTTTGGACTTTGCACTTGCTGCTAATCAGTCCGAGTCGCAAGTCGAGTCCCAAACATCATTTGTTGTCGTAGTTGGACTTTGTTTATTTAGCCCTTTGGCTCACAGCTCACAGCTCACAGCTGCCTGGCCACTTTGACTAATTAGAGAGACGGCTGAAAATGATCAATTTGCATTTCACTGGCGCCAATTATCAGCCCGCAGCAAAAGCAACAATGGGCCACATCACGTGCTATGTTATATGACCTAAACAAACCAAGTGAAATTCACAAGGACGCATAAGACAAAGGACCAACCAAAAAAAAATCAAATGAGAGAAGAGAGTGAAGAGAAAAGCGAAAAGGGTCGGCAAAAATTGCGAACCCAAACAAATCGTAAACTCAGAAAAAGGCGAGCAGGAGTAGTTACACAGCAGGTGTGCGAGTGTGTGTGTGTGTGAGAGAGAGTGTGTGTGTGCTCTATCAAAAGACTTGAAGAAATTGAATTTTCAATTTATAGTCACAAATTATGTGCGATCCTTTTGGCCGCCGTTAACTGCGTATGTAAGCGAAAAATTTTATCACTTGACAAAAAACATAAATTTCTCGTTACAACCCTTTACCGCCCCTTCACTTTCACTTTCACTTTCTCCTTCTTCCCACTTTCTACCCACTCTCTCTATACGCTAGCAAATGGCGAGTTTTATGAGCGAGCTGACACTACTTCATATTCAACTCCCGTAAGGCTAATAAAGCATAATTTAATGAAGCATGCGGCGGCAGTCACTCTCTGGGCAAGAAGGACTATCGCTTTGTGTAAACAATAGTTTATAATTCACACACGCACGTTTCATGCATGGCCATTGGGGCAATAAATGTTTTGGCCTGGCCAAACAAGTAAGAAAGCTACAGTCGAGTGTACTCGACTGTGAGATACCAGCTACCCATTTTAAATAAAAGCAATATATTTTGCGGTATTATTCTTAAAATATACCAAATATACTGAAAAAATACTAAAAATATACCAAATGGTATATGTGGTATATCGGTGTAGTACAGCATTCAAAATATACCTTAGACGGCACAATATACCAGATTGTCAGCCAAAGCAACTAAGACCCCTAGTAAGTAAGCGTTTTTGCCCATACAAAAGTATTTCTTTAATAACTTCGACAATTTTCTGATGATGATATCTGATCGCAACCAAATTTTCAGCAATCATAACTACTATAGTAATTATAGTATATACCAAAATTCGCAACTCTAGCTTTAAATTTACGCTTGTTATTCGATTTTTTTGATTTGCGGGGGCGGAAGTGGGCGTGGCAAAAATTTGAAACAAACTTGATCTGCGTGCAAACATAACAAATGCTGTCGAAAAAAAATTATAGCTCTATCTCTTAGAGTCTCTGAGGTCTATGTGTTCATACGGACAGACGGACAGACGGACATGGCTAGATCGTCTCGGCTGTTGACGCTGATCAAGAATACATATACTTTATAGAGTCAGAGATGCTTCCTTCTACTTGTTACATACATTTCCTGTTGGCACAAAGTTATAATACCCTTCTTCTCTATGGGTAGCGGGTATAAAAATCTCCCAAAAAGGGGACGCAAAAGAGAAATCAGACGAGTCATGTCTAGGCGGAAGCGAAGGGCAGACTAATTGTTACTCACTGAGTTGTTGAGAGTGTGTGAGTTGAATGTGTGTGTGTGTGTGTGAGAGTGTGTTGGTATATTAACGTATGTGTGTGTGTGTGTGTGTGTGACACGCGAAAAGGGTCGCGTTCAATTTGAAAGGCGATACCGAAATTAGATTTAAAACATATTTGAAAATTATGAATTTAAATGCATATTAACCGTTTCCTTTATATACTCCTTTTTTGGGAGAAGGGGAGTGAGGGGAAGGGGTCTGGCACCTGGCGCTAATCCAGCCGCTTTAACCTGACCGCTGCTGAGAGATGGCCGATAAGAGGCGACCCCAAAATACAGGCCACAAAACGAGCAGCGACACACAATATGCTACAATTCAACAGCCGCACTCACTTTACTTTTTATTCTCTCTCTCTCTCTCTCTCTCTCTCTCTCTCTCTCTGTCTCTGTCTCTTTTTAACTGTCACTTGGCCAGCTGCCCTTAACATTTTACATTTTTTATCGCCAACAACACCGGCCACATTTTTATGTGCTTCTAACCCTTTTCCAAAAAAAAAAAGCGAGTTGAGGGCAAAATATGCTTTTTAAAAACCCCTTCTCTTAACCTCTCACCCGCCCCCCTTTTTAACTCTTCCCACGCTCTCTCTCTCTCTCTCTCTCTGTCTCTCTTCATTCTGACGCACGCAGGTTTATTGCACTTTTGTCTTTGGGTTCGGTTTGGTTTTTTTGTTCCTTTCGTTTCAAATTGAAGTGAGTCTGTTGCTTGGTCCTCCTTCTCTTGAAACTGCGCCTCAGGTCCGGCTGTCCACCTTTTGACTTCCCCCCCTCCTGCATATTGTGTGCGTGTGCGTTTGTAAATGTGTGTTGTGTTGATTTTGCAGCACTTTCAGTTTGTTTTCCCTTCGTTTCTTTTTATTATAGTATATATTTTTGTTATTCTTCATTCTGTGTTGTTTTTTTTTTGTTTCTGTTTCATTCGGTATTCTGTTCAACTTGTCGCCCTCTGTTTGAGTTTCTTATGAATTGCTTCTCGCAGATTACCTGCAAAGTTAAATAACTCGGCGCAATTTCCAAGTTGTTCTTGCATATGCAAAGATTCGAGAACTTTAATGCTTAGCTTGCCTTCCAACGATGCCATTTCTTTTCTTTTTTTTTGCTTTACTAACACACTATTTGGGAAGCAACTATAGACCCTTGAATTTTAGTTGACTCTGACATATATATAGAAATGCATAAATATTTTATATATATTCATACAAAAATAATAATAATAAATTAATAAATTGGGTCTTTATAGCAAAGTTTCGATCAAAGAATCACTTAGTTGTTAATTTCAGAATAAAATAGAAAACCTTGTGATGTTAATGCATTTTTATAATTTTCTTTATATCGCCATCCGGTTCGATTAAGTTAAAATGTCTAACGTAGGTGAATTAGAATAAATTCGCAAGAAGAAAATAAGAAACCTACAGTCGACAGTGCTCAACCTTAAGATACCCGCTAGTTATTTTAAATAAATGTTTAACCTTGCGGTATTATTCTTAAAATATACCGAATATACCATTTAAATACTGTCATAGACCAAGGACTATTTTTGGTTTATTAATATAGTACTACATTCAAAATTAATTAAATATACCATATACATAATCTGGTATATTCATATAATACTACATTAAAAATATACCAAAGAGCACTAAACATACCAGATTGTCAACCAAAGCAAAGACTTTATTGCGGAAGACATTTTTTGTCATACAAAAGTATTTCTTGAATCGTTAGAACAATTTTTATATTCTTCTCTATGGATAGTTGGTTTAAAAATATGAAAAAATGAGGAAGAAAGGCAGAAGATCATGATAGCATCGCTAAGTTATTTTCTTTATATATTCTTTTTTATAGTAACATGTTTGTACACTGAAAGATTTGAACTTAGAAGAAGTATAAATATGGCAAGAACGTTAAAAATATCATTTAATTTAGTATTAACTTGTTTGTTCGATGAAATATTCAAATTTAAAAGCAATATGGAGCAGCAATATTAGAAATAGCAAACATTTTAATAATGGTTTCGCTTAAAACATTTCAGAAAATATATAACCTAAGATGGCAATTAAATTTGCATTGCATTAAAAGTTAACTTGATGATATATAAAAAGCAAATCTTTGAAGTTTATAAGATCAACCAATATAAAAATTGAAAACTTATATTATTTTCAACTTTGTTTATTTAACTTTAAATTCATTTTTATTTATTAAGTTATTTGAATTCTTTTAAAATATAAAATGCTAAATCTCAGCATAGAGTCTTTCTTAAATTGTACTTTAAATTTGTGTGACGCATATCAGTAAAACGATGGCAAATCTTGAGTTGGTCCCCAAAATGACTTTGAATGCTTCGTTGATTCGTTTGTCAGGCAGACTCATGGATATGAGTGCGCTCGCATTTGACTGCAGGCCACTTCATTTGGCATTCAGCATTCAGCATTCAACATTTGCCATAAATCCATTCACCGATTCACCGATTTCAATCCATTCAACATTTGTTCAAGCCTTCAGCTATGGTTTTAAAATATATCCAGAGCCTGCTGTTGCCTCTCTGCTCCCTCTCTCTATGTTCCATGTTTCTGCTTCTGTTGCTCCTCCTCTCCTTCTTCTTCTGCTGTTCTTGATGTTGTTGTTGTTGTGACCATTTGCGGCACTTGGGACGAATGCAGCATTTTATGGATAATCGATGCTGAGAGTCGAGACGATGCTGCCTTACCATGGAATTTAGACGTCGACATCGTCGTCATCCTCATACTCATCGTCATCGTCATCGTCTGAGGCCAAGTCATATTGCGTTGGACAGTTGGAGAGCAGCCAAACGAGTGAAAGAGAGAGAGAGAGAGAGAGCCGGGGGAAGACAATGCGGGACAACAAAAATCTAACGACAGCCTAATCCTTTTAAAACTGAGAGCACATAAAAGCAGCAACAACGAATACAGAACACAGCAGCAACAGCAACAACAACAACAACAACAGCGACGACGACAAGAGCAGAAAAAACCGCAAACAGAAAGAAGTGGGAAGAAGGAGGAGAAAAAAAACTGATGCTGATGTCGAGTCTGTGTAAGAGCGAGAGGGGAGCAGCAGCAGCTGGAGGCGAGAGCGAGATGGCGGCACGAGAACAATAAGGTGCTTTTGGGATGAGACGCCAAGTGTAAGTGCGAAAGGGGGCAGAGGTGGTGGAGGAGAGGAAAGGGGGGAGCGATGAGAGTGAACGGGACAAGCACTGAGGCAAAAGTTGAAGCGGCAGCGTGACACAATAAAGACAACCCAAGAACCACGAAACAACAACAGCAACAACAGCAACAACTACAGCAAACGCATTGCACAAAAGCAAAGTGTAATAACTATAAAAATAAACCGGTACCGAAAAAAAAAAAGCAAAAACAAGAACAAACAATGACAAGCGCCATGGGGAAGGGGAAAGGGGAAGGCACAGCAGCTGACGGATGAATTGGGCGAGAGAGAGAGAGAGAGAGAAATAGAAAGAGAGAGGGAGAGAGCATCAAAAGCCATTTTGTCATTACAAATCTTCAAATGCCTTCATCTCATCCAAGCAAGAAAGGCTTAAGGTTCACAATACCCTGGAAAATTTGCAAATAGTGAACGGAAAGTCCATAAAACTGATAGTAAAAGAAAATGCTTTTGATGCTGCGCTTAAATATTGTTTTAGATTCATAATTGAAATTCATTGAATGCTTAAAAATGCGCTTTATTAGTTTATAATCATAGTTCAAAACTTTAAATTCAATTTGTTGCAAAATATAAAAATTTTAAAAGTTTGGAAATATGCTGTAAAATATTTTTTTATTTTAGATTGGATTTATTTTTTAAGTAATTAAAAAAGACCCTATAAAAACTTATTCGGGCCTAACCTCATAATCATAGCTTAAGAACGTATAAAGTAAAGTATTAAGACAGTTTTATGAGGATAGATTCAATACTAACGAAACTAAATAAAAAAATGTAAATCAAAATAACAAGAATTTAAAAATATATTTTAGGAATTTTACAATGCGGAATAATAACAATCGATTTAATTTTAAAAAGTTGACTTGATCGTATAATGACAATAAAAGAGTTTACTCAAAGGGTATCCTTAAGTCGCACAGTGTTGACAACATCTCAAATATTATTTCATCTCTTTCATAAAATGCCCTTTGTCAAGTTTCAAGAGCAGCTTTTGCAATTTGTTTTGCTGCCCGAAATTGAAGGAATTTTGAAAAGTTCAGCATCAAGTTCTTTATCGAATATTGCAATTGAATTAATAACTGTAAGGCAAAAAGAGAAAGAAAAATCAAATTTTACAAGCAATTAGCACTGTAATAAATAGATAATTCGTAGCAAACAAAATGCAATTCGAATATCCTTTAAGGCTTATTTGTGTCCTTAAATAGTAAACACTTGCTGACAGGCGCTGTCTTCCTCTTTCCCTCAGTGTCCTTCTCTGTTGGCCCTGATTGAAGTCTGCGTTGTTGGGCCATAAAACGTAGATGGCAAATTTGTGGCTCTTAAGATGCACATAATCGGTTTTGCCGAACAAGAAGCAAAGGCAAAGGCAAAGGCAGAAGGACGACGACGATAGATATTAGGCAAAACGAAACGTTTTATGGCTTTAAGCTGTTTTGCTCAAATTTCACCTAAATTGATTATTATCCAGCTGCCTGCCAATATGAGGCTGAGACTGAGGCTGAGGCAGGACATGCAGGACATTGGGGAGAGGGAGATGGAGAGAGAGCGAGAGTGGCCAGAGAGAAATGGAGGAGGACAACAAAAACTTTGTTAGTTTCAACACGTACACAAATCCCATAGCAAAGCCTTTTAATGGCAGCCAAAAACTAACAAACCACATTAGCACAAGAGGCTGTCGAGGAAGAGGGAAGAAGGAGAAGAAGTAGTGGGCAAAGGGGGAGGGGAGCAAGTGTGATGAGCAGGATGAGCGGATCAAGCTTTAAGCAAAGCTTGCCACCAAGTTGTTGAGATTTGGCAGCCAAAAACAACAACAAGAGAAGGCGTCAAACATACATCCGTTCACACACGCACACTCACACATACACACACTTACGCACACACACACACACATCAGCATACACAAAGACAAATCTAATAATAAATCCAAGACACTTAACGCCTTAGCCGCCAAGCATGACCCACAAAAGCAGCCAAGGAAGGGATGGATATGCTTATATGGCAAGCAATACAGAGTGAGAGAAGGAACGGGAGAGAGCTTAAGAGAGAGAGAGAGAGAGACGGAGAGAGGGCAGCTTGGTTACTGTTGCCAAGGCTCCTAAGGGAAATGCAAATCGGCGAAAACCCAACGAAGCGTCAGGGCGCTGAATTGAGTTGAAGGATGATTGCCAAAGGAGCAAAAGCAATGCACAAGAAGTAGCAGAAGAAGAAGAAGAAGCAGAAGCAGAAGCAGAAGAAGTGGATTGGCAGCGCTTGCTTCACTAATGTGCCACAAATCCATAGCACCCATTTGGGGATTTCATTCGGCATTCCTTTCTTTCTTTTCGCTCCCCTTTCCAAGCCACAAGAATCAAGGGCATAAATATTTCCCAATCGAATTTGGCCCCCCTCAACAAAGATGAAAGATGAAAGCAAATTGAAAGAGTATGTGCGATTCGGTGTGCGGTGTGCGGTGTGCAGTGTCGAGAATCGTTGTTCTTTCTGCAGTTGGTAATTTAATTGAGCTTGCGGTCAAACGTTGGGAATCATGGGAAAATTACTTGATTCTGATTTGATTTGCCTAGACAAGAATCTGAGTGAGCTTCCAGACTTCGTCGACTTCGACATCGACTGCAGACGAAAGTCGATGTCTGCAGACGAAAGTCGATGTCTGTGAGGTGCTTGGGGTTTCCTTTTGTTTCACTTGGTGCTCAAGTGGATTAGGCCAGCAAACACTTTTTGGCCAAACTTTGGTGTTGTATCAATTTGGATCCCTTTTTCTTGTTTTTTTTTTTTGTGTTATTTTGGTTTGCCGACCGCTGAAATGGATAAATGATTGAACGCCTGGTCGAACAACAATGGCAGCGAGAAAAGTGCGAACCCGAACTTTGTTCTTCTCTACTCTGTTCTCTCTCTCTCTCTCTCTCACTTGGAGCAATGATTACCCAAAACTAATTTGAATTTTATTGATTCAATTCGGCTCTGCGGCTGTCTTAGCAAGTGTGTATTTCATTGTTGTTGAGCCCCCTCATCCCCCTCACCCCTCATCTCACTCTCTTATCCGCATCTGTCCTTGATGATGTGTTGATGATTTTGCCTGAGCCTAATCTGCTTTTGGGCCAAAACTACTTGTGAAGGGTTTTGACAATTCGTTTGATTTTTATGCTGACTTCGGCTTTGCCTTTAATGCTGCAAATTGTATTTTAATATGATAAACGCATATGCCCATTGAAATCGCATTATCCACGCTTTTCAATTTCGACAACTTTAAAAACATATTGACAGAGATAGAGAGAGAGAGAGAGAGAGAGAGGGGAAGGAAAAGGAAGAGACGAGAGTTTAGATTCTCATTCCATTTTCGATGACAGGCTTAACTGGAGTGAATAGCTGAGTGAATGATAGTGCAAACAGCTTGCCAATCAAATTAACCAGCCTCTGCTCTCTGATTTGCCATATCATTATAAGTTTAACAGATAGTCATACTACATTTCGACATATCATTTCCCTGTCACTCTCTGTGCCTGTGTCTGTGTCTGCCTTCGACATCATTAATCAGCTGCAAATACATGCTTAAGTAACTCTATTTTGATATATCAGTGAATACCTTTTGCTAAATTTAATGTGCTTTGCTTTTTGTACGTTTATTATTATTGAATGTAATTGTTGTTCAAGACACATGACAGAGAAGTGGCTTCAACTCTGAGAAATTTCTATTTAATTATCAAGATTGATTGGAAAGCTAAGAGTTCTTTTTTTTATCATAAAACATTCATTGATTGTCATTGTTGTTTAACTGCCAACTATTTGTCAGTTGAATACATTAAACATGACAAAACTTGGCTTCAACTTTCCCATGAACAAAACCCATTTAGTGTTACCAGCTCTTATTTCATTAAATGCATTTATTGATACTTTATAGCAAGCAGGATTTATTTTTTGCAGCAAAAATTTATATTTTTAAGCGCATTCGGCAAGATATTTCGAGTTTGTTTCAAACTTTTGCCACGTACATTTCTGCCTTCGTTTTTTAGTACATACGACATTAACTACAGTATACAGTATATAGTAACAAGTTAACAATAAAAAAATTACTTATAAATAAAGAAATTAAATGTACATTGTATAGACATAACGAGTTATATGAATTATATTGGAGAGCTGACGTTTATTTCTAAAAATACTGGGTTTTAAATCCTTCCTAGCTTCTAGAATCCGTCTTCTATGGGTCTTCATGTTCATGTTTGAACATACAAAAAATTCATATTGTGGAAAATGTTTTTTTTTATACCCATAGGGTAGAAGGGTATTATAACTTTGTGACGGCAGGAAATGTATTATAACAGGTAGAAGGAGGCATCTCCGGCCCTATAAAGTATATATATTCTTGATCAGCGTCAACAGCCGAGACGATATAACCATGTCCGTCTGTCCCTCTGTGTGTCTGTCCGTCTGTCCGTATGAACACCTAGATCTCAGAGACTATAAGAGATAGAGCTATAATTTTTTTTTCGACAGCATTTGTTATGTTTGCACGCAGATCAAGTTTGTTTCAAATTTTTTCCACGCCCACTTCCGCCCCCGCAAATCAAAAAAAATCGAATAACAAGCCTAATTTTAAAGCTAGAGTTGCCAATTTTGGTATATACAATAATAACTATAGTAGTTATGATTCCTGAAAATTTGGTTGCGATCAGATAAAAATTGTCGAAGTTATTAAAGAAATACTTTTGTATGGGCAAACACGCCTACTTACTAGGGGTCTTAGTTCCTTTAGATGACAATCTGGTATATTGTGCCATCTATGGTATATTTTGAATGCGGTACTATATCAATATACCAAATATACTATTTGGTATATTTTTAGTATTTTTGCAGTATATTTGGTATATTTTGAGAAAAATATCGCAAAATATATTTCTTTTATTCAAAATGGGTAGCGGGTATCTCACAGTCGAGCACACTCGACTGAGGACTAACAATTTAAAAGATATATATCGAACTATCGATATCGATATCAATCTTAATTGTAGGATTGCCAGATGAATATCTAACAGTTAAGTGCAATATAATTAAAATTAAACTATGGAAAAGTACAATTAAAGTGTCGAGTTTACATAGTATATCAGTTTTTAGTTATATTTCAATTTAATTATGAAGCAAATATGGTAACACACATTATTGAAAACACTTAGTTGCTGTCAACTGCAATTCCCTTGCAACTTGACGCATCATAAAATGTTATGCAGCACATTGTAAACACTCAAACAGTCGCATATTTAGATTGTGTTTGGCAAAGATTTGGCAAATAACCGCACGAATAATTAAACTTGAAAAACAAAATTTGATTAATTCAATATTTGCAAAGACTGTTGAACCCCAAAATATGTTTTCCTCTTTCGCACTCTCCACTTCACTTCACTTCACTTCGCTCTTTTGTTGCCTGATATCAAAATGGGTTCAGTTGTGTTTTCCGCTGTGGCAACGAAACGTGCCTCAACACTCAACAAAACTTATGTGTGTGTGGGTGTATGTGTGTGTGTGTGTGTGAATTTCAATGTTTGTTTAGCTAATAAATTTTCGGGCTGAAGTAATCAAATAATTGCCGAATGTACGAAAAACACAAGAGCATAAGAATATGCCTTGTTTTATTGCCATTTTATTTCGCAAAATTTACGAGCGGCCAAAAGTTTCGGTTTTCCCTTTTTATATGGCCCCATGAAAGCAACTACAACAACAATAACAATAACAATAATAACAACAATAGCAACAACAGCAAGAAGAAGAAGAAGAAGAAGAAGAAGTGGAACAAGAGCAATAACTTGAAGCTCAACATAATAAAGTACTCGGTATCACTAGAAGTACAACCCAAAATCATGTAACCGTATATTGATGACGATGTTCCTCTAATGACGTCGCTTGACATGACAAATCGCAACTCCCCCTCCCTCCCTCTCTCCCTTCCTTCCACATCCTTACTCCTCTTCTAAGTACGAATGGACAAACAATTAGCTGACTGTGAATAAACCACGCATGGCTCTTCCTCTCTAATTGGGAGGGAGAGAGAATTGTCATGGAATCGTGAGATTTGTTTTAATCAGATGTTAGTCCACTAAATGCGTCCCCAATCTCAGCTCTCCTCTAATTATGAGTAAATAAAAACAGTTGTAAAAAAATAAAACAGTACGAAGTTCTTGCGATTGATTCCAATTAATAAGAGCATAAAAAAAGAATAAGAATTGAAATAGGGTTCGATAATTATTAAAGTATTGCGATAAAGTATATTTTGTTATTTCATCAATGTCTAAAACCAATTCAGTTTTTCAGAAAAAGGCTAGTTTAATAAAATATAGAAATAAGTTAAAAAAATCAACATAAAATATGTCAAACTAAATACAATAAAATTACGTTAGAGAACAGATTAGTTTTCTATCTGGTTTCCAATCAATCAAATCCAATGATATTTAAATAAATTTAAAATACATTAATAAAATCTGAATTAATTTTTGTTAAGCTTTCAAACTATGTTATGTTTATGGTTCACAATAACAATACTTCATTATAAATAATCATAAATAACTTCATTTTTAGAATTCTTTATTATTTAAAATCGCCCTATGTTATCAATCCTTAAACAGTTATCCTTCAATTTGAAATTTACTCACATTTTGTTGATTTATAATTTTAAATTGCATTAAGCTTTCAACTTAAATAGCAAATTTCGCTTATTGTAAATTGTAAATGATTTGCTTCTAAGATTGCTTATGCATTGCAGTATTTAGTTTACTTTGATCTTCAAAATATTTCTAAGACACAAATTTAAAGATTTCAGATTGTAAAAATTTGACAATTCATAAGAAGCCTGAACATAATCAAAAGTTTACTCTAAACTATCTTTGCTTTCACTGCAAAATACAGCTACTGTTCATCGGTTATTAAAGTATTACAATAATGCAGCTTAAGTCGAGCTTCCATTAAGTGGAAGATGTAAGCGAAATTGCAATTGTTGAGAGGAGACAGAAAGAGAGAGAGAGAAAGAGAGAGATAGACTTTGCAATCGATTTGAGTGCAGGGAGTATGCAGGGCATGAAATTAGAAACCTAAACTGTTCAAGTTTACAATCTGCTACAGTTAGCAAGAATGAAATGTTGCTGCCATGGAATGCCAATGGTTCAAGAGGGAAGGAGGAAAGTAGGAGAACATAGCTGGAGGAGGCTGGAGGGAGGAGGGCGGTAACATAAATAAACGTCTATTTGAGCGTAACGCTGTTGAAATTGTGTCATGAACTCCGGAAAAGAAGACGCGTCGACACAATCTCACACTTCTACACACACACATAGAACATACACACACACAGAGCACACACACACACACTATAAGCAGACACAACAAAGAAAGTGAGTCGGTCTCTGTTGGTCGCTTGGTCGCTGGGTCGACGCTGAGTCAAAGGAGCGTGTCGTATCTACAATCAGTTCCAGTCTCCCAAGCGCCCGGCGTATAAAATTGTTTTGAGCAAAAATTACAAATTCCACAACTAACGTGACACAGCAGCAGCAGCAGCTCTCCTCTGTCTCCCCTCCTCTCTCTCTGTCTCTCTTGTATCCCTTTTGGCTAGTCCACAAAAATACGATATAACGCTTCTATATTCTCATCTTGCCTTGCTTGGCCGAAATATGTATATACATATGTATGTATACAAAATAGCGTTGCTGCTGTCCACGTTGTTGGCCATCCAGCCTCCATCTTTATGCCACATGCCACATGCCACATCCTTCGGGCCTCCTCGCATCTGGTTTTTGGTTTGCCGTCTACCACAAATGTTTTGAGCCACTCAAATGCAGCTCTGAGGCAAGTGGCCTCCACTGCGTGTGTGTATGTGTGTGTGTGTGTGCGATATGAGAGCACATAGCCAGCGGCTGGTGGAAGGAACAACAACAATGCACGAAATTTAATGCCAACAGCAAAAATAATGAAAGTATTTGCTTTGCTAAGCACAAAAATATGTCAAAGTAAATTTCACTTCATTTTTTTTTTTTTTTTTTTTTTTTTTTGCTCTTGCTATTTTGCCTTGCTTTTCTGCTTCTTGCTTATATCCTTTCACTGTATGCGTGTGTGCGTGTGTGTGAGGCGTTTACATTGAGTAGGTTGACTTCGAGATGCGTTGCACGTAGCCACGTAGCATGTAGCAGATTTTTCTCTGTATATTTATGCATACTCTTGCAACGCAATCTAAACGTGGGGTATTTGTGCTTCACACCCAGCAAGCGTGGCAACATATGAGCATTTCTGTACTCAAGCAACGAAGTTGAAAGTTTTTAAAAAAACGTAGCATACTTTTTGGGGCTCCATTGAAAATTGCTTCGCTAAGATCTTTTAATGCTTGACTGCTAACTAGGTGAAGCTGCTTTCAGCAAAATAATTACCAGAAAACTAAAGTAAATTGTAATATTTTTGGAAAATTGCAAACAGTTCATCATCGATCATTTATGTCAAAAGCTTGTGATTCTTCTGTGATCAACATTTTTATTGCTAAGAACATAGATGTGCAAAACTTCGCACTCAAATAAATTTATATAAAAATCAAGTAGGAAAGCTAATGTCAAGTGTGCGAAATATCCGATTTGGTATATTAAATAGTTCAACATTCAAAATATACCATAAAGGTCAACATATACAAGATCGTCAGGCAAAGCTGCTAAATCTCGTAGTAAGTAGGATTTTCATAGATAACTACTTTAAGAGACATTTTAATCCTGAATTAGAAAAAATAAATACACCAATAGCTTTAGTAAAACTTGTATTTGAAATTACAAAGCAAAAAATATTTAATTTAAGTCAATTTAATATCTCTTTATTTCAATTATTCAGCTAAACCTTTATTTTTCATTGTTTTCTAAAAGTTATATAAATTTGAAAAATGTATATTTATATTTGTATTATTTATTTAGCTAAAGTACTTTTTTTTATTACACAAATTCTACTTTGTCTTAAATTTAGTTAAATGAAATTGTATAAATAATTTTACTAATTTATATTAATATTTATTATCAACAAATTTAATACAAATTTCAGAATTCTTTGGGCACTTATTTAAATACGAAAAAAGAAAAACGAATAAATTTCAAGTAAATACTTTCAATCATTGTTAACACACGAATTTCCCTGCTATTTAAATGACTAATTTGCAGGGTAATCAGCAATTCGTCATTGTGTTGGGGGGCACTTTAGCTTATTAATATTTATATAACCAACTGCAGTTAGTTACAGCAAGTTGTTTGCTGTTGTTCTTCAGCACTTCAACTTCAACTTCAACTTTGTTCTTTTCGGCTGGTCGCATAATGATGTCAGTCAATAATTTAAGGCACTCCACAATGAGAAGGTGTGTGTGTGAGAGTAATATGTTAGAGTCGAGGCAAGCGAAGTTTTTTGGTTAAATTTATTGCCACGAAAGTTGCATGCATCAAATTGATGTCGAAGGAGCGAAAGAACTTTAAACTGTCACAGCGAAATGATATCCCTGGAATTCGTGAGACAGACGGCAAGCAATTGAAACTAAGGGATTATGATATATCACGATTATTACTTATTTTCAAATCTCTGCGTACGTGTGTGTGTGTGTGCGTGTGTGTGTTGTGCGGTGTGTGTTTTCCCCTTGTTGTGGCCTGACGGGTAAACAAGCGAATCCATCAATCAAACGCACGTAAGCGCACACAAAAGTGACAATCTAAATGGATTAGGGAAGCAATGAGGGTAAGCTCCAAACCCAACAAAATACAAAATACCAAAAACGAAGAAAACCCCAAGATCCCAAATCCACAGTCAAACCCCAAATCGAAGCCGAAACCAAAACCAAAACCGAAACCGAAACCAGAGAAAAAAATATGCACAACAAAAAAAAAAAAAAAAAAAGAAAGAAGGAAGATAAAACGAATTCAATATGCATGTGAGCACGTCGTTCACTCAGGAGAAATGAATGAAATTTTTTGTCATATTTTTATCGGGTATTACCCAAAGGAGCGCTGATGTAGAGATGAAGAGAGCTGAGAACGCAAATGAAATGAATAAAAATGAAATAAAATAAAATTGTATGAGCAAAGCAAAAGTATTAATTTATCAAATTAAAATGAAATTATATGAAAGCAGATGAAGAGAACCTATTTGAACAAGTAAGAAAGTTACAGTCGAGTGTGCTCGACTGTGAGATATCCGCTACCCACTCTTAATAAAGGCAAAATATTGCGGTATAATTTTCAAAATATACCGAAAATACTAAAAATATGGTATGTTTGGTATATCGATATAGTACACCATTCAAAATATACCATAGACGGCACAATATCAGATTGTCGGCCAAGGCAACTAAGACCCCTAGTAAGTAGGCGTTTTTGCCCATACAAAAGTATTTCTTTAATAACTTCCAAAATTTTTTTTGATCGCAACCAAATTTTCAGGAATCATAACTACTATAGTAATTATTGTATATACCAAAATTCGCAACTCTAGCTTAGGCTTGTTATTCGATTTTTTTGATTAGCAGGTGCGGAAGTGGGCGTGGCAAAAATTTGAAAAAAACTTGATCTGCGTGCAAACATAACAAATGCTGTCGAAAAAAAATTATAGCTCTATCTCTTATAGTCTCTGAGATCCAGTGTTTCATACGGACAGACGGACAGACGGACAGACGGACAGACACACAGACGGACAGACGGACATGGCTAGATCGTCTCGGCTATTGACGCTGATCAACAATATATATACTTTATAGGGTCGGAGATGCCTCCTTCTACCTCTTACATACATTTCCTGCCGGCACAAAGTTATAATACCCTTCTACCCTATGGGTAGCGGGTATAAAAATGAATATTCATTCATTTATCAAATTTAAAATGAAATTCAAATAAAGCAGATGAAGATTGTCTTTGCTTATTAATTTGTAATATTAATAATCGCAATACAAAATGGGATAATAAACAATTTAATTTCTTTCTAATTTATCATATTATCATATATTGAAATTCAAATAAAGCAGATGAAGATTGTCTTTGCTTATTAATTTGTAATATTAATAATCGCAATACAAAATGGGATAATAAACAATTTAATTTCTTTCTAATTTATCATATTAACAACATGTCAGATATATTAATAATGCAAATCAGAAATTAATGTCCAAATGTATTTGCTTCTTCTTTGCAGTGCATCAAATGCGGATACGGATTTGAAATCGCAATCGCAATCGAAAGTGTGTTATCGATAAGAGTGTGTGTATATCGGTGTAATCGGCCGTGCTCAAAGTGTCCGCGACGAGGTTATTTTTTTTGTACATTTTTGTTTAGTTTGAAAGAAGTTGAAGTTGAAGACGATAACTGAGAACGATTGCAGACGAAATACACAACACGCACATACACGCGGTGCGGTGTGTTGGTGTGCGTGGGTGGAGAAGGCTGCAGAGCAAATGGTAAACATGGATTGGACTCGGTGGCAACAAGACGCTAATGCCAGAGACAGAGCTGGCAACAGCAACAGCAACCGTAATAGCATCGACAGTGACAGCGACAGCAGCGAGAGCAACAACAACAACAACAACAGCAGCAACAACAATAACAACAACATCCGCAACAGCAACAGCAACAGCAGCCTTTGCGATTGCGAGCATCAGCACAGCCAGTGGCTTCCCATTTGATTCGTTTAGCTTCACATCTCGTAGGTTCAATCAGTCAGCCAACCAGTCAGTCAGTCAGTCAGTCAGCAGTCAATCAGCAGTCAATCAGTCAGTCAGTCAGTCAGTATCAATCGCAGTCGCAAGTATCAGAATCAGTATCTACAAAAATATCAGTATCAGTCAGTGCACCAATCAAAATCAATCAAATTCAGCTAGTCAGATCTGTTGATCAATCGTTGATAATCGTTCAAATCGATAACATAACTGTAACTGTAAATACTATCAAGCAGACATCATTCAGTATATATATCTATGTATATATATATATACTATAGCATATAGTATCAAGTAGTGCAGTGTGGCAAATATATATTTCAATCATCAATCAACAAGAAAAGAAAAAAAACAAACAATATTATTGGAATCAAGTGAACGGTGTCCACGGTGCGAAGGCAGCGGCGAAAGCTGCGGGCTGTGTTGTAGCCAACAACAACAACAACAACAACAACAACAACAACAACAGTAGCAGCAGTGGCAACAGCAACAACAACACCAGCAACTACGACAATAACATCAACGATCGCGGCTGCAACAATAAGAATAAAACAACAACAACAGCAACTACAATAAATCTCTAACAAACAGCCGCCTCAACACTGCCAATGCCCTCATTGCCATCATAATAATCAACAACGTCATCATCGTTTGTTTAGATTTGATACAAGTGAGTTTAGAAACAAGTTAATATTGCATGCCCATATCAATATACATCTATAAATATATACATTCTCTATATATAGAAACTTACCTTAGCTATAAGTAATCGACAATCCTTCATGTCCATAATTCAGACTGCGGGATATTTGCTGCAATAGTGTCTCTTCATATATGTCTCTGTATATTTAATTACATTCACACAACAAAAAAACGAACAAGACTTGATGACCACAAATCCCAGCACAGAGAACATTAAATATTTCATCAATGCATTGAGTTTAGATATATAAGTATTTAACAGACTTGACTTGGATTATTTGTTGACCATTTTTTAAACTATTTATGAATCGCATCTTAATGAATATTAGAAAAATCCTAAGCCAAAATCGTTATAGACCAAGGTGGAGCTCATTTAACTAAATAAATAATTTCAAAACTTATTTAGTTTAGTTTATTGCAATACGAAATTATTTTCGAAGGAAGTCGTCTTTAAATTAACTGAAATATCATTCGAGGAATATTTGCCATTGTTGTGATAATATTTTTTCTTATATTTCTCTATGTACATACATACAAATATATGTATGGAGAACTTTTCAACTCTCGTAACTTGTACACACATTCATATAACACGTTATTTGTAGTTGTCACAAATGGCATCGTATTAATATTCTGGCTGTTGCACTTCATGTGTGTCTAGTTGCATTCATTCGCCTTCATTATAAAGATTGAAGATTCTAGATTCATCAAATATAGTTTGAAGTATTCGGTCTGCAGATTTCGAGTATTGCGATCTCTTAAAAAGTTGGCTGTCGCATTCGTGTTATAGCATTTGAGAGTCGCAGCATTCAGATAACTCATTACAGTATCAAAGTATTTTGGGTTCGATGAAATTGGGGCACAATCCATGTGGCACAAGCATAACACACACACTCTGCACTTAGATCACACATTTGCAACTTAGCTTAGCCGCAAAAACATTGCAGCGACTTTTCTTGCCACTTTCTGTCCCGGACTTTCAATCGCAAAGAAAATAAATCTCATGCAAATCATATGCAAAACACTTTGTTTACTTTACGTTTGTGTGTGTGTGTGTGTGTGTGTACTATATGTTATAGTAGAAGTCAGGCGACAAGCGATTTGTACAAACATTTTACGCTAACAAAACGCAAGTGGTCACGATGTTTGATGTTCGCGTGACTTGCAACTTTTACACAGTCGCCAACACGTAATTGTTCATAAAGGAAAAAAAAAAACAACAGCAACAACAAATTCAAAGTGAAGTCGAAGGCGGGGTTGAAGAAAACAAAAAGAGAATTATATGTAATACCTTGTTAAAGTGTGTGTTGTGTGTGACTGTGTGTGTGTTGTGCATGCTCCTAAAACCCCGACCCACCCCACACCACAGCACAGCACACCAGAGAAATCTGCCATTGGCAGGCCACCCGCAATTGTATCTAAATGTATAAATCAGATACTTTAACGCGCCGCGGCAGTCTGAGATCCCTGCGCAGCGCACCGCTTCTGAGCACGGTGTTAGAGAGCACGCTCTCGCTGACCCGCATCCATCCGATTGCATCGCTGGAGCTGCCCGGCCTCGACTATGCTGTCCAATCGCAGTCGGCCATCGGTGCCGCCTTCCACCATCATCATCGCGAGCTAGGCACCTCGCTCCGCAGCGGCATCGCTGCCATCACAGCGGCCAGCGCCAGTGCCGCCGGTGGCATATCGCAATCGCAGAGCGCCCTCTTGGGGCGATACGGTCCCAACGCCTCCATACGCAACAGCGAGCGAAAGATTGTCAAGCCCAAACGGTATGTCGAACGAACCTCTCTCTCTCCCACTCCCACTCTCACTTTCACTTTCTCCCACTCTCACTGCCTCTTAAAATGAATTCCTAAATATCCACTGAGTACTCTCATTTCGATTTGCTGACAACATTAATATTAAATACTTTTGGAAACCAATCAATTAGTTGCAATTTATTATAACCAATAATAAAGTGTTGTGCTTACTTTCGAAATGCAGAACATCTTAAAATTTAAATGAAAGTGTCTAAAATATTTAGATTAGAAATTGAGCTATGTACTTTTCAAGTAAAACTTCAAACTCTTTTAAGAAAAACTAAAAAAAAAAAAAAAAATGTTGCATAGGAATTCTGCTGCTTCCCTTCTAAATACTAATTCAACCTCTTAAAAACCTTTTCAAAAGTAATATAAAAAGATTGTTAGAAATCATGTGGATTGTTTTATTTTTATGTAGCCTACTTTAATAAAGTAAAAAAATGAAGCTCACAGTATTGAGCAACTATATGCATATATGATATATGTATGCAGGATTCTTCAATTCACGTCATTCCCAAAACAAATAATTATTTATCCCCCATTGAAAATTTTATTTATACTATTAATACTGAAACCAACGATGTTTGTTATTCCTAACTTCACAAGAAATGAAAATAAGATAAGCTGTTAGGCAAGTTTTCCTATAGACAACGTTTTTTGGATTTCAATTAACTAAGAATATTTAAAAAAATGTTAACAAGAAAGCTGCAGTCGGATGCGCTCGACTGTGAGATACCCTTTACCCATTTTAAATAAGAGCAAAATAGTGCGGTATTAAAATATACCAAATGATATATCACAAAATACTAAAATATACCAAAAGCCAAGATTGGAGCGTCTGTGATATAGCCGATACATATTTTAAATTAAGACAAAACTGTGAATTATTCTCAAAATGTACCGAATAATACCACAGAAATACAAAAATATACCAAAAGTCATGATTGCGAGAAACCTGTTGACCATTTTAAATAAAGGCATAACAGTGTGATATTATTCTCAAAATATACCACAAAAATACTAAAATATACGAAAATCTATGATTGGTGCGGTTGTATAAAGGCAAAACAGTGTGGTAATATTCACAAAATATACCGAATAATATACTACAAAAATACTAAAATATACCAAAAACCGTGATTACGAGATACCTGTTGACCATTTTAAATAAAGGCATAACAGTGTGATATTATTCTTCAAATAGACCACAAAAATACTAAAATATACCATAACCTATAATTGGTATATCGATGTAGTAGTATATTTGAAGTATATCATAAAATTTATATACGTTATGGGGTCGCAGATGCAGAATTGTTTAGTGTGAATTCGATTTATTGAAATCTCAATTGAAATGACAAGTTGATGCACAATTCCCGAGACTACCAATCGCGCACAGGATTCCATCGCTTGAGATTGCCATCCCAAGCGAGATCCTCGATGCCCGCCTGAGCAGCGATGACAGCTTTGGCCCGGTTGGCAAACTCAATGGGCGATTCGTTAAGATGACGCCGCACCGCCGGCAGATACCAGATGTCGCACTTAATCGACCACGACGAGATGACGTGCAGAATGTAGCGCATCATCGAGCAGCGCGTGCTGTCCCAGAAGGCGTCGCCAAAGCGTCGATCATAGAGCACAGCGACTGGATAGACGACATTGCAGATGGCGAAGCTGCCCTTCTTGAACTGCATGACCGCCGTGTTGTTGATGCACGTGCCCTCGGGGAAGAGCAAGATGGGCGGCCGACCACAGCCGGCGGCATGCAGACGCAGCACCAAACCCAACGATTCGCGATCGCCCAACGCTCGACGCTCGAACCACAAATGCGGCGATGCCCGAGCCAAGGCCCGTTGGATGAGGCCAAGGATGCCATCGTGTCGCTGGCCGGTGAGTGAATAGTGGACATCGCACATGAGCACGAGCACATCGAGCGGACTCGTGTGGTTGCACACACAGATGCCCATGCGTGGCCGCTGCTCCAGATTGTGCACGCATCGCACCACCGGAATGCACATCATGGTCAGGCGAAAGCACGGCCTCAGCGCCAAGTGCACCAGACGTCGCTTGAAGCTCCACTCGGGCAGATGGCCGAGCACGCCGGTGACCAGCGTGAGCAGCAGCAGACAGCTGGCACAGCCGACGGTGCGCAGCGGCACCAACAGCAGATAGCGCCACAGAATGCCCAGCAGCCAGAGCAGACGCAGCTGCCAGTTGAGCTGACGATGGCGATGCCGCAGATTGCGTGTCAACAGATTCCATTCCCCAGGCGGCGGCGCTGCGGCCGCAAATCTCGTGGTCACCTCATCGTCCAGCACCAGACGCAGTCCATCGGCCAGCAACTCGCAGCATTGCTCCATGCGCTCATTCAGTGCATCCTTCTGTTGTGCCTTCAGTTCGCTTGGCTTCGGCTGCGGCACCTTTTGGCTCTTGTTGCGTTTCCTTCGGCTGCGTGTCGCCTCCAGTTGTCGCGCGGTGTAGGCGAAGAGCAGCTCCAGCAGCTGCAGATAGCAGTGATTCATGCACTCGACACAGCTGCAGAGCAGCACGGTGCCGAAGAGGGTTAGGATAATCACTTGGAGCCACATTGAAAGCGCTAGGCAATGAAAGTGATTTGTGGGGAAACAGAAAAACACAAGTGAATTATGAGGCGAAGGAGAGTAGAAAAGTGAGTGAAGAGATGGAGACCTGGTAGAAGTGGAGTGAATTAGGCAGTCAAGTAACGAGTAATAGAGAAAGCAAAGAAGCGAGTAAGGAGTATGGCATTAAAGGAGCGAGTTAAAACAACGTAGAGATGAAGACCTGTTAGAGGTGGAGTGAATTAGGCAACGAGTAAAGAAAGCAGTTAAATAACGAGTAATAGAGAGAGTAAAGGAGCGAGTAAGGAGCATGTCATTAAAGGAGCGAGTGAAAGCAACGGAGAGATGCAGACCTGGTAGAGGTGGAGTGAATTAGGCAACGAGTAAAGAAAGCAGGTAAATAACGAGTAATAGAGAGAGCAAAGAAGCGAGTAAGGAGTATGGTATTAAAGGAGCGAGTGAAAGCAACGGAGAGATGGAGACCTGGTAGAGGTGGAGTGAATTAGGCAACGAGTAAAGGAGACAGTCAAGTAACGAGTAATAGAGAGAGTAAAAAAGCGAGTAAGGAGCATGTCATTAAAGGAGCGAGTGAAAGCAACGGAGAGATGCAGACCTGGTAGAGGTGGAGTGAATTAGGCAACGAGTAAAGAAAGCAGGTACATAACGAGTAATAGAGAGAGCAAAGAAGCGAGTGAGGAGTATGGTATTAAATGAGCGAGTGAAAGCAACGTAGAGATGGAGACCTGGTAGAGGTGGAGTGAATTAGGCAACGAGTAACGGAGGCAGTTAAATAACGAGTAATAGAGAGAGTAAAGAAGCGAGTAAGGAGCATGCCATTAAAGGAGCGAGTGAAAGCAACGGAGAGATGGATACCTGGTAGAGGAAGGCAGTTAAATAACGAATGATAGAGAGAGCAAAGAAGCGAGTAGGGAGTATGGCATTAAATGAGCGACGAGTAGAGGAAGTAAAGTTATGAATAGAGCAGAAAGTAAAGGAACAAAAAAACAACGAGTAGATGAGTAAAAGGATGATCGACTTATAAAAGGAAAAAACAATGAGTAGAGGAGATAGTCAAATAACGAGTAAGGAACGAAGTAAAGGATCGAGTTAAAGCAACGAGTAGAGACAGAGAAGTAACACGATGGCCAAGGTAATGAGTAAAAGCTAGCAAAAAAGCGAGCAGGGCATAGTGTGATATGGACAGTTAGGACTAATGAAATAAACTAGTGACGACACGTATAAAGGCGAAGCGAGTAAAAGGCAGAAAAATAAAGTAAATGAAGCAGCGAATAGTGAAGACAGTAAAGATGCGAGTAGAGTTGAATCTAGTAAAGAAAAACAGAGTAAAGAAAACAGAAATTAGAATATGCAATGATTATAAGTAAAGTTGCGACTAAAGCAACGAGTAAAGAGAGGAGGATAGAGTCAAAAGAAGCGAAAAAGTGTTGCAACGAGTAGAGAAGATTGAAAGTGATATAAAAGAAGCCAGTAATTAATAAAGTAATGAAAGTTGTGATTATTGGAGAAGAAAGGAATTTCTCCAGAAGAGGCAAGCAAGCAAGCAGAGAAATTAAAAGATAAAATATTTCAGGAACGAGTTAAATAACGAGAAGATAAAGTAGCGAGTACGGCAATGCGAGAAGCATCGATCAAAAGCAAAGAGTAATGGAGTGAGCAAAGAATGAAAAAGCGAGTGAAATTGACAAAATATGAAGCGTGTAAAATGGAGAGTGAAACCTAAGAGAGGGAGTTTGTGGCAACAATAGATAGAAGCTAGCAAAGGTAAATGCATTAGTGCAAAAGAGATAGATAGCAAGGAAACGAGTGACGAAGAGAATCAAGTAGCGAGTGCGGAGAAAAGAGAGAACGAATGAGCGAGAAAGCGCAAGCAAACAAATTCTCAATTAAAGTCCTAATTCAATTTATCGCCGTCTTTTTGGCTTTGCGCCTCTTGTCTTTGTCGTTTTTCCTCACGTTTTCCACGTTTTCACGTTTTCCTTCTTTAATTTCATTTGTTTTATTATTTTTTCGGATTTTTTGTTGTTGTTGTTGTTGGTTTTGGTTTTATATTTTGCTAAGCTACGCCGACTTTGATTTATTTAACAAGCAAAAGGCGCCGAAATATAAAAAGGCGCAAGAGAGAAAACTTTGCCGTCGTCTCGTCTGTCCGCTCTGTCTGTCCTTTGGGTTGTGCTGTGTGTTGTGTTGTGCCGCGCCTCCAATCCAATATGCCTGGGATCCGCTTTTGAATATAGTTTCTGTGCTCTGTGGTTTGCCCTTATCCCCATTTGGTTTTGCATATGGCAATAATTCAATTATGCACAAGGCCGCAAAATAATTGGGCGCCGTTCGTTGTCGCCCATTTGCGCCGCAGGTCCTGGGCCCTCAGACTCGGCCTCGTTTTTGATCCTGAAAAACCGAAATCACTTAAAAAAAAAAACCGCAAAAACTTCTGGCTTTGTTAATTCGTTAATTAAATGGGCCTGGCTGACTCTCGATGACAGCTTGTAAACAGGAATTCAACTTTAAGGATTACGCAATGAGTGAGGCCACAATAACACAGGAAGAGCGGGGTTAACCCCTCTTCACTTCTCTCCAGCCCCTCCAGCCCATTTACCTCCTCGACAGTTTATCCGTTTGCTGAGTTCCACGCACATTGATGACATTGGCTGCTAGCAATCTTTGCTTATCAAAGCCAAACAACGACGTCAACGTCGTCCACAACGACAACTCATTTAGGCAAAGTCCCTCTCCCTCTCCCCCTCTCTCTCTCACTCACTCTCTGTCTGTCTCGTTGTCTCTTTTCCTCTTCTACCGCTTGTTGTCGCCCCCTCAAGCCAGACTCTTAATTAGCATAGAATGTGTTTTAAAAAGCCACTTGAGCTAAACATTCAAAACACCTACACCACAACGCTCTCTGCAGCAGCAACAGCAACACACACACACACACACCCTCCTCTAAGCCAACCCCTCTTCGTCTTCAACCCCCTTTCTAGGCAGCCTCCTTCGTCCAGCGTCACTCGAATGACTGTTACGACCTTAGACGCTTGCGGCTAAGACTTTGTGCGAAGACTGTGTGTGGCACAGTTAAGCAAGGCCGTCTATTTTCACACGGGCTCATTCGCTATTTCAAAGCTTTTGAGGTAAAGTTAATTTCGATATTTTGGTTGAAGAAAGATTACAATTGATTTCAAGTAGGTTAAGCAGAGCGTCTTAGCAAGGAAAACAAATAATAATATTAGTATAATGTACAAATCAATAATAGAACAACAAAATAAACAATAAATCTTTCAATAATAAAGAAAGCCAAAAAATAATATTATAGACAAAGAAGAGACTGCTTAATAAATAGAAGAAGAAAAAGAGAGGAAGCAAATAATATTATAAACAGCAAATGTATGAGTTTAAAAACATACAAAAAATATTATAAAAATATAAATTGAGGCAGTTATATATCTATATCTATATGTTCATAAGTTTTTGTGAATTTACTATTATTATTTTTTAATAACGAATACAATTCCTTATTGAAATCAGTTGAGGCAGAACGACTAAGCCCTTCAGGCTTACCTTCTTAGTTAATTTAAATGCTTCACTCTGCTCAATTGAAATGAAAATAATTAAGCAATGTAGCAATCGCGTGTTGTATAATTTTACCTAGATATCATTTTTCTTAAATTACGTACAAAGAAATGAATGTGAAAATTTATATTTGCGTATGCGTAAATGTTTATTTTATAGAAATTTTTATGAGTTTGGTTATTCACTCTAAAGCTCGACTTTAAATCAATCAATAAACCATATTCTGCAACCAATCTGTTTGAATTTGTAAAAGTAAAATATTATTGAATTACTACACAAATTTTCAGAGTGTTCAATTCATTATTTTGCACAAACTTGTGTGTTTATTCGTATGAAAATTGTATGTTACCTAATCGAATGTTCGAGCTGAAGAGTTTGCATTGCAATAACTACGAGTATTTTGCAAATTCAATTTACGTTTCTCACTAATTGAAAGTTACAAGTGAAGCAAGGCATTGAAAATATTTGAAACATTTTTCAAATGTTTTAAGTGAAGAGCAGCAATATGCGCAGGAATTTAAAAAATATTCAATTCAATTCTACAACAAATACAATCCAATACATAAACCATGAACTATCTTTCAATTCTACTACAGATACAAAATATTACTTTAATACCTAAATCATGCACTCTCTAAACAGTGAGCAAACTGCTATGCGTGAAACACAAAAGAGTGGATAGAGTATTACGCATACGACGTGGTGTGTTGTTGATAGCTGGCAGTGTGCACAATGTAGTCGACGTCGTCGCGTCAGCAGCAGCACGTGATGCTCAAGTGTTGGGATAAGCATTTCCGCTCTTCAGACATAACGCGAAAAACGCGCCACGCCCACCCTCCGCCATGCCCGCCCTCCATACATACATACATTCGCAACTAGAAGCGACGCCGCGGTGTTTAGAAGTGGAGGAAGAAGAGGTGGAGGAAGAGGCGGCTGATGGGAGGGTGAAGAGGTAGCTACTAGGTAGATGAGGAAGCACAAAATGAAATTGTGACGTTGCTGCCACGCCCCTATCAACATTCGCCTCGCACGCCCAGCTGCCATTCAAAAGTAATTTAGCGTTTAAAAAACATTTTTCTGCCTCGACTTTTAAAAAGTTTTGCATAATGCGCCGTCGCGTTTTCTTTGTGTGTGTGCGAGTACGTGTAGGTATGTACGTATGTGTGTGTGTGAGTATTCGAGGCAGTGAGGAGGTGTGTCAACACTCACCTGTTTAATGTGGACACGTTTCGTCGTCTGATTCAACTGATTGTATTAAAGCACCTACTAAACTGGGAAAGACTGAAAGCTAAAGCCTCTCAACATTTTTTTTAGTGTATATTGACTTTGACGTTTCACTGACTGCCTGCCTAACCATGTGTGTGTGTGTGAGTGTGAGTGTGAGTGTGTGCTAAGCAATTGCTTATGAAAATTACATTCAGTAATCTGTAATCACTTAAGGCTTAGCTTATGCCCAATATATATATAACCCCCCAGACAATCTTAAAAAAGAATATTCAAATTCACAGAGGATTCATTTTGGACGGTCTTAACTTTGCTTTTTGGCCAACGTTACGCACAAATTACTAATTTACTTTGGCAAGCGAGCGGCAACTTCTCAAAATACTCTCGTAATCTGTTTCGGGCCACTTTAAGGGGAGCTCATTAAAAACAAAGTGGAAACATAATCGCTACTCGGGTCGGCAGCCAGATAATCGCTTTAATAGCAAAAATAAATATTTCAACAAAAACAAAAACAAAAAAAAAAAACAAAAAGCACATTAAACACACTCGTTGAGCCATGTTTCAAATATATTGTTATTTTCATTAAAAATAATGCAACTGAAATGTTTCAAAATGGGTTCTCGGGTTGAAGCTTGTTTTGCTATTGTTTTATTGTATGTATTTGTTATTGAAAATAAAATTGTTATAACATGTGAATTATTTTCTGTTACTTTCAATGAATGTTTTTACCCACCAGTAGAATAAATAACTTATACATATGTGTAGCAGGGAGAAGGAATAAACTCCGACCCCAAAAAGTATTATGTATATTCTTGACCAACGTCAACAGTCAAGAGGATATAGACATATCCGTCTGTGCAATATCGATATACTAAATATAGCCTTCGATATATTTTAGTGTCTGTTTTCTGACTATTTTTGGTATATTTTCGGTATTTTCGAAGTCACTTAAGAAACAAAGTACTTAAGCATATTTAGGCAAAAACGCCAATCTGGTATATTTTGAATATAGTACAATATCGATATACCACATATAACTTTTGGTATATTTCAGTATTTTCTGGTATACTAATCTCATAGTCGAGCACACTCCACAGTAGCTTTTCTACTTCTTTCATTTGCAATTTTATTATTTACAATTAGCTCAAAAGTAAACGATTAATTTTTAGTAAATTTCTTCTGCAATTTTCGTATTGAAAATGAAATGCGAAAAATTTATAAATTATTTAGTTAATTTACATTTAATGTCTTGTAATTTTACTTGCAATTTTATTATTGAAAGTGAAATGTAAATTATTTGTACATTATTTTCATTGACAATTGAATCATCAACGATGATATGTAAAAATGTTGTAAAGTATTTAGCCGGTTTGTTTGCTTGTTGAGCACACTCAAATCAGCCAGAAAACAAAGCGCGTTGAATATAAAAATAATGAAATTCGTAATTAATTATAATTTTGTGATGACTTAACTGCTGTCTTGACCCACTTACTTAACTCAGCGACTTAGTCGACCGACCCATCAATAATCTGCTGGCGGCTTTTTAATTGGTTTCATCCGCCGCAAACCTCAAGTTTTCTTTTTGCTAAGGGAAAGGAATCGTTGTTGGTGTCATCTACTCATTATTTAATATAATCTCAATTTGATAAATTATTTCCGATGGACACAACGTGACGAAAAGTTGTCAGCGTCTACTTTGATTTGTGGCCAAGTTGTTGGCTTAAAGCGTAACGAGTTCTGAGTGCCAAGTGCCAAGTCTCTCTGTGTGTGTGTGTCGAGTGAGTCCTGAGTGTCCTGAGTTATCCAGACGCAGCGTCTCGACTATCGCCACTCGTTTATTTACGCAATTAATCAATTTATCTAGCTCTGTTTGTTGAATAAGTGATAAAGATTTATCACTCAACCCACTGAGCTTGCTCTTTGCTTCGATTCATTCACCACAACTTTTCCACTTCTCCTTCTCCTTCTCCTGTTTCTCCTTTTCTCTCTCTCTGGTCTTCTTCTGCTGCTGTCCTGTTAAAGCCCTGGACAGACCCTCAGCATTCAGTGAACCCAGAGCTTTGACTTTTGCGACTCGGCGCACATGAAAAGCAGCTGAAAATGCTTCAGCGTTAAGCAAAGTGGATTCAGAGACGCACTACTTGACATCGACATCGACATCGATGATGAAATTGCAGCTGAACCTGTAGAACAGCGAGTACACAATGTTCTGCTGTATTTACTTTGACTTAATCAAGGTAAATCGTTAATAAATAAAGCGAGTCGAGACGCTTAAGGCATTTCAACTTGCTGTAAAATCTTTCAAATGGTTAAAGTAAAGTATTTATTGTGAAAATTGAATTAAATTATTTATTACAAAGAAATGATGAATCAGTATTTTTTTATGATTATATTTTATAGATTTATTTAATATTTACGTTTAATAATTTATTCATTTAAGAAGATTGCTAAGAATGCAAATATGAGTGAATTCTTACGAATAATGAACGAATTTATATATTTTATCGTAAAATATAAAAAGTTATTAAAATCAATCTCAGTTATAAACATTGGCCACAAAATTTTCCATATGTTAAATTCTTTGAATTTGAGCATTACAAAAAGAGGAGTTTTTAAAACAATAATTTATGATTGTAGAGAAGAACTATGGCAGCCTATTTCACTTATAATTTATTAAAACCAATTATGAAGTTTAAATTTGTAATTTTAATTTAAATCCTAATTTGAATTTTTCAATTTTATTTAAACAATTAAACAAATGGGTTACAGCTTATAGTTACATGTTATTATATATTTTCATACCAATTCGATAAAGTTAGTTCTTATATCTTAACCTTATTTTGTACAACACAAAGGCATATTTTGTTTAATATATTATGACACAATGAAGTATTAACATTTGATAGTATTTATTATAATTTTGTGTTTATATAAATTGATTTATACTTTAATTTTTAATATGCATTAATATTTATTCAAATTTGTATAATTCTTTACATGTCAATAAATTTTTACAGAATAGATCATTAATATTGAACTTCTCAAAACTTGTTCTGCAAAGTTGTTAAATAATTTAAAGAACTCTTTAAAACATTCTCTGCTAGTATTTACTGACAGCTCTAAGAGCCGCCTTCTGTCGGCCACTGAAACCTCGTTTGCCATTCACATTTTCGCATTTTAGCTGTGATTTTTGTATATTACGCAACGCTGGGCGGTCGATGGGTTTGCCACGATGGTTGAGCTAGGTGGTGTGGAGGTTTGGGTTCGTGGTGCATTTTGTGTGCAGCCGGTCAATGCACTCGGCGTAGCAAAGTTCTCGTCTCTCCCCCTCCCACACCTTCCGCTCCTCGCGCAGCCGGCAGATGCGAATGCGAATGCGGATGTGGATGTGGAAGTCGAGCCGATGTTTTTCGCTTCAAGTCGCGGCGGCATTGGCATTTTGGCATTTTGGCTTGTCAACACTACACGTCGATGATGATGATGACGATGACGATGGCAACTGTTTGGGGTACACTTATTAAAAATTGTAAAGAGAGAGAGAGAGAGAGAGAGAGAGAGAGAGAGAGAGAGAGAGAGAAAGCTTGTAACGTTGCACAATTCTCTTAGGTGCAAAAAGTTGCACTTAACGAATGACCAAAAAGCGCATTGAACGCGCCGCGTTTTGACTGATTGAGTGGCCACACAGATTCCCTCTCTCTCTCTCTTTCTCTCTCTCTCCTTTTCGTTCTCTCTCTCTCTCTCTCTCTCTCTCTCTCGCGCTGTCTGCCCTCATTTTATTGCCGTTTGCTTTTGCTGTTAAGTGAAGTGTAGGCGCATGAAACGAAACACGCGAAGCTTGTCGGTGTCGATGTAATAAATTTTCAAAATGTCCGAGCATACGAATAACGAATGGCTTGCCCAACGCTCAACGAAAGACACCAATACCAAAACAGCAGCAGCCACCACACACACACACACACGCCCACATTTAGTGGCTTTAAATTTAAGTGCCAAACACTACAACTTAAATTCTTATTTGAAGCTTTAAACCAAGTTAAAAGCAGTCGAAAATAAATTTGCAATTATTTGTTATATACATTTATTTGTTGGCAAAGAAAAGCAGCCGCAAAATACTTATCTAACATTTTAGACAAAGTTTAATTGATGAGCAGGCATAACTTAATATGCATACTTACGCAAATATTTGAACTTATCTTTATAACAACTTATGCATGATATAACAAGTAAGAAAGACACTTAGAGACTGTGAGATACCTGCTACCCATAATCAATAAGAACATATTCTACAATTATACCAAATTAAAATACCATCAGCTATATTTGGTATATTGATATAGTAGTACATTCCAACAATAAAGTAAGCTACAGTCGAGTTTCCTCTATAAAACCACATTCCAAAATTATATCAAATAAATATAACGCAAAAATACTAAAATATACCATCGGATATATTTGATATATTCATATAGTACTACATCAAAATAATCAATCGAGTTTGCTCAATAAAACCATATTCCAAAATGATAGCTAATTTATAAACCGCAAAAATACTAAAATCTCACTACTACATTAAATATACATTGATTGAGAAACTGGTATATTTTGTACTTATATACCAAAAATGAAGTTTGTTATATTTTAGATTATTTGTGGTATATTATGTGGTATATTTTAAGACTAATATTATTCACAATAGATAGTTTTCATATGGTTTATTTTTATTTTTGTACAATATTTTATTTGAGTAACATTTTATTTAAAACTTAGTTCTTCGACACACTTTATTTATTGGCTCTTCGTTTCAATTCAAATCACAATTTCCATAATTAATTACTTCTTATTCTACGCTGTTACATTTAGTTTAATTCAAACACTAAACTCAAATGAAAGCCTTTATTCATTAATCGATTAGCTATCTCAATGCTTATCTTCGTTCTCTTCAAGTTTGCCATCGTTTTTCATACATTATTGCTACTTTTCTTGTTTTGCTTTGCACTCTTGTGCACTTTAATTATCTTTTGCAGTGCGCCGTTTTCCAACCTCTTTCATCCTTTTGCTGTTGCTGCATTCCATGCCAAGCGCTGTCACCTGCAAATATATCACGTATACGTAACGTATACATACGTATTTCTCTGCTGTCTTGTCTCTCTTTTTCCGCATCATCGCTATTCGATAATTGAACTCTGTTTTGACAATTTGTGCACACACACACATACACATATGTATAAGCATGTGTGTGTGTGTGTGTGTGAACTGCAGCCAAATAAATATTTCGTTGCCTTTTATTGATTGCGAGTGCAATATTTCACAACATTTCGCAATACTCTGATAATCTCTTAACGTTTTTGCAACATTTCCATTTCGTTTTCTCTCTTTCGTTTCTTTTTTTTGTGTTGTGTTGTGTCTTTTGGCAATTTGTTAATTGTATTTCATATGCAGGCGGATTTCAGATTTGATTAGCTTCAATGTTGATGCCAAAGAGCTTTCCTCTGTCTGTCTCTATCTCAGCTTATCTTTGGTCCTTTGTGAGCTGTGTTAAAGTTCTGCCTGCAGCTTGCAGTACTATATACTATACTATATACATATACATATACATATATATTGTATTTGCCTGTCACAAATTGAAACGTAAATGAAATGAACTTAAATATGCATACAATGTAAATAGACGCGAGCACAACTTTTGCCTCGGGGACGCAGCTGGTAAATGATTTTGCATAGTTCATAAAACCTCTGCCTTGTATTCTTTCCACTTTCCACTTTCCACAGCATCTTTTCTTTGTTTTTGCTTATCGGTAAATGGCAATCAGCATCGCAAATTCCGCGAAAATCAAAAATCGAATTGCTCCGAAAAGAAGACATTTGAAATTCATGGAAATTCGTGGCAATGTCAATCGCATTGCCTTGCGCCTTAATTAGCCGCAGCTGTTGAAGGGAAATCCCTTTAAAGCTCAGTTTTCATTTTGTTTCACTTCCACACATACACACACACACATACACAATTACAAACAACGAACGCAGTGCAGAGAGTGAAAAAAAAAAACTAAAATAAAAGAATGAAAGGAAACCAAGTAAAAGCACACACAAGTTGAAAAGCATACGAGTAAGGGGAAAAAAAAGAAGAAAATATAACTGCAAATATTTTCTTATGCTTGTATGAAATGTAAGCATGTAAATACACCCCACACACACACACACACACGCGTACAGTATGAAGGCACAGTTTCGTGGTAGAATGCTTTGCAGTTGCTGCCAAAGTCGACACAGCTCCGAAGACAGAAGCAGACAAGCGGCAACGAGAGTTGCCTCAAGAAATTCGAATTGTTTTAGAAATGAATTGAATATCATTTTGAATTTCGAATTTTTAACTCTGATAGTAAAAAACCTAAATAATTTTAAAATGCTGGAAAAGATGATTTTTTCTTTATAGTTCTGTAAAAATATGGCATAATTTTATAACTGAAAAAGTTCAAAATGTCATAAAATACAATAATTATAAATACTTGAAAGACGAAACAAACTTAGCTCTAAAATTCTACAAAACAAAGTGTTAAATTCTTTTTAAAGTTAAAATGCTTAAATACCCAAATAAGCAAAAAACGATTAAAAAACTTTATTTGAATCCAAAATTCTGGTAAAAATAAAATATCAGAACTTTTTTTGAAAATAAACGAATATTTTTGTGGATATATCGATGTAGTAATGCTTATAAAATATATCATTCAGTATATTTTGATACCAAATTGTCTGCCAAAGTAACTAAGATTTATGAACATTTTACTAAATATTTATATTAAATCAATGTTATATAGTAAAAATATGGAAGACTATTTTAAAATGCAACAAATCAAAATTCTTAGCAAAAAAAACTTCATTTTATTTTACATTTCTTTGAGAAAATGTATATTTAGTCACAGAAGGTCTAAATATTTGTTTAAATCAAACTATCTTGCCAGTGCGGTATTATTCTTAAAATATACCGAATCAATATACCCTAAAATACTAGAATATATCGTTTGTCGAAAGTAGTACATTCTAAATATACCATAGAGTTAAAAATATACCAAATATATGTCTATATTGTGTCGTCTGTTGACGCTGATCAAGAATATGGTATCGGAGATGCTTCCTTTTAATACCATTTAATGCAATGCATGGCGGATATAAAAATAATCAATGTGAACTACAGAAAATGCAAGAATTGGTGAAGCAACCCTCGTTGAAGTCACCAAACAGACATCACTGCAGACTGCTTCAATTTGCTGGATTGCTGCGAACTTTTAAAATATTAACAACAAAAGAATTTAAACTTTCAATGAAGACAACGCAACGCGCACAAGCTCAATTTGCATGTCGCTCGCTGTCTGTCTGACTGACTTTCCTTCTGCATATGAATGCGTGTTGTATGTATGTATTATATTTGCTATGTCTGTATGTATGTATTTCTCCTATATAAATACTCTTACAACGGTTGTCTGTGGGGAATGTAGATGAAAGTAGCTGCTGGCTGTGAGCTCTGACTCACGACTGAATGACAATCAGCAACGAGTTACCATGAGCCAACAGCCAACTTCTGCCTATTATATATACATTTATATATATTCAGAATCATATGCATATTTTTTGTGTGTGATGTGTGTGCTAGTCCTTAGCATAAACCAAAGTCTGCAAGCCTTGCACTTCATTTCCATAGCAAGCAAGCAAGCAAGCAAGCAGAAGAGAAAATACTTGTCAGCTGGAATTGCAACTCAAATTGGCATCAAATCGATTTCAATTGCTCAGCCGAATGCTTAACACAATCACAATTTAATATCATGGCAGTCACAATTGCATTTCAATTAAAGAGCCGCAAAAAAACTTGAATTTACTCAGCTTTAAGGCCACACGGAGTTGGAGCTCATTAAATCGACACTCGTAAATGAAATACTTGAATCTCATGTTATAATTGCTCTGCATAATTAAGAGAGCGAGAGCGAGAACGAAAGAGAGAGAGAGTGAGAGGGGGAAGGATTGTCAAATTGATTTAATTAGCAAACGAAACGAAAGGAAATAAGCATATGCAATGAGCTTCAGGATTTGCATGTTTTGCAATTAAATACGTCGAAGCAAACGTAAACTAAAGGCCACTTGAGGCAACTAAATGATGAAGCTGGCAAATTACACCTACGAATCTCGAATCTGCCTTTCAAAATTGTAGCCACAGATGCTTGTTGCTGTCAATTAAATTGTTATGAATCGAATACAATTTGCTTACACACACACACACACGCACAGAGAGAGAGAGAGAGAGAGAGAGAGAGAGAAGTCTCAAAGGACATTTGCAAATGGATTATACAAATACCATGGTAATTGCTTGATTGGGCTTGCAATTTGATGGTATTAAAATGCAAAATTGCGCATACGACGTGAGGGATTCTCTCTCTCTCTCTCTCTCTCTGTCGCACGAACAAAAGTTTCGATTAATCTCACTTTGTGTACTACATATATACATTCTATATACTTAGTATAGTATATGCTGCTTATGTAAAGTTGAAACTTTGTAGCCGCATTATAAATTCTGATACTGTAGTTGCTTCGATTAGCATAAGCTCGACTCGGCAAATCATAAATCTTGCATTCATAGTTTATAAGTATATTTAAGTCGCCAGCCACTAAAGCAGAGCACAACACACACACTTCACACTCCAATTAGCTGCTAAAATACCTCACCTGAGCTCTGAGCTCGTTGCTCAGCTGCAAGTTGAGCGGGCAACAAAGTGTAATTAAATATCCATTTAGTGTACATTATGTTTGCCACAGCGCAGCGCGTTAGCTAGACACATTACCAACTTTTCTCTCTCTCTCTCTCTCTGTGAGTGTTTTTTTTCTCCACTCTGGTCACTTTGGAACCCTTTAAGCGCAAAACTTAAGCAGCGATTGCAGCGCTACTTGGGGGCAACTTTAAAGAGCTTCTTATGTCTAAATTAATTTAAAAGTTCGTTCACTTGAAAAATCGTGGTGCTTAACTCGCTTCCCACTCGGTATCTCCTTCCTCTCTCTATCTGTCTCTCTCGCTTTGCTTTTGCTTTGCTTTCTACCCTCTCGGCGTCCATTTGCGGCCGCTTGAGAGTTGCCCGCGGACAACAGTCGAGCAGTCGAGCTGGAGCTCGAGTCGAGGGTACGGTCAGGAAACGGACAATGATGCTCCCAGGCGCTTACTCGTTTATTAAAGATTATGCTTATAATGACGACGACAATGACGACAAGCAGCAGAATGCGCTGCTGCCTCTGTATATGAAACACTCGACCCAAGCTCAAGGATGACGGTCCCCATCGCTCCCATCGTGATGTTGATGATGCTATTTTTCGAAAATATTCTCCTCATTGTATGTGTATGTGTGTGTGTGTGTGTGTGTTTTCCCTCTCTCTTTTTTTCCTTTTTTTTATGCCATGTTTTATTTTATTTCATTTTATTTCATGGCTCTTTAGTCGCTCGTTTCATATTTTCGCCATTCTTTCATTTTTTTTATCTTTTGCTTCTTTTAAGCCAATAAAGTTGGTTTTCTGCTTTTGTTTATCATCACACTGGACTTGCACTTGAAACTGGACGTGAACCACGAACAAGACCAAAGACCAAAGAACCAAAGAATCAAGAAACCAAAGAACAAAATCATTTCGCGTTGCGATTCGCGAATGTGGAATGCGGAAGTGGAAGCCACACGTAGAGAGTGTGACGTGATTTGTGTAGCAATTTTCATTCTTCACTTTCCACTTTCCACTTTTCGCTTGGCTTGCTTTTCCCGCTGGCTAAAGCCATCACTTCTCAGGTGTCGAGAGCACTGACAACAACAATAAAATAAAGAAGAGAACAAACTCTGCGTACAACTTAATAAAAATCTATTTGCCTATCGAGCTCAGCATTTTGAGCACTTCAATATTCCAAGTGCATGGCATATTTTGAAATACGAAATATTATATTTTATTCGGTTTGTAAACAATTTGAAATTCTAGCATTTTAGCTTAAACAAACATTTGTTAATCTAACATATTTATTTCAATCCCATAGATAAATAATTCACACTTTTTTTTTAATGTTTCTTGCTATATTTACTTCTCTACTTCATTTGTCAATATAATCATTAAAAGTTACTCTTCAGAAATAAATATCCTTATACAGAGTTTGGGAAGTAGTTCCTTCAACTTATGTCCTTATAATATGAGTAAACATAAGTAAAAAAGTTTCACATTTTTTTTTTTGTAAATATTAAATTCATTAAATATAAATAAATATTTATCTTCAACATACAGAAGAAACTAAGAAGTAGAAAAGTTTTGAAAAGGATAATCTAACTTTTTTTGCAATATCATTACGATAACATTGTTGGTTTCTTATTTTAAGATGATGTAAGAGAGATTTATATTTATTATTTTTAATTTCTGTTTAAAATTCAACGTAGTTAAGAAGTTCTTTTTTGTTCGTGGGAGAGTTTTTCAATTTATCTAAGTAAGAGATTCCAATTTATGTTTGAAATGAAAAGTTTTTAAGCTTTCGAAAAATCTTACGGATTTTATTAATTATCTGTTAACACAATTTCGTATATTTGTATATGGAATGTGAAATTGACTGAAGACAAATGATATTTGTATTAAATTTCCCATGCTTAATATAATCAAAAAAGTAGAGCAGTGAAGTGTTGTTAGTTTCAGCAATTTATACACAAATGGAAAAACATCTAAATTGATAATTAGATAACAAATCTTGATTTAAGATTTTTTTTAACTTAAAAGAAAAAAATCTTAAAATAATATTTTTAGGTTGGAAAAATCTTGCATTCAAAGTTTTTATGCTTTCTGGGTTACATTTTGAGATTTTTAAATTCATGATAGAAGATTCAAATGATTCATTTTAAGATTGAGCAATCTTGAAACGTCTGTGAACTTTTAAACTTGATTCTAGAATCAACCTTTTTGGTTTGATTTTGACTTAGTAATCTTGATTAAATTTTCATTCTCTCTTTTCCTGTGCAAGTATTTAATTAAATTTCAGTTGCTGAAGCAAAATCAATGGCATCAAAGTCTTAGCTTATAAATCACGTATTGCATTTGCATTTTCTATCTACTGTTGTTCGCAGACTTTTGTTGCGCAGTGTTTTCACTGTGACGTAACATACATATATTTGTGGTACACTTTCTGTGGCGATAATAATCGAGTAAATGGGTCATATGCGGTTTTGTTGAAATTGTGCCACTGTCGACGACGACGATGACGATGACGCAGTGGGGATGACTTTGTTTCCATTGTGCGACGGTTGAAACCTTTGCGGCATCGAGGAGAGAGGAGCGAGGAGCGAGGAGAGTCGAGAGTTGGTCGCAGATCCTTTTGTGTTTGTCCTCGAGGTGTCGCGTCGGCCAACAGCCGTCTCAATCGCTCATACAATCAACATTCTACCCCCACCTCGATCCCTTCTCTCTGTATCTCTCTCTCTCTCTCTCTCTCTCTGTCTTTTGTTGCTGTTTCTGTTGTGTGCTGCTGCTGCTGTGAGTCAACCCTTTCCTCCTGGTCGGTCATATTACTCGTAGTTGCCCATTGTTTCTCTACTCTGTTTCATTTCTATGTCATTTCCTCTGTTGCAAGCTCTGCTCGGTTGCTCGGTTGCTGGTGGCATTTCACAGCTAATTTCAACGAGAAATTTTTGGATCGTGAGATTAGGCGATGACAAGGGGGCCAAGTTTGGGGGGTCTGTGACGAGTGAGCGGGACGAGGCGAGGCAGGACTACAACCATAAGTCATCCGACGACCGCTTGTGCGACGCTTATGCAAATTTGTGCCAACTGACAAATGGGGCAGCATTTGCACAATGCCGACAACAACTAAGAGAGAGTGAGAGAGTGAGAGGAGGGGAAAGAGACTGCGACTGAGACTCGAGAACTCACAAAACTGAGCACGAAGAATGTTTTTTTTTGCGGGGGCGCTGGGGCGTGTCTATATAAATGTCATTTGTGTGTGTGTGTGTGTTTTTCTGTTTTTCTCTTCTTTGGATTTTGTTTGGTTTCTTTTTTGATACGTTTCCTTTTCTTTTCTCGTTTTTTTTTGGGCTTTTTTTTTTTTTTTTTGTCGCCCGCTTAGCCCGACATGATGATGATAAAGTGCACATTAAAAAATATATACATACATATATATATTTGCCATTGCCTTCTTTCTTATTGTGAAAAGCGAATTTATTTATTTGCTGAGTGGAGCGCACGCTTTGCATTCTCAACTAGGCAACAGCAGCAGTGAAATGAGAGTAGTTTCCATTTCCATTGAAGCGTGCGGAAAATCAATGAAATTTGTGCACTCTACGCGAAACTCTCTCTTTCTCTATGTGTGTGTAATCATTATTACTCGTTATTGTATAATATAGTAGCGCATATAATTCACACTTGCACCCACTCACTCACACACACATACACGTGGCACGCCCACAGCGGCCATTGAGCTTGTCAGCTCTTATCAACATGCTGCAAGCCGCACAGCAGATGAAGTCTTTGCTTTTAATTTTTTCCCTCTCCTCTCTCTCTCTCTCTCTCTCGGTCTCTTTGCCTGCTGCCAACGACAGAACGCGGCTTGCTGGAGCCACACTAATACACAGACACAAGCACACACATAAGCACATAAAATTATTTTCTTCATATAATAAGTGTAATAACTTTCATGTGTCGCCCCATGTGGAATGTGGCACGAAGCTGAAGCTCTTGCAAATACCACGCGAGGGTCGATTGCAAAATATAGAAAAATCGTTATATAGTATATAAAATACATCAATTGCATTTTGCATCGTTGCAAATTTCTATAGTATTTTAAAGCCGAAATGATTTTGAGTGGAATCTAGAACGAAAATTTATATTAATTCAGTTTTAAAGTCCAAAATATTTCTCAGTTTAGACTAAAAGAAATATATATAAATTTTAAAATTATTATTGTTGCCTATTTACTAAAGAGTTACAGCAGATATTTTATAATGAATATATAAATGAAATTGTATAAAATGAAAACTCAAATAATTCAAATTTCAAAAGTTGTAAATAGTGACTGAAAAGAATTTCGAATTTGTTCCTACAAAGCAGAGTATCGAAATATTGAGATTATTGCTAAATAATTCAACACAACAATGTTTTTTTTTTTAAGATGTTTTCATGGATATTGAAAATGTTTTAATTAACAATAAGCATTTTTTAAGTGAAATTCTTGAATTTAATATATTAAAAACAAAAACCTAATAAGTTAAAAGATATAGCTATATACAAATATAGTATAATATTTTGTTTTATCATATACCAAACTACAAACACTTTTCTTTTATTAAAATCACAAGAACAGAAATTCCAATATTTAATTGTAGTTTTTTTTACTGAAAAGTTCTGAAATATTTTGAGACTTCAAACACAACAATGGCGGAAAATGTTTTTTTTTAATATACTCCATAATTATGAGAGAAGTTTGAAAACCATTTATTTAAAACAAATCTCTATAAAGACTATCCGAAATATCACAAGATCTAGTTGTCTAGTACTTTAGATAGTTGGTTAATTTTACCTAATGTCTGCGAAGTTGAAGTATTCATAAGCAAACCCACGAAAGCGAGTATCTGTTATACACTTGTGTGTGTGTGTGTGTGTGTGTTAGTGTGCGTGTGTAGCACTTAAATAGAATTGAGTGCGGGAGAGAGTGAGAGAGTGAGAGTGAGGAGTCAGAAGAGAAGAAGAGTAAAGAGAAAGACGAGTGCGTTGTCCTCATTTGGCACTTGGCGCACAAATCCAGTGAAAGACAATAAAAATCGCTGTAGGTGAAGTGTAGTTAGTGGTACCTAACATTGTATAAGTATGTGTGCTTGTGTGTGAGGTTACTTAAAGCTTCATGGGTATTTAAATAAATAAGAAACGAAAGCAACTACGAAAAATGCCCAAAATAAATAAATAAATAAAAGAAAGCGACAACAATTGGGAAAACGAAGGCAGAGAATGGCGAAAGCAATTGTTAGACTCGCCAACGAGGCGTGCAATTGTGAGAGACAGAGGACAGAGGACAGAGGACCGAGGCCAAAGGCGGGGACAACAGGACAATGACAGGTAGTCGTAGCCTGGTCTAATTACCAGCCAAGTTGCCAGATACAAAACGAAAATGAACTGAAAAGCAACGAAAATCAAAGTCAAATACAAGCAAATCAAAAAGGCTAAAAACACAGATGTTGAATGCCCACCAAAAAAAAAGAACGAAAGAAAAAGAAAAAGGCTAAAGAATTGCAATGCGCTGAAGGCGTTTTCTGAAAAGAAAAACAGTTTTCCACATTCATGTTGCCTTTTTATTGATCGCTCTTTGCACTTGTTTAGCAAATTGTGACCCATTCGGGGCCAATAAAGAAAAGAAAAAAAAGAAAACACAGCACAACACACAGAAAATGAGAAACGAGAAGTGAATTGTCAACTCGTGAGTGGCCTCTGGCTGTTTTTTTCTTTTGCTTTTTCCAGTTGCTATGGCATTGACAATAGGCAGCACGATCATGATTACAATAAAACCGTTGTTCATTATGCACTTTGCCTTATTATGCACATACATATGTATTTATATAACTTAATCGCTTTTCCCTTTATGCGCAATTATTTTGACATTGGCATCTTTTTTTTTTATTGCGTCGTCAGTCATGCAATGTTTGAGTGGCATAGTTTGGCAATCGTTTGTGAATACAACTCTGAATAGGATGGCAATTAAGTTGGGAAGCTAATAAAATGCTGCAAATTGGATATGCATATTAGCAACTGTTTGGTAATTCAATTAATTGCAATTGTGGCCAAAATAATTGAGCACTAAAAAGCCGCTTCGTTAGCGGTTCTGGCAAGTTAGTTATTAAAAGGTTGCATTAAATAGTTGGAATATAAATTGTGAACCCTCAAAACTCGCTTAAAGGTCACACTTTACGCAATGAACTAATATTTGACTTACCGGCCACACTTGATTTTTCATGTTACGCAAGATGAAGTATTTAAATTGTACATTTGCACTTAACCGTTAGTTAAGGGCATCTGTACTCGCTTAACAGCCACACTTTGGTTTATGACCACTATCTCACTTAGCGGTCACACTTAATTTTTCGGCATATTTTGCACATATTACACAAGAAGGAGTAATTTTAAATGTGTCTTTGCAGTTCTGGTCATCCGTACTCACTTAACGGCCACACTTGAGTTTATGTGCCACTTTCTCACTAAGCGGACACACTTAATTTTTCGGCATATTTTGCACATATTACACAAGAAGGAGTAATTTTAAATGAGTCTTTGCAGTTCTGGTCATCCGTACTCACTTAACGGCCACACTTTAGTTTATGTGCCACTTTCTCACTAAGCGGACACACTTAATTTTTCGGCATATTTTGCACATATTGCACAAGAAGGAGTATTTTTAAATGTGTCGTTGCAGTTAAGAAAATCTGTACTCGCTTAACGGCCACACTTTAGTTTATGTGCCACTTTCTCACTTAGCGGCCATATTCTATTTATAGTGAAAAATATTGCACATGTTAAGTTAAATTAAATATTTGATTAATATTTGTCTTTGCACTTAATCGCAGCTGTGGCCACTAAGCGCAATGCTGCTTTATTAATAAATCCAACTAAATCTACCCATTGCAATTTATAAAATTGCTTAATATAAATGATATGCAACTAAATAATATATATAAAATATCGTTGTCGCTTCCGTTTCCGTTTCCGGTTCCAGTTCCGGTTCCGTTCGCCATGACCAAGTCTGAGTGGATTTTCGCATTTTGGCATTTTCGCTATTGCCTTCTAATTGCGCTTATTATGCGCTATTTAATCTCAGATGTCATACAACATAATAATATCGCAATCTCAGAGCAATTTCGCTGTTGTTGTCTTGACTTTGCCTTCGCCTCAGTCTCAGTCTTTTGTTGATGCAACTGTTAACTGACAATTGACAATTGCATCACACACACACACACACACACACACACACACACACACACACACACACACTCGCATATATATATTTACAGTTTGTTGTGCAAGACTTCACTTCACTTCCTTCTTTGTGTCAGCGAAATCCTTACGATTCGTGTCCATCGTTCATTCTCGGCGCAATTATCAGTGGTCTCAACGGTTTCGCATTCGCGCACGCAGCATTTTGCTGAAGTTTCTTTATATCGAGGGTTGTGTTAAATCGGTCCAATTAACGATAGTTGCATAGTTGTGCTTTCTTTCTTTGTTGTCTCCGTTGTGAAGTGCATTAAATAAGTTAAAAGTAAAATGTACAGCTAATTAAGGCAGTTAAATGACAACTTCAAGTTGAAAACAGGCAAAAAATACGAGAATAAAATAAAGAAAATATTCTTAAAACGTAATGAAATAATGTGCAAAACTAAAGGCAAGATAATATTCAATAAATTACGAAAAGCTTTTAATTAAGGCATCTAAATAACAAGTTCAAATTGCAAACAAGCAATAAATATGAATATCAAATATACAAATAAAAGAGACCTTGCTAAAATTAAAAAAATATTCCGAAAACACGATAAAATAATGTCAAATTTCAAATCAAAAGATTTCAAGAATTAATTTTCTATAAATTTTTGAATTTAAAAGACATAATCTCAGTTAAAATTTTAAAAAGTGTCATCTTCGAACTTGGAACAAATTTCTCAAATAAAGTTTAAAAGTTCTTATACTTACATATTATTGCGAAAATGCCAAAATTGAACATAAAACAAAAAGTCACAAATCAAGATTCAATTTTCATAAATTTAAATTAACATTTTCTTAACCTCAGCATTATTAAATGAAGATTGTATTTAATAATTTATAATATGTATACCATTTTAATATACCAAAAAAAATACTGAAGTATTTGATATACCATACATACATATATAGATAAAATACCACATTCTAAATATACCTTAGAGCCCAAAATATATCAGAGTGACAGCCAAAGCAAGATCCTTTTGCAATAGGCGTTTCTCCCATATTATACCAAAAAATACTAAAAGCTATTCTATATTTGATATATGTGGATATGGTACTACATTAAAAATATACGAAATTGTCAGAAGCAATTAATTTTTGTTTTTGTTGTAGTAACCGTTTCTAGCCATACAAAAGTATTTCTTAAATAACTTCGATAAAAATACTTATTCCCCGTTTAACTTCTATCACAATGGGAAATCTTTCCCCGCTTAGATCATTGTGTGATATTCCCAGTGGATTCATGAATTCTACCTTAAGATTGCATGTCGCAGATAAGATGATTTCTGTTTCTTTTTTTTGCTTTGTTCCGTTCTAGTTCAATTTCAAGAATTTATTAGACAGCGATAAATATAGTCGAAATGTACATAATAATATATGGTACATACGTGCACATAAATTACGAAGTATTGTTTATTTGCGACAGCACACAAAAGTGTACGCTTTATGGTTTAAATCTGAAAAGTATTGTATTCATTTTTGAAAGAGAACTTCATTTGCTGGGCACACGAAGAGACACATAAATTGCGAATGCTCGTATTTCAGAGGCGGCAATTATAACGCTTAACAGGTTAAGTTATAGAGCCAAAAAGGTAATAAAGAGCTGAACATTCCTAATTAGTCTCATCTGTAATTTCCTTGGCTGTGTGTACGTGTGTGTGTGTGTGTGTGTGTGTGTGTGTGTGTGTGTGTGTGTGTTGCTGCTGTGCGAAATAATATTCACAAGTTTATTACACAAGAGTCGCTTGGCTTTGGTTTAATGTCTGTTTGCCTTCGCACCCTCGACAAAGCTCGAAAAAGCTGTTAACTTAAAGTGCTGCTCGGTAAATTGTGCTGACTTGAATTTCCGCGAAGAATTAAAAGAAACTTAAAAGGAAAATCGCGAGAACGAAGCAAAATTGAATGAACTGGAAAGAACAAATAATGCAAATTCGAGTACCCGAATTTCGTTTTGCGGCACTCTTTGAATTTATTTGTGTATCAGGGTCGGTGGCGGGGTAACGCGATGACTTCTGTCTTTGATACCCTCACCCAAAAAGGTAGTTCAACTTTATGGCAATTTATATTTTGAAGTGCGTAAATATTCACACACAAATTTAAGTGAGATTTTTGTGGTACCGCAAAACACTTTTTTTTTTCTTTCTTGTTTCCATTTAATCACTTGACCTTTTACTTGCTGTGCGCTTTTAATTTATTATTTTTTCTGCGGTTATTTTTTCTGTGGTTTTCCCTCGATTTTCATTTTGGGGACGACAAGCGTAACAAAATGTTTAACTGACAAACACCACAAAAAAAAAGAACAGAAATGAAAAGAAAATCAACAACAACAAGAAAATAAAACAAATCTTGAAATTGACTTATTTTTTGTGAGGTGTTGTTGTTGTTGTGGTTACCTTTTTACAAACTGTCGCCTTTTTGAGTTGTTGCTGACAGCGTGAAAATCAAGATAAATGTGTCGACTCCCGCTTTCCACTTTTCCACTTTCCGTTTTCCTCTTTGCTCGCCTTTTTTTTCGTTGGTTGGGTTCTTCTTCTTCAGCTTCAGCTTCAGATTCGGCTTGGTGGTTAAAAGGACAGTTTATTTAATTTAAGATACAATTTTATTTAAAGATCGAAATCAGCCAACTTTGTGACTGAGAACAGAACACGACAACTGAGTATTTGATTTACCTTTTTGCCCATTTATCTCTCTGCGCAGATTGTTCGGATTAAACGTGTTTTGTAAACAGTATTTTTGTAGCTGCGCCAATTAAATAATTCAAATTCTACAACTTTTATAAGCTGCAAACACGCAAACTTCATAATTTTGTATTTGTGGCATGCGATAAATTACTTGAATAAGTTGATTACATGTTTAACCAGATGTTTTGATTTAATTCACAAGTCCTTCGACACATTCATTTGCTGTTTTCATATAATTAGATAAACGACACGAGGGAATTTCGTGTCGTGTGATATCTGTAAACTTGTTATTTTAATTGAGGTGAAACGAAACTTGATTTCTTTTAACAAATTCAAATTTAAGCTTCTCGTGTGTGAAAATCTAATTGAACCTGTGCTAAATAAAGCTCAACTTTACCACATCCAATTTAAACACACACACACACACAGAGAGCAGAATGAAGTCCAATTAATCGCGCCACTAATCCACACAAAATCGCTGGAAATCTCACGGTCTACTTGGGTCAATAGAAGAGGAGAAAAGTCCGTTTTACCTTTTGGCCAACAGATTGGCAGCGTTTTTTTTTCTCTCCTGATTTTTTTTTCTGGCTTCGACCAACTCTGTGCAACCAGTTGAAACGGCAATTGGCAGAAAATCCAACAGAGCAATCGACAGTCTCTGACAGAGCACTATGTATGGAATAAATTCCCATTTCAGAAGAATTTTAAGTCTTTTGGGGTGAATTGCGATCAAAAGCAGAAGTATCTCAATAAAACAAAGTCAGCTGAACTTTTGGCGTTTTAAAATATATTTCGAAAAGGTAGAAAGCAATGCATCACAAGCATTTGACTTCGTATCTAACTTAAGGTAAATACTATATCTTTTTTATTTCACAATATTAATTGCAACTTTTGTTGGCTATAAACAATAAAGAGCTTTCCCAATTTATTTTCTATAATATCGACTAACATATTTAGAGTTTTTCTAAGTATGGAAATTTATTCTTTTTAAAAATGTAATTCAGCATTTCAACTTTGGCAAAACTCTATAAAATTTAGCGATTAGTACCAGAAACGTAAACGTAACAAACCACAGAGGGGAATTAACAGTTGCTAAAATTTGGCAATTAAAAGCAACAGTCAACATAACAGAGCACAGACTTAAGTTAACAGTTGTTAAAGTCTGAAGCAGATTTCATAACAGAGCTCTGTTAAAGTCTGACTTTTACAGGCAGCTGTTAACACAACAGAGCTAACAGCTGTTAAAGTATGTTTCTAACAGCATTAGTCGCTGCAGTTGATCAGAAGCACACATTCAATCTTTGCGAAGCTCCCCTGCTCGACCACGCCCACAAATCAATTCCGCAAACACCAATTTCTTGGTCCGCCGCCTAGTCAAGCATTTACACTGCATATGGCAGACATAGCTTAAAATTTTTGGCATTGACTTTTTCGTTCAACTGTTCACCTGTTAAGCAACAGTTAAGTAGAAGCACCAAAGCAAGCTCAGAAATCTTTGTGAAGCCCACCAGCCTGACCACGCCCACTTAGCTCATCCGCTGTCACTAATATCTCGGTCCGCCTCCTATTCAAGTTGACACACACAATTTGGTAGACATACATTAAAATTGTTGGCATGTCATTTTCACACTCGATCAGTTGCAATGCCTTCCAAAAAGTGATCAACTGTTGAGTAATAGTTGAGTAGATGTCGAACTGTTGAGTAGCAATTCATTAGAAGCAAACACATTTTAACGTGAATTTCTCGGTTAGGAATTCTTCGTTAAGTTCTCCTGCTTGACCACGCCTACTTTTCACATTCGCTCATACTAATATCTTGGTCCGCCGTCTAGTCAAACACACACACGAAATATGGTTTAGATATACTAAAATTTTTGGCAAGCCTTTTTTTAAAGGAATTGCTTGCGATGCTCTGAACAAGTGTTTAGCAACAGTTGATCAACTACCTCTTAAGCAAACTGGGGGCAATCTCTGTGAAGCTTGCCTGCCTGACCACGCCCACTTATTCCTTCCGTAACACGAATTTCTTGGTCCGACGCCTAGTCAAGCACACAGACAGAATATGAAACACATTCATTCAAATTTTTGGCAGTCACTATATCACACCTTTAAACGAATTTGACTATGAATAGGTTAGTTAACCAACTTGTTGTAATTCTGCACAACTGTTGAGTGAGAGTTGACTAAGCTTGGTTATTTTTGTGAAAATATTCTGTCTGACCACGCCCACTTATCAGGCCCGCCTTCAATAATATCTCAGAATATAAAGCACATTCAATTAAAATTTTAGAATTGACATTGACTATGTTATTTCGTACAGTCCATTACCAGATGATTACCAGCAACTTAGTTATTTAAAAAGATTAGATATCTTTTTTTAAAATAGATATCATATTAGATATCATGCAAACATCTTTGGCTTAGTTTTGTTTCCATTCTATTTGATTGAATGCAGCCGATAGAGTAAAGAATTTCAGCTTGAAGTTGATGTTTTTTAATTGGAAATTGCGAAATCTAATTTCTCGACATCGTAGGAAAGTGGCCATCAATGTGCTTGCGTGACTTCGAGACTAACTGAGTTGTTAAGCTGCTCGCAAATGTGTGTGTGAAGTGTGTGTGAGTGTGTGCGTGTGGAGTGTGTGTGAGTGTGTGAGTGTGGAGTGTGTGGAAATTTTTTGGTCGCTGACTGTGAGAGCTGCTGCTGTGCTTGGCTTGTTAATCGCGGCTTAAAGGCTTAGCGTATAAAACTCAAATTATGCGCAGTTTGTGAGTGTGAGTGCTTAGGTATAAGAGTGTGAGTGTGCGTGTGAGTGTGTGAGAGTGTGCGTGAGTGGTTCCTGTTGCTTAGAGCAATTAAACGATAAGCGTAATCTACGGCGTCAATTTGCCAATTGTCGCTGTCAGAAGTGCGTGAAGGCGTCAGCGCGCCATTTCAATTTGCAGGCAATTCCAATCCAAACACCAGCAGCACTCTACACACACACACACACACACCAGCACACACACATACATACACATTTTCGCTATGCTTATGCTCTCCTCTCCTCTGGCTCCAACCTCCCTTTGGCTTTGTCTCACCCGTTAAGCTCGCTCACAATACGCGTGTGTGTGTGTGTGTGTGTGGCCTTTGCGCATATTTCATGAACTTGAGAACGAGAACAAACACGACACACATACACACACACACACACACACACACATATGGGAGTGTATTCAGCGCAGCAGCAAGCGAGGAAGGGGGGTGAGGGGACACAATGCTGAGTGCGGCCAATTAGCACAAAGGCATTTGACTAAGTACACAAAAGTGTTTCCGTTTAGGCAGCACGTCAAGTGACAATTAGCCAGGCACCAGGGCACCAGCCACCAGTCACCAGTCACCTCACCCGTCACCTCACCCGTCACCCGTCACCCGTCACCCATCACTGGAGCACCGCAGTTTTGGCCCCTGTTTCGGGTTTCTTCTTTTTTTTTATACCCGCTACCCATAGGGTAGAAGGGTATCATAACTTTGTGCCGGCAGGAAATGTATGTAACAGTTAGAAGGAGGCATCTCCGACCCTATAAAGTATATATATTCTTGATCAGCGTCAACAGCCGAGACGATATAGCCATGTCCGTCTGTCCGTCTGTGTGTCTGTCCGTCCGTCCGTATGAACACCTAGATCTCAGATACTATAAGAGATAGAGCTATATTTTTTTTCGACAGCATTTGTTATGTTTGCGCGCAGATCAAGTTTGTTTCAAATTTTTGCCACGCCCACCTCCGCCCCGACAAATCAATAAATTCGAATAACAATCGTAATTTTCAAGTTACAGCTTCAGCTTTCGGTGTGTACAATAATATCTAAAGTAGTTATAATTCCTGAAAATTTGGTTGCGATCATTATTATTATGTCGATATACCAAATATACTATTTGGTATATTTTTTTAGTATACCGCAAAGTATATTTCTTTTATTCAAAATGGGTAGCGGGTATCTCACAGTCGGGTACACTCGACTGTAGCTTTCTTACTTGTTTTTTTTTTTTTGTTGAAGAAGAAAAGAGAAAAGCCTCGAGACCGCCTTTCTCTGTGTCTTTCACATACTAACCTCTGTCTCTCTCTCTCTATCTCTTTATCTCTGTCTATTTGCAGCGTTTTATCGCGTAAACTCAAGCCGCATCTGGTCGCCGATACCGTTAAGCAGTATATAAGTCGGGCGCAACGAACAACCAAAAAAGGTTCTCAAGATCAACAAAATAACATGGAGTTTTTACGTGGCGTCTATGCGTTTATGCAAGTGAGTAGATCATCGGTGAGTGTCAACTGTTTCCATTTTAACAATTGTACTAATCCATATCAACTTGCTCTACTTTTTTGATTCCGGCAAACAAATTTGCTTCTGTTTGTGTTTTTAAAACCAAAACCACAAAATATATACCATACATATGTTTGATTCGAACCCAAATTGCGATTCGAAAAAAAACTACTGCAAAACCATCTCCAAAAAAACGAAAAAATATACAAAATAATCAAATGATTAAAATACCAAAAAAAATACTAAATATATAAAAAAAAAACAAACAAATTAAAATGTAACTACTATCTGCTACTATCTTACTTATTACTACTTCTACTACTACTACTACCTTTTTATGTAAAACGTACTGCAAACAAAAAAAAAAAAAAAAAAACCAAATACGAAAATACCGAAAAAACCTAAAAATACCAAATACTAAAAAAAATACCGAAAATATCAAAATGTATTCTTAACATCAATGTATATATTCAATTACACCACATGACAACTTTATGTCTCTTACTATCTTATGTAATATATAAACAAAAACCAAAAAACAAAAACAAACAAACAAATTAAAACCATATCAACATAATCTTGCTCTGAGATAATACTGATAAAACGACGAGATGAGAAATAATGCAATAAATCAATAATTGTGCTGCTCAAGCGGGTTGAAAACAGGGTCAAGAATACCATAAACATAAACATAAACAAAAAGAAAAAGAAGAAAGCCAATTCTCAAAATAATAACATCAATATCATTATTATCATTATTTTTGATTAAGGAACTTTCTCAACTTTTATTATTATTTTGGTCGATCTGTTAGGAGAATAATGTATCAGAGTTATAAAACAGATTGAAGGAAGGAAACTGCTCAGCTGCAATTGCATGTCTTTCGAATACATATAGAGATCCTCAATCAATGAAAGAATGAATAATCATTCATAACTTAGCCTGATGTGTGATTCCAACTAGCGAGCGAGTGAGCGTGCGACTTTAAGCAACCAAAAAACGAAACAAAAATAAAAAACAAATCACTTTCATAAACAAAATAGAATCAAATAACATAAACAAAAATAAAAGTAATTCAACAAATTGGTCATCATATTTATCATGTCTAGTATTATTCATATAAAACATCGTTGCTCTGATAACAATAACTAATTAACAATAACAACAAGAAGGAGAGAATAGCATACGTATTCTTTTATGCACTCATCATAATAGGATTTAAATAAATGACAGTGAAAACGACAAACAACAAAAATGCAAGAACAACAACAACAATAACAAAAGACAGACAAACAAGAAGAAAGAATGAAACGAGATGAATGAAAGAAATGACCGTCAACGCGAAACTAAGAATCGCGTTGAGCAACAACAACACAGCAAGAAAACAAGAACAAAATATATACTATAAAAAAAAGAAAGAAAAAACTACAACAATTGCATAAGCGTAATGGCTGAAATGAGCAAGCATCTTCATAGAACGACCACTTGCCCATTGCCCATTGCCCATTGTCCATTTACCCATTTACCCATTACCCCATTTGCCCATAGTCCATAGTCCATTGTCCATTGCCCATTGTCCATCTAATAACCATTGTCCATCTGCCATCCCATTCAAATTCAGATTCAGATTTCAGGCTCTCTCTCTCTCTCTCTCTCAGTGTCTCTCTTGCTCTCTCTTGTCTCTCTCTCTCTCTCTCTCTGTTTGCAGAGATATTTTGTTTCTTTTGTTGAATATACATAATAATAATAAAAAAAAAAAAACACACACACAAGCTGTCTCGCTCTCCTTCTCTCTCTGTCTCTCTCTCTCTCTTTCCGTCTGTTTCTATATATTACTATATCTTGTGTCTATACAATTTAAATACACATCTTTATTAATAAATGTTTGTTACTTCCCAATTTGTGTTGTACCTATCTCTATCTCTCTCTCTCTCTCTCTCTATCTCTCTCTTTGTAATTGGCTGTAAATCTGTTATGTTTAGCTCAATCTAACTATTTCTATACGTTTTTTTTTTATTTGTTTTGTTGTGTTTTATGTGTGAAATTGGCAAAAGTTTTGTAGCCTGTAAATTAGTCATTGTCTTTCTCTGTATTTGTGTGTATGTGTCTGTATGTGTGTGTGTGTGCGTATGTTGTTTTTTGATTTTCAAACACACACATACTTACTTCTCCTTATATACATACATAATATACTATCTATTATTGGTCAAAAGTATATGTTAAATATTACGTATACGCCCCGGAGCATCAAATGGTCCCCCAAATGTTTTCCCCCCACCTAAAACGCAACGAATTAAAATCAATCAACTACTTTGTATTGTGTATTTCTCAATCAAACAAAACCGAAACCGAAACTGAAACCAAAACCAAAACCAACACACAAAAATGATCGTGAAGGTCGACTACAGTAAAGACAGCGGCGGTTACGAAGCGACCCTTAGCGAGCTGGTAAGCGATGCGAATGCGACGAATGCGACGCAGGCGACGACCGTGAGAGAAGCTGACACAACAGCAACGACAACAACAACAACAACAACAACAACAACAATAGCGATAACAGAGCGACGCACAAATCTGCTGAGTGAAATAGCTGAACTAGAAGTCGAAGTCGAAGTCGAAGACGATCAAGAAGAAGAGTCTGCCTCAAGTCCAGGCCTGGCTCCAACGCCTGCCCAAAACAAACAGAGCCAAAGAGCAGCAGCCAAAAAGCAGCCAGCCAATAAGTCGACAACAGACAGTTGAGAGTGAAGCATACAAATTGAACAATGAATGAATGAAAGAACGAAACGAAACGAAACGAAACGAATCGATCGATGATGATGCTGATCCTCTACTGATCACGATAGAAATGTATATCAATAATCTGAAATAATGCTAACCATGTGATAACTCGTATGTATGTATATGTATGTGTATATAGGCCATATACTTATGTAAAACAATTCAAATTATCATACTCAAAACTGAACTGCGATCAAGCAAACACGTGACGTGATCGCGACGCGAATCGAATCGAATCGCATCGAATCGAAAACGAAGCGAAACGAAAAAACTGAAACTGAAACTGATATAAAGAAACACATACACAGGGCAATTAACCCAGTGGCCTTAGCTTGTGCGACTGAATCAAAAATCGAAATCAAAAATCGATAGACGATAACAAACGAAACTGATAACTGATAAGCGATTGCTGTTAATCGACACTCAAATCAAATCAAATCAAATCATACCAATAATCGATCATCGATAATCAAATGCAAATGCAAATGCAAAATCATCAACGTGTAATCAAAACAGAAATTATCTAATAACAACCAACCATCAGATCAGCTGCATAAAACTCCACAACAGTTCAGAAACAGTTCTACTTACAAACAAACACACACACAATCGAAACTCGAAAATCGAAAATCGAAACTCGAATCTTGAAACTCTCAGACTCTCAGATCTGTTCTGTTCTGTTCTGTTCTGTTCGCGTGCGTGCGTCGTGCGTGTGTGTGCGTGCCACGCCCACCACCGACCACCGCGTGCACTCAGAGGGTTGGTTGGTGCCCGCGGTGCCATCCCCCCAAACGCAAAGTGATAGAAAATGGTAATTACAAACAAAACAATTTTAGTCATTAAAACTATCCTCCAAAAAAAAAAACTGATTACAATCAAAAAAAAAAAAAAAAAAAAAAAGTCCTTAAACTCTACCCAGCTATCCAAAGTTCATCTCTCTCTCTATCTATCTCTCTCTATCAATCTATTTCTCTATCTCTCTCTCTCTCTCTTTATCTATCTAACTATTTATATCACTGTACCAAATGCGTTTCTTTTCATAATATTTGCATATATATTGTAGTTCAGATATTTATTAGCTGCAAATTTCCGTTTCAAGAATTTTCCTTTTAATTCCGATTATGATTTATCGTTTTAGCGATACCGATTATAGCTGGCAGTGTAACACTTTGGTTACCATTATTAATTTTAATCTGTTTTTTTTCAATTAGATTATTTTTAGTTTGATTTCGCTTTGTCGCTTCTCTCTCATTTAGTTAATGGCGTTTTGAGTCGGATAACATGAGATCAAACGCGAGATCACAGACGCGAAAACGAAAAAACAGGGGATGCAAATTGTTTTGCGTAATTGAAGCGTAATCGATAATCGATATTTTATCAAAAGCAACCGTTCACGTGAGAATTGAACAGACAACTCAGATTGCTCGCCTGCTACCAAGAATATGCTGTCGCCGCCAACGAGAACTCTCAATTAAAATCAAATTAACTTCAAATATAACAAAGAAAAAAATGCAACACAAGCGAGTCAAAAGCAACTATAACAAATAATGCAAAAAACTATATATAAATCAATTAAATGAAAACATAATCAAATTTAATACAATTCAAAAGAAAAAGAAGAAGAAAAAAAAACAGACGTATAAATGTGAGAACAACCCAGCCAATTGTTGAATTGAAGAACCTCCACCAAACTGCTTCTCTATTTCTATCTCTCTGTCTTTGTCTCTGCCTATCTCTAAAAACGATCAAGCAAACTGTATATATATACATATATCCTTTATATATATATGCATATATACCATATACACCAATACACACACACACACTCATGTTTCTCATGTACTCTCTCTCTCTCTCTCTATCTATCTCTCTGATGAGACACTTTGTAAAAGTATAGTAAAGTGTTGCGAGTGCCTCTGAATCAACGATCAACAACTTGAATATACCATATATAAATCGAATACAAAACGAACTGGCCAAAAGCAAAAAAAAAAAAAACAAAAATAAAAGAAAAAGAAAAAAACAAATATCAGCTAAGTTTCTTTTCATTTAATTTCAATTATACATATATAATTTTCCACATATATCAATAACGATGACTATTTATGCGTATCAACTAAGCGAAACAACAATATAATCAAATCGCATCACAAACAAATCTGCTGCTAACTAAATAAATAGGTACAGCTAAAAGGTTTAACACTAACTAACTACTACTACTACTACTACTATTACTACTACTACTACAACTACTTTTATTAACCAACCAATAACCAGCCGATCCATTAATCCAAATCCAAACATCGATTCACAAAACAAAAACGTAGCCCCTCAAATAGCTCTATTGCCGCGTATATGTTGTTGTGTGTAAACTCTCGTAATTTGTCAAAAGCAAAAAAAGAAAAGCGAAAAAAAACATATGATATCTATAAAAATTATATAAAAAAAAAAATCATAAAAAAAGAACACCAAAAATCATGCAAGAACCAAATGAGAACACACAAGAAAGCAACTTGAAATTAAGCAAAAGCCCATCAGGGAACAAAGCCCACCTCTCTCTCTCTCTCACTTTCTCTGCCTTTCTCTTTCTCTAACTGTCGCTCTTTTTAAAAAGGAAAAAAAAAGAAATTTGTAAATTAAAAACTAAGACTATTATTTGTATTTGAATTGAGCCCATGATTAAGTTAATCTTGCTTTGCGTTTCAGTTTTAATTTCAAGACACTGAAACACCCTCAAAAAAAAAAGAACAACAAAAATAGAAAAACAAATAATAATAATCGAGTTAAATCCCCCAAAGCTCCCCTCCACTCCACTAGCGCACACCTTGCAGTTCTTTTGAGAAGCATCGATCAAAAATAAACTAAATCTACAGAACAAATGTTAAAAAGTATGAAAGATAACTAAATCGCGATGCTATTTTTGTTAATGCAATATCGTTTAGCAGATTTGAATGCAATTCACAATTTCCTCTTTGCGTATTAACTTGACAATAATTCTGATTGAGTTTTGATATCAATTTCCTAATTTTTCTTTCCTTTTTGCGTTTCGTTGTCCTCTCTCTCTCTCTCTCTCGTAGTAAAGAGCAAATTGCACGTGTCAAGACTCAGCGTATATAATAACTATCGTATATCTAACTATCGTATTCGTAATCGTAATCGTAATCGTAATCGTAATGTATTCGTATTCGTAATTGTAATAATCAACTACTGAAGCCTCTTGTACTTAATCCGTATATAGATACAATACTAATTATATCATTTTTGAGTTGATTTATTTGTTGATTTTGTCGGCGCTTCGAGTAGCGTTTCAATGTACACGGCAGATGAGTAAGCGTATCGTATCTTGTATGTAATTGTAACAGTAATCGTAACCGATCAATCGAACCACAAGGCAACGTACTATATGTATATGAACAAGATATATAAAACTCTCTATCTATCTCTCTCTTTCTCTCGCTCTCTGTCCACTATACTAACCCAAGTCCAAAACTCTTTTATCAAGCAATTAAGCAAATTAAATATACAATATATATGTATTTATATATATATATATATATATATTCTACTGACACATACATCTCCACATACATACCAAAACATACATACAAAAGTATACGAAAAGAGAATCGAATTGAATTGATATTACGCATACGACGCGCATTACGCATACGCAGCGTGGTGCAGCCAATCGAATCGAGTCGAATGAAAGCATGCTGTATTCAGATCGCTGCGCATGCTTTAACTAACTATTTGTATATGCTCTCCTCCTCTTCACAATTTTCCCAGACTGCGGTATGTACAATGTATTATCCTTATGTATGTATGTACGTATGTGTGTGTGTGTGTGGATGTGAATGCGTTTGTGTTTGTGTTTGTGGCGATGTATGTGTATGCGTATGCGTATTAACATTAACTCGTATTTATCGAATATGCAATATTCAATACTATTCAAATACCCAACTATAATCTAACTAATCAACTAATATGTATCTGTATCTGTAACCGTAACTGTAACTGTAACTGATTTTGTGCATTGTAAACTAATTTTGATTTTGTTTTTTGTTTGTCATATTTAATGTATACTCGTAATTTAACATGCATAAATCGTTTATGTTCTCCATTATTTTGTATTGTTTTTCTCGTTTCGTTTCGTTTCGTTTTCATTTTCAATGCTATATGCGCAACGTAAGCGATGATTACTATCGATAGCTATCGATGCGATGATTGTGCGTGCGTACACACACACACTACCATATCTATATATATATATATATATATATATATATGTATATATATATGAATATATCGTATATACTACACACGTTATAACTACTCGTACTTGTACTCGTAACTCTAAACACAAGCCTAACTAAATCTATCTATATATGTATATATATATATATATATATATGCTGTATTATTATGTATGCATATATCCATGTGTATGTTGTCTGATTTTTATATATATATATATATACATACCATATGCATATACATATATCTATATCTAAATGATATCAATATAACAATAACAATAATTATTACTCATAATACCAAAAAGTAGTTGTCGTTGTTGATGTTGTTGAAAATGTGCAATTTTTAATTATTCGAAAGCAAAAACCAAAAAACCAAAACAAAAAAATTATATATAAATATGTAATGAATTTTTATCAAAAGAAATGCCAAACTGAAGCTGAAGCGAACAAAAAAAAAAAAAAAAAAAAAAGCTATAACAATTATCATAATTAAGCATAAATCAATATAAACAGTTGAAAACTGTATTCTTTTTGTATGCCGCCGCCCAAAAATGCAGCTGATATTTTTGCAATGAAAAAAGCTTTGTTTTTGAATACCAACCAACCAGAAACATAACAAAAAAAAAAAAGAAAAATCTTACAAGAACCGAACGACACCTGAAACCAAACACCATCACAATCAATCAAGCGAACCAACCACAAACCCAAAATGATCCTCAGCCCCCGCCACCAGATTAAAAAGAAAAGAAAAGAAAAGAAAAGAAAAGAAAAGAAGACAAAAACTATATATTTCCCTCTGTATTTCTCTCTCACACTCTCTATCTTCTATCTCTCCCTCTTTCTCTCTCTGTATTTCTCTTCTCTTCACTCACTCAAATGCTAATTTCAATGTTTTTCTGTGTGTGTATGTGCGATTGTGTGGGTGCGTGAGCGTGTGTCTGATTTAACAAATTATTTGTATTAAATTTGGTTAACTAAACAAACAAAAAAAAAAAAAAAAAAAACAAGAAAAGAAAACATATAATATATACATAAAAAACTGAATTATAAAAGCAAACGGACAGGCAGCATATATGTTGGCAATCGAGCAATTTATACCCCCAAAATCCTCATAGTGTTGTAGAATCAGCAGCTGACCAAAACAAGAAAAAAAAAAAACATAAGAAAAACCAAATAAAAAAAAGGAAAAAAAAGCAAATATACTCAAAATCAGAGAAAAGAATCTAAATGAAAGTGTATATCTGAGCCTTAACTCAGACCTCTTTCTATAAATGTATATTTTTTGATATATTTTTTATTTTGAAATTTCGATAACTTCAAAAAAAAAAGGAAAACAGAGAAAACAAAGTGTCTAACGAAATTTTTACAGTACGACAAACCCAGAAATGCAAATTAATTAAAAATACACACAATATACCTACACAAAATACTAAATACCTACATCAAATACTACAAATATACCAATACCTACATAAAATACTACCAATATGCACAAAATACCTACACAAAATACCAAAAAATGTCACATACCAAATAAAAATACCAAATATACTAAATACAAAATACCAAAATACCATTACCAATTCCAAGATACCAAATATACAAACACACCGACACTTACCAATATTGTATACTACAAAATATACTATATAACATATAATCTAATGCCTTCTATATACTTAATAAATAACCAACTAACTAACTATTTGCTAATCACAATATATTAACACATCATACTGGGCAATCTTTAAACTTTGATAACACCAACACATACACGCACACGCACACACACACACACGTATACACACGTATTTCTAGTAACTATGTACTCATATTGTATTATATACATAGACTTGTATTTATGTATCTTGCCCTAATCTTTTAATATACTACACATAAAGAGCTGCTCTATTTGCTCGATATACTCGTAATAAATACTTATGTAATTGTATTCGGATCGTACTACAATTGTATTTCTACTGCGTGTTTTTTTTTTTGTCATTTCTTTTCTTTTCCTTTTTGATAATCCATTTTGGTTTCCATTTTTGTCGATTTCTAATGTCGAATGTCTGCAGCTGGGGCAATTTGCATAATCCGCTGCAAAATGGAATTGCCAAATGCTTTTTGTTGTATGCCTTTTTGTGCGCAAGGACCTGATTCCCCCCGCCCGCCCCTCACACCACAGAAAGAAGCATGCAATGCTATCGTGTTTTTGTGCCGCTTGTACTTCAACTCTCTAAAACTCCAACTCCAACTCCAACTCGAACTCGAATTCACAATCACAATCACAAGTCACACACATTCACGCATTCATACTCATACTTCGATGACACTCTTGTATTTGTGTAGCAAGTAAGCAAATTGTCTCGGTACACACACACACGCACACACAGAGACAATTAAAGCACATAGTATTATTGCTCTATTCGAATATGTAAAATGTAAATACAATACACACACACATACACTAAAACACTCTGCACGAAATTACTTGCATATGTATCACGTAAATCTTTGTCGAGCTTCATCTCCTCATAAATTGTATTTCCCTTAACGAGAGTATTCTACATTAATATAAATAGATTTGATTTTCGTTTCGATGCCCTTTAATTTTTGCTTTATTTTACTTTGTTTTCAATTTCAATTTCGATTTTCTTTTTTTCTTTGGTTGTGCACTTTGGAGACGTATGTAACGTTTAATTATCGCATGAGTTGTGTGTAAGAGAATCTCGTATAAATCAGAGGACGTTGCATACTTTTGGGGGATGCCAACCAAATGAGAAATGTAATATTTAAATAACGAAACATTTGCTGTGTATTTTGGATTCGATTTTGTTGTTGGCTACAGTCTCTTAACACCTAAACTGAACTGATGTCGATGACAGAAAAACCAAAAAACTTTGCACACTGCTACCAGATATTGTAATGCTGTCGAAATATGAAAATACTACAACAACACGAAAATACACAAATATGCTTTTGTCCCTCAAACAGGGGTCAAAGGGCGAGTTCCTCATGTAAAATAGTCTCAGCAAAACTTCGTATAAATGTCACAAACACTAGTTAACGTTAAACTAGCGACACACACACACACACACACACACAGACACACTCGATTTACCATAGATATATTATGGTATATATAATATACATATGATATTTGTAAATGGTTTGCATAAAAATACAAAAGCAAGTGCTTGCGCCCTAATACTACTACTACTGCTCATCCAAGTATGTTGCTCGATAATCTCTGTCTCTATATTATATTTACTACACACACACACACACACTAACAAACACAACCACACACAACCACACAGATACACACACACACTTAACCCCAAAAACAGTTACACAAACATGCACTTGGACACAAAAAAGAAAAAAGAAAATAGATGATTATTAGTTCGTGTTCGAAATGATTTAAGTTTTGTTTCTTATTTCATTTCCTTCCGAATTGTATAATTTTGATTTGAGTTTGAGTTTTATATATTTTCCTTCTGAGTTTTGTAGATTTGCGCAGTCAATGACCTGTAGCGCTTTGTGTTTATTGACACACAAAACACACAGAGACACACACATTCACAAACGCAGAGAACAATCGCCGCTATTTGGCCACTTGGCACTTTGCAATTGCTTTGCTACTTGGCGCTCGTCTTGCTACAATTTATTATTGAATTGCTGCAAGAGTTCTTAGACGCATCCTAATGAGGCGTAAGTGGCAAGCACCAGTAACAGTAACAGTATCAGCATCAGTATCAGCATCAGCACCAGCACCCATAATAATAACAACAACTCTGACTACTGTGGCAGCAACATCATGTATGAGACGCTTAAGGCACTCGCAGGACACTTGAACTCAGGCAGCTAAGCCAGCGAGCCGTATTGTAACAAAGCTTATTTTTATTGCCCACATATATTGGCAATGTTGTTCTAATAGCAGAAACGAGCACCAAGCTCACACTCTCTCTGGCTGTAAGCAATAAGCAGTAAGTAAAGGCAGGCGGCAGTGACTGTAGATGTAGCTTTGTTTCCTAGTTTCGCTGTCGGATGGCGGGCATAAAATTCATTGTTATGGTTACTGGGCATAAGTCAGTCAGTCGCAACGGCCATTGCAGTCTCACTCTCAGTCTCATTCTCAGTCGCAGTCTCAGTCGGGAAAAGCCATTTTGTTAATCAACCCGTAAACGTAAGTCAGTCAGTCAGTCAGTGAGTCAGTTAGGCAGTCAGCCATTTGATGCCCATATGATGCTTACACACACTCGCATAATAATGGGTGTGGGCATGGGAATAGATAGCAGATAGCTTTAGGAAAATTCGGACCTGGGGACTTGAATACAATTCAGTTCAGTTCAGTTCAGTTCAGTTGGGTTTGCCTTTTATGCATTGCTTTGCTTTTGCCCGCATCATTTGCTTTTGTTACGTAGCCAAACTTACAATATACAATTTGTTTTTCTTAGTTTCAGTTTTGTTATGCTTTCGATTGTCGGCAGAGATCATTCTTCTATTTCTCTCATACAAAAAAAACAAGAATAACAACAACCAGAAATCAAGGGAAATCAAAACGCTTAACGCAACATCATTTATCGTTTGTGCTATATATTTTTACTTAATATTAAATATTTCTCAATTTAAAATCTAAAACCCATCCTTAATCCTCAGGAAATCAAATTGAAAATGAACAACAAATTACAATGCAAAATCATAAATCAAAAAAAGAAAAAAGAAAAAAGAAAGGAAAATATAATACAAGCAACTGCAGCAGACAATTTAAAGCAACAAATACACCAAGCTACAAAAATGATAATACTCTACTTATAATTAGAATAACACACTGAAAGCCGCACACAGCTAAACTCTTAGTTCACTCAATGCAATTACTTTTACACTCACTCGGTGCGTACTCGGACACTCACATCCCGCTTCCCAATTTCCAGTTGATGCTTCACTTTATATTCTGCTTTGAAATTCGCTTCAGATTCCCATAATCCCTTCCCTTCCTGCTCCCACTCTCTCTCTCTCTCTCTCTCTCTCTCTCTCTCTCTATCTCTGAAACTGTCTCTTGTTCTCTCTATCTGTCTCTATCTGTATCAATCTGTGTCTTAAAATGCGTCAACTCACATTTTCACTTACTAAACATGACACTCGTTAAGTGCGCTCACTCGTTAGCTAATCATGGTCACTTACTTACTCTCTCTCTCTCTCTCTCACTCACTCACAACTCACTCGCCACTCGCCACTCGTTACTCGTTACTCCATACTCTCTATCTCTTTATATATATAAATATTATATATAACTCTCTCTGTATCTATCTCTCTCACTGTGGAATGGCCAAGTAATACACGCTCTCGACGATAAAAAAGAAAATTAAAATAAAAAAAATAAAGAAAACCAAATACAAAAACCAAGAAAGAATAAACACTCTCTCGTATTTAGCAAAAAAAAAAAAAAAAAAAAAAGAAAACGGATGCGACGCTCACAACGTACTCGTTTAGTCCATAACAAGAACAAGAACAAGAACAACAACAACTAATTCTCTTTTTATACTCGTATCTATATATTTATATATGTGTCACGTCACTCACTCCGAACACTTTTTACTTACTATATAACAAACAAACAAAACAAAACAAAACAACAAACAAAACGAAACAACAAAATCAAAAATGAAAAAAACAAAAACAGTAATAAACAGAAAGGTAAACGCAAATTAAACCGAATCACAACTAAATCTATATATATATATATATATATATATATACTCTACAATATACAATTACTATTTTGATAAACAATTGATTAAACTAAACGACAAATTTGATATAAACTTACTCTATCTATCTATCTCTCTCAATCACTCACTCAACCACTCAATCACCAACTGTCACAGTTACTTTATCTTTATCTATATCACGCAGTCACTCAATCACGCAAATCACTGACTCTCACCCAAGCTAAGCCAAAGCCAAAAAAAAAAACCAAAAACCAAAGCCAAAACCAATAAAAAAAAAAAACCAAAAGTCAAAACTAAAACTAATCCAAAATACCAAAAACAAAAAGCAAGAAGAGACCAAATACCAACAAAAAATATATATACCAAAATACTGTTAATTGACCAAGCCCAATAAAGCAATTATAAATTATATAAACGATAAATTTACGCCTCTCTTTGTATTCTTATATTTATGTATATGTATTTAACATTCGTTTATTTCCTAAAACACCAAATACATATGATAAATAAAAAACAAATAATATTCCCCATACAAAATGCTAAAATAACAAAAAGCCAAACAAGCCAAATCACACATACTAAAATACCGTTTCGATAGCGATAACCGATATCGATAACGTTATTGATACCTCTACAAGGCTACACAAGAAACAAGTTAGATGAATCATTTGCAGTTTGTTTCCATTCTCAATTGATTCGTGATCCAATTAGAAATAAATCAAGAATGGGGAATATCCAAAAATACAGTATTGTAACCAAAACAATGAAACACTAAGCTTGAGAAAATATTATAAAATGCTTATATACAATATTTATGTTATTCGAATGCTCGCCGATGTGACGAGCTATTATCGTATTTATATATTATACTAATTATAGTATATAGTGCGAGCTATGCAGCTCGATGCGTTTGGCAAGAGATTGAAGTTGTAAAGGAATTCCATATTTTATTTTATTTTTGGAGATATGAACATTGCCGCAATAACGCATCGATCTGCAGGTGAATTTAAGTAAATAATTTGTAGCATATCCTATTTAAAACATAAGCTAAGTCCCCGCAAACTGAGGAAAAGACAATATATATATACCATATATATATTTCTCTTTATACCCCAAAAATTTCTCTAACTAATATATATGTATGTATATGTATGTCTATATATGTATGTCTCACTTTAACTTGTATTGATTTGAATTTTTAGAATCCAACGTTCTGAAATTTTGAACACCTTACTTAAAATCTGTTCGTACATATTTTTATCCATTCAATTCAAGTTCATCTAGTTGTTCACACACCATCTACTATTATCAACTATCTAAGTATATAATATTCTTTTCATTTGTTTCTTTTGTTGGAATATGTTAATTTTTTTTGTGTGTTCAACACGTTCTCACGTTCATATTCAATCACTCTCACTATATCTCTCTCTCTCTCTCTCTATTTCTAACTATCTCTCTAACTCTCTGTCTCTCGTTATCGCTCTCTAAATATATATATATATATATATATCAAATATATCTATATCTCAGTAATTTCAATCTCTCGCAATTTTCTCACAAATAACATGCACAGCTTTCACAGCTGTTGCACACATTTTTATTGCTCACTGTGTCACAATCACAACTACCACCACAAAAAAAAAAACACCCCCGCAGTACTCTCTCACAACGCTCACAAGCCAACTCAACTCTCACAACAAATCACGTTCATATGTTTCACGATCACAGATCACCGATCACCGATCACAATCACGATCGAGAATCTTCTTCGTTCACTCTGATCACCGTTCACCGTTCACCGGGCTAGACTTTGATCACTTTTGAAAAGCAACTTGAATACAAAAAAAACTACAAAATAATAATTCACCACTGCTCAGCTCACAATTCACCTCAGCTACAAATTAGCCTCAAGCCTCAAATTTGTTTTGTGACACTTTTGACGACCACATTTCACTTATTCACGCAACAAGCAAAACAACATCTTAAACTAAAACTAATACAAAAATCCAAAAAAAAAAAAAAGAAACTCACCCCAAAAATATAAAAAAAGCAAACTAAACTAAATAAACAAAATACCAAATCCAAACCAAAAACCACAAAAAAAAAGAAAGAAAACCATCATGACAAATTTGTGCATTCAATAATGAGAAAATTGATAAGTTATTATCGAAATTTCATGGGTGTGATTAGACTGTTTCACGAGATGATTTATTCATTTATTCGTTCGTTATTCGATATTCTATTTTGAAACGTTTGTCATACTAGTCAGCCAAAAAAAAACAAGTCACATTATTAAAGTGAATACATTTTATAAAATATCGATTAAGTGGTCATCGTTACGAACAAATTCGAATTCGAATTCAAGCTCAAACTCAAACTCAAACTCAAACTCGAAATTCCATTTCCAAATACTCGAACGTATTTTGAAAGCCCCAATTGGTAGTCAGTCCATTAAGAAGGCGACCGAACTGAAATGATATCTATTGTAATATTGGCTTCAGTCAACTTTCAATCCCAAAAAATCCTTTCAGTGGCCGCCAATCATTCTCAGTCAGTATTGAAATTTGCATTCCCAGCAGTTTTATTCAATTGCTAGCGAACATACTCGAAATTCGTTTCACACTTCACACCAAAATTTTACGTATCGTTCTTGATTTCCAATTTTTTTCGTTCACGATTTATTGTTATTGTTTTTCCTTTTTGTTTTGTAATGGCAAGAATGTGCCAGGCCCAATCAAATCAAATTTCTGTGACACCTTACTATACTTAAAAGATAATTTCAAATTAGATATTAATTCGAAAACTCCGAATTGCAAATTGTATTTATTTCGTATCAATTGTTTCAATTTCTCTAACACACGAATGCTCCCAAATTGAACAGTCTGTTAAATACAAAAAAAAAAAAAAATAATACAATAAAACAAATTTAATCTATTTAAGCATTTAATTTGGCAAAAGACTGTTCAGAGTGGGTGTTGTTCTATTCTGTGTGCGTCAGCTCAGATCAGAAAAGTAAAATACCTTTTACGAATACATAATTACTATATGAAAACTATACGTATAGCGAAAGTTTTTCTCTATTTGTTAATTTGTAAGTCAGTTAATTTTAATTGTAAGGCAAATCGTTAAAAACATATCCAATTGTTGATGAACAAAAAGAAAACAGAAAACGAAAGAAAATGAAAGTAAACCTGCCATATAAGTAAATGTACATACTTATAATACTTATATAAAGCACACACAAAAAAAAAAAGAAGAAACTTACTAATTATGAAGACAGACATACTTAGCAAATTTGTATTACAGTTTTGCATTGAAACTCTTTTCTATTTATACCCCCCAATTCAAAAATTCCCCCTCTGCCAATTCGCTTAATAATAATGTTTTCTCTCTTCGCTCCACCAAACAAACAACAACAACAACAACACACAATACAACAACTATCGATGATCGATAACGATAAATCTATAGGTGTCTCATGTCAAAATCGATTCACCTGTTTTTCGCCTGCACACAAACGCAACGGTTATTTTACTGATCACATTCTCGATTGCCGTGACAACGCGGCAGTACGTAGGAAATCCCATAGACTGTGTACACACAAGGTAATTCAACTATATACATATATCTGGCTTTATTTATCATACATCAATTTCACAGAGACATTCCCGAAGATGTTCTCAACACATATTGTTGGATACACTCAACGTATACAGTTGTGGATGCGTTCATGAAAAAGCAAGGTTCAGAGGTGCCTTTTCCTGGAATACATAATTCACAGGGGCGTGGCCCTCTAACAATAAAGCACACAAAATATTATCAATGGGTAGCATTTACACTATTTTTTCAGGTAAGTCTAACTAAACTAACTACTTTTCGGTAAATTTACAATTTGTATGCTAAGCTTTCGAAAGTTGCCTTAGTTGAGTTATTCACCGTGGTTTCTGACGTAGCTAACAAAAGCGAAGAAAGCACTAAAGCTCACCGAAAGCGCTAGAGAGTGTTGCAACCATGTGAAAGCTTTTTCGTTTTTCGTGCCAATGTTATCCTTATCAAAACTTTTCCTTTAATTTGAATTCATATAAGTCCACTTTAAGCCAGAAACCAACTAAACTTTTCAGTTTCTTTGGGAATTTGTGTCCTTAGCAAAGCTTTAAATTGCTTCCAGCATATTTCTGGCAAGCTTACACAGCTTATTACGAAAGCTGCAAGCACTTCAATTGTATTAGATGTCTAACTGATATTTTAGTGAAATTTAAAACAGTCTTAATTTAATATGTATAAAATATACTATATATAAAGTTTAGTAGATTCTTGTTTCAGAGTCGAAAAGCTCTTTATTTTGATTGTATTATTATTGTAGAAGAGTTTCGAAAAAAAACATTTCCATTTAGTTTTTTAAATAAATAATGATATTTCAGCGAAAATTCAAAGATTTCCATTAAGTTTTTAAAAGTCTTATTTTAATATATACAAAATATACTATATATACAGCTTTTTACTTTAGAGCTTTTGTACCCGTTTCATCTTACTTTAATATTTATGAAGTTTAATTTATATAAAGTTTAGTAGATTTCTGGTTTGGCGCTTCTCGAAACCGAAATAATCGAAAATATATATAGTATATCTAAACATCAAATGGGCTTTAAAGAAGAGTTTCCGTAATTTAAGTCCTTAAAATATTCAACTTTATTCAAAATTTCATCTTAACCACTTCTATCTGAGACGTGACCTAAAGTTTAAGAGGTTTCCAAACCATTTCGATTATATATCTCAACATTAAAAGGTTATTGAAGAAGACTTTCAAACAGTTCCTTAATTTAAGACTTAAAAATATCAAACTTTATTAAAAATTTCATCTTAAACACTTCTAACAAAGTCCTGAACTAACCTTTATGAGCTCTTCGAACCATTTCGTTTATACATCTGAATATCAAATGGTTATTGAAGAAGAGTTTCACACAGTTTCATAATTTATTTCATGAGAATAGTAAACTTTATTGAATATTTCATCTTAAACAATTCTATCTGAGTCCTGACCTAACGTAAGCAAGCATCTGCCGACGATGCAACTGTTGCATCGTCTGGTCTGCTTGCGACAGGTGTGGCTGGGGTTGCGTTAGTCTAGTCGAATTCACTTGGGAGTCTGCGGCGCCAAAATCTCAATGCGAACAACGCATTGTTCAGTATTGATGATGATGATTATGAATTAATGCGGCATAGACATCGATATAGACGCTGATAAATCCATAACTCCCCGCTGTCCAGACAGCACACTCCAGACTTTATAGTCGTCTCTCTCTCTCTCTCTCTCGCTCTCTCTCGCTCTTTCTCTTTCTGTGTAGTGCATTGCGTGGCGGCTGTAAAAGTGCGCAACTATTTTTGGAGCACGCGCCACAGAACTTATCAATTCTTTTACTTTTACTCTAACTTCAGGCAGCACAGTTTCCTCCCACATCAGTGTTTGCTTGTTATTATTATTTTTCGTATGTCTGCGCTATTTTTGGGGAATGCAACCGCTTGACCCCGATTAAACTTCTCCCGATGGGCACGCATCTGAGGTCTGAAAAGACTTGTGGGAGGCACCAAGGGAAGCCAACGGGAGATGCTGTTGTTAATTGCTTGGATTGCTCTTCCTTTTTGGGGGTGGCAGGCACGCATTAAATTGAGCGTTGTCTTTTATCAATTTGATGCATGATCTGCCTGATATGCGTATTAATTTATTATCAAAGTCTGTGCACAACCCAAAGGCAAAAGGCGCCAAGAAAATACATATTTAAAGAATAAGAAGGAGAGGAACAAGAATCACTTAATTTACGAGGCATTTTGTGTGTGTGGCCAAAAAAAAATTATTTGTACGCGTCTCTCCCTCTGGGGAATACCCGGCAAAAGCATGTCGTTAAATTATAATATCCTATTTAACAAATCATATTTCTTTTTGATCGCAACAACAACTGACGCAACCGTTTGACATCTCGACCAGATCTTAACGAATCAAATTGTCCATCAGCCATAAAATCTGCTTGTGCGGTTTCTTTCTTCTTTCTCCTCATTTCCTCTTGATTTCATTTGATTTCTTTTGATTTTATTTTCATTTTTACGAGTTCCATCGCATGTGGGTGTTGATCACCACAACAAACACACAAAATATCCATTACAATGTTCGTATTGAACAAGAGTACTTTAAGTATCTTAACATTCCAATCTGGGGTCCCAGGTGTCCCATAGATTGCTCAGCTTTATGTTATTTTTGCTGTGCAAAAGCTAAATCGAAGATGGTTTAGTCAGTAAGGTAGTCAAGAAGATGAATTCAATACAAGAACAGTGAACAGAGTGTGCTGCTAGTAATTATCTGGTAATAAGATTGGATGAAAAACTCGTTGCCAAAAATTTGACTGAATATGCTTCATATTCTGTGTATGTGTTTGATTAGGCATCGGACCAAGATATTATTGAAGTCGGGCCTGATAAGTGGGCGTGGTCAGCAGAAGGCAGTTTCACAACAATTACCGAGCTCAATTACATGGCCATTGAGTCAACTGTAACTCAACAGTTGCTCACAATTACAACAAGTTGGTTAGGTTAGTTAACCAATAGTCAAATTCGTTTAAAGGTGTGATATAGTGACTGCCAAAAATTTGAATGAATGTGTTTCATTTTCTGTCTGTGTGTTTGATTAGGCGTCGGACGAAGAAATTCGTGTGTACGGAAGGAATAAGTGGGCGTGGTCAGGCAGGCGAGCTTCACAAAGATTGTCCCAGGTTTGCTTGGGTGGCTTTTGATCAACTGTTGCTGAACAGTTGTAACTTTTGCTAAACACTTGTGCAGAACTTCAGAGCATCGCAAGCAATTGCTAGGAAAAAAGACTTGTCAAAAATTTTAGTATATCTAAACCATATTTCGTGTGTGTGTTTAACTAGGCGGCGGACCGAGATATTAGTGTGAGTGAATGTGATAAGTAGGCGTGGTCAAGCAGGAGAACTTTACGAAGAATTCTTAACTGAGAAATTCACGTTAAAATGTGTTTGCTTCTAATGAATTGCTACTCAACAGTTCGACATCTACTCAACTATTACTCAACAGTTGATCACTTTTTGGAAGGCATTGCAATGGATCGAATGTGAAAATGCCATGCCAAAAATTTTAATGTATGTCTTCCAAATTGTGTGTGCCAACTTGAATAGGAGGCGGACCGAGATATTAGTGACAGCGGATGAGCTAAGTGGGCGTGGCCAGGCAGGCAGGCTTCACAAAGATTTCTGAGCTTGGTTTGGTGCTTCTACTCAACTGTTGCTCAACAGTTTAAATGAACTGGGCGAATGCAGGTAATCAGCAGGTAATCTGTAGGAAATCGATGTGTGTGAAGAAAGTCAATGCCAAAAATTAAGAGTTGAATTTCATACGCAGTGTGAGCGTTCGACTAGGCGCTGGACCAAGAAATTTGTGTGGGCGGATGAGCTAAGTGGGCGTGATCAAGCAGAAAAGTTTCACATAGATGTTATTTGTGCATTTGTGTGTATTTTTAAATCAACTACTGATACGCTACTTTCTTTATCTATCTTTATAAGCAAGTTTTCAAGAATAATCGTGAAAAATGGGGATTGACAATAAAGTTTCCTAAATATTTTTCTTGTAATATCTTTGTGCTGTGCTCTTACAGCAAGATAAGTAAAAAATATATATAGAATATTTTGTACAACTGTATTAAAAACAGTGCTAAGAATTAACTGATTTAAGTTAAAATTTGAAAATTTCTTTACTTGTTTGATACTGTTCTTATCATTGAAAGATACTCATCTTTGACTTCGACAAAATTGCATATCAAAAACATTGCCAAATATAATGTCATTGCCCAAGGTTAAGAAACAACAGCATAATCATTTGGGAAGAATGCATTTTTGCTTTGCGTCTGTTTCTTCAGTTTTCGCTTCGCGGCATAATTGAGCAAAAATGCAAGATTTGGCGCAGGGCCCAGAAAACAAAGTGTTGAGTGTTGAGTGTTGAGTGTTCAGTGTTGTTGTGCATTTGGATAGAAATCCGGCTATCTGCGATATCCGCATTTGTGTACTTTGTGCATTAATGAAGCGAGACGTTTTTCCGGCTCAGACGTCGCGCCGCCTGCAACTGCACTAAAAGCACCAAAAAAGAAGGAACATTTTAATGGCCGAATTATGCATTGCTTTTGTCTTAAGAAGGCTACTCACGTAGCTTAGATATTCCCAAAAAAAACCAATTGAATTTTAATGGACCGAGTAAGGGAATGAGTATATCCCCAAGTCCATTCACCATTCATAATACTCGCATATTGTGGATGCAGATGCCAATAGAAGAAGAGCAGAGAATGGATACTAAATAGACGATGCGGCAGCTGTCCATCATGGCGACATTTTGTGTTTGTGCTGCGACAAATGACAACTTAATCAAATCGCCACGGATGTGAGACAACAGTTTCGCTTCCATTTTTTTTTTGTTTTCTCCGCGCTCTCAGTTTGTCCCCAAGCCTTGCAGACCTTATTGATATGCTGCACATGGTGTCTGGGTGCAAAAATCAAAACACGCATAAATTCTATGGCCATGGCCATGTCCTGTCCATGCCATGTCCTTTGTCTGCCTGATTGCAGCAATAATGAGCGGAAATCATCGCACAAGCAACACACAACATGAAGAGACAACTAGACAAACAGCTGGACAGCTTCTCCTTCCCATCTCTAGCTCCAACTCCAACTCCGATTCGCATCCACAGCTGCTGTTGTCTCCGCTGTTTTCTATTTGCATTCAGTCTTTTGACTTTTGCTATGGGCTTTTTGTTGATATCTCTTCTGCCTATGTATGTGTGTCTGTGTATGGCATGCTGTTGATAGTTGCGGACGTCTCGTGAGTGCGCGAAATAAATATGAACATCATGTAAATAGTTTGGGTCAAGCACAGTGATTCCAATTGATTGTTCAATTGTTTCCAAAAATTTGCATTTCTTTTTACTATTAATAATTGAGCAAAGTTGTGTTTAGGAAAGTGAAGACACTTTAATAAATTAAAAATATCTAAAAAAAAAATACAAGTTTTGGCGCAATATTTATTTAGAGTTTGTTCAAAATAATAAAAAATAGTAATTAGATTATAAATAAATAACAAATAATAAAAAAATAAATAGCAAATAAATAAATAATAAATAAAAATAAACATTCAATAAAAATAATAATTATTTTATTGAGACACCAAAATAAAAAATTATAATAAATAAAAGTATTGGAGCATTACATATTTAATAAAAAATTGAATAAATTGAGAATACATAATATACACATACATAAAATAAATATTCAAGAAGTGTATCTCAACATTAAAAATAATGAATTATGGAATTTACGATTTTATTGAATTAGAATTTAGTATTTTAAAAATGTGCATTTGCAATTACGCTTCTCTTCAATTGATAAAATATTTAAAATGTAATAACTAAATATATAATATAATACAATTCCTTTTTTTGCTATAATTCAAAATATATTGTGTATATATTATATATACATATATATTATTCTAAAATATAAGGATGGTATTTACATTAACTTGAATGAAATTATTGCCATAATTTCAAATACTTAAAAATGAAGCGAATACATTTTTTTTTTTTTAATTTATTGATGGCGTTACTTATGTATGCCTATCACTATAGTAATGTTATTCAGATTTTTATAATAAATATATTATTGAGGTAATAAAATTACTTCGATGCTTAAATCACGCTGAACAAACAAATATTTTAAATTATTATTAGTTATTTAATTAATTCGAAATACATACAAGTTTAATAAAAATTATTCGGTGTATTTTATTATCATCTATACATTAAAAGATATTTATATAACATATTTGAATTTGTATAACATATTTATATTTTATTTTTTATTATTATTTTATTATTATTTCTTAGCATTCTTTAATTAACATAAATGCATAAAAATGTAATAAAATATACGAAGGGCTTATTACATGCTTTAAATAGTTAAATGAGAACATAATTGGAGTGCGCAATTTTTGACGGATCTTGCCCCACTGTGCCTTCAAAGGCTTCGCGAGCCCATCGGCATTTGGTTAGGCGGTCTGCCAATCGCCATGGCACTAATGCTCATGCTGGAGCGGTCTATTGTCGTATGTGTGTGTGTGTGTGTGTATTGGTATGTAACTGAGTCTGTGTAGTGAGTGTTTGGCATGCTGCTGGCCACAGATTGTTGCAACAGCAACAGCAACAGCAACAGCGACAGCAGAAAAGGCATCGTTGTAGTTGTGGCCGAGTCTATCGAACGTTGTCGTCAGTTCATTGTTGTTTACAGCCAACAACGGACCAAACAGACATGCACACAGTACATACAACAAGCAACAGCCCGTTCACACACACACACACACACACACATACTTGCTGAGAGAAGATGGAAGAAATAGCCGACCGCCAAATGCAACATAGAAAAAGCACTGAGACAGAGACATCAACAACAGCAACAACAACAGCCGGAAGTGTGTGTGGCTGCGCGAGTGAGAGAGCGCGAGCATAAATAGATGGCGAGAGAGAAAGAGAGCGAGAGAGAGGGAGAGTGGGATGAATCGGATAGAGTGAGCGCAGCTAGAAAGAGAAGGAGCAAAGGCAGAGAGGCAGAGAGGCAGCTGCTGCTGGCAAGGGAAAATGTTGACAGAGATCTGTCGAGAGAGACAGATAAAGTGAAAGAGAGAGAGATAGAGAGAGAGAGAGAGTGAGTGGCAACACAGAACTGAACCTGGACGTGGCAACGTTGCGGCCATTTCCGCAGTGTCTTTTTGGTTGGCGAGGCGAACGCGCGCGCGCTTTTTTTCTGTGATCTCGAAGCCAACAAAACAGAAAACAGAAAACAGAAAGCCGAACAACAGGCAACAGAGCAACAGAGCAAACACAATACACAAGATACAACAGCAGGCCGACAATTGCCACAAAACCGTCGAACAACGAACACACGGCGCGTATCGACGAGAAACTCGACAACCGGAACGGAACGGAACGCAACGACGACGACCCAAGTTCTCTTTCTCTTTTTCATATTTTATATTTAATTTCAATTTTTTTTTTTAATTCAATTTCAACTCTTTTTTCCTGTTCGTGTATCGGTTCGGTTTATTGGCCAGTGAAGCAAGTTTTCGTTTTTATGTTTTTTTTTTTGTTTTTTTGGAGACACACAAAAAAGTGCGATCGAAAAATGTGAAGAGTCCTGTGTGTGATGTGATGATGATGTCTGCCTGCCACACGTGATCCCGATGCTGATGATGTTGATGCAACCGTTCGCATCAAGCCTCGTGCGCGTCCGTGGCAAAGACGCGACCGACGAATGCAAACGTATGACAAAAAAAAAATGAGAAAAAAAAATGAAAAAAGAAAAACGAAATTTATTCACTTGTTGTGCGAAATTTGTGATACGAGTTCTCATCATCAGTTGCTCAGTTTTTTCCAATTTTTTTTTTTTTTGTTGTAGTCGTTTGATATGCATCATGCCCAACCGCGCTCCATCATAATTAACTCTACAAAGTAAATAAACGGACTTGGCTAAATGGACCCCGGCCATGTGTTTATGATGGCCAAAAACTGGTGGTCGTGGCAACAGTTTCACATTCACCGAATTCACATGGCTTTTGTTTTTATTTTTGCAATATTTTTCTATGTTTTTTTGTTTTTAGTGTGTTCGGTGCACATGATGCGCGATTAGTGTGGATGAGAGGAGAAGAGAGAGAGAGAGAGAGAGATCTCTGCGTTTGCTTTTGGGTGTTCAATCACCCACGATTTTGCGCCTTCGAAAACGACCACGCCCACCTCATTCAATACAATACTCATTCGCAGAACAGAACAGAACAGAACAGAAGCGAACATGTTTGCCTTTGGGGCAGAGATCTCAGTGATTGTCGAAACGTTTTTACGTACACAAAAATTTTAATTTTTCATTTTATTTTTATATTTTATACACGCGGCGACGGCGACGTCGACGTCGACGTCGACTGCTCTTCCTCTTCTTGCTATTGTTGTTGTTCTTGTTGTTGCTTTATATCATTCACACTTAGTTTCGAATGATAAATTGGGTCCAGGTCTCTTGTTTGTAAAAGCGTTGAAAGTGTTTTAATACTCATCTCATTTGTTTTGGGCCCCCTTTCCCTTCCCCCCTCGGTCAATCGAATTTTAATAAAGAATAGCAAATAGCTATTGAGTTAATTATGCATTGGAAATTGAGTGTCTTCTGAGGGTTTTTTTTTTATAAAATGTTATTCGTTTTTTTTTCGTATTTTTCGCATTCTCATTAATTTCAAATCAAATCTGTTTTGTTGGCAGCAAGCGAAAACTTATTGATTTAAGTAAATATGCCAAGCGTTTGATCTATTCTACATTTTACTCAAGATCGACATTTACCTCCAACTGCATATATATAGTCTATATATATATATATATAGTATTTCGGCATATGATATGCTTTAAGAACTTAATCTTATCAACCTCAAAATGTCTGTGGCGCGTTCTTTTGCTTTTCATATTTTTATTTCCACGTTCACAACTTATTTCAAAATCGTTGTGTTTTCTGCTTTTGTTTATATTTCTTTTAGTTGTTGTTGTTGTTGTTATTAAAATGCCTCGCAACCGCAAGCCAAAAATCTATGACAACTGAAGCTTAGGAAACCAACAAAAAAATAAATGAAAAAATCCTATGACAAATTTGTGTAAATTAAGCGATCTTAGAACACAAATTTTGTGTTATAATTTCATCGAAATTCTAAAATGAATAAATACAAAATAGTATTTTTTTTTGACAAATTCATGTAAATTAAAAGATTTTCGAATACATTTTTTTTTTAAATATTTTTACTGCAATAATTTCATCAAGATTCGAAAAAGAATAAATACAAAACTGTAGATTATTTTTGATTTCAAAATCCTATGAAAAATGTTTGTAAATTAATATTTTTTTTTTTAATATTTTTTACTACAATAATTTCATCAAGTTTTGAAAAAGAATAAATACGAAATTCTGGATTATTTTTGGTTTCAAAATGAAATGATAAATTTATGTAAATTAAACGATCTTAGCAAAAAAAAATTGTTGTTATATTTTTGCTGCAAGTATTTCATAAAAATTCGAAAATGAATAAATACAAAATTGTAAAATATTTTGGACTGCAATAATTTCATCAAAGTTCGAAAAAGAATAAATACAAAAATGTATATTTTGGTTTCAAAGTGAAGTAGTTTAACAAGAGCTTCGGTTTTAGTTTAGTTCAATATTAATATTCATATTCATTTTTCTTTAGAATGATGTATATTTTTGTTTTGTTCGTCTTCGTCTTCGCCTTCGCCTTCGCCTTCGCCTTTGTATTCATATTCACTTATGACCACGCAAATATTTAGTATCGCTGCTAATTTTTCCTCGAGATTTTTGGTCATTGCTCACATTTGTCAGGCGCCGAGGAAAACCCAATTAGTCATTTGAAGAGGGGAGAATGCTGAGTTTTGGGATTCCCGTTTGATAGCTGCTCTTCTTCTAATTGCCTTCATCTTTGTTGTTGTTGTTGTTGTTGTTCATATTTTGTCTTTGTCTGGCGCACAATTTGAAATCATAATTATAGATGCGTGTGTATTTAATTTTAGACGCGCATTGTTAGCGCCTCTTTGTCGAAGGAGGGAACTGGAAAATTGAAATGAGAATTGAAAAAGTGAAGAAGTGGAAGGTGGGAAGTCCGAAGTGCGAAGAGAAGAAATCGAATTAGAACTCGTTGAACTTAATTAGGCATGCGTAGCGACAACAAACAATAACATTTCGTGAAAGTCTTTTCGAGGAAAATCGGGGGAAAATTTGGGAATTTTGGAATTTTGGAATAACTGGGCATTATCATGGAGCATGCTTGGCATTCTTCCAAATGCCCTCGCACCGAAAATATTTGTTGAAATGTCAAGTGCAGTAGTCGACGATGCTAAAAGCGTATCATCTTATACTATAAACAACAACGGGGTGCTTGCTGGCAACAACAACAACAACAACAAGAGGAGCAACAAATTACAAATTCAACACGAAAATACAAAACACAACAGAAGAATAGACGAATACAAACAAGAGAGCAGAAAATGTTGATGCTAATGCTGATGCTGATGCTGATGCTGATGCTGGAATAAAACTTATGCGATTTGCTGCTGTCAGCGGCGTTACGAAATGTTTTCTTCACGGGGCCTTGAGTTCGATCTTCTTCATAGTAAAGTTATTTAGATTAAAGTATTTACACACACACACGCACACTCTTCGACTTCTCTTAATCAATAGCAAATGGAGTCTTCAGTCAACGATCCACCGATCGATCGATCATCTCTTCTCTACACTTGATGGCGCGTTAATTATGGCAAAAAGCCTTCGCCATTGACTTTGTGCGCTGCTTTATTGGGCCACGTGTGCGTATACGCAACGTCGTTGTCGAGACGCATAGACAGACATAGTTTTTTTCGGGCTACAGGCTACGGGCTACGTCTACGCTTTTATTATGCCTTCAGCAGACTCGCCTCAAATTTGTTTATAAACATTGCAATTTTTAATTTTACTGTTTCTTCGCTCTGTTCTGTACTGTTTATTTCGTGTAGCCAGCTGCGTGAGCATAAATTTATTAACATACATCCATATACATATATGTATATAGATCGATGGAAAGATAGATGAATGGCTGCGTTGAGGGGTGAAACGGGATGAGGGGGTGAATGGCAACCCTTCGAACTGAACCAATACAGAACTGAACTAAAGTCCATTTAATGCCGCATTTTTTGCGTTTTTTATTTGTTTTGTTTGATTACGAAATTTCAGTGGTTGCCGATAAAATAAATATTTGTAGCTTAGTGAGTTGAACTACTTCAAAAATTGCTTTTCAATAAACAAATCGCAAGAGAAACTCGTACAAAACAAATTTCGCACGTTTCAATGTTTGATTCGTACAATTTATTTTGATTGTCATCGTCATCGTCATCGTCATCGTCATCGTCATCGTTGTTGTAGTAAGAATTGGAATGCCAATCGGTGATCAGATTTGAGTTCAAACCAAAACAATGCACAACAAATTTAACGTAATCTGAAATCTGAAAAGAAAATTAAATAAGAAAACAACGAACAAAAGTAAAAGCAAAACCAAAATCAAAATCAAAATCAAAATCAAAATCAAAACCAAAACAAAACATAAATCGAAAAGAATTCACCCAAAAATGCCAAGTTCCGTGAAAGGGAAACGCATAACAAACAAGTGTCGAACGAATCCAGCAACGCAGACAAAAAAGAATACCACACAACGAATCACAACAACAGCAGCCACTTTCATCTTAATCTCAGCTGATCAGCTGCCGATGATGGGATTGCCGCGCAAGAGAAAGAACTCCAATCCCGCCCAGGCCTTAAGGCAGCACAACAAATAAAGATAAAGAGAAGAGACGAGAAAAACTCCCCCTTTTCAAAAACGTACTCGATATTATATATATATATATATATATCAAAACACACACCAACACACACCAACAACACAGAGATACCAATTGAGACTTGGTAAAAGAGTCGACGAGCACTCTCTGTGTTTAACAAACCATGTTAGATATATTTCGTGGATTGAAAAACCTTGTAAAGGTCAGTCACGTTAAAACCGATTCGATAGTATTCCGCCTGCACTACTCAATAACTGTGATGATTCTGATGTCATTCTCGCTAATTATAACCACACGCCAGTATGTGGGTAATCCAATTGATTGTGTACACACCAAAGATATTCCAGAGGATGTGCTCAACACACATTGTTGGATCCAATCGACGTATACGCTCAAGAGTTTATTTTTGAAAAAACAAGGCGTTTCGGTGCCATACCCGGGTATTGGTAATTCCGATGGCGATCCCTCCGATAAGAAACACTACAAATACTATCAGTGGGTGTGCTTTTGCCTATTTTTTCAGGTGAGTTTCGGCATCGCATAAATACATAATAATAACTCTCAGCGGGCAGCCAATGCAATGTAAATCGACGCAAGGTTTTACGAAATTTTCAACATTTCCAAACAAAAAAGTTTTCCTAAATCTCATTTATTAGTTCAAATTGGTCAAAATGTAAATCCTATATAATATCCATAATAATGATCATCATCATCATAATAAAACAAGAAACAAAACTTAATTAATACATCAATAATTTGTGTTGCTTCATTCGTGTAAGTTCGATAAACAAAAATGTTTTATAAAGCTGAAAATTATTTGAAATATTTTGTATATTTAAAACAAAATATAATTTTTACTACTGCAGCTTTGACCCTATTTAAATAAGATTTCTCTCTCTCTCTCTCTCTCTCTCTTCTTATTATGCAATTTAAACGAGATAATTAACGAATGAATTTGCACAAAAATACGTATACGCAACGTAGGCTGTGTTTATTTTATATTTATACAAATCGAAAGCAATTGAACGTTAGCGTTAGCATATAAACAAATTTAATTCAAGTTTTTAGAGAATTCACAAAAATTAAATATAACCGAAAGTTTCGCTTCTTGATTTATTGTAGCTGCTATTCAAAGTGAATTTCAAAGAATTCAAAATGTAGCATGCAATTCAAAGTACTAATCAGAATGATATATTCATAAAAATTATATCATTACTGAGATTTTTTTTTATTAATTAGTAATCAAATGAATATTTCAATGAATTCTACATGTATTATAATAATATATATATTCAAAATAATATATGTATAAGATTTTAAATATTAAAGATGTTTTAGAGATATCCCCTTGATTACCAACAAGCATCTTTTATTGCATCAGCCGGTCCAATATTATCGTAAAAAAAAATAAAAGGAAGAGAAGAAAATGACGCGGCACGAATTTAGAAAGTCGTCACATAGAAGTGCTAGAGTAATATAAAAGTTAAGTTTAGTTGTGAAGTCAATATTGAATACTTTCAAAATATAAGTTTATTTAAAATTGGTAGAGGGTATCTTGCAGTCGAGCACACTTGACGGTAGCTTTTTAACTTGTTTGTTAAAATGGAGATCGTATAATTAGATAATTTTATATTTTTGTATACTTATATATATGTATTTTTTAATTTAAATATTATGATATTTCCGAGATATTTTTATACCCGCTACCCATAGGGTAGAAGGGTATTATAACTTTGTGCCGGCAGGAAATGTATGTAACAGGTAGAACGAGGCATCTCCGACCCTATAAAGTATATATATTCTTGATCAGCGTCAACAGCCGAGAAGATATAGCCATGTCCGTCTGTCCGTCTGTGTGTCTGTCCGTCCGTCCGTATGAACACCTAGATCTCAGAGACTATAAGAGATAGAGCTATAATTTTTTTTTTCGATAGCATTTGTTATGTTTGCACGCAGATCAAGTTTGTTTCAAATTTTTGCCACGCCCACTTCCGCCCCCCGCAAATCAAAAATATCGAATAACAAGCGTAAAGCTAGAGTTCCGAATTTTGGTATATATAATAACTACTATAAAAGTTATGATTTCTGAAAATTTGGTTGCGATCAGACAAAAATTGTGGAAGTTATTAAAGAAATACTTTTGTATGGGCAAAAACGCCTACTTATTAGGGGTTTTAGTTGCCTTGGCCGACAATCTGGTATATTATGCCGTCTATGGTATATTTTGAATGTGGTACTATGTCGATATACCAAATATACCATTTGGTATATTTTTAGTATTTTTGCAGTATATTCGGTATATTTTGAGAAAATACCGCAAAATATATTTCTTTTATTCAAAATGTGTAGCGGGTATCTCACAGTCGAGTACACTTGACTGTAGCTTTCTTACTTGTTTACAATGAATTTCATATAATTATATACTTGTAATAATGTTCTATTTTATACTGAATCATAGAGTTATGCTAGAGGAATTTTATTTATAATATTGGCATTGTAATTAACTGCATTTGACACACACACACACACACACATACAGAAAGAAGCTCTTTGAGGAGATTGCCAACAAAATGAATTTGTAATCAACCTTTTTGGGGGGAAAATGTTTGCACAAAGTGTAAATGGACTTGAGTTCAGCGGAAAGGAATCTATTAATCAAAAATCTATAAAGAAATTTAAATGGGTTTCAATTGATAGGAGTCTCAATCTAGAGATGCAGCCGCAATATTGTATGCAATGCATATACAATATATATTTTATTTTGGTTGCATTGCAACTGTTTGCAAGTCTTTGTTTCGCCTTCGTCTCTCTCCACTTTCCTCTCTCCGCTCTCGCCACTCTTTTGGCCTTTATTTCAGTCATCGCCAGTCGGTCGAGTAATTACATGCCACAGATGAGTTTATTGTCGTGTGGCGAACAGAACAATTTGATGGATTAAGTAATTAAGTAAGAGAGTATTTTTGTGTGTGCCATTGTGATCTACTTACATACTTTGTGCACACACTTGTATCCGAGATTGTATAGTATATACTACATACAATACTCGTATATGTATATACATACATGTGTATGTTGTATGAACTCGTTCGTTTTTCTTTTCAATACAAATTTGAAATCCCCAAATATTTGTGCTACTTATTGTTGTAGTTGCTATTGTAATTATTGTTGTTGTCTAGTTTTTTTTTTTGTATTTTTGTTGTTTTCGCTCTAAGCGAAACGCAAGCAATTTGAATGGCCAATGAAAATGTTTAAACATGTCCGTATAACCCGAATTGTTGCTGTTGCTGTTGCGAACATTTCACTTACGCACACTCAAGGCCAGAGAACAGTTGACTTGCTTGGCCCATAGTTTCACTTTGTTGTGACGTACTATACACTATTATAATATACTATATACTAGATTATACTCAACTCTCGCTCATCGATCGAATCACACACCAATTTTCAGTTGTTTCATCTGCTGTTTGCTGCAATCTCCAAAATGATTAGTCTTCATTATAATTAAACAAAACAAAACAAAACGATCGAAATGAACGAAAAACACTCAGTGCTATCTATGGTTTATTTTAAGTGGCTGAGTGCTCTCTCTGTTACTTTCGTACTTTCATCTACATCTAAGCATATTCATTATTTTTATTGTTGGCATTATCACATATTTTGTTTGAACTCAGTTCCATATTTATATTTCTATGCATAATGACGATTCAGTACATTTTTAATTCAATTAGAAGGAGTAAATTCAATCAGTCAAATAAATTTTAACAAACGATTTTCATTTGTCATTTAATTTACATTTCTTATACTACAGAAAGATTTATTTTGTAGAATCATTCATTATTCTTTCACATACATTTGATATTAAACGGGACTAAGAATAAGAATAAAGTTTGAGCTGAACTTATCGAAGTGATTACGAAATTTTGTTTAAAGATTTTATTAAATTTAAACAGCAGAAATAGTTGGTGTTGCTATTTATTGCATTCGCTTATTTTCGTTACTTTTCTAAAATTCAAAATTAATTTAAAAATTTGTAAAGTTCAGGATAGTCCACATTCCAAAAACAAAACAAATGAAGTGCTATATCAATATGGCTAATATAGCCTTTAATATATTTATATATTTTTTGTGGTATATTAATTGCAGTTGGTATATTTTAAATGTGCTATTATATAAATAAACCAAATATAACGTTTGGTTTTTATTTTAATATTTTTATGGTATAATAATTTGGTATATTTGAAGAATTATACCTCACTGTCGAGCACACTGTACTGTAGTTTTCTTATTTGTTTGAATCAGTACTTCAGCTGTTCAGTTTATCGATTTAACTATCGATAGTATTTTGTTTAGCATCGTATATAATCGCAGCAAATGTAGAATATAGTTTCAAAGGTAATTTGAATCGCATTTCAAACTAATCTTGTCAATTCATTTCGAAGACTTATTACATTGCCGTGGATCACACCTCGAAAATCAATTTGAATATCGAAATATATTCCCAGAATATCCAGTAATGAAATCAGCTTAAGAATTCTGTACTATAATTTCTTAGCAATAGCTTTGTTAAAGTAATAACTAATCTTAGCGTGCCTTATATTGAAGTCTTCTATAGTAGACTGTCTCCTTTTCCCTCATACGATTTTGGTATAGATCGCATTTCAAACTAATCAATCAATTATTAATTCATTTTGAAGAATTTAAATATCAGAATATATTCCCAGAATATCCAGTAATGAAATCAGCTTAAGAATTCTATACTCTGTGCTATAATTTCTTAGGAATAGCTTTCCTAAAGTGATAACTAATCTTGGCGTGCCTTAAGTTGAAGTCTTCTATAGCACACTCATACAATTTCAAACTAATCTTATCAACTCATTTAGAAGACTTATTACCTTATCATGGAATCAATTTGAATATCAGAATATATTCCGAGAATATCCATTATTAAAATCAGCTTAACAATTCTTTACTCTGTGCTACAATTTCTTAGGAATAGCTTTGCTAAAGCGATAACTAATCTTGGCATGCCTTAAGTTGAAGTCTTTTATAGCACACCTTGTTCCTTTTGACTCATACAATTTTGTTATCGAACATATTTCAAGCTAATCTTGTCAATTCATTTTGAAGAATTTGAATATCAGAATATATTCCCAGAATATCCAGTAATGAAATCAGCTTAACAATTCTTTACTCTGTGCTACAATTTCTTAGGAATAGCTTTCCTAAAGTGATAACTAATCTTGGCGTGCCTTAAGTTGAAGTCTTCTATAGCACACTGTATTCCTTTTGACTCATACAATTTCAAACTAATCTTATCAACTCATTTAGAAGACTTATTACCTTATCATGGAATCAATTTGAATATCGAAATATATTCCCAGAATATCCAGTAATGAAATCAGCTTAAGAATTCTATACTATAATTTCTTAGCAATAGCTTTGTTAAAGTAATAACTAATCTTAGCGTGCCTTATATTGAAGTCTTCTATAGTAGACTGTCTCCTTTTCCCTCATACGATTTTGGTATAGATCGCATTTCAAACTAATCAATCAATTATCAATTCATTTTGAAGAATTTAAATATCAGAATATATTCCCAGAATATCCAGTAATGAAATCAGCTTAACAATTCTTTACTCTGTGCTACAATTTCTTAGGAATAGCTTTGCTAAAGCGATAACTAATCTTGGCATGCCTTAAGTTGAAGTCTTTTATAGCACACCTTGTTCCTTTTGACTCATACAATTTTGTTATCGAACATATTTCAAGCTAATCTTGTCAATTCATTTTGAAGAATTTGAATATCAGAATATATTCCCAGAATATCCAGTAATGAAATCAGCTTAACAATTCTTTACTCTGTGCTACAATTTCTTAGGAATAGCTTTGCTAAGGCGATAACTAATCTTAGCGTGCCCACTCCCTTTCATTCATGCAATTTTCTTATCGAACATATTTCAAGCTAATCTTGTCAATTCATTTTGAAGACTTATTACCTTTCTATGGGCGGGGAGACTATATGACGCGATCGAATTGGGAACATCTGAATTGGGAACTGATCGGCGATCACCTCATCCCCTTGTTTGCATTCGATGACGTTCTTGTTTGCTCCAATTCGTAAATTCTCACAAACGCACACACTCACACACATTGAGACGAATATTATATGTGTCGGATCGCGTGGCGATCGTGAATCGTGGAGAGGGGCGCTGCATGGTTACACAATAATATATCTTCCTGCTAACAATGTACAAATATTAAATGTATATTTTTATCACACTTTTGTCACAGTCGAGTCGAGTCTCCCCACTCGATTTTTTTGCTCTGTGTGTTCGTCCAAAGGGAGCCGAACACAAAGAGTGCAAAGAGCGCAACGAGAAAGAGAGAGAGCGAAAGAGAAGAGAGAGAGAGAGAGAGAGAGAGAGCGGAAGGAGGCTTCGGCTCGTCGCGTTTCTCGGTTAGTGTCACAGAGGCGATTATAGACGTCGCCGTCATAGTCACCCAAATACCTATAAATACATTTATTATGGTATTCTCCCTGCTTAATGACGCGTAGACGGCGTTTCTATAATTTACACATCTTCCATCCATTCTGCTTAATTTGTGGATTTATTAATAAAAGCGACAGATGCGACCTGAAATCGAATACAATGCATCAATCCGAGACTCAATGCTTAAATTGTTCATCGAGCACAACACCTGGAATACGTTTTCTTTTCTTTTTTTTTTGGCATAAAACGTTTCTTAGGACCTTGGAGATCTTGGAGATCGATAATCGCAAATGGGGGACGGGCAACGATCAATCGATCATCTGCTGATCAGCTAATGGCCTGGCCATTAAGTTGGACAATGCAGCTATAAAATTTTAAAAGCAAAATTGCAGCCATGATCACGAACTTGTGCCCAAAACAGATATTCCATCAATGGATCGCCATTGCGATCGCGATCATATCGATCAAGCGTTCCCCTCAGATATGTCAAAAATTGAAATCTTTTCTCTGGATATTTATTGAAAAGGCACAGACAAACATAAAAGTGAACAAAAAAAACGAATAAACGCAAAGGCAAAAAGAAAACCAAAAACAAAATAATAATAATAATTCTGGCCAAATGCCAGCGTAATGCTGAAACACAAAATTGTGGACCCCAATGAAAATGGGATGCGTAACGTTCCAATGGGTTGGGATAAGATTGAGGATGGGTGTTGGGCGTTCAGCGTTGGGTTGGGTTGCTTTTTGGTTTCGGTTTTGTATTCCAATTCGATGAGTTCAGGAGACGGGTTGGCAGCAGTGGAAAGTGGAAAGTGGGAAGTGGGTAGAGGGAGTGAAGATGCCGTCGCGACGGCTGGACTCCCCATCGACGATGCATGGACATGTGTTTATATTTGACTTATGTGGATTTATTTTCGTTCACACTATTCGAGAGCAGGGTGAGAGCAGCCAGCCAGTCGAAGACAGCACGGAACCTGGGCTCAACTGGCCACAGACTGACAAACTGACAAGCTGGCAATCTTTGGGAGCAAACAAAGACACCAAAGACTGAGAAAGTTACCCGTCCGCCCACACAGCTCCTTGGACTTTGGCATTTCCGTGTGCCTAATTGAAAATGCAAAATGTTTCCCTTATTTGTGTGCACTGCGCACTGTGGATACTTTCGACACTTTTCGCAGTAAAATAGAGATACTGAATATATTCATTACACACACGAACTCGCTATAAATAGTTTCTCTTTTTTCTGGTTTTTATGGAGTGTGTGAAACGAGCTGCACAAGTGATATTTTCGAAGTTTGCCAGGCAAATATATTTATTACCGACTCTTTTATGAGCATGAGATATGGGCATTGTGAAGGCCATATATTTTTAGTGTCGTCTCTCAATGCGGCAGTTGCAGTGCATTTTGTGTGTGCTGGAGCATAATTAAGAAAACTCATTTTCATTCTCATTTATGGAGTGTGCATTTGTCCGATCTCGAAACGCAAAAACGAAAATAAAAAGGAAAACGAAAACGAAAACAAAAAATAAAATGAAATGAAATACTAAAATCTGAGTGCAACAACGAAGCATTGGGACCTGACCACATATTGTGATTTACTAAAACATTCATTTATTTCAAGACCATTTATCACAGGCTATCAACAGCATCGACAATAAATAGCTTATATTAACAATAAACAAGCATTTTGTGTGGTGTGCAAGTTGAACAGCATTATTGATGAAAGTATTGAAAGCATTCGAAAGACGATCTGTAGCAAATGAAATAAGATGTTTTAGTATGGAAAACATTTTATTTAATCAATTTAGACTGCCAATGAAAGATATTTGGAATTTGCAAAGAATTCATTTATAAAAGTTTCAATATAATTGCAAAATTATATTATTAGAATTTCTTTCTTCTTTCAAATTAATTTAAACTTAACTTGCATTCTTATAGTATGAAAAACATTTAATACATTGGAAAAGTGCTTAATTATCTTTTAATATTTTAATTTAGAACAGCAGCAGCTCTCATTATTCTAATGTAATGTAATTTTTATTGATTTGCAAACTATTCCAAAAACAAGAATGCAATTTGATGAATCAACTTAACACAAAATCTGTTGAAGCATCATTTGAAATAAATATAAAAATATTACAAAATATTAGTAAAAAGTATTCAACAATCTTCTTCAAGTTTCGTTTGTAATATTTGAATCAATTTCAAATTTAACTGTTCAAAGATTTACAAACGTAAGCTAATCAAATTCATAAGCATTAATAAATATTTATAAAAGTTTTAGAAGTTATTTAAGAAATATTTCTGTATGGCAAATTATTCCTTAGTTGCTTTGGCTGCCAATCTGGTTTTACACTCTATGGTATGTTTTAAATGTAGTGCTTTAGGAATATACCAAACATATCAGTTGGTATATTTTCAGTATATTTGCAGTATATTAATATGGCATATTTTAAAAATTAATACGTCACTGTTTTGCTTTTATTCACATTGGGTAGTAAATATCTCACAGTCGAGCACATTCGACAATAGTTTTCTTTCTTGTAGCTATTAAATTTGCACTTTGCTGACGCTGGTTCCACTGTGCAATGTGCAATGTGCAACGCAGCCTGTGGTTGTGGCAGTGACGCAAGGAGGCAACGCGGCCACGCGGCGTATGTTGACTTTTACTTCATTTAGCTTTGATTGCAGTTGCATTTATGCGATGTTTTTATGGCAATTTGAACGCTTGCCAAATTGCTTTTCATACGCACGCATATGCGTCTAAGGCCTCTTGCCTCGTGCCTCTCAATGTAGTTGCCAGTTGCTAGTTGCCCCTCGTTGTTGTCCGTTTGCCCTTTGGCCAGCCACCCACAAAAAAAAAAAAAAATGAAATGAGATAGCTACAGTTGAGTGTGCTCGACTGTAAGATACTCGCTACCCATTTTGAATAAGGGCGAAACTGTGTGGTATTATTTTTAAAATATACCAAAATAATATTCCGTAAAAAAATAGTGAAATATACCAAAGGCTATATTTGGTATATGGGAAATATACCAAAAGCTATATTTGGTATATTGATATGGTCACACATTTAAAATATACCAACTGAAATTAATATACATAAAAAATACAATATACCAAATGCTATGTATACAGTCAGCGCCACAAAAAAAGCCGCACTTTTAAGGGTTACGAATTTGTAACTTTCAGGGCCTGTGGTTTCATTATATGATTTCGGATTCGCCCAATTTTTTTTTTAACAAGTTAATTGATGGTATGTTAATAAAAGTGCATACCAATTTTTATTTTAAATTTGCTTTTAATATTAAAAAAAATGTTGTTTTTGGTTTCACCCTAGTTTTAACGACTTTTCACTATTATGGCAAACTTAATGAAAAAAATCATAAAAGTTATAATAATGAAAAAATTCAACAAAAACTATTTTTTTCCAATTGAACACCTTACTAACTATAAAAACAGATTAAGTCTAGGCAATTTAACATTAGACATATTTTTTTAATTTAGCTTAATACTTAGAAATGCCGCCTTTGGCCTTAATTACAGATTTTACCCTATTGGGCATAGAATCGTAAATGGAATCCAAATATTCCTTCGTTATATCGTGTATCCATACTTTTTCTATAATTTGTTTTAGCTCCTCCATAGTTTTGGGCTTTCGCTTTCTTATTTTGGCCCCTATATAGGCCCCATCATTCTCGATTGGACTAAGGTCTGAGCTGTTTTCTGGCCAATCTAAGGACTTAACGCCCAATTCCTCCTTCAAATTTGTTATCTTTAGATAGAAAAATGTTAAATTTAACTGAATAAGTTGTTTTAATAACAATCGGACACTGAATAACTCACAGATCGCGCTCGATGGCATGGTGCAGAATCATCCTGAAAAATGGGTTCTTCTTCTTCTTCACTTATGGACTCAATGCTAGGCACAACTCCACTTAAAATTATTTCTTTGTATTTTTCTGCATTGACCATACCCTGAACCATTAAAATTGATTCAGTTTTATATTTGGATATGCATCCCCATACTATAACATACGGTGAATGATTTACTGTGGCTATGCAGCAATTTTCAGAAAACCGTTACCCACGTCTACGGCGCACCTTGAGAATTCCATCAGATCCAATGAGCTTAAATTTGGACTCATCTGAAAATAGCACTCTTGACCAATCAGAATCAGTCCAATTTGAAGAAAGAATTGGGCATTAGGTCCTTAGATTGGCCAGAAAACAGCTCAGACCTTAGTCCAATCGAGAATGTTGGGGCCTATATAGGGGCCAAAATAAGAAAGCGAAAGCCCAAAACTATGGAGGAGCTAAAACAAATTATAGAAAAAGTATGGATACACGATATAACGAAGGAATATTTGGATTCCATTTACGATTCTATGCCCAATAGGGTAAAATCTGTAATTAAGGCCAAAGGCGGCATTTCTAAGTATTAAGCTAAATTAAAAAAATATGTCTAATGTTAAATTGCCTAGACTTAATCTGTTTTTATAGTTAGTAAGGTGTTCAATTGGAAAAAAATAGTTTTTGTTGAATTTTTTCATTATTATAACTTTTATGATTTTTTTCATTAAGTTTGCCATAATAGTGAAAAGTCGTTAAAACTAGGGTGAAACCAAAAACAACATTTTTTTTAATATTAAAAGCAAATTTAAAATAAAAATTGGTATGCACTTTTATTAACATACCATCAATTAACTTGTTAAAAAAAAAATTGGGCGAATCCGAAATCATATAATGAAACCACAGGCCCTGAAAGTTACAAATTCGTAGCCCTTAAAAGTGCGGCTTTTTTTGTGGCGCTGACTGTATGTGATATACCTAAGGCTATATTTGGTATATTGATATAGTCACACATTTAAAATATACCAACTGAAATTAATATACATAAAAAATACAATATACCAAATGCTATGTATACAGTCAGCGCCACAAAAAAAGCCGCACTTTTAAGGGTTACGAATTTGTAACTTTCAGGGCCTGTGGTTTCATTATATGATTTCGGATTCGCCCAATTTTTTTTTTAACAAGTTAATTGATGGTATGTTAATAAAAGTGCATACCAATTTTTATTTTAAATTTGCTTTTAATATTAAAAAAAATGTTGTTTTTGGTTTCACCCTAGTTTTAACGACTTTTCACTATTATGGCAAACTTAATGAAAAAAATCATAAAAGTTATAATAATGAAAAAATTCAACAAAAACTATTTTTTTTCCAATTGAACACCTTACTAACTATAAAAACAGATTAAGTCTAGGCAATTTAACATTAGACATATTTTTTTAATTTAGCTTAATACTTAGAAATGCCGCCTTTGGCCTTAATTACAGATTTTACCCTATTGGGCATAGAATCGTAAATGGAATCCAAATATTCCTTCGTTATATCGTGTATCCATACTTTTTCTATAATTTGTTTTAGCTCCTCCATAGTTTTGGGCTTTCGCTTTCTTATTTTGGCCCCTATATAGGCCCCATCATTCTCGATTGGACTAAGGTCTGAGCTGTTTTCTGGCCAATCTAAGGACTTAACGCCCAATTCCTCCTTCAAATTTGTTATCTTTAGATAGAAAAATGTTAAATTTAACTGAATAAGTTGTTTTAATAACAATCGGACACTGAATAACTCACAGATCGCGCTCGATGGCATGGTGCAGAATCATCCTGAAAAATGGGTTCTTCTTCTTCTTCACTTATGGACTCAATGCTAGGCACAACTCCACTTAAAATTATTTCTTTGTATTTTTCTGCATTGACCATACCCTGAACCATTAAAATTGATTCAGTTTTATATTTGGATATGCATCCCCATACTATAACATACGGTGAATGATTTACTGTGGCTATGCAGCAATTTTCAGAAAACCGTTACCCACGTCTACGGCGCACCTTGAGAATTCCATCAGATCCAATGAGCTTAAATTTGGACTCATCTGAAAATAGCACTCTTGACCAATCAGAATCAGTCCAATTTGAAGAAAGAATTGGGCATTAGGTCCTTAGATTGGCCAGAAAACAGCTCAGACCTTAGTCCAATCGAGAATGTTGGGGCCTATATAGGGGCCAAAATAAGAAAGCGAAAGCCCAAAACTATGGAGGAGCTAAAACAAATTATAGAAAAAGTATGGATACACGATATAACGAAGGAATATTTGGATTCCATTTACGATTCTATGCCCAATAGGGTAAAATCTGTAATTAAGGCCAAAGGCGGCATTTCTAAGTATTAAGCTAAATTAAAAAAATATGTCTAATGTTAAATTGCCTAGACTTAATCTGTTTTTATAGTTAGTAAGGTGTTCAATTGGAAAAAAATAGTTTTTGTTGAATTTTTTCATTATTATAACTTTTATGATTTTTTTCATTAAGTTTGCCATAATAGTGAAAAGTCGTTAAAACTAGGGTGAAACCAAAAACAACATTTTTTTTAATATTAAAAGCAAATTTAAAATAAAAATTGGTATGCACTTTTATTAACATACCATCAATTAACTTGTTAAAAAAAAAATTGGGCGAATCCGAAATCATATAATGAAACCACAGGCCCTGAAAGTTACAAATTCGTAGCCCTTAAAAGTGCGGCTTTTTTTGTGGCGCTGACTGTATGTGATATACCTAAGGCTATATTTGGTATATTGATATAGTCACACATTTAAAATATACCAACTGAAATTAATATACATAAAAAATACTGAAATATACCAAATGTCATACATTTATAATATACCAAAGCCTATATTTGTTATATTGATATAGTCACATATTTAAAACAAACTGAAATTAATATACATAAAAATACAATATACCAAATGCTATGTATATGTGATATACCAAAGGCTATATTTGGTATATTGATATAGTCACACATTTAAAATATACCAACTGAAATTAATATACCTTGAAAATACTAAAATATAGTATGCTGCCCTCTCTTTGTCTTCATCTATTCTTTAAGATTTCTGTGGTATATTTTTTATACATATCATATATATGATATATCAAATGCTGTATTTGGTATATTGATATACTACGGAGTACACAAAATACCAGATTGTCAGTCATAGTAACTAAGATCCGTAGTAAAAAGACGACAAACTTAATCAATGTACAAATATGTATAGCAAGTGGCGTCGAAAAAAATTATATCACTTTATCTTATAGTCTCTGAGACCTAGGTGTTCATACGGACGGACAGGCGAACATGGCAATATCACATCAGTTGTTAACGCTGATGAAGAACATATGTTATGTATATACTTTATGGGGTTCTTCTGAATGTCACATACATTTCCCACAGGCACAAAGTTATAATACTCTTCCATCCTTAGGATATCGAGTATAAAGATTATGTCGATTGTTGTTCTTCTCATTACTGCTGCATATCGTCGGGCCAGGCCAATTGGCAAGGCCGACAAACGACGATAATACAATATGTTTAGCAGGCGAGAACAAGATGCAAATAGGAAAAGAAAATTCAATTGAATTGTGTTCGAGAGAAGAAAAGGGCGCAATCCGAAAACCGAAAGCCGTAAGCTGAGAGCTGAAAGCTGAAAGCCAAAAGGGAAATGGCAATGGCTGAGGTTAAGACAACTTGGTGCATAAGGCCACAAAGCACATCAAACGCATCATTTGATTTCCGGCAAGACGTTGCAACAAGCTGTGTGAGTGTCTGTGTGTGTGTGTGTGTGTGTGTGTGTGTGTGTGTGTGTGTGTGTGTGTGAGTGAGCACATCACTTGTCCGCTTTTTGTTTTCTTTTTTTGTGTTCTGTGTTGTGTTTTGTGTGTGCTGCCGTCATAAGGCGTTACAATGTGCCGCAGATGTTGGCCGGCCATAAAACTATGATGCGACGCGACGCGACGCCAATTTCGATTCCTATACAAATATTGTTGCATCACTCGGTAACAAAATAATGCGAAACATTTCGTGGCAAGAAGCACGTTTGCCTCTCTTCGAAATTCGCATGCGAATGCGTCTGACTTTTACTTATTGTTGTTTTGCAAAAATTGAAATAATATTTGAAAATTTGAATTTGAATTGGAAATGGAAATGGGGAGGAGGACACTGTGCGCAGACAGCAGCCACAGCAGCAGCCGCCGCCAATTGGGCGCCCACTAAATAAACTGAACTCTCACCTCGACGGGCATTAGAAACTGTGTTAAGCATGTGTTAAGCTCCTGTCGCAGACCAATGGGGATTACCACCTGCCCACATTTGTGGCAGAAAAGTCAGTGACAGTCAGAGACCATGGAGACCATGAGATGGAGATGGCTGCCAAAGTAAACAAGAATTTTCACAATCTAGCATCGAAATTTACGATACAAGTTATTATTAATTTGTCATCAGTCAGCGCACACATATTTATATCCCCAACAACAACCGACTGACAAAGATCCATATAATTGGGCAAGATTTAAGTCTTTGCCCGCCTGTCTGTTGGGTTTATAGTCATTGTTGCTGCTGCCCTCTCTTTGTCTCCATCTATTCTTTAAGATTTCTGTGGTATATTTTGTTGTTTTTTTTTTTTTTTATTTATTTAACGCATCGCATGATTTGGTTGCTGTTTCGCTAATGGATCACGGCTAATTGTTTTGATGACACGTCTATAAATATAGACAGTCAGACAGACGGACAGACAGACGGACAGACGGACAGAGTCTGAAATTAGCAAATAAGTAATAAATGTGCATGAGAAGGTCATCCAAAGGCGATCTTAAGTATATAATACCATTGTGGCAATGCCATCTCTAACTGGAATTACGAGATGGAAGAGGAAGACGGAAGATGGGCCCATCAAATGAACTCAACTAACTCGAACCGCAGCGTAAAACAGCTGGCGATTGTCACTTGTCAAATTAAAGCGCTTTTACGACAGACGACAGACGCCTACACACACACACACACACACTCACCTTTACCCACAATGTATATTGCTCTCTTTCTTACCTTTCGCTCTCTTTCACTCTCTTTGCAGGCAATCTTATTTTACACACCAAGATGGCTGTGGAAATCTTGGGAGGGTGGCAAGATTCATGCGCTCATCATGGACTTAGATATAGGCATTTGTTCCGAAGCCGAGAAAAACCAAAAAAAGAAATTACTTTTAGATTATTTATGGGAAAATTTAAGGTAAGTGAAAGTGTAATCACATCTCTCTATCTCTCTCTCTCTCTCTCTCTCTCTTTCTCGTTACACATCTCTAACTTGGATTCCTTTTAGATATCACAATTGGTGGGCGTACAGATACTACGTGTGTGAGCTGCTAGCCCTGATAAATGTGATAGGTAAGTGCGAACGATCAGCGATCAACGATCAACTGCAGCTGCAAATGCCAGCGTCGAATCAATAAACAAATTTGGGGTTAACCAAATAGTCATGCGTATACGTAATATTCCATATACTACCATATACTATCGCATATATCTATGTTCGACACTCACTCGCTTTTCTCTGGAAAATCAATGACGAATTTTTATCGACTAACCGAAACGAACTGAACCGAAGCAAAGCAAAGCGAAAACGTCGGCGGCAGCCGCATCAAAATAAACAAATTTCACTCATCGCTTTTTCCTGAATTCCTGGCTTCAATTTGCCACCGACGCCGCGTGCGCTGCGCTGCGCTGTGCTGAAATCTGAAATCTGAAATCTGATTTCTCATTTCTGATTTCTGACAAAATAATTAACTGTCAGAAGACATAAAAATAACAAAAATAAACAATAATCGAGCAGCAACAGACTGCACACAACTATTATCGACATACTATATTGAGAAATGGTTCAGAGCTCGAGAGTTTTTCCGTACAAAAACAATCATACTAATTGAATCTTGACGTTTGATTGGCCCCAAACTAAAATTACCAGTTCACAATTCAGTTAACAGCCGACAGTTTAACATTACAAACATTTCACATCCCAAAAAAGAAAGTTCAATTAGCTGAGCATAAACATTTAAACCTGAAATATGAATATATTGAAATTGATAAACAGTTTTGTATTAAACATAATACATTTTATTGACTTGAACTTTCAAAGAAAAAGGAAATATATATAAATACTTAACATTTACAACATAAAACTAGTAAGAAAGCTACACTCGAGTGTGCTCGACTGTGAGGTACCCGATAATTTGAATAAAAGCAAAATAGTGCGGTATTAATTTGAAAATATATCTAATAGTATATAAATATATATAATAGTATATCAAAAGTCAAAATATACTAAATGATATATCTGGTATATTGTATGTAAAGTAGTATATAGTATACTATAGAGTGCAAAATATACCATATTTTCAGTTAAGGCAGCTAACATCCGATGGCCATACAAAAGTATTTCCTAATTAATTTCGACAACTTTTATTCAATCGCAACCAAATTTAAAGGAACCACAGAAACTGTAGTTATTATTGTCTGTTTATCTTATATCGCTATCTCTTATAATCTCTGAGATATATATAGTTCATACAGACGGACGGACAGACAGACGGACATGGCTATATAATCTCGTCTGTCGACGCTGATCAAGTATATCTCCTTCTGCAGCCACAAAGTTATTAAACTCATCAACCTTATGGGTTAAAAAAGAAAAATATAATTTCATAAAATATATTTTGTTCACATCATAAAAATATGAGTTCAGGAAATGCAGACATTGATAAATTGAAATGGATAAATCCGCATATAATCCATTTCCCAGTATTAATCAGAGTATAAAAAATGACTCTTCATTTCTCAACCCATTTCAAAAGAATAAATATATAATTTTGGCAAATTTATTATGCAAATAATACGATAAAGAATCACATCCGCTTCTTCATTCTCATTTCTGCGAAATAAGCAAATAAAAACATATTGCCATATATTTTATAAAAACAATTACAATTTACTCTTGAATTGATGAACCGGTAATACATCATTTAGGGCTAACAAATTGCTTTGCCACGAGATGTAAACATTTTATTTTACATAATAAATTAGAATTGCTTCCACAATTTAAAGTTAAAATTTCGCGCTAATTGCTCTTAATTGGAATTGGAAATGTATTGATTTTTATTAAGGAGGGCCTTACAACATAACGTAATCAAAAGTACTGAAAATCGTTTGGGTTTAACTGCAAGATTGATTGATTTTTCCTTTATTTTTGGTAGTACGAAAAATTGTTTAAATAAATAAATCGCGAATTGCAATTATAAAGATACATGTTAATAATGTGGCTGCTGTGCGGACTTATTTACAACGTTTTTATCAACAACACACATTTCCCTGAGATCATCAACACATACACAAACACGTATAGAAAGGAAAAATCAGAGGCAGAGGCAGCAATGAACCCATAAATTTGGGGTGGCAATTATTCTTTTTGTTGGTGGTATAAACACTGACCACACTGCGTATACTTAATGTTAACAATTTACAATACATTTTATATATTATATGCACACGCGTGACTTTTCTTCTTCATCTATTCGGATAGGTCAAATGTTTCTTATGAATCGATTTTTCGATGGCGAATTTATGACATTTGGCTTGGATGTGATAGATTATATGGAGACCGATCAGGAAGATCGCATGGATCCGATGATTTACATATTTCCCAGAATGACCAAATGTACATTTTTTAAATATGGTTCAAGTGGGGAGGTGAGTTTGGTTTTCTCTTTTGATTTGTGATTAGTAATATTATAATACATATATCCCATTTTTTTCGGTTTTATTTTTAGGTGGAGAAACACGACGCCATTTGCATTTTACCATTAAATGTTGTTAATGAGAAAATTTACATTTTCCTTTGGTTTTGGTTTATATTATTAACGTTACTCACATTATTAACGCTAATATACAGGGTGGTTATTATATTCTCACCTCGAATGAGGGTCTATTTATTTCGAATGCGATTTAGGTGAGTCTTGTATCTTGTACTGTATTTATCTTGATACTATCATTTTGACTTTTCTACTTTTATGTTTTACAGGTTAGTGCGTCGTGACGCTATTGAAATAATCGTTCGTCGTTCCAAGATGGGCGATTGGTTTTTGTTGTATTTACTAGGTGAAAATATAGATACAGTTATATTTCGTGATGTTGTACAGGATTTAGCGAATCGTTTAGGACATAACCAACACCACAGGGTGCCTGGATTGAAAGGTGAAATACAGGATGCATGATATTGGGAGTATTAGAAACAATACAAAATGCAATATGTCGTCTCCATATGAATGCAACAACAACAACAACAACAACAACTTTTAACAAATTAGTACAACAGTAAAATCAAGAAGAAGAAGAAGAAGAACAACAACAACAACAACAACAAACAGCAGCAGCCGCTTCATAAGTTCAAAAATAAAACTGAAAAAAAAAAACGTATCTTACAAATACAACCAAAAAAACTATCGTCAATGCTAACAACAACTCATCGAAGTCATTTTCAATCACAAGAGAGTAAAACACACAGATAGATAGAACGATAAAGGATCAAGATTAAACATTAGAGTATCAATAGAAATCCATAACCGAAAATGAAGTAGAAGAAGAAGAAGAAGAAGAAGATGAAGTAACACACACAACGAATATTTCGGAAGAACCACAAGTGAAAAGTGAAAGAAGCAAGGCAAACAAATCAACCAACAACAACAACAACAACGAATATTTAAGGCAGTTGAAGATCAAAGACCAATCATGAAAGAAGCAGCAGGATAACAGGAGAACAGGTGGACAGCAGCAGCTGACCACAGGACACAGCCAACCGGATGCACGTGGCAACTGCGTCTGGGGGCGTGGCCCATGGATACAAGTGAAGTCAAGGAGTCAAGAACTAACGACGACGACGAAAAAAAAAATAGCAAAGTTGCCCAAGGACAAGAACAAAGTGTGTGTGCCGAACCGAAGGAAAGGACATTGAAATGAAGGAATTGAAGGAAACTCTCTATCATATAAACACAAACAAACACTCACACTCACACACACACACACACACATGCACAAGACATTTATGCGGCATTACTCATACCGCACGTACGCCCACAACCACGCCTACGCCTACGCCCAGCCCCGCCCCGCACTTTGCTTGTCATGCAGCAACATAACAAAACACCAACGAAGTCGAGACGACGCCCGCGTATAATTGCATTTCTGTATTAACGACAAAAAAAAAACAAACAACAACAACTGCAACATCATGCACTATATTTTAACACCAACAACAACAACAACAACTAGAACATCAACAACAACAACATCGAACGAGCAGCAACGACAGCAGAAGAAACAAAGACGATCATCAAGAAGAGAAGAGCTGCAAAAACAACAACAACAACAACAACAACAAAAGAAACTGTTTCAAGTGTAGACGAGAAGAAGAGAAGATGATCTCCTCTCTCTCTTCGACAATACGATTGAATAGGAATGAATGGAATATCGCATAATGAATAGAGTAGAAAATCAGTTGGGGGGATTGAAGTAGAAATAGAAAAGCGAAGAGGATGAAGAGGATTGATTATATAAGAGGAAAGAGGAAAGCGAAATGAGAAATGAGAAAAGCAGGCAAAAACAAACGTTTAATTAAATTAAATTCAACTCAATTAAAATCACTTATTATATTTATAATAATAGTCATTACAAAAGTAATAATAATAATTACAATAATAATAATAATATTAATATTAATGCAAAATGAAAAACAACAAAACAAAACAAAAACGATATCTCGAAGTGTTCATGTATTCGAATGTAGGTTAATTAAGAACGGCATATAAATAATTCTAAATATAATACACACTTATACATACATATATATATATATAAATATATATAGTATATATATATATATATACATGCATACATATATGTATATGGTGTGTACATATATATATATATATATAGATTCACGTACTTATACATATATGTATATACTACATAAGTATACATATACATACATATATATATATATATATAACGATAAACAACAAACAGATTTTTTTTTGTCTAACTCTAAGTATTTGTATTACCCGCTAAAGAAACCAAAGGTAAAATAAAAAACAAAAACAAAAACCAAACAAAAACCAAACAAAACAAAACAAAAAAAGAGAACACGAAAAACAACACAAAAACAAACAAAAAAGCAACAAAAACAAAAAGAAAACCAAATTTTGTATACAAGAACCACAAACAAAACAAAGAAAATTACAAAAAAACATAAAAAACCAAAAAAAGCAAAATGAAAGTGAAAATGAAAATGAAAATGAAAATGAAAATGATACCGAACTAAATGTAAAGATCAACAAAAAATATCAGTAAATATCAGCGACAGTTTAGTAAATGGAAATAAAATACAGAAAATACGCATACAAATACCATAAAACGAAGAGAATACGAAGAGAAACGAAACAAAACAAATGGAGAAATAAATGCAGAAATTTTAAAGAACCGTACATACATACATACATACATACATACCTACATACCTACTTACAAATGCATACATACATACAAACATATATAGTTTAATTAGGTCAAAAGTCTAGCGCGCATCATTATATAACCATTAAAATAATAACAAACATTACAAACACAGACAGACGGACGGACGGACAGACGGACGGACAGACGGACAGATCATGGATCATATTTTAAACATGCATAAATAGATTCAGAAATGGAAATCCAAATGAGAACGGAAGCTCTATAAATCATGACTTTGATTCTCCAAATACACAAAAACATATAGATGAAGGGAAATCAATTAAATTAATGGAGGGGATTAAAAAGCGGGCTCAGAAATCAATTAAATGAAATCATTCTCCAATTATCAAAAATGAAAAAAAAAAACACTTTAACACAATTTGATGCATTATGATTTAATAATTAAATAATGAATCATTATTTTCTCACTTCAAACTTTTGGCATTGCAGCAAGCGAGAGCGAGAGCGAGAGAGAGAGAGAGAGAGAGAGAGAGAGAGAGAGAGAGAGAGAGCGAAAGATATAGAACGAAAGAGAAAAGGCTCTACGATTATCATGTGCAGCGAGAACAATCTCTCAGAAAAACAAACAAACAATGAAAAAAAACAGAATAACGCTCATTCACATCGAATTGACCACACGTCACATGTGCTACAAATTGTAATATCCGTCCAGAAAACTTTTTGAAGCACATTCTAATTTGTAAGACTTAGGTTTTGTTCCCAGTCAGTGAATCTCTTGCCCCAAAATATTATACTATATATGAATGAATGAATCTTCAATAAACGCTCGTCTGATCAAATTCTCCACAACACTCATTATGCAAATGCAAAAACGGACCAAAATAAGTCACAAACATTTCTTTCAATTCTTTCAGTAATCCTCAGTTCAGCTCTCTCTTTCCAAGTCCCCCACCCCCTCCCTTCCCCCTTTTTCCCAAAAAGGACATAAGGATGAAAGACGCATCAGACACAGCCAAAGAAGCCAAGCCAATGAAAATAAATGTCACTGCCAGCTAAAACAGCTAAAAACACACACACACACACACACACACAAATATAGTTTAAAGACTCGCAACAACAACAACATCTAGTATGTAGATACGATCTCCCCCCAGAGTCTCTTTAGAGTGCAGCTGCAATGCCAAAGCAATTCCTTCAATGAGTTGAGCTCACTTTTTATCCCCACTCAAAAATACTTATACTTTTGATATAGATCAGGGTATTTCGGTTTATGTACTCATGACAACGCATACTCAAAGACGCATTAGATTTTAGCTAACAAGGTTTTGGATGTAATCATAATAATAATAATAATAATAATAATAGATAAAGGGAAATCGAAATAACTAATTTCTATGTCGCCATACAACACTTAATAGAAGATGAAAAAAAAAACAATAATTATAACAATAATGATAACGAGTAATTTTAGCGTATTTTTTTTAACTGCTTATAGCCAAATATGTGTAAGCTTAAAGTCTAGTTAAAAGAACATTATGACGGAATTTAGTCACTGAAAAAAAAAAACAAAACAAACAAATTAATTTCTTTGATTTTCTTTCTCACATTTTGTTGGCTCTGTTTTGACTATTGTTTTACTATTTTTTTTTGTTGGGTTTTGAGTATGAATGATGGGAATAAGTAATAAATTTGAATACAAACTGAATCTATGCAATACCGAAGAAGAAGATAAAGACGAGTAATATGAAAATAATTAGTGAATAATCAATGATAATTTAAATCGAATCGAAACGAAACGAAACGAAGCATAATTGATATTCAATGTAATTTTATGACAGAGAGGAGGAGGAGAAGAGAACCGTGAAAAACATAATTACACTGGAAATATGTTATGCATATATAAATACAAGGAAATTGCCATTAGTTGTTAGTGTTAATGCGATACGTACATAAATATAGCAAAAAAGAAATGAAATGAAGTGAAAAGAAAAGAAAAGAAAAGAAAAGAAAAGGAATATCTATCTATCTGTATATGAACTCAGCTCATAATACTCTCACATACCACACACACACATACACATACAAATACAAATACAAATACATACTTAGTTAGAGAGGTGCAAAGGTGCAAGGTTCATTCAGACAAAAAAGAAACGAGACAAAATGAGACGAGACGCATATTGAGAACAAAAAGCAATTGTAAAATATCTTAACTCATCATCAGGTGACGAGTAACGAGTAACGTGTAACGAGTATCGAATGTCGAGTATCGAATATCGTATATCGACTAGCAAGTATATTATATTGATTAACGAAATATCGATCATAATCTTAATATATTTTCTTTTTCCAATGCAAGACTTTATTTTTCAAAGTGTTTGCCGCAATATAAACTACGATTTAAATACAAAAAAGAATAATGAAATCAAATACGAACTGTATTAGTTACAAGTATAATAAGTACTTATATGCATACATACAAACATATATTAAAGAAGAGGTAAACCAATTGATTATGTGCATGAGAACACACACACACACACACACACACACATACAGAGACATTTCATAAGCATAACATAGAAGGAAAGCAGAAAGAAAATCCCCCAACATTTTTGGACTTTCTCCTGTTAACACGAGTGACTTCTTCAGGCACAACACAGATCGCATCGATTCTATATAGCTTTCTACACACACACACACACACACACAACCGAAGAGGCAAGATCTACTACTATAATACCTAATACAATCTAAGAATATATCTGGGGCGAATCTTCTTTATAAGGCAACAGGAGCAATAAATGTGACAACGAACTTGAAATGAAGAAATGAAGAAATGAAGAAGAAGAAATGAAGAAACCCTTTCTCTCAACTTATCCTCACTTACTTACAAAATAAACACACACACACACACACACATAGTTTATACTCTATATTTAAATGCACCGAGTGCTATTCAAATCTCACGCTCTCAAATCAAACTGACTTTTGTTTTGTTTTCTTTCTTTTCGTTGATTGGTAAATTAAATGCGTTCAATTTCGAAATGTCGCTGAATAGTTTAGATTTTACCATATATAGATATTTATATATTACATTTTATAAAGATTCTTTTTTTTTTTGTTTTCCTTTATTTATGACTTTAATTTATGTTGATTTTGTTTCATTCGGCAATAAAGCGAATACATATCATTGTTTATTGATTTTTATTTACGATATTACGATATTCATTCAGAAGATGAGATTGGAATGCGCGCTCCCTCACTCTCTCCTTGCTTCTCACACACCTTTCCACACCTCTGCTCTCACCTCTCTCTTTGCTCTGTTTATTCCTCCCCCCTTTTCCCTTTTCCGCCACCCTCAGCACATCGACCATATATAACAAAAAAGGAAAACGAAAAATAAGTAGGTCAATTGTCTATGATCAAGAATTATCAAGAAGTATATTGGTGAAATTTTTCTCAACTTATATTTTAAATCAAATATATTCGATTAGAAAATGCAATAACATTTAGTTCAGCTCTTTGATGAATACATATAATAATTATATAATTATAAATAATAATAATAACGAATGTGCAAATAGTGCAAATCTTTTTATTACATACAAAAAAAAATGTAAGTTTAGTTTTTTATTCTCTTTTTTTTTTGGAAAAATGTAATTGAAATCGATGTCGAAATTGTACAATACGAAGTTCTAATAGAATACTAAATATGATAATGAAAAATCTGAAACTGCCAATTCCCATTCTCAGACAAAGTTTAAAAATAAAACTAAAAGTAAAAGTAAAAGTTAAAGAAGAAGAAGAAGAAATGAAAGGCATTAAATTAAACAATATACAATACAATACTTATACACAATACATGCAAAAAACTAAAAAAAAACATAAAAAAAAAACAAAAAAAAAAAAATGAAATTCAAATTGAAATTGAAAACAATGAAAATTGCTGAATATTTAGATAAAAAACGAAAACCAACAAAAAAAAAAAAACAAAACGAAGAAAGAAAGAAAGAAAGAAATGGTATAAGTAGTTGGCGTGTGTTTGTATCTCTCTGTCTCGCTCTTTTGGATCGGTTCAGTTCGGTTCGCTTAGTTTGTTCGCTACTTTAGTTAGGAGGTGTGAATTTTGAATCTCTTTCGAGTTTCGATTTGTTCCCCATTCTCATTCTAATCAATTAACATTTAACTGTTGCCATGCTTTCTTTTTTTTTTGGGTTTACCTTTCAAATTTGTTGTATTTTTATGTTAATTCTGAGTGTGTGTGTGTGTGTGGGTGTGGGTGTGTGTGCGAGTTGGTGTGCATGCGTTTGTACGATGTGTGAATAAATAGCAGACAATAATTAGTAAATTTGCAAAAACAAAAACAATATGAGAAGAAGAAGAAGAAGAAGGGGAAAAAAAACAAAAGAGAAAATGAGAAATAAGAACTAAAGGCAATATTTGTGTGTGTACAATGCGTGAGCACTATAACTTGCACTCCAACCACACACACACACACACACACACACACGCACACATATGTATATATCTGTGTTGTATCTGTGTATCCGTGTTATCCGCATTTAGTAATCGCTTTTGTGTGTTTTGAAATCAAGAAACTCAAATCGCATCGAGTTTCTGTTGTCTTCCAAACTTTTTCGGCTAGCTCCGCAATTAGATCGCAAAAACAAATGATTTCGGTTAAATGCAGTTAGCTGCAGACGCAAAGTAGTTCCTAAAAATGTATCCAAGCATCTCAGTTGGATCAATCTCGAGTTGCAATCAATTTTGTGTTTCGATTTCATTCGATCTTCAATTCAATTCAATTCATCCTCTCACATCTCACACACACAGTTGGCAAACGATTATTTCATATTACATTTTCTTCTTCTTAGTTTTTTTTTTTTTTTTGGGGTAGTAAATCTAGTTGAATTGAGTTTAGTGAAGATAAGTACTAAGTTTTGAAGAAAAAAAAAAAAAAAATGAATGTAGTTCCTTTCTCGTTAGCACAACAATTTTGAAGTATAAGAAAACTGCCTTAAAGTGATTTTCAAATTATATAAACAAAAACAAAAAAAAACGAAAACGAAAACGAAAAACAAACAAAAAACAAGTTAAACTAAAAGATTGTACATAAATAGTGCCCAAAATCATATTGGAAACAATTTTTTTATTAACAATAATTAGAATGGTATTTTAAACGTAAGCATGACTTTTAATTAACACCTAAGTATGAAGACGCATACGATTGTATATACGGATTATTATACTCGAACTTATATGCTTATATATATATATATATATATATGTGTATATATATATATTTATATACATATGGTAATTACTTATACTTATAGTCAAAACTTATACTTATATACTTATATACAAGTACATATACAGTGAATACATGATATGATATGTATTTTGTAACGAATTAGATCGTAATTAGAAATGAGAAACGTTCAGCAAAATTACATCTAAGTTTTCCAGATTCAGATGACTTTTGCAGATGCAGACAAAGATCATTATAAGAAATTGAGAAATGTTTTCTTCTTTGGTTTTCACTTCGTTTTTTCTTTTTTTTTTTGTTAGTAAGAACTTTTGTTAAGTCAAAACTAAATGCAAAACACAAAGAATATGAAAATTAAACTAATTATATTAATTCTAAATAATAAATAAATAATACTAAATAAAAACAAAAACCAAAATGAACAAAAAAACGTATGTAAAATAATTGCATAAATAATTTCAAATATATTCGCCGATTGCCTTCAACTAGAGGAATTTTGATTACAAAATTAATAATAATAATGAATATTAAAAATGAGAATTATTAAATATTGCATTAACGAAAAAGTATTTATACAATGAATGGCAAACAACTTATAAAGATAACAGATAACAGATAACAGATAACAGATAACAGACAAGACGACAGCAAAAACAGGAAAACAGGACGAACAACTGGAAGAAGAAGCAGCCGAAATGACAAAACAGGAATAAAAGTCGACGCAAAGCAGAAGCAAAATGAGAAGCAACAGCAACAACAACAACAAATCTACACAGACAAAAACAAAAACAAAAACAAAAAACCCAAAAACAAAAAAAAAAAACAAACAAACAAAACAAAAAAAAAACAAATACAAAAAAGAAATGTAATTCAAAAAGAACTGAAGTAAAAACAAAGATTTTAAAAGCAGTAACAAAAACAAAGAAAATAATTACAATACAAAAACGAAAACGAAAACGAAAACAAAGAAAAGAAATAACACCATAATACCACAAAAGAAAGAAAACAATTATACACATTTAAATAGGCTATACATAACAACAACAACTATTATATAGTACACACACACACACACACACACACACATCCATACATTGCATTCTCGGTTATCAACTATTCCACAAAATAAAATTAAACGAATTCTATTCTATTGAGAATCCTAGCGAATATCTCGACTATTTCAAATCTCATTTCATTTCGATTCGAACCAGAGAAATCTTCAATGAAGTATATATTAAAAAACAAAGCGAGTAAATACAAAAACAAAAAAAAAAAAAAAAAACACACACACATATCCAACAAATCTTTTCGTCAACAAATCCTTCGATCATAATAAGAAATCGAATTAAATCTAAACTTGACCATCTCTCAGAGAATTTCTCTGGTTGTGTATATTTCTCTCTCCCTCTCGTTCTCGTTCTAGTTCTAGTTCTCTTTCTCATTTTCATTCGTATTCGCATTCTCTCCTTCACATTCTTCCTCGTGTAGACGAAGCTGATAAAGTGGACATCCCTTCACTATATCTATTTCGCTCTCTCACTCACTCTCTCCCTGTTTCTTTCATACACAACTCGTACTTAATGCCGCCATAACAAAAAAAAACAACAACAGCAGCAAAAGCAACAACAACAACAACAACAACAACAACCACAACCAAAAACCACAAAACAAGAAAACAAGAAAACAGCAAAATAGAATGAGAAGAAGAAAAAAAAGAAAAAGAAAGAACATACATAAGTAAAAAATATGTAATAATAATACTAAAATAGTTCGTATTTACAATTTAGATACTAAGCGTATCTCTAATTTGTATTAAAATTCTTATAAGCATATACAAACAAAAATATTGAAATTAAAATATATTATACTTAAACAAATACCGTATACATAAAACTAGTTCAAATTGCGTGCTACACAAAAAAAGTTGGCAGCTCGGATTAGTGAATATTGTAATGTAATTTTTTTTTTTTTTTTTTTTGTCATCAACTTTAACTAGTTATAGCAAAACTAATTATAATAATACAATATAAAATAATAATACAACAAATACACAAACACACACACACAACTATGGATTCATAAAGATTTATGTAACTCTTGTGTACGATTATTATGAAAAACGTTTAATTTTGTTAATACGAAAACAAAACGCGAGCATGGTTAATAAAGCTTTAATTTGAAGCTATATATTTGTATGTATATACATATATATGTATTTATATGTATCTATGTATTTGCAATATAACAATATATGTATACATATATACGCATAAATATATACATATGTATGTATATAAATGGAGCAGCAAGAAACGTCCTCAGTTTATACATTTTTAATGAGTGACACGAAAAAAGAAAACAAAAAACAAAAACCAAAAAACAAAAAATCGAGAACGTAAAGTACTTAAACTTAAGGCCCATACACGTATATATTACGATTAAAATTATTTAAACCAAACGAGAAAATCAATTTATTACTTATAAGCAAATGGAATGCAAAAGAAAGATGCAAGCAAGCAAGCAAAAAATGAGAATGATCCCATAAGCGAAAACAAAAATCGAAAAAGAAAATCGAAAACGAAAATCGAAAACAAGTTATTTAACACAAATACTTAGCAGAATAGTAAAAGGCATCCGTGGAGGGCATATCGGGAGCAGAGTAATAATACTATACATGGTATACATGTCGTATGCGTAACATCTTGTTATGATGTATGTATCTACAATATAACGACGAGATTTTTAGTCTATACTAATTATGAAGCAAGCCCCCAAAAACCAAAAAACCAAAAAACCAAAAACGAATATGCAAAACAAAATCTATACAATATACATGGCAGTAAACACATATATGAAGCCCCTATATTGAGGATATAAACGTGAATTTTTAGCAGTGTAAGTAATAAATTATACACAAAAACAGCTACACACAAGTTAAAGAACATAAAACGAAACAAAAATATACCATAAAACAAGTCTATGAACTAGTGGAAAAGCAAAGCTAATGCAGAATGAAGATGAAGATGAGATGAGATGAGATGGGAAGAAAGAAGAAAGAAGAAAGAAGAAAACTGGAAAACTGATTGACAACCGTACAGCATACATCATTTTCAGGATCACAAAACATATTCTTATATATATAGGCGAGTGTGCAGCATACAACACATACATATATACATAGAGTATATGCATATAATACTACACAATAATACAAATAATAATATGATAATATGATAATATTATACAATAAATCGAGGAGAAATGCAGAGATCCAATAGTAAAATTTAACTCTAAGCATCCTTACACACACAAACACAAACACACACACACACATCGACACTGAACATTGAGACACAGATACAAACACACTTTGACTTGTAAATAACATTCACACACTCACACACATGGCATTCAGTTGCTCACACTACTTTACACTCACACTCACACAGACTCACACTCACTCACACACACACATACATACATACATAAACAAATACATCTATTTTACAATTAGTTAATTTTACTTGCTAAAAATATTGCAGAAAGCGTATGTCGCATTACACATAACAAGTAAATGGCAAAAGAAAAGAAAATCAATTGAAAATGAAAATGAAAATGCAAAATGAAAATGCAAAATAAATGAACGAAAATCGTATGCATCAAAGTAAAGTACATAAAAAGCAATTAAGTGCTGAAATGCACGCATTGATATAGGCACGGTAAATGGTAAATGGTAAATGGTAAATGGTAAAAGTAAAAGTAAATGGTAAAAGATATATGGTAAAAACAAAAACAAAAACAAAAACAAAAGGTTAAAGGGGTCATTCGGGGTGAAATCAGCGTGTGAGGCCGATTTATGCCTGGTAATGCCAGTAAGAAAGAGAGAGAGAGGGTGGAGCATAATGAGAATTAATAAATTACCAAGTAATATTATACAAATATTATTATATAAATTATTATAATTATAAATTACTATTAAAGAAACAAAACAAAAAAGAAAACAAACAAGAAACCAAACAACAAAACAGATAAAGAAACACATTATTATAATGCGATAAAAACAAAAAAACAAACAAAATAAAACGAATTGACAACGTTGTATGATTTTGATCAGAAAGTAATAAAAACAATTTTCGATTTGTTACGAAATATACATAAATATAAAGTGGTATTTTTCATTGGGTATACCGTTGGGAGCTTTAAAGCATTCTACTTAAGACGATGAACAAGTATTTTCTTGCAGAATGACGCAAAATTAATCCAACACTAAAAAATCTAAATGGTTTTGGTTTTCGAACAGAAATGTTATAAAACAATTTACTCAACTTTTTGAAACAGCACTACCGCCATCTATCAGCAGATAGCTGAATTAGAAACAAACTACGCAAGCAGTGTGTTTTAGTTTGCAAGCAGTTTCTTCTTGAGCACCTCTTTCAAGCAGTAACCATGCAAGTAGTATTAAGACGCCATCTATGTTTTGTGTTGAAACTTCAGTTTTAATTGTAGCATCCTGAAAGTATGCTACATAAAACGGAATTTGGCAAATGCCTCTAGAGACTAAATCAATCAGCCTGAAAGTATGCTACACAAAATTGTTATTCGTCATCTTATTTATAAATCAGAAAAATAATCCTATCTAGGACATCTCCTGACGCATTTCGACGGGACCTGTCACATGCGATTCCTGGGATCGAAATCTATCGATTGATATTAAATAATGATGGTGTCATCTAAGAATCTAACATTTGCGAATTTTCGGCTTCAGGGCGAAGGGAAAATTGTCAAAATATATGAAATTTATGATATCTAGTAAAGTAACTGGACGATTTGGATGTCCTTTGGCCAGTCGATAGTAGCTACAAATATAAGTTATTTGTCGGTAATATTAACAAGATCCTGCCAAGGACTTTAGAGATATAGCTAATTTTTTATATTCGTAAAAATCATCTTATCTCAGCCGTTTGAAGGACATTCAAGGATATTGTTATGGTTTCAGCATGTCTACATCAATAAATATCAGTCTACAAAAGGACATCCGGATCGTCTTTAAAATGGCCAAGTTTCAGTGAAAAATTGGAATTAAGGACAACTTTTGCATGCCACCCCCTTAGAAAATTTTGAAAAAATGTAAAAAAAATAATTTTCTTTGGGTCCTGCAAATTCTTGTATGAAAACGATTGTGCTCGCTTGTATGAGTACAGAAATGCATGTCTTTTTGAAATCCGTCAGCATCCTGTCGAGTTAGAGCTGCAAATAACATATAATTTTACGTAATTTTTAAGTTTTAGCGGTTTGCATTTCTGTCGGTTATTTTTCAAATTGAATATTTGCATTTAGCCCATAAATATATATTAATTATGTATAGCATACTTTGAGGCTGCAATAATTTAAGTCTCGCCACTTAGCAAGCAACAAGTTACTAATAGCGCCATCTATGTTTCGTTGTTGCTGTGAATACTTAAATAAGTTCAGCCCGAAAGTATGCTACACAAAATTGTTTGCTGCCCGATGCAGACGTGTTATTAATAAATTATTAAAATGATCCTAGTTTGGACATATCCTTACACATTTTGGCAGGACCTGTTGCATTCGATTTGTCTGCGCGAAATCTATCGATTGGCGTTAACAAAGTTAGGGGTCATCTAAGAATCCAACACTCGTAAATTTTCGGCTTCAAGACTTAAGGGAAAATCGTTAAAAACACAAAATCCTGAATATCTCGAAAAGTAAAACGACGATTTGAATGTCCTTTGGCCAGTCGATAGCTTCATTAATTATAAGTTGTTTACTTTATATATCACTTTGATCCTGCCAAGGACTCCAAAGATATAGCTAATTTTGTGTAAACGGAAAACATATTTTATCTCAGCCGTTTGAAGGACTTTCAAGGATATTTTTATGGTTTCAGCACACTTATATCAACAGCTATCGATTTGGAAAAGGACATCCGGATCGTCCTTAAAATGGCCAAGTTACAGTGAAAAAATGGAATTTAGGACAACTTTTGCATGCCACCCCCTTAGAAAATTTTGAAAAAATTTGTTTCTTTGATCCTGCAAATCCTTGTATGCAAATCGGTAGTGCGGGCATCTGTGAACACAAAAATGCATGTCTTTGGAAAATCCTTCTAGAACCTGCCCAGTTATAGCTATAATAGGGATAAATGTTTGCATTTGCGCACCCTCAAAGTATGCTACAAAAAATTATTTACCACACAAAAATTGAATTTTTCTTTTTATTTTGTCGTTTTTTTTTATTAAATTCCAAATTAGTATTGTGTTTTTGTAGCATACTCATTGCAAGAAGTCACTTAGCGCCTGAAAAATAAAACTTCTTTGGGTTGAAAAATCAAAGACTTAATTTAACGTGCATTTTCAAACCTCTTTTCAATATCATAGAATCTAGCAAAACTTGTTTTTCAATCTAATTTTTAACATATTAAGAGTGAACACATTTAAAAAATTTCTGTTTCTTCCTCAGATTAAATTATTAAAATGCATCTATTAGGGTATAATATTCAATGAATTCCACAAATAATTATATAAAACATACATTGTATGTTGTGACAATTTATCTTAACTCGATCTTCTAAAAATGTGCAGTATTGCGTAAATAAGCCGTGCAGATCTGAATTTATGAAGTAAACGATGTTGTTTGGTGTCGTGTCGGGTTCCGATTCAAATGTTATGAAAACAAGATGGACTAATCCGAGCGGCTTCCGGTAAAGATGAGAATCATTTGTTATCGGCATCGCAATCATCGATCGATCTACATAAGTCTATTGAATAAATAGGTAAAGGTATTACATGTGACATAATTACCGCTGATTGGGTTGAATTTCCGTAAAAAAAAGAAGGTGATGCCTCAGCATCATCCTCTCACACCCCGCACATATCGTATGCCAAAAAGCAATATGCCGCTATACTCTACTCAATTGTTTCTCTCTTCTCTTTCCCTCTCTGTCTCTCTCTCTCTCTTTTACCCTCGACTGCATTAGATGCCTCTTTGACGATAAGCGCCGCTTTTCCGTGTTCGAGTTGGTTCCTTTTTTTTTTTATTTATTTTGGGTGTTCGTAAACGGAAACGCACAAACCCGCCAAAAAAAAAGTGGAGAAGAGTAGAGAAGCGAAAATGTAAGTGTAACTACAACTAGAAATGGACACTGGGTTTGTTTGTTCACTCTGATTTTGTTTTTGCATTTGCATTTGCATTTGTATTTGTTTTTGACGGCTACTCAACATTCGCCATGCCATACACTTTGACAATGATGGCAAATGAAAAATAAAACACTAAACAGAGTACAAGTGAGAATGAGTATTTGAATATTCAGTATATTCAGCGATTCATTCGTCTCCCATTCATTAGTCAGCGTGCCCATTCAGAGTTTGTTTATGCTGCGCCCTCTTTGAGCCCTGATGAGCTTGGCGCCTATTTGCCAAATTAAACACTTCGATCCGGCAGGCCCGACTGCACCCGATGGCCTCTCCAACGTCCACAGATCATTGCACATCAATCGCATCCTTTTGAAACTAACCAACTGTTTTGCTTCCCCACCCCCTTCCCCTTCCCTTTCCCCTTCCCCTTCCCCTTCCATCCTCTGCCCAACCCACTTCACTCCTCCTCCCCTACGCTCTGCAAACATCTAGTCATCAACACAGTTGCAAACTCTTGCAACATGTAAAACGCGTCGAGTTTATTTCCCTAAAAAAAAATGCAAAAATGGTTAGTGCTATTTAGTTGTTGTTGTTGTGTGTTTAAGTGAATGCAACGTTGGTTTACTTAAATAGTATATAAATTGAAATGTACTGCACAAATATTTTAGAAATTTATTTTAATATAAACATTCAATTAAATAACAACGTTTAAACATTTCTTACAAATATATATAATTTATATATAATATTTATAATTATAATACATATATATAAATTATATGATTAGTTTTTTTTTTTAATGTATTAATATTACCTGAAATGAGTATATAAAGTTCATTATTTAAAATATTCCACTCACTTAAGTTTAATTTAAACAATTCTTGGCTAATGTTTTACATGTTCTAAAAGTATATTTGTAATATTTATTTATTTCATTTTATACATTTGAATGAACATACAATTAAATACACATATTTGAAATATTTAAATATAATTTTTTGAATTGCTGTGAAAATTAAAGCAGTGCTTATTATTGTTTTTAATTCACTATTATTAATATTTCATTCATTTAGGTTTAATTTAATGTAATTTTAACATTTCATGGCTAAAGTAAAGTGTACCGAAATTATATTTGAAATATTTGAGAATTTTCTATTAAATTGAAAATTAAATTAAATACAAAATTTCCAATCGTTTCTTATAATTGTATACTATTAATTTATATTTAGATATCTTATTCATTAATATTATATACAATTACTGTACTATATTTTAGTTGAAACTAGTTTTTAAATAAATTTAAATCATCATTTAAAATTGTTCTAAAAAAAAAACGTAAAACTTCTAATCACATATTTAAGCAAACTTTCCGCATTCTCTGCAAAGATCAACATGCATAAAAAGATAATAAATAAATAATACATTAAAAAAAATATCAAATATTTATCAGTTATATCAAAGAGTGGTATTTTTTCAGTAGTTTGCCTAATCCAAGGAAAAGTGCTTTTAATACGCTGCACAATTGAAATCCAAATCGGAATCAAAATCACACATAGAAACACAAAAATGGAGTCCTTCGTTTTTTTATGGTTATTTTTGATTTGTTTATTTATTTATTATCGCATTTGAATGATTGCCATGCGGCGCGTTGCGAGCTGAGTGCCACGCCCCCTTGGCAGGCAGCTTTCTCGCTCTAAACTCATGTATTATGAATAAGTTTATTGTCGTGTGCTATGTCTATTTATTTAGTGGCAACACACCAGGAGCGGAGTAAGAGCCTCTGACAGGAGTTGGCATATAGAATCTGTGTTATGGGACTTGGGAGCTGGAGGAACTGGGAGAGCGGGGGGAGCAAGGGAAGCGGGCGGAGAAGTGTGCGACAAACAACCGAGCTCGTCAAAAAATCAACAAAAAGTGCGTGTTGATTTTCGTTTTATGTAGCTGCCAAATCATATTACGACATTTGTTATGTACCCAACAAGGGCCCCATTTTTACATCTCGAAAATCCCATTTAACGAGAGAATCAAATTTTGTTCACATGGACAACTCTACAAGATGTGGAAGGAACAGACTTACATAAATTGATGATGGATTTCATAACTCTTTGCTGCATTGAAGTTTACCTTAAGGAATCTGCTTGATTAGCGGAGTATTTACGCTCAGAAGTAATCGCAAAAATATTATAGGAAAAGCCAACAAAAAAGAGTTGGCATTTATTTCTAATTCTTTTCATAATTGTAGTTATCTTTATAATAGATCAACACATAATTTTAATGAAAATAACATTGTATTAAACAAAGAAATAGATTTACAAAAGCATAATATACATAAAAAGCAATACATTCGAAAAGCGTGATGACCAAATCAATAAAAGTATATATTCAAGATCAAAGACTGTATTATTTTCTATTGAAAATGAATTTCTATAAATTACTTATTGAAATTCAAATATAAAAATTAAATCAATTGTTGATAACACAATAAAATGTCAAATAAAAAGAAAGCTACAGTTCGTTTTGAATAAAAGTAAAATAGTGCGGTTTTATTCTTAAAATATACCAAATTAATCTACCGCAAAAAATATACCAAAGGCTATAAATAGTATATTTATATAGTGCTATATTCAAAATATACCATTGAGTGGCAAACATAACGTTTTCCCCATATAAAAGAATTGCTTAACAACTTCAAAAATTTTTGTCTGATTGCAAGCAAATTTTCGGTAATTTTAATAACAAAGCTTTAATACCCTTCTACTCTATGGGTAGCGATAAATACTTAATAAATACATTCTTTATGAATTTCCTTAAATAAATAAAAAGTAGATAAGTAACTAGTTTTGAGGTTGTCTTCAATGTGAAAACAGACGAAATGGAGATGCTATTTTGCTGGTCTTGATTTGAGCCATTAGTGGAATCAACAGCAGTGTTTACACACACACACACACACACACGCACCGACACAAAGGCATTCACATGCACACACTTAGAGAAAGGGCAAACGCTGGCCTAAATAGAACATTCTGTTCCCCTTTTGCTGCTGCTGCTCAAGTTGGTCTCTTTAGAGCGACGCGTCGCTGTTGTCAACGATGTGGAAAATGTTACGCTACATTTTAATTGAAAGGATAATCAGGCGCACAGCGGCAGGACATTAAGTGAGGAGCGCACACTCATTCAAAAAGGGGCAAGCATGAACACGTTGCAAGGAAGGACACAAAGCTGTGCAATAAATTACTGAATGTTGCAAATGAAAATAAATAGCGAACGCAACTCAGTCGCAGTCGCAGTCGCAGTCGCAGACGCAGACGCAGCATCAGCTTTTGTTGTGCTCGTCAAGTGTCCTTTTTGCATGATGATGATGATGATGAGGATGATGAGGATGATGACGTTACGGGGTTGCTTTGGTAGACCTCGCTTGTGGCCGGGCATGTGAGCCCACAACGTGGCTGGCTTTTGCTTCCGTCCGTCCTAGCAGCGATCCTCAAAGAGGCAGCCGAGAGCAGAGAGCGGGGAAGGGGGAAGGGAAGGTGCGCGATACTTTCTATGGCGCCTGTGGCGCAAGGCGTGTGAAGGACACGGCAGGACAACACAATGCTGCCAACTAAAGGGGTCGCCATCATCGTCATCGTCATCGTCATCGTCGCAATCAAATAAAAAAGCCAAAGAAAACGAATACAGACTGAGCTTGGCAAATGAAACTAAATAAAATTAAATGTGTTGCACAAGTTGCAAATTCATGCACAATCAAATGGAACACATGCTGCGTCCTGTCCAGGTTCTTTCGAATCCAAAAAAAAAGGCACAAAGGCAACCCGGCATCAGCAGCAGCAGCAGCAGCAGCAGCAGGCGGCAAAAAATCAAAATCAAAATAAAATTGTAAAATGAGAAAAATGAAGAAATGTAATTTTAATCGAATTCACTCGCCCCTTTCATACGAATAGTTTTTCCATTCATTCAAGACACACTCGAACACTCGAACACTCACACTCACACTCGCACACTCACACTCGCACACTCACACTCGCACACTCGAAACAGTTAAGCATTCAAGTGCTCAGCTCAGCGAACCTTATTAGATTCGTTCTCACCTCGTCTCGTCTCTTCTATTCAGTTCTGTTCTCTGTTCTCTGTTCGCTGTGTCGTGTTGTTTCTCTTTACGCATCCCCTTCAATGATTTGTGTTGTGCCAACAATAACGCTGGATGCGCAGCATGCTCCCCTCCATCCCCTCCAACCCCTCCATCCACCCCTTGGAAATGTGCTCTGTCAAAAAGCATTCTTCCACGAGCAATGCAATTAACTGAGCAACTGACTAACTAACAAATCTCTCGCTACGCGAATAATTAAAACAAGGCGCAACCCATTGCTAATTAACAAGGGTTTGCATTCAACAAAATAAATCAAATAAAAAATAAACCTTTGTTTGATCAGACTTCAATGCAATACACTTATTCTTTTTATTTTACAAATAGCTTTATAGATTTTTTTAGATATTAAGCAAAAAAGACAACAAACTATTCTCGATTTGCTATTACACACATATGAAAATAGTTTCAGAATTCTTACAAAAACATTATTACATCTAAATGCAAAAAAATCTTATATCAATAATAGAATTTGCCTTTTAAGATTTTAAATATGTTACTTGAAAACTTAAAACATTATTCAAGATTGGTTTGATTCTAAATTGGAAAGAAAAGAAAATCATAGGAAAACAGAAAAGAAGAAAACATATTTTAAGCCATCCAAAGGTAAATTAAGTTTGTTAACTTGAAATACTTATATTTTATACTTATTTTTTTGTTTATAAATAATAGCAATTTATATGAAATTTGGTATATAGCCCATAAATAAATGATTTGTATCATTTGATTCGTTTAATTTTTTTTTTTAGAATTTGTTCATTTTTAAATTTTTGACATCCTTCTCCTAGAGAAAGAGTTGTGTGTTTTACAAATTTTGGGTTGACATTCGCTTACAACGTTTAACCAGATTTTTGGGGAGCTTTTTGCATTGTTTGACAGTTGTTAAAAATGTAAATAAAATGGGGGTAGCTTAATTTTTGTCGCTTGCCAGTTGCGACACCTTCAGTCAGTCAGTCAGTCAGTCAGTCAGTGAGATTATTAAAGGCCCCTTGTTTCGGTTACCCGATTTCACAATTGACGCGACACATTCACTGTGTGTTTGCCCATGTAAAATATTATTTTATTTGACAGTTTGTCGTCTATTTGCAGCGTGACAATGTTGCCTTAGGCTAATGAAGGGGCTCGTCGCAAATAAAAAGGGGTTTCAAGTCGAGGGGCCTCAAGAGTGAATCGGAGGCGGAGGCAGTCAGTTAACAACATGAGTGTTAATATGCAGCATATCGAATGAAGAGTGAATGTTATTTTGATCCTCCGATCTCTCTCTCTCTCTCTCTCTGTCTCCTTCTCTCTCTCTCTCCCTTTCCTTCGAACGTCACTCGACATGTGCAACGAACGAAAAGGAAATCTGATTTATGTTGCGCCCGATGCCCGATGCCAAAACCAAACAGCAGTTGGCTGACATGGCCAGAAATTAATGGGAAGCACTTTGCAATTGAGTTGTCAAGCAGAGACGTTGCACATTCAACAAGAACAACAAGTGCGACGGCGCCAAAGTCTCGAGTCGAGTACTTCTTTTCCCTACCAGGAACTTCGAAATTAATTTGAGCAAAGAATCCTGTTGTGTTCTTTGGGTTTCTCAGCCTCAGCCTATTACTTAATCAATGTGCTCATTTGTTTTTAACTGGAACTCAACTCCAAGAGGCTGAATGCTGTTTTGACACAAGGCGGCAACAGCAATAGCAACAAGAACTGAGAACTATTTGTAATCAGCTCGAGCTGTAAGTGGACACTGCCAACTGTTATCCTTGCTCGTTGTGTAATGCACTGTAATTGGAACTGTGATCTTCTTGTTTTTCCTTTTTTTTTTTGTCGGTTCGTTGGTTGGTGCTGTTTCTAACGCGCCCCTCTTCAAGTAGCTCTGCTATCGCTACCTGATCTGAACTACTCGCCATATATATTTGTATAATGAGGCAGTTGTTCAATACATATTTATGATTTGTGATTAGGCAGAAAAAGAAAACAAGAAAACAAAACTGAGCTCAGTTTTAGATCGATCTCAAACAGCAACGAGAGCAGCTGTTGATCTCATTGCATATCATGATCGCAATTTGATAAGTCTGCGCATATATTACACTTAATCCTGTAATGAATTCTTTGTATACTCTTCCTGTTTTCTCTTTATCAAGTGCTTGACACCTCATTTATTTTTCCAATTTAACGCAAATCTATTAGCGTTTGTCACTTTTTTTCTTTGAATCAAATGTTAGCACATGTTATATACAAATTATTGTATATTTTTTGAACGAATTTTAGTTTCATTTTTAAACTAAAAATGCCTCAGCCTCAATTTATGTGATTTTACTAAATAATGTTTTTCCTACAAATTTAACACTTGAGAATATTCTTTCATAATTTCGAATAACAAGTTCAAATAATGTTTCGAATAATTATAAAGCGTTCAATATTAACAATTTTGGAATTGAGTTAATTCTAAGAAATTTTCTGCATTGAAAATGCTTTAGAATTAATTCAATTCCAAATTTGTCAACAGATTCTTATCAAACAAGATTTCACTTGTAATTAGCTTGCATAATAACATTCTCGATTCAACAGAAAAAGTTCAAGATTGTAGTTTTTGAAATCTTTAATAAGTTTATAGATTTTTTTGTTGTTGAGAAGTTGAATAAATAGTTAATTTTGTACACTACACTTTCGTTTGTGTTTTATACTTCATATATTGAAGTTCGTTTGATTTGAAATAGTTAGGCTAAGCGTTGTCCAACTATTTTAAAATTATTTAACTATATTTAGTCCTTATAATATGAGTATGAGGTTTGGCCTGAAAGAGTTTTGCCTAAAATGGGATGTCATGGTGCTTCATTGCTTTGCTGGTTCAACTACTTAAACCTAAAATCTAAAAACAAAAGTATTAAAAATATTGCTTAGAAAATGTATATCAAATATAGAATCAGCAATCCATCAATATTGATTGTTGGCAACAATTAGCAATGTTTAGTCGAACAATTCTAGTTATTATGCTGAATTGTGTATCGAAATTTCTGCTGTAGATGCGTTTGGTAATTATTAAATGAAGTCTGTAAAATAATCAAAGCAGAGGAACTAGCTATAATTATAAATTGCCAAGTGAAGTCTATATGAATGGACAAAGGAGAGGGGCTCGCTATAATTATAAATCAAGACATTTTGGAGGGGTGTTGAGAGTGCAGAGTGCAGAGTGCAGAGTCTGCTAATCAGCTGCCCAGCTGAGCGTTGGTCACGCACATAGGCCAGCTCTATGGCAAGGTTTACTTAGCTGGTGGTTGTTGATAGAAAGAGAGAGAGAGAGAGAGTGAGAGAGGAAGCTGACCAAACGCTTGACCGCTGGGTGCGCATGATTGGCCTCAGCATTGGTCTACCGCGGAAGTGACCAAAAGGCGACGCGTCGATTGCGATGCGACTCTCAACGCATGCGCAGCAGATTAGCAGCCAGAGTCGAGTCGAGTCGAGTCGAGTCGAGTCTTTGAGTTCGCAAGCGGATCTCTTTTGGGAGTGACTGGAGAGGGGGAGCAGAGGCGAGGCGAAGCGTCTTCTTTTGTTCGCACACGGACCGCCTGGCATGAAAATGAAGCTGTTTTCGGGGCAGGCAACGTGACAACAATGCCCCAGTTACGAGTTGCGAGTTACGAGCGAGCTGCGGGAACTTGCATTATTATTGTTGCACTCGTAATTGCCGCTCTGAGACCTAGCATTAGTGTCACGGCACGCAGTCACCCCTCCTCCCCTCCTCCCCTCCTCCCCTCCACCACTTCCCTGCTATAGGTTGCACATCCCTTTTGCCTTGCCCCCTACGGTCCACGGCTTCCGCCGCTCGGCAACCGCATCAAGTCGCATTGAGGACAAAGTTTCTTTTACTTTTTTCTCTGTTTACTCTACTCAGCTTGTCTCTCTCTCTCTCTCTCTCTCTCTGTCTGTGCTTTGGAACTTTATCGAGGCGCTGGCATGCAAATAAAAGAAAAGAAACAATCAAGGTTCTATGTAGTAGAGAGTTCTCGACTACGAGATATTTAGTACTCAAGATATTTCTAGTCTGACTACAAGTGTAGTTGGGAAATGCTTGAAAATACTATAATGAAACACAATTTAATATGAAAACTAGTAATCTCTCCCTCTCTCTCATTCACTCTGATTCAATCTCTCTGTCTTACTTTGAATCTCAAATAGAAAAATAAGTGCGAAAGCTACAGTCGAGTGTACGTGAATGAGAGCTAGACAATGCGGTATTTTTTTCTTGAAGTGTATCGAATGGAAATGCCACAAAAATACCAAAATATACTGAATGTGAATATTGATACTAACTAATTGAAACTAACTTGATTTGCGTACAAACATAAGAAGTGCTGTCGAAAAAGAATTACATCTCTTATAGTCTCTGAGATTTGTGTGTTCATACGGACAGACAGACAGACAGACAGACAGATGAACATATCTATATCGTCACGGCTGTTGATGCTGCTTAAGAATATATTTACTTTATAGGGTTGAAGAAGTCTCCTTCTGCATGTTTCATAGACGTACAAAGTTCAATACTCTTATCGGTTTAAATATCACTATTGAATATACTTATTTTATTGAGTTATGCAACAAAACTAATCAAGAGAATATGTGCTTTATGTACCCATTTCTATTATACTTGCCTACAGGGTATAAAAAGCATGCAAGTCTCTCACACACAACAGGCTAACGACTGACAGCAATGCGGAATTAAGCGACCGAAAAGTGGAAGTACTTTTGCTGCAAAACACACTCCACAAATGAGAGACACTCGACCAGCAGACGGACGGAAAGGAAGCTGCATTTGGCCAAAAACCAAAAACGAAAAAAAAAAGAAAGAAAGAAGATGCTATCATTGGACATGGCTGCTGTGTGTGTGTGTGTGTGTGTGTGTTGCAAAATGCCAAATGAGATCACATTATCACACAGGCAGTTGCACAATAGTTTTTGAGGCAACAACCCGCTGTTGTCTCGCTGACTATGAAAATTATAATTTCTCGCCTGATAATTTCAGTTAACTCACACACAATGTTGTCACTGTGTCTCTTGGCCACTGCTGGTCGATTTCACACTCACAATTGCCCAAAAAAAGATGAGAATGAGAAACACCGATTGAGATGGAGAGAAACAAGTCCGAGCAATTGATTCGTTGCGCCATCATCATCATCATTATCAACAGCAGCAGCAACCATTAACGAGACACAATGTAGCCTTAGTTTTTCTAGTTTTTTTTTTTTTTTTTCTTTCTTTGCTGCTTTGTCGTGGGGTCGACCACAATGATTTGGCCACAGCGGGTACTACAAATGCTACAGCTACTCATTCGCATCGGATCGGATCGGATCGGATCGCATCGGTTTGGTTTGGGATTGTATCGAATTGGCTCTCGTTCGATCGCAGCTCCATGTGATGAGCGTTTCTAATGCGTCCATTTATGAACTCTAAAGTGAAATCACAGCCTTCTTCTCTCTCTTTTTTTTGCTCTCAGTTTGAGCCTCTGGGCATTTGTCATTTTGACATTTTGTTGGGTGCCGCAATTTATGGGCAATTTGGCACATTTTTCCATGCACTTTTGCTGATGTATTCATTTTTGCATTGGTCGATGACGATGACGAGGACACCCTGCTGTCACAAATGCTTGCCTCGCTGCTTGCCACACGTTGCACGTCGCATATTGTCTGAAGTGCTAAGTGGCCGCGTGTTACCAATTTGTTGAGCACAGCTGCCAATGTACTCGTATACTGTTTAGTTGGCAGCACTTTGTGCTCTTTCCCTATTGTCATTGTCAACGGGAGTAAATGTTCAAATTGTTCACAAGCCTCAAGCATTGCGAAACCAGATTGAACAATTTGACAATTCAATCTAAGAGATTTTACCATAAACGAAACATTTCAACTATGTACTAAAATCATTTAATCATCAGCTATTTTGATTCATTTACTTAATTTTACTCATTAATACAAACTGAATGTGAAGTAGCTAAAATTTACTCTCTTTATGTATTGGAATAATGTAAGTTTGACTATTATCGATCTGGCAATATTAAATAATTTACATTGTTCTGTAAGCAGCTCTTATGTTACTATATGTAATCTTCAATAATGATTTAACTTTGTGTGTAATGCATTCACAATTTTAAACAACGCATATGACTACTTAATGGATTTCTTTAATCCAATGGAGCATATTGATTTAAAAGTTATTTAATAGAAATGTTGTATATATATTATTATATATTAAAAACTTGGCTTTTAATTGATACATGAAATATATTCAAACCTTTATTGAAGTTGTTTTCAAGCATAACAATAGGTGCTTAAAATTACATTGAATGAAAGCATTGCCACAGTTGATATTTTCAAGGAATAATTATAAATTAATCTGAATTAAATGATAAGGATTGTTTATACTTTTCCCATTAAAAAATTGAGTATGTTCTTTATATTACTTATTTGTATTCATTTCAAATGATTAAGTAGAATTGACAACTTGGCCAGTATTTGTCCTTAGTTTTTCTTTAACATGCTTTCTTCTAATAATGTTTCCTTCAGATAATCGTAATGAGGTGATCATTAATATATATACAACATTTCTATTAAACATCTTTTAAATCAATACAATCAATTGGATTAAAGAAATCCATTAAGCAGATGCGTTGTTTAAAATCGTGAATGCATCACATAATGTTGTGAGTGACTTTAGGAAACAAAGTTAAATCAAAATTGGTATTTCTTTATTCAAGATTACATAAGAGCTGCTGTAAATTATTTAATGTTTTCAAAGTCAAACAAGTGTGCTCGAATGTAAAATATTCGCTACTCGTTTATAATGAAACAATATCTTTAAATTATAGCAAAAAATATGTTTGTTATAATGATATAATGCTACATTCAAAATATACCATGGAGAACTGAGCCTGAGATCTACTTTTAACATTATGATTATCTGTAAATCAAAAACATATATTCTAAAATTATGGCTTATTTAAAACAAATTTTTAATTAGGAAGTATTTATTAGCAAAAAGTGATTTGTTCTTTGTCTTGCTTTCTAATTTATAATTTTTACAAACAATATTATTTATTTTTAATAGATTTTACTTGCAATATATATATATATATATAAGTGCTGCAGTACAAATAAGTAAATACAACTCTTATGCTATAACTAATACTGACTGAGAATTCGTAGTTAAAGAACTGACTTTAATGTTGCAATATTATTCCGACCGTCTCGGATATTTAATATAATATAGTATGCTATGTACTTGAACTTATGTATGCTATGTGATGCATACATACATATACATACGTATAAGTAATTTGGTGAAGGCAAAAAGGAAATGAAATGACCGGAAGTTAAATCAAAGCAATTCAATGCCAGGCAAAAAGAAAAAAAAATCCATCGAAAAGACCAGAATCAAATTGAATATAAAAGTCGATGGCACAAAATTGCATGCTAGCCACGTAACAAAACTAAATACAACAAATGTGTGATGTTGTTTGTGTTGTTGTTGTTGTTGTTGTTGTTACGGTCACCCTTAGCGAATAATTCAAATAAAATTTACACCTTTGACCGGTTGCCTTCAGTCAGTCAGTCATTGCAATATAAATACGTAGATAGACTTTTGGTTGCCTTGGCTGACCAAGGGACGACAAACGGAAATCCTTTTTCAATTTTATTTTATAGCAGAATGCACACAAACACACACCAACACACACACACACACACACACACATATGCGAACTCTTACACACAGATGTTGCAAGTTATAGCAAAAATATAAATTGAGTTGCCGGCCACTGAAGTTGATTATGGTCTACGCTTCACCGAATCTGAGCCAACAAATTTTCTCAATTCGGTTAAAAATCAACACCAAGTCTGCCCGCACACAGTAGCTTCCTCTCTCCCTGTCCTTCCTTTCCCCGCACCCCCACCAAAAAGTCAGCTCTATTAAGGGGCTGTTTTCCTTCTCCAGCAACAACAAAAACGTTGGCAACGAAGTCGCTGCCAATTTGGGGGCTGGCCAATACACACACTAGACTAACACGCTAAAGATGGACGCCCACACACATATAGTATACATATATAGACTATATTGTTTGTATGTGTGTGTGTGTGTGTTTGGGGCTAAGCCCTGCGGCTCACATATCAGCGTGCATTAAAACAAAGTGGGTATCGATGTAGAGTCCGGGTCCGAACCGCACCGAACTGAACCGGACCAGACCAAAGCGAACCGAACCGAACCACTCCGCCACCCTTCTGCTCGATGGGGTGTTGACTCAATTTGCACAAAGGGCAAGACACTAGCCAAAACTCAAAGTCATTTATACCGACGCACAAATACACTTGAAGCTCTGTAGATCGATTGTTATTTCTTGTTCTGTTTAAGAGTGTAAGAAAGAGAAAAGATTCTTATTAAGTTTCTCGTTTGTAAAGTGCTCAAATTTTCCCTACAGACAGAAGGTAGAAAGCAGTACTAGTAAGAAAGCAGTAGTATACCGATATACGAAATATTCCATTTGGTATATTTTAGTATTTTGTCATATTTGTACCGAAAGGAAATTTATGGAATAGAAAGAAGTTATAATTTTTTATGATATTTAATGTTTTGAATTTAGTGGTATAATAATGTTTTTAATTACGCAAAAAAAAAGAACAAACTTTTCTAAAATGTGATTATTTCTAAAATATGTTACATAAATTAGGCATAAAAAGTCTAATAAATTGTAGCTCGAATGTGAATTTCTTGTTCTGTTTTTTTTTTTATTATTATTTGCAGCACAAGAGAGTAAGCATAACTAATAATAAAATTGATTTTACTAAAAAAAGGTTAAATAAATTTATCAAAAATAGTTTGTATAATAATAATAACATTATATATTACACCCAGTCCTTTTTCTACGCGATTGTTGGTTCTGCCACTAATCGCGTAAAAAAAATCGCGTAAAAATGGTTAGTTTTCCAATATAAACTAACGAATTGGTTCCGAATATAAAAAATATCGCATATAACAAAATATACGCGCAAAAATATCAAAAACAATACAATAGGTTTCAAATTTCAGACTTATGATTTATTCATTCACAACAAAATAAAAAATACAAAACAGAAACCATATATAAAAGAGAAGAAAACAAAAAACCATAGGTAGATTTATTGAAGAAATCGTTGAATGCTGTTTAATCACTGTCATTATCCGAAATGGAAATTATTCTTTACCGCTCTGATATCATTAGAATTTGTATCAGAATCAATAGTAAGAACTATGGATTGATGCTCTGATTGATCCGACTTATGACTATATTTGCGATAATTGATACACATAGAGTAAAATTTTGTTGTTGGGACTTCCCCGTATTATATTCAAAAAATATTACGCGTAAAAATATGTAAACAAGCAAAAAACGCAAAAAAAAACAATCGCGTTAAAGTGAAAAATCCGCGTAAAAAAAGAAATTTGCGCTGCAAAAATAACCGCGTTAAAGTGAAATCGCGTAAAAAGAGATCGCGTAAAAAAAGGATTGGGTGTATACAATTTAAAATTAGAAAGATTTGATTTAACATATATGTGTGAACTTTAACAAACATATTTGAAGTACCTTGTATATTAAGGCAATTAATTTGCAGTCTACATTTGTCTAAAAAGTAGTTTGCTTGCAGCAGATAGTAAAATATAAATCCTTTGTAAATTGAGTGATATAATCTATGTATTCATACTAAAATTGCCATTGAAAGACATAAGCTGCGCCTTAATCTATGCTTATTACTGAGAACTTAGCGAAAGAGTATTGCGAATGTCGAGTGACAGTAATGAGACTCGCAGTTTTTTTTGTTAGGACATATTAAAACAAATAAAAAGGGTCGTCGCTTCTGGTTGGAATGGGGTGCGATGGGTGATGTGTGATGGGTGATGTGTGATGGGTTGGGTCTTCTTTGCGGATCAAAGTGGGCAGTGGCAGCTTTCACTTATCACAGTAGTTTGGGGTCCAAATTATTTACGCCTTAAGCCCCAAAGCCGATTTGTCCGCCCAGTCAGTCGATGGCTCGGCTCAATGATGCAACCCCCCTTTTCCCAGAGTTCCCCCCTCTCCCTCGCTCAGTTCTCAGTTGCCATTTTTGAACTAAACCTATCACACATTTTCCATCTATCCATCCATTTCGATTACCATTTTACAAAATGAAGTGATTCACATATGTTATGCAAGCGTATGATGATGTTAAGATCTCTCTCTCTCTCTCTTGCTCTCTTGATGTATGCAAAGTGGTCGAATTCTGGAAAATGGAAAATGGAAAAGTGCGGAACACCGGTCGCAGGTTAAGTTGCACTAATGTCCTTCGCAATTCCCTTAAGGATTTCCCCCTTCCCCATTGACGGAAGTGTCGGTTCCACTTGAGGCGCTAAACACTGGCGCCGGAATTCGTGTGAAAGGAGGCTGGGAATTCATTTGAGAGCGATGCAATATCAGTTTGCATAAGACATAAACAGCAGCGGGATCAAGTGCAACACAGAGCAATTGAATACTGTAAGGATAGAAGGACAAGTGTCAAAAATGTTTACACACACACAGTCGATGTCTCATTTGTCTCACTTATTAATTGCATTTCGATAATAATTTCATGCTCGTTAACGAGTCGCACCACGAACACCGAAACAGTCACAGTCACAGTCACAGACACAGACACGGGGTATCAGTTACAGGACAGGACAGAGGAGAGAGGACCCGCGTCCTCAGTCTCGTTTGTTGTCGTTTAACAGTCGCTAATTAGACGCACATGTGTAATACAAAACCGCATTAAAGCGTCACGGCCTTACTCCCGGTCGAAGGACCCAAATGCCCAATGTCGAGGGCAGGTCCTGCTGCAACGCGTTGCAACGTTGCATCGGTATCGGCAACGGACCACGATGAGTTCAGTTCCGGCGAAGCACTAAAACTGTCCCAATTGTAACGAAATTATACACTTGAACTTCTTAACTTAGCCCCGGGGTCGCACATATCACTCTTTGCGGTGACGGTGACTGCGAGTGTGTGAGTGTGACTGTGAGTGTGAGTGTGAGTATGAGTGCGACAATGAATGTGTGCGAGTGCCAATGTGAGTAAGTGGATTGTGGTGTGTGGTGTTTGCTGTTTTCCTACAATGCAATGCTAAACTTGACTTTACTTGCACGACAATGATACACAACAAAACCCCAAAAGTACTCGCAATGGTTATCGAAAGAACATTTAGGTATTCATTAGCTTTAAGCACGCGTTGCCAATTAATTAGAATAAAACCTTCTTGAAGCAAGATTTTAATCTTCAAATACAATTTTTGAAATCTTCAAATGCAAATTTAACATCGAAATTTTGTTGTAAGATATTTTCATCCTCAATTCTTGTAACAGAGTTTTTTTTTGTAAGATTGAAAAGTTTTTAAAATTAAAAGACTTAATCAATGTAGACTTTACACATTAACCAGACAGCTTGCATTGAAGTTGTTCTTTATCGTCAAGTTATTAACATTCAAAAATATAATCAACTACCCAAATAATCTTCTTTGGCTACTTATATTTCGACTTTTGTTTATTTATTTGACATTTAATGCCATCTTGACTTACATATGTATTTTTTTGGAAACATAGAATGAGGCCCTCTTAAACAACGAAATAAGTAAGTATAACATACTTGAAGTCTAAGATTGGCTATTCTAATGACAAAAAAAAATGCATCTTATTTTGAGTAGCTTTAAGAAAATGTTTAAAGAATACAATTTTGTTACATTTGTATAATAATTTGAATATTGTATTTAAAGTATTATTATATAGAAAATGTTTTTGCACATCAACTACTTTATAAATAAAATAAAAAATTATAAATATTTAACAAATTTGAATGCAAGTAAAAGCAATGATGGTTTGAAATAACATTTTGATATCTTCACACCTTCGTAACCAATATAATAATAGTTATATTTACTCATTTGTTAATCTTCTGTATGACTCCCTTTTACAAAAAGACACACATTAAACTTTCTCAAATACACCTAATAAAATTACTTATTTATTTTAATACTCAAGAAATTTGTTGGAATTCAATTGAGTATTAATCGATATTAATATAAATTGAATGATTTTGATTTTTAGTCAAATTTTAATATTACTTTTCACAATCATACTTACGTGGCAAAAAAAAAAATGTTGCTTTGCTCAGCTTAAATTCTTAGAGGGCAGCTTTAAATAAATCGTTGCCAACAGCTGGCTCCAAAAGCCGTGCAATCACATTTGCCCCCTTTCCTCTCCACCTCCTTCCATTCCCGTTCCCGTTCCCGTTCCCGTTCTTCACCCCACGTTGGACAATCTGAGGGCGATTTTCAGTGTCAGTTCTCGCTGCGTTTGTTCCACTCTCATATTTTTATAAAAATTTATTTCAATACTGAGCGAGTACATTGACGCTGTCAATGATATGGCTTTCTCTCTCTCTCTCTCTCTCTCTCTCTCTCACTCATCGGTTGTTCCTCTTTTTCCCCCTCTCCCTCGTCTGGGGTCTCGTGATGATGCTTGGTCATCGGCAACATTTGCATGCCTCATTTGAGGACAAGTTCCTCTTCATTTATTTATTTTATTGCGGCCTCATTCGCGTTATGAACTCAATGGTCTGTGGACATTATTTTAATAATTGCACTCTACAAGAATAACAACAAACAAGAGCAATAACAACAAACCCACTCTGTTGTCCTCCCACCGTCTTGTTTATTGTTGTTTGCCGCCATCGTCATCGTCATCGTCATCATCGTTGTTATTGTTGTTATTGTTGCTGTTGCTGGGCTCTCTTTATTACTCGCATTCCATTGATTTTCATGGATTTTCGTAATAAACTTTTGTATTGTAACTTTTTATGTAGTACTTGTCTTGCCCTGTTTGCTGTCCAAAGAACAAGAACGAGTTTCACTTGGCAAATTATTACAAACATTTCTCTCTCTCTCTTCGCTATTGCTGTCTCGCTTTGGAGGTAGGTAGGTGATAAACAAACCGGAAGACAAGTTGTCTAGCATTTCGGTTGGCCGGATAATCCATGGGCTAAGCTTTCACAAATGTTGTGGCCTAATTTATCTTGAGTGGATCAATTTGGTTTCGAAAACAAAACCAAAAAAAACAAAACAATCCTTCGATCGATCGATCGATCGTTCGTTCGTTTGCTTGGCAATCCTTCGGGTCCTTCGAGGATCGGATGACGTTGGCCAGGTTTTGTTACCATTGTGAATGGGTGTGCTTTTGTTTTGCTCCTGCTGCCGTTGTTCATTGTGTGTCCTTTCTTTTGCTGCTCGACCGAAAACGAAAGGGATTAGAACAAGTGGCTGAGGTTGCACAATGCACAATACGGTTCACAATGCCAAGTGTACGAGTAAGTGCATGTGATGTGCACACACATGAGGCTGGTCAAAACAAAACAAAGAACATACACGATCGATCGATCGAACAGATTTGAGATTTGCCGACAGTTAGTCTGGCATTCTGGCAAAAAGAGAAACATGTGCATAAACTACGCATATTAAGCCTAAGTGCGGCTTAGCCAAATGCTAATAGGTTCGCTAATGTGAAAGCACCGGCCACACATGCTCTCTCCATCTCTGTATCTGTATCTGTAAATGTATCTGTAAATGTATCTGTATCTGCTGTTGGCTGGTTGTTGGTTTTAAGGCTCTGCCACACAATGCTGAGCGGTGGCTTTTATTGTGTGCCGCCCATTTTTGTTCAAAATTTGCAATCTCCATTGTTCGACAAATTGCTGAACAATGCCCAAGCCAAGCGCCGGCGCTGCACATCGATCCCCAGGCTCAGTGCCATAGAAATTTGCAATGGAAATGCAACTGCAAAATATGCTCAGGTTTAGTTCAGTTCAGTTCAGTCTCTCTCTTACTCACTCTGTTCCTCTCGCTCTCTCTCTCTCTCTAGTCTAACATTAATTTTTCAATCACTAAAATATGCAAGCCTAAACTAACAAATCGCTTCGGCGGTTCCGTTCATCGATTGACGATGCCGCCAGGATGCGAATGCTGAACAAAGTATGATGAATACACAATGCACTTACAGGTGCCTCTGTTATTTCTATTTTGTAATAGTTTCCTGAACACAAACTGAACTCAAACTAGAATAAACAATTCTAAATAAAATACAACTTTTTAATTTCAGTTTTGTTTTTAACTTATCAATTGTATTCTTTAGTAATATTTCAATGCTAATTGTGACACACGTTTTAGTATAGAAAAATTAAGTTAAAATAGTTTATTTAATACCATTTATATTACATCTATGTTATGTTCATTTAACTTTATTAAAACATCTACAAAATCTAAAAGCTATTTAACTAAGAGAGTAAGTATTATAAAGATCCCAACAACAACACTTTGTTTTGTTTTACTTTTGAAATATAAGAATCATGAAAATTAACTCTGTTATTCTTATTATTATTATATTATAATATAAGAATCATGAAAATTAACTCTGTTATTCTTATATTTCATAGCTGTTTTCACAGCCAAGTAATAACTCCTACAGCAATTTAATATCAACCAAAAGGAGCTAATTGCTTATTTCATTTTATATGATATTTTATAACTAACTTTGACACAAAATAAAAATAATAGAAGTATAGTCATTCTGCTTTATTGAAATACTTTAAAAGATATTAAAGAGATTAATAATATAATATTTACATAACCTAAAATACTTACATAAAAACAAAACAAACAAATGATTTTTGAAATATTGTTTCCTTAAAATACTATTGAGATTTTTATCACATTCTTAAATATATTACTGATAATGGCATTGTCATAAAATTTCAACCTGATATCATAAACAGTCCCACCAGCTCATGAAATAAGAAATAGACCGAAATGTTTAGTCCGCGATGTTTAAATTGAACTTTACTCGATACTTTTTGCCCACAGTAGAACTCATCTTATATATAAAAAACCTTTCAAATTTTGATTTTAAATTTATTATCATCTTAGATTCAATATGTTAACTCATATTTAAATATATTATATAAAATATACATTTTTAAAATAATTTATATATATATTTATATATATTATTTATATTATTTTCATGTTTGGTCTTGGTTATTTTATTTATTATAATTTCAGTATGTCGCTTTACAAATTTATGTATTTCAAATTTAACGCAGATTTGGAATTCTCATTAAATTTTGTGTGCAATCAAAATAATAAATATTTATACATATATCTAAGCAGTGAGTGGCTTATTTTCATTAGAACTTTTTATTTAAATTGCTTAAGGTCTAAAAAAACCTGCCTTCAATAAGAGACTTTGCCATATCTAGTTAATCCAGTGAATATAATACTTTGAAATCACTTTCGTCGGCTTGGGAATGGAGTTCGTCGATGCGTCAAATTCAAACGCACACACACACATACACACATGAGGAGGAGTGATGCGATGTGATGTGTTGCATATTCACACAAAAACCTCAATATACCCGGGCTGAGTTATGGCTTTGTTAGAAGTGCAGAGCACAGAACAGAGCACAGAGCATAGAAATGTCAAAGTTTTTTGCCCGGATGTTGCCGTCCTTTCTTGTTCTTGTTCTTTTTTAGCGATCTGTTTTTTTTTTTTTGTTTATTTGCAGAGTGGTGTGCGCATTTTTTAAGCCAAAGCCAAAAGAATTTTTTGTTTTACGTCGATTTTTGTTTCTTTTTTTGTGCAGTTTTGTGGAGTTGGCTGTTGTCAGAAGTGGAGTGGAAATGGAAACTGAACCGGAATCTAGAGTGGACAGCACTAGGTTTCTAATCAGTGCAGCTTCCGTTTGCCGGGCCGTCAGTCAACAGAGCGCGATATTTGTCAACAAGCGGAACTATAAATATGCATGCAGTTTCCCCCCTCCCTCCCTCAAAAAAAGCATAGATAGATAGATGTAGTAGACCCTTGGGTCCCTTTTTTTTTGTGTTTGTGTGTGGGTGAAGCAGGCCTTGAAAATGCACTCAGACGAGTGTATTTAACAGAGGGAGAGACAGAGAGAGAAAAGAGAGAGAGAGAGAGAGAGAGAGAGAGACAGGGAAAACTCGCCTGTCGGAGCATTTCATTTCATTTCTACTTTTATTTCTGGGCACTACATCAATTGTTTTTTGTTTCGGACAAACGGGAAAATAAAATATATACGAAAATCAAAACTTAGTCAACAACAGCAGTAAATTTTTGTTTGAGCTGCAACAGAAAAGTAATTTAAATAAAACACAACACACAACACAATTGAATATTGCGCGAAAATTTCAAGTGGCAATCCTCGGTCGAGAGTTTTTTTTTTTAAACATTTCAAGACGAAGATGTTGCGACAACTGCAATTGAGAGTTCCCATCAAAGCGGTGCAGCTCAAGCGTTCCTTGACTTACAGTGAGTGCAAATAATAGTTAAACGTATCTGTTAGTTGCATTCCTTCCTCTATTAAAAATGCAGCTCCCAAGCAATGGCAATCTCGTGCCTTGATTGATGTGCTGAAGAAGCAGCAGCAGCAGCAGCAACAACAACAACAACAACAGTCGAAGCAGATGCAACATAAGGTGGAACAATTGATGGTCATCAAACCCGTGACCTTGATGGGAGGCTGCTCTAATGTGCCACGCCTCGAGTTGCCCATCAAGCGGCAGTACAGCGTTTGCCCCAAGCCCTACGAGTTGCAGTTGCTGCCACGTGGCAGCAGCAACCAGAACGGAGGAAACAACAACAACACTTGCGATCAACAATCATCGAACAATGTCGTGGCTTTGGTGCCCTTGGAGCAATCGCAATCGGATCATAAGAAGCCGCAATCGAAGATGCCGGAACAGCAGCAGCAGCATCAACAGCCATCGACTCGCAAGATTCCATACTACAATCCATTGAGGCGTCGCAGCAACGTCGATCCAGCACGCGTTCAGTACATCAAGGATCGCTTCAAGGAGCGCAACATGGAGTCCGATGCCAGCAAAAAGACGTCGGCCAAGAAGTTTGTCTCGCGCACCACTTTGCACTCGGGTCGATTGGACAAGATTGATTAGATGAAGATGATGATGATACGACCTCTCCCGACTTGCCGCCGGGATCTGTCCTGCCCCGTGTTGTGAATAGTTAGGCACTTCCTTCACTCTCCACTTCCTTCACATACAACTCCAAACAATTCCCGAATCTCACTACACAAAATGAACAAATGCGAATGCGAATGCGAATTCGAATCGAATCGAGATTCGCAAGCTCATTTTACTTGAAATAACCATAAATATATATTTTACTGTTTGTTAGCATTGCAAAACATCAATTCTATTCAAATTTAGAACGGAATTCGAAGATGGTTGAAACTCTACTCTGAAAATTTACTATTAGGAATATGTGCAAAAACTACTTTATAAGCATTATATAGGTTTATTTTAGAAAGCTAAAAGCTACACATATTATAAATTACGAGATGGTTTAAGAAATCATTATGTAGTATTCCTTATTAAGGTTTTCTTTTGTAATCAATTAAGTAAAGAAGGTAAGTAAAAATATTTAATAACATTTTTGTTGTTAAAGTGCAAGTTTAATTTTGAATGTCTTGCAAGTTTAAGAGTTATCGTGAAAAGTCACTCTGTAAATGGTTTTTTTTGTAGCCACTACCAATATACCAAATATAGCGTACGGTATATTTTCGTTGTTGTTCATTGTTGGTATAATTTAAGAAGATGGTTGTATTGCAAAGTCGAGCTGTAGCTTTCTCTTATACAAGTTGCTGTTAAAGTATGCAATGAACTTTCATTGCTCGACAAGTTTACTAAAACACTAGTTTATAATAAGCACAGTCTCCACATTAGTATAAAATGATATTCGATTACAGGAGCTGCATAAAAAGTAAATATACTATAGTTCAGCATGTAAAATATCTCTCACAATTGCTGCAACCTAAAAGTTCTTTACTTATTTTAATTGAGTATAATTCAATTGCAATTTCACAGGACTAGTCTTATGATAAATCGCACAAAAGATATAATATTTGCAGCATCTTTTAGCAATTTTCACACTTTTGATACATTTCTCGATAAATTTGCTAAATGACAACTTTAACTAAGTATGTCAGAAAATCAGAAATACGCAAATCGGAAATTGTTGAAATCTGAAAATTGAAAATTGAAGCATTCTCAATATTTGATGGCTGCCCCGTTCATTCGTTCATTCGTTCATTCATTCATTCAATCGTTGGCCTAGTAAAGTGACTTTTCTTGCTTTCCTCTGCTCATTGTCCGTTGTCTGTTGTCAGTTCATCTGTATTTCTATATTTTCTTTTTGTTTTTTGTTCGTTGTGTTGTTCGTCTGTCCATTCAGCTGATTTGAGCTAAGTGTTTCACTTTCAGCTCCGTTTGATGTGCACACCCAGAAGAAGAACAAGAAGAAGAAGAAGTAGTAGCTGGAAGCTTTTTGGCTGTTTTGCTTTTTCGAGTGTGTGCGCTCTCGTAAAATCGCAAAACTCAACTTCACTCGAATGCCATACACACACACACACACACACACACACACACACACAGACATATATTCAAACGCGAAATGGGTATGAGTGTATTGGGTACAAATCACACTAACCGAATACGTCAAGGCAGTAGCAGTAGCTTAGCTACAACAACAACAACAACAACAACAACAACAACAAGAACGACTATAACAAGTATACGAGTAGTAGATAGCTTTGGCTTTCCCTTGAGTGCGTCCAACAGCAGCAACAACAACAACAGCAGCAGCCAGCTCAATATCACAAAAAAACAAAACAAACAAAAAAATACCCGCAAAAAATCACATGACCATAGAAAGAGGGAAGGATATGCAAGAAGCACAAAAAACAATAGCAGCAAAAACAACAAAAATGAAAGACAAAAAGTGCCAAACAAAAGCTGACTGACTCTCTACAAAACCAAGTTGGAACGGAACGGACGCGGTATCGGCACGCTTGGCGCTTCAGAGTTGGGCTTGAGGGGTTCGAGCAAAGAGCAAAGAGCAAAGAGGTTGAGGGTGGAGGCTTGGGATTGACTTTGACTCCAGCCTTATATCCTGTTTGTGCAGAGATTTAGCTTTGAGCTATGGATATCGCCTGGCGATGCTTTGTCAGTGTTCTGCTGCTGCTGCTATTGCTGCTCATCGATTCAGTCGTCGTCTCAGTCGATGAGGAAGACAGGAAAAGGGACAGGGACAGGGACAGGGAGAGGGAGAGGGAGAGGGAGAGGCAGAGGTTGGGAAGCATTCATTGAGGCATTGAGGCATTGAGGCATTCGAGTGCGAGGCCCCGTTTTGAGTGTCGGTGTCGTGCAGCAAGTTTACATGCTGTCAGTGCAGCTTTTTTTTTGTTTTCGTTTGTTTTTTTGTTGCCGTTTTTTAATTACATCCTTCACCGTTGGGGTGCATCAAGCATACGTCGCTTATGACGCGCCTTTGGCAAACGGACACAAAACAACAACAACAACCAGAGAAGCAGACACAGACACACAACAATGACAACGAGAAGCACTAAGAAACAAAAGGCATACCTTGTAGACGGATACTGCAACTGCCACAGCCACTGAAACTGCCACTGCAACTGCAACAAGCTGCATCGAATACATCAGTGCAAGTTAGCATAGTTTGCTGCTCTTCGCTGAGGCAGCCCATTTGCCTTCCACTTGTTGTAGAGGGTATTAAAGACCCACAAAAAAAAAAAGGGACTAAACTTTTACTTGGTTTGGCTTGGCCTATGTGTGGCATCCTCTTGATACCATTTACTTAGTAGGCGAAAGGAGTTTTATAACTGTGTGGCAACAGTCAACGAAGCATATAATAATAACATTTATACACAGAGAGAAATATGTAGATTGAAAAGTAGATTGCAAAATCTTAATTGAAGACTTTCTCGATTTTAATAAGAAAACTCTTGAAATAAGATTTGTAGCTTGAACAAATTTAAAATCATGATTTTTGTGTTCAATTTGCATTTTAACATGAAAAACATCTTATTTTAAGATTCAACTCTTGATGCAAGAATGTTTTATTCTAGATTGAAAATATAATTGTAAATCTTGAAAGATCTTTTCGATCTTTGGAAAATTTATGACACAAAATAATAAACTTAAATTTCTAGATTGAGCAATCTAGAATTTTTTTTTAGAATTTTGATTCTCATTTAAAAGAATAAACCTTCTTGGATCAATTTTGATATTATATTATCAAGATTTGAAAATTTTATTTATGATTTTAGCAGGTTTTTATACCCGCTACCCATAGGGTAGAAGCTGTAGACGGCTGAGACGATATAGCCATGTCCGTCTGTCCGTCTGTCCGTATGAACACCTAGACCTCAGAGACTATAAGAGATAGAGCTATAATTTTTTTTCGACAGCATTTGTTATGTTTGCATGCAGATCAATTTTGTTTCAAATTTTTGCCACGCCCCCTGCCGCCCCCGCAAATCAAAAAAATCGAATAACAAGCGTAATTTAATGCTAGAGTTACGAATTTTCGTATATATAATAATAACTATAGTAGTTATGATTCTTGAAAATTTGGTTGCGATCAGATAAAAATTGTCTAAGTTATTTAAGAAATACTTTTGTATGGGCAAAAACGCCTACTTATTAGGGGTTTTAGTTGCCTTGGCCGACAATCTGGTATATTATGCCGTCTATGGTATATTTTGAATGTGGTACTATATCGGTATAACAAAAATACCATTTGGTATATTTTTAGTATTTTTGGTATAGTTTGAAAAAATTCCGCAATATTTTGCTTTTAATCAAAATGGGTAGCGGGTATCTCACAGTCGAGCACACTCGACTGTAACTTTCTTACTTGTTTATTATAAAGTTGTCAAAAAATATCGCTGGAATTTTTTCCTAATTTTTTCAAGCTTTTCTAAAATTAACTGTTAGTAGAATTAACCGCTTTGAAAAACAATTTAAAGAATTGTCTTTCCTATTTATTATCATTTTAATTTATTATATTATGATTAATTATTTTATTGTTTATATAAATATAGTTTTGATGTGTTTGAAATTGTGATGAATCGTAGAACTCAAAGGAATAAATCACAATGACCAACAACAAATATTTGCTATATTAGGTATCCCAGAGTGAAGCACACACACACACAGACACACACAGCATTAGCTTGCTTATCTCTCTGGGATATTGAGGACTATCCGTGTTTGTATTGAGCTAGCATCGTCCTTGCTCTTTGTTGTCCTCCGTCGTTGACGTGGAATCGTGGCGCATCGTTAGTTTATTGTAAAATTCCAATAAATGCAGTTTAAGTTGAAGCGTCTCGCCTGTGAAGCGATTCCCTGTTCCCTGTTCCCTGTGAAAGTCAGCAGAGCAAAAAGTAAACCAAAAAATGAAGGGAGAAACTATGGAGTAACGAACCCATTCCCATCGACCTCTTTGTGGGGAGTGTGGAGTGTGGAGACTGAAGCTTCCTAGCTAAAACTGCGCAACTGAGCGGTGCACAATAAAAAAGAAAGAAGAACACAAAAAAACAAGCGTAACGAGCGAAGGGAAAGCGGAGAAAATGGAAAAATTGGCCACTCCACGCAGGAGCAATGATAAAGCAGCAGCTGGCGAAGGAGAAGTGGAGAAATAGCGAAAGACAAAAGGGAGGAGAAGGTTGAAAGTGGAATTGGAGAAGTGGGAGAATATAAAACTGTAGGAGATGTTGAACCAACGCAAGTTATGGTTAGCCAAGTCTTGGCCAGGTGAACCAGCGAAATCAGCTTTTTGCTTAACAATCACAATTTGTTTATACTTTGTTAACTCATCAAGTCCATTTATCACTTTTTAACAAACTTAAATATATGTCGACTCAATTTATATTTGCAATTTTTTCTACTATTTGATTTGCATTTTAATTGCTTATGGACAATAATTAGTCTAAAGTAAATAAATTTATAATTAAATTGAACTGACAATTTTATTACACATAAACCTGGCTATTACATACATATATACATATACATTATATACGTAAGTAATTAAATACTTAGTGCGCATAACCATTTGTTTTCTAAATTATTCAAAATATAAAATGGTATTCAATAAATGCTTCACAATTATGTTATAACAATTCGAAGTCCAGTTTTTGAATTATTAAATGGGTTGCTGAATTAGCTTAGTGTTTACTAATTTTATGAATTTAATTTAAATTAATAAATATTTTAATTTTTATGTAATTACTTTTTAAACAAAATAGTGCAAATTTTCTTATATGAAATGAATCAATTTTATTTTTTTCATAAATCAATTCAAATTTCATTTGTTTTTTTTTTTCACAAATATGAATTACTTCACAAAGTAATTTAAACTTAACCAAAATAAAGTAAGAACATAATACAATAAATCCATTATTTGAATTTTTCAGAAATGTAGTTTACAAACGAAGGGATTCATATTTTAAGGAATGTCAAAAAAAATAAACTAACATATTAATATCGTTGCATTCGTTATAAATTGCGATGACTAAAGTAAAACACTTTGCTGATGAAATGTTATAAATATTAGCTACTCTATACAACAATTAAATACACTAGTTATTAAACATATGTAAGTTGAATCAAAATAACATTAAATTTTATTGATTATTTAATGAAACTAAATGAAATACATTAAGCATTAATTGGGAATTAATTATTGTGTTAAGAAAAACTAAATGAAATACTTTAAGCAAATAATATTAAATATCATAATCTAAAAACCTAATATACAAAATGAAATGTATTAAAATATAATAAAAAACTTTGCTTTTTCTTAAATGATGTAATTTTTCTACATTAAAAATTAAATTTCACACAAATTGCACTTTTCTCTCACAGATTATTAATGTTGTATTGCTAATTAAATGATATCGCAGATCATTTTTTTGTATTTTAATTTAACTATTACTGTGCTGTATTATAAATGTTACCTATTGCATTCAACACAAATAAGATGAAATGAAATTCAATAAAGTGCTTTTAGTTCTTTGCAATGTTGTTAACTGCTCGAATGTGCAGCGCAATCGTGAGCTCCAACTGGCTGCACAACTGGCACAACAGAAATGGCGACAAACCCACTTGACCAGGGGCCGACGGAGGTCAGGTCAGTTCAGTCCAGGCCGAGAACAGATTGAAGAGATTGGCACCCAGGCACTCAGCTCAATTGTGCACAGCATTGGGGATTGGAGGATTGGGGATTGTGCGATGTGTGCCGATGTCGATGGGCGATGGCGATGCCGCATCCAAGGCCATCATCGTAGTCATCATTATTGTTGTAGCCATGCAACAACAACATCATCATCATCATCACCAACATCATCATCATGTTGTTCGAGAGAGTCGCTTGCAGTCGTCAGCTCTTGGGCAGGTAACGGTAACGGTAACGGTAACGGTAGCGGTAACGATGCGGCCCAGAGCAGTTGCCGCTGTCGCGTTGAATCCCGACATCCTTTGCATCCTCTGGCGCTCTGTCGCTCTGTCGCTGTTGATGCCATTGGTACTTTGGGGATTTTGTGCAGATTTACATGCAAACAATCAAGATATGCCAGGCTTTCAAGTGCCACTGCACTGGGACCTGAATCTGAATCTGAACCTCAACCTCGCCTCCACATCCACATCCACATCCACGACTTTCGTAAATGACTCTGACTCTGACTCCGACATGGCCATGGACACGGATACGTATGAGGAAGGGGGAAGAGGGAAGAGGGAAGGGGAATGGAGGATTGTGGCCCGTACTTTTGCCAATACGTCATGTGCGCAAAGGGCAGACAGAAAGAGACTCAACTGAACTGAACTGAACTGAAGTGGAGGGGAGGGGAACGGGAGTGGAGAGGTGCGGGAGTGGGAGTGTTGCCATGTTTAGCGATGCCCTCGTTGCACGTTTGTTTGCTTTTCACATCTTTTCACCTTTGATTTGCCATCGTCTCTCTCTCCCTCTTTTACCTCTCGTTATTTACAATGTTTGTTAAATAAATATCTACACATGTTCGAATCCTCCTGCTTCACAATCCCCAATTGGCAAGTCTTCGAACTTCGAACTGACGTTGTCTTTGGTTAATATTATTGGGTTTAATTCAATTGCTACTTACGTATGCTAAATGCTAAATGTTTTCTTTGCTTCTGCAATTTGGGATTACTTTCTCTCTCTCTATCTCTCTCTTCTCTCTGTCTCACACTCTTTAGTTTCTATCTGTCTTGTCGCTCAGTTCTCTTTTTGGCCACTTGGTGTTTGTTTGTTGGCCTTGTGAATGCTAAAGGCGAGTTAATTATTTAATGCCTGTCACCCGGTGGCTAACACTCGGTGTTAAATGCAAATTGGCATTGTCACTGGACAGCAGCAAGGACAATAACAAGGATATCAGCGAACAGCAAAGCAACACACAGCTTGAAACATGGCACAGTTAACCCAAGCGACACATTCTCTCTCCCTTTTTCTCTCTCTCTCTCTCTCTCTCTCTCTCTCTCTCTCTTTCTCTTTCTGCTGTCGAGCAGCAGGACATCGCGACATCTGTAGACCTGACTCTTAACAAAACAAGTAAGAAAGTTACAGTCGAGTGTACTCGACTGTGAGATACCCGCTACCCATTTTGAATAAAATATATTTTGCGGTAATTTCTCAAAATATACCGAATATACTGCAAAAAATACTAAAAATATACCAAATGGTATATTTGGTATATCGACATAGTACCGCATTTAAAATATACCATAGACGGCACGATGTACCAGATTGTCGGCCAAAGCAACTAAGAGCCCTAGTAGGTAGGCGTTTTTGCCCATACAAAAATATTTCTTTAATAACTTCGACATCTGATTGTCTGATTACTGGAATCATAACTACTATAGTAATTATTGTATATACCAAAATTCGCAACTCTAGCTTTAAAATTACGCTTGTTATTCGATTTTTTGATTTGCGGGGGCGGAAGTGGGCGTGGCATAAATTTGAAACAAACTTGATCTGCGTGCAAACATAACAAATGCTGTCGACAAAAAATTATAGCTCTATCTCTCATAGTCTCTGAGATCCAGTGTTTCATACGGACAGACGGACAGACGGACATGGCTATATCTTCTCGGCTGTTGACGCTGATCAAGAATATATATACTTTATAGGGTCGGTGATGCCTCCTTCTACCTGTTACATACATTTCCTGCCGGCACAAAGTTATAATACCCTTCTACCCTATGGGTAGCGGGTATAAAAAGGAGAGAAAAAACTGTTACAGCAACTGGCAGTCAGACATTGTAGTAAACCTTTCTTTTTTTTTTTTTTGGTCACTTGCCTCCCCACCAACATTGCCCCCACAGTAGCCGGATGAAACAGGGTTGCTTTAACTCCACGCCAGGGTTGCATCGCCATTGCGACTTCAGGGTGGGGCTGAGATTTTAATGCGTGTTTCTTGCCACTTTTTGGGTGGACAAAAGACACAACAACATGGTGTCGCGCATGTCAAAGACTATTCTTGATCTGGGGTAGCTCAGAAAAATGTTGCCAACTCTTGCTCTTCCATTGGCCACAGATTATTGCAGTAATTAACACTCATATTATTATAGCATGCGATCGGAAGTAAAGAAACATTTAGTTGACAGACAGTTTAACAAAGAGAATTTCACTGGGAATCTTAATGTAATAACAAAAATTTATTTTGGAAATCATGTTGTTCGTGGGAATATTTATTCGATAAAATAAATTATTAAAATACAAATCTTAATAATATTCAAATATTTACTGAGCTTGTAAAACACTAAAATAAAATATTCATAATTTGATTTAAACAATATTAAAATTATAATGGAAATATCTTTAGCATTTACACAAATATAAAATAAAACAAAAATTTTACAAAATATATTTACCAATAATTGTCAAACTTAACAAAAATATAATAATAATAATTTAATTTAAACAAGGCATAAGGTTTTTTGTGGTCTATTTTTCGTATATTTATAGAATACGATTTTACTGAAAATAAGTAGAGGGTATCTCATAGTAGAGAACACTTGACTGTAGATTTCCTTTTAGTTATAAATGCTTTCAAAATTACCACAATATTAAATAAACTAATAATGCTAATCAAACGGCTCGCCAATAAAATCAATTTCTACCCGGCACAATATTGAATATTTTTTATGAAAACTGCTATTTAAAAGCAATTATTTTTTGTAGGTATTCATACAGAGACTAATTTGTCAAGCTAACAAAAATATAAATGTATTTATAGAGCATACAAAAAGCAAATTAAATTAATGTAAAAAGAAACGCTTATCTTAAAGAGCATACAAAAAGAGATAAAATAATAAAAACATATACTTTAAATACAAATTTCAATCCAATCAACGAAACTTATTAAGATAACCATGATTAAATGCAATTATTAAAATGTTAGCTAAATATTTAAGAATTATATTTTTATAACATTAAGAAATACTTACATTATTACCAACATTTTAAGAAATTGCTTAGTTGCAATGAAATTATTAAATATACTTATTATTAATAAAAGGAAACTTTGGGAAATTGATTAGTAATGTAGTAATTAACTTATTTAACTAACTTATTATATTTATACTTTTCGTGTTTAGTAATTATGTATTTGTCGTTTTTCTTAAACAAAATATTATTTATATAAAAGCAATTTTACGTATAGAAACTATTCTTTAACTAAAGAACTTTGCGAGTGTGAAAACTCCGCTAAGAGATTTTGAGAGATTTGTGTATGGTCAGCAAATTGGGGACTGAGTTGTTAGACCAGAAGAATGTGTCTCTTTTTTTTTTTGAGACCTGAGCTGATATTTATGAGTTTGCTGCGCACATAATCATTAATTAAAGAGATTAGGAAGCGGAGAAACCACAGAAACGCTTCGAAGTAAAACACTTCCTACAAAAAAGAGACAGAGAAAAAAGAGAATACAACAACAGCAGCATAAAAAAAAGGACAAGAGACAATACAAAAGTGTTCTCGGTATTTTAATTGAGTTGTACGCATGCCAGACTTGAACTAGAACAATGCACAATTTGGGCACGGTGCGTGATTTAAGGCAAATCCCAAAAATTGTGATAATCGACTTTGATGCCGCCTGTCGCCGCCGACAGTGCATGTAACATTTGGATGTAGATGTCGTCGCTCCAGCTCCTTGACGTGGTATCTCCTCGAGATGCACTCACAATTGGCCCGAGATGTCGCCTTTTGCACCGAGACAACGACTGCGAGAGAGAGAGAGAGGGAGAACAAAGGACAGTTGTGAGATGGCTCTGCTGATAGCCTAAATATCCTGTTGTGTTTTCCACATGCTTCTCCTCCTCCATCTTTCCACTCAGCATGGCTGATGTCTGAGATTCGGACAGCCGCTGCTGCCGTTGCTGTTGCTGCTTTTATTACACAATGTCAGCAACTGCGATTGCAACAGCAACAGCGACAGCAACAGCAACTGCGACTGCGACGACACTTGGGTGCAAACGAGCCGATTATTGCCGCCTGATAATGTTCTAATTGCCCTGCAGTGAAAACTAGTCGGCACCCGGAGACAAAAACTAGCGCAAACCAGGACACAACCAGGGCTCCTACTGTTTGGCCTTCGCTGCGGGATCGCCTTTTAGCCTTTTGCCAAGAATAAAATAAAAGAGACAAAAAAAAAACAGACGGAGCCAGTCGAGACAGAGTTAGTTGAACTGCACTTCCCAGCACACACACACTAACACATGACATGCTGTGTCTTTGGTCTTCTAACATATCTTATATATTCCATCTTCTGTTTCATGCCATCCTTCTGTCATTTGCTTGTAGGTGTTTTATTTGTCATTGTCTTTTCTAACATACTTTATTTGCTGTTTAATATCATGCCGAGTGGCAGCAGAGCACTTCATTAGTGTCGTACGACTGCATATGGTTTAGCTATCTTCCAACTTCTTCTTCTTCTTCTTCTTCTTCTTCTTCTTCTTCTGCTTCTTCTTCTTCTTGTACTAGACAGTCTGCAGTCGGCAGTCTGAAGTCTGAAGTCTTCCGTCCACTATCACTAACCGCAGTTGGTCGCATTCTTGGAAACAAAGCGGCATTCCTTATATCACAAATAACTGCAATTCTATTTATTTTCCAATTTCGGAATTTTGTTCATGGGTTTGTTTTGCTATTACCAACATTTTAAAGGAGAACTTAAGGAAATTGATTATTTAACTAACTTATTCTATTTCCTTTCTATATTGTCAAACTTTTTTATTCATTATTTTATTAACAAGTTTTTATATATAGTTATTATATATATTTTAGTATTTCTGAGTTAAAAAAGAACAATCATATTGAAGCTTAAACTATGTTATTGCATCCCATGTTTAAGTGTTTCAATATTATAAAATTATTATAAAGCATTAAATATAAATTCATTTATGTATACATAATCGTTAGATATAATAAAAATTTATACTAACATATTTCTAAGCTTTCGCTGAACTTAAAATTAATGGAATACAAATTGTGAAAAATCTTGAAAGTAATAACATATTTAATTCATATTCAAATGTTGAAAATAAAATATATTTATTTAAAGACTTTAAATAAACTGTCTTCTTGACAGTTGCATACAGTTTATATTTTGAAATCAATTTTTTCTGTTTTAATACTAACTAATAAAGGATTTTTTATGAGGCAGTTGAAACTAGATAAGATTCATCTGTATTCAAAATAAACAAATTTATTGGTATATATTTCAGTTCAAAATTAACACGAATTCGAGTTCTTACTGGAGAAATCACGATATATACTTTTATTATATGAGAATATAGTTTTAATTGGTTATAGTACAAATGTTTTATTTTATCGGTGAATTATTCAATAAAATAATATATGGGAAATATAGAATTCATCTGTACAAAATACAGTAAAAGTTTTAGATCTTAATAAAGTAAGAAATCAAATTTATAAAATTACTTTTACTGCTTACTTTAAGTTGGCAGTTGTTAAAGAAAAGGATTTAAATGTCTTTAAGTCCTTTCCCTTAATTGTTTCATTGATAGCATTAATATTAGGTACTTTCGACTATTCAACAAAGCAAAACGAACATAAGAAGCATAAATGGATTAAAGACAAACAAAAAAAGGTACTTTTGTATCCATTTTTGTTGTCGGCCATTTACTAGCATATTTTGAAGTGGTCGACAGCCTTTGGCCAATCAATTGAGCGATAAAAAAAGAAGCGATTTTCGTTATACGCTTTGCAGGTGAGTGAGCAAATTTTGTTCAAATATTTATTGTTGTTGTTGTCGCAAAGCGATTGAAAGAAAGGCTTCAAAAAAAAAGTATGGAAAGCAATTGCGATGGTCAATCCAGTCCAGTTGGTTGGAGGAGCATAAAAATAAAAAGAAATGGTGAAATAAACAGTTAATGAAATGGCTAAATAAACGGTTAAATGGCAAAGAATTCACAGTGCTTTGCGTTTGCGTTTCGAGATTCGATTTTGCATTAGGCTGCTGCTGGCTTTTGCAATTTTGCTTGCAGTTTTCCCAAATACAATTCGCTTTCATTGCTCGCATCCTTTCGCTTGAATCCTTTTTTCAGACGAAATCGGCGGAAGGAGTGAGAAAAATGTAAGCCTCAAAGTACTCAAGAAAAAAATGAAACGAAACCGTAAAAAGCGAAAGAGTTTGGCCGCGTGTTCGAAGCGTGTCAGGTAGTCGAGAACTTCACGAGGATATGTTGCAAATGTCCTTGACTTCAGCGGACCATTGCATAAAGTTGCCTGGCAATAACACACAATGACAATGGCCAGGTAGATTTTAGCCAGAAGATGATTCAACTCTATGCAACCCGCAAAAACCTCAGCCTGAGGATAGTTACTGGAAAGGACTCTCTCTCTCCTGTAATTACCAAGAAGTTGAGGCCACGTTGAGGCTGAGAAAGACTTTTGTTTTCTTAAACGCATAATGCAATTGTTATCTCAATGTTCAGCTGAAAGCAAGTGGCGATGCCGCATTTCGAGGTCGTGTCGGGTCGGGTTAGCTGACTCTTTGGAGCCGAGAGTATTCGCTTTCTTTAGCAGAGATCCTTTGGCTTCAACAACTTTTGGAAAGTCTTCTCAACGAGTTGCACTTTGTAATCCTTGTTGATTCGCTGAATTTCAGTCTTGAATGTTGGATGATCTTGGTTAGGGGTCGCAGCTGAGAATCTCTAAGGAAGAATCTACCACAACAAATGGTATTCAAGTCACTGGCACTTAAAATCTAGGAACTTTAAAGGTCCATCCTTAAAAAAACTAGGTTGCATATACAGAAAAAATATAGATTTTGGTCATAGCACTAAGAATTTGCACTTAAAAGTGCGTGTTGAACATGAAAACCTTAATGTTTCATTTGATATAAGACTCAAGTTCTTATTAATAAGAGAAAAAGGAGAAGACCAAAAAACTTATTATAATATATATTTATTTATTATTTAATTAGCATATTCAGTTATTCAGTTGTATTGTTAGTTAATCTCTCTCTACTTACAAAATACTTATCACCGATTCGCGCAGCATTTGAATCTCGGACCTTTTATCTTATACTGCAATGAATAGTTCGAAAAAGCTCGACTATCTGAGCTATGAACGAAAATACTCAAAACTAGATAAAAACTTTATACGAACTTCGATGGATTTCAGAATTTTGTAACCTAAATTTTGAATTTATGGTCTTATTTTAAGAATCTGACATTTTCAATACCAATATTTAAAGATTTAAGAATTTGTTCTTAAAGAGGTTTAGGAACACAATTCTTAAAACGAAAGTTCTTCATTTAGAAACTGGTCTTTTTTTTATGTGTATTAACTTGAAAGTTAGTTCTAAAACTCTCTTTGACTGTTCTAATTTCTACTGCAACAACACTTTTCCCATCGCTTACTTGGGTTGTTCCGTTTTTTATATATGGTACATACACATTTTTTTTGTTGGTTATGCTTAATCCTAAATGCTAACCCTAACAGGAGGTGGTTGCATCATAAAGCAATTGACTTTCTGACCGTACAATAGCGCACTAAACATTAACAAAACGATTGCCAAAAAAAAGCCAATAAAATATTGCGGAAAATTCAGCGAAAAAAATGCAATTTAATGTGCCAAAAAAAAAAAGTGACGAAAAAAAAAGGATTTGTTCGCAATCGAATTCGTGCGAATTAGATTTTATGACAGGGTTAGGTTACGACAGGGTTACGACAACGATTTTTGCCTTTCGGTTTAGGGTTATACCGCTTATAACCCTAAACGTAACCCTAAAACGCAATGCAACAACGACAACGACTACGACTACCTGACCCTTGCCTTAATTATGTCATTTTCCGTCAAGTCAAGGCTGCAAAGTCAATTGCAAAAAAAAAAATGTATAGAAAAAATTTGGAAAAATGGGGAAAAAAACACATGTAATAAAATTACATGAAAGTACATGGGCTTTATAATGCAGTCACAGACGTATGTATTTCTCTGTGTAGTATATAATATACAAGTTATATTTTCGGTTTTTGGATATTTCTGAGTGTGCGACTGACTCTCTCTACGTATGTGTGTGTGTGTGTGTTGTCCTCTGCTCTTCTCTTTGGTCTGGTGACACTTGCCTCCGCAATATTGCGCTGACAGCAACGAGAAATAATAGCCCAACAATTTAAACAATTTATGAGTTTGTGAGTTGTGCGACAGCAGCAGCAGCAGCAGCAACAACAACAACAACAACAACTCGTAGGGGGAGTCAAGGGTGAAAGGGTTATCAAAAAATGTGTGTGTATGGCCGAGGAACGGGGGAAAGGAAAGAAAGAAATCAAAACAACAATCATAAATTCGGCATGTCTAATGACAATTTCGCCTGGCTGTGTGTGTGTGTGAGTGTGTGTGTGTGTGTGTGTGTGGGGGAGTCATTTTGAATGGTTCGTTTTTTTTATAGCTTTGATTCCTTGATTTACCCCTTTTTATGCCCGTTTACCAGAAGAGGGTCAAGGAAAAGCGTATCACAACAAAAAAATGCATGTAACAGGCATCTCTGAACCCATAAACTATATAAACCTTGGATCAGTGTCAGCCACGATCCGTTCAAATAATCATCCAGTACTCACAAATATTAAAATGTATTTTATGCTCAAATTTGGTATGTGAAATTTCAAGCTTACTTAATTTTAGATCATTTTTATTTGGGAGTTTACATTTCTTAATCAACTAAATTTTAAAGAAATTCAAATTATTTCTAAATTTTAGAGAAATTCAAATTATTTCTCTAAAATCTAGTTGGTTAAGAAATATAAACTCCTAAATAAAAATGATCTAAAATTAAGTTAGTTCAATGAAATTCAAACACTTAAATAAGCATTCTTTAATGGTATAGTTGATTCAAACAAATAGAAATACTTGAATAATAATGCTCTTAAATTCAAATTCTGTCTAAATTATAATTAAAATTTTTGATGCATTTGAAGTAAATCTTTTTGTGTTCTCACATTTAATGAAATGAAATAAAACTTACTTGTTTCACTACGATTTCAAAAAAAGAATGTTGCCACGCAGAGCTATTGAAAGAAACAAATAATTTGAACGTTAATCAAAGATTTCATTATTTAAATATTTTCAAAACTTGTTTAGTTTAATAATTATACTAAAGTACTAAGATATACCAAATCTTGTATACACTACATTTAAAACAGACAGACAGACATGGATCAAGAATAAATATATGTACTTTATGGGGTCGGATATAACTTATTTTGCCTTTTACATCAATTTACATACTGTTATAATACCATTCTACTATATGTTTAGCGGGTATAAAACTACATTTACATATGTACAAACCATAATAATCATTTTCCACAGACCACAGAGCAATGTGGCCCAGCTCCAAATCTAGAAAAGAAAATAGACTAGGACTAGGACTTCTTTTCGATTATGTTGAGTGTGGAGAGCAGTTGCATTTGGTCGAGCAGCTGATAAACTGTTTACAGTCGAAAACGGAGGCTGCATCCGCAATATAAATCAAAACTGGCTCAAAACAGAATGGACCGAAAAGAATTCCATTGAAATGGCGAGTTGCTACCAACTGGTTGCTGGCTGCTGGCTGCTCGTTGCATGCCACACAGTGGCAGCATGCTGCTAAAAATGAAGCAATCAAGTGAGAACAAAACTGTAGCAGTTGCATTGTCTCTGTCTGGTAATTGTTATGTTTTATATGTGTGATTGTGCTTCGTTTGCCCAAAAATTATAATGGGCCATGATGTCACCACACACGGAGCGAAAGAGAGAGAGCGAGAGAGAGAGAGAGAGAGATAGTAAGTGGGGGAAATACAAAGTGGCTCAAGCAAATGTCGAAGGACCTTGCGCCATTGTCGTTTCCTGTTCCTGTTTTCCTATTGTCTAACCGAGTCTTTCAGCCGTTTTACGATTATCTAACACTGGAAAAACTCACCGAGCTGTGGACCCATTGTGGCCAAGGCACTTTAGGGCTCTTAGCCACACACACGCACACACACACTCACACGCAAACAGTGCGTGGGTGGGCTCCATTGAAGTTGTCACATTGCATTTAAGTCTCAATAAAAACGCATTTGATATGCTTATGGCCATTGCCTTGCCCCTTGCCGCCGATTCGTTGTCCTATTTCAGCATCAAACAGATAATAGAAATCGAAATCGAATACGTTTCAGATTCAGATTCCCAACTTATTAAATCAGCCAAGGCTCGCAAAAGCTAACGAAGCATGTCCTTTGACCAATTCCAACCCCTTTTTATACCCGTTACCCATAGAAGGTAGAAGGGTATTATAACTTTGTGCCTCCAGGATATGTGTGTAACAGGCAGAAGAAGACATCTCCGACCCTATAAAGTACTATATATATATATATTCTTTATCAGCATCAATAGCCGAGACGATCTAGCTATGTCCGTCTGTCCGTCCGTCTGTCTGTCCGTCTATATGAACACCTAGATCTCAAAAAGTATAAGAGACTGAGATATAATTTTTTTCGGTAGCAATTGTTATGTTTGCACGCAGATCATGTTTGCTTCCAATTTTTGCCACGCCCACTTCCTCCCCCGAAAGTCAACAACAATCTAATAACAAGCGTAATTTTAAAACTTTCGATTTTTGGTACATACAATAATAACTATAATTTTTATGATTCCTCAAAATTTGGTTGCGAACATACAAAAATTGTAGAAGGAATTTAAGAAATAATTTTGTATTGACAAATCTGGTATATTTATTTTGTCCAATATGGTATATTTTGCACAAAATGGTATATTTCTTGGTAATATTTTACCATATCGAGATACCAATATAACCTTCGGTATATTTTCAGTATTTTTGCGGCTTATTATTTTGGTAAATCTTAAAATGTTCTGCCTTTAGTTACAATAGCTAGCAGGTATTTGTCAGTCGAGCACACTCGACTGTAGCTTTCTTACTTATTGTTTGGCTCAGCAGCTCTTGTTTACCCAAACTATTAGTTGGCCAAGCTAAAAAGACAAAAAAGAAAAAAAAAAGGGATTTCGATGTGCCTTTGCGGCCTCTGATCCTGACCATGCGATGGGCCCATGCAAAATGAAATAAAAAATGAGCATAAAATTAAATGTGCTACATTGATGAATGGCCCCGTGGGGCAAGGGCAAGGGCAAGGGAAGTGGCAAGGGAAGCGTCTGTGGCTGTGCCACTGTGGCAAGCTGCTTGTCGCGCTCCTGGGACTAGTTATTGTGGACTGTGTGTGTGCTGGACCCCGGGCATGCAGCGTTTAGTTTGATTTCGTTTTGAATGTTTATTTTATTGCGTAGAAAATGACGCCAACGTGGCCAAGAAATGTCCACGTCGCCGCCTTATCGACTCGACTCCACTTTCGTCCTGCTCCCATCTCACATCTCGCATTTCTTCACCTCCCATCCACCATTCAGTCGTCCATCTGCCAATTGAGTAAATCGGCCTCATCTGGGGCCCCAACCGGCGGTCATTTGGCAGGCGACGCGACGTGGACATGGCTCCAGTCGCTTTTTATGGCCACTGATTCAGATTCTTTCGAAAATTTCGTACGCAATAAAATTCAAATACGAGTATACTTACGATAAAAATCAAATCTTGTTGGACATTTAAGCACCCCAAAACTCCCATCTCCCCGACTCCCCGACTCCCCAACTTCCCCGACTTCCGTCTCCCTATACGAGTATCAAGTCCATTCCCATTGCGGCTGTTTTGGCTTTTTCAATTTTCCCTCTCTGCCACGTTTTGGCATCGCTGCCAATTGGTTTTTATTGGGCCAACCTTATGGTTAAGTAAGCTTCGCTGCTTTGCTGCTTGGCTCTGCTTCGATTTGCTTTGCTATCTAACATCAGGTGCAACTAATTAACAACTTTGGCATTTTTCTGCTCCGTTTTTTGTATCGAACAATAGCACCTCTTTAGAGTTTAGAGAGATTATTGAATGTACATTTATTATAATTATTCTAAGATGATTTACATTAAAAAGTAATATTTTCACAAATTTAAAATTTATATTACTGCCACTTCAAATGATTGTTGATGTTTGTTGTCAGCAAATGTAACATTAGTTTAAATTAAATATGTGTTGGTTTATTAAATGAGAATATTTTTAAATAATGTCAAAGCGATAGCAAAGTCTAGAATAAATTGTACGATAATTGAAATTGGAATGAAAACACTCAACTTAAAAAAAAAGTAATTGAACAAGTGAAAACATTAAAGTTGAAAATATTCGCAGTGCAATAAATATGTTGGCCAGTTTTCAATGAGCACTGCGTTTAAATATTAAATTGAGGCGTGTCCTACATTAAAATCAAATTAAAAGGCGAATAAGCAAGAGAGAGGAGCATTTCATTAGTGAGCCAAACAAAAAATGTGTAGCTTTTTGAGGGGTTGTACATAACATAGTATAAGGCACATTGATTAGCCAGCCGCCCCGCCTTGCCAGCCAATATGGCGATGATGGTCCTGATGCCATCAGAGAGGATGGATCAGACAAAGTTATGTGGGTGCTGCCTGCTGCTGGCTTCTTTCTGCTTTCTACTTTCTGCTTTTTGGGGGTTGCCCTCTGATTTTTTAGCTCACCGAATTACCCTGTCAAGTTCTGGTCATTGACTGATTTCAACGATTCGTTTTGTTGTTGATTTCATTTACAATGCTTTCACTCCGCATTGAGCACATCAGCTAAAGCATTTATTTTGCAATTCACAAAGTGAGAAATAATTAGAACATTATTAAGTAAACCAATGTTTCGGCATTACTTCTTCACTTATATATTTTTGATTGACTGTTGTCATTCGATATTCAATTAATGAACAACTTATGCGTTAAAATATAATAGCGCTCTGTTTAATTAACCCGAAATATGTTTGGTTTATCTTATTATTTAAGAACTACTTGTTGCAACACTTGCTTAAAAATGTTAGAAACTATACACAAATAAATAATTAAAATTCTTAACAATGTTGAAAACTTTTAACTTTACTGATGAAGTGATGACAAAATAATTCGAGAAAACTCAAATAATTTGTCTCAGGAAAATTACACACTATTTGTTGTATACTTTTAATATATTTTATAATTAAATTCGTAAACATGCTGCTAATAAATGTCACCAAAATAACATAAAATTATATTAACCGTAAAAATGAAGTACGACTTTTTTTTTAACATTCATTAAAAATTTAGTTAAAGTTGATGTGGTAAAAAATTGTAAGCAACATGCTATATTCATTCATTAAGAATTGCATTACATTCTTCAACATCCAATAGCAATTTAGTTATATTGTAATAATAATAACTAAAATATGTAGTTCAATCAGAATATGTTATATTCATTCGATTGTTTAGCGGAAAAATATTAAATATGGTTTCGGTTGTTAACTGAACTTTATCACTTTATAACATACTAGAAAATGTAAATCTAGAATTGATTCAAATTTTATTTAAAGCCCGAAAGAAGTGAAATAAGTCATACGACGACAGGGGCTACAATATTCGTTGTGCTCTATACCGAAAATTCCATTTTTTTTTTGTATTTCTTTTCTTGTAAGTTTGTTTTTTAATAAAAGCCAGCAATTTGCGCATCGCTTGCACGCCGCCCTCCTCTGCTATTTTATTAATGTTCTTGCTGCTATTTTCTAATTTTTTGAACAGACGAAAGGAAGTGGGGATTTTGTTCATTCTGTTTTCGATTTGTTGCAATGAATTTGGCTTGTGTTTGTTTATTTTGTTATGAGTAAAGTGAAAAACTTGCGGTGTTCGCAACGAAAACTGATCTAAGACAACAAAAGTAGAGAGTGGGACAGAGGTGAAGATAGACCACAGAGCACAGCCACACGGCGGTCAATTAAGCAGTTAATATGGCACTGACGAACCGGTTATGATGCTCAGGTCATAATCCGAAACTCCAACCGATGCCTGGTCCCCAGTTTTGGGTTCAAAATCCGACACAATGTCTGCGGCTGTCATTGCAACTGCGACTCTGCGACTCTTGGCTGTGGCTATTTGTTTTGGCTCCAAATGCTTTGGGACCCCCCAGCGGTTGGCCATCTTATTGTGATAGATATACTTGTATGTATATATAGATGGTTTTTTTCTAGCATTTCTTAAACCGAGTCTCAAACGACAGGACACAATGGGCTAGGCTTTGATTTTGGTTTTTCGGTTTTTATTTTTTTATAACACTTTTATTTGTTTGTTGCTGTTGCTGTTGCTGTTGTTGTTGTTGTTGTTCCTCTCTTTCGATTCATAAATCATGCCACAAGTTGCGGTCGTCTCGGGGCATCGGTGCCAGTCAGTCTGGTTGGAAAACAAAACAACAACAACAAAAGTGGAAAATACAACAGCAAACAAAAACAAATAAAACCGAAGAAAAAAGTGAAATCAAAACTATTATCGATGATTTTCCCCCTCGCCATTGTGCGGTTTGTGTTGAAGTCACAGCTCAGAGAGCTCACAGGTTACTTCTCTGGCAAGCGACACAAATAAAAACATCAAATCATTCATAACACTTGTTTGGCTGGCATTGATTGAGCCAACACACACACACACACCAACACACACACACACCCCATGGATCCTGCAGCTAGAATCCGTATCAAAGAAATCGAGTTACCTGACCATTTCCCTTGCATTGTTTCGCCCCCCCCCCCCAACAAACAAAAAATAAAATGAAAACCAGTTTCCAAAATTCGATCTCAGCTTCACTTTCATTGAGAAGAAGATTTTTTTTTAGTGCTCTGCTCGATTTATTGTTTGTGTATATAAATTGGTTTATGAAAACATTACCCCGAGTTCTCTTGAATTTTGATTTTCTGAGCTGTGCTGTGTTGTGTTGTTTTCCTCTCTGATTGTTTGTTGAGATTGATTAATGCTCTTTTGGCTCTTCTTCTTTTTTTTTATATTAAATACTGGCAGTTGACTCTTTTTTTTTTAATCTATTTTTGTATACTGTGTTGGGGGACTCCCTACCTCGCCTCAATGTTTTGCTTTTGTGGCTTGTTTCTTCCCCTATTTCCCAGCCAGAGTCTTAGACATGATTGAAGGTGGCACAACTCATTCTCCCACTTGTTGTTTGTCAGTGATTGTTTACCTCGTTTCCACGCTGCGTATTTAATAAACCCATCAATGGGTCAATTAGTTGGTTTCCCTGCCTGCCAGCCAGCCAGCCTGCTTAACATGCTGCGTCATAAGCAGCCAAAGTGATTGAGACAACAAGTTGTCCATTTAGTGTGGCAGCCACAGGAAATCAATGCGTTGCATGATCTGATCCCAGTTATTAATGGTTTTCACCGCGATACATAAACATATCGGAATTCCCTCAAATAAATACACTTCATTCATATCGATTATCAATATTAAAGCCAAGTTTAAAATGATTAGTTCTTGAGTAAAAGCAAAGCGATTCAAATTAAAGAGTTTATTAAAAAAAATAAATTTAGTAACTAAGCTGTAGTCAAATTCGTTTGAAAGAGTAAAAAAATCATTGCCAAAAATTTTCAGATAATTGTTTAATATGTTGTGTGTGGGCGGACTAAGAAATTCGTGTGGGCGGACGCGTTAAGTGGGCGTGGTCAAGCAGGCGAGCGTCAGCCAGATTACGATGCTTTCGATCAACTGTTGCTTAACAGCTGAGACTATTGCTAAACAGTTGAGCAGAACTAAAAGGCTGAGCGGCTGGTCATTGGTTTTAATATGACTGAAAAAGTCGATGTCAAAATTTTGACTATATCAGCGCCATATTCAGTGTTTAAGTCTGATTAGGCGGCGGACCGAAATATTAGAGTGGGCGGGCGAGTTAAGTGGGCGTGGTCAGGCAAGCGAGCTTCACACAGATTGCTCAACCAGATTACCAGGCTTTTGATCAACTGTTGCTTAACAGTTGTGACTATTGCTTAACAGTTGAGCAGAACCTTAAAACACTGCGTTGAATTGATCGTGTAGGAAAATGACTTGCCAAAAATTTTAGTTTTTGAATGCGGAATGCATGTGTATGTGTTTAACTAGGCGGGGGACCAAGATATTAGTGAAGGCGGACAGGCTAAATAGGCGTGGTCAAGCAGGTGAGCTACTCAAAAAATTTCCTGGCTTGCTTTGCTCAACTGTTGGTCAACAGTTGCTTAACAGCCGGGCAGAAGTGCACGACGTTGATTTAGACAAGCTGCTGAAAAAGTCATTGCCAAAAATTTGTCCCAAAGTGGCTGAGATGCAGTGTGAATGCTTTATTAGGCGGCGGACCGAGATATTTGTGTGGGCGGTACTGTTTAGTGGGCGTGGCGAAGAAGGAAAGCTTCACTAAGATTATGTACATATGTGTATTTGTGTGTTTTTGTAATCAACTTTAGATGCTGATGTGAGACAAAAATGTTAATAACTCCTAAGCCATGCAGGCTTTTTAATATTTTATTTTATTCTTAATATTAAGCAAGCTTTTTAGTACATTTTTAAAAAGAGAATGGCACAGTCTACTTAAACCATATTTAATTTAATAGAAAAGCAACAAGCAATAGATTTTAATTTCTGATGTTTTTAATTCTGATGTCATTCGCTTAATTTTCACGTTATTTATAAATTATGATTATTATTACTAGATCAGAAGATAAATATATTAAAATTGCTTGCCTTGTGCTTAGAAATTTTACAAACGTTTACAAATTTCTTCTACTACAAGTAAGGGCTAAGATAAGAATACTATGAGGACAATTGAATTGTATTATTTCATGATTATTTGATACTGTTCTTTTTCTTGATACTTTTATTGATACCTGATATTTAAAAATATATTACTAACTAGAAGGACTAGTATGCTAATAAGTAGGATTTGCAACTTCATCTTTTTTAAAAATTGACTCGCAGCTGGAAATTTAAAAACTAAATTGAAATTTGTGCTACAAAACAATAGTCTTTAAGCTTGAAGCGTTTAATTTGTTGAATTATGTTCTACTAATTAAAAATGTATGGCAAAGTATTTATAAGTTTAGCTTAATTAATATAACATTTGCTATTATTTATATTGTGTGTTTTTGCATTGCCAACTTCCCCCATTTAAAGCAATTAAAAAACAACCAAAAAAAAAAAAGGAGAAATCAAATCAAAATTGAAGGACTGCGTGTAATTGGTTCATAGTATTGGCTTTGACCTGCTATCGAGCTGCTTTTAACCTTCAATTAACAGCATGCTTGACCCATGTCATACAGCATTTAATATTAGCCACCTTCTTCAGCCCTCAACGACGTCTGTCCCCCCGCTTGACCTCGTGCTCGATGCTTTTGCTACTTTCGTTCGCTCTTCAATTCACTTTTTTTTTTGTATGTTCGACTCGGCTTTAGGGCAATTAAAATTTCACGCTTTAGAAAAAGGCCATACACACGGTGTATGTGCGGGTGTGTATCTGTATGTGTGTGTGTGTGTGTGTGTGTAGTATATTGTGTCGCTTTTGTGACGGTGTCAATCAACAAATTTATGTGCAAATTATCGCGGCAGCTATGACAACCTCAGGTGGCTTTTTGTCGAGGTGGTTGCTTTCCGCTTTGTTCATGGTGGTGCCCTCGTCACTCGCCACGCACTCTCCACTTTGTGCACCACCAGTGTTGTAGCATTATTGTTGTTACACTTGTTTAAACGCATTTGGCACGCCTCGAAATTGGTAACTGTGTGTGGATCTGGAAATTGGGATGTGCGAACAATTATATAAATGATACAAAGTCGGTGACAGCGTGCTGTTGTTGTTGTTGTTGTTGTTGTTGTTGTTGTTATTCACCGAGGGTTGTCTCAACATCCCTACCACGATCTCTCCCAAATACAATCTGAAAAAAAACGAGAACTGAACTCGGTGATAACGCGAAATAATTGCGTGACAACCATGTTGCGATAATTTTCAATTAAACGGCATTTTCTTTTTTTTTTTATTCTTCCTTGTTGCCGAAATAAAACGCACACAGAGAGAGAGAGAGAGAGAGAGAGAGAGAGAGAGCGAATGAAACAAAACGAGGAACAGGCAAAGAAAAAGGAAAGCCGTGGTGATAGGGAAAGGGGCGAAAGCTGAGGGGGTGTGGGCTGCAAAATGAGCCAAGCAGCGAAAGAGCCAGCGTGAAATTTCATATTAAAATCAACTTATTTTCTGCTTTCATTTATTCATGCTCAGATTCTTGTTGTTGTCGCTACCAACGCACACACACACTGTGATAAAAAGCAATTGTAACAATTTGCTTGTGTTTCGTGTTTCAACTTCACAGACGAAGCCGCCGCCGCCAAAAAAAGTGTCACACTTGTGCGTCATTAACACCGCCAGCCAGGCAGACAGGCAGACAGGCAGCCAGGCAGCCGGTCACAGCTGGTGGGTGGGTTGAGCTTGGGTTGTTGGATTGTTATTTGGTTTGGTTTCGGTTCGGTTCGGTTTGGTTCGGTTCGGTTTGCTACTGCTGCTGCTGCACAGGGCTAAGCTGCTTCATTTGCCGCTCTTTTGGGGTGGCATTGGCGGCCATGTGGTTGCCAGTTGTGAATGTTCTGAATTGTGAGCTGTGAGCTGTGAGCTGTGAGTTGCCGCCGCCCTTTTTGGGGGTTGCTGCTGTGGTTGGCAGCGACATTGCCAACCATTTTTCTGCGGCCAAAGGACAACAACAACAAGTGCAACAGCAACAGCAACAGCAACAGCAACAGCAACAACGACAACAGAAACAATGGCAACAGAAACAGCAACAACAGCAACAACAACGACAAAGGCACAGCGCATGTTAATTTGATTTGCGCGCTTTGCAATTTAACAATAATATTGTCATCAGCTTGAAGGTTTGAGGCATATGCCTCAGGCTTTATATTTTTTTATTACGACACTTGCGACACCGTAGCCGATGTCTATTTAATTGTCTGCGACTTGACAACAAGTTTCAAGCAACACTTAAAACTCGTTTTTCATTTATTCGCACAAGCGAACCTTCTAGCTTCCTTATGGAATACATAAATATATGGCATTATTATTTATACAATTGAAATTATCGGTTCTAGTGGGTAGAAACCTACTAACACATATTTCATAAGTTGAGCAAGTTAAAATTTCTCTTTATCTAAGTGTAGAAATCATTTTGAATCCCAGATACTTCAAATGATTTACTAAAGAATTCGAAAGTTGACAGCAAGAAGTTAGCTTCTTAATTTGCAAAAAATAATATTAATTAACTGAGTTAGCTAGTTAAAAAAAATATTAAATAAAAATATTAAAATATTAAATTACAAAAAAAAAAACTATTTGTTAGTCCAGAAAATAACTCAGTCAATATGATCGAATGAAAAACAATGTACTATATCTCTTATATCAGATTGATAATAATAAATAATAATAAATGTATGCAATATCTGCTAATAATACATAATAATAAAGGCATATAGAAATTATAAGTTTAACCAACTACAACTTAGAATTGTAAATAAAAAGTCTCCAGTTATGAAAAGCGTTACTAAAGCGATTGATAATAAACAATGTAGGCATAAAGGTACTATTTATTATAAAAAAAATATAAAATTTGTGACAAACAATGCAATTAGAAATGCAAAGTGTTAAGGCCTTTATATCGCATTTACAGCTCTCTAGACTGATCCACATATCTTTTTATACCCGCTACCCATAGGGTAGAAAGGTATTATAACTTTGTGCCGGCAGGAAATGTATGTAACAGGTAGAAGGAGGCATCTCCGACCCTATAAAGTACATATATTCTTGATCAGTGTCAACAGCCGAGACGATCTAGCCATGTCCGTCTGTCCGTCCGTCCGTATGAAACACTGGATCTCAGAGACTATAAGAGATAGATCTATAATTTTCGACAGCATTTGTTATGTTTGCACGCAGATCAAGTTTGTTTCAAATTTTTGCCACGCCCCCTTCCGCCCCCGCAAATCAAAAAAATCGAATAGCAAGCGCAAATTTAAAGCTAGAGTTACGAATTTTGGTATATACTAAATTTACTATAGTAGTTATGAATCCTGAATATTTGGTTGCGATCAGATAAAAATTGTGGAAGTTATTAAAGAAATACTTTTGTATGGACTTACTAGGGGTCTGAGTTGCTTTGGCCGACAATCTGGTACATTGTGCCGTCTATGATATACTTTGAATGGTGTCCTGTATCGATATACCAAACATACCATTTGGTATATTTTTAATATTTTTTTAGCACTTTCAGTATATTTTGAAAATAATACCGCAATATTTTGCCCTTATTAAAAATGGGTAGCGGGTATCTCACAGTCGAGCACACTCGACTGCAACTTTCTTACTTGTTTTATTATTGATATAAACATCACTTAATGGCAGTCCACAAAAAAATGAAGCAAAACAAAATGAAAAAGATGGATAATTCAAAATAGTATATTAAATTACATTTTAAATTATTAAGTTATGGATATTAAGTTACAAAAGAATTTTTCGAAAATAATGCATTAATCTATACAGACACAAATATAATATTATTGTTGATTAAAATAAAGCGTTATATACACATTAAAATTCTGAATTTCAGTGAAGAATTATGAAGAAGGAATATGAAAAAAAATTAATCTGGGATAAATAATAAAAATGCTTGAGAATCTGTGTAGCAAAGAGCTGGGTATCGTCTATTAATGGATAAAGTCGGAGAAAGTCAGTTGCTGGTCTGCGTTGTGGATTTAGTTTTATCTGTTTGAGGTCATCCCAAGCATTGAAGTCGAAATGTGGCAACTGAATTTGGCGCGCTGTCTAATTATGTCACACTGACAAAGTGTGAAAAAAGATGACAGCACTGAGCTGAGAACGGATTACATGGCAAATGTTGAGAGTGTCACCACATCCGCATCGCATTCGCATTCGCATCCGACAAGCAAAATCCGCAAAACCCAAGACACACACACACACACACACACACACAGAGAGATCATTTTTCGGCTAATGCTCTTTTGCGGGCTGCGCGCAAGGACATTGTAAAGGATGCCAGCAAATGTCAAAGTACAACAAATAATAATAAGTGCAAATGCAAACAACAAACAAACCAAAAAATAAAAGAAAAGAACAGAAAAGAAAAGGGCAGTGACAAAAAACCAAGACGCAAAAAGGAAGCAACAAAAGTGAAGAGAAGTCGGAAATTAAATTTGCTTTTCGCCAGTTGGAATCATTTCTTCTCTCGTCTTTGGGTAATTGTGCACTGCGTTTGGCCAAGCAAGGATAATAGGGATGAGAATGAGGACATCACATAACTCAATTTGTTTAAGACAGTCTTGATGACGGTTGCGTTGTTATTGACTCTCCTCATCGGCATCATCGGCTTCCATGTTTCTTCCGCTTTTGATTTCCTTTGCAATATGGAATACCATATGTCGAAGGCGAAGCTGCCAAGTGGCACGACTAAGTGATACTCCTTAAATTCGCTTTGCTTACAATTAGCTAATCATTTGGAGTATTTTAATATATTCCTCTTCTTCTAAAGATCCGAAAATGTATATAGAATTTAATGTAATTTAAAATGAAATCAAATGAAATGGAATTAACTATTTTGTAAAACATTCAAATATGTGTAGAATTTAATTTAAAATTAAAACAAATTTAAATAAATTAACCAATTTTTTAAACATTTCAAAATGCTTAGAAAATCCTAATACTTTATCAGAGAGACAGAGAGACGATTATAAAATATACGTAGATTTATGTTACAATGATTTGACTCTTATTGTTGATTATAATACATATAATCGATGTTCTTGATTTCTGTATCCCAAAAAATATCTCTTTACTCTTCTCTTTCATCCAACGTTATACATAAATTTGAAATTTGTTTAACTTTTCACTTTTAAATATATTGTTAAGATAGCTGAGAAATGTGTAGAACAAATATACAACTTGAAGTAATAGAAAATGTATTTAAAATTTTCTTAAACTGTATTCAACTACAATAAAATAGTTTGATATTACTTTCTACTTTCTAAAGTACTTACTGTGTCAATTGGTAATAAATGTTTTAAAATCAATATAAAATACCAAATATTAGAAATTAAAATGTTTACTTTGGAATTGAAATGAAAGATGATAATGATAAATAAAATCGAATATTTAATTCAACACTTACTTTAAGTCTTACTTCTTACTTGTAACAAAAGGTAATAAAGAAAAGAATATTTTGCAATTATTATTTAACTTAAAAATTACATATATCTATAGTTCTTATAGGAATACGAACAGAGTTGTAAAAAGTATCTCAAATCAAGTAGTGAATCCAAATATGAAAATCAAATATCTAATGGAATTTTACTACAAAGTTTTTGTGTTAGATTCTAGAATTTGGAAATATGTAAAATATGTTTTGGCTTTTGATGGCAATCAAAAAGGTGGTTAGTTTGGAACATTTAACATTTTGCAAAAGCCCGGCCTGCTATCATTTATCAAACTCAAATTAAGGCTGCCACTGCAGTCGGCAATTGTTCGGCAATAAGTCCTGTCATTAACAATGAGGCATGACAAGTGAGTAACAGCGGCAGCAGCAACAACGGGAATCAGGAAGAGGGAACAGGAACCCGGAACAGGAGCAACCCCCTTTGCGCCTCATTGAGTGACATATGCGAGTACGAATATATATGTACATATATAGAGTGTGATTCCTTGGTTCATATTCAATTTTTTTTTTAATGAGTGCAACGTGTTTTTGTTTGCATTCACAAAAATACTTCGACTTGAGCACCCACTGTCTGTCATTCATTCATTCATTCAGTCATTATTCTGTTGTGTTTTTGGGTTTTTTTTTTTTTAATATTTGCGGTTGTCGATGGTCCCGTTGTTAAGCATCCGCAACCACGACTTCAACTGCGACCCCAAAATGCGAGGTAGAAGCATTCGCATTCGCAGTCGCATTCGCATTCGCATTCGCATTCCAACCATCCGAGCGACGACCATCAACATCAACTTAAGTTCAATTAAAATCCACATCAAACAATAAGCGGGCACGTAGCTGGAACCATCAACTACTTCAAAATTGGCACAACAATAACACAATAACCAACAATGCGTTTGCATGCTTCTCGTTTTCATATTCACTCCCGCACTCACACTCACACTCACATTCGCTCGCGGCTTTTGTGGGTGGTTGCTCGTGCCCGGGCTTAAATCTCACCCAAAACAAGAAACGACGCACACGTGTCCACCAGGGCGACAAAACTTGTTGCCCTCCACTTCTCGTTAAGTTGAAATCAATGTCCTTGTCTTCTTTTCTTTTTTTTTTTGACAATCCATCCATGGATCATATGACTCGATGATTAGGCCGAAGACCTTTCTGGGCACGCAGCTATGCCACAAAGTGGTGCACCCTTTTATATAGTACTACACTTCCTAACATATTACTACTTCTAATACTGCGATGTTATGTGGTTATGCGGCATGTCTTTTAATACACAAATTCCCAGCACAAAGCACTTGGCATATTACCACAGCAATTTTCTCATTTTATACATTTTTTTTTTTTTCGTTACGCATATCGCGGCATTGCACGTGCTTTTGAATTCATGGCATTTAACCTCCTTCATTATCCGACTCTGGGGTTGCATTATTAAATCATCCAAAAAACATGTGCCATTATAATATTTTCAATATTGCCAGCGCAAAACTAATCTTTTGCTGATTGAACTATGCGTGCACTTTGAAATCATGAATTTTTTAGAGCAAAGGTATGTCTCGAAAGTACACAGATTGTACAAGTTAAATAAATGTATAAAAATTGTTGCAAAAAATAACTAGTTTAAGAGCTATATAGTTCAAGTTGAATAAAATAATGAAGAAAGCTACAGTCAAGTGGGCTGGACTGTACGGTATTAATTTCAAAATATACTGAAAATATCGCAAAAATACTGAAAATATATCAACGACTATATTTGGTATACTGAAAAAGCAAAACAGTATGGTACAATTTTTAAAATATACCAAATTAATATACCACAAATATGCTAAAAATATACTAACGACTATATTTGGTATATTGATAGAGTACTACATTCAAAATGTACCATAAAGTGCAAAATATACCAGAATATATACGCATTGCAAATAAAAGCTAAGCAGTGTGGTAATCATTTTAAAATATACCAAATGAATATATGACAAAAATACTAAAAATATACCTCAGTAATCATATTATTATTGTATGTAAATGCCAAACATCGCGACTTGTTATTATTATTTATTGATTTGAAACAAACAATATATCTCGACCTCGTATAATCGCTGAGATCTAGGTGTTCATATAAATGAACGGACAGACGGCTGATAATGTTGATCAAGAATATATATGCTTTATATTTAGGTTCGGAGATGCCTCCTTCTGCCATCTGTTACATACATTTCAAACTTATAATATACCCTTCTAGCGGATATCAAAATGAATAGCTAAATTTCAAAAGTCTTCAAATTATTAAAAGAATTTGGTTGAAGAGAGTTTATATATCTAATTAATAATTTATCTGCAAAATATTGTAAAAAGATTTAGAAAATAATCACTGAAATTATAAAAGCGGAAATATATATATTTTCAACATAGTTGTTTACTTTTAAAAGCTTTAACAATTACAATATAAATATTCATATAATATTATATACTATAAGTTAAATTGCTGCGCTCCTTTCAGCTTTAAACAAAATACTTAATTAAAGGAATAAAAGCAAGAGCTAGTTGTAGTCGTGATATGAAATAAATTCAACTATATGCGCAAGCTTAACGCAGAGCTTAGGGTGGGTAAAGTAAGGAACAAACTCGTTGGGGAGAACGTCGGTTGCTGTGCTGGCCGAGTGAGCTATGCGGGGAATTCTTGTAAGCCAATTAATGCGTCAACTTATTAGTTTGTGCCAGGGTAAAACAGAGCAGAAGCCGAATGCAGAAGCAGAAGCAGACGCAGCCTCAGCTGTGGTTCGTGCTACAAGTATTTCGCGTGGGCAAAACAAAAAAACAGAGAAATTGAAAAGCACATTGGGAGGCGTGGAGGCGGTTAAGGTAGAAATGCTAAAAAGGGCGGAAGTGAATGCTGGAGTGCGGAGAGAGGTCAATGTGCAATGAATGTGGAGGAAGTGGACGTGACTGTGGCCTGGCAAGAAGAATGCCGAGCAGCGAGCAGTGGCTTCATTATTGAAATAATGCCACAAGGCGCGAGGGCGAACTAGAGGGCACAGCAACAACAACAACAACAACAACCACATAGAGATCACATCAAAGCTCTACCCAAATCCAAATCCAAATTCAAATCCAAAAAACTCCTTCGCACCCGCACCCAACAGCATGGCAATCGCGAGCAACAAGAGCATCAACGCTGGCTGCGTTTTGTGGCCAATGTGGCACCCCCCTCAGCTTGTAAAAAGAGGTTGGCTGAGAGTGTGGGGGGGAGGAGAACTGAGAAATTTGTTTGGGCACGGGAGCAGCCGTTCGATTTCTCAGGATGCTCGGCTCTTGTGGCCCACACAAGAGGACATTGAGGACGTGGAGTGCAATTAATGTTAATGTTGAGATATTTATGATGCAACCCCCTTTGTCGAGGCGAGGGGTGCACGCCACCCTTTTCCATTGTTACCCTCGCTCCTCGCTGCCAAATGCGCGGCACTCGAAGGGATGTGCAAGGGTAGCACAAGTTTGTGGCAATGCAATCTCGCTTAGCGGCACTTCACCAAATGTGGCAGTTAAGCGAAATCAAAAATACAACTGTTTTTTTTTGCCTTTGCTTTGTTTAATTTTAACTTAATTGTTGGCGGCTAAGTGTAATTCGTAGTGGCCGTTAAGTGCAATTTGTGTCATTAGTAGCAAATTTTGCCTGTGTTGCGTATTATAAGTTTGTGTTATGTTATAGGTAATGTATTTAGCTAAAAAGCATTGGACGTTGTTTCATTTTAACTTAATTGTTGGCCGCTAAGTGCAATTCGTAGTGGCTGTTAAGTGCAATTTGTGTCATTAGTAGCAAATTTCGCCTGTGTTGCGTATTATAAGTTTCTGTTATGTTATAGTTAATGTATTTAGCTAAAAAGTATTGGCCGTTAAGTGCAAATTTTTGATTTTTAAACATTTTACTGATTACCGCGTATTTGCAAGTCAGTCATCGAAAACAGGCGCTACTGTAAAACACTTTTTTTGTAGTCGAATATTTGCGAATGAGCTTCGAATGTAATTTAAATATAACCCTGGCCTGGGCATTGTGCGTCGCGTCCACCCTCGATTGACGTTGCCATGGCCACAAAACAACATTTCAATTTCTGTCAAATAGTTTCGCAGCCAGAGCGAGATAGCGAGAGAGAGCAAGAGAGCGAGAGTGTGCTTCCAGGATTTGTCAAATCAAAAACTTATGTTACAGCTGGATTAAAATTATACATGTCACTGCATCCTGATAGAGGCAGCAGCAGTGCCACTGTTGCTGTTGCCACAGACGTGTGTGTGTGTGTGTGTGTGTGTGTGTGCAACTTGCCCCTTTCTATATCTCAGTTACCTCTCATTCTCATTCTCTGTCTCGTCTGTCGTGTATTGTCCTCACCGTTGTGTTGTTGCTGTGCTGATTTAACGCATCAGCGCGCCAAATAAAACTTTCAAATGAACAGTTAAATGCGCGCTAATAGGGGTTCAGATTTCAGGCGGCCAACTTCAGCCCTCAACTCAACTCAACTCAACTCAATGTCCCAGTGCCATCGACGTCGCATCCTTTGTGCCAGTTTTGTTGCCAACCTTCTACTCCTTTTTTTTGTTTGTGCCATTGTGCTGCCATGGATTGATTGTGACATTAAGTAGGATTTATTTATTTATTTACTCTTTTTTGTAATTTTAATTTTCAAACACAAGATGCAAATTATGTTTTCAGTTTGTTACACACTTTTTTCGGGCACTGCACTGATTCCTGAACAGGATCAGCTGGGATCAGCTGCGAAAAACGCGAAATGTTGGATAAGATTTCACTTGGATCAGTTGCACACTGCGATAGGGTTGTGCTTTTTAATTTTTCTATTTTCATTTTTGGATTGTCGCAGGTTTTTCTATTTGATTTTTGTATTATTTGCGATATTTAAGATTTTTAGCAAATATTCAAATAATAAATAATCATCAAATATGCATAGCACATTGTTCCCTCACCACCACCACCATCACCACCCCGTTCACAATCACCTCCTCCCCCACCCCCTCTCGGTGGGATGCAAATGTTATTTCATTTTCAATTTTCAGCAACTCAATCGGTTTAGTTTGTCGGCGGGCTTAACATTTGAAATTGTAATAAAGCCATAAGGAAATTGTGCAACAAATTTTCTCTTAAAACAAAAACATCAAATAAAAAATTCAATTATAAATTTGTAAATGCGACTAAACGATGCTCTAATTTTTAGCATCACTTCTAATCTTCAAGTTTCTTCTGCTACAATTAAATATTCAATACTAGAAATTGAGTAGAAATTTATTTATTAATAATTTCATGTTATTAATACGCACAGACTTTAACATTATAATGCTTACCCTTAAACAAATTTGTTTAGGCTCTCACTCATTTATTTAGTTTGCAACTAAACTCAAAACAGAATCTTTATAAGAATTTTAAACTTTAAATTTTCTTTTAATAACTTGATATTTTTGTCGAACTAATTTGAAAGTTTGTTCTACTTTTGACTTTACTTTACTTTTACTTTATTTAAAGTTCAATAAATGCAAATAAATTTATTTCAAATTATCAGCCCAAATTTTAAGATTAATTTTCAACTAATAATCTCTTAATTTTGTAAGTAAACACATATCAAATTATCAATCCAATTTTTAAGTTTGGTTTTAATATATTATAAGAATTTAGCACTAATTTTTTAATCTCATTCAGGCGCAATAAATTTGAATATTTTTAAAATGATGAACCAAATTTGGAAGTTCGTTTTTAGCTAAGTTTTCATATCAAGTTGATGTAAAAAAAAAAGGTAATTCAGTCATCAAAAAATAATTTAGTTTTACGGTTATTTAGTATTATAATTAATTGAATAGATAAAATCTTAAAGAAATCTGTGAACATAAAGAAGAATCATTTTATATTTTCACTGGCGTAAAATAGAGATAGATAGAGAGATATAAATGGAATACATTAACTACTTTATACTCAATTAATTAAATGTTAACTATTTAGTATATATGTATTTTTAGCTGAAATTGTCGTTTCAGAGATATTATTTGGACTAGCAGCAAATGGCTTATGAAACCAACGACAACCGTCGACTATTCATTGTGATACACAAAATGCACTCGCATTGTTCCAATTTCCATATCTAATTCTATGCTATGAAGTTTGCGCTAAGCCCCGAAAAAATGAATGACGCAAAGTAGCGCAGCGACCTGTAAAAATCTGCCCAAAATCTGCAACACATATTTAGAGCCAATAAAAAAGTTAAGCCAACAAAAAGAATGCATATAAAAATGCCAAATCAATGTGCTAGTGTGTGTGTGTGTGTGTGTAGTATCAAAATTTTATACAAAATAACGTAACAGGAAAATGGGAAAAGCTTTTCGTTCGCTCGCTCGTGTTCTCAACGTTTTTTCGCCATTCATGGTTTAGTGATTCAATTATTTTTGTGCGCAATTTAGATTTATTGAGTTTACAGTTGACGTTGTTGTTGTTGTTGTTGTTGTTGTTGGCATTGTTGTCGTTGGTGGTGCACAGAGATTTGCAACAACAAACTGCATAATCAATACTAAAACGCGAACGTGTTGGCAAAGTTTGACAGAAAAGTAAATAAAAAGTGCAGCATTGAAGCTGCAGCATGCCTGATAGCTAGGTAGTAGTTGCCCCAATTGAGGGGGGAGAGGGAGGTGAGGGGTGCTGCATGCAACGAGTATCGCATATCGAGTATAGCCGCTAAAAGCTTAACGCTTCTCCACGTTGCCAGCGTCGTCGACATGCGTCCGTGTGTCACGTGACGCATGCAATTCGCATCCGTTTCCGGTTAAGCACTGTGCATAGTGTGTGTGTGTGTGTGTGTGTGTGTACTGAGAGAATGGGTTGCAAAGCAAAGCAAAGCAAAGCGAGGCAAGCGAACGAACGCCTGCAGGGTTAAAAATCATTTTAAAACCATAAAAATAAACTCGCGTGTCTGCTAAAATAAATAAACAGAGAAAAAGGCGCAAGTTTATTTCTATCTATTCGTGTTGTGTTCGTATTTTGTTTTGATTTTTGTTTAAGCTTCACACATTTTTGTTTTTAAATCCTTTCACTCAGCACAGCACAGGATGCATTTGTTTGTCTCTCTCTCTCCCTCTCTCTCACACACACTCTATGTGTGTGTGTGTGTTTGCTTATGTTTGTGTGCACGCGCTTAGGCACAAAATGCAATTTAGAATATTTGCAATTCCCTTTGGCAACAACAAATCTGCCACCGATTGCCCGTTTCCGTTTCACTTTCTCACAACAAAATCAAAATCAAAATCGAAATAAATATAAATTTTATTTCATTTTTATTTACGTTGCCAATCGAATGCTTTAGCAAGTGTGTAACGTGCAACAACAACAAAGCTGTTAATACTATTACACATCGGCAGTATTAGCGCCTCAAAAACAGAGCTTCAGCTATGCATAATGGATATTCAATAGAAAATCTCTTTCGAAACTAGGCTACAACAACATTTTGATACCATCAATCACATGCTAATCTCTGCAATATTTACAACATTTATTTAGCAGCTGGTTTTAACGTTTTATTTGTAAAAAATATTATTAAAAAAATAATATTTAAATTAACACTAATGTACTTCTAAAGCATTGGCCTTGAATTGAAAATAAAAATACAAATTAAAAATAACATATAGATATATAAATTACAAAAAAAACCCATAATTAAAATATGTTATGACCTTTAATGAATTAAGTTTTTATATTTATAAGTACAATTTCAAATATTAAATACATTTTTTATTCCAACACTTTAAGAAAGAAGAACAAAGTTCTTGAATTTGAAATCTTTTCGAAATTAAAAGATTTTTTTAATTTAAAAATTATAATTGATTATTATTGATTTAATTATTATAATATATTTTAATCAAGAAAAGACCATTCTTAAAGCAAGATGCCAATCTTAAAATTGAAATTTAGCATGAAAATATAGATTTAAGACTAAAAACGTATTTCAAGATTTTTTTGTTAGATTAAAAAATCTTAAAACAAGATTTGCAATCTACATTTTAATAAAGATTTTTTTCTCTCTGTATACCAAAGTAGAAATATATGTATATAATGAAATAATTGCAAGACTTTCAAGAAAATATTATACATTTTTTTTATCATAATCTTTATTTATAATTCTAAATACTCATTAATATAATAACTAATATAAATTTATATTAATTTCTAAGATCTAAGATTAATTCAAATTGGAGAGAGTTTCTTTTATAATTTTTTAAAAAGCACGTATTTAAAGTTATAATATTGTTTATTATTATAGTTTAGAAGTTTTTAAAGTAACTGACAACCTTAAATAAACACGTCTTAAATTTTGCACCGTTTGTTATCGAAGTTGCCCCTCCCCCCTGGCGAATGACCTTTTGTGATTAATTTTTTATGGCATTGCGATTTCATTCTATTAACGAATGATGTTGGAAATTGTGCAGCATAACATCAACACGCTGTTGGACAACTTGTGAACATGACAAAGCAATTGAGGACGCAACAACAAACGGGTTCTCTTGAGGTTTATGCTGAGGGTTGGATCGGATTTTTTGTATGCCATCTCTCTCTCTCTCTCTCTCTCTCTCTTTGTTTTTAATGGGTAACAAGGGCGCGGGGTGCGTCGCATTGATTATAATTATGAAATGTTTGAAGTGAAGCCGATGTCGAACCCTTTTTTTCTGCGCATCTTTGACTCATAATTTGGACGCTGTGTGCGCAAAATTTATTGAAGTTAATATTTGTCGCAACTTGGGAATGGGTAAACGGAGGGCGGAGGGCGGAAAGTTGGCTAGATTGCTTGAAAATTGCAACAGAACGAATCAAATGAGATGAGAATATGGAATAGTATACAATATACCGCAAAAAAAAAAGGGTGCAAATTCTTATTGTCTTCTTTTTTTGTGTTTCTAGGAGCATAAATCATGCAACATATTGCATTATCATTCAGCTAGGACAGCGCGTGATTTGTCCTGCCTGCTAATGGGAATGGTAATCGGAGTGAGTGCGAATGAAAGTCGTAACAGTAACCGTAACAGTTACCATTAAAGGGGTAACAAGAAGCTGAAGGGGAAAGGGAAAGATTCCTTTTTTTGTGGGTGGGCGTTAAAATGTGAAAAGACTCTTTCTCTACTTCGTTTCTTTTTTTTTTTTGTCGTTTGGATGAGTTGTAAATGGGATTTTGGACTGGCAATTGATACGTTGCGAGTATTCGATTCGTAAAAACAATGGGAAATATGTGTCCCAAGGTCGCGCAACCTTTGAAACGCAATTTGCATAAAGGATTTTTCGAGGAACGCATGTCCCGCAACATTGCGTCGTCGTATAGTACGGACAATATTTTATGACTGCTCGGTTCAGTTTTATGATGCAATACGAGAGTACAGAAAGGAGCAAAAGGAGAGCAGCACTTTTCACATTTAACAATTTAACAATTTCACCATTTCACCATTTCACAATTTCACCCGCTGCGTGGTTTTCACTTCAACGGAATCGCAATAGTTCTTCTCAGAGGGTTTAGCAAAATTGGGTTACGACGGTATAGACACACACACACACACACACACACACACACACACATAAAGGTAACTTGTACGCTAACGGGTCATTATATAAAGTTGCGCATACTTTGCCCAGCCTAATGAAAGGAGCGAGCGGGTTTTTATCACCCACTCTTTTCGTGCTCTCTCTTTCGCTCTTTCGCTCTTTCTCTCTGGTTAAGGGACAGTTTTTCTTGGGAAATCTTTAAGATCTACCTTCTCTTAACTCCTCTCGCGCAGCCCTTGTCTGCCTTTCGCTTTCTGTGTTGTCCTTTTGCACCGCTGTGTGTCCTCTCTCTATGCAAATATTTTATTGTTTCCTTTGCCCAGTTGAGAAATGTAAATGAGAATACCAGCGAGCGTGTGTGTGTGTGTGTGTGTGTGTGTGTGTAAATATTGGTTATTAGGCCAAAACTAGCCCATTAACAATCCCATTTACCATTTTCTCATTTACTATTTTCATTTCCCACTCGCAATGTCCTCGCCTCGCTGTCCTTTTGTCGCAATGTTATACAAATATGCGTCAATCGGTTGAGTTACATATATAGTATAGTACCTTCTTCTATAGTACTTCCTCGATCTATTGTCACAGCGGTTGCGTGCCCGCATTTAGTTGTCCGTTTTACACACCGATCGTAAAACTTTTGTGGCTAGCGACAATTCTTCTTCTGCTTCGCAGAAATTTGATAATCAATTTTTGCCTTTTGCCTAACTCAATTTTCAACTACATGTAATTGAGGCAAACGAATGTGCATTGAAATGGGCTGAGCTCACACTTTTTGGAAGAACTATTCAGAACTTAATATTCATGAAATTCTTATTTAGTTGAATTTTGCCATGTATTGAGGAATCTTTTCAGTTCTGTAATGAAGAAAGTTGATTAAACATATTTCACAATTTTTTACGAAATTAGAACATGCAGTGTTTTGTTAATTTTGATTATTTAAAATTAAAAAAAATATTTGTCTAATTTATAAATTATTAAATAAAAATTAAGCAACGAAAATGTAATGAAAAAAAAAAAAACCTTAAAATTATTATCATGTATTTAATTGTTATTTTATTAATTTAAAATATAACACAAATAAGAGAACTAAAGTCTATATAGTACTACATTAAAATTATACCATAGAGTACCAAATATAATATAATATATAATATAAGCTATACAAATAAAATTGTTAAGTTTTAGAGCCATGTTATCTTTACCGAATGATAAATTCCATTAAATTCACATCCTTAAAATGCCAATGTAAATTAAAATTAAAAGCAAGCAATATTTTATTATTAACAAGCAAGAAAGCTACAGTCGAGTGTACTCGACTGTGAGATACCCGCTACCCATTTTGAATAAAAGAAATATATTTTGCGGTATTTTCTCAAAATATACCGAATATACTGCAAAAATACTAAAAATATACCAAATGATATATTTGGTATATCGACATAGTACCGCATTCAAAATATACCATAGACGGCACAATATACCAGATTGTCAGCCAAAGCAACTAAGACCCCTAGTAAGTAGGCGTTTTTGCCCATACAAAAGTATTTCTTTAATAACTTCGACAATTTTTATCTGAACGCAACCAAATTTTCAGGAATCATAACTACTATAGTAGTTATTATATATACCAAAAACTCTAGCTTTAAAATTACGCTTGTTATTCGATTTTTTTGAATTGCGGGGGCGGAAGTGGGCGTGGCAAAAATTTGAAACAAACTTGATCTGCGTGCAAACATAACAAATGCTGTCGAAAAAAAATTATAGCTCTATCTCTTATAGTCTCTGAGATCTAGGTGCTCATACGGACGGACGGACAGACACACAGACACACAGACACACAGACACACAGACGGACAGACGGTCATGGCTAGATCGTCTCGGCTGTTGTCGCTGATCAAGAATATATATACTTTATAGGGTCGGAGATGCCTCCTTCTACCTGTTACATACATTTCCTGCCGGCACAAAGTTATAATACCCTTCTACCCTATGGGTAGCGGGTATAAAAATTCACAAAAAAAAGTGTGGCATATAAATATATATTTAAAATGTATGACAAAAATAAAAAATTTTATTAAAATTTAATGACTGCTAACCAAATTATAGTAAGAAAATAGAAAATGTATGAAATGTAGTTTAATTCTTAGTTCATATCTTTATTATTTATTTTTTGGTTTTTTTTTTATAATTTTTGTAAAAATAAGGTTTACAAATATTGTGTACCAAAATGGTATTATATTTAAACATTTACACAGTAGATAGTTAATATCAAATATTAATTAGTATTAAAACAAAATACCAAAATGGTATTTGAAATAGTATATTATTATGTTTTAAAAATTGCAATTAAAATAGTTAAACACTATATTAATTAATATTAAGATTATATACCAAAAATGCACTATAGGTGGTTAGTACTAAAAAACGATAATTAGTTTTAAAATAAGATACCTAAATGGTATTTTAATTTAATTGCAGCATACCAAATAAATACCGTGTTTAACACATGTTTCCCGGTCTTATAACCTATAGATATTGCAATTCATCAAAGCGTAATACTGTAATATGTGAACTCAGCAAATGAGAAATGACATAACCCTAAAAAAAATAACAAAAACGAATGAAAATGTAAATGAGAAACAGGAAAAACGCTTGTCACCTTCAAATGCGGAAGACATACAAACATTAGGAACGCCCATTTAGCTACTCTACTCTAAAAAGGGTTTGCTTGCATTTCGCATTTTTGGACCATTTACCATTTACTGTGGGCCCATGTTGGTTACGGCGGCGGTTGTTAATCTCTTAATTTATCAATTGAGAGACAGACACATCATGCCACTGCTCGGACTCGAATTCAGATTCAGATTCGGTTAAGGTTTAGGTTTCAATTTCAGTTGCAAATTAATTTCCATAAATGCGCGACGAAAAAGGCGCACGAAAATTTGTCGGTGTTGATGCTGATGCTGATGCTGTTTGCTGGGGGGGTTGTAAAAAAAGGGTTTCTCGACAAAAGTTATGTTTACATAATTAATTAAACAACACAAAGCAGCAGCAGCGGACGGACAGACGGACAGACGGACGGACAGACGGAAGGTAGCACACACATATAGAATTCATACAATTTTCACACAATGCACAAAAGGAAATTGGGAATAGTTGCATGGCAAAGGGTTGGCAGATATCGCATTGCGTAATAAACTCATAAAAAGCCAACCAAATGGGAACATTAAAACTAAACTATAATGTCACTCTCACCCCGTCCGAAAATCTTGTGTTGCAACAAGATGGGGCAACAATAGGCGCGAACAAATGTTTGAGCCAAAAAAAAGAAAGAAGAGAAACAACGAAATCGAAATTAAATAAAGGGTTTTCTCAACCAACTATTTGTCATCCACACACAAGCGACAAAGTGGGCGGTGGGCGTGTGCATTTGTCATTACGATTGGCCAAGAATATCATCAGGGAATCCAGTGCAAAAGGGGAGCTAAGAACGCAAACGCAATCGAAACCGAAACCAAAGACCGGACAAACTGGTTCGCCAAGCTGAGCTGAGCTGAGTTGAGCTGAGATGAGGCGGACTCCTAACAACCAAGAACATCACGCACAAATGACTTTTTGATTCACTTGCCTGTGTCTGCGTGTGTGTGTGTGTGTTGACTACCCCAAAGGACAACATCCTTCTCAGATCCTGGCTGCTGCTGCTGCTGTCGACAGTGAATTAAATCGTTGGCATTTGGCGTCACCATTTTATGGCACTTTTGTAACGAACACATTCCTCTTCCCCCGTTGATTGTCTGCCTGATTCAACAACAACTCCTCGGTCCCATTTCCTTCCCTCCCCTTTCCACTCTCTCTCTCTCTCTGCTGTCACCTACGCTCATTGGGTCGCCAGGTGTGAAATTAGCTCAATTTAGCAAATGTTTCAGAGTTTGAATGCGAACTTCTGTCCACTTGTTTGACTTACTTATCACCGCTGCTTATCTTGTAAGAGAAATGGACAGAGAGGGGGAGAGAGAGAGAGAGAGAACGTTAGAAACAGAGTTAAATAGTTGATGCTCAAGCGACGTTAGCTAAATAAAATTAGTCGCAAAGTGTCATTGATAAAATGTTAAATGATGAAATGAAACTTAATTGACGCTGCTCTTATTTAGTTTGATTTAAATCATTGTTTTTATTGGTTTTCTATTTTCAAGAAAAAAAATTCTCGTTTAAGAGCCAACTGCATTTGCTTGAAATATAATAATATAATGATATATATAATATAATAATATAAAAACTAAAAATAAAAAATCAGAAAAATAAATAAAATTTCGATTATGATATAACCATTTTCGTCTTTCTGTACGAATGAACACCTATGTAGATATCAGATTATAAGATATAGAGATATAATTTGCTAGATTTATTTAAGACATACTTCTGTATGGCAAAAAAAAACTTCTGATGCAATCGGGTCTAAGTTGCTTTTGACTGACAATCTAGTATATTTTGTAATCTATGGTAAATTTTGAATATAGAACATAGAATATAAATTTACCACATATCTTTTGATATATTTTTAGTATAAATTCCGCTTTGTTTTGCTCTACTGCTGCATTTTTCCTTTCTATTTATTTCATTATCAAAGTGTTTATTAACTATTTAAAAAATTGCATGCTAAAGATGTTTCAAATCTTGCATGCTAAAGATGTTTCAAAACATTCTAAACTTATATTGAACGAATTATTAATATTTAAATTCATACAATCCTAAATTAATTAAATTATTTAGGATATCTTCAAATAAAAAAAAAAATATTTGTATGTAATTAATTTTATTTTTATGGTATTATTGAAATTCGTTCAATGGCAATTTCCAAATTTTTTTTTCTTACACTTTTTTGTACACTCTATTCTTAATCTCAAGTTATTTATATCTATTCATCTTCTCTTAAAACTATGCCATAAATGCATTTAATAATTTCTCTTTCGAGTTGATGTGTTTCTATTTATTGATAAATATGTATGTGTATGTGTGTATGCACTATATTATGCTATAATTAGTGTTGATCCATGACATGGAAATGCTCATTCAATTTAAATATGATCCATTTAATGCTGCCTCAGTGTTTATTCATTTACATTTTCCCCAAACAGAACAAGGAACTTTTCTTTACCGTTCTGTTCTGTTCTGTTCTGTTAAACTAAAAGTATTAAATACTTAAGCTCAGTTTGCTCATTTATCAGCGCGAAGCAAGGCATTTGATGACCCACAGAATATGCTCTGTCGCTGTTGACAAGAGCATCATTCAAAGTTTCAATTGCGTCAGAACAATTATCAAAACTGTGCCTAAAAATAAGGCGCTAATCAATTGAGAGAAAACGAGAGAGACCGAGCGGTGTCTTTAACTCTTGTGCTATCAAGTAATCACTTAATGCCACACACACACACACAAGCACACTTACAACGACTGAGGGTTGTAGATATATACATAAATATATATGTCTGTATCTAAGGAGGACACCAAACACGTCGTCTATTTGTTTTGTTAACAACATTCTTGAGATGCTTTTATGAGGCAACGGCTAAATGCCTGAAGTATCGACGAGGCTTCACTCTAAATCACATGACCCTCGACCTACCATCGCTCCCCCCCCATTTCCTCCACTCCCTTCGCTCCCTCTTCAACTGCTTCGCTTACTAGTCGTTGGCGCGTGAGTAATGCGCACGGCTTAATTTCATTTTGTTGTCACATATTTGGAAGGCGCCCCGGCACCGAAAATACGCCGAGCGCATAAATATTTATAGTCTCCCCACCCCACCCCACCTTCTAGCCATCCATCCATCCATCCATCCGTCCCCCCTTTTTGCAGCTCCTTCACTACAGATTAGAAAGCGCTTAAGTGCGACTTTTGGCTCGTGACTTGTCTTAAGTGTACCGAATAGCAACGTCCCCCTTTCTACACACACACACACACACACACACACATACACAGCGCCTATTCTCAAATGTCAAGTTGCCGTTGACGGCACGCGTCATCTTTAGCTCTTCACTCCACCCTCCTGGCTTCCCTCTTCCCTCTTCGAGTGTGTGTGTTGGAGGCGTCACCCGCATGTTTTTAATAGTTGGGCAACAAATATGAGAAAAACGGTTCGTGTAATTTGAGGCATTTTGAATACAAACAGCAGCCTCTCTCTCTCTCCCCCCCTCTGCTTGATCCGTGCTGTTTGATTATGTTGTCACACGCACTGTTTAATGCTGTATGAATATGAAAATAACACCACCAGTAGCTTCAACATTCGCCACCGCCATTGTCACCGCTTCTCCTCTGATGATGCCACCACACGATGCGAGGGTTGTTCCCAAGACGTTGACGAGTTAATTGAAAAACTTAAGTGGCAACAGTCGCTCCGGATAAGCCACATAACAACATTTTATTAACACTCTCTTCAGTCAACTATTTCCACATTTTCAACGCAATGCATCCTATATAGTTAACACCTTTTTTTGTATTTAACAAACGTAATTTGGAATGCTGATTAATAAATTGTGTTCTTACTTTGGTTCAATACTAAATACTAAATACTAAATACTAAATACTAAATACTAAATACTAAATACTAAATACTAAATACTAAATACTAAATACTAAATACTAAATACTAAATACTAAATACTAAATACTAAATACTAAATACTAAATACTAAATACTAAATACTAAATACTAAATACTAAATACTAAATACTAAATACTAAATACTAAATACTAAATACTAAATACTAAATACTAAATACTAAATACTAAATACTAAATACTAAATACTAAATACTAAATACTAAATACTAAATACTAAATACTAAATACTAAATACTAAATACTAAATACTAAATACTAAATACTAAATACTAAATACTAAATACTAAATACTAAATACTAAATACTAAATACTAAATACTAAATACTAAATACTAAATACTAAATACTAAATACTAAATACTAAATACTAAATACTAAATACTAAATACTAAATACTAAATACTAAATACTAAATACTAAATACTAAATACTAAATACTAAATACTAAATACTAAATACTAAATACTAAATACTAAATACTAAATACTAAATACTAAATACTAAATACTAAATACTAAATACTAAATACTAAATACTAAATACTAAATACTAAATACTAAATACTAAATACTAAATACTAAATACTAAATACTAAATACTAAATACTAAATACTAAATACTAAATACTAAATACTAAATACTAAATACTAAATACTAAATACTAAATACTAAATACTAAATACTAAATACTAAATACTAAATACTAAATACTAAATACTAAATACATCAGTAATATTTCTACCATGAACAATGAAAAGAAAATAAAAATTAAATTATTGCAACATTCATAATTAGTTAGCAACAATTAATGTGAAAGACTTTTCATTGTAGTAAGGGAAAGTGACATATTCCTCAAACCAAAATTAAATTTCTAAAGTTGCAGCCCGATGACCATTCAATAAATGCTTTAATTGGCAGAACTTCTCAGCGGTAAAGTGAATAATCAATGAAGCATAAAATATGCAGTTGCCATTGCTGTCTAGAGTGAATAAAGACATTGTTTGATAAGAGTTATAGTACGATGTGGAAAGTTGAAGTTGTTTAAGCGCCATTACAGCCACAAGCGCAAGCATTTCACTTATCCATGTGTGATGTGGCATGTGGCATGAGGCATGTGCCCCACACACGAATCACATTTACATACATACATACTCGTATGTATGCAGATGGCCACAGGGCATTTTACTTATATGTAAGTAAAACACTTTTGGTAATTCATTAAGTTACGGAAGTTGAACTCAGAACTGCAATTTCCCCTAGAACCAATTATAGAAAAATTTAAATTCGTTTTAAAAGCAGACCAAACGCATGTCCCATGTCCCGTTGTCCAGTGCTTGGCCCCAGACAGACGACGACGACGATGAGGACGATGAGGACGACGAGCTGAGGGATGAGATTGAAGAGACTGAAGAGAGACGACGATGGTCACTGCCGTTGCCTCTGATGGATGAATGTAATGCCGTGTTTGAATGTGTGTGTGTGGGTGTGTGTGGACAGCGGCATGTTCATAAATTGAAATCACTTCCATATCCAGAGAAAAAGTTTGGCAACAAAATAGAGCAAAAAAAAAGAAAGTCGTTCCACACTCAAAACAAGGCAACGTAAAAAAAAAGATGGAGATGTGGCTCTCACACCTTGCACCACCTACCTTCCCCCTTCCCCCCAGGGAGTCAAATAAAAAATTCTGTTTTTAAATCGCCGGCATTGGACCACGACCATGAAGAGAGAGAGAGAGAGAGAGAGAGAGCAAGAGAGAGAGAGAAAGAGAGAAAGGGAAGCTGGCCATGTACGACAAGTAGGCAACACTTGACACAGTTGCCACTTTCAATTGCCAACATAACTCGAGAGTGGCGCTCACTAAAGAAGAAACGCCCGCTATTGGTTGCAACACCAGCAGTTGGAGAAGCAGCAGCAGAAGCTGTAGCAGAAGCAGAAGCAGTTGCAGCTGTAGTCGTAGTCATAGTCGTAGTCATAGTCGTTGCTTCTGCTGCATAGTTGAGGGCGGCGCTCTGTCTGCATATAAAAGGGTTTCTCGACAAAAGTTATGTTTACATAATTAATTAAACAACACAAAGCAGCAGCAGCGGACGGACAGACGGACAGACGGACGGACAGACGGAAGGTAGCACACACATATAGAATTCATACAATTTTCACACAATGCACAAAAGGAAATTGGGAATAGTTGCATGGCAAAGGGTTGGCAGATATCGCATTGCGTAATAAACTCATAAAAAGCCAACCAAATGGGAACATTAAAACTAAACTATAATGTCACTCTCACCCCGTCCGAAAATCTTGTGTTGCAACAAGATGGGGCAACAATAGGCGCGAACAAATGTTTGAGCCAAAAAAAAGAAAGAAGAGAAACAACGAAATCGAAATTAAATAAAGGGTTTTCTCAACCAACTATTTGTCATCCACACACAAGCGACAAAGTGGGCGGTGGGCGTGTGCATTTGTCATTACGATTGGCCAAGAATATCATCAGGGAATCCAGTGCAAAAGGGGAGCTAAGAACGCAAACGCAATCGAAACCGAAACCAAAGACCGGACAAACTGGTTCGCCAAGCTGAGCTGAGCTGAGTTGAGCTGAGATGAGGCGGACTCCTAACAACCAAGAACATCACGCACAAATGACTTTTTGATTCACTTGCCTGTGTCTGCGTGTGTGTGTGTGTGTTGACTACCCCAAAGGACAACATCCTTCTCAGATCCTGGCTGCTGCTGCTGCTGTCGACAGTGAATTAAATCGTTGGCATTTGGCGTCACCATTTTATGGCACTTTTGTAACGAACACATTCCTCTTCCCCCGTTGATTGTCTGCCTGATTCAACAACAACTCCTCGGTCCCATTTCCTTCCCTCCCCTTTCCACTCTCTCTCTCTCTCTGCTGTCACCTACGCTCATTGGGTCGCCAGGTGTGAAATTAGCTCAATTTAGGGGGTAGAGAGAAGTCCCTTTAGCCATGCTGCCTGGCTGTGAGGCTGTGATGCTGTGATGCTGTGATGCTGGCAGTATCGTCGTCCTGTTGTTTAGTTACTTTGGTAGTTTCGTTATATTTATTGGCCCACATCGGGTGAAAAATGTTCAACGCTTTGGTAATTTAGTTGAGTACCGTTATATGCCGACAGGCACTCGCTCCACACACACACACACACCCACATCGCAGCAGCAGCAGAAGCATGGTGCAACCTGCTTCACTCTCCACATCTGCTGCCACAGATGAAGTGACCCTCGGCGTTGCAAGCTGTCCTGCTCATAAAATGCGAAAAAGCCAAAGCAGAACAATGAATGCCAGCAGCAGCAGCAGCGGCTTCCACCTACAGAGGTGGCCAGCAATGGAGTAGTTCCAGTGGGTGGTGAAAGGGGGGGAGGCGGAGGAACGTGCTGGCAACGCTTGGCGATTTACGAGTTGCCATTTTACTGCTCAACTGGGCCGTGAAGAGTAAAACGAAAATGAAGGATCGTTGCCCACGTCGCAACGTTGGTTGACGTTGAAGTAGTCTCTATGCCACTGAGAATCATAGCAGATGAGTGCTATGTACTCTGATGTATGTGTGTGTATTGTGGCTCATCACTCATCGACCTGCGTTTTATTTCATATTACATAATTGGGCGTGTAATGAGTCTAATTGAGTTTTTATGTTTTGGCCAAAAGGATTCGCAAACGCGTCAAATTTTCTTCTCTTTGCCATCATTTTTTTTTGTTGTCCTTTATTTAGCAATCGCTTAAGTCGGATGTGAGCACGACAGAGGGAGAAAGAGAGAGAGAGAGAGAGAGAGTGGGCGTTGGAGTAGGCGTGTGGACGAGTTGTAGCCGCTGGTCATTTGACAGACACACCTCCCCAAATGAACCAACCCAAAGCAACAGCAATAGCAACAGCAATTGCACATTTCTGTCTATCCCATTTTCGTGTGAGACACTAACTCAATTAACGTGGCTGGCAACATGTGTTAATATCCTCTGTGCTTCCGCTTGTTCCCATTTCGAAAGCCAAGAGCGGAGCCACAACTGAAGAAATTGCACTGCAGACAGATTATATAGATATATACATATACATATGTATGTAACTTTAAGCTAAACTCGTTTAATAACTATTTCTTAGGGCAGCTTACAAGAAACAAATTGAAAGGATGTCAAAAAATCAACTTAAAAGTTGAATTCTAAAATCAAGTTCGAAATTCTATAAACATCCTAGACTGAACATTCCTTATTTCTCGCTCGTAAAAGTGTGAAAATAGAATCCAGAACGAAAAAATCTCAATTCGCGATTAAATATGTTTACATTTTATTTTGTTTAAAGTAAGTAATAAACAAGTAGGAAAGAAATACTTGTTACCCATTTTTAATGAAAACAAAACCACAAAAATACTAAAAAGACGTCAAAGATTGTATTTGTCATAGTACTACAAGCAAAATATACTATAAAATGCGAAATATACCAGATTGTCAGCCAAAGCAACTAAGTAGGCGTTTTTGCCCATACTGAAGTATTTCTTATCTAGCTTCTACGAAGTTAAAAAAAAGAGCCAATTTCTTGCCCGAAAATTGAAATCGCTAATATAATCATTATATTTAGTTTATAGGCTAGACAATTTTTCTTCCAATAAATTCATAAATTAGTTAGTTAGTTAGTAGGTGGATTATCATGTAGAAAAAAGAGTTAAGTGATTAAGCCAATAAGTCATTGGTACAGCTGTATAAACCCTGTACAAATTGAAATTGTCTATAAAAAAGCCATTACTTTTCTGTATACATTTTATATTATTAATTTGTTAATTTCACTAAGTTTAAATAATTAAAGTGACACTTTCTATTCTCATTTTTAAACGCGTACACTTGCAAATAAGCCTTCTCAATATACCATATAATAAAAACATTTTCGAAAAGTCTAAATAACTAACGTAACACATTGTCTCAGACATTCAGTTTTTAGAAGAAATATACAAAATTACCCTACTACAATCTTCAATACTTTCCGTGAAAGAAAATCAACAGCTGCTATTTTAGTGTGCAGCAAAAACGTTGAACAAAAACACGAAAACAGAAAAACGTACAAACTTTGATTCTTATCTCTGTTTTTACATAAATAAATAGTTTACAAAAATAATGTGCAAGTGATCAGCTAATAAAAAGGAATATGCAAAATCAACTGCCATTTCAACGTACATAACGTAAATAAATAATAATGAATACCTATTAATTATTTAGATTGATTTAATGTTGTGTTGTAGTTGTTGTTGTTGAAGGAAGGTTGCGAACATCTTCCTTCGATTATTATCAGTCGCTGTCTCGAAAAGTTTTGAGGCTGCAATTAGGAAATTGGATGCGTTTTGGAGTGTGACCGCTAGATGGCGCCACAGAGTTGCGCGAGACACGCGTTTGCCTTAGATGGTCGGGCACATTTTGCAACACAACTCCCATTTGCAACTTGTGTCCGTCCTCCGTCCGTTGTGTTGCAGACTGTTTATTGTTGGTGTCCTTGGGCGCGTTTTCATACTAATGCGTATGTGTCGGACGCACTGCCGCTGCGGACCAACTGCTGTGCCATGTCCTCGACTATTAACTGCCGCAAAAAGTCAGCAAGTGGGCAAAGAAGGATGCGATGCCGAGGCTTGCACCTTTTTGCCGTGGCTGCGCGTGCACGGAAGCTGGCTTGCTGTCACGGCACTTTCTCTACCTCTCCGCACAGCACGCAAAGACTGTTTGCCACCCGCTGAGTAGCGCACGCGAAGAGCGAGACAGAAATAGAGAGAGAGAGAGAGAGAGAGAGAGTGCTAGAGAAAGGTAGAAAGATCCGTTTACAACTTTCTACGAACGCTGCATGCGCCTGCGGCTTCACGATATGCGCTTCATTGGAACGCGATTTCAGTTGCCATTGCCGGCCGCTTAGGATGCAGCATGCGGCAGGACGCAGGACACTGGGTGCAGCTCCCTCTGGGCAGCTCAGCTGGGTCGCAGTCGCAGTCGCCGTCGCCGCGCTGCGCAAGTCGCGTGCATTTCTAAGCACACCCAAAGCGTGCTGAGCGCGCGACCAACGAGGGACGATGGATGAGGGACGAGTGACGAGGATGAGGATGAGGGACATCCTCCATGTACAACAAGGAGCACACTTTTTGATTTCAATTCACGCTTATGCCCAAAACATTTGACTAAACGACTTTAGATCGCACCCATTGCACCTCATGCAGCGCAATTGATTTGCCCATCAATGGAATCTACTTTTGCTTTTGTTGTTTCATTTCTTTTTGCACTTCAATCAACACAACGTGAAATGAATTTGAATGTTTCGAAAACAAAGAAACAAAAACTCTTAAAATTAATTACTATATTCATAGATTTGTTTACATATTAAATAATGTGATGATGTAGGAAATACTATTTATAAATAAATATCATATTGAAGCAAAAAATTCAAATTCAGTCATTAAAACCATATTCTAACAAGTAAGAAAGCAACAGTCGAGTGTACTCGACTGTGAGATACCCGCTACCCAATTTGAATAAAAGCAATATATTTTGCGGTATTATTCTCAAAATATACCGAATATACTGCCAAAAATACTAAAAATATACCAAGTGGTATATGTGGTATATCGATATAGTACCGCATTCGAAATATACCATAGACGGCTCAATATACCAGATTGTCGGCCAAACCAACTAAGACCCTTAGTAAATAGGCGTTTTTGCCCATACAAAAGTATTTCTTTAATAGCTTCCACAGTTTCTGTTATCTGATCGCAACCAAATTTTTAGGAATCATAACTACTATAGTTATTACTGTATATACCAAAATTCGTAACTCTAGCTTTAAAATTACGCTTGTTATTGATTTGCGGGGGCGGAAGTAGGCGTGGCAAAAATTTGAAACAAACTTGATCTGCGTGCAAACATAACAAATGCTGTCGAAAAAAATTATAGCTCTATTTCTTATAGTCTTATATAGATCTAGGTGTTCATACGGACAGACGGACAGACGGACATGGCTATATCGTCTCGGCTGTTGACGCTGATCAAGAATATATATACTTTATAGGGTCGGAGATGCCTCCTTCTACCTGTTACATACATTTCCTGTCGGCACAAAGTTATAATACCCTTCTACCCTATGGGTAGCGGGTATAAAAACAAGTCATATGGCGCTTTTGTAGCTACTATGGATATGAAGTCCTCCACACGTTATTTCTCTTCAGTTACTGAACATTTATGAACATTCATGATTTAAACAATCTAGAACCAATTGAGAATTGCAACATAATGGATATTTGCTTGGCTGCCTTCGCTGTAGCACCGCCCTTTGCCACGGTGGGCAAGGTCAAGGCTGTTGCCACCGTCGATGTTGTCTCTGGCGTGTGCTTGGCAGCGGAGACATTCTCGTATCCCGAAGGAGTATTAATGTTGAAATGCTGCAAATGTCCGCTGTCGGGAAAATCGGTGGCATCATCGAAGGTCTTTATGATCGCGTTGAAGATCTTCTGCTTGAGTCATGAAGACCGAGAATTTAATGTTCAGTTTGTTAAGATTTTCCAGATTACGATTCAAATAAAATTTGTAGCACTTAAACTCAAATCGCAAATATTTTCATTAGGTTTCGGGTTTCCGCAGCTGCTTCCAAGATGCTGGGTAGTCGACTTGCCAATACGCTTTAAATGAGTGCAATGAAGTATAGAATAGAATTGCAACAGGTCACATTGTCCCTCTCCGGTAGCCAGGGAATACAATATACTACGCCAAAAATTAATTCAGCTATTGGCCAGCAGCTTAGTCTGGCCTAGATCGATAAGCACAATCAATGTAAATATAGCATCAATGTTTTTAAGCAGTTACAACGAAGTTGCGAGGGTTGCTCGATGTAAATCTGGCATGAAGCCAACATATCCTTTAATTAGAAAGATGTTGTTATAAAGGAATAAAGAGGAATTTGCATATTTAAATAAATATTTGTATGAGCGAAAACACCTACTTACTTGTTTATGCTTTGGCTGACAATCTGGTATATTTTGCACTCTATAGTGTATGCCACTCGTCCAAGAACCAAAACAAGTCATATGGCGCTTTTGTAGCTACTATGGATATGAAGTCCTCCACACGTTATTTCTCTTCAGTTACTGAACATATGAAGCGTCAGGAACTGTCTAATCAAATATTAATGAATATGACATGTGCACTAAACGCATATCGTGAGCATCATGGGAGTTTCCCCGACGGCATTCTCTTTTTCCGCGATGGTGTAGGGGATGGTCAGCTAAATCAAGTAGTCAATATTGGACGAGATCTATAAATCGGCGGGAAGAGAGAAAGGTTGCAATTTGGCATTTATTGTTGTAACAAAAAGAATTAACATACGTTACTTTGTGAATAAGCGCAATCCCGAACCTGGAACAATAGTTGATGATGTTATCACTTTGTCCGAGCGTTATGATTTCTATTTGGTTTCGCAGGCCATAAAACAAGGTACTGTTTCTCCAACGAACTACAATGTTTTGCACGACAGCATGGGTCTGAATGCTGATAAGATACAAATACTCAAGTACAAAATGACACATATGTACTACAATTGGTCTGGATAGCTGAGAGTATTTACCGTGCACCATCTTTGGGTTTGGATTTCTTGTAAAACTATCATTATGAATATTTTAATATTTAAATCTTATCGTACATAATGAATACTTAAAATGTATAATAAAGATTAATTTGATATTTTATGTTTTTTATTGCCGCTTATTTGCATTGCATTGTAGTTTTTTTCAGTGACAGCTGATTGATCATTCAATTAAATGGAATCATTCAACTGATTTCGAAAATAAATATTGTTTTGTAACTAGCTTATTGCAGTTTATTATACCTGCATTATAATTTTCTGCGGCAGCAAATGTATGTAACAGAAGGAGGCATCTCCAACCCTATAAAGTATATATATATATATATAAATATGTATATATTTATATGATAACTTACATTTATTTAAAATAAGTTGGAGTTCCGAATTATCCTTTTTCTGATTGAGCCCTCTATTTAAAAACTAGAAATTTATAAGCTCCTGTATTTCTAATCCAAAATCAAGGCACACTAGATGCGAATAGTTTTAAATTTTTTTTTTTCACTGTAATTTTTTTTGTCGAAATTTAATATTTTTTAGCACAAATAATTTTGGGATTTTCAATTTTTAATTTTTTTTCACTTTAATTTTTTTTGTCGAAATTTAATATTTTTTAGCACAAATAATTTTGGGATTTCAAATTTTTTATATTTTTTCACTTTAATTTTTTTTTGACGAAATTTTTATTTAATATTTTTTTAGCACAAATAATTTTGGGAGCTGTTGCTCGTTCGAGACTTGAACACAGAATGAGCTCTAGAGATGCTTTCTCAAGGCTCATTCGTTCTATGCCAATGGCAAAGCCTACTAGATCCAAAAAATTTTAAGAAAATTTGAACCAACTCTATATTTTTCGTTTCTAGCATAAGCTCAAAGATATCACAAGCAATTATCGCAAATAAAGCAATTTGGTCTACTTGTCATGTTATTCGCTTCCCACAATGACCAGCAGTAGTTCATAATTACTTGCTGAGTATGCGACTATCAAATACCCTGCACAAGAGAGAGAGCACATGTCATATGTTTGTGAATTGAACAATTTAATCAACCGTCAATACACACCCCATAGATAAACGAGTACAGGGTATGCATTGCTTGCCAAGTGCAAGTGGGCACGCGACGCCGACTCATCCATCTGTTTAACGAGGGCAGCTCAATGGGTTCATAACAGGGTAAGATTTTCCATTAAACGGGCCTTTCGGTCTTTAAGGAATTATGTCTTATTCTTTAGCCAAGTACGTTCGTGGAACAACCTCTCAATTGCCATGCAATTTTCATTTCAAGACAGTAATAACGTTTTCAAGAACGCCCAAGTCGAATTATCAAATTACCTCTAAAAACGCAGATATGTCTCGGTACCCAAAAACGCTTGAAGGCATTATTACACATCTAATTGTTAAGTGTAAACACTGAAATGGTGGAAAAGTCACAGGTGAATGATGTTTGGAGTATCTATTAATGAGGAGGTACAATGTAAGTGTTGGAAAATACCTTCATTTGAATGTTTTAAATGAGAATGCAGAATAAAATATTTATTTCTTTAATTTATTTGTTTATTTTATTTTATTTTACTTATTGCCGATAAGACCAATATTGAAATTAATGAAAAGCCTATACAAGTCCCAAGTGGTTCCGAGTCATGATCGTATTGTTTGTTTCAAATTTTTGCCTCGACTACTTCAAAATAGAAAACGCTTCTTCTTACCGGAGAAGGACAATGATAGTGCGACCATAGGAGTGTAAGGACACTATGGGAGGAGCAAAGAGTTAATAAAGTTTGAACCAATTTACCAGTAACAACTTCCAATCATACCAGAACTCAAATTTCTTTTACGGTTTCAGGTAGTTCCATTATAACATATGCCACAACAAGTAAGAAAGTTACAGTCGAGTGTGCTCGACTGTGAGATACCCGTTACCCATTTTTAATAAGGGCAAAATATTGCGGTATTATTTTTAAAATATACCGAAAATACTAAAAAATACTAAAAATATACCAAACGGTATGTTTGGTATATCGATACAGCACATCATTCAAAATATACCATAGACGGCACAATGTACCAGATTGTCGGCCAAAGCAACTAAGAGCCCTAGTAAGTAGGCGTTTTTGCCCATACAAAAGTATTTCTTTAATAACTTCCATCGCAACTAAATTTTCAGGAATCATAACTACTATAGTAATTATTGTATATACCAAAATTCGCAACTCTAGCTTTAAAATTACGCTTGCTATTCGATTTTTTTGATTTACGGAGGCGGAAGTGGGCGTGGCAAAAATTTGAAACAAACTTGATCTGCGTGCAAATATAACAAATGCTGTCGAAAAAAAATTATAGCTCTATCTCTTATAGTCTCTGAGATCTAGGTGTTCATACGGACAGACGGACAGACGGACAGACACACAGACGGACAGACGGACATGGCTATATCGTCTTGGCTGTTGACGCTGATCAAGAATATATATATTTTATAGGGTCGGAGATGCCTCGTTCTATCTGTTACATACATTTCCTGCCGGCACAAAGTTATAATACCCTTCTACCCTATGGGTATCGGGTATAAAAAGATACAAAAAATAAACCGCATATATTTAGTATATTATTATAGTACTGCATTTAAAATATGACATATAGTACAAAATATACTAGATTGTCAACCAAAGCAACTAAGACCCAATTGCAGTAGTTGTTTTTTTCCATACAAAAGTATTTCTGCAATCTATTTATTTAAATTCGAAACTAATGGGTATTGCGGAAAACTAGAAACTTGGTATTCAGTTATTCAATTTTTAGTAGAAATATATATAAAAAATAAAGAATACTAATCATATAATTATTACAATTTCTGATAAATATAAAACTATTTTTACACCTCTTAAAATTCCCAAAGATAATGTGAATAATAATATTGATAAACAAAATTGTGTTTGTTAAATTTTTCTTTATTTCAAATTTTATTCGTGTTCTTTTATAATTTTGGTTCATTTTATACAAATTATTTCAAATGTTTAAGTAAAAAAAACAATGACAATAGTCTGTACATTTTTAGGGGAATAAAAAAGGATTGTGTTTCAACACTTGCCCTGAGTTTCAGCTATAAGGCTGCATGCTTTGCCTATCTCAAACCATTTTATCCTGTCTTATCCTCTTTTGTTGCCTTATCAATGCTAAGCAAAGCACAAAGACCAAGAGGGGAGAAGAAAAGGAGGAAGCAAAGTGTTCAGCACCGTCTGTTGCTTGCTTCAACTGCATTTTTTTGCCAGGCTCCTCCCTCATTTTTTGCTATACTTTCTCATTTTTGCCTTTGCTTTTGCCTTTGGCAAACTATTGCGCTTTGTCAGCCGCTCAATTTCTTTTTTGTCTGTTCATTCTTTTTTCGTGTTATTGGCAGTTCTAAGACCCTGTAAATGCCATATAGATGGGATATACTAAATTTGCCAAAATGCATGTTGGTACCTAAACCATTTGATTAGCATCTGACCATCATGATGATCTTGATTTCGATTATGTATTTTAAAAATTTGCAGATTACTTTGAATATTTGAAATACAATTATGAAAAGCATAAAATTAAAGAATTTTATTTTTTCTCAAGATTTCCGATTCTACAAATAATAACTATTTGCTATTATGTTGAGTGTTATTTGTTTTTACAAATTTGTGGAACACATGTTGAAATATATATAAACATGACAGAAAAGCAACAACATGCCAAATAAATAGTTTAAATGCAATAAAATAAAATATGAAATTTCAATATAAATATTTGAATAAACTGCAACTAAAAACATTCAAAATACATTTTTAAAACTATGATAAAAGAAAGTGCCAAGTTATCAAGAATTATTTCAACAATTAACCACAATTTGCATTAATTTATTGGTGCCAACTTCGCAGAGCAAAATCACCAAGAGTAATAAAGTCGAGTATGCTCGACTCTTGATTTTTGTCGATATGTTTATACCCATAAGCCTATAGGGTAAAAGGGTCTTATAACTTTGTGCTTAGAGGAAATTTATGTAACAAGCAGATATGATGTAAAGTATATATACTCGATCAGGCTATATGAAGAATAGAATGTATATACTTTACTTTACTTCATATCTGTCTTTTTAATGGGGAAAAACGATTACTTTGTCACCTTTGTTTGCCTGAAAGTATGGTATATTTTAATTGTATTACTATAATAATATACCGAATATAGCATTCAGTATATTTTTGTATTTTTATAGTATATCATTTGGCATATTTCAAAAATAATATCAATAATGCATTCTATATCGATATACTAAATATACATTTTGGTATATTTTAGTATTTTGCGGTATATTTTTGGTATATTTGTAGATTATGATTTCAGTGAATATGGATATCGGGTATCTCACAGTCGAGCACACACGAGTTTCGCTTTCCTACTTGTTTTTTTTTCAGTTTTTCCCATTCAGATTTTGCGTTTTTTTCTTTTTTTTTTTGGGCCAAATGTTGTTTGGATTTTTTTTGTAGCTGGCAACAACAGCATCGACATCGGCATCAGCTTCTGTGTTCTGCAACATGCTGCAATTGTCTAACCAGCCTGCAATTTCGCCTCCTATTTGACTCCCCGCTTCCCCTTCGCATCGCGCATTTTGGCCGCCCACTCCATAAAGAAAATTTTTTTGCGGGTATCCGATATAGTTGGGTCAGTGCTTGTGGCCAGAACGGTTCTGGTTGCGGCCTTAAGCGGAGTGGGTGCTCAATATATGTGTGTGTGTGTACGTGTGTGTGTGTGTGCGTTATTGAGTGCAAATAGCAATTTCGCAACAATTCTGCCTAGCAGCATCTGGAAATTTGCTCGTTTTGCCTTTCAGCACTTTGGGCCGGAGAATTTGGTTGAGTTTCCACAAGGCAACTGATCCCAGTCCAATTCCTCTCTCTCTCCCCCTTTCCTGCTGTGCTTCCACTCGCGCCTATCCAATTGACTTGGACTGCTGCCCATCTATTCATTTTGGTGATGGAGCTTGCATTGGGTTTCCCGAGCGCATTGTAACGGATTTCTGGTAACTGTTTTTGGTTGCCGTTGCCGTTGCCGTTGCGTCGATTTTTGCTGCTTCCAACTGCGTAGCGTGTGTGTGCATCCTGCCTCCTTTTCGAAACTGTCAAATCTTTTTGTGTGTTGGTGTCTGCTCGCCATGGAGTTGGGGGCGCAGCATTCCTACAGTCGATTTTATTGGATTACGGTTTAGATTGCAATGGTAGCAACAACTGCAGCACTTCATGTTGTTTATATTGTTGTTGTTGTTGTTTGGGTTGTTTAGAAAACATGCAGCATGCACGCTACAAAAAAACAATCATAGAAAAGGATAACAACGCTTTTTTGACGGCACCACTCACCGCTTATCACCCTTGTGTGCATCGTTTTATATGCGCCTTCACCCCCCTTTGGGGGCTATTGCCACATTTTGTTCTTCTTAATTTTTTGGCATTGCTCCTCTCTCTCTCTCTCTCTCTGGGCAACAACTGCAATAAGCGAACGCCAACCAACGAATTGAAATTTGTTTGTTTGTTGTTGTTGCTGGTCATGTTGTTGTTTGATGTTCGATGCTATGAGCTTCCGTTGCGCTGCTGCTGCTGCTGTTGCTGCTGCTGTACGTGCAACTTGCAACAGACACATACACACACACACACACACCCACTTAGAGACAGCAGCTGGGGCTTCTGGAATTGCGTGTGTAGCAGCCGAGTTCAATGATTATGGGTGACATTTGTGCTGCGTTGCAAGTTCTCTTCCATCAACAATGTTGTGCAACTATTCACAGCAACACACACACTAAGAATTTATGAGAGAAGCGTATTTAATTTATTTATTGTAATTTATTCAACAGACCATTTTACAAAATCATTTGCTAAACCAAAAAAAATATATATATTTAGTAGTAGTGTTAAAAAAATTATGTTGATACTCAGTAGAAGTTCTCACTTTCACTAGTTTATTTTCCTTTAATAATTTATTATTATTTTATATTAATATAAAAGTGAATACTTCACCTTAATACTTACCGGGAAATTAAAAAAAAAAAAAACACAAATTTTTACTTCTATTCCTTGTTGTTTGTCACATAATTAATGGCTTTTATAATAAATTTTGGAAAAACTCATTTTCCATATATAAGTCAGTTATTTCTTAAACTAATACAAGTTAAATTGTAATTTTATTTTAAGCAGTGTTTTTTTAGTAAAACTTGTTTAGCAGTAGATTTTTTTTTAAAGTGGTGATATTTTTAATTTCTTAGATGAAGGTAATATCTTTGCTTATCTATATTTATTGACATATTTTTATACCCGCTACCCATAGGGTAGAAGGGTATTATAACTTTGTGCCGGCAGGAAATGTATGTAACAGGCAGAAGGAGGCATCTCCGACCCTATAAAGTATATATATTCTTGATCAGCTTCAACAGCCGAGACGATCTAGCCATGTCCGTCTGTCCGTCTGTGTGTCTGTCCGTCTGTGTGTCCGTCCGTCTGTCCGTATGAACACCTAGATCTCAGAGACTATAAGAGATAGAGCTATAATTTTTTTTCGACAACATTTGTTATGTTTGCACGCAGATCAAGTTTGTTTCAAATTTTTGCCACGCCCCCTTCCGCCCCCGCAAATAAAAAAAATCGAATAACAAGCGTAATTTTAAAGCTAGAGTTACGAATTTTGGTATATATAATAATTACTATAGTAATTATGATTCCTAAAAATTTGGTTGCGATCAGATAAAAATTGTCGAAGTTATTAAAGAAATACTTTTGTATGGGCAAAAACGCCTACTTACTAGGGGTCTAATTTGCTTTGGCCGACAGTCTGGTATATTGTGCTGTCTATGGTATATTTTGAATGCGGTACTATATCGATATACCAAATATACCATTTGGTATATTTTTTTTTGTTTGGTTTTTAGTAGTATATTTGGTATATTTTGAGAAATATACCGCAAAATATATTGCTTTTATTCAAAATGGGTAGCGGGTATCTCACAGTCGAGTACACTCGACTGTAGCTTTCTTACTTGTTTTTTTATATTTCAATTGCAGTATATACTCAAGCTAACTTGTTAGTTTGATTTAACAAAATAATTAACAGCAACAACAATAAATGCTCTATAGAATGTATTTTATTGCTCTTATTTGCAATCAATATTTTATTTTGTACTCCATTTTATTATCAATAATTTCAATATCATATTTACTGTCAATTTTATTTAATTTAATGTTTAATTTATTGTTATTTTCGTTATGATTGCTATCTATCAAGATTCGATTTTTATTCCATTATATTAAAAATAATTCCAACAAAAAATTTGCTATTAAATTGCAGCTTTTAATTATTAATCACAATTTTGATATGAATATTATTAACTTAAACGTCCTTGTGACCTAATGCGTTGTTTTCCCCTGAATAAAAAAAACTAGATCTCCAAAGGTAACAGAAAATTTGTTATACAAAAATAAAAAATAAAAATAAAAAAATTATAATTTATGTGTAGAAATGTCAATTAATTTCGAAAATTGCAATTTTAAAATGAAGAATATTTATTTATTTTTTTTAAGTTTTGAAAAAGGCTTATGTCGAAATAATGAATTCAGCAATCCTTAAACCTTATTTCGAAAGACATATTTCAAGTACAATTTGAAAAGGGTATTTGACAAGTCGTTGTTTTTCTGTTTGTTACTTTTGCATGTTTTTTATTATTTTTGATTTCATTTTGAGTAGTTTGCTGTTGCGGATGTTGGCATTTTTTCACTCGTTGCTTCGTCCAGGACATTGTCACGGTTGTTGCTATTGTTCATGTTGTCATTTTTCTAATGCATTTTGCATGGTAAGCGTGTATGTGTGTGTGTGTGTGTGTGGGAGTGTAAGTGCGATTGTGTCCGTATGTGTGTGTGTGTGTGTGTGAAGTTATGCACTCTTGTCACATGATTCGATGAAATCCGATTTTCAATTATTGGATTTTGTTTTTAGCGCGTTGCAACAATTGTTTCGGAGCAGACACACACACACACACACACACTCACACACACACTCATACAACTAACAGCGAGCCAGTGAACCAATGAACCACCGAACCAACTACTGAACCGGTTCGCCAGCTTCTTTGAAAGTTTATTTGATTGCCACCGCATTACGTGTAAGCGGATGAAGAGAGGAGTTAGCGAGGGGGGCAAGAAGCGAGACGAGACGCTGTGTACACAAATAAACACACTCACACACACACACACTCATACACACTCGCACACATGTGATGCTAATAATGATGCTACATGCGGCGTTTCGTGTTTGGCCGTTGTCAAAGGATTTGGCTTGCTTGGACTGTGGCCCAAACTAAGCTAATTAAAATTTGGCCACGGCGCACGGAGCCAGCCAAAAAACCCCCAAAGCGGGCAGCGGGTGGTGGACAGCGGATAGCTAAAAAGCGTCCAAAAAAGAAAGCAAAGCAAAAGGTCAAAGAGCAAGGACCAAAAAATGAGGTTCAGCTAAAAAGCGTGTTTTAATTAAAATTTGTACGCGCGCCGCCCCCCGCCTAGAAGTCAGAGTTAACCCCATCTATGTGTGTGTGTGTGTGTGTGTGTGTGTGTGAGTGTGTGTGAGTATGTGTGTAGTTGGATCAAAGGATCAAAAGCTATCGCTGATGATGCGGCAAACGGCAAACGACCACAAGCTGCAGCAGCGGCAGCATCTGATATATATTTTCTTTTCGTCTAACCAAAACACATTCGCACACACTCACACACACACAGAGAGAGACTCAGTGGCGAGATAATCCCAATTTTAGACTAATTAAATTGTCAAATATTTGTTGAGGGCGGGACGCAAAAGAGCTGGGCGTGGCTGGGGCGAAAGTAAACAGCAAACAGCAAATGGCAAATAGCCGAAAGGGAAATATCTTACAAAATTCAAACGCGAAGGCAAGCAAATTGAGCGGGTTAAAAGCAATGGCGAGGCAGGTAAGAAACTCACCAAAAACTCGCGAGTCAAAGTTGAGACGGATTGGTTTTGGTCAGCCAAACAATATGTTAACCGGGTCAGAGGTTTATGGCCCTGCTTCTACTTCTACTTCTACTTCTAGTTACTACTTGCTTAACCCAACAAATTTGCCATTTCAATGCCAAAAGCGGCAGCCGAACGAGTTAAAAGGAGTGAGCCGCAGTCATAAAATTTATAAGTACATATATTCTCTACCTTTTGCCAAACAATATGTTGTTGTTTATTTATGCACTTCGCATTGTGTGGCCAAAGCAAACGAGTCTCTGCCACTTACTATATACATACATACATTTATATATATATGTACAATATGCATATATACATATGTCCCTTTATGGCCCCTATTGCCATAGAGGGACAACCCTTTTTCATTGGAAATTTGCAGTCTCTCGTCTTCTTTCCCCTTTCCCTATTTGGCCAGCACCTTTCTCTATAGTACAATTCATGCGCTTTTACAACTTGTCAGTCATTTAAACAAAACTAATTTGCATGTCATTTCTTTAGCACTCTTGAAAATTTTTGAACATTCTGCACGAAATACACTGAATGGCTTCAGTTTCTATGTGTGTGTGTGTGTGTGTGTGTGTGTGTGTTGTATGCACATTTATTTGAGGTATTGGGGTTTACAATTACAGCAGCAAATTGCCAACGATGCACATTTGTAAACAACTCGACAAAGCCCCATAAAGTTCACCTCGAGCCGGAGACACCAAGGTTTTCCAAGCATATGAATGAACCTGACACCCCATTCAATTCGTTTCATTTTTTTTTTTTGGAGGGTGTATTAATCGACATACTATATGTTATAGATACTCATTATATACATATGTATATCGCTAAGAACAATTTTAATTACGACCAAAAACATTATGAAAATATACCAAATTAATATACCAAAACATACTGAAATATACTAATAGATATATTGATGAACATACCAACTAATGCAAAAATATACCAGCATATGTATTTAATATATCGATATACTACCACGATCAAAGCATACCATAGAATACAAATATACTAAAAATATACCAAAAGCAATATTTCGTTTATCGGCATACTAAATAAACTAAAGACTTCATAAAATACAATAGAATACAAAAATTCAACATATCTTCTGGCTGTTGCATACAATTGTTATCGGTACAAATATAATAAAAAAATCAAAAATATACTAAAAAATATACAAAACATACTATAGCTTACCAAAATGTCTGCTGCATATATTTTCTATTGGTAAAAATTCGAAAAATTTACCTTAATCTATACTTAGTATATCGATATGCCACTACATTAAAAATATACCAAAGCATAGAAATATATACCAAAAGTTATGTTTAGTATATCGCTATACTACTACATTCAAAACATGCCATTGTATACAAAAATACTAAAACTGTAAAATATACCAAAGGCTATACTTCGTATATCGATATACTACTACATTAAAAACATACCATTTAATACACAAAAACACAATATACATTCTGTGTGCTCTCGGTATAAATACGAGAATGAAACTAAAATATTATTTCGTTGAATAATATATTACTTCATTCAAAACATATCATAGTATACAAAAATACTAAAATATACCAAAAGCTGTACTTCGTATACCGGTATACGACTAAAATCAAAACATACCATATAATAGAACAACAGAATATACCTTCTGGGTGTTGCATAGATTTCTTGTCGGTATGAATATGAGAAAAAAAAACTAAAATATTATTTTGTTTAACAATATACTACTCTATTCAATACATATCATAGTATACTAAAAAATACTACGAATTCTAAAATATACCAAAATCTATACTTCGTATAACGATATACTATTACATTCAAAACATACCAAATTATTCAGAAAAAAAAAAAACACAATATACCTTCTGTGTGTTGCATCCACTTCTTGTAGGTTTAAATAGGAGAAGAAAACTAAAATATTATTACGTTTAACAATATACTATTCCATTGAAAATACACCATAAATTGCTAAAATACAATATACCTTCTATCTGCTTTATACTAGTATCCTGCCAGCTACCCTTTGGGTATAAAAAGTGAAACATTTATTTATGTATTTATTTCAAAAGGATAATTATATTTTAAATTAACGCTAACTCTATTCCTAAAGATCACTCTTCAACTAAAATAATACCTAACGTTATTCAGATAAATAAAAAGGCAAAAAGTATTCTTGGAGCGCATACAGTTTACTTGCTTCATTTGTGCGTCCAACGTTAACACGTGCACTCGAAGCCAATTTTGGTATTGAAAGGAAGATTGTTGATATAAAAAAAAAAAAGTGTGTGTGCAAACAAAAAATGAAACACGCCAACAATTAGCAAATGAAGTGCGAAATTCAGATGCCGAAACAGAGCCGACATCTTGACACCAAAACTGCAATCACTGCGAAACTCGTGTACGATCTCTCTCTCTCTCTCTCTCCCTCTCTCCTCTTCCCAACCCAATTCCATTGTCCAAGAATCTGGGCAATAATAATTCTGGTTGTTGGTCTCTTCTCATTTCTTTTCTTTTATATAACATCACCGTCGGGCTCGGGCGGCGATGGCGATTGCACATTGTGCTGTGTCAATTTGCGTTCGTAGGCATCAATTCGGGCGGCAATCGTTGCCAGCTGTTGCTGTATGAAATCACAGAGTCGCAATATTTGTTGCACGCTCCGCTCGCGTCGCTGTTCCAAAGTCTCACGTCGCGGTGGCTGGATCACTTGCCGCTGCTGCTGTTGTTGCTGCTGTTGTTGATGTTGCTGTTGCTGTTGCTGTTGCATCGTGGCATCTTGAACACCATCGCCACCGCCATGATGTTGGGGCACAGGTGGCGCCTCAAACATCATCTCAGCATCGCCGCCGCCCATGTGCGCCATCTGGTTGGGTGAGAGGACTGTGGGTATGCCGACCACATGATTGCTATCACCGATGTTGCCCACATCGCCCGCCTGACCCTCATCGTTGCCCCAATCACCGCCACCGCCACCGCCACCACCGACGCGTCGGTGCCTTGCTCCATTCGGCTCCATTTGGGCGGTGAACAGCGAGACGGTTAGCTGCAAGGGCAGCGGCAACGGCAGCGGCAGCGGCAACGGCATCGGCATCGGTATCGCAGCAGTTGGCAGCGCCATTGGCAGCGAAGTTGGCATCCCCATTCCCATCGTCATCGTCATCGTCGTTGTCATCATCATTGGCATCGGCATCGGCATTGGCAACATCATCGGCATCGTCATCGTCATCGACATCGGCATCGGCATCGGCATCTCCATGCGTCTCATATACTCAAAAACAGATTGTCTTTGACGGCGTCGACGATGCACCGAAATATTGTTGTTTACATTATTAATATTATCATTATTATTACTGTTGTTGTTATTACTAATGTTGTTGTTGTTGGTGCTATTATTGTTGTTGCTGCTGCCGTCGTTGCTGTCGTTATTGTTGCTGCTGCTGTTCGACGCCATTGCTATTTTGATGGGCGTTTTGAATTTTTAAACCGAAACAGAAAAAGTTTTGCGAGCGCCAAGCTAATTTCTAAAAGTTTGAAGCGTGCTTGTAACCCGATCTGTATGCCGATGAAATATAACTGAATACCAAAACTAAAAAAAACTAGACAAAATACTGACACAACATCGAATTACGCTGAACGCTAAACTCAAGCCTACTTGCTGAAGCTTGGCTTGGTAACATCAAGAAGGATGCACGAAATTTCACTACATCGCAACACGAGAGTTTACTTATTTCATTTTAGGGGCTTAAGTTAATTACTAGCAAATACATTTCTTAAAGAGAGAAGAGTTCAATTATTATATATTTCAAAACATATTATTTAATGTATGCAATTTACAAAAGCGAACAAAATTAATAATGTTATATAACGTATTATTTTTTAAATACTATTTACTAGCAGCTATAATTTACTGAGCATTTTATTCTTATATTATATTATTATTTTCTTAGTAAATACAATTTACAAAAAAAAATAAGTTAATTTAGTTAAATGAAAATTCGTATTTGAAATTGTTTTCATTTAACGTGTTCAATTTAGTATTTTTAAATACTATTTACTAGCAGGTATAATTTACTAAGCATTTTATTCTTATATTATATTATTATTTTCATGGTAAATACAATTTACAAAAAAAAAATAAGTTAATTTAGTTAAATGAAAATACGTATTTGAAATTGTTTTAATTTAATTTAGTATTTTTAAATACTATTTACTAACAGGTATAATTTACTAAGAATTTTGTATATTTATTTTGCTAGTAACTAAAATTTACAAAACAAATAAAGAATTTAGCTTAATAAAATTACATATTTGAGAATGTAACGTCTTCAATTTAGTATTTTTAAAATACCATTCACGGGCAGAAGTATTTTTATTAAGTTTATAAATAAAATTTAAAAAATATATAATTTAGTGTTCAATAAAATTACTGTTAAGTTGTGATCATCAACTTCTCATTACATAATACTTAAATGTAACTCTTTTTAGAAATTTAACAAGGAATTGAACATTTTTCTAATGAGAAAAGTACGCAAAAGTTACATTCCACTTTATAGCCAATGATTTATATGTAAACTAACATAACTTGCAATATTAATCTTATTTAATAATAATAATATATATAATAATAATAATATATATATATATATATATATTTTTAATTTAAATTAAACAAAGTATAGTCAAATGAAAGCTAAAAATAAAGCAAATACACTCGTGTGTTATATTTTAAGCATATTCTTAGTTTAAACAAATTTAATTCAAAGAATATATAAAAAAAATTCAACAACATCTGCTGAGGAATATATTTTCATTCGAGCGTCAGTTGAAAAGTAAAACTAGAAATAAATAAATAAGTTGAAGAATCGTACAAAGCGTGTCCCCAGCTCGTATGTTGTGTGTTTAGTTTGAGTGAGTGTATTATGCATGGTAGTAATCATGAAAATGGCAGCACAGGTAAAAAAAAGGGGTGAAAGGGAGGGGGGGGAAGGGGAAGGGAGCGCATTGGAGTCACAAAAGCGGCCAACACAAATCATATTACAAAACTTTACACGCTTAAGAGCGCATGTAATTGGCTTTTGAAATGTACGCGCGCCAAAAGGTTAACACGTTTCTGGTAACCAAGAGGCGACCAGACAGCAGACAGGACACGCCAGGACAATGGAACCAGTGGACAATGGACGGGCGAGAGGGGAAGGGGAACGCTTAGCCCGATGTGCTAATAACAATAAGTGTCGTTGTGCCAGTAAAATGTCGCCATGCCCTTCTCTGTGTGTATGTGTGTGTGTGTGTGTCCTGTGTCCTGTCCACGTTTGAAATATGAGCAGAGAATATTCCAGCAAAAGGATCGAGCAAGGACAACCGCCTGGCTGCCTGGCTGGCTGGCTGGCTGCCTGGTTGGCAACCCCTTTATGCCACTGGCTAATTTTGCTGCCGCTTCTGGTGCTGCCAACAACTTAACGTGTGTTATTGTTGTTGTTGTTGTTGTTGCTGCTGCTCTTCATGTTATATCCTTGAAACTTTTGGCGCTAGACATGTGCTCGTTTTAGCTGTGACGTATATTTAACATGCCACACCGCAACTCCAGCTCCAACAAAACTGGCCAAAAACAACAGCTCAGCTACCCCAAACAGTACAACAAAACAGCCGAACAGCCGAACAGCGAAACAGCAATTCAAATTCAAACCCCTTTGGCAACCGACAATTGCGCCCCAAAAAAGTATGCTATGATTTTTGAGTGTTGGCATGTTTGCTGTCAGAAAATTGTCAGAATTTTATGGCCCCATTGCTTTTGCTTTACGTTTTTCTTCTCGACTTTGTTCATTCATGTATTACCGCATCGTTGTTGTTGTTGTTGTTGTTGATGTTGTTGTTGTTGTTGTTGTTGTTGTTGGTGCTGCACTAGAATTTTCATTAGGCTTGATGATTGGAAATATTGACAGGCAGCGCGAACACGCCTTGCGATCACTTTATAGCACTTTATCGACGACTCAAATGTGCCAATTGTTTGGCCAGACAATTGTGTAACATTTGCCATTTGTTGTCGTTGTTGTTGTTGTTGTTGTTGTTGTTGTTAGCACCTCAATTGAACACAAAGTTCCATCTGAAACCGCTTACCGATTGCCTTGAACAATAACAACGTTTGACAGACTTTGCATTGGGTATATCTGAATGCAATCGATAGTTGGCAATAAATATACATTTATTGTATTTAAAATAAAAGCTGCAAATGCACGTCAATCATGGACAGAGATCGAAGAGGGATTCAAAGCGTTTTGAAATCTAACAAACTACTTTAGAATCGAAGGCATATAAAAAGAACTGATGTAGCTAAAAACAGCAATACAAAAATAAAAATCTAAAAAAACATAAGTAATAGCTACATTTTAAATCAATGAAATTAATAAATTTATTTATAAATTTCTTACATATTTTAAAATAGATTAAATAAATAATAACATAATATACAAAAACTGTAAAATTATGTTAAATATAATTCAAATGTAATCATATAATATACAAACAATGTAAAACTATATTAAATATAAATCAAATACACTGAATTGTGACAGAATATGATGAGAAATATCAGCATATATTCTATAATTAATAATCGAGAAATAATATTATAATCGTTACATAAAAGACGAAAAATTGCATTGCTATTAAACTTGTTTGTATTAAGAATAAACTGAATATTAAGAATTATCTAAAATACACATTAAATCACTACTTTAAGTTGCCGTAAAAATATAATAGTTTTTATTTATAGGTTCTAAACGTGTTTTGAAACTTGAAAATAAATATTAAAAGTAGAAATGCGTTAGTCTAGCGAAAGAATTAATTCAATTAAAAAATTTGTATAATACTAAGAATGCGCTTCAATCAAATGCCTACAAGATATGAAGAGTATAATACCATACTCATTTCTTAATTTTACAGTTAACATTCATAGCACATTTCAAAAATAATTCTTGCTATAATTTGCAGCAAAAAATGAGAAGCTTTGCTTAGCTTTTTAGACCGCAGTCGCGCCTCAGCTTCCCTGTTGAAACCTTGACATAGATCTGTTCAAAAGCAATGGCCGACAGCTGTAAATTGGCTTCAGCAGAGGAAGTGGAAATTCTCCTTAAATCGTCTCGTATTGCGTTACGCATTTTAATGATAGTACTCAACAGGACAACGCAGTACAGCTTCAACTTCTTGTCTCCCCCTTTTTTTTTGGGTAACGGATTTTGTCATTATGTTTTTTATACCCGCTACCCATAGGGTAGAAGGGTATTATAACTTTGTGCTGGCAGGAAATGTATGTAACAGGTAGAAGATGCCTCGACCCTATAAAGTATATATATTCTTGATTAGCATCAACAGCCGAGACGATCTAGCCATGTCCGTCTGTCCGTCTGTCCGTATGAAACACTGGATCTCAGAGACTATAAGAAATAGAGCTATAATTTTTTTCGACAGCATTTGTTATGTTTGCACGCAGATCAAGTTTGTTTCAAATTTTTGCCACGCCCACTTCCGCCCCCGCAAATCAAAAAAATCGAATAACAAGCATAATTTTAAAGCTAGAGTTGCGAATTTTGGTATATACAATAATTACTATAGTAGTTATGATTCCTGAAAATTTGGTTGCGATCAGATAACAGAAACTGTGGAAGCTATTAAAGAAATACTTTTGTATTGGCAAAAACGCCTACTTAGGGGTCTTAGTTGCTTTGGCCGACAATCTGGTATATTGTGCCGCCTATGGTATATTTTGAATGTGGTACTATATCGATATACCAAACATACCATTTGGTATTATTTTAATATTTTTCAGTATATTCAGTATATTTTGAGAAAAATACCACAAAATATATTTCTTTTATTCAAAATGGGTAGCGGGTATCTCACAGTCGAGTACACTCGACTGTATCTTTCTTACTTGTTTTTTTTTCTAGTTGGGTTTTTTGCATCTCGAGCGGTGTTGAAAATGTGCTTGTATCTTTTTGGCCTATGTCCTGTGTGTGTGTGTGTGTGTCGCCATTGTTTGGTTATCTAATGCCCGCCTCGACTAAGAGAATGGAAGCCCAAAAAAAAAAAAAAAAAAAGCATCATAAGTGCGACGTTGCCTTTTGCCAAGCGAGTCAGTCAGTCTGCATATGGCTGATAATGTTATCCGGGCAGCGTTGTTTTCGGGCTGCGTGCCCCATCTCCTTGGCTCGCCCTCGTGTTTTGAAGTGGTTGTATGATTTGGATTTTGTTTTCAATGCCACTCAACAACTGGCCGCCGTCGCCACCCTGGGAAAATCGCCTTAAACAGTCCATTTCGAAAATGCGAAAAACGCCAAAAAGCGATGTGTGTGTGTGTGTGTGTACAACCCCGGGCAAAGGACAAGGGAGTAGCATATCACAGCGCAAAGGGGAGAGGGAGATGGAGAGGGAGAGGGAGAAGAGCGCGTCAGTCGATCCATTGGCCATGCATGGGGTGGTTTTTCATTATCATTTGCGCTGCACATAAATTATTTATTGTTAGCGATTTTCCAAAAAAGATAACACAGTAGCGATGTGAGGCTAGCTTTTATTTACTTTGGTCGCGAATCCGCCAGGACAAGCATGACGAGAGCGGTAAGGGGTGAGGGGGGAGGGAGAGGGAGAGGGAGAGGGCACGGCAAGGACTTCGATGCGTTTGCTGTCTCACTTAAATATGCTTTACATACACACACACACAACATTCACACACACACACACACACACACACATGAGAGTAACCGACAAATATTTCGACTGTGAAGTCAGCATATGTTGTATATGTGTGTCTGTGTGTGTGTTTGCATCTACCACTCGATATGCGGAGTAGTTGCTAATGTTTGTTGTGCACCCGGATATACATAAATATTTATAAGTTGCGCCTTTGCCGCATAATGCGATGCCACATAAAAAGCATATTAATATACGAATATTGCGATTTCCAAGTAAATAGCCCAGGGATAACTGCACACACATACACTCTCTCTCTCTGTGTGTTTTATCCTTTGAGTAAAATTACATTTTTGTAAATGCTCTAAGCTATATACAGAAATTTTAATTTTGATTGGAAATATTATTGTGCTTTATTTTATTGTTGTTGTGTTGAACACAAACAAATTGCAGCGATTTAAAGCATTTAATTTGAAATATAAAATCTAAATAGACAATGGAATTGTTGACAAAACTCTCGACTAACAAACATCAATGGAAAATAAAATAAAGTTATTCTCTTCTGGAGCATTGGTTTAATACAATTTGTAGCTGAGACAAGAATTTGCACTTAAAATAAGAAAAAACAATTGTTTGCTATTTATATAGAAAATGTATTTCATTCCTCAATTCAGAATTTGCATAAAGAAAGCTATTTAATTTGAATAAAATTACAACAGTGTGATATTATTCCTAAAAATATACCGAGTTAGTATACCAAAAATACTAAAAATATACCAAATCTTACATTAGGTATTACAATATACCATATAACCATTTTTAATAAAAGTAAAAACATGTAATGGTATATTTAAAATACAATGGTATATTGTTATACCAAATGTAGTCATTGTTATATTTTAGTATTTTTGGTATATTTAAGAAACAGTGCGGTATTATTAAAAAAATACTAAAATATGTCAATGACTTTATTCGGTATATCAATATACCATACAATATACCACACAGTGCTAAATATACCAGATAACCAACTGCTGTTTATTGCCTTACGAAATGATTTCTTAAGTAATTATTTTTAAAATTTTATCTAATAAGATCAAAATTTTCAGAAATCTTAAATAGTGTAGTTATTATTGTACTACGGATAGCGAGTATAACAATTTGAATTTTTGTTGTAAATCAAATTTGTAACAATTCAATGATGTGAAGCAATTTAATGAACAAAAATTAATATATGCTGTCGAAATGAATTTGTGTTAATTAATTAATTATTGTGCAACTAAATATTTATTCTACTTTTTACACACGCTAGCCAAACGATAAAATGGAGAGATACAAATTATAAAAGTGACTTAAGAAATACTTTTAGATAACAATCTGATATATTTTTTGTACTCTATGTCGATATATCAAATATAGCCTTTGATATGTTTTAGTACTTTTCTAGTATTTTATTTTGATATATTTTCAGAATATGGTTTTATTCTTGACTGTTTTTCTTGACTTCTTGCTTGACTAAACTTTCTCGCAGTCGAAATTCGCTAACTTATTTCTTAATTTAATGCGCCACAAATTACTTTAAAAATACTTAAAATTTCATTTTGTATTTCATGTTCGACATTTGACTTGTGATGGCAAAAATCACCAACAAAAATATATGCGAATCAAGAATGAGAACAAAAAGAAATCTTTTCCGCTGTGTGTCTGTCTGGTCGGTTGGCTGTAACCGCCAAACAACGCCACTACATTAGCAACAGCAGCAACAGCAGCAACAGCAGCAGCAACAGCAACAGCAAAATAAGGGGCAACAAAAAGAAAAAAAAAAAAAAATGAAAACAATTGAAAAACCCAACATGTGGCTCCCCTCTCAACCGATTTGGTATTCTCCTCATCGCTGTACAAATTGAACTTTCTGCTGATGCAGAAATATAGTACAGTATACACTGTGAATCTCTCGCTCTCTGTCCGCAAGAGCGGAAGTTAACTTGCGTGCCAGTCGCAGAGCCCCCTCAAACTACCCAAAAGAGCCACGCCCACAATGCATTGCTGTTGTTGTTGCTGGCAGCTCGGCTCGTTCGGTTGCGGTTCAAATTTAATATTCACTCGCGCAAATAATCCATGCAGACGGACAAACGTGGACAAACAGAGTGGACCGGACCGTGGGGTAAACACAATGGTGAAATGGCGCTGCTAAGCTGACATGAGTATTGAGTGGGCCCAGAACGCAGGGGAGGGGAGGAGAGGGAAGAGAGTTAGCGAGGGGAGCAGAGGCAACCCCTTTTTGGGTGCAGCCACAGCCGGCAGCTATGCAAACTGCAAACTGCAAACTGCAACTGCAAGTGAAGTTTGTCTGTGGCTAGCCCCGGCTGACTGTGACTGTGACATTGTGGGTGTGCGCGTGTGTGTGTGCGTGTGTTTGTGTGTACATTTGTTTATTATTTGCCAATTGCAAAGCAACGTCTCAAGCTTACGGTTAGAGACATCTCCCAGCATATTGCATTAAACCTCTAAATAATTGTATTTGACAGACCAAAGTCATCAAATATTCAACCAACTTTACATTGTCAAAAATTAGCATTTCTTTTTTTGTTGTATACACATTTAAAGTGCGAACCCAAAAGTAATAACTTAACAATGGAATTTTGTATAAGAAATAATAATATTTATTATATTCTTCTTCTCCGCTTTCCCCTTGACAAGTTAAAAAGAAAAAAAAGGATTTTTATGCTTTGTAATTAAAGTACGAGTATAAAACTTGCATTCACTCACAAAAAACTTTTTTCAACAAATGCTCTTAAATCCAAATTTGGTTTTTAAAATTAAATAAGACTTTCAATTCAAAGAAGAAAAAAAAGAATTCTTATTAATTATATTATTTTTAATAAATTCCCTGTTTAAGTTCAGAGTTCTCATAAAAAAAGACTTTAAAATCTTGCAGCATAGAAAAATACTGAAATGTTATACTCCACTATGAAATTGTACCTTATCACGAATTTTAATTAAATTTAATATTGCTCAGATATTGCCAGAAATTCTGGTAAGAAAAGAAAAGAAAAGAAAAGTAATTGCAAGCAAATATTGTCTCTTTTTTCCAATTGAAGCACAACTTGCTATAATTTTACTTAATCAAATAAAAAAAAAAATTTATAAATATGTATAAATAATAATATAATAATAAAACAATATACATACAAAATAAATATATAATAATAATATAATAAGAAAGTTAGAAAGCTAACAATTTTCAAAGAAAGAAAAACAATGCGGTATACATTTTAAAACATACCGAATTTATATACCGAAAAAATATTAAATTTAAATATAGTACTACAATCAAAATATACCAAATTGTCAGCCAGAGCTACTAAGACTGTAGTAAGTAGACCGTTTTTTGTCCACACAAAAGTATTTCTACAACTTTTGTCTGACCAAGAATGTCTATACTTTATGTGGTTGGAGATCTGTCCTTATATTTGTTACTTATATTTCATAGATCTACACAGTTACAAGTTATGGGTAGAGTGTATAAATATAATAATAACATAATGAAATATAATAAGATATGTAGAAGATTAATGCAAACAAATATTGACACTCTTTTCAATTCAAGGAAAACTAGTTTTTTTTTTTAGTAGTTCCAAATATATATAGTAATTAAATAAATAAATAAAATAAAAATGCGGTGTTCAAAGATATATTTGAAACAATTAAAATGTTTTCTTTTTATCTTTAAAATGAAATTGAAAAATTTTTTTGTTAGAAAATGCAAAACCAAAAACTTTTTCTAGCTTTGTGACTGCACTCTAAACAAAGACATTTCCCTGCTACATTAAAGAGTAGATATATAAATACTGCATTTCAATTTTCAGACAACAAAATTGCAATTTGTATTTACTTGTTTGTTTGTTACTTGTTTGCGCTGCAACGAAACACGTTAAGCATTAAGCCTGCTAAGCCGGCTGACAGATTGCGCATACGCCACATGAGCCGTGGCTATTTAAAGTTTGTTCACCGCACATTGAATATGCCGCAATCGAGAAGTTTTCTGGGGGGGAGGGGAAGAAAACTTGCAGGATGATGATCGTTAATGGCTCGCTCTCTCTCTCTCTCTCTTTCTCTCATTCTGACTCGCTCTCTTTCTCTCTCCAGCGGAGATGGCAAATGCAGCGTCGTTGTCGTTGTCTGCGGTTCGGACGTGTTAGGTTAACATTAGCAAAAGGATAAAATGTGGATGGATGGATGAATGGATGGCACGTGTATTTGGCTATAATTTGGCTTGATTTGCCAGCTGACTGACCAGAGTCAAAGTCAGTTAATCTCACCTCCCCCCCTCCCGTTTGGTCTGTCCCCCGCTCTTTCCCCCACTCCCACTCCCCCTCTTACTCTCTTATGCAGCTGCTGCAGCATTTTTGTCAAGTCACAGACCCAAAAAAAAAGAGAACGTGGTAAAAAGGCATTTGCTTGTCTGCCAAATTGCAACTGCACGCTGACTGACCCCAGTAGCCACACACCCCGCGACCCCCCCTTCTACTCCTCAAAAATCCTCTCGTCGCCATGTTGTTGTGTCGCGACTGCTGTTGTTGTTGCTGTGACTGTGACTGTTTGTTGTTAGTGTTGCTTCATTTCACTCGTTTGTTTTGTGCCTTTTTCTCGACGCGTTCTCCTCGTACAACTGTCCAAGTGACAGCTGCCGCCGTGCCTGACAGGCCGCTGCCTTCATTGCATCCCCTTCCCCACCACACACACACACACACACACACACACACACACACACACACACACACACACACACACACACACACACACACACACACACACACACACACACTCAGTTTGCCACCAATCAAACTCTCCCCCCTTCCATCCATTGGGGCTACCTTCCTTTTTGCCCACCCAATGCGCAATCAGTTGCAACGCAATTTGATTTTGTCGCTTCATGGCTCGTAGCAGGCAGCAGCAGTCTGTCCATCGTTGCCACACACACACACACACACACCATATATATGTGTGTATGTATGTATATGCTGCAGTCGGTTGTATACCCCCGATCTTTTGTGGCATCGCGCGCTTGGCCGCCATAAAGTGCACATGTCGCTTCGTGTTCGCAGTGACATTCATTCGCCGTTACAGTGCTTTCTTTTTCGCTTGCATTACGCATACGACGAGTGGGCCATAAAAACTTTTCAACCATCCCCCCACGCTCCTCCCTCCCACCACTGCAATCTCTTTGCTCTGGCGATTGTGTTTCACCTCCGCAAAAACTCTTTCTCTCGTTGCATTTTTCGACAATTTATTTGATGGCTTCAAGTTGCCGACGTTGCTGCGGTTGCAAAAGTGCATTAGCCGCTGCCTGTCACTCAACAACAATAGAGAAAGAGTGCCCCAGAGCGAGAGAGTGAAGGAGGTGTGGCATGCCTACAGTTTATTGCAACGAGACAGTTAGTCAGACAATCAGCCCCATCAAAACTTATATACACATACACATACACATACACATACATATTTCTGTGTTCTAGCCAAAGTTGTTTTGGCCAAACAGCGTTTCAAGTGGCGAATCGAAAACTTTTTTTTAGTGTTGTGTTGTCTTGTTGTGTGTGTGCCACACTCGAAACAAGCGAATCAACTGTCACAGAAGTACCTAAAAACTGAAGTGCAAACAGGCTCTAAACATATAAAAAGACTTGATGACATTATTTCTTTGTATTTGGTTCAACATATTCTTGCGGCATTGATCTTAAAATATACCAGATTAATATACCAATAAATAGTTAACTATTTATCACTTTATATCACTTAAAATATACCACGCATTTGGTTCAACATATTCTTGCGGTATTATTGCGGCATTGATCTTAAAATATACCAGATTAATATACCAATAAATACTCAAATATACCTAAGGTTACTAGAGCTCCTAAAATATACCACGCATTTTTGGTTCAACATATTCTTGTGGCATTACTCTTAAAATATACCAAATTAATATACCAATAATTACTCTAATATACTGAAAGCTATATTCGGTATATGGATATACCTTAGTACATTTAAAATATACTACGCATGTCGTTCAACATACATATTCTTGCGGTATTATTGCGATAATGATCTTAAATATACCAGATTAATATACCAATAAATAGTCAAATATCACTTAAAATATACCACGCATTTGGTTCAACATATTCTTGCGGTATTATTGCGGCATTGATTTTAAAATATACCAGATTAATATACCAATAAATAGTCAAATATCACTTAAAACAACATATTTTTGCGGTATTATTGCGGTATTGATCTTAAAATATACCAGATTAATATACATACCAATAAATACTCAACTATACCAAAGGCTACTAGTGCACTAAAAATATACCACGCATTAAAATATACCACATATTCTTGTTCTCTCTTATTCTCAAAATATACTAAATTAATAAACCAATAAATACTCTAATATACTGAATAGCTTTCAGTTTGGTATTTGGATATAGTACATTTAAACTATACTACGCATGTGGTTCAACATACTCTAGAGGTTTAATATGTATAATAGTTTAAAATATTCCAAAATTAATATACCAAATATTACTCAAATATACCGATGGCTTTATTTGGTATATCAACATACCAGTACATTTAAAATATACTATGCATTTGGTGAAACATATTCTTGGCTACAAATACGTGCACAAAAAAAATTAATTTAAAAAAAATATATAAATTTTAAATATATACATATATCAAAAAAAATTATTCTCCAGTTTCTTATTTCTCAAAACTTATGCACAAATGAAGCTGTATAACAAAATCATTTCGACAATCTTTGTTAAACCCTCAGAGCAAAAATTTTAAAGAAACTGTTTTAAAAAATTAAGATTGAATTATGTTACTTTTGGTGAACGTTAAATATGTGTTTATTATAAATATTAAGTTAAGTAATACTATTAAATTGCTGACTTAACTTTAGGATAGAGTAGCGCTGAGTCTCTGGATAATAAATATTTATTTGTTAGTTATCTATTTGAATAACTTTAATAATATTTTAGTGAAAAATTTTTGGCAATTTTTATTTTGTATTTTCCAGCACAAATATATTATTTGGTAAATATATATTAACGGGTCAATGGCATTTGCCAATTAGTATTAAATTTAGTATACAATTAAATACAATAATATGAAATAATGTTTGATTCCCTAATATTTTCCGTCACTAAGTATAAATAAAAATATACTTTTATTTCCTCTTGAGATTAAAATTTAAATTAATTACTGTAGAGCATCGTTAATTAGTATGATGTTTGTAAATAAAATGATTTTATAAAATCTAAGTTAATTTCCAATTTGTTGACATACATTTTTTATATTTTATTGGTTTCTTAATTTATTATAAGTTAATTTTATTTCTTTACTCTGCCTTCTCTGCAGTTACCGAAAAAACATTTCGTTTTTTTTATGTTTCTAATGTGAGCTTAGCTTTTAAAATAATATTGATTGGGTCTAAGTCATAACTTGATACTCTTTAATTTGTCTTAAATTTTTATTTTTATTAACTTCCATACAATATAGAATATTGTATTTAAAATGAAAGTCCTTCAACTCTAGATGTTAGTTGGCATTGTATTAACACCTGTACAATTAAAAATAGCACCAATTTATTGTAGAACCTTTTTTGCTTAACACACAATTAATAAGAACCAATAATATAAAATAATAAAATATATTGAACAAAATTTAGTTATTTCTTAATGTAATACAAGTTAAATTGAGATCTTGTGTGAAGCGGTTGTTTCTTGGTAACATTTTTTTTTAGCAATAGAATATTTGAAAGTGGTGCCAATTTTAATGTAGCATTAAACATTATATTTTGATATTAAACATTCTCACGTTTCACTATTAAAGTTAGTTTCAAATGCATTTCGATGGTCTCCTTATGATGATCTCCTGCAACATCAGCAACGAAAAGTTTCTGCAGCTAAAGAATGCACTCGAAAAGTTCAACAAAAAGTGAGTACAAATTCATTTTAACGACAATGGCAGATGTTGTTGTTGCTGTTGTTGTTGTTGTTGGTGTTGCTGGTTTTAGCACTCAATTGATTTTTGGCTGGCATTGTTGTTGCTGTTGTTGCTGCTCTTGTTGTGGCATTATGGCTGGACCAGCAGTCTGTGTGTGTTGCCGTGTTGCCGCGATTGCCCTGGTTGTCATTTTCCTTTCCTTTCCTTTCCTTTCATTTCATTTTTTTTCACCGCTGTTGTTGCTGCTGTTGCTTTTTGGAGCTGCTCGGCAATGACGATGCCGTAGCATTGCGGTCGCCATATTGCGTTTGCATGCACGCCCACAGTCAAACACACACACACGCACACACACACACACACACACACCGACGCTGAGACAGAGAGACAACGACACAGTGACGTGACCATATTGATGGCCATGTTTCATACGCCGCGTTGTCAGCCAAATTTAATGCCCGCCGCAAATATGCAACAAGCCCACCCGAAAAACTGTCACCCCCGTCCCTCACCACTCCCCACTCTGCATCTCCCTTGGGTGCTGCTGCTGCTTTTGGCAGAAACTCTCGGTGCAACGTGCAACGTGCAACGTTGGCAGACAATAAGCGCGACTTTTCATTTGGCCATTTAATAAAATGCAGCACAGCCGCCATTTCACAAGTTTGACTCACCACCCACCTCCCCCCACTTCATTCCCCTCCTCCTCCTTCCATCTCCGCTCTCTCTGCTCCCTGCGCTGAAATTGTTGTTGGATTTATGGCGGCATTACATGACATGATTAATGGTCATTTTTTGGGTGGTCCTCGGCAGCCTTAACTGCCCATCAAAGCAGCTGCCATTCGCGTTTCTCCTTCCTTCCCTCTCCTTCTCGTTACTCCCCTCCTTCTGCCCCATTCCACAGCTGTGCGAAAAACTGGAAAACTGGGCAACATTAAGCCGTAAAGGACTCCACACGCGACAGCTTAAGATGCAATATGAGAATTGCTCCGAACCAATTCAGTTCAGTTGCGGATAATCATAGATTGCCCGCTCAGAATACTCTGCCAAGTGCAGCGAGTCCCTCGGATAACTCAATGCGAACGGCAACCAAAGAGTAAAAGTCAGTCGACAAATTTGAAAAGCTTAAAACTAAATATGAATATGAATAGTGAATATATTTGCAATTATTTTCGAAAATGTTTATCAAATAGAATTCTCTCTTATCAACTTCAGCAATATTATATTATATTTAATAACATAATTCAAATATTTTTTTATTTATATTTTAATAACTTAATTTCTCATAACCCTATGAACAAAGCTAAAATTCACAAACTCTATGTGAGATTTTATAGTACGATTATTTTCATTGTGTGTACAGCTTCTTTACTTAATTAATATCTAAATATTTAACAATAATTATTATACATAATTTTTAAATTTCATTTTCAGCTTTTATTATTGCAGCAAAATTAGAATTTTAATTTCAAAATAACTAAAGAAACTTTATAGAAAATAATACTTAATACTCAACTAATTTTCAAATAAATGAAATAAATATTCGGAAGAACATAGAGAAAACTTACTAAGTATTTATCATAATCATCATAGATGAATGTTTGTTGCTTTTCATTTTAATAAATATAAATTGATAAATTAAACTGAAATGCTTATTATTATTAAAACTTTCATCTCTAATTTAACAACTTAATCGTTTCATTTTGAGAATTTAAAGAAATTTTGAACGTAGAAATGTGAAATTCAAAACTTGTTATAATTTAAAGGCATTTGGATACTTGGATGAGTGAATTATCGATTTAATTCACAGCTAAATTGAAGGTAATACTTGCGTAAGTGTTCAACCAGAATTTCACTAAAAAAAATTCCTCAATTCTGAGTAATTTGCAAAGAAATGCAATGAAATGAATGCAAATGCGAAAGCGACACAACATTTACCTAAAACCTGCCACGTTTATCCTGTCCGCCAAGGAATTCCCACAAATATGAGACTCACAAATGAACTGTGACAATCAGCTGCAAGAGTTGCAAGAGTGAAACTGCAAAAGGGGGCAATCGAAAGACACCGAAAAACTGGAAACTCAAATTCAAATTCAAATGCAAACTCAACCCCAAAAACCGAATTCCCAATTACCTCAATGCTGGGGATGTTGCCTCGCTTACGATTCGTTTATTCTGTTGATCCATCAAATTAAAAATGTAATGCTTCAACATTTAAACTGGCCACCCCGTTAGCTGTAGTTGCAATCGTAGGTCAAGTGGCATGCTACTACTAATAAGGGCAATCAGTGTGGCACGGACGATGTCTACGATGACGACTGTTCGGTAGTTGTTGCAACAACTGTCTCTCTCTCTCTCTCTCTTTTGCTCTGGGGCACCTCGTTGGGGTTTTTGTTTTTCATCATTCGTCTCCTAATGAACTGAGCGCGCAACAAGCTGGGGCAAGTGGCATCAGCAGAAGCAGAAGCTGAAGCAGACCATGCCGAACCATCAAGTGCCATCCACGTTGTCATGATTTCTGCTTGTTAACATGGCTACCATGGCACGCCCTATGCTCAACACCTACAACAACAACAACAACAGCAACCCCTAGTTGGAGCTTGCCACAACCCTGCACCCCCCTCCTCACCCCTCTTTTGACAGGTTGCAGTTCACAGTTGGTTTTGCCATCTTGCGAATTGTGAATTCTGAAAATTTAACTCTTAACGTAAAATGTTAGCTCGCTTTTTGGTTGCTATTGACTTTGAGAGACGCCAGCGGGGGAGGGAGAAATGTGAGAGGGTGAAGAGAGAAGAGAGTGGTGAAGGGAGAAAGGAGAGAGTTGAGTTTTGCCTCTGCCATAATTCGCCGACGACATGTCAACAGTGCGCATTGCTCCACATCCGAATTGGATGCTTCGTGTGGCATGGGGCATGAGACGGTGGCAGTGGAAAGCATGAGACAGTGGCAAGGGAGGAGAAGGAGGGAATCTCTGTAAGCACACACAGTGCAACGAAGCAACGAAGCAACGGAGGCAACGTGTTAGTTCATTTTGATTGCTAATTGGTTTGTTACACAATGGCGCAATGGGTTTTAACGAATTGGCCAAAAATTTATCAGAGACACAACTGTGAGTAACTTGCTGCCACACACACACACACACACACACACACATATATATATACACAGTTCAAGGGAAGTGCACACAAATGCAACTTGACTGTTGGTGATGCACTTCAAGTCCCTGCCATTAAAATGTGGCAATATCTCACTTAACTTCCTCAAAGTAAAAGGAAAAAAATGAGTGCATTTTATTAATTTATACATTTTTTTGCTCTTAAGTGAATTGTGCCTTTGCCGCTAAGTAAAACTGAAAAGAATCTTATACACAGTTGCTTCAAAAGCAACATAATTGTTACCTCACTTAATTGCCTCAAAAAAGAATACAAATAAATAAGAAGTTTTTATTTGTATGTCATTCATTAAAATATTATTATCTTGCATTAAGTAAAGCAGAAAAAACGAAACTTTGCAACATAGTTGTCACCTCACTTAACTGCCTCAAAGTATTACAGAAAAACTATTGAGATTTTTTATAATTTTTAAATTTTGTTCGACTCTTAAGTGAAATGTGTCCTTTAGCCTTTAACCTAAATTGAAAAGAAGTGACGCAAATGCTGTCCCAATGGAACTTGACAACATACCTGTTACCTCACTTAAGTGCCTCTAAGTCGCAGCAAAATATGAATGAATTTTAAACAACTTTTAATTGTTGTTGTACTAATGATTGAATTGTTATTATTATTAAATGAAATTCGAAAGGCAGTAATCTAAAATGCATTTTGGTAGCAAAGCTGTTACCGCACATAACTGCCTTTAAGTGACAGCGAAAAATAAGTGAATTTTAATATACTTTTTTTAAATTTGTTTTTACCTATCAAGTCAATAAATAAATAAACAAAATAAACACACAGTTGCTCCAAAAGTAACTTGTCAATATAACTCTTTACTCACTTAACTACCTTAAATTGCCATTCAACAATTAATGAAGTAACTAAATTCAGTTTCATTCATTATTTTTTGTGCACTTTTTTTTTGTTTGTAATGCTTAAGTAAATAAAATGTTGCCATTTAAGGATACAAAGCTGAAAGTAGTGCACTTAAATGCAACTTACATTTTTGCCCCTAAATATAATGCAAATTGTTGCCTTTCTCTCGCCGAGTTTTATTTTATTTTTCCCAATTTTTTATTGTAACTGCTAATTGAATTTTATAATAATACATAATTTAACCTTTAAATGAGCACATAATGTAGTCGATATTATTTTTTAAAGGTTACACAGTTTTAAGCCACGTTTATAAGAAAAACATTCTATTTTCCTTTTACATTATTCAACATATGATATTTAAAGAATCGCTTCACTTACCTTTACTACGATTAAATTCATTTATTTTCCAATTTGAAAACCTGAGAAAACGTAAAATTCCTTGTCATTAATATAACAATAATAATTTAAAAATATTGATTTAATAAGACATTCATTAAAAAACTAACAATTCAAATTTCATAAATGATTTTTCTTTAAGATTAAAGCATTTCATATTCGCTTCAGTATTTTTGTCAAAAGACTCCTAAATAAACGAGGGAAAGGAGCTTGGAAATCGAAACTTTTACACATCGTAAATCTTGTAGTATTTAACGTCGAGGGTGGTGGCAGCAAGTACCAAGTGGCAACTGTCAAGTGGCAAGTGGCAAGTGCAGCGGGGACTTGGTCAGTAAGTGGTAATGTTTGTTGCTTCTGGGATGGCATTGGGATGCGCAATTAAGCCGAAGGACTCGCTGATTTTACAGCCTAATTGTTGGAAAGGACAGACGGACAGACAGACAGACAGACGGACAGACGAAAAGACGGATGGATGGATGGACGAAACATTTTCGCAGGTAGTGTTGTGATTGTCGGAGTTGGGTTGCAATTCCGTTGGCAAATGAGTTGCCGCAGTTGCCGCGCTGCAATCTGCAACAAGTGAGCCAACCGCATAATCCACAGCAACCACAAAGGTCACACTCGCACACACACACACACACACTCGAACACACGCACACACAGATAGATACGCTATTTTGCATTAATAAATTTGCAGGAAAAAGCTGTTGGAAAATATTGAAAAAGCGATCTCTACACAATGTGTCCATAAAAGGGAGCACAGCACACAGATGTGGCTGCGTTTTTTGCGACCACATCAAGGATTAAAGTGGACACTGTACAGCAAGAATGGCCAACAACCGGCAACCGGCAACCAGCAACCAGCAACCAGCAACCGACAACAGCAACAACAACTACAAGAGGTCAAATGTTCATTGTTGTGACAATGTGGCAAACAAAAGCAAACAACAACAATGCTGACTCGTTGATATTGACAACTTTTTAATCACTTAATAAATTCAATAAAAATTAAATGCGGTCGCGCGTCAACAAGGACAACAGCAATAGCATCGCCATCGCCATCGCCATCGTCAACATCATCGACACAATAACATGAACAGATGAAAGGCTGCCAACAAATGGCAGCCCCTTTCCTTACCCCTCCCTTTCCCATCCTTTTCTTTCCTTTCCTTTACGCCGTGTGCTCTGTAAAGTCACTCAGTCAATCAGTCTGTCAGTCAGAGAGTCAATCAAGCGTTTGACAAAAGTCAAAGCTGACAATGAGCAAAGCGACTGCAAGCACACAAAAAAAACAAAAGGGTTCAATCTCATCTCTTGTCGTTCTTCTTCTTCAAAAAAAAGCTCAGTGAGAAAGAGACCGACAGAGAGGGAAAGAGCGAGAGAAAGTGCTGCCAAGCTTGGGCAAAGTGCTTGGCTTGTCTGAGCATATAATTAAGTTGGCAGCACTTCACAGTTAACAGTTAACAGTTAATCGCCACTCGTTAGCATCGTGTGCGACATTCGACATTCGATTATCCTTAACTCTAACTGATATACTCAATAACACCGTAGCACAACAATTAATCAAATTTGCCAACGGCTCTTGTAATTATTAATTACTGAATTTCCCCAGTCATCAATTTTTTTCAATTATATTAAATTTTACTTTAATCGGGACTTTCAATTGAAGAATACAGAACATCAAATATTATTATATTCGCATTTTGAAAGCAACGCGTCTTAGAATTTATTTGAATCCATATTTTAAATGGAAATACTAATTTCTAACTTGTTATTTTCTCTTTTTTATTTTATTTAAGTTATTTTTCCTAACAAAAAAATATACTTATTATCTTTAGATAGATATGTAGATTGTAAATAAAAAAAAAAGAATAACAAAAAACAATTTTCCCCTTAATTTTGTTATTTACTTAAATTTTAATGGATTGTATATGAAAATATAAAGAAACATTTTAAATATTCATGTCATTATTGTAAAAATTTGCTTTAAACATATAAAACCTCTGATACATAAATCATGAACATATTGTTTTGAAATATTATATATATATTTTTTTATTATTTTGAATCATTCTTAATGTTAAAACTGTTACTTATAAATTTTCAATCAATTTAAATAATAAATTATCAAAAAAGAACTTGTTATTAATATTGTAAGTACACTTTCGTGTTTAAAATGAAAATACAGACATTTCAAAATAAGAAAAAGTAATTTCCAAAATAGATTTCAACATTAGAAAAATAAAAGTAAAGATCTTTTAAATTTATATTTATTGAAATGTCGATTTTTTCAAGCAATGAATAATTGTAAATTAGTGATTTACAAAAAAAAAAGATTTCAACACAAAGATCTCAAGTTATAATTGACATTATTTTAATGTTGATTAGAAAACTCTACTATTTTATTTCATTAAAGTAAAGTAATCAAATTTAGATTATACAAGTTTTTTCCCCTTTACATTTGTTTAATATAATAACTTATCGAATAAAAAGTTGTTTCCAAAAAGGTAAAAATATAGAGCATTTAAAGTTTTAATTAATAAAGGTTTAATGTTCAAATATAATATTTCAATTCTTTAAGAGTAAGCCATTAATTTTTGATTACTAAAGTTTTTTGTTTTTTGGAATTTTGTAATATAATGAATAATCATAAAAAAGAGTTTCCAAAATAGAGTTCAACATAAAAATGTGGATAATCTAAAGCTATATTTAATATATTTTTAAGGTCAATCAATAATAATTTATTTAAGGTAAGGTAATTCATTTTAGAAATATTTTTAATATAATGAAATATTAAAAAAAATAGCTTCCAAAATAGATTTCAACATTAAAATAAGAAAAAAATCAAAAGTTAAATTTAATAAATATATTTGATTTTTCACAATAACATTTGCTTTATCTGAAAATGTAAGCAATCTCCTAAAGATTGCTCCCAGCATAAATGTAATCAATAAATTAGATTGAATCGTTGATTGTTGTTTAGCTGGTTTTGTTGTTGTTGTTGTTGTTGTTGTGATAAATGGGTTTCTTTGAAAGTGTGTGTTTGGGTTCCCTCAACCTTGAACTGTGCCAATTGAATGTCATTTAATTAGCGTGAAATATTTTTTGCAGCACTTTAATTTGGCAAATTAAGTGGATCTCCAAGGCCAAAACACACACACATACTTGCACAGAGGGTTGACGTTGACTATGTCTGTGTGTGTGTGTGCGTGTGTGTAAGTGACAGTTGTTGTTGCTTCGCTGTGGTCGAGTGTGGGTTCAGATTATGGGGTTGGGATTGAACTTAAGCGAATCGCAAGTAAGGTTTAATGATAGCAAAATACGTTTGCTCGATATCGATAGGTAAAGCAAATCTCAGCTATTGCGGATTACGCCGATTCCACTGGCTTGTTTTTTTATACCCGCTACCCATAGCGTAGAAGGGTATTATAACTTTGTGCTGGCAGGAAATGTATGTAACAGGTAGAAGATGCCTCGACCCTATAAAGTATATATATTCTTGATCAGCGTCAACAGCCAAGACGATCTAGCCATGTCCGTGTGTCCGTCTGTCCGTCCGTCCGTATGAACACCTAGATCTCAGAGACTATAAGAGATAGAGCTATCATTTTTTTTCGATAGCATTTGTTATGTTTGCACGCAGATCAAGTTTGTTTCAAATTTTTACCACGCCCGCTTCCGCACCCGCAAATCAAAAAAATCGAATAACAAGCGTAATTTTAAAGCTAGAGTTGCGAATTTTGGTATATACAATAATTACTATAGTAATTGTGGAAGTTATATAATTGTGGAAGTTATTAAAGAAATACTTTTGTATGGGCAAAAGCGCCTACTTACTAGGGTTTGAGTTGCTTTGGCCGACAATCTGGTCCATTGTGCCATTTATGGTATATTTTGAATGGTGTACTATATCGATATACCAACCATACAATTTGGTATATTTTTAGTATTTTCGGTATATTTTGAAAATGATACCGCAATATTTTGCCTTTATTAAATATGGGTAGTGGGTATCTCACAGTCGAGCACACTCGACTGTAGCTTTCTTACTTGTTTTATTTTGTGTTCGTTCAATCCCTAAACTAAGCGCATTAGAAAAACAACAACAACAACAGCAACAATAATACGGCTAATGATTAAAAGTGACCAGCCCCCAAATCGGCTAACCGCGAACCCATAGGCCGGACTGGTGGTGATATCAATCTCTCTCTCTCTCTCTCTTCCCCTCTTCCCCTCTTTTTCTGTTCCCCTCTCTGCCACCTCACAACCTTCGGCCCTAGAAAACAACAACTGGATGTCGCATAGTGACAAGTTACAAATCGCCAACACTGGCATTTAAATTGTAAACCGGACAGCTTTAAAGTTGCCCAGACAATTGACTTCGCTCGCGTGACATGCGACCAAATGCACTTAATTTTCGAGTGGATGGGCAGAGAGCATCCACACAGAGAAAGAGAGAGAGAGAGAGAGAGAGAGAGCAGAGGATGGGCAGGACTAGGCCACATGCAATCAGCGTCGCCAATCGCATTTCATTAGCGTTAAATTAAGCAAAAATCAAACCAAAAATGCGCGAACAATACAAGAAAAAAAATCAAATCAAATTCCTGCCGATAACCGATCACACAAATACGCTTGCCAAGTTAAGAAAAGTCCATTATGAAATGTTAAATGTTATACAGAATAAAGTAATATTACAAATTAAACAAACTCACAAAATAAATAAATTGTGAAATATTATTAAAAATGGAGCAAATTATAAATAAAAAAAATTTAAATACAAATAAAAACGTTTTTATGAATTAAGTATGATCAATAATCAAGCATTTCATAAATTAAATAAGTTAAACAGAAACAAAAAAGTTATTGTGAATGGAATCTGCTAAAAAAACCAAACAATTCAAAAACTAAATCAGTTGATTACAAGTAAAAATATTTATTGGGAATTTAAGTATGTAAATGGAGCAGCTCATAAATTAAATAAGTTTATCACTAAATAAAAATGTTATTCTGAGCTAAGAAAGATTAAAAATCAAGCAATTCATAAAGGAAAATAATTTATTTAAGAGAAGTATGTTTTTATGAAGTAAATATGATTAAAAATCGAAAAATTCATAAATAAAAAAAATGATTAAGATTAAAATCGAGCAATAAAAGTTTGTATGTGCAACAAAACATTTTACTTTCTGTTGTGATTTAAATATTAATTTTAGAGCTTATTAAATAAACGTAAAAATAAAAATAACATGTAACGAAGCATCTATTAGATTTCATTGAAATAAATTTAAATATCACATACATTTAATTGAACTCAAATATTTGTTTACTTTTTCTTATATAATCTAAAATATAACAAATATAATAATTTGATTTGTAAAATATAACAAATATAATATACTAATTTGATTTGTATATTTGTTATATTTTAGAATTTATAAGAAAAAGCAAATAATTGTTAGAGTTCAATGTTCAAAATTTAATATATTTAATATTTAATTTATCTTATTCAATCAAAAACATTTTAGTAATATATCTAATAAGTTAGTACCAGCAACTAATTAGGACTTTAAAGCCATAAATCAAATGAAACTTTATATAATTTGTTTAATGTTAAAATGAAGCAGCCTTCGATATTTGAATCATATGTTATTCCATTCAAAACATGTAAGTTATAGCTCTGATATATATAAATTAAATTAATTATTAACTAGTCTATTACTGATATAACATATTATGGGGTTGGTAAAACAGTATAAATATTTCAATAAATAAAATGTAAAAATAATCAAGATAAACAAAAATATTTTATTTTAAACTTTATTTTGATTTACATATGTAGAAATATTTCACTAAATTCAATAATAAATCACTTTCATAATGTCATAGAATTTACTTATTATCTTTAGATAGATAGATTGTAAATAAATAAAGAATATATAAAAAAAAACTTTCATAATGTAACACGCTGACAGTGCTGGATAAATAATACTATGGCAAGCGATATTATAACATTAAGATAACTATTCATATGTTATATAATTAAGTACTGTTAAGATATGAATAAAGAGGACATGCGTTCACAATAAAAAGCAAGCAACAGACTTCATAATTCATTATTATTGAATTTAAATCTCGACAACAAATGAGTTTGCATTTATTTTTGTTTACAATCTGACTTATCAAATTGTAATTATAATCAATCTGACAAACTTTTTTAAAATATTCGTATAAAGCAGACATATTAAGTCATTTTATAAATACTTAAATACACACGAATATATCACCAAATATTTCTCTTTAATTTCAGCTCGTTTTCATAATAATTTACTCATAAAATATCATCTAATTTCTGTTTATTTTCATCTCGTATTTATAATAATCGAATGCAGTCTTCAAGTGCTCAGCTTTGTTGATGGAATCACAGCGTTAGTGTAGTAATGCGAACAAAGGCGAATGCAATTCATTTTCCAATGTCAGGCGCCCGAAAACTCTCTCATTTCGTTTGTAATTTGTATTGCCGTAGGCGGTGTGGCAAGCAGGTTGAATGTTCAATGAAAGAGTGGGTGTAGAAGGGGGGTAGGGAGGTAGATGTGTGTCTGGTGCAGTGTGCCGCACCTCTACTCCAAACCAACATCTCTTCGCTCCCTCTCTCTCTCTCTCTCTCTCTCTCTCGCAACACGCTGTCTCTCGCCAATTTCCACTGATGCGCTCTTTGTAATTTCTGGGCAACCATTTTCCATTGCAATGCATTTTGGTCATTTTTACACACGTCACCCATGTTGATCATGGTCGAGTATAATAACTTCGTAACCGTGAATGCCAGAAGAACACATCCACATAAAGCCATCATTATAAAGTTAGCAGTAGTTCAATTTAATGCATTTAAAGCAATGAATACTACAAAATGTTCAATCGCATTAATTTCACATAAAAGTATTAAAGAATATCAAATATATACGTATAATATGTATACAATAATACAATTATATTTATTGTTCGACGTAGAAAACAAATCTGACTTCATTCAATTTGCAATATTTACTTTTTTTAATTTAATATTTGATATTAATATTTAACATTATATAGATGCCATGAAACATTTTGTAACTTTGAAAATTATTAAAATTTATTTATGTATGAATATTCATATTTCATTTACATTTACATTGAATTTTTAAAAATGTATTGAAGTATGAATATTTAAAACATTTCATTTTTTTTTATATATTTCTGATCATGCCACTAATATGCTTCCAATTGTTATTAGCAAATATCTCACTTCTATAAATTGTATTATAGATTTTTTCATTATTTTGCCTTCATTATTAAATATTGTGAATTAAAATAAATCTCATTTTAAGCTTAAGAAGCTTTAGGAATTCAATCTAAGTAAATAAAATGAATTTTATTTAATTTTTAATTAATTTTCGAGGAAGTAACTTACTTTATTCTATGACAAATAATAAATAATTTAATATTAATTTAATTAATTTTTAAATTTAATATGTAAATAAATATTTTAAAGAAATCCACTTACTATTTTACATTTTATAATAATAAAACCGAAAATGCTTTTTATATTTCATTTAAATTCTTACAAATTGATTTTCTTTATTTTATGGTAAAAAATAAAGAATTTAATAAATCAATTAATTGAAAATCATATATATTAATAAATAACCCAAAGAATTCAACTTACTCTTTTAGATTGTATAAATAAAATAAAATAATATAATTTTTTTAAATATTCTTCCTATTTCCTATACATGAAAGGCATCTAGAATAATGCACGTGTTGAACTTTCGAGTTCACTCGCTTGTAGGGTTCTTGCTTGATATATTTTCAGTTGATTTCTTTTCGTTTTCGCTGCTGTTGTTGTTGCTGTTGCACGTTGCACGTTGCGTCACGCGGTTTTTCGTATCTGAATACGAAAATATTTGTATCTGTCTGTGTGTTGGGTTGTCCCTGTGTGCGTAGGCATTTTTGACTTTCACAGTTTTTCGCTTACCGCCGCCAACAATCACACAGTCAACCTCAGTCGCGGCGGTCGCTGAGCAACAACAATAACAACAACAACAACAATAACAACAGCAACAACAACATTCAATGCTAAATAGTCAAATAGTTTTCCACGCGCCACATTTTACAACAACGAAAATGCATCGAAATACTCGAACAACAACAAATGCAATCTCAAAATAACAAAAAAAAACTATTCCTACCCCCTTCCCGTTTCCCCAACTGATAAAAAAACATGCAGAAAAGTGTAAAACACATTGTGAAAATGTAAATTTTCCATTGATTAAAAGCGAAATTCACACAGTAGTCACATTCCCAAATTTCTGCATCTGTTTCTGTTTTTTGTTTCTTCTTTTCAAAATGGACTGTCTCCAAGAGCAGGAGAGGTTCATTTTGTTCTTGTTGATGATGATTTTGGAAGCTACCTTATTAGAAACCAGCATCAATGATTGTAGTTGATCGATATATATTTCACAGACAGGCATTTAATTTCAATGCACGTATTGAGAACAATGAAGAGTGGAAACAAATTGATTGCTCTATTCATGTAATGATCGGGGAGTAAATCTACAAACACTTTGATATTATAACTATAGAAAATACATTTCTGGCTTAACTACAAGTTATGATTCATTTAGCTGACTCCTTTTTACTCAGCTCGAAAACAAGAAGGAAAGTCACAGGCGAGTGTGCTCGACTCTGAAACATTTTGGATAAGAGCAAAAAAGGGCGGTATTATTCTTAAAATATATCAAATTCAAATATACTACAAATATATTAACGAATATACCAAAAGCTATACTTGGTATATTGCTATAGTATTACATTTAAAATATACCAAAGTAATATACGGAAAAATATCCTAAGCATATACCAGACGCTTTATTTGGTATATTGACGATGTGCTACATTCAAATATACCAAAATAATATACCGAAAAAATCCTGGACATATGCCAAATTGATATTGTACTACATTAAAATATACCATAATATTATACCGGAAAAGTCCTAAAAATATACCAAAAATTAAATTTGGTATATTGATTTAGTATTATATTTAAAATATACCAGAGTAATATACCGAAAAAAATCCTAAATAAATACCAAATGCTATATTCGGTATACTGATGTTGTGCTACATTCAAATATACCAAAATAATATACCAGAAAAGTCCTAAACATATACCAAACGCTTTATTTGCTATATTGATATTGTACTACATTCAAAATATACTATTGAGTACTAAGTATACTATCATAGATCATAGATTTTCAGCCAAAGCAGTTAAGATACAAATTATATATCTATGTTATGTCTTATAGTCTCTGAGAAGATGTTCTATGAAGATATTCATACCAACATATGTATATACATACATATGTATACATATAAATATATTTTTATATATGATTGAAATCAATTTTTTGAAATTTCGAGACAACAATAAAAAGAAAACAGTACTTTAGCAAAAAAAAAATGCTGGGTTTACTTGTAAAATGACTTATTTTCTTATAATAACAGAAAAAGTGAAAACTATTTTGGTCATTTCTAATTTAACAGTTTAATTTGAAGAAAAATAATGTAAGAAACATAATCGTAATAATATTTTTTTTCTTTGTAGAATAAAAGATATTCAAAGAAACTTCATAAATGTTGACACAACAGTTTCATAATTTTGTTTCTTATTCATTTTTATTTTCAGTCGTAAGCCAAACAATAAATAAATATCATAGGAAGAAAAAGGCACCAATATTAATGTTTACTTTTTTCATATATCATATAATAAAATAATATATTAATATATTTAACCTGCACATTACACAAACTACTTTTGGTAAATAATTTATTCATTCCTTTTATAATAAAAGTAATATTTTTTGGCTTTACCGAAAGTAGCATTTATTTCCAATTTCGCTGCTGTTTTGCAATGAAACCTTCACATTTAATTTACCAAGATATAAAAACATTATATCAATACATTGCCGTAGATATCCAATAAAGAGTTGTATGCACTTATCGCATCCTTCGACACCACAAACAGCATTTAACCTTATAAAGGATTATGCACACAGATTTCTCGCCCAAGTAAATTTGTTGGCCAAGATGTCAATAATAATGTCAGATGTTGGCCCTGAACTATGGCTAATTGAGCCATGAGTTTTTCACTTTTGCTCGCTCTCAATTGTGTGTCCTTTTTTCCTTTTTCCTTTTTCTCTTTTTTGTTGATATCACTCTTGGTGCGGTTAACGACATCAACTCAACAAAATGCTCTGCGGTTGTCCGATTTATGAGCAGCAGGACTTGTTGTCCTTGAGCAATTCAGTTCCCTGTTGGTTTTTGTGATGCTAATTAATGCGACAATTGTGCCAAAATTTGCAGAGTGAGAGAGACAGAGAGGAGGATGAGACCACCTAGCTTAGTAGAAGAGACCCCCAACTTGAGCTCATAATCTATAATTAGGCATGCGTATTAATTGCCATTATCGATGCGCCCAGTCAATGGCCTTCAATTTGCTTCCTGGTTCTCCACAAGTTGGTCAGAGAGACCAACAGGCAACAACAACAGCATTTGAGTGAAAATTGTGAAAATTCGACTCGCAGTGACAAAACACAGCGCAAATAATTCAAGGTCAGCACAGTGCAAGAAATATGTGTTTCAGAAATCAATTCGAAAAGAAAAAAATAGAATACAACAATATATTAAACTATAGAAAGAATAATTGAATGAATTCAAAACAACTGTAGAAATTAAAGTTAAGCTGAAACAGTTGCAAATAATTACAGATAAAGCATATCAGAAGCACAAAAAGAACGTTGATATCATGGCATATTCTCCATATGCTTAAGTATTTCAAAATGTTTGGGAGGAAATAAATAAGAAAATAAAACAAGTAAGAAAGTTACAGTCGAGTGTGCTCGACTGTGAGATACCTGCTACCCATTTTTAATAAAGGCAAAATATTGCGGTATCATTTTCAAAATATACCACAATAATAAAAAAATACTAAAAAAAAATATACCAAATGATATGTTTGGTATATCGATATAGTACACCATTCAAAATATACCATAGACGGCACAATGTACCAGATTGTCGGATAATGCAACTCAGACCCCTAGTAAGTAGGCGCTTTTGCCCATACAAAAGTATTTTTTTTAATAACTTCCATAATTTTTATCTGATCGCAATTTTCAGGAATCATAACTACTATAATGATTATTGTATATACCAAAATTCGTAACTCTAGCTTTAAAATTAGGCTTGTTATTCGATTTTTTTTTGATTTGCGGGTGCGGAAGTGGGCGTGGCAAAAATTTGAAACAAACTTGATCTGCGTGCAAACATAACAAATGCTGTCGAAAAAAAATTATAGCTCTATCTCTTATAGTCTCTGAGATCTAGGTGTTCATACGGACAGACGGACGGATTACCAACAAAAGATTACTGTCTTATTACTTTATTTATTTCTAATGAATCGAATGTTAACACCAACTAAAAACTTAAATTTAAAAAAAAATACTCCATTCTATTAACAAAAAAAACTTCACCTTATTTTGAGTAGCTTTGAAATAATGTTTAAAAAAAAAAAACAAAGTTTGGTTAAATTTGAGGAAACATTTGAATATTATATTCAAATTATCATTAAATACCAAATATGTTTGCAAATCAACCTCACTTCAATTCTCATTAAATAAATAAATATTAAACAGCAAAGAAAATATACGATATAAAAACTATGATCGTGAAATATATTCTTAAGAACTAAAGTAGAGGAAATCATTTGGAACTATTTTACATTAAACGCTTATCACCAAATAAAGCATAAGATGAATTGGTATAATTTTGAATGATGGCAAAAAGAATTTTACACCAATAATTCAATGTGAAAACAGACAACATAATCACAGAAAAATGAAATGAATGAACCAAAAATAAAAAACATTCAAGTTCAATTGTTCTATATTTTTCTCATCGACAATTATAATAATAGAAATAGTAAAAGCAAATAGTTCATGATGAATTTTTATATTTTTGAATCATAGCAGTTATAGCAAGAAAAAGAATTTTACTCCAATTATTCAAGATGAAAAGAGACAACATATAAAAAGACAGACAAATAATGAATGAAATACTGAATGCTTAAATTAAAATAAAAAAACATTCAAGTTCAATTGTTCTATATCTTTCCCATCGACAGTTATTTATTGTAATGAACCTAGAACAAATATAATATTAAATATAGTAGGTGAAAATAGTTCATTTGAAGTATAGCAAGAAAAAGAATTATATTCCAATATAATCACAGTAAAACTAATGAATGAAATATATTTGCTTTAGCAATAAAGTAAAACAAAAAACATTCAAGTTCAATTGTTCTATATCGATATCAAGTTCAATTATTTCCCATCGACAGTTATTTATAGTAATGAACCTAGAACAATATTATCAAAGCTAAATATAGACAGATCTCAAAATTACTATATATTTTTTTTTTTTTTTGGGAAGGGGTTATTGAAATCGAAATCATATCGTCTAACCGCAAAGTGGTCGTACTTCAATGATAAGACATGCTTCAACAAATTGTTTTTTTTTTTCGTCGTTTCGTCGGTCATAATTATCAAATTATTGATTGGGCAATTCCCATCTCGTTTGGGTTATTTCACTGTTGAGATAGTAAAGCCAAGTCCCCAAGTGGTTAAAGGTAATTCCAATTTAGTAATAACAAATATGCATGTATATTTTTTGGTTGATTTTTATTTTGTGTGTGTGTTGTTTTTTGGTTTTTTTTTTTGGTTTCAGAAATTCGTTTTGTTAATTTTTTCGCACTAAAACTTAAAGCTATACAAAAAAACTGTTTTTTGCTTAATTTTTCATTTTGTTTGTTTGTTTGTTTCTTCTTACATGGCTAAGACAAAAAAAATACTTAAACATTATAGCTAAATTCGCATTATATAAAAAAAAAATGTATATATATTCATAATTATGAGCTATATCCGATGACTATTTACATTTCGAAAATAATACAAAATTGAAAAAAAAATCGTAAAATAAAAATAAAATAAGTAAATAATTTACACTATCGAAGACATTGAAATCGAAAATAATAATAATAATAAAATAAAATTTAAAAAAAAAAGATGAAAATAAAAGCATAAAATTGAACTATACATTTTTGTGTTTTTGCGGATTTCGAAAGGGTTTTTTTTTTGTTGTTACTAAATATTTTCCTTAGCGTTCGCTGCGTGGCGATCGATGAAATTTTTTTTAAACTTTGTCTATGTTTTTGTTGTAGGGTGTTCATTTCTACCTTAAAGTGCTTGGTGTGTGTGTGTGTGTGTGTGTGTGTGTGTAACGAACTCAACGCACGATTTTATGAAGCGAGCATAAAACTTCGAGGGAGCTCGCCGTCACTTCCCCATTCATAATAATCCACAAAAAAAAAAAAAAAAATAAAATAAACCATTTCCTCCGTTTGCCGGCCGGAGTCCTTTTCCTCAGTTGTTGTTGTAGTGTGTGTGTGTGTGTGTGTGTGTGTGCTGTGTCTAACTTATATGACTATATCACAATGTTGCTGCCGCTCTGCGCCTCCATATTAACTTTTGTTTTCTTTTTAACTGCATCGAACTATCACTCTGTGTGTTTTTGTTTGGAAAGGGTATTCTTGGATGGATATACCCTTACTTTAGTAGGGTCGCCACACAGTCTTCTGCTGAACGGCAGCGCTCTTAAGCTTCGTTGCCGCCGGCAACGTTGTCTCCGTCTGCGTTACACCAACAGTGGCTGCCACCACATTTGTCTCATGATACAACGGCTTCAATGCCGACGGCGCCTTCAGATCGCAACGCATGCGAAGCGGCACTTGAATGTGTTGCGTTGGCGAACTGCGCGACGAATCGATCGATTTATCGAGTTCGTATTCGGACTTGACCACATCGATTTGCTCATCATCGGAATCCGCATCCGATGCCGATTGTTCGTGTATCGAACTCGTCTCGATCGATGTGTTCAACTTGAGCAGAACATGCGGCGTAGGCGACGAACTCGATGGACGCGACGATGCTGGACTCAGATGCGAGGAGACAACTTCGGTGGCACCGTGTTGATGTTGATGTTGCTGATGTTGATGCTGCTGCTGTTGTTGATGTTGATGCAACGATGCCACTGCGGCGGCTGCGTTGCGTGCCCGCAAACCGGCAGCGGCTGCAAAGTTGTACGGATGGAAGGCGTGGGGCGTGGACTTTGCTGCCGCAGCGGCAGCGGCCACATGATTGAATGGGAACTGTGGCATGCCATACGCAGCGGCAGCAGCCGCCGCAGCAGCAGCAGCAGCCGCTGAGCCGCCCGTTGGTGATGCCATCATCGATGTACCGGCAGCAACCGTTGCTGGCTGCTGCTGTTGTTGCTGTTGCTGTTGGTGCTGGGGAGTTGTTGTTGTTGGTGGCGGGGCATAATCAACAGCGTTGGGTGGCGCACCCGATGTGACCGGTGCCACAGGCGGCAATTGTTGGGCGCCAGGTGAAATGGCGCTGCCATTGGGCGAGCTGGCGGACTTGGAGAGCGCTGGATGATGGACGGCTGCGGCGGCGGCCTGTTGATGGCGGAAATAGTCCGCATAGCCGTATGTCATGTAGGCAGCATCAAGCCACGCGGGATTCAGCATAAACGGATTGAAGGCGCCGGGATGTGGATAGCCATAGCCTGGAAAAATTGCAAATCAAAAAACGAGATACAAATTAGTAAACAAGTGACAAAATAAAGTGTTTATAAAAAACGTTGTGGGGAAAGGGACTTGGGTTGGGGTTGGTAAAACGAAAAAAAGCAGTCGGTGTTGCAAAATGGAAACTAAAAAACTCACTTTGCTTACTTCTTGGCTCCCGCGGCCCGTCGACCGTCACTTTGATCGCCTTGCTGTAGCTGGCTATCTGCACCGGATACGTGGCAATCGTGATGGTTAGCGTAAACGATTTGCCCCGACCGGAGCGCCCGACGAAACGTAAATCATTGAATTTCGCCACCTGATTCTTCATCGTCGTTGTGCAATTCCTCAATTCGCCGCAATAGTTCTCATCGTTGCCGCATTTGATCGACACCAATGTGCCATCTGGGACATCATCCAATGCGATCACTTTGAATGCCCCTGGCAGCGATTTATTCGAACGCCAATGATTGGGCAAAGCACTGCAGAGGATCGATGGTGATCCTGTCTGGGCCAATTCGCCGTGATATTCCTGCAGCATTTCGTGTAGGCTGGCAAACATATCGGTCATCGAGCTTGGCATTTTCGCCGAATTCGCTGAGTTCGAATTCGAGCTGCTTGTTGTTGTTGTCGATGATGTTGTTGTCGTGTTATTCTGGCTGCTGCTGTTGCTTGTGTTGTGCTGGTTGTTGTTGCTGTTGCTGCTGTTGTGGTTGCTGCTGCTGTTGTTGTCGGGCGTGGAGCTGCCCGTGCTGCTGCTGGCCGAATGTGTGCTAACATTTGTGGCTGCCGCTGCTGCGGCTGCTGCCGCCGCTGCCGCTGCCGCTGCGGCGGCCAAAACTTGTGTGTGTGCATTTGTGTTTGCCACCATTGTGGGTCCAGCGGGCAAATGCATTTTTACAAAGTTTTTCTTTTTTTTAACTTTTCTTTTCGTGCACAAAAAAAAAATTGTTGCTGCTGCTGTTGTTGGTGGTAATCCAAATGTTTTCGTAATCCTTGATTTTCGTATTTATTTCGTTATCTTGCACTTCACAGTAAAAAAAAAAATTAATTGTTGTTGTTGTTGTTGTTTGTTGCAAGCTGGCCGCTGCCGCTTAACACGCCGCACAAAAAATAATACACAATTATTTTGTTGTTGGTTGTTCGTTCGAAAACAAAACGCGGCGAAATTTTGTTGTTGCGTGTGGTGTGTGTTGTGTGTGTTGTTTGTTGGTGTTTTCGCTCTGTCTCTCGTTACGTTCTCGACACGTTAAAGTCACTGTGTGAACTGTTTCTCAACTGCGATCGTTGGCAGTATTTAAAGTAGAATGCGCTGCGTCGCTGCTCGTCGAAACGTCGACGTCGACGCTGCCTGCTGTCCAAGAAAACGAGCGAACGCTCTCTCTCTCTCTCTCTTAGTCTCAGTCTCAGTCTATCTCTCTCTCGCTCACACACACGCAGCAGCAGCTGGTTGTTGTGCTTGCTCGCTCGCACTTACAGCAAGAGTTCAGGACGTTGCTGCGTGGTTTGGTTGGCTCGTTCGCTTACCTACGCGTCACTGTGTGTGTGTGTGTGTGTGTGTGTGTGTGCGTAAGGGTGCCGGGGCAGGTATCAAGCAACCACCATTGCCACAACAACAACCACAGCGAAAAAATTTTCCCATTTTTCCATTGCGGTGTGCACTCGCGCACACAAAGCAAGCAAGCAAGCAAGCCAGAAAGCAACAACAACAACAACGTTGGCAACAAGAAATAAGGGAAGTCGCAAACTGAGGCAGCGACAGCGACTGCGGCAGAGGCGTGTTGCTCTTGTTGTTGTTGCTGCCTTGCTACTTGTGGCCAGGGGCGCGCGGTCAAACCGACAAACGGCATAAAAAAACACACACACACACACACACACAGCAAAGGCAAAGAGGGCAGCAAAAAAAATATATATATAACATTGGAAACGACATAAAAATGTGCCGTGAGAGCACGGCACGGCACTCTCGCTCTCTCTCTTTCTCTTTCTCTCTCGCTCTCTGAGCACATTTGAAAGGCGCAGGCGGCAGCAGAAAAAATCACAAAATGAAGAAAAAAATCAAAAAAATCTCGCTAAAAAAGAAAATAAAAACAACGAAGGAATAACTCAACGCTCTCTCTCTCTCTTTCGCTCTCTCTCTCTCTCTCTCTCTCAGCAGCAGCAGCTCCTTCGCCTTTCCTTCTCTCTGTCTCGACTCGACACCAAGTTAGTCAGTCAGTCAGTCGCTCCACGGGCGGCTGCTGGTCGAGCAAAAATCGTGCGGCATGCAACAGTTCCAACTGCGCGCGTGCAAGGCACCCCACGGTCCTAGCTGGCAGAGTCCTTGTCTCAGCCAGCAGCCAGGACACCGACAGCATCCCACAGGTAGACATATCTCTCATGGAGTGCCGGGGGGGAGGCGGGGAAGAACATCTTCATTTTCATCGTTATCTCTTCTCTTATCACGCAACAACAAAGTGATCTCGTCCAACTAATCACTAACAAAATATTTTGGCTCGCGCCTTAAAGCTTAACGCTAATCAGCAGATTAGTCGCAACGTTTCCTGTTTTGCCTGCTCATCTTAAGCTTCGCTCTTAATCCACCAAGTAATCCACGGAAGTGATTAAAATTAGGATTAAAGCGCAACTCAACATTTCATTCTTCATAGTTTGCTGAGCGGATATTCGGAAACACTTTCGGTTATGAAACATTTACAAATTCAATTGCAAAAAAGTTGATTAATTTCCAACACAAATAAATCAATTTTAATCAAAAAGTGTAAACTGATTTTTTAACTTAGAAATTTAGCAATTCAACTCACTTAATGTCAGCACTTTTCAATTCCAAATGTAATTTCAAAGTAATCTGATTAATTTTCAAAATATTTAGACCATTCCTATAAATATATATCTTTACTTTGCTTAACTTTTCTAAACAATATTAAATTGTAATCTTAAATGTAATGTGATTTGGCTGCTTAGAAATTCAGTTATAAAATGCATTTAAAATAAAACATATGAATAACAAATATTGTTTTTTTGATTAATTTCCAAAAATTAATGACCAGTTTTAGTCTTAAGCGTCTAATTAATACCAAAGAATTCTTTTGAATAATATCCCAAAATTGTAGTTCAATTTTAATCTTAAACAATTGATTAATAGCAAAAATTGATTAACAAACAAAAATTAGATTCAATTTCAATTTTAAACATATAATAAATATCAAAAAATTCTTTTGATTAATATCCTTAAAACAGCTCTGTTCTGTATGAAATCTTGGACATTTTGAAATATAATAACATTAAAAAAAAACATTTTAGCACAATAATCATATCATTGCACATGAAATACTCTAAAAATGCAAGGAATTTTCATGAATTTCGAAAAAGAAATTGTTAAATTTCAATCTTAGACGTTGGGTTATAACATAAATGACTAAAAATCGTAAGGTTTAAAATAATATTTAATCAGAAATAAAATGAAAACCTTTTTTAAATAAATTCCTAAATATTTGGAGTACGAACTCGTAAATTTATTTGTAAGTTCGTATATCACAAAAATCGTTTTCTTTTTATTCTTTTCTCTAAAAAACAAACATGGTATTAATTCATTTTATTCGTATTTTGCACAATTCGTTTTTTATTTATTTTCGCTAAAAAAAAAAAATCAACTATTTTTCTACATAGTTTGAACAAAATTTCTAACAAATATGTAGACTTAAAATAATAGTGAATTATTATTTGTATGACAACGAATATGGTTAATTGTGATTTATATGAACTACCATATAATGTATGAAAATCAGTAAATAGTGCAAAAATAATGATGCCTTGGCAGAGTATTGAAAAATGAACATGGTCGAAAGGTATTTTTGCAGCGCGTTGAAACAATTTGAAACTCGCGGCAACCCGAAAAATTGCGGAGCACCAAGCAAGTTAAAACGAGGCCACAAAACAGACACACAAAATGGATGGACAGCAAGAGAGCGAGAGCAAAAGAGAGAGATGGGGAATAGGGAAATGGGGAATGGGAAATGTGAAATGGGGCTGTGGCAACCACAATGAGGAGCACTTGGCGGGGAGACTGGAGGAGACAGCTCAAGACTGCTGTCGAGATGCTGTCGAGCAACCAACCAAAATGTCGCGAGAACGCGCCTCGCCGCAGCGGGGGGAAAAGCGGGAAAGTCCAAGCACACTTCCAGTAAAAACAGACATCGCTGTTGACGTCGCTGCTGCTGCTGCTGCTGTTGATGCGTGTGCGCTCGCTTGCTGTGCGAGGCAAGGACGCCGCCACAAGCAGCGAGAGCATTTGTTGGTGCCACAGGTTAGTAGTGTTCAGCGTGCGCAAGGACGCAAGGACACAATTCCGGGGCAAGGCTTTGATTTTTCCGCGGAATTCGCTCCTGTCGCGTTTCCACAGCAATTCGTGTATTCGGCATTCGGCATTCGTGCCGTCGTCATTCAACACCCGCTGATCTCCAACAGAAGCTGCACGTTGCACGTTCCACGCGCATCACGCGCCACAGGAGACCAGAGATCACTGTCAACACACATCCAACAAAAATACAAATATATATACATTTATGTATGTATTTTATAATCGCACAAATTACATTTCGATACCTGTTTTCTCGACCTCATTATTGCTTTGTCCCTTTCCCTCACAGCTGTGCCACCCTTTTTTATTGCCGTTTTTTGGTTTTGGTTCGTTTTGCAGCTTCTGGTTATATGGTAAAAATCTATTTTGCAATCAGGTAGCCACCCACCCGAATTTCAACAGGTAGCAAACCACATTCAGGTCGATCGAATGTGTGTGCGAGAGAGAGAGAGAGAGAGAAAGAGATAGTGAGAGAGCGCCTCGTTAATCCTTTACTTATGAAAGTCAATCGCCTGGATTATCCAGCACGCCCAACAAATATTTTGGGCGATTAGCCGCCCCCGCGGCATGTCATAAAATCTTGTCTTCAAATATCCTTGCGAGTGGCAACGCCTCTCGAAAGTACCGTTTGAAAGGCGAGAGGTAACGTGATGTTGCTACACTTTCCCCAGTTGAAAGTAATTAACCCAAACTCATTTCGCAAATATTCGACAGCAGCTGATCAGCAAAAGTGAGAACTTCAATACATTTTTGATAACATCTAAGATGATTTCATATTATTATCATCATCATAGAACACTTTTTTATTTCTTTCAATATTGGGAGCTTAAAAGATTGTATTCTATTATTACATATTCCGGAAACTAATGAAATAATATTGCATAGAACATTTTTCTACTCTTTTCAAACACCGATATAATAATATAGAAGTTCTATTTATTATTTCAAAGAATCCAACAAATTGTAAATTATAAAAAACTTGCATAAAACTTACATTTATTTCAATTCATATTGAGGGCCAAGAAAATTATATAACTTTTATGCTGTTTTTGCCTTCCGACAACTGACACAATAATATAGAATTCTTAAATAATTATAGAAAATTTTTCTACTCATTTTTTCAAAAGTCGAAATAATAATATAGATGTTCAAAATCAATTATTTGTTCAAAATTTCAAAAAAATTGACAATTTTAAAAAATTATTATAATTATTATTAAATTACATATATCGTATAATGTTATTGCATTGTTTTATTTTCACTCTAGTAGTGCTATGTTTCAGACCTTGAAGTCTATCATAGTAAGTATAATTATAATTGCCTATATTTTAACATTTTAATTAAAAAATAGATACAAAATATATAATAATAAAAATTAAATATATAATATTACTTCATATGATAAGATACTCGTACTTTATATATTCATTAGCTTACAATCTCTATTTTTCCATATTATGAGTGATACTCATATTTTGAAAACTTGCAACACGTTAAAACAACTAAATTCCTTTCCTCCAATACGAGTATGGATCGTTCTTAACCAATCCTTCAACTTTATTGGTTGTGGATCGGAGTTGATAACTAAAAATGTTTTATATTGAAAACTGCCAATTGCTCAAATAACATAAGGCCAGTAAAAAACATTCGATTCCATTAAAAATTCTTCAAAGTAATTATTAAATTTTAATATATTATTAAATATCATGTTTTATAATAAATAAATAATATGAATATGAACTTTATACTATTCAAATTTCACTATAAATTAAGAACTGAATAAGCGCCAGACGATCAAGTTGAAATAATTGAATATTACGATAAACCCAGAGCTGAATAAGCTGCCTGATGATCAAGTTGAGATAATCGCATAATAATTAAAGTATTTCAATTACACCAGTCTAATCAATTGACTTCATTTGTATAATAATTCATACAAATTGATCATTAAAAATTGTCCACTATATAAGCTCCATCTGTCTATAGATATTCTTTTCGCAAATATCAATGCTATCAACGATCGCGCACAGATCGACGCTCGACAACCAAGCGAAGTGATGCGTGGGCATCCAGTGCAAGCAACTGTAACGATTTCGAGATCAGTCCAACCCTCAATCACACACAACGAAACGTGGGGAATGGGAGACAGCCAACCACTGCGTGTTCCTCTCTCACGCTCTCGCTTACTGCCTTTGCTCAACCACTGAGAGCACGCGAGTTTATCAACACGATCGATCAGTGGCGGTTTGCAGTGCTCATTGAGGGGTTGCTTATAAATAGACTGGCAGCCAAGCGTAAAACGAGTGAGTGCGAGAGAGCGAGAGTGAGGCTCCGCCCCAAGTGTGGGCAAGCGAGTCACACTCATACACGGACAGAACGCACACACGCACGCACACAGTGATCGAGCGATCAGAATGCAGAATTTTGTTGTTGTTGGTCGATGATGCGCTGCTCCGCTTTGCTCCAAACGCCGCCGCTAACTAGGCAACACTGAATAAGCGAAGCGAAGAGAACTGGAAATCGTCTCCATTGAGAGCCGTTTTACAAAAACAACAAAAAATACTACACTACACAGCTGCGACGCTGACGTCGCAACGTTGGCAGCGACCGCGAACGTCGCTTGTAAGTGAATTGTGGTTTGTTGTTTTGGTTGGCGCACGCTGCCGCTGTCGCTGTCGCTGTCGACGTCTGTAGCCACTGTCGACGTCAGCGTCAGCGTTGGCGCTGCCAGGATCAACCACCGAGTAGCAGACGTAACAACAACAACAACAAAAATTACTGTAGCCTTTGGCGTACTTCTGTTTTTTTTGGTTGTTCTTCTTTGTGCTGTGTTCTGCTGTCATGAATGAGCCTCGTCGCTCTCGCTCTCTTCGTGTGCGTGTGAGTGAGCTGAGTGAGCCAAGCGCAGGCGAGCGAGTGAGCAAGCGAGTGAGTGGAGTGTGTGCGAGTGAGTCCTTTGCTGAGCGTACATAAAAATCACCACACTTCCATTGGAGGCCAACTTTCCATTGAGTGTGTTTTTTTTTCTCCTTTTTCTTTGAGTTGCGTTTTTATTTTCATGTTTTTTTTGTTGGGGTGGCTTTGCGGGCAGCGAGTTTGAGCGTGGTGGGTTTATATCGCTGTTGTTGTTGTTTGGTTTTTGCTCAGCACTTTGGCTGCGGCGGCAGTTGGTGGTGACACTCCCACAAAACACACACACACACACACATACAGAGAGTCGGCTTGCAGGCCACAACATCGACAACTGTGCCCACAAGTTTGTGTAATATGTGTTTGCCTTAGTGTTGTTGCTGTTGCTGCCAAGCATTGGCTGGCTCCTTCTGCCCACGCCCCTCCGCCTCTGTCACGCTGCTACTGCGGTAGCCAAGTGGCACGCTACATGCTTCCAGCTGCCGTTGCCTGCCATGTGCGCTACACTCTCCATTCTACACTCTACACATTGTCTTTGCGTTCTCTCTTGCAATTTGTTCGAAACTCCACAATAACAATAAGCACATGTACTTTCTCGCTCTCTCTGTCGCTCTCTATGATTGTGTTTTGATCAGCTGCTTTGAGGGAGCCCGCGACATTTAACAGCTGCAGCTCGTTGAAATACTAATGATTGTTGTTGTTGACATGTCATTTAGGGCATGAGAAATGGACAACAACAACAGCAACAACAACAACAGCAACAAAAAAAAACACAACAATGGCGGACTATGCAACTGCAACTTGTAATCCCTAATCATTTATTTTTTTACAGAGTGAACACAAAGAAATTGATGATCTGTTGAGTCTTCATAAATTTACAAATTAATGTTTGAACACCAAAGAAAGCAAAGAAATTCTTAAAGTGTTCAAGTTTCTTTTGATACTTTACCGATCTAATAATTAAATGGCAAATATTATGTATTTAAAACATTATAATAAAAAGGAATAACAAATAACTTTCTGAAACTTTTTCAGAAGAAACTAATTTAAGTAAATTGAAATGAAATAACTAAACTAAAGATATATAAGTATCATTTTATAATAGTAAACAGTGTTAAGAACTAGTTGTTTTTATAAATAGATCCAATGCGAAATCCACGACTCAATTGAATTAATGTTAATTATAATTTTTTAATATTACTTTGAGCAACATATTTGTTTATAAAATAACATACATAAATTCTTCTTAAAAAATGTCTAACTTCTAAGAAATACAGCGAAGTATTCTATTTCTTTCTATAGTTTGTGTCGATCACAATGTGATCATGTAGATCATGTGATGATCATGAGCATGTTAACATTGTTTAGGTCTAGATTCCAATTTATTTTGAAACTAATAATAACGAAAGCTTATCAATTTTTTTGCTATTTACTTTCGCTAGAGCTTTGACAACATACTTACTTCATTGGAATATTATTATTACCATTTTAAACATCAGTGCTAGTTAAGATCAGTTAAATACTATACTCAGAATATACCATATTCGTTATATACTAGTTTCTAGTATATTATATCACAATTTTAAACATCACTCTTAGCTAAGATCAATGAGGAAGTTATCTAAACAATTACATTATTCCTAAAATCAATTTTGAAGCACATTACAAATATGCATGTGAAAATAGACGCAACCATAAAAAACTAGACCAGGCAATTTTCGTTTTCTACATTTGCCTCGCCATGTTGTTGTTGTTGTTGGCTTTGCCCCTGGGCCAAGTTTTGGGCATTTGTCATGCGATACATCATATTGTTAGCAATAATGATACTAAGTCATATTGAAGAGAGCGACGAGCACACTCCACTCCACTTTGGAATAGTAGAACCCTCCCCCTATATATTGTATGTAGAAGCGTTGCACTCGAGAAATGCGTAGACAATATAAAGATTAAAGCTGAAATCCGTTAAGCCCAGCAATGGGCCCTTAATGCGATTGCGCCCTATGTAAAAAGTATCAGAAACAACAATCAGCGATAACTGAACAGGAACAGGAACAGGAACCAGTTTTATTTGTAAATTTCTCACACACACACACACACACATACATACACAGAAGTTGCATGAAATATCAAATTTCATATAATTGGCAGCCATTTTGAAGTTTTGCATTAAAAATGGAATTGGAAATGGAAATGGAAATCGAAAAACTCGTCGTTACGTATCGCCGACCAGATGCAAAATGCCGTGTCTTACTGTAGAGCACAATGCCAAACAGATGCCTCAAGGGGAGGGGTGGGGCCGACTTTACATGCGGCATGCGGCATGTGGCATGTGGAATGCGTTTGATGGAGCGCCACTTGCAGTTCACATCATTTCTTTTTCGCCTCAGTCAGAGGCGTGCACAAACGGGGATCAAGCGTGAAATGTACAGAAAATATGTGTAAATAATTATTACATAATAGATAATTTGAATTGAAATAAATTTTACAACATTTATAATAAAAAAAATCCTACAAACATAAATATAAACATAAGAAATGTTTCAGTTTAGTTTTAGTTTACAACTCGTATATTATTAACTATATATTAATTTTTTATAATAATTAAAATTATCAAAATATGGAAGTAGTAAATTTAAGTTTTAGTTTACAGCTCGTCTAACTTAACTTTTTAGTTTTTTTTATATATACCAATTTTTTTTATAATAAGTAAAAATTAAATGACTTCAAACTGTTTTTTAATTTTAAAATATTGCGAAAATTCCAAATAAATATTTTTGATTTAGCAAAGAAAAAGATTTCTTCAAGCTGTTTAATTGTGAATTACATTTTTAGCTATGCAATGATAATAAAATCTATATTGAAAAGTAGATTAAAAAAACATAAAATATATAAAAAATAATCTTAAATCAAGATTTGTACACTTAATTAACATTTGCATTGTAAATATTCATTTACGATTATTCCGATCTCAAACAACAAGTCTCGAAATACAATTTTTAGATTGAATAAATAGTTAATCAAGATTTTTATGCTAAATTTGCATTTTAAGATTAAAAATATCTTATTTTAAGAATCAAATATTTTGGTATATAAAATATCATATCATACATATATATTTTTATTGTCATATAAAAATGTAAATCACTTGTAAATATCTTGTTTTTATTAAAGATTCAAATGATCAAGAAAAAGAAAAAACGAAATTAAAAACAGCACATTTTTTTTTAAGTTTTAGGTGGAAAATGATTCAAAATGTAATTTTTGATGTACTTTAGTTGTTCCTTAATGAATAAAAACTGAAATTAAAATAAATGTTTTGAATTAATGTTGAATTCATAAATATTTATGCTGTTTTGTAATGAATTTAATGTATACTTAGCTACAGAAAAAATCGGAAATACATAAATTCGAATTGCCATATGAAAATATCAATCACTTTTTAGAATTAAAGATTAAAATAAGTAAAAAAAAACTAATTCTGTGAAAAATTAAGAGTACTTTAAGCTGTTTTGCAGTGTGTTACATTTGTATTTTGCTACAGAGAAAAACCTTATATACTTATGAGCATCGAAGATAATAAAAATTGAGAAAAGCCTTATACTATATACTTATGAGAATCGAAGATAATCAAAATTGAGCTATAAATTGTGGTAATTTTGTGTTTTATGACTTAATCTTAGTCTTAGATCGAGTTTAGCAAATTTGAAGATGATTTTGGGGAATTAAAGCTGAACCCCTTTTTGCTGATGCCACTGCAACATGGCTGGCAAAAATGCTTCCATGACAACTCTTTTTTTTTATGTTTTTTCTTTTCATTTTTTTTTTATATTTGTTGTTGTTTTACGCGCAGAGAGCGCCAGGCTGGAAATGCTCAGCAGAGCGGAGAGCGGAGAGCGGAGAGCTGCGTCGTCGTCTTGGAAATTTGCAGTCGCGTCGTCATCGTTTTACCGTTTTTTATACTCACTCGCTATACTTGTTGTTGTTGTTGTTGTGAGGGTTTGTCGCTGCCGCCCCTTTGCACCCCGTTGTCAGCCATCAATTCTCTCTCTCCCCCTTTTTGTTTTTGGTCGTCTCCTCGTCGTCGTCATCGTCGTCGTCGGTTTTGTGTTGTCGTAGTCGCTGCCGAGTTGGGCTGCCACAAAACTAGTTTGGCTTTGGCAACCGACTTTCCACCCACTTTTTTTTGGTTTTTCTCTGGTTATTCCGGTGGCTGTCTTAGAGCTTTTTAAGGGTTGCAAATCAAAACGCGGTTTGTTGGTTTGTATTTTTGGCCAAAGTCGTCGTAACTTTATCGTTCCCGTGTGAGAGCGAGACCGAGCAACTGGGTGTGAGTAACTGAAATAGACTGAGCGTGAGCGTGAGAGCGTGAGAGAGTGAGAGTGAGAATGAGATAGAGAGAGAACGGGAGTGAGTGAGAAAGGAAGCAAAGGGTTGTGCTGACTGACTGACTGACTGCTTTTGCTTGTGCTTTGCCTTTGGCCCCCAACGTTAAAGAGTTTTCAGCGCCATTATTGACACTTACCAAGTGTCGGCTCCCGAGTCATATCCTCCCCCTACCCCTACCCATCCCCCTCTCCATCAGCCACAACTGCTCGTGGTATCGTCCTGTGTGCTGGAAGCTGTCAACTCATATGCATAATTGCCTTGTATTTTATTTGGGGCGCCATCGCTGCGCAGTTTTCTGCTTCTGCTCCCAGTTTGGAGCTCTCTCTCTCTCTCGCTATCTCTCTCTCTCTTTCTATCGTTGGGGTTTGCTGTCCCACTTACACTGAATGTGGCGTGCTCTTCTCCTCGACTGTTTGTGTGCATTTTAGTTTGGGATTTTCGTGGCATTTTTGTGGCCTTTTGTCTGGTTAACCGTGGTTGGTTATTGGTCAACACGCACACACACACACACACACACACACACTCGGATACACAGTTATTTTCAACCCACATGCGACCGCTAAAAAAATATTGACTTAACCAAAAATGCTTGATTAACTGTTATCGTTTAAAATACAAGCCCATTTAATAAGCGCAATAAAAACACCAACAACAACAACAGCAACAACAATAATAAACAACAAATGGCGCATAGAGGCTGCCATAAAATATGGCGTGCAAAATGGCGTGCCATAAATTGATCATATGAATTATAGCAAAAGGGTGTGAATATATTATTTTATATAAAACAATGCCAATGATAAACCATTTCATGCCAATCACATTGATGTAAGACAGCCCCAAAAGTCAATTAACAATCAAAAAAATAATAAATACAAATATTTACATTTCACAGCATGAAGCGAGTCCTAAATAAATATTTATGAAGCGAGACCTTTTAAATAAGTTAAAGCATTAACATATCAAACACGAACTGAACTTGAGCTAATAAAATCTAAAAGTTTACTTTGAGTCTTAAGAAATTAACCAAAATATGCGATATTTAGCAAATTAATGTTTATGTTATTAAAAGCATTCTTAAATTTTGAGTTTAATTACCTAAAACAGTCATAAAACATTATTTTAAACACTTTTTACTATACAAGAAATGTAAAATAATCGAAGTAAAGAAACTTATTTTTTTTCAATGACAAATTTTTGAAGACTTCAGCCACAAAGCCAAGAAATTTAAAAATTTCAAATAAAATTACATGTTCACCTACAAATTTCTTTGAAAAATAGCAAGTCTTTAAAAACAATTATAAAAGTAAAATGTAGGTTATTAAATACTACTTTATATACTACATTTTATTATACAATAAAGAGAATACTAGCTGCTGCAGTCTTTGACTCGAAAATATTAACAATGATATATTAATAAGTAAAAAAAAATGAAGTTATGCCAAGTTATAAAATTCTCCAAAAATATTAATAAATGTCATGTTAAGCTAGGAAATACATTGACTTGTTATTCATAAATTGCAAAAAAAAATTACTCTCTTCATTCAGGTGTAAAAAACGTTATGAAAAATTAGATAAATATATTCATATCTTCAAAAATTTATGGTAATATTAATGATGATTTCCTAACTTACTTATGTACATTACATTATTTTCAGACGCATTATAAATGAAACATAGTATAAACCAATGTCAAAGTATGAGAGAAAACAAGATTAGTATATTGACAAATAAATAACAAATAGATAAATAAATAAACGTAGTTAATAACTTTAGAGCTATATTCCTTGCAAAAATAGTTCAGAAATTCGATATCTTAAGAACAAATTTTTAACAAGGCATACTTTTTACTGTAAACCTTCGATGCTCAATAACAATTAATATACTTATATAAATTATATTACATTTGTTGTAAAGAATACTCAAAGAATTTTTTATTAAAGTTGCCAATCAATACAATGAATACATTATAGAAAATGTTATGAAATAAATGCTCAATTAAATTGTTTGACAAGGAAAAACTAGTAATAAAGCTATAACTACAGAGTGTGCTCGACTATGAGATACTCGCTACACATTTTGAATAAGGGCATATAAATGCGGTATTATTCTAATAATATACCAAATTAATATGATACTAAAATACTAAAATATACCAAATGATATACTTTGTACATTGATATAGTATTACATTCAAAATATACCGTAGAGTACCATAGAAATATACCAAATTGTCAGCCAAAGTAACTAAATTCTTAAATAAATTCTACAAATTCTGATCGCAACCAAGCTCTTAGGTACCAAAAAACCTTTTTTATTATTATTATTCTAATTAAAAAACGAAAGACACAATTCACATTTCATTCTATAATGAAATAATACACATTTTTTTGATGAAAACTTAATATACTAACAATAATCAAATGCTTATCACGCCTTTATTTGTCAACATCTTTTTACGTTACACTTATTTGTTGTTCTTGTTGTGCTCTAACCACATAAAGAAAAAAACTAGATAAAGACAGTGCAACAATAGTGGCTAAAAAGGTGGCAAAAAAAAAATAACGAGAACACATCCTAAGTAACAACTGACAACAGCAGAGAGCAAAGAAACATAACAATGACAAACGGGCCACATAAAAATTGTACTCTAGTTTTTTGACCAATTTTTAGTGCTGTTTTTTGTGGCGCGCTCGGATCAACAATGAATGGCCAAGATTGATTCCTGGTAGTTGTTTAGGCCACTTTTCAGACCAATTACGTTGAAAAGTCGCAACAATTTTTCACCCAAAAAAAACTAGTATGTAATAGAAAAACGCAGCAGCAACGTTTTATGATCTTGTTTAAAAAAAAATCATAAAAATTATGTTCGATATTTTTATTTAAATCAGGTCAGGGGTCTCATTTGAGTATCATAAATCTTCACAAAAATGACCTACAAAAAAGAAGAGAAAAGAAAAAAGCGAAGCGAAGCGCAGCGAAGCGCAGCGAAAAACCAACAAAACAGTTTCCCGGAAAAACGGGCCAAAAAGGACCTCGCTGAAGAGAACTTGCGTAATAATTTGCATTTTCATTTGCATTTGCATTTTTATTTGCATTTGCATTTGTGTCATTTTTTTGTTCGAGTTTTTGCGACGCTTCATTCACGCGGCGAGGCGTGATCTTCGATCTGACGAAAAATTGGCCTAAAAATCTACAAAGATGCGATTACCTAAGAGAGCATCATAAAACTGCATCGACGTCGTTACGTCATCAGGACAAATTAGAGAGGACCTCGACCCGCTGTGCGGTGTGTTCTACTTTTTTGCATGTGCCACAATAAAAATCCATAGAATTTTTTTCTCCTCTCTCTCTGACTTTTTTTTGTTGTGTCGAATTTTCGTTTTATTTTTGTATTTTTGTATATTGTGTTTTGTGTTTTTTTGGTGTCCGCATTTCAAACTAATTGAGGCGGGTGGTGATGTGTTTATAGCTTCCTTGATCCTTGGACTGTGCGTTAATCCTCAAGATCTAGTTCTGGTTTTTTGGTTTGTTTCATTGTTTTTTAGGTTTTATGTGTGCTCCATAAAAGTGTCGTAACAAAAAACAGAAGAAACAAAACTAAAGAACGCACTAAAAATTGGTCAGCAAACTAGAGCACAACGTTTTATGAAGATCATCGCAAAAAAAAGAGACGAAAAAACTAAAGTGTGTGTGAGAGAGAGAGAGAGAGAGAGTGAGATGGCGTTGTTGTATAATTCATTTGCAATGTCAGCGCCACCTGCTGTTTATTGCCAATATGTCGCGATTTTTACCCTATACACATGTTCCCAGTGGGCTCTGCATGTAATTGGGCCATGGGCGGGGGGCGTGGGCGGTGGTGTGTGATTGTGGGTGAAGCAAATGTTTGCCTTTTAACCCCAACAAGCAGTTCGCAGGGCAACCGAACGGAACGACAAAACAAAAGATACAACAACACCAACAAAATTACACAAAATAAAAAACAAATGCAAAGCAAAGAAAAGGAAAGCAAGTATGAAGTGTGCTCGACTGTGAGATATCAGTTACACAAAAATTGAATAAAAACAGTACGGTATATTGCTTAAAATATACCAAATTAATATACCACAAAAATACTAAAAATATACCAAAAGCTACTTTTGATATAATAATATAGCATTATATTCAAAATATGCCATAGATTATAAATACCCCAAAAACTATATTTGGTATATCAATATACGAAATATACTAAAATATACAAAATTAATATGCCACAAAAATACTAAAAATATACCAAAAGTTTCTTTTGATATAATAATATAGCATTATATTAAAAAATATGCCATATCATACAAAATATACCAAAAGCTATATTTGGTATATCAATATGGTACTACATATACACTAATATACCCCAAATATACTAAAATACATATACTAATATAGCATTCAAAATATACCACAGAATACAAAATATACCAAAATCTATATTTGGTATATCAAAATACATTTCCTTTTAATACCCTTCCAATTAAATACCCTTCTACCCTATGGGTAACGGGTATAAAAAACGAAGCAAAAGCAAATTGACAGCAACAACAAGAAGTTTGTGTTAATAATTTGACATTTTATTTGTCAAACACGAGCCAAACAATCACCAAAAAAACGCCAACACTTTGAGCCAAGTACCAAGTTGTGGCAACATGCAAAGACAACAACATATCACAATTCCTAAGCTACTTAAGAGTTTGATGATAAATTTCGATGATTTTCTTTAATTTTGGATATGCGAAAATGTTTTTTTTTTTGTTGATAGGTCGTTAAATTTCATGATTAGATAGTATTATAAATCAAATTTTAAAAACGCAAATGACAATAGTTGAAAGAATTCAATTATACTTATTCTTTTATTTATAATAGAATTGTTTAATTGCTTATATTGTTTCATTATATACACAATCCACTTATTCTTTATACATTTTAGTTACACATAATGCATTCTATCGCTTAGAGATTTATTTTTAATTAAAACACTACTACATATATTTTATTAAAAAGGAAATAGTTTATAAAAGATTTAGACCAAATTTGAAATGTAATTTGTAAATTGTAGAAACCGAAAATTAAGATATGATTTACATAATATTATTTCAAATACTTTCTAAATATACAAAGAAGTTATTTTAATATAATCTCATAAAAAGAGAAATTTTTTTTAATGAATACAACAAAACAAATTATACTCTTTGATATAAAATTGCATTTTTATAATTCTTTCAAGATTTAGAATAGTGTTTTAATGGCTAACATTTTTCGATTTTTTTTTCTTCTTAGTTTCAGGAATTTGTCAGTTTCATACATTATTGTAAAAGTGTTTAAATTTTGTGGCACATACTTTTATATTACTTCAGTTTTTAGTTTTAAATTGAAGTTTTAACGAATTCTATTTATTTATTTTAAATTACTTATTGTTCTGCAAACTCTTAATGCTTTAAAAATTATGACTTATTTGAATGATATAATATAATAAACATTCTACAGAATCGCACTTTTAGCTTAAATTCAAATATCTTATTTTATTTATTTATTATATAATATCGTGTATTCAATGCTACATATAATTTTACAGTAAAAATAGGAATACGCAAAGAAAAAACTTTATATGATTGTATTTTTGTTACACTGCTATTTTAATGAGCACAGCTGTATATGGAGCTTATACTATCTTAAAGTAATGTTGATAATTATTAGATTATCTAGTTGTAAAGAGCATACACAGGTTGCCATCGAATTCTTGTCGTCACAATAGCAATTCATTATTGTTGTTGATTTACTTCACCTTTGCCAACCCCTTCTTGGCAAAATAATCCTTTCCGGCTGGAAGGAAAAATAGCAATCGCCGAAAGCCTCAAGCTTCCATGTAGAGTTTACATATATTGCGATTGCGATTGCGATTTACCAGTTCTTGAATTGTGCGCTGACATTTTCGCGTTTGGCTTTGTCAGCAACGTCCTTGCTGCTGTCATTTGTTTGCATTGCAGGCAACAACAGCAACAACAACAGCAACAGCAACAGCAGCGAAACAACACTCAAACAACACAAAAGGTGATTGCGATTGCGAATTCCGTTGACGTTTTTATAGCGCATTCAGCAAACCTAACAATTGCGAAACCAAGGAAAGAAAAAGAAAGCCAACTCCTTCGCCTGAATGCAACGAGCTAGCGAACCAACCAAGCAAACAATCAACCATCCAACCAACCAACGAACCAACGAACCAACCAAACAGTCAGTCAACACTCACACTCACACTCAAACACTCACAGAGTTGAATACACAACCCGCGAATATGAACACTTGCCTTTTTATTTAATGTTGACGCCGTCGATGTCGACGTCGATGTCGAAACGCGAAGGCAGTTGGAAGTATTTTGATGCCAAAAAAGAACAAGCAACAACCATGGGAAGATGGCAAGCAACGAAGGAAGGACGGAAGGAAGGAAGGAAGGATTCACTCATGCATGACGACGCCGACACCCACAACTCAACCTCGAGCCTCGAACCTCGAACCTCGAACCACGCCAACAACAATTGTTCGCGAGAGTCCTTTCTGCATCCTTTCGTTCTTTTGTTTATCGTCGCGGCAATCCACATTGTTGTTGTTCCTCTTCTTCTTCTTCCTCTGTTGTGCTTTTTGCAAATTTTTATGACTTGCTTAACAACACGCAAAGTTACACAATTATATGAAGAAGAAGAAGAAGTAAACAGCAACAACGAGAACGAGAAAAAAACCCATCCATTGGATTGCTAACTCCTTCGTCAACTACCTGCAGGACAACGAGTTACATTTAGCAGGAAATACACTTTCGAAACTTCTGATAAAAAGACTGAGATTCGGAAATGAAGAATTTAAATAATACTCAATATATAGTGATTTTTGGATAAATAAAAAAAGAATGTCTTACGAAAGAAAGTCTTATTAAAATAAACAAATTTGAATTATGTTAAACATATGTAAATATATTTGAAATTTATATCGGTCGGAATAATTTAAATCATATATCTATTATTATTTTTAAACAAACTAAACTTTATTTTATTACAATATTCATATATGAGGAGTATATAAAGTAAATTCGAAAACAATTCTCATTAATTTTGCAATGAATGTCTTATAAATTATATCATTAAAAAGAACGTCTTTCATAAAGAACATAAATAATTTTTGTAATATCAATCTTTAGAGCGGAAAATATGTATATAAAAAGCTAAAGAAAATATCAAACTAAAATAAAAGGAAAAAATTATATTTAATTTTCAATGGCATCTTACAATAATGATAAATAATTTAGATAATGCATTTCAACGAGGTATTGAAAGTACTGTTATTTTAAAATGAAATTTTAAAAATAAACAATAATAAATTTAAAATTCCTTGAGTAATACTGAATTACAAAAATGACAACAAAGAATCTTAAATTCGTTCCTTAAATTACTAAGCCTGTAGTAATTGCTTTATATTTATTTTACTTACTATTTTCATAAATTTACATAATTAAAAATCTATTTATTTGCATATAATTTCACATTTATTAAACTAGTCACATTTTGCTTAAAGCATGATGAGCGTTTGCGATTTTTCTCATTATATTGTCAAAGCAATAAATTTTGACCGATTTGATAACTGCAATATCATAATAATAATAATAATAATAACATAATTAAATATATAATCATTTTATGGCACACAATATGTTTGAAATGTTTATTGATCAAAATGCTGTTTAAGCTGATTTAATTAACTTTGTTTGTTGCAACGTTTGCAAATTAGTTTGTTGCTGTTATTAAACAATGAGAAACAATATTGGAAAACCAATAATTCGCAATTGATTAAATTATTGTAAATTATGTTAATATACTCGTTGTGTCATCGCTGTGCTATCGTAATGTTTTTGCTATCAAATTTAATTCAATTTTTGGGGCTTGAGTTATTGAAGCTTGACAGCAAATTTCAAATTTAAATAGTACAGATTATTTTATTGTTATGCAAATAGTTTGAGAAGACTGTGTGAAAGTTTGTGGTATTAAAAAGAGGTAAAAAAAAGAAAGTGAAATAAAATAATAAAATGTAAAGTAGAATAACATACTAGAGAATAAAATACAATGAAATTCAAAAGAAATCAAAGAAATAAAAGAAAAAGAAAAGTAAAGTACAGTACAGTGAAATAAAATAAAAGTAAACAAAATAACCCAGATAATTTTAATAAGAAAAAGAACAATATATTAATATTAATATTATAAATTAAAAAAAAATTATAATAATAATAATAATAATAATAATAATAATAATAATAATAATAATAATAATAATAATAATAATAATAATAATAATAATAATAATAATAATAATAATAATAATAATAATAATAATAATAATAATAATAATAATAATAATAATAATAATAATAATAATAATAATAATAATAATAATAATAGTAATAATAATACAAAAGAAGAATAATTAATAAAAAAAAGAGTTATTTTTAAGATCATAATTCATTGTGAGTCAATTTTAAACTGAGGTATTCCGTTACAGTTGTCATCGTATTCTAAGGAGTTGAGGAGGGATTATTGTGCCACATTTTGGGCAACTTTAAAGCGGCGGCTGCTCAGCCTCAGTCTCAGTCTGAGTTGATGCGAAAAAGGACATTCGGTTGTTGTGCTGCTCCTGCTGGTATCCTCAAGTGGCCACTTGGCATTTGGCACTCATGTAAATCGAACACAAATCGCTCGACAAATTTGCGATAAATCCGAATCATTTGCCCGACATTCTCATTTCACAAATGTCAAATGCACATTAACGACAACCCTCCACACACACACACACGCACACACACACAGTAAAAACTATTGACGGGGGTTACGAAACCCGGGACAGGAAGGGAGAAAGGAGAGTGAGAGATTATATGAGCTGGTCGGTCGACAGCCGTGCGAATATCGAAATTGAAAATATGACAACGCAACGGGTCTTAAGCTGGACACAGTGTTTATGCTTAGGGGCGGTCTCTCTTCCTCTCGCTTCCTGTCCACCCGTCTGCCTGCCCAATATTGTCAATGCAGTTTGACAGCAGTCGAAAGTCGTGGCAAGGAGGCAAACTGTCATCCATCGTACAACAAACAGAGCGAACAACAATCGAACATATTTTGCTGACATTTTAATTAATTTGACACTCGTCGATGCTGCTTTTCGCATTCATATTCGTAAGCCAGCATTTATTAAAAGAGCAATCAGATTGCAGCACACACTCACACTCACACATACACACACACACACACACTCATATGGTTGCAACGTTTGAAGCGCGTCCAAAGTCAGTTAATTAAAACTAAACCCATTCCCCTTGACGCGCCCTTCGAAGTTCGACTTTCGCCTACGACTTCGAGTGAAAGCAAAATGCAAAACTTGTGTGTCCACTACTCGAAAAAAGGGGGCGTTCCATAGGCGTAGGCGTGGCAGGGCAGCTAGCCTTTGGCTTAGCTAAGGGCAGGATGCAAGCAAATGTTAATTGCCAACTTGAGGAGAGCGGAACCAAAGTAAGCCACACTTTCCGGAAAATGCGAATATTTCAAAGTCAAAGTCAAAGTCAACGTCAAAGTCAAAGGATTAAGGCGCAAGGATGTGCGCGATCAGTCAAGGATCAGGCAAGGAAAGGGGTGTCGTTGTGTTTTCAAAATAAACAAATTGCCAACACAACGATCGCAGATCGACGACTTGTCAACTTGGGAAACTGGGAAAATGGCAAATGGCAAATGGCAACGCGACGACGCCCACAAGACACGATGGAAAAGGACTTCGCAGAGAGTCCTTGTGCACAACTCGACCGCGAGTTGTTCTTAATTGCCTGCAACTAATTATGAATAGGCTCAGCCTGATGTGCACACCGAAAAAAGGATTGAGCGCTGAAAGTGTTGAGCTGACAGGACGGACGGACGGACAGACAGACGGACGGACGGACGGAGAGAAAGGACAACGGGTAGGCGAACACTACTGTTTGTCCTTGTCGCAATTGTCGTCATTGTTGTTTGCAATTGTCATTTTATAGATGATGCCTTTGTTTCAGACGATTTCAACCCGCTGAAAAACGCCGCCGCGGCTGCCGCACCCGTAAAACTCGGCCGGATTAGTGGGCATGAAATCTCGGCAAAAGGATTAAAAGTAAATTAGTCTGCGAAGCGCGGGGCGGGGAGAAAGTGGTAGCCTTGTGTTCGCTTTAATCTTGCCAACGGAAGACACACACTGCAAAAATGTGCTACACAGTGAGAAAACAAAGCAGAGACATTTTGGAAACCAACTTTTTTATAACTAAATTTGTTAAAGAGGAGAATTCGAATTAGAAGAATTGAAGAAGAAAATCTATAAATGATAAATGCTCTCTAAAATGTGCGAAAAAAAACAGCCACATTTAGAAAACCAACTTTTTGATAAATAAATTTATAAAGGAGAAGAAATCGAATTATAATAATTTAAGATGAAACATTGTTGACATTAATCTAATCTTGAATCTCTATAATCTATAAATGATAAATATTATATTATTATAAAGATAAATTCGAATAATTTCAGATAAAAAATTCTTTACATTACGACTCTCTGGAATCTAAAAAATTATAAACAGTCTCTACATAATGTTATAAAAATTGAACATTGCATACCTTTAAAATATTATTTTACTAGAAAAATCAAATTCGATTTTTATATCATTAAGGAATAGCTAAATTACTATAAATTTAAATTATTTATTATACGAATAGAATAGAAATTTTCTATAAAAGATTCTATATGCAAAAATAAATCTTATTTCTCGTTAATTTTGTTAAGAATTCTTCTTATCATACACGTTATTTACTCATTTAAAATTTAAATTGGAAAAATCAACTAATTTAAATACAAAAATTTGTAAAACAAGATTGAAAAAAACACTGATCTTGTTTTTCGATTTCTGTTTAGACTATAAACTAGTTTTTATCCAAAAAATCGCAAGAATCATATTCTTTATATTTGTTAAACATTATTTTTCTCTCTGTGTATTTGCTTTCTCTTACTCTATCTCTCTCTCTCTTACTCTCGCTCTCTGATCTTAAGGATGCAAGGTGTTTGCAGGCAACAGCTCCAAATTAATTATGTTGAAGGGCGCACTTGAGCTTGAGTTGATCAATTATGCTGCCAGGCAAAGGCAAACTTTCGAGTGGGTTAAATAGCTCATCATTAATGCAGGCAGCATAAAGAAATTAAAGTGATTTCTGCTGTCGCAAAGGAAACAGACTCCCAAAGAAAAAAAGAAAACACTGAGCTAAAGCTGGTGAAAGGATTTCAAGGACAATGTGAACCACATCAAGAACCTTAATATCCACATCCATTTTCGGGCATACGTCAGAGCCAAAAAAAAAAGAAAACCCGAAAAAAAAACGAGAGAAATAAAAATCAAGTGAACACATAAAATGCCGCTTAATGCGACTTTTCTCAATAATCAATTTTGCGCTGAGCTTCGCGCGCGTAATAATGCCAATTTATTTGCTACTCCAGCCCAAAGAAAAAAGGGTTGACTGAACCAAATACACACACTAGTACACCACATGTGTGTGGTAAAGTGACGCACAGTGAGTCACAGCTGCACGTGTCCTTTTGGCTGGCACTGTGTCTGTGTCTGAGTCTCAGTCTGTGTCTGCTGCAGCCAAATACCCGCAATTTATCTATCTGATTTTTAGATATGCGACATCGACATCGACATCGTCTGAGCCTTTGGCAAACTTTCGGCTCGTTTGGCACGTTCCCTCTTAAAGCTTGGAACGAAACGCAAACGCAAACGCAGATGATGCCAAATGATATGCCACTGTCATTCATGGCTCGATCACTCAAACTGCTGCCTGCCGCGGATTATGTGCAATTGTCTTGAATTCAATGCGATTACGAGTATATTCTAGCCCTGACAAAGAGTCACAGAGATGAATATCTTTTCGCTTCAAGGCGTAGCTAATATAAACTTAAGAAGCTAAATATAAGGTTGAAAAAAGCATTTAATTAGTTGGCAATCAAATATTTCAAAGTTAAGTTAGATTTTGTGGTAAAAATTGCGTTGATTGAATAAAATTAAATAAAAGTTTACTGCCATATACCACCGAATTAAAATATTTGACATTAAAATAGATCGGTATATAAACTTTCATAATGACAAGTTTTACCGCAAAATTAATTATCATTTAAATAAACTGTTATAAGAGAAACGCAAAAAAGCTTCGCGAAAGCTTTAATATTATTATATTTCTAAAGCTTATCTTTAGAAAGCTTTTTAATGTAATAATATATTTCTTTGCAAGCAAATAAAATAAAATTCCGCCTTTTATCATGCCACGCCCACTTTTATTTAGTTGCTTAAAATGCCTTTGAATATATATTTCAATTTTCAGACCGATATCTTACTTCGTTAAAAAGTTACAGACGCATTGCTCCTACTTTCTTATATGAGGCTTAGTACATGGCTAGTTGGTTTATTTTGTTGAATTAAAAAAAAAATTATGAGGTTAATAAATTTAAAAAAAAAATTATAAAATTTGTTGTAAAAAAATGAATCAGAATTGACTCCAACATAATTGGAAAATGCGTATTTTTTTTTTAAATATATTAAAATGTCTTAAATACCTCGAAATACCTTATGTACCTCATAGTGCAATCTTTAAGCTTCACGGCGCGGACTAGGAATTCATTTTAGACACATGGTTTCATGGTGAAATTTTCTTAGAATTCTTCGTAGATTCCGATTATGGGGGACGATTTTTGCGAAAAAAAATTGACCCGCCCTAATGTACATATATGTAAAATAGAATTCAATAAAATATAATATTAATTGTGAAGCTAAATACAAATTTAAAATACAATTCAATTAGTTGGCAATAAAACTTCCCAGCAATTTATAAATGGAATAAAAATAATTACAACTATTTTCAAATAAATAATAACAAATAATTATCAATGATCAAAATATAAATTCTAGCCCTGAGAGAGAGTCACAGAGATGAATATCTTTTCGCTTCAAGGCGTAGCTAATATAAATAAACTTAGGAAGCAAAATATATTTATTTAAAACAGAATTCAATTAGTTGGCAATAAAATATTTCAAAGTTAAGAACCTAAATATTATATATGTATGTTTTGAAAAAGAATTCAATTAGTTGTACATAAAATACAAATAGTTAAAATAAAATTCAATTAATATGCAATAAAATATTCCAGAAAATTTATAAATAGAATAAATACTTTCAATTTTTTTTTTTCAATTTCCTAAACAAATAACCCCTGATACTTTGGTATATTTTGAATATATACCAATTAAATCATTTGGTATATTTTTAGTATTTGCGGTATATTTATTAAGTATATTATGAAAAGAATACCGCACCGTTTTGTTTTGAATTTTAATATTCAACTGTATATTATTTAATTATAAACAATTCTTTTTTTTTTTAATTTCATAGTATTTGAATTTAATTTAAATTAGAACAAAATTCAAATATTCAATTTAAAACGTTCAATATATCTTACTTAATTATAATTCAGAATGAACTATAATATATTATATAATAAAAAATAATGAAATATAGTTATATCATAATTAATAATGAAATATAATCATATAATAATATAATGACTTAGGTCGATTCTTTACAAAATTTTTGAAATTAGAATTACACCGTAGTTTTTATTTTCTGTAACACTTTTATTTCGAACCTTTGTGGATCGTAACATATAATATAATAATGATATTATATTTAATATATCATAATTAATAATGAAATATAATAATATAATAGCTTAGACAGTCGATGCTTGAAATGATAATGTCTTGCAAAAACTGACATTTTTCTGAAATTTGAATAACTTTAACAGCAAAGTGATTTCTATTCTCTGTCACATATTTATTTCGAACCTTTGTGGATTGAAACAAATAATATAATAATGAAATATAATATAATATATCTTAATTTAAAATGAAATATAGTCAATGTTTGAAATAAAAAAGTGTTGCAAATTGTAAATTGAAATTTTTCTGAAATTTGAATTACTTTAAAAGCAAAGTGGTTTCTATTCTCTGTGACATTTTCATTTCGAACCTTTGTGGATTGAAACAACTAAATAAAATGTTTGAAATGCGCTTTTGTGAGTTGTTTGACAATTGAGTTGCAACTTCTTCAAGATGAAAATGTGCTGAATTGAAGCAAGAGCTGAATGGGAGGTCTGTATTCAGATTTGAACAGAATGAGAACAAGGATGAGGACGAGGTTGAGGACGTGGAAGAGGACCTCATTAGCTGAATAGTTTTGGTCGTGTGAGGGCAAAAATGCGGTGCTCAAGTGGCCCGTGGTTAAAACGTTCAAACTGTGGATGACAATGCAACTTTGGTCTGTGTTTGTGTTTTGTGTGTTTGGCCAGTTGACTTTTTGGTGACTTCATTTGGCAGCTGACCACACGCCAAGCTGGCTGCCGAGGTTTTAACCTTAATGACAACAATTAGTGCAGATTTTTGGCTGCATTTTTGTTCCCTTTTTCTGCCAGACTTTTTATGCAGTTTTGTGAATGGTTTGCATGGAAAAACTAGTGAAACAAACAAAGATGGAAAGAAAACAACCCCGAGAGTATTTCTCATTTACGGGGTCAAAGCAACGGGAGACTTTGTCGGGCAAGTGCAGCAGCATCAGCAGCAGCAGCAGCAACACACTCGACAACATAATCAGCAGCAACAGCAGCAGCAGCTAAGAGAACTCTTAAGGGGCCACAGGACGAAGTGCGTCCGCTGTGCAAAGGATGCTGGAAGCCATTTGCCATTGAGGCCGCGAGCAAACGGCGTGAAGCGAAGCGTGAAAAGGCACAAAGAGCGAGAGAGAGAGAGAGAGAGAGAGAGAGTAAGGGGGGGAGGGGAGAGAAGAGCATTCACAAATGGCGCAAAAATTGCACACCAGGATGCTAAAAGGATGCAAGCGTCATGTCAGCACACACAGACACTTCAATTATGAGAAAGGTAAATATTTTGTAAAAACAACGCAACAGGATATCAAATGAAGAATTATCAAAATCAACCCATGTGTGCGTCTCTGTGTGTGTGTGTGTGTGTGTGTGTGTGTGTGACTGAGTGTTTTGTATGCTGACATTTGAATAACTCAATTTGACACAAAGTCAATAGATGAGCTGCAAGCAGCCGCTTCGCCTGCGGCTCTCTCTCTCTCTCTCTCTCTCTCTCTCTCTCTCGATCTTTAGGCCACCCCGGAAGCCAAAAACTGGAGTGCCAATTGTATGTGTGTGTGTGTGTGTGTGCTATGCGGACATTGTCCACACACACAGCTGTCTAGAGCTGCCTGCCAAACACCACGCAACATTACGTAAGCCATAAAAATTGCGATCGCGTCCTTTTCCCGTGAAAATCTCGCCCGCAATCGTTGCCGCCGTCGCCGTTGCCGCGTGTCAACCTAAAAAACTAGAAAACTCAAAATAGATTTGCACGCAACTAGAAGTTCCACTAGCTCATAAACATAAACCCAGAACCAAAAAACTCAAAATGAATATATATAGAAGAAGGACGAGGCCTAAAAAAACGATCTACCACAAAGGGCTGACACAAAGGATGTCCAATAAAAACGTAAAAAAAAAAAACTAAAACCGAAACGTTGCCCAAAAATTGCATAAAACGCGAGCGTAAAAAATTCACCGAAAATTCGCAGAAATTGCATCACAAAAGATGCTCAAATAAAAAAACAAGCGAAAACCAAAAAAAAAAAACGATCGTCGCTGTCTTGCGTCATGTTACGTAAAAAAAAGGACACACTTAATGGTTAGCAATTTTTTATTTCTTGCGTGTCTTTTTTAGTGCTCGCTTTTTGTCTTGCACTGCATTTTTTTTTTTCTTAGTTGTGCAGTTTTTTTCTTCTTACCAAAAAAATAATTTTATGACGCGTGCAGCGTTGAATTTATGATAGGGATCGCAGTCGAGATTAAAGATCAGCGGTTCAGAAATTTTACTAAGAAGAAATTTAGCAAAACAAGCTAATTACATTCTTCATTTAGGGTATTCTCTTATTTTTAATATATTTTTAGATTTCCAAATTTATCAAATACATCAATATTTGATTCGTATTAATAATTGGGAAAATAACTATTTCAAATCTATTATTTAATTGTTAATTGTTTAATTGTTCTGAATTTCTAGTTTTTTCAGTATTATTAAAAATGTATCATTGAATTCAATTTCAAGTAATTGTTATTACACTTACCCTTTTCCATAATTGCACATAGCGGCTTACTTAAATGATCACACAAAATAAAAGTCTTATACGAGAGCTCATATTTAACTAGATTGCTCATTTCGACTTGCACACTTATATTCACCAAAAATAAATATAACAAAAAAAAACTCATTCACCTTTTCTTATACTTACACACACCTAAAAGCACAGCAAATAAATAAATGAAAAAAAAACGAACACATTAGTGTATAAGACCGACTCTTATATTTGCTTTTTCACTTTTTTGCATAGCCTGCGAAACAAAGAAGAAATTAGGATGCGCGAATCACTTGCACCAACACAACGATGAACTTGCTGGAGCAGCCGAGTGTAAGAGCGAGATGAATAGACGACGCGACACTTTTTGCATTTTCACATAAAAAAAAGGAGAAAAAGAAACTGCGCATTAACCTTAGCAACCCGTGTAATTGAATAATAATAGACAAATTGGTAAATTGCGATTAGATGGCAAACAAAATAACAAATTGAAAAATTTTTGCAAACAATTGGCGATTTATACTGCGTATCACAATAATTATTAACAATTTAAAACGAGCATCGTGCTTTCGCGGTCAATTTGCGTGCAATACTGAGCCTTGAAAATTCCCCGAAGTCAACGGAGGGACTTTTGGAGCCACATTGCTAAAGGATTTTTTACTGTCGCTTTCGTTTGTGATCTATATATGTATGTTAATCACACGTTAAGTAAGCGCCACTCACATAGATAATGAAATATGTGTGTATGAGTGTAGACAAATATCCCTCATTATGGGACTTTGCTGTCTGTGCATTTTTATGTACATGTGTATGTATGTATTTTGCTCACAGGTGTATGCTTGTAAAAGATCCTTGCAGTTTAAGTATGATGGGATATTTTATTATTCGCAGCATTTGCATTGTAATTCGAGAAAAAGTTCGTTGCAATTAATATACTGCATACTGTAATTGACCAATAACAATAAGCATCATCAGCAGCTGAGTATTTTATGTCGTAAGGCTAAAAGGATTTTGTGATATGGAGGATACATATTTCCTTACTTTACTGCGTGCGTACATACATACACACATGCAGAAAAATTTAAATGGAAAAAGTGATAATGCTCATTAATTGACATTTAGAAATGCAATTTGTTTGCTGTGATACCAAAATAAAAAAACATAAAAACGAGATATTGGAGTTTCTTCTTCACACTGTGCTGCTGCAAATTCAGAATTACATTGTATGTTGTTAGTCTTTTTCTTGTTGACACACACACACACACACACACACATACGAATGCGCGATGTCACAAAACGGTTAATAAGATCGCAACAAAGCAAACACATAAAAATCCTTTTTCAATTGCCTTTTGGCTCCAAATGTCCCTACGGGGGAATTTTCAGGACTCAGTATTGCACACAAATTGACCGCGAAAGCACGACGCTCGTCTTGCTCTGTTAATAATTAATGTGTTACGCAGTATAAATCGACAATTGTTTGTTAATTTATTTAAATATTTTGTATAGTGCTTGCCAGATAGTCACAACTTACCAATTCGCCTTTTATTATTCTATTACACATGTGCTAATGTTAATACGCAGTTTTTGTTCCTTTTTTTTCTGTGAAAATGCAAAAAGTGTCGCGCAGTCTTTTTGTCTCGCTCTTACACTCGGCTACAGCAGCAAGTTCAAAGTTGTGTTGGTGCAAGTGATTCGCGCATCCTAATTTCTTCTTTGTTTCGCGCATGCTTTGCATAAAATTGAAATGTAATTTTGTTTGTTAATTTTTTTTTAAGTGTTTTGTATTTTGTTCGCAAGCTAGTCGCAATTTACCAATTTGCCTTTTATTACTCGATTAGAAGTGTGGCTAATGTTAATGCGCAGTTTTTATTTCTTCTTTTGTGTAATATGCAAAAACTATCGTGCGGTCTATTCGTCTCGCTCTTACACTGGGCTATCATACAACAGCAAGTTCATCGTTGTGTTGGTGCAAGTGATTCGCGCATCCTAATTTCTTGTTTGTTTCGCATGCAATGCAAATAAGTGCAATGGAAATATAAGAGTCCGTCTTATACGTTTATGTGTGTGTTTTTTCTTTCCTTTTTTTTGCTGTGATTATTAGTGCGAATATTAAAGGTATAAGAATCTGTCTTATAACTATGTGTGGTTTTTTATATTTTTTTTGGTGTTTATAAGTGAGAATTTAATTCATTTTAAGTGCATATAAATTTTAAATATGGATGGATGTAAATAAAGGTTAGTAATTACAAATAAATACGTTACATATATTTCTACATATTTTTATGCCTTGCCTTTCTTTGTCCGTTAAATGTATGTACTTCTATTATTTTGGTAACTCACTCTTATACGGCAGCCGCAGCTTAGATTTCTCTATGCCGTTAATTCTCATTAAGAAATTTAAGCATGCCCTGTATTTGATTTTGTCTGTTGTGTTTTTTCTGTTAATTAGAAAGTGTAATCAAAACCGTTTGAAGTCCTCTAAATAATTGATTGATACATTTTGTATTGTTTTATAATACACTGTTAGAAATATACTAAAATTAATGAATTTGTTTCCACATTGATGTTGACTCCCGTAATGTCTTTTTGTTTAGAGTTCTATTTTTCTCACAGTTTGTTGACTTATGCAGGTTGTATTAAAGTAATTAAATCATACTCTGAGCTGATCATTCAATTTAGAAATAAATCCTTGAAGTTAAACGACTTATTTAATTAATAAATCTGTCATTTATTCAATTTAGGATTTATAGGTATTCATTTCAGGCACACGACACCCTCACCGAAAAAGGCTCATTGTGTGCCTATGTGTGTGAATGCGTGTGTGTGTGTGTGTGTGTGATCATTTTTTGACATGTCAACTAATCTAAAGCGCCAGATGATCTCTCGTCGCGCCAATAACAACCCTTAACGAGGCACAACAATCAACAGAGAGCGCGAAAGAAGAAGAGAGTGTGAGAGGGGGAAACGGTGTGGATAAGAAGACAGGGACAGGGACAGGGGCAGGGGCAGGGAGCTAACAGCTCAATCTCACTCAGGGCTATATATAATTAGTATAATTACCTCAACAGCCTACTAAATTCGAGAAAAATGCAAACAAAAATTAAGAAATCACAACATTTATATCCCCCTGTCAACGAGCCAATGAGTCTGCTACCATTGCTGCTTTTGTTGTTGTTGTTGTTGTTGCTGCTGCTGCTGCACACAAAAGAAACTGGAAAATGTTGTGTTGTGTTGTGTTGTGGACCCTTTTGAGGCAGCAGGCCAACTGGCAAACAATTGAATCCACATCGACAGGCATCTCTAATGACAGGGTGGATTGCAATTTTTCGCTTTAATTTCACAACTAGGCGAAATAACTCGAGTCCCGCTTCTTTTCTCAGTGCATTGTCAGCAAAATGCTGCTGCCGTTATAAATTGCAGTGGCTGCTGCCACTTCCGTCGGCTAATTGTGGCACACATACTCGTATATTTCAGCTCATGATTTGCCAAAAAGTAAAAAAAAAAAAAGAAGAAACGTTGCGAACCTTAACCTTATCATTAGTCACGAAACAAAACGTTGCCACATTCCGGCGAAGACCACCAGCTAAAATGCTTATCATCCTCAATTGTCCCTTTTTCTTTTCGCCTCCTTGGCTCGTTGTCCTGTTCGTTCATTAGCCCTTTTTTTTCGCTGCCTAGTTACGACGCATTTACATGGAATCCTTTTTGCCATTTTGCCGCTCACTTGCTGCTAAATATTTTGGCTCAAAGCATAATTAACGCCTAATGAAAATATTTTGGCCATCGGCCACTTTGAAGTCAAAACAGTGAGCAACAAAAAATATCAAATCTCATTCACATGGGAATAACCCTCTAAAAAAATGCAGAACAAACGTCTGGAAATTTATTTGAAATTTTCTTTCATTAATAAGAGTTCTTTTTATGGAGTTTCTAAGATTAAAGTTTTTCAACTTGTACGCTGAAATAACTTTCCGTAAATAACAATTCATGTACAAATAATATTTAACAATTTTATAGAGCAGTTATAAGAATCCGGAAATTTATTAAATACCTTTATTTTATAAACAGAACTTTATTGAAGTAATAAATGATAAATAAATTGAAATTTTCGTTGATTGCGTTTTGCTTGAATTCTAAGTCCATTTTATTAATGTAGTACTACATTGTTATACCAAATGTAGCCTCTGGTATATTTGTAGTATTTTTGCCGTATATTCATTTGGTATATTTTAAAATTAATACCACACTCTTTTGCTGTTATTCAGAGTTCTTCATATGTCGAATTTGTGTCCCAGTTATAAATTCTGAATAAAATAAATCATTTTTTCAATGCTTAATTCTTAGAGGTATCCACCTTACTTTCACATAAATATTCGACGATAGAAATAATTAATAATTACTAATCTAGTTTTCTTTTTAATTGTTGTACTTTCGCAAGATCATGAATTCAAAATTGCATTAATAATGTTAAGTCCCATCTGAAGTGCGCACTTCAAGGCGAGGGCATTACACATTTAAGTAGGAAATGGCAAACAACCCAAAATCGCATTGATAATGAGGTCAGATCCCTGTCGATGCTATCAACAAGCCTCGATTATATATTTACGTGTGTGTCTCAATTACATACTCAGTCACGGGGTGGAAAATAAAAATGGGAATTGATATAGAGATGTCGTAATCGTTGGTAGTAAGTAGTAAAAGTAAAAGCCACGGTTGGTTGTCTAGTTGTCTAGTTGTTCGAGTGTCTGGCATGGGGTTGGTTTGGTTTGGTTTGGTTCGGAACACAACGTAAATGACCCAAAACAGACATTATCATTATTGGGATAAATGGGCAACCATGAAAATTGTGAAAATCCCGCGGATGCAATGCATACAAAAAGCTGCGTTTCTCTCTCTCCTCTCTCTCTCACTTTTGAAATAAGAAGAATATTCGTTCTGACATATTTTATGCATTTGACAATTGCCACTTTAGAATTCCAAAATCAAAGCGAATTTATGACTACAAGAAAAAATACAAAATCAGCATATGCATAATTTATGCATTTAATGTAAACAGACAATTTAAAAGTACGTCAAGATGATGATGGCAAAGTCAACGAACTAGGCACAAAATAAAAAATAACTGCAGGGGAGGACTGAGAAAGTGCCAGAAGATGGGAGTGAAGTGAAATGAATGTGGAACTTATGAGTCGTAACAATGACACACAGGAATGCGCGACTCTCTTTGCGAGGGCAGCTCAGTGACTTTACATTTGCATCGTGCTACACAAAAAGGACTCATGATTCAGTTAATATATAAATTTTCAACATTAAATTTCTTAACGAGCAGCAATCCTTCGCTTTTTGGTTGTGTCCTTTTGGCGTCGCAATCGAAGTCGCATTATTGCCACATTCATTAGCATTTCCAAGTAATCCAATATGCCCTCCTCAAAATCAATAAGATTTTGGTTTGGATTCTCTTCATCAAAATGCAACAATCCTTTGTATTCTGAATCAACTGCGAGTTGTTCTTGTTCTTCTTCTTCGTTATTGTTATCAAAATTGTTCATTTCGAATATTGTTGATTAATAATTCCTACACAAATTTTAGCCCCTGACAAATGATGAAGTTATTAGTTCGATATACAAAAATGTGATTGAAAATAATACAAAGTTAATAGTGAAACAGTTTACTGCAATTGTTCACCAAAAGAAAAAAGAATTTGTGCAAAAATACGGTGAAAAATATTATAAAATTAATATTGAAATTAAAATAAAACGGTTTACTACGATTTTGTTTTTGCTCTTGAATTGTCAATTATCGAACTTACAGCTGTTAACTTAGAAATAGCAGTGCTTACGACCTAAGTGTATTCTATTTTTGGATGCTTGCCCTTTAGAAGGAACAATTTTTATATGTATAATTGTTTTTTTTTAAGCAGCTACGTCAACTTCATAATATATATTTTTTATAAGAGAAATTTAAATTAGTTTGTAAAAATATTTAACTTTTTTTTTTTTAAATTTAAATTCAGAAAATTACTCGAAGAAAAAGTATACTTCTATATACTTCTATAAATTTTAATTTTATGTTAACTTAGGTAAAATAAAACTAAATTAAATATATTAAAATAAATTGAAACTTTGTAAAAGTTCTCCAAAGAACTTTATACTTTAGAAAATTGTAATTGTATGTTAGCTTAACTAAAAAAAAAAAAAACAAATTAAATATGTTTAAATCGAGATATTTGCATTTTACGTTGAAACATTAAAAGTTACTCGATGAAGTAAAAATGTAAAATATTTGGAATTGTCTGTTAGCTTGGCTAACATAGAAACAAATTATATACATACATACGTTTAAATACTTATTTTTGTATTATTAAAGTATTCTTTTTTAATAAAGAAATAAAGTTCAATAACAAACTTAGTTTGGCTTTCAGTTGTGGCAACCCTCGCAGCTGTAGCTATTAAAAAATTATTTCAGTTGACAGCGAGCAGTCAGCGCCGCGTCAGAACTCGCAACAAGAACAAGAACAACAGTGACAGCCAAAAAATATGGCGAGAAGCGGATAATAGGCTGATCAGGCTCATTCACGGGGTGGGACGAATGCAGAGCAGACGGTTGCAGGCAAAAGCAAATAACAATAACAAATACAATGCAAAACTACTTGAAACGGTGTCAGGGGAAGGCAGAAGTATGAAGGGAGGAGCAGAGTGTGTGATAGAGAACAAGAAAGAGAGAGAGAGAGAGAGAGAGAGAGAGATACTTGATGGACGAATCAGGAGGCATGGTTCATTGACGTAGCAAATTGGAACTTCCTTTGGGAGCGTCTTTCAATGATGTTGATGATGATGATGATGATTATGTAACTCCCAAAACGTAGCAAAACTAATACGTTTCTTGTGTTACATCTGGAGAGGCGGGGAGCAGGTAACTGCTGCAAAATTGAGACGGCGGAAGTGCAGCAGCAGCAGCAACAGCGAGTATCTTACAGATACAGATACGCATATTAATGCCACTGATTGTGCCGCACTGATAGTCGACCGGCTACTTGAATTACATTTACATGCGACGATGATGAAGATGATGATGATGCCATCTCCTTCCCCCCTCCCCAGCCTCTACACAACGTTTGTTTTTTTTTTTTGTCAACGAACATTTTTCGTGACCGCCCGCACCCAAGACACAGAGCACAGCACACAACAAGCTGACGGCAATCCGTCAACCCGTCCTAAGCGCATTACGACAATCTGTTTGTGTGTGTGTGTGTGTGTGTGTGTGTGTGTGTGTGTGTGCGAGATGTGAATGGAAAAATGGAAATGAAAACGAAATTGAGAAGCGACGACATTCGACAGCAAATTCGCATTCATTCATGAAAATCTGAGCAGATCTTTGTATCTTGGCGGATGAGATGAGTTTGTTTACCTTACACAGATGCACAGATACGCGATACAAGCTGAGATACAAAGATACTGATACACACTACTATAATATGGTATAATGTGCGAATTGTTGCAAGGAATGCCATTGAGATTGAGAGCCGCCTCGGCATTTCTCATCCCTCTCCCATCTCAGGTCGTAAAAATCATCCGGCCACTTGCACAACATTGCTGTAAATCTTTGACGACTGCAGTCGACTTGGCTTGGGAGCCGCACATGGATGCATTGATACATGGATACATCAAAGTGGCGCCCTCAGTGCAACCACATGAAACGCGAATGCGTCCGAACATTGTTGCACAGCGGCAGCGGCAGCTCGGTGGCAACCACGAAGCAGCCGAAGCAAACGAACTGTGCAACATCAAGCCAATAAACAAACAAACAAACAAACAAGTGCATTAAATATAATGCTTAATATTAAGTGAGATTCACATGTATCTGAGGAGTTGCTTTATTGATTTTTTTTCCTTTTTATTTTTCTTTTTAATTTTTGCAATTGCGAAATTGTAAAACGAGTTCATGATTCGTTACTTAAGGGTTTCGACATCGTTAAATTATTCAATTAAATTCTTTTTATTCACTAATTTCATTATTTTATATTTTAGTGTTACTTTCCGCTATTTTATGTGAAGAAATGTTACGTTATTTATTATTATTTTTATTATTGTCTTTTATCTTCAATACATTTTTATCAATAATTCAAACAGTTTTGTTGCATTCTTTTATTCAATAATTTTAAAAGTCGCAAATTTATGTTTTAATTCTATGAGTAATAAATATTTATTTATATAATTTCATTAAATGTTTTTTAATATGTTTATAAATTGAAGAAGTAATTAAAGAAAAAAAAAGCTTAACTCTTAGCTGCTTTGGCTAACAATCTGGAATATTTCCACTCAATGGTATATTTTCAATGTGGTTGTATATCAATATACCAAATGCAACCGTTGGTATATTATTGTATATTTTTAACGTGGTATTATGCCAATATACCAAATAAAGCATTTGGTAATTTTTTAGTATTTTTAGTATACCACAAGGTATATTAATTTGGTATATTTTAAAATGTTTTGCTTTACACACTCGACTGTAGCTTTTGTATTTGTTATCATATTATTTTTAAAAGCCAATGATTTTTACAGTAATCAATATTTATTTTGTTTGCCCTTATTAAATATTATCAAAGTTTAGGAAGCCATTATTTTATTCATTATTATATTTGATATCTTAATTGCACTTGTTCTAAGTATTTGAGCCATTTTCGTAAACAGAAATCATTTTATGGATTTTTATCATATTATTTTATTTATTTGTTACTTCATTAATAATTTTTAAAATGCAGTAAGAGTAATTATTTTATTTTTTTAGTTTATGCCTTAAGTTCCAATTAATAATTTTGTGCATTGAGAAATCCTTTTGGCTTATTTATATAATGTTTTATTTAATATTATTTAAAACGAATAGTTTGCCATCTATCAGTAGCGAAATATTAAAAACCAAGTCTTAAAATGCAACACAACAAGTATTGTTGTTGTTAATCGTGTATAATATTATGACTACCTGCTGCAAAAAAAAAGAAAGAAAAAAGAAATACACATCTGTTGGCATCGTAAAACAATTGATGGGCGCCCATTAATAAACGCGTAAAATAAATTTGGAAATATACATAATTTCCGCATGGTGTTTTGTAAAATTATTTGACAGGCTTAATTAGTTTGTAACGTCGCGTTTTTAACAACTGTTAAATTGGGAATGGAATGGGTCGCAATGATAACTTGGTTGGTAAGCAGTGGAAATTGGAAATTGGAAATTGGTAAACTGGTAAACTGCTAAACTGATAAAGGGCAACATCCGTTTCCCATTTGACATGTGCATGTGGTGACTATTGTCGATTTGGGCGATTGAACTGCGCTGTGTTGTGTCTCTGCTCTGAGTGTGTGTGTGTGTGTGTTGTGTGTGTGGTGCCAGCAATTTGTGATCATTAAAATTGTTTCGCTGGGGAACTGACTAAAACAAAAAACGTTTACACCGAAAAGGAGAAGAAGGGAAGTCGTAGACTCTCTAAAACATGTGGGAAATAAGCAGTAAAAAACGAAACGCAGCCAGGAAATCGAAAGACAATAGAATTGCGGCGATCGGCGTCGTAATTGTTGGCGTTGGTCATGGTGAACCGTAACAACAGCAACTGTCAGCCATCATTCCGAGATGGTCAAAGAGGGATCGCTGCTAGACTGGACAACAACAGCAACAACAACAACAAGTGCAGAGCTAACACGTGCGTGGGAGCTGCACTTGCCAAGGGTCTAATTAAGGGCAGCAGCATTTAAGAGAGCGGGGAAACAACCGACAACCGGCAACCAGCAACCAGCAACCTGCAACTTGCAACAGCTGTTGTCCGAGTGTGTGTGTATTTACGTAGATTTATGTAAATTAGTAGTTGACCCGCGCGTCGTCGTCCTTTCAAAAAAAAAAGGCGCAAATGATTCCCAGAAGCCAGAAGCAGCAGCGGTGTGGCAAACGGGGCAAAGGGGCTAGGGTTTGGGTTTGGGTTTGAACTCGGGCTTGTTTGGCCGCCGTGTTGTGGCAACTCTTTCGCTTTCCTATATGTGTGTAATTCATTTCATTCAAGTGAAAAGTGATTTTTATTTAATTTACATACACACACAAGACTCAAGAAATATTTGTGCAGGAATGCGCATTGCTTTATGACATTGTTGTAAACCCTTTTAGCACACACACTCACACTCACACACACACACACACTCGCGTGCATATCCTTTATATGCCTTCAAAAGCAAATGCAACATCGTAGCGAACTGCTTTTTCCTGACCACCCTGGGCCACTGTTGATTTTTCGCGGTCTAATAAAATAGCCCGAGAAAAAGGTTTCTTTCTTTCTTTTACTTGTATGTTGTTGTCGTTGTTTTTTTTGGTGGCCCGCTTCGTCTTTTGATTTTCCGTGTTCCGATGCCAGCCAAAGAGTTGAGGCTTCACATTCTGCCACCGCCGCCGCATTGTGTTAAATGGTCAGTAAAATCAGCGCATTTTTCCATGGAAATCACAAAAGAAAAACCCTTTTTGGTTTTCCGCCGCCATCTCTGCCCTCCGTTGTCTTGTTGTGTCGGTGTCTCAGTGTCTCAGTGTCGGTCTCTGCCCCTTTTGTGTGTGTTTGCGGGGTGTGAGCATTTGCATAACGCCCTTAGTTAGTTATTTTGTCAGTAGTCGCTGCTGTTAACTATTCTAATTCCAAAGTCCAAGCTAATCAGCACAGCTCAGCTGTCAAGTGTTTGAGAATAGATTTTCTTGTTGCATTTGCTTTTATGCGTACTTTTGCTTTGTAATCATGAGTTGTCAAAACTTAAAATACAAAAACAAAACAAGTGAGCAGCAGTCGAGAGTTCAATGAAACCGAAATACTGCAAATATACAAAATCAATATATCAAAATGCTGATTTGGTATAGTGATATACCAACAAATGTAAAATATACTGCATTCGGTATTATTTCTTGAATGACTTCCAAATTTGAATACGAAAGCAACCGTATTATTATCAGATTTGGTATAGCAATATACCAATGCATGTAAAATATACTGCATTTGGTATGTTTTGCCCACACATGATTATTTATTGAATGACTTTCACAAGTTTTTAACTGAGTTCAACAGAATTATTTCTTATAATTCGGTATTTTGTATAACGATATACCAATAAAAGCAGAATATACCACATTTGGTATGTTTTCCATACCAACAATAAATTTTGGAATGTCTTTAAAGTATTTATCTGATAGCAACCGAATTCTAAGAATATTTGGTATAATGATATACTAATAAATGTAAAAGAGTATATTTATGGTATGTTTTTCCCATAAACATTTTTTTCATGAATGACTTCCAAAATTTGTATACGATAGCAACCGTATCATAATGAGATTTGGTATAACGATATACTAATTAATGTAAAATATACTGTATTTGGTATGTTTTTCCCATATACAATTATTTTTTGAATGACTTTCAAGTTTATAACTGATACCAAATTATAATTATTATATTAAACTTACCATAAGAGTTATAATATGTTTTTATCCAACACTTAAGAATGTGTCTCTTCGAATTCTCTAATTCTCTGACACGACTGAAATTTTCAAATTTCTGAAATCTTCCCTCAAAAAACACCGTTTAAATTTGAAAAGCATATTATATTTAATATTAATAGCAAAAAAAAAAACTTAATTTGTATAAACTTCATCTTTGGAAAAAACGTACTTAAATTAGTCATTTTAAAAAATTGATTGCATAAATTTCAAAAATATAAAAAAAATTCATGATTTGTCATACTAACATAATTAATTTGTTTTTTGTCTAAGTGTGCAGATGTTTAGAAGTCTTGCCCCAATGTGCGGGCGTGTGTTTGCGTGTGTGTGTGTGTATGTGGGGGAGGCTTGTTGCAAGTGCCACAGCAAACCGATGACACACATATTGGAAAGTGTGTTGGAGGGAAGGGAGTGGCAGATTTGAGGGGCGCAGTTCGGGGAATGGGAGCTGCTAGTCTCGATCAGGCCACCAGGGCAAAAAGTGAAACAGAGAAAAAAAAAGAACACACACACACACACAACCAACTGATAAGCTATCGGACGATGACGAGGCCAAAGGCATGAACGGAGAGAGAAAAGAGAGAGAGAGAGAGAGCAAATACTATATATTATTTTGTAAGTAATAATATTTTTAGTGTGTGTGGCAGCTAGAGAAAGACGATAAAAGAGCGCTGTTTTTTTTGAAAAAACATATATCAATGTATCGTTTTTATTTTGAGGCATACCAAATATTTATGTACAATGCGGCCCAAATGCTGTGATGTGAATGCGTGTGTGTGTCGAGTGTGTGTGTGTGTGAATAAGTCTGTATCTGAATATGAATAGAGGGTGGTGGAGGGCTCGTCATGAGTGGATGCTTCGTGAACTTGTGCTATAAACAGTCTACAACTTTGAGGTAAATGCTATGCTCGCTGGCAAGCAGCGCAAACTTGGCATCGAAACTGATGTGATCAACGGTCTGATCACAGAACTCGACCCGATGCTGACGCAGAAAGTAGATGAGTCCCAGCTTGATCTGCAACAGCGCTATCTGCAGTCCAATGCAATGATGCGGCCCAGCGCCAAATGGCAGATACGACATTGGTGTCTGATTTGATTTGTTCTCCGCATTGAAACGCTCCGGATCAAAGCGTTCCGGTTCCGGCCAGTACTGCAGAATATAATGAGAAAGCTTATTTTTATGAGATATACATTTAATATACATTTGCCTGACTCGTCGCTCACCTTGGAGTCATGATGTATGGCCAGATTGGATATGAAGACGGGCATGCCACGGCGTGCATAGCACTCGGCATGGGGACGCAACGAATAGAAGCGCTTCTTGTTGATCGGTGTGCACTCGCGCTCCAGCAGCGGCACAATCGGATACATGCGCAACGTCTCCTCGACGACCATATCGAGATACTTCATGCCGGCAATCAGTTCATAGCTCAAACCGGGACCGGCACCGTGCGATCCATGGGCGGCGGCGATGGCAAAGGCGTGACGGATTTCGCGACGTAAGCGCTCCTGCATTAGGGGTTGCTTTGCCAGCTCGTAGAGGGCAAAGGACATGGTTGAGGAGCAGGTCTCAATGCCTGCCACCTCAAAGCTGGCCGCTTGGGCGGCCAAAAAGTCTTGATGATGCGTAAAGTGCGATTTGTCCTGCTGCAGATCGGCCTCCTTTTTAAGGGTCAACAGCATTTCAATGAGATCATTGCGCAAAATGCCGCCACGTTCCCGCTCCTCGATCACCAGCTGAATGACGCGACGCAAAAATTCGGAATGCGGCTCCGTGAACAGCTTGGAGCGAAATAACGGCACCAGTTTCGGCAAAAAGAATATCACAAAAAAATCGATTATTCGCCGCACATTCGGCTTAAAGATGTCCTGACAATGTGAACCGATTTCTGATTGTGTATTCCGTAAACTGTATGATCGTAATCCAAATGCAATGCTTGCAATCATATCCGTGTTATACAGATCGCAAACATCCTTAATGCTCACGATCACACCGCGAGCGGCATCGCCACGTCGCAGATCTCGTGTCAAACGCTTCAGATACCATTCCAGATCGCAGCCAATCTACAAGTAATCAAATATGGGTATTACGATCAATATATTGTGATCACACTCTCTCTCTTTAAATTTCTATGGAAATGCAAAAATAATATGAAAATATTGATTGAAGGCGGTGAGAGATGCAATCATCGATTGGCCAAAGTTTATTCAAGTTTTTGCTGACATCATCGCATTGATCGTACGTTAAATTCACTTTACCTTAACTTCAAATATCAAAGGTGTCTTGCCTCGAGAATCGACAGCTTATCTACGCACTAAGATACGGCTGTGTAGTGGTTACACGTGAAAATAACTAGCTAACTTTTTCGTTTTAGGTAGCATTATTTGCATATGGAAATTGGGAATGGAATGAAATATGCTTTTAATTTCACATCAAAGATAAGATAAGATTGTTTTAATATGAAGTTTAATTGCTTCTTTTTTGTGTGCAATTATTTATGGCAAATTAAAATAATTAAATAATTGCGTTATAAATCTCACTAAATTGAATGGAACAAACATTAATTTATATTATTATTAAATTTTGAAAACCGTAAATCACGTTTAACCTTTGTTTTCATTTTGTATATTACAAATTTGAAATTTTGTAATACTTATTATAGAATTTGAATAAGAAATTTAAAAATAAAAATTGAAAATAAAAGTTATCTTTCAAATATTTAAATAAAAATAATATAATTATAATTTTTATTTATTTTTTAAATAATTTGTTTTTTGTTTATCTTCAATTTTTATATTTCAAATTTTGTAATCAATACTAAAAAAAATTACTTAATTTTTCAATGTCTAAACTCTTATTTATGAGAGTTATTTTTCCATTTTATCAAAATAATCAAAAACAATTTATTTTTTTTATTGTTTTTGAATAAAAAACAACTTTTTACTGTATTATTTTTACTTTCACTATCGTACTCGTTTAAACTCTGACTAGATCTGATTACAAAAATATATATATATTTGAATAAGCTATGCAAAAAATGTCATTTAAAATGAAATAGGAGCTTTAATTTATATATATTTCAATTTTGTCTAATTTGCTAATTGCGATAATTTGCTTGTCATTTTAAGGTTGTGAATAAAAAAAATAACGCCTCAAAAATTTAAATAGAATACTAAAAAGAACTACATTTAAATTGCTACCAAGCGCTTATAATAAATTTGTGGGCTTTAAAGCCACGCACAAATAAGCTGTGACCCACTGTTCAGCGTGCACACTCGATCGTATATCGTAAGCGTCTACCGTAACTCAGTTGAGAGGGGACAGAATGTGAAGACATGTGCAAATAATTCCTTATATGGGGCGTTGTCACAGTCAGAAGACTGACTCAAAAGAGTTGTGAAGTTGTTGCTCGTGTGATTGATTCAACTTACCTCTTCCATGAGGGAGAACATTTGCTTGATCTTGGCCCCGGTAAAGACCGGCGATAGACGTGTGCGAATCTCACGCCATTCCGGCTGGCGGGCAAAGAATAAATTCAGCGAGCCCATCTTATCGTGACGCATATCGCATTTGGCAAAGCGATTCGAGAAGCTGACGAAATCCTCAACGAGTACGGTGCGAACCAGCTGGAGATCGCGTATGAGCAGAGCCGGCTGATGGAAGAGATAGATGCCGACAACGGGTTCGTTGCGGAAGCGATCATCGAAATAGAAGCGACGCAGTTGCAGTGCAAACGATTCCTCCAGCTTGAGCACCTTCTTCAGGTTGCCCAAAATGTGTGTGGGCTGCACGAACTTGACGCGACGTCGCTGCCAATAGACGTAGGTGCGACGCGACCAGATGAACACAGCGGTCAGTATGGTGACAATGGCCAGCAGTATGTTTGTTGAGTACACCATGGTGAGTGAGCGAGACAGCTTGACAACAGACCAACGACGACGACGGCCGCAGAACACTTACAGTCAGTCAGTCAGACGCACAGTGTGGCCAGACCACAGAGAGACGGAGACGAAGAGCGAGAGAGAGCGATGGCGATGGATGTGGAGCCTCGTCGTCGGTGAGCTTTTCAGCTGTTTGTTTTGTTGTTGCGCTTCGTTGCAACGCGTTTGCAATGCGGCGGCCACAGCGCGTGTTCCGTCGTGGCACGCTTCGTGTGCGCCCAAAATACACAATAAAAAAAATATAAAACAAATTATACAAATAAATACTTAACAAATTATATCACAATCAAGTTCTGTTTTCTTTTTCGTTTTTTTTTTTGTGGTCTGCGCGGCGGCCACGACGGCAACGACGATAATAATAAAAACAATGCGACGACAACGTCAACAACAAGAACGGCAAGAAGCAGATGATGAAGAAGAAGCAGTAGCAGCAGCAACAGCGGCAACAGAAGAGTATCAAACACACACACACACATGCACGTATAGAGAGGCACTCACTCACACATACGCAGACTCGCACTCGCGCATTTGCAAAAAGAATCGAGAAACAAAAAAAAAATAAGGAACGAAAAACAACAAAAAACGCGCTAGCAAGCTCTACAAGCCGACGCAATGAACTGACGTGACGTCGACGCCGCCACGGGCCCCAAACAACACACAACACAGAAAGCGAAAAATACAAAAAACAACAACACTAACTTAAACGTTGGCGTCGACGTCGAAGTCGCCGCAGCTTGCGATTATCAACAAAAGCAGAATACAAAGCAAAGCTAACGATTGACAGGCCACAACAACCGCAACTGGCGTCGCAAACGCCCCCGTCATCATGATTAACCGCAAAGTATTCACGCTTTTGTACGGCAAGGTGCCATGGGGGGGCTCTCGGGCAACGACGCTGACGCCGACGTCGCTGTCGCCAGCACTGAGATCTACTTACGCTCTCAAAACGCAGTCATGTCAAAGCAACGCAACACAAGAGTAAAATCAGAATTGAGAGAAAGAGCGAGCGCACAGGCAAGCAAAAGCTTTTTGCTAAACTCAGCACATGTGCGCAAGCACACTGGGTACAACACGATTAAGTCATGCTTGACCATCAAATAAGTAGTGCAAAGCAAAAACTAGCACACTACATTTGGTGCACAGTTTATTGCATATGCGCATTATATTATTGGAAAAAAATTATTTTGTAATTCATGATTTTCATAGTGCTTGCCCCACGGTCAGAGGTAGTCTCAGCATAAGTGCCGACCACAAATAAAAGTGAATATTAAAAGCGAAACAGCGATAGCGACTCCACGTGACAAAGCTGTTGACGAAAACAAACTACGCTCGCAAGCACAAAGAGTGAGTAATGAACAGAAAGAAAGAGAATGAAGTATGTAGGTGTCGCAATCAGTGTTGCTGATGCCGCTTTTTTCCCGTCAAATCTAGCGTGTTTTATGATCGATGTGCGAAATGTTTGTAAACCGCAGAAAGCCGGATACAAGATTTTTCCAAACATAGTTTTTCATTGAGTATTTTCATAAGAGGTGTCGATTTTCGTATTGTCACCTGTGAAATGATCAATTCGAAAAAATCGTGTAAACCGCAAAAACATAATTTTGATTGTTGTTGCAATGATATAAGACCGATTTAGTTCATATTGTGTTGTATATGCTTTAACTTACTTCTTTTAACGTTTTTGTTATAAGATATTTTTTTATATCACCTTTCCGTTAAAAACAGCTTTTTTTCTTCGCAACACTGGTCGCAATATCAAAACTTTCAACTGTGCACAAAGACAAAGAGATTGAATGAGCGAAAGAGAGAGAGAGAGAGAGAGTGCGAGATGGAGAGCGATAGCGAGCCAGTGTGCGAGAGCCACGTCTGGTTTTAAAAATAAACTCATGTTCGCTGTGGGTCGCCTGATGTTCTTATTACTTGCGTTCGCGTTTGCGTTCGCGTTTTGTTTTCGTTTCTACTTTAGCAAATTCCTCTTTAATAATCAACCTTAACCAGGGCGGCGAGCAACTCTAAGCGAGCACAACTTTGCTGACCAGGGCTACGCACTCGTCTGTCCCATGCAACGTTGAAAGCCCGCGCTTCAATTCAAATTAAATTCTTTATTTATTCTTTTTTTTTTGGTTGTGTGTGACGTTCAACACAAAGCTGTTGAAGCTCAAGCCAATTGAACAAATAGCTTATCAATTGTTGAATAAATTGCTGCAGAGACGAAGCAGACGCTTTGTTGAGAGCAGGAAAAAGGAAACTCCATTTACAACAATTGACAGAAATTTGCACTTGTGTGTAAAACTTTCACGTTCAGCTGTTGTTGCCTCTTTTTAGGTCCAATGCTCTACAACTGTACACAGTACATTGGTTATGTTATCTCTCAGGGTTGTCATTGATAAGTACTATAAAAATTACCATATCTAATACCAACAATATCGGCGTTAACTAATCAATATCGGTTTTGTGTGTAGTATAGCCAATTGCAGCCAATAATTGTCACAGGGCCACCAATAAAAAAGGGTGTGCCAAATTCGTTACACATGAACAAGAAAAAGAGTGAGAAAAAAGAAATAAACCGTTTTGTTTCTTAGGTAGAGGCAACATCCGAGGCAAGTTAGTGAGTGTTACAAATGTGCAACATTTCCGATTGCTTCAGTTTGGGATACCAAAATCTGTTGGCCACAGTGATGGACTGGCTGAGGACTGAGGGTGTGGAGGTGTGCTTTGGTTTGGGTTTTGGTTTGGTTTGGCTTGGCTTGGTTTGGTCAAAGGGGTGGTGGAGGAAGGGGTTGGTAGCGATGGCATTCGCCTTGCTTTGATTAAATTTCATGCACGACCGCATAGCAAGGCAAGGAAAGGCAAGGGTTGCAAACGCGACTACAGTGTGGGAAGCTTGCTCTGCGAATCGCAATCGGGTATCGGGAATCGGTATTGAATATTGAAATGGAAATGGGATATATAACCTTAAAGAATGTAGTAAGCTAGGAAAAATCACTGGATTTATGCTTCAGACTGTCTATTTTTACTTGCTAATGTTATAGGAAAAGTGAACTACTCCGGCATCAGCTACCAGGTGGCTGTTTCGTCACCAGTCACCTGCTGAAGTAAACACTCACCAGCGAAAAGGCGACTAAGAAAAATCACTGGATTTGTGTCTTACTTGCGAATGTAATAGGAAAAGGGAACTACTCCGGCATCAGCTACCAGGTTGCGAATGTTATAGGAAAAGGGAACTACTCCGGCATCAGCTACCAGGTGGCTGGTTCGTCACCAGTCACCTGCAGTATTACTGCAGCACTTTTCAGCGAGGGCAGAGTCCCCACACCTACTGAAGGGTGTGTATTTACCCACACACATGCGCCTAAGCTTGAGCTGCAGTTCGATGATTTGCATTTATCTTCGTTCGCGCAAAGTGTTTGCCATTCAGCTCAAGAGCACGCCGACCTCTCTGTCTCTCTCTCTCTCTTTCCACCTTTGAAAGCGCTTCGCATTGCGTCACGCGTTGCGTGTAGAGAGCGCAGTGTAGCCGGTGATGTGTCAATAATCGGCGTTGCTTATGCACACAACGGCTTTACAAACACACGCGCACTTGTCGTGATGATGATGATGATGACGATGATGATGATGAGAATGAGAATGAGGTGGGTGTAACAAAACCCCCCGCTTTCGTCTGTAGTTTGGTCGGTGCACAAATCAAAGCCGTCTTAATAAACAAACAACGTGCGCTTTTCATGCTCTCGATCCCATTCTCTATCCAGCTGTAACATCCAAACCTCTTAATTTCACCCCACCAGCGACTTGAACCCACAGGATTTTGTCACGTTGAACGTTGGTGGCATTTAGTTTTAGCTGTGACTTTGTTTTGATTCCATTTATGCTGTTGACACTAGAAATCTTTTAATTATTGTCACGCATTGTACGCGAGATTCCGATTCCGAATCCGATTCCATCCACCCAAACCACAGTCACAGCCCCCAATTTAACGCACGCATCCCAAAACAAATACCAAATACAACTGTTAAATTGCTCCCACACGCTCAGTTTGCTTCGTAGTTTTTTGTGTGTGTGTGTGTGTGTGTGTGTGTGTGTTGTTGACATTTTGGTTTTGCGCTCTGCCCGCTTGTGGGAGTTGCGTCAGGTGGCAACACACTTAAGCGCTCTAACGCCTCCAAAGTGCTTTTTCAGTTTTCTCCATAATGGTGATAGCGCTTATGGCGTTGCATCTACTCGGGGGGTAGTAAATACATACATAGTTACATTAATTTGTGGGCTTTTTGGATCAGCGTGCATTAGCAGCTAACGATTGTTCACAATACAAATAAGAATAAGAAGGCGTAATACAAAATGATTAAGTGTGACCAGACTAGTGCTATAAATTCTTAGAATCCTTTAAAAATATACATATAACAAAATTGTTGTCTCAAATTTAAATTCAAAACAATTAAGTGTGAGTATATTGCTATAAATTCATTAAATCTGTTAAAAATATATAATCAAATTGTAGTCTCAAGTTAAAATTCAAAACAATTAAGTGTGACCAGAGTATAGTGATCTAAATTTATAGATATATAAATTGTAGTCTCAAATTAAAAAACAAAACAATTAAGTGTGATCAGAGTTAGTGCTATAAATTCATAAAATCCTTTAATATAAATATAAATATAAATATTTATTTTGGTTTATAAAATTGATGGAATTCTTAATATTAGTTTATTTTTAATCTAAATTAATGTTGAATGACTTTAGCTTTACTACTAATGATTCAAGAGAAGGGTGTATGTTTTATGTTTATTATAAAATTATTATGATTAAAAACTTGTTATAACCTCAATGACAATAATATATGTCTCAGAATTAAATTTAATACAACTAATTTCTTTTGCAACTCTTTAAATAGATGTATACATAAAGAAGGCATAAAACACAAACAAACTTAAACAATTTAATTTTCTAATCAAAATAAATGTTGAATACGTTTTACTTTAATTCCTTACAATAATAAGTAAAGAGAAGATCTAATTATTAATGTTTATTATAAAATTGTCATTATTAAAAACTTCATATAATCTCAAAAACAATAATACTATACATCAATTTCGCAGGATTGAATGTTGTATTTCCCATATCTTTAAATAACTATGTAAATAAGGCGCATCTCTTGATGTTTGTGAGACACTTAAAGCATTTCTGTAAATATATGATTTGAAGAAAAAATTAATGTTCTGTTCCTTGGCTGTTGAGAAACAAACGGATTAGTTGTTGATGCTCTCATTTGTTTGTAATATTCTCACAATAACAATGACGACTTACACATGTGCTTATCATATTTAACTACCGCTCGTTTGCCTTTGATATTACAATAATTTGTGTTGTGTTGTGTTCTAAATACCTGTGCAACTCGTCGGACTTTGCATTGTTGCACATATGAAGGTCCAGTTTAGTAATCTCAGTAAAATTCATTACGACAACAATGGAACACACATGATGAGAGTGTGTGTGTGTGTGTGTATGTTTGCTATGATTTAGATTGAGATCGAGCAGAAGATTGAGATTTCGGGTCGTTGGATATGTTGAGATAAAGTGCGCAAAATAGATACGTAATTTGACGTTAATGTTACGCTAATAATAATCTGTCAGCTCGCATTAGCCATGGCCCAAGCAAAGGCAAACACACACACATGGGCAAAAAATTTGCTACCTAACTACCCTAAAAACTCATCCAGGCAGCTGATCTCGTGTGCATCGATTGCAATCAAAATGCGAATGCATTTCATAATGTGCTTAGGATCAATGTTTGAGGCGACGTAACGACCTTACGACGATGTTTTACTTCTGTTACTTCTTGGGTTGATCTTGGTCCGGTACCGCTCAGGAGTTCGGGTCTGCTTTTTTGTGAGGTATAGTGTCTTGGGTCCGGTGTATTTCTATTGTTGTGCTTGCCATTTTGACGGGTTTCGATTACGTTTTCTTCCTCCGTCTCCGTCCTCCTTGCTACTGTGTGCATACATATCATAGATGTGTGTTTATTATTGGAGATGCTCTGTCATGTGTGTAATCCACTCTGCTCGTTGCTCAAAGTTAAATGATGCGCGCCTAAGTTGAGCAATTTTCCAAAAAAGGAACAAGGAACGAGAAAAACGGAACGGAGGTCGGAGAAGACCAAAGAGACCGAGTCCAAGCCAGTTACTGATACCAATTACACTGTTTTCCTTTTTTTTTTATTTCTATACGATACGCCTTGACGGCTGATAAAAGCAAATTGTATATGAGAGCAGTCCAGTCGAAAATTGAAAATCGTAAAAAATAAGAAATGGATGGAAAATGCATTGCAATTACAGATGTAACTCGACTCCCAAATGGGACTTTCGCGCCGGCAAATTGCCCGAAATTTGTGCTCCCAAAGGGGAAGCTGCAGGCAAATGACATTTGGTCCTTGACTGCAGGGTGCGAAGTGTCAACTACCAACTACCAAGTGTGGGACTACCAGGCTACCGCCAGGTTTGGTCATAAAGTCAAAGCCCAACAAATGCAAAGTCAAAACGCAGCGAAAGTGTTTTCCACACACAGCCTTAAATGGAACTTCAAAATGTTCGCTCTTCTGAGAAACACCACAAACAAATAACAAAAATAGAAAAAAAAAATCAGAAACGCTAAAGAACTGCAAATGAAACTATAACGAACTAACTAGCAAAAAGGATTCTGCTCTGAAAACCTAGAAATCTAAATCGTTTCAGTTCAAGGAACAGTTGAGCAAAAAAATAAAAAGACACAACAAACGACGTGCGAGACTAAAAAATTAAAAAACTGAAAGGATTGACATTGAGGGCATAAAATGCATTTCCGAGTATTAACGGGTAAAGAGTGAGCGAGAGAGCGAGAGAGAGAGAGGTTCGCCTTAACCCGTTACTGCCGCACAATTGCAAATTGTTTTGCTGGACGCGAATGCGACCGCTTGAAGGGGTTAAAAAATGAAAATGTGCCCTTTTTTTTGTAAGCGCTCGTAAAACAATAAAGCCATAAACCTCGGAGCGACATAAATTAAAAGATGTGGAACACTCAGTGCGAAGGACATCATGTGCTGCCAGGACGAAGGGTTAAAAAGTGCACGAATTACATTTTTCTATGCTCTTCCTGTGTTTTTTTTTTTGTTGGTATTCCAATTCTTTTCTATTTTTTGGCAGTTCGTTGTTTTTTTTTGTAATTGTTTTAGGTTTTACAACTCGGTCAACGAATGGGTTAAGCAATACTAATTTCGGGAGAATACTTCGCGGAATTGAAACCATCTACGCGGAAATTGTAAAAAGTGGAACATTGAACATTGAAGATTTCAGTTCAGTTCACTTTTAGTTTTTTTATTTAATTTTTATTTCTTCAGTTTTGACTGCTGCGGCGGAAAAATCAACTTGCGCGTCTGCTTAACATAAAGGCGCAATTAACATTAACCCCTTTGTGCCCCTGACTCTGACTCTGACTCGACATGCCGAAAAGGCAACCGCCGCAAAAGCCGATGATGCCGCCTTTGAGTTTGGCCAATAAAACTGTCGCATAAGTTACCAACCAAAAAAAAAAAATTCCGTTGCGCCTCCAAACAATAGAAAATATACATTTTAATTAGCTCCGAACTCTCCGATCAAAATTGAAGTCTCAACCTGCTGTCGCCTTCATATTTTCATTTCATATTTTTTCCCCCCCCATTTTTCTCTTCTTTCATCTTCTCACTGCTCACTTCTCGTCAATTAATTTCGTTCTCAGGGCTTCTTGGCTACTCCAACGCCATGTGTTGCTCAACGACGCCGAAGACGCTCAACATTTTTATGAGCCTTAACAAATTTGTACAAATTGTTTCGTCTGTTTTTTTTTTTTTTATGTGTATTTAGCCGCTGTGTCTTGACCAAATTGGACCACAGCAGCAGTTAGGGCCCCCAAAGCGATCCGATGCGATCCGCTTTCAGGTTAATCGGGAAATAATATGGGAAACTGAGGCCAAAACAATGGCAAGTGGAAAAGTGTTAATGATTATCAAGATTGGAAATGGGTTGGGTTCAACTGCAAACTCTGAAACTGTTTACAACTCATTTGTTCCTTTGTTGTAATATTTAATATTTTGGGGGTCTATAATATAAATATAATAGTTCGAATTCTCAGTTCAAAAATATTTTAAAAATAAAGAAATACATTTTGTTTTGTGGTGAAGTAGTATTTAATTTAAAAGTTGTTTTTATTTTATAATATGACATCGTTTTTAGGATATCTTTAAAATGTTTCAATGGTAAACCAATACGTTTCTGATTTTCTTTAGGTAGGCACAAAAATATATTTATACTTCTTGAAATGTTGAAGATTCGGGGAATCTAAAGAATCTTTTAAATAATTAATATAACTTGAAGAATGGATTTATGTTTCAATTTCAAAAAATTGTTGAATCAGCAATATGGTCAAAACTTCGAAATTATATTGTAAACCTTTTGCTTTCTTGGTATAAAAAGAATTGCAAATATTGGAATGAAGATTTGACATCCGACTATTTCCTTAGCAACATCAATTTATTGCATAACAATTAAGAAAACTACAGTTGAGTGTGCTTAACTATTGGATACAAGCTAACCATTTTGAATAGGAGCAGAAGAGTGCGGTATTATTGTTTAAATATACCAAATGAATATACCACATTAATACTAAAACATACCAAAGGCTATATTTGGTAAATTGAATTTAAAATATTATATTATTAATATATTATTCGTAAATATAACTAAAATAAAATCAGAAAAAATACCAAAACATTCCAAACGCTATACTTGGTATATTGATAAAGTACTACATTCAAATATTAAATATTATTCGTCAAATAAACCAAATTAGAAATCGCAAAAAATACTAAAATATACCAAATGCTATATTTGGTATATTGATAAAGTAATACATTCAAAATATTATATTATTAATATATTATTCGTAAATATATACCAAAATAAAAACCGAAAAATACTGAAATATACCAAAAACTATATTTAGTATTTTAAAGAAGTACTACATTCAAATATTATATTATTAATATATTATTCGTAAATATATACCAAAATAAAAACCGAAAAAATACTGAAATACACCGAAAACTATATTTAGTATTTTAAAAAAGTACTACATTCAAATATTAAATATTATTCGTGAAATATACCGAATTATAAACCACAAAAATACTAAAACATACTAAATGCTATATTCGGTATATTGATTTGGTACTACATTCAAAATATACCATAAGCAAAGCAGCTAACGCGTATACAAATGTGATTCCTTCTGATTGAGATGAAATTGAGTAAAGTTGCAAACTGCTTTGCTACAAAATAGACTCATTGAGGCAAGGAGTGCGTTTAATTTATTAACACTTTCTTTGCTAAGGCAGAGGCACCGAATGCACACACACACACACACACACACACACTGAGGGAGATGTGTGTAAGTAGTTGCCATTAAATTGAGTTGGCAAACAGTCTCCCGCTTTGTGCCACACCAGAAGGTTTGTCCTTCAGTTTGCTGGTGCAGCGAGTGATAGATAGGCGACTAGCAAGTGGCAAGTCGGCAAGTGGCAAGTGGCAAGCAGCAGGCGGCATGTGGCAAGTGGCAAGTGGAACAAGGGGTCAAGTCGACTCAATCAACATGTCGTGGCCATGTCTAAACTGAACAAAGCCGCCTGCCCAACATTTGGCCACAAGTGCAAGCCCGCAAAACTGCAGTTTTGCAGCACAACAGTCGAAAAGTGCAGCAAACAGTGCTGAGAGAGAGAGAGGGAGAGAGAGAGAGAGAGAGAGTGGCACCTCCAGGACCAAAATGGCAACCGTAAATGCAACTCAATCTGTGTCTGCGTCCCCAAAAAAGGGAAGCGACAATGTTTGCTTTAACTAAGTCTGACCAAAACAGAGAAGCGAGGAGGTTGCAAAAGTTGCCCAATCTTCTCATTGCCGTCTGATTAATGGCAACACACTGTCGTGACCTTGTGCTGTCTGTGTATGTGTATGTGTGTGTGTGTGTGTGGATATCCTTTCTGCTCGTTTTTCACAGTTGCATTTTCGCATCTTAATTAAGCCGACACGTTAATGCAGCCGTCGCGTCGCGTCGCCAATGAGAAGCCAATTTTTTTGTTTGTTAATAAAATCAATTTCGTGGCATAAATTTTAAATTGCCTCCACTGCAGCCTCCTCTCTCTCCCTCTCTCTCTCTCTCTCTCTCTCTCTGCGCTTACCTCAATGCCACCCAGAAACTTGCAACAGCATCCAGCGCCCATTTCGTGGTCATGTCAGCAGCAGCGCTTTGTTGGTCGTTTCGCCCGGGTGCCACATATTAATTCCAGTTTCGCACTCTCTCTCTCTCTCTCTCTGTTGCCGCCTCTTGCAAACAGGACATGCCGTAAATAGTTGTTCATCTCCTTGTTCCCTCCTCTCTCTTTCTCTCTCTCTGTCTCTGCCTGTCTGCCACCCTCGCATTCAGCTGCCGTTGGCGCTGCTTTTGCATTTATTAATAATTATAATATCTGCGCTTGTCGTACACGCAGTCGACGCCATCGCATTTTGGCTCCTGCCTGGCATGGGCATGTGGCCAGGACTTCGTCCTTGTTGTTGTTGTTGTTGTTGTTGCTTGGCATCTACGGCTGCAGCATGGCATTCATAAATCGCAGCTCATTTCGGCGTGGCCACGGAATGCACACGCATAATTATTTCAACATGCAGTTTGCACTCCGCTCTCAACGTGGATGTGAACGAGGTCCTGGACATGCTCCCATGTGGAGCAGACACACACACACCCACACACCCACACACACACATCTGTATGTATATGGTGGAAAATGAGACTGTGTTGTAGCTGCCACCATGGCCATGGAATGCGCCTCTAGAGGCGAATCAACACATGATTTTCATTGCTCTGTCATGTATTTTGGCTGCTCTTCGAGTTTCTCCCCCCCCAACTCACTTATCTGCATCATATAGTTTGCTCTGATATCAACCTTAATTGTACCTAAAACACGTTCTGATTCACGCTTTTTTTTTGTGCTTAAAGTCATCTAGAAATGTTGAACTTCTTAGAGTCGCCTTTATATAATATTTATTTGTCAATATTCAGTATTTTTTATATATTCATTAATATTTCATTGTTGATAAGGTATATTTTCTGTTGTACTGTTTCTTCACTTCCAAATAAAGTATGTATGTAAAGAAAAATAATATTTCATATTTGGTAAACCTTTAAATTAACTGAAAATTGAGACTAAATCCGTGCATTTAAATTGTTTAAATTCGCCTTTATATTTATTTATCAACATGCAGTATTTTTTTATACTACATACAAATTATTATTTTATATTTGCTAAGCGTTTAAGTTAACTGAAAATTGAGACTAAATCTGTGGATTTTAAATTCCTTAAATGCATCTTTATATTTATTTGTCAACATTCAGTATTTTTGTATATTCATTAATATTTCATATTTGGTAAACCTTTAAGTTTATTGAAAATTGAGACTAAATCTGTGCATTTAAATTGCTTAAATTCGCCTTTATATTAATTTTAAAATATTCAGTATTTTTTTATACTATGTACTTATAATTATTTTATATTTTTTAAAGCTTTAAGGCAGCTATAAATTTAATACGAAACCTATGCATTGAAATTGATCGCCTTTACACTTTTTTGTCAATATTCAGTATTTTTTTTTATACTATATACAAATTATTATTATGTTATTAACATATTCACATACTATAAATTAAGATAAAATCGATTAATTGGATTCCTTACATAATATATTTATTTATTTTTGAATATTCAGTATATTCTTCGACTGTATACTAAATATTATTGTAGTATTTTTATTTGTCACACATTATTTCATAATTTGTTAAATTTACTTATTTTTTTTCAATTTTCACATTAAATCTCAGATAAAAGGTATGTTGAAAATTTGTTAAATAAATTATATGATAAATAAATTATAAATAAATTAAATTAGTGATATTTTTGTATATTACCTTAAAGTATTTACATAAGTGGAGAAATTTATTAGCTCGGAAAAGCAAAATAAATTGTTTTTCTGATACGAAGAAAAGTTTTTGGAAAAGTATTCTTAGTTCTTTTTACTGTATAATGTGATGTGATATTTAAAGCATTTGCTGCAACTGCAGTTAGCATTATTTAAGGCAAGTGTTGTTCATATTTGATTTTAAGTAGCGACTTTGCAGGCAAGTCTTTTGGGGTTAACCAGATTTCTCAATTTGAATGCAAATTGCAGAAGCCAGAAGCCAGAAACCAGAAGTAGAACTCACAACCCGTAATAAAAGTGAGACGCATTTAAAGACAGCTGATGTTGAGTTCAGCTCAGCTCAGTTTCCTCCTTTCATGTCCTTTTCTCTCCGTCTCTCTCTCTCTCTCGGTGCCCGATTTATACCGTTACAGTGTAACCAATTCTCCATGGTTGCGCAATAACTGCAAATTTAATTTTGCAATTTCGCGCCTTGCCCCGCCCCGCCCTTGTCTCTTCATCGTCTCGGTCGTCGTCGTTGTGGCATTCGCATCATCAAAGTTCGCACCCCCCGAACTTGCCGCAATTTTCCCAGGCGAACATAAAAATCTTTCACACACACACACACTAACTGAGATTAGGTGTGTGTGTGTGTGTGTGTGTGTGAGTGTGCTATAAATTTCAAAATAAATTGGCAAAATGCTCTAAAGCCGTGAAAGCCTCAAAAAGCATTGCAAAAATTAGCTGCAAGTTCAATGCAAACAGAAAAATACAAAAAAAAAAATATATATATATATATATAAACAGAAAGTAAAACCAACTTTTGGGACCCGCAATTTGGAATTCGCTGGGTTCTTTCACTGTTTTCTTGGGGATTACTTTTTTGGGGTCGACTCTTGGGAGTCTTTTACAAATTGAGGCTTGCATAATTATTTTGATGTTTACAAAGGAAATGTGGCAGGCAACGAATTTTGAGCTCGTTGTAATACTTTAATCACTCATCTTATTTTTTTGCACTTCTAGCTTTACAAATTTGATAAATCATTAGTAAACACGGTAATTATATAATTAATGCAATATAATCTTGCAGTTTTGCAATATTGATAAACTCATAAATTTCTTCAGAATTTTTTTTTGCGAAAGTTGAATTTACTTTAATAACTAAATTTTTCTTTACATATTACTTTAAGAAACTAGTTTAAAACATTGGTCAGAAAAAAAGGTTCAGGTTTATAAACTATGGGCATACATAAATTAATTCCATGTAGAAAGCATAGTTAATATGTGGCATAAATCTATCATTAAAATATTGGCATTTTCTTTTTTTTTAAAGTTAAGTTGAAAGTTACAAAATTCGATTAAAGATATAGTCCAGATAAAAAGTAAAAATATTTTGTAATGTTTTGGTTGAAATAGATTGCAATTGAGAAAATAAAGTGTAATGATCTTAGTGGAAACAATAATCTGCAAAACTCTTTGTATTTAGAATAAAAATTTACTTAATACGACTTCCTTTCTGAAAGAACAATATTTTCTTCTCAACAAAAAAACAAGTAACCAATATACAGTTGTGTGTGCTCGACTACGAGATACCTCTACCAATTTTGTACAACAGCAAAATATACCAAATGAATATACTGCAAAAATACGACAAAACTGTGCAGGCCAGTGCGGTATTAATTTAACAATATGCCAAATAAATATATCAGAAAATACAAAAAGAATATACCAAAGACTATACTTGGTATAGTGATATACTACCACATCCAAAATATACTATAGAGTGCATATGCCAAATATGCCAAATAAATATATCAGAAAATACTAAAAAATATACCAAAGACTATACTTGGTATGGTGATATACTACTACATCCAAAATATACCATAGAGTGCAAAATATACCAAACTGTAGCTTTCTTCTCTTATAAGAAACATCAAAAAATAAATTATCTAAAAAATTATAATCGATGCTTTTGCTTAAAAAAGATGGAAAGCAATTGATTGTAATGTAATTTGTAATATACACTTTAACTAAACTAAACTATTTTAAGGCTTAAAAGAAAGAGCAAGTTCAAGTTTAACTACTTTTAAGAGATTGAACAATAAATAAATTCAATACAATATCCGTGTGTTTGTAAGTTGCCCCAAATTGAAGTGAAGCAAAGTCGCTGCATGGAAATCAGAGTCAGGAACGTCGGTTATGGAAACTGTCACAGCGAAAAGGGATATATCTGCATATATATGTACATATATATATCTGTATATATTGCCACCAAAAAGCAATTGTGGAGAGGAAAAATCCATTTCAGGTTATCCGCGAATTTCAATCAGTCCCGCGATGGTTAACAAAGTGAAACACGCTGCTTGCTGTTGTTGTACAGTAAATATAAATGGCTGCTTCTTGATGCTGCCTGGAGATGGGGAATATGAGGGGGGAGGGGAGCAAGTGGGTGGGGTTATAAAAATAAATAAACACAAAGGGCATACGTGATATGCAGGAGAAGGAGAAGAGCGTGCTGCCTGAAACTGAATCTGAATCTGAAACTGGGTAAAGTGGGAGACAACAAACACGGTATCAATGTTGCGCCTTGTCACACAAAACAGCAACAACAACAACAACAACAGCAACAATAAGAACAACACTGATTGCCACGTGCGGCATTTAAAGAGACGCTGAAGACGAAGGCGAGTCGATTGGAGATGCTGGAGTTGATGAGGAGGTAAATCCACTTAGGCTCGTTTGACAAAACTACTCGTCAAGCAGAGGTGCACTACCATGAAGGCAGGCAAAAGGCGAAAGGAGGCGGGGGGGGGCGGGGCGTGACACAGCTGGCAGCGCGTGCAGCAGGCAAAAGATTTATGGCATCTTTTACGTGGCAGTTTCAACTCTTTTAGGGCGACGATGAAGACTTACGGCAAAGGAAAATCTCATCAAATTTATTTAAATGCACATAAATCTTGCAAACAGCTGCACATACACCCAAAAACTGTAGATACAGCTACAGATACAGATACAGATACAGATACTAAAGCTAGAGATACACACTGGCACATAGAGGAATACTCTTGTCTTGTATAGTTACAATTTGCGCGCGCTTAAGCGCATTGTAAACAATTTATATTATTATGGGGGGCCTGCCAAACTAACCATAAAAAACTTTAACCATTGGCGCCACTTTCTGATAATAAACAATGCAATACGTATGTGTGTTTGTGTGTGTGTATCTCTGGGATACATGTGTTGAATTTGTTTTGGCATTCAGCATTTGGCTTTGTTTATGCATTTCGCTTGGCGTGAGAAATTTTGCTCGTGGCCACGCCTTTCGACCAGCGGCCATAAAAAGCCAGAACCAGAGCCAGATATAAACAAATCGAACAGACAACAACAACAACAACAACAATGAGAAATGTTTCAAACAAATCGCCAAAGGAATAATATTTGGTTTTCTGGTCATGCCCAAAAGAGTGAGGCGCCAACAATTTTGTTGAATTGATACCATGGATTACAGCTTTGTGACTAGACACAAAGCTACACACACACATACATACACACACACACACAAACACATATATAGATGGAAAGAAGTCTCAATATGGTACTCGTAATACTCCTGGAGAAGCGTTTCCATTTAGCCCGATTTTTATTAAAACACATTTTTTACGGCTTTGCGTTTTTATAGCCTTCGTAAAAACGCCAGCAACAAAAACAAAACAAAACAAAACAGCAAAATCGAAATACAAAAACAAAAATCAACGAAAACAAAAAGCCAAGAAAACAAAAACGAAAAACAAACTGAAAAGCAAATCAAAATGGTAAATTGAAAATAAATTTTTGTTTTTTTTTTTTTTGTTGTTGGAGGAAAACACGAAACAAGAATGTGCAATAAATAAAGCACAACAACTTTGAAAAGTATGAAAACCTACACAAATAAATAAATAATTCATTTGGACAATGATTCAAATTACTTGCAGTCGAGTTCGAGTACTCGTAGGTGTTCAAAGCAAACTTGGTTTCGACATCAAATTTTTACTACACAAAAATATAAAACAATCTGCAGCATGTGCGATTTGATAAATATAAATTCTAATTTTGTTTTTTTTTTATTTAGTATAGTTTTCTTCTTTAACTTTAAATGTATTTAGTTTGCAAATATTTCTTCCTTACTTTTAGGAGTATTTAATTTGCAAATATTATTAAAAATTAAAGAAGAAAACTATACTAAAAATAAAAAAGGAAAGTAGAATTTCTATTTATCAAATAAATATGTAATAATATATATTTATATTACAAATAATCTTTACTTTATCTATTTTTCTTAAAATTATTTAATGCGTTATTGGATCTTACCTTTTAATTATTAATCAACAGTAATTTCTATCATTGAAAAAATTGAAAATTTGGATATTGTGAAACTATTTTAATGCCACTTATTTTAATGCAGTATTTATATATTATATTTGAGAACAAAAAGAAAGCCAAAATGATGATAAATGTTATAAATTTAAATACGTTTCTTTGTAAAAATGGTTTAGATAAGGTTATTACAAGGCTAAACTGTTTTTAATAGTTGGGTATGTAGAAAATATGAAAAACTATTTAAAGACCTAAACTGTTTACAATAGTTGATAGTTCATAGTTTTTGGAAAAGAATAAAATTGTTTTGTTTTAATCAATTTTAAGCAACTATTCGTGTTTATTTGTTATTAACTTCTAAGAAACATAGATTTTTTTTAAAGAATAAACAGTTTGTTATAGCAACTATTAGGCAAAATTTGCGGTGCACTTTATTTCATTTTATTTTGAGAAATAACCACAAAATCAAACTATTATTATTATAGCTCTCTTTAATTATGTCTCATGTTTTGTTAATATAAGAAAACATTCTATTATAATTCGATTAATGTAATGCCAAAGAATAAACAACTTTTGTAGAGCGATTCTTATGTGACATTCGAGATAGACATTTGAGTAAATCGAAAACATTTTAAGAGTGTTTTCACAAGCAAGTTTTTATAACTTTGTGATTGCAGGAAATGTATGTAATAGATAAAAGAAGTCATTTCTGACCTTATAAAGTATATATTTTTTCGATCAGCATAAACAGCCGAGACGTTAAAACAATGTCCGTCTGTCCGGCTGTCTGTCTGTCCGTATGAACACTAATATCGCAGTCTTTATGATTCCTAAAAATTTGGTGCGATCACTTAAAAATTGTAAAAATTATTAAGGAACACTTTTCACTTCACTTCAATATTTTTGAATATTTTTGCGGTATATAAATTTGTCAGGTCTTAGTATATTTTAGTATTTTTTTGGTATATTAATTCAGTATATTTTACGAATAATACTTCACTGTTAACTTTTATTTACTATACAATCAATACAAATACATATATTAAAATAGTAGTAAAATATCGAATTTTTGATTATATCTTAAGTAAAGTTCGCTTTATAAGAAGTTCGACTGTTCAGTGTGTTAATAAAGCAGCCAGATACTTAACTTTATTTTAAAGTTTCGCTTGTTTTAGTTGAATTTAAGCAATGAAGAAGTCGCATAATGATGCTGACTATTTTGGGTGATTATTTGAGCTGCCTTTAAAGCGACATCAACTGATTGACAAAGTTGTGATACTTGCAACAACCCCGCAAGGAACATTGAGCCTGATTTGGTTCTGTGGCTGGGGCAGGAAAGTGAGACAGAGAGAGAGAGAGACGAGAGCCTTTTATATCGCAATAAGGCTACGCAGGGAACATCAAAAGTGACTGGGATGTGTTCTTGTAGCCAGGGCTAAAAGTTTGCGAATTGAATTCGCCACACGACTATGCCACACGCGGCTCACCAAATTTCGCACAATTTTGCGTGCGAAGCGGCCGTGTAATGATGCCATGTGGCATGTGGCAAGAGGCATGAGCGGCGACAGGAGACGACGATGTGCTGCGATGGTGCATGATGACGATGACGATGACGATGTGTGTGTGTGTGTGTGTGTGTGTGTGTGTGTGTGTGTGTGGGTGGGTGGTTGGAGGCGTGGCAGTGTCAAAGCATGTCAAAGTACCGCATACGACTCGCTTTTGGGGGTGCAATGAATACGTGTGTGTGTGTGTTGGTGTGTTGGTGTGTTGGTGTGTGTGAGGCGCCTTTGCAATGAACCCAATAAAGTCAACATGAGGTCTGTCTACAGCATTTAAAGGAGGAAGAGTCAGAAAGAGGCATGCGAATTGCAGTTGCTTAGACTGTGGCACGCACTCAAAAAAAAATAAATAAACCGGGGGCAGACAATGAGCACTACGCCCTCAACCAGCCAAACTTCCAGTTCCCCCCCCCCCGCCACTCACAAAATGAAAGGCAATAGAATTCAACTATTACAGTATCCATTGTGTGTGTGCCTGATTTTTGATTATCGTGTGCCCAAAGTATCAAAAGAGTCACGTCATGGCTCTTGGGCTGTGTGGCTTAATCGAAGATGCCGCTGGCAAAAAAAAAAACCAAGAGACAGAAGCAGGCAGAGGTTGGGGGAAGGGGGAAGGGGGATGGGGAGTCGTGTGGCATCATCAAAGTCAATTGTGTGGAAAACTGGCAAGAAGAAAGCGCGTAAAACATATTACGCAGATTGTATTGATTTCTTATTATTTTGTCGCGTACCGTTTGACGCTTAGATTTATGGGCTAAGCCGATTGCTCCCCCCCCTTACCCCCTTTCCCATCTCCTTTCTAAAAATGCCAGACAAAGCACTCAATGTGGGTTTATGAGCGGATTGTGGAAGTGGTTGCGGCTTCTTGTAAGTAGGATACTTGTAAGTAGCTATTACGTGTGGATGTCGCAGATTGTTCAGCAGCCAGCGCAAAATAAAAAAAAGATACAAAAATAACTCCCAAGTTGCTGTTGATGAGACATGAAATTGCACACGTTTAAAGAATTTCCTAAAATCAAAATATTAACTCAATTGCATTAAGAAAAATTTGCATCTGTTCAATTTGTAATTTTTTGTTTAACTCAATTTATATTTAGTTATTCCTTAAAGGCCTTTAAGTTTAGTAATATGTTTCGGGTATTTTATTGCATTGTATTAAATTTATACAAAATTCTTCAATTCGAAATTGCAATCGTTAATTTTTATTGTAGATTAGAAAAACTAATTTGCGACCAAATTGTACCTTTAAAATCATGAAATATTTACCTATTCATATTCAACAAATAATTTGTATTATTCTTGCGTTTATTATTACGAAATTACGAAATATTTGAAAATTAATTTAAAATTCTTCAATGAGAAACTTCATATATTTTTTTTTTGTTATTCATTTATTTTGTATGCTTTGCTTGCCACTTATTTTAAAACAAATTATATGTGGAAAGTGAAACAATTTTTATTTCTCGAAAATCGAAGACGTTGTTGCCTCTGCATGATATTATTTTTTTTTACCAAACTAATTAAAACAGTTTAAGGTGAAATTAAATTCGTGAGATTGAATTTGTTAAAGTTAATCATTTAAATATAATTTGTTTACTTCTTGATACAAATTTGATTATCACTTTTTTTATTTGAATTGTTATTCACAATTGCCCTATAAACTTTTTGGTATTTAAAAACAATAGTAAAAATATTACAATCTTTATCTTGTACATTTTATTTTATTTTTTTATTTATTTGTATCACTATGAATCTAATAGATTTTATTTTGTTTAGAGTTTGATTCTTTTACTTGAAATGGAACTCCAAAATTTGAAAGCTAATAATAAGCTACAAACTAAATAAAAACCTTGCGAGATTTTTCTTTGAAGAGCAAAAGCATATTATTTATATAAATTTGGATTGCAATTTAAATTAAAGATCATCGTATTTGGTTTTTTTAGACGTGTTTATTTTAAACGTTTTTGTCGTAATTTAAATAAAGTATTATATTTTTAGTCTTTTAATATATAAACGGAAATGAAAATACAATTTGTAATAAAATTCTTTGCAATTTTCAAAAGTCAAAAATTAGCTAATTTATAAAAGATCTGGAGAATCGTGTTCGGGATTGTGGGCTAAATATGAACACGTCGTAATTCCAAACAATTCTTAATTCGACCTTTGTTCAGTGAATTTGTATATTTTTCTTTACTTTATTACTTTCCCTCTTCAATGCTCGACTCTTGCACATGCCAAAAAAACGAAAAAAAAAAACCAACAATGACAACAAGTAACAAAGTGAAAACGAAATGAATTCCAAACGAGCGAAACAAAAAATAATAAGAGGAAACACAAAAAAAAACCATTTTGGCCAAAGAAGCGCGGTGCGTATTGCAACCCGCAGATTGCCACGGTTCCCCCCTCTCCAAATGCACGTTCGCGTTCCCTTCTCCACCTCCTCGTTCTTCTTTTCCTGCTCCGCCTGCTCATCATTCTTCGCTTGATGATTTTGTATTTTTGTAACACCAACAACAACAACAACAACAGTGGCCGCCATTTTGCTCAACGCTCTCGCGTGTGTTTGTATACAAAGTAGCCAGCGCTCACCCCCCAAAAAAGAAGGAAAGAAACAAAAAAAAACGCGCGACCCGCTTCGATTTCATTTAGCCCTCGTGTTGTTGTAGTTGTTGTCGCTGTTGTATTCATTGCTCTTGCTCGTGTTGTTGTTGTTGTTGTTGTTGCTGTGCGGCTCTTGAAGAGCTCGTCCTAACAAGCATAAACCACCGCGTGGCTCTCACGCTGTGTTCTCTCTCTACACTCTCTCCACACGCAATGCAAGCGAGGTGAGTGCGCGCGTATGCATGTGTGTGTGCGTGTGTGTGTGCTTGTGAGAGGGGAGAGCATTGAAAGAGAGTGAGTGAGTGTGTGGAAGGCCGCGCGTTTTTGGTTGGTGACGGCGTGCCACAGATGATCATCAACAGCAGCAACAACAACAACTGAATATCAAGAGCATCACCAGTCGACGTTCGTGGTGATGGAGATGATGGTGGTGGTGGTGATGATGGTGATGGTAGCTCTGCTGTTCGTTGTGGTGGTTGGAGATTGCCGCGTGTCATTCTACACACACACATGTGTAATGTGTGCGCGTGTGTGTGTGATACTAGTTGTGATAATGATGGGCAGACTCACAAGGGGGAAGAGCAAGAACTTGCAGTTCATAAATAACAACAAGAACGCATTAAGTATTCAAACGTCTACGTAATACCGATTGTGTGTGCATATATAGAAAAGTAAACAAAAATGTTTTTTTGTATAAACATAATGCACTAGACACTAAATTCAACCTTAATGCTTTATTACTATTTCGACTAATTATAGACCATCGTGCAGTTAAGGATGAATTACGCATATTACATAATAATAGATTTTTTTCGTCTTACTAGAAAGTTTTTTTTAATAATTTCATAGCTTTGTTTAAAGACTCCAAAAATAATTAGATATTATTTCACAGTATATGCTAACTATCAAAAATATTACTTTTTGAAGTTAAAACTGATTAGTTTGGTTTAATGGCTATTGTTTTTGAAACTTTTTTTATGACATATATTCTCTAAATCTTTCTCTTATAAACATTTGCCACAAAGCAAGGACAATGCATATTTTTGATCAGACAGGGCTAAAAACTTAATTATAAGAATTCTAGAATTAGTCTTACAATATTTAAAAATTATAAAATTTTATAACTATAGATATAATGATTAATTAGTTGGACTATTGAAAATCGACTTACATTTCTTTTCATATTTGTAGTTTTTTATATTATGTATATAAGAATCTTTCAAAGTTAAGTAAAAAGAAATGCTGTTACTTTTTCAATCCATTGTTGCAACTTTCATCAAGTCAGATTATATTTGATCGCCGCTAAAGTCGCATCTCGCTTAATGCCACTTATGTACATAACGTGCATATAATGTAAATACATAATGAATAAATATTAGGGTGTGATCAAAAAAGTAGAAGGAGAAGAAAAAAGCTGCGATTTGCGATGTTGCAACAGTTTCCCGCTGTTGAAGTGCCTGGGCGTGCAGCACGCCACTTCAGCTGTCCGTCCGTCTGTCTGTCTGTCTGTCTGTCCGTCTGCCACATCAACCCCCAACCCCTCGAAATATGGCCATTGCCCTGAAACAGCCCTCGAATGTGGCACACAGCTTGTAGTCTCGCATAATCGCAGCAAGGTATCAAAAAAAGAGACTTTCAAAATAATAAAAAGGGCGCGTTTACAAATATTTGCCGTTGCATCCGTTGCAGCAAAAAGGACATTAATTTTTTTGTTCTTCGTTGCTCTCCTCTCACTCTCTTTCTCTCTCTATATTTCAATTTTTGTATTTTGTATTTTTTGTTGACACTCGGCAACATAATTCTTAGTAGCATTGCACGACAAAGGGATAACATTGCATTTGTTGTCAGCCCAAAAACTGTCACAGCTCGCAGCCAAAAAGGATCACATTTTCATTCAGCAAGCAGTTTTCATTGATTCCCGTTCCCCGTCTCCCTCCCCGATGCCGAACAATAGACGCATTCGAATAGAAGGAAAATGTTGACAAGACACACATTTTTCACAAAATGCCTACAATATTTGGCGTTTTTGGAAATTTTATAGCGACAACAGCAGCAGCGAGAACTAAAGTCAACAATGTCCTTTGCATTTGCTCTCTATATATACACGATCAGCCCCCTTTTGTTGTCAGCGCCCAGTTGAGTTTTGTCACCAGACAATGCGGAGTCAGAGACGATGAAGACGATGAAGACGCAACCTTAGTTGATGCTGATGTCTTTGCTAACGTCTTACCTTACCTTCCCCTACCTCTCTTCTATTCTCTTTTTGTTGCTTCGTCCTGCAGCCGCATTGTCCTTTGCTTGCTTTGCCGCTTTTGTCACGTCAGCGTCGCATTGTCTACGGCCAAAGTCAATAGATTTCCCAAAATGCCTGTAACAGTTTTTAACTGCTACTGCCACAGTTATAGTTTGATTTACGTTGCCATATTTACGATGTCATCAGCCCGAGGCTGATGTTTTAATTTACGCCTTTTCGATGCGCTTAATGACGACAGTTGCCTTTCATTGTTCTTCGCAGCATCTCTCATCAAACAAATGGATCACAGTCTCAAGTTGTTGCCTTAAACACATCTTATTATCTTTGCATTTTTACGATTTTAAATTCATTGTTTAAGCGCATTTTATCAGTCGATTTGATTTACTTTTAAAGTTCTTCGCAGTAAAAGACATTGTATCCGTTGAGTGCATGTTGCTTTGTCATCAACTATCTGGGAGGTGTCGAGTATTGAAAGTAATTTTAAATGAGTAAATAAAACAAAGTTTCATTTGGAATACTTTGGGTTGTGCTACGGAAATTAAAATAAATAAACAACTAAATGCAAGGATTATTTTTTTATGTATTTTTTTTTATTTGGACTCTAATTTTCGATAATAAGTAAAATTTGTGAGTGGATGTCAATTATTAATGTATTTATAATTTCTATAAAATTTTTTTTTTTTTTTTTTTACGAAAATATATGACAGAAATATCAATTGTTATACATTCCATAAATTGTATAGTTTTTACTAACTTAATATACCGTAAAATACCGTAAATAAATATACCGAAGGCTCTATATAGAACTACATTTCAAATATACCAAAATGATATACTGAAAAATACTAAAATACACCACATACTATTTGGTATATTTTGAATGTAGTGGCATACCAATATACCAAATATATCCTTCGGCATATTTTTTGTATTTTTCAGTATATCATTTTGGTATATTTTAAGAAAATCTGATCAATAAAATCTAGTCTTTGGTATATTTTTGTATTTTTGCGGTATATTACACCACCAGCAATCATGTCTTATCTGATTTCTCTGACAATATAGTATTATAGTATATAGTATATATGTATATTATGTACTCTATGGCATATTTTAAATGCAGAATTACATACAAAAATATAACAATTATTGCCTTTGGTACATTTTAGTATTTTTGCGGTAACTTTAACGGTTCTTTGGTATATTTCAAGAAAAACACCGCCTTGTTTTCCTTATATTCAATATGTGTCTGTAGCTTATTTACTTGTTTTTTCATCATATAAATAATAATATAAGAATAAGTAGCATTTATTTACTTAAATGCTGAACTATACAACTTTTAAAAAATTGTATTTATATAAATTAATTGAATTTTTATTATAAAATGAACAAATTTGCCAAATATGTATTTCAATCTCAAACTCCAACTATAAAAACTATTCGCTTATTACAATTGCCATGTGTGTGCGTGTGTTTATAAAGTAAAAAACTTTTATAATGCCCACAAAACCATCTGCGTGAATTCACAAAAAAAAAAGCTGAACAAAGTCCGGAGGTCATAAAGAACCACGAAATAAACTTTGTCATTTTGTGTGAACAACAGAAAAAAGGCATAAAGAATATTGATGCAAATTTCAGTGAGTCGACTGGCAAATACTCTGAGGTAGGAAAGAATAAAATTAGAGATGAGAGATATATGAAAACGTAAAGAGATCATTCAAAATAAGTACTCTGAAAAAAAAAATGCAGCGAAAAATATATTTAACTTAAGATTTATGCGTTTCACAATATATAAAAAACATACCACTCACTATAGTCTGTAAATTGTTTTTTCTTTGGTTGTTTATTGTCAAGTTGTTGTCTTTATTCTATATATATACAAATATTTTTGTTGCTGCCCGACTCGTATTCGCATTGATTTATGCCATGGCCATTTTGTGGGGCGTCGCGCTTTAAATTGTGGCCGCATTTTGGCGAGCCGCAAATATTGAGTAATATTATGTATGAAACACTAAATCAAGCAAACAAGATATGTATATATTTTTAGTTGTCAAGGGTGGGGAAACTTAAAACAAAAAACAAAACACATTCACAAAATTAATGAATACATCAATTCATTCTTGAGTTTCTTGGTAGCATTCGATAGTAATTGAGAAATGCTTTTTTTACCACATTGCCAATTCCCACGCCCCGATTTGGCACTAGGACAATGTAAGTTAGATTTACTTTAAATTGAGTTCAAACAGTCGACAGTCGACAGTCTCCAGTCAAATGCCAAATGTTTTGTAAACATTTTTCCAAAAACATGTCAATGGCTTGAACCGATGCCGAGTTCCATTGTTGACCATTTGGAACAGTTTTCTGACCTGTCGCTTTGTCCAGCATCATTTGCCATTATGTCTTCTTCTTTTAGCTGCTCATTTCTATTTCGTTATACCTTTTGTTTTTTTTTTTTTTTTTTGGCGGCAAAGATGAAACTCAAAATTGACTTGTTACAATTTCGTTACTGGTTAGTTGGTGTCTCAATGTCTGGCCCCGATGACCACTTAAATTTCTCTAGAATCACACCTTGCACAGTGGTTTGAGGCTGAAAGAAAAGGCCACATTTCATGAAAGACTCATCAAGGAATCGAAGCAGAAGAAAAGAAGGCGGCTAATTTAATGCGGCGGCAAAACTCTCTGTTTTTTTTAACCTTTATATTTATATTTATTTTCCTTTCATTCGGGCGTGCAACAAATTGTCGGACAACTATTCAATAGAGCATGTGTTTTGGATTTCTTCGATTCCTCAAAATATTTTCGTTAAATTGTCATTTATTTTTGTTTAGAGAATGAAAGTGACATCAAGTGCTAATGGCCGGATTCCAAACGAATAAACAGAATGTTTGGGCATTTCATATGAATTGTTTTCTTCTGTTTACGACCAGAGATAATATATTGAAATGATAGTTAGAGTTCTATCATCATATTCTGCTAGCAACGAACTTGGCTTGTATTTATATTTAGGGATAAAAATTGCACTTGTAAAGGATTTTATTCAAATTTTATTCTTACCATAATTGAAGTTGTTGCTTTGAATTTTAAAATTATTCTTTTCATATTTTCAATACAAACAATTTGATCAACAAAAACATTGGATAATACATAATTTTTCAATTGGTTAAATTATTCATTTTATTAAAATTCTTTTTTTATTCATGCATGAGAAACTAAATAATTTAATACATAAAGTAATATAGGAAAATAATTCTTTTAATTGATAAAATTTGAAATAGTAAATGAATATTTCCATTATTTTGTAATTCTGTAATTCATTAATTTAATATAAATTGCTTTTGCTTAGTTGTATCATTGTCATTCTATTTGATTGTTGTATTTGATTGCTCAATAAAAAAATAGTTAATTCTTAAAATTAAAATTTAAATAAATTATAATAAATTCTCTGTTTGATTGTAAAGCGTTTATTGAAAATACACCAATTTGAACTATTTGGTGATTAAAAATAAACTATAACTATGTAAAGGCAATATTTAAAATATACAAATCATTTTAAAGTGTTGAGAAATAGATTTACTTTTCAATCAAGCAACTCAATATTGAATGAATTTATTACCATGGAACTTTTGTGGACCATTTGTACTCCCAACTAGATATTTTTAGCTGTTGTTTCTTCTTTCAAGTGTTAAGCACTTTAGGACGCGGCGTCTGTGACGGAAATGTGGGTGACAAGCGGGCAAGCAATAGAGTTGGGCCAAAAGGCTTTAAACGCCTGCTGATTTATGGGCTCGATACCAAAGCTAAGGCCAACGCCATCGTCGTCTTCGTTGTCGTCGTTGTTGTCGTTGTCGTCATTGCCACCCAACACAGTTGTCACTTAACATAAAGAAACAATTAAAAAATTGCCCAAAAAGCCAAAATGCTTTTTTGGGGGTAGCCGCATAGTCAAGAAAAAGACAGAGAGTGAGTGAGAGAGCGAGAGAGAGAGAGAGTTAAAGTTGTTTGGGAATTAAGTGCACCCGATGGTGGCATTTGGCAGGCGCAAAAGCGCGAAACTCATTAACTTGTGTCAGGCGCAGAGCTCCCCAAAGCAAGGACGAAGACGAGGACGAAGACGAGGACGAAGACAGCGAAGTGGGAAAGCCACCCCCAAGTTGTTGGGAAAGTGCGAAAATTATCATTATCACCAATCCGGCTAAAATAAGTTGAGAAGAGGAATGCGAGACGCTTGCATCGCTCACCATTGTTGCGCTTAATTAACAAGCGGCCTCGGTCTCGGTCTCGGCCTCGACTTTGGCTTTGGCTTATGGTCTGGGATTCAAAAGGAAGTGGGTTCGGGGGTGGAGAAGGGCGGGGGGTCGTTGTAAACGCAAAGTACTAATCATGAAAATTAAAAATAATTAAAACTTTTCTTTCAATTTGCGCGCCTCTGAACTCCTCTTTCGCATTTTGTCAAGTGAATTTCCTTGGAGGCCATAAAAACGCTGCCGGAAATGTTGATAAAGTGCCCCATGGCACACAATGGGCACAAGATGGTTGAGATGGAGGGGCCGGGGGGAAAAGTGGGTGGTGTAGGTGGATTTGGTAATGGCCGCCGCGGTTAAATGGCGCTCCAGCGATTTTAATCACAATTTACGCGCTGCCTCTTAAAGGGTTCATCCTTCTGCTGCTGCTGTCGTAAATTATCACAACAAGTGGATGAGTTGGGAAGGAGGGGGAAAGGGGGTATAGGGGGAAGGAGCTGCGATGTTTGTTGAGCAGCTTGTTGCTGTGGCAGGATTAGCGCTTCTAAGCCGCAGGCAGTAAGGCAAGTTAAGTCGCATAAGAGGCCTAGCAAAATGAAAATGAAAATGAAATGTGTCCCCCTCAATTCTGTCGGTCTGTCTGTCTGTCTGTCTGTCAATTTGTCAGCGCCATTCTATCATCTTTGCCGACGCTTCAGGTGCTTCATTCATGGGAAACTGCTTTCGCTCACTCTCTGCTCTCAGCTCTCAGCTCTCGGTGCTAATCGCATCGTAATCGGCTGGGTAATCAATCCTGATCCTGAGGCAACTGAGCTACTTGCCAGCGTTGCATTGACACAGGTTATGCGACCAGCGACTTTCCCATCATGTCCTTTTTGGGTTTTTGTTTTCGTCGATGTCGTCGATAGCTCCGTGCGCACGGCTAACTGCATTGTCCTTTTCTTGACTGATTCCTTGAGCCAAAATGTAGTTGCTGCAGTTTGTATGCAAGATGATGCATTATCCACTTCCGACTCCGATCTAAGCCGCTTAGCCAAGTGTCCTTTGCATTGATCCTCCTACTTCTACTTCTATTTTCGTTTGTCGTTTTTGTTTTTGCCTTCTAGCTTCTGTTAGCTTCTGGCTCTGCGTTCTCAGTGTATCTTCATTTCACATTGACAATTTACCTTTTGTGTGTTGTTTGGTTTCGTTGGTTTAATGCATTTTAGCAAATGCGCTTGACAGCTGAGGCCGACTCAATGTCAGCATTCAATCATCGCTTGACGAGGACCCGCAGTCGTCAGGGTCGGAGCCTCTTTTTGCTCTCACAGCTGACAGAGCTGCAAAGCGCCAAAAACCAAAAAAAAAAACGTGTTCGTGTTTTGATGACCACCCCCGCGTTTTTAACCGCTGCCTTTGACCGCTGCTTTTGCCAAGCAGCCAACATAATTATGTAATTATGTTGTCAAAGAGTTAAACGTTCGTTGCTCCTACCACTTTTTATACCTGCTATCCATAGGGTAGAAGGGTATTATAACTTTGTGCCAGCAGGAAATGTGTGGAAAAGGTAGAAGGAGGCATATCCGATCCTATAAAGTATATATGTATATTCTTGATCAGACGATCTAGCCATGTCCGTCTGTCTGTCTGTCTGTCCGTCTGTCCGTCTGTCCGTATGAACACTAAGATCTCAGAAACTATAAGAAATAGAGCTATATTTTTTTTCGACAGCATTTGTTATGTTTGCACGCACTTCAAACTTGTTTCAAATTTTTGCCACGCCCACTTCCGCCCCCGCAAATCGACAAAAAGTGGAGAATTTTGGTGTCTAATAACTATAGTGTTTGTGATTTCTGAAAATTTGATTGCGATCAGATTAAAATTGTCAAAGTTATTAAAGAAATATATTTATATCTTGAATGTAGTCAATATACCAAATATACCCTTTAGTATATTTTTAGTCTTTTGTGGTATATTATTTTGATATATTTTTGGAGAATAATACCACAATATTTAGCTTTTATTCAAAATTGTTGTAGTACCATATCAATATACCAAATATACCATTTAGTATATTTTTAGTGTTTTGTGGTATATTATTTTGATATATTTTTGGAGAATAATACCACAATATTTAGCTTTTATTCAAAATTGTTGTAGTGCCATATCAATATACCAAATATATCATTTAGTATATTTTTAGTATTTTGGTGGCATATTATTTTGATATATTTTTGGAGAATAATACCGCAATATTTAGCTTTTATTCAAAATTGTTGTAGTGCCATATCAATATACCAAATATATCATTTAGTATATTTTTAGTAATTTTGTGGCATATTATTTTGATATATTTTTGGAGAATAATACCGCAATATTTAGCTTTTATTCAAAATTGTTGTAGTACTATATCAATATACCAAACATATCATTTAGTATATTTTTAGTATTTTTGTGGCATATTATTTTGATATATTTTTGGAGAATAATACCGCAATATTTAGCTTTTATTCAAAATGGGTAGCGGGTATCTCAGAGTCGAGCACACTTGACTCTAGCTTTCGTACTTGTTTGTTGTTGTTCTTTTTAGCTAACTAATCAATTTTGTGTTGTATTCTATGTGCGTTTCATTGCCCTCTCTTGGTCTGTCCCTCTGTCTGTCTGTCTGACACTTAAACACTCCAACTGGCAGCCCGTTGCGGTTGACCAATTCGCTGGCCATTCACTTGGAACTTTCTCGACGCGCATCTTGACGGACGTCTTGAGCAGCAGCAACAGCAGCAGCGGCGCAACGAACCACGACAAGCACACCCTAATATCAATTTTAAAGGCGTGGCTAAGCAGCTGCTGCACATTTTGACTGCGCCAGAGATTTGCAGTTGCTGTCCAAAAGAGAGACCAATTAAAAAGACTTCTTTAAATTAATATTTATTTAACCAAAATACAAATCAGTTTGGTTCAAGTTTTGCATAACTGCACTGAGTAAATAATTCACTAAAAGAAATTGAAAGACATCAAATGAAATTGTTGAATCACGTCAAATCCAGGACAAAATTTAATGCAAAAATTTCATTCTTAAATGATGAACACAATTCTCGAAATGTGATTTGTTTTATGATAAGTTATATTACGTATTTATATAAATATTTATATATTATTATGATATATATTCTACGATTATGATAAGATTAATTATATATTAATATATAATAATAAATATTATATAATGATATAATATTAATTCATATTAATGATAAGATAAATTCTCATTTCAGGAATAGAATCTGCCTTCAGAGCAAAAACTTTAGAAGCATTCTTTTTGTTATGTGAAATCATTGCAGTGTTTAAGTTTTTATAATTAAAATTGTGGAAGTCATTCAAGGAAATACTTTTGTATGGCAAATTAAGCCTACTTACTTTGGGTCTTGGCTGCTTAGGCTGACAATCTGACAATTTCAATACATCTATATACCAAATATGGTCTTCGGTATATTTTCGTTTTTGTGGTATATTATTTTGGTATATTTAAAGAGTAATACCGCACTGTTATGCTTCTAATCAAAATATGCTATGAGTATTTCGCAGTCGCACAAGCTCGCCTGAAACTCTCTTTATTTCTTAGCTGCTTTGGCTGACAATCTGGTATATTTTGACCTCTATAGTACTTCATCGATATACCAAATACGACAATTGGTATATTTTAGTATTCTGCTATGTACTCTGTATATTTTAAGTATTATACCGCAGTATCTCACAGTTGGGCACACTTACTTTCTACTTTTATTTTCTTTATCATTCGAATAATTTATATTTTCATTTAATTCGCATGTTAATGGCAAACTAAAAAATCACTTTAGTATTTATTAGCCGTGTACTGTTTATAAATCGCCAATTTAATCGAATAATTAGTTAATAATGTTTTTCTATGACATGTGCAAACTAATCTAAGCTTGCTTGGTCATATTAAAAATTCATTTACCGAAGTAGGTGTTGAATTATCTTGTGAAATGAAAACTGAATTGTTGATTCACTTCAAGTGTTTTCAATTACGAAAGGTGCACGAATATTGTAGTTACACGATTCAAATGACTATGATCGAAAAAGCAAAAAAAAAATCTTGAGTCATTCCAGAAATAATTATCTAAATTGTAAAATTGTCGTGCATTCTGAAATTGTTTTCAATTATCACTTGAACATGTCATAATTGAGTTTGCAATTTGTGTACTCGTAAATATCAAATGCATTTGTTATTAGTATAAGTACTAAACTTTCTTGATTTTAATTGTTCAAAAATTCCATTGCACTTAGCATAAGCATTCAGATTAAATTTGATGAACTGCAAAGTGGCAAGCAATGTTACATTAAATTGCTTTTAAACAATGATAAAACAATGTTAACTCTGATTTACAATAGTTGAAGTTGTTTTTTTTTCGCTATTGTGTATTATTTATTAATTTTCAATTAAAAAAATTGCTTTTTATAAAAGTTTAATATGTTTAAAGATCATAAATAAATTTGTAATCTAGCTAATCCTATTGCAATAAAACATTTTATTCGTAATTACAATAAAATAATAATAATAATTTTTCATAATTCAATAATTGAATTTTATTTTATTAATTTTACATAAAGAAAGTTTATATACATTTTTTTCATATGTTTAAATATTTCATTATTTAATTTAAATAATTATATGAATCTTATTGTATGGATTTTTTTTATTGAAGAATATAATTTCATTAAAATGAGCAGATAAAATTAATTCATTTATTTCATGAATTTTATATAGTGTTTTATTAAATTCAAAGATATCAATTTTAAATGCATTTTTTTTTTATCTTTTTTTTATATTAATTTAACTTTGTTGAATAAAGTTTTTGCCTCATTAAATTGAAACATATATTTCACTAAAGCTACGAATTTCTTTTTAAAAGTGAATAATTTATTTTTGCAAAATTAGAAATCATGAATGTTAAAAATTTTTTTTCCACTAAAACCAAGATTTTTTTAAAATTGCATTATTTATTTTTGCAATGTTGGCAATCTTTTACGCAAAACGAAAAAAGTCTCATCAATGGAATTTGTTATTTTTGTGGTTTGTGTGTTTGGTGCTTTTGGTTGTTTATTTGATAAAATACACAAATAAATACTTGGGTTTCATGCTAATGGCATAATTGTTGTTGGCTACATTATATCGTATTTTTGTAGCTTCTCTCGCTTCTGTAGTTGTTGTTGTTGTTGAGGTTGTTGATGTTTATGCTCTAACTATTGCCCTTTTGTTTGGTCTCATGTCGTGTTGCGTTGCTGTTGTTGTTGTTGTTGTTGTTGCTGCCGCTGCATTTTGACATTTTGACGAAGAGGAAATGTCACGTCACGTCGTGTTTTGCCGCACACCTCCAATTTCCGGTTGAGTGAGCTGCTGCCGTTGTCGTTGCCGTTGCCCAGCCAGACGTCCAACGTTGCGTGGTGAAGTAGTTTACTCAACTCCAATTCCAATTCCCAATTCCAACTCCGACTCTCAGCTCCCAACTGCAACTGCAAAATCGATGCCAACTGCGCTGTGTTGCACATTGCAATCAAAAATTGCACGCACAAAATCATCATTCGCCAGCCTTGGCTAAACGGAGGAGACTCATGTCTCTCTCTCTCTTTCTGTCTCTCCCTTTCTCTCTCTCTCTTTCTAGTACTTAGTCTCGCCTCGACTTTGCTGCGTTTGGTTGGCATTTTTGGTCGTTTTGTGGATGCATAGCGACAGACACATGGAAACTACGCGTTGTGGTCAACCAGTTGCCTGAGGCTGCGCAGCTTCTCCTCCTCATGCCAATAAAGCAACAGCAGCTAGTTAGGCCAAAAGATTGCACAAATTAACACCACTTCGAGTAATTGAGTAAGCTCTTCAGTTTCCAAATGTATTCGTTAATTATTTATTTCGTTAATTTGATTTGATTTTATTTCATTTGTGCCTTAAACTTTAAGAAGTTTCTGTTCAACGTGTAGCGCCATCTGGCGCACAGCATTTGAAGCTGCCTTTGTACCGCATTTTTTTGCAGCGCCAAGAAACACGTTTTTTTTTTCGCTATTTACTGCGCTTTAAAACGTTGCTTAATAATTCATTATAAAATCACATTAATATACGTATTTTAAGCATTGAAACGGAATTAATTGTTGTGTACATTTAAATTGTGTAAACTTTTGCTGGCGTAAAAAACGCACTTGCACTGTTGGCTGTTGGCGCCATCTGACGGCAAGCGCCGGCAAGCACAAGCATTTTTATTTAAAATGGCGAAAGCTTTGGATTCATGGCGCTCTTTCGTTTTTGGCTTAAAAAGCGAAAGGGTTGCGCTGTCTGTGTATGTGTGTGTGTTGGTCTCAAAAGCGAAAAGTTCTCTACTCGAGACACTGACTTAGCAGTGGGTGGGGGGAAACGGGGGGTTGCCACAGTATCCCCACGGGGAGTAAGTGTTGGGTGCTTTTGCTTGAAAGTTGTTCGCGTACCTTTTTTTCTGTGTGCGTGTGTGTTTGTGTGTTTATAATGTGCTTAACTCAATTGTTGTGTTTTTCACATTTTTATTTAGTTCTAGCATAATTCGTTTATTTCAATGCAAATTGAATATTATTGGAAATTATGGAAAATCATAATTTGCAGCATAATTACGAGGGGGGAAATTTATGATTTTGTCAAACAAAAGTGAATTATTCACATTGTTGAATTATGGCAACCACAACAGAGAACACAACAAAAAAATAAAATGTATAACAAGGAGGTGCATTTGACCCAAAAAATATGCATTGAATATATTGAAATCGATATATAACAAAATAATATTTCATATCTTTATGTTCAACTCTCTTCTACATTTGTTTACTTATTAATTACTCTAATAAACTAGCCATGGAATTTGTTTGTCAGATTAACGGGTAGTTGATTTCGTCATGCATTGGCCACGCCCCTCGAAGGTCTTTCATCTTGATGCCTATAATTTGTGGTTGAAGTTGCATTTGCATTTGGGTTAGCGACAAAAAGGGGCGTGTCACAGCTGAGTCTTAAATATGACATGTTGAATTATGAATATCGTTTTAAGGCTTGTTAAAGTTTTCTGCGCAAAGATTAGTTAGATATTTCTTTGCAGTTAGTAAAGAAATAAGTTCATAGAATATAATATATATAAAATTCGATTTTACAATTTGTGTAAATTTTTAATTAAATATTCAAATATGGAGAAGATTTAAAAAATATATGAAAATTTTAATTAAATTTATGAAAATATTTAGATTTTCACATAAATATTTTTAGTTATTTTTTTTTATCGTAGTAAAAGAATTAGGATACGTACTTATGATATGAATATGAGGTGTGGCTTAAATAAGTTTTCCTAGAATGTGTTGATATGTTACTTTTTTTTTGTAGTACTGGTTGAACTACTTAATAAAAATAAAATCTCAAAGAAATAATTAGGGTTTTAGGATATCAGAAATGTTGAAAATTTTATTTTAATTCGTAATAAGATTTAACACTTTAGAAATATTTTTTTGTAATTGGAATACGTTTAAGAAGAATGTTAAAATTAAAAAAATAAATTAAAGTATTAGTAGTTTTGTTATAGATCTAGGCATTCTAGTTGAAATTACTTTATAATTGATGTAAATATTATAATTTCATATTTTAATAATAATCAATGCAATGCACACTATGAATCTATGTAATAAAATCACGTAAGTATTGTTCTTCGGTAGTATTCTTAAAATGTACCAAATAAAATACCACGAAAATAAAATATACCAAATACCATAATTGGTATATCGATGAAGTCATTGAACAATATTAAAGAGGTCAAAACTTAACAGATTGTCAGTTAAAGCGGGCATAAAAATGAATAATCATAATAATAACCAGCCAAATTATTCTTCTTTTTTTCTTTTTCTTTCTTTCCCTTGTATATACCAAATTAATATACTAATATATACCATATGGTATATTTTAACATACCGACGACTATATTTGGTTTATGAATATATTCTTGCATTTAAGATATTTTATAGACTACAAATTGTTAACCAAATAAAAAGAGAACTGATTGCTATTTTTGGTTTATGAATATACCATTTTGACATTGAAGATATACCATAGAGTATTTGCAGCAATTTTGATTTTTAGCCCAGACTTGGCAGATGTTTGTGTGGAATTTAGTGCATTGATAGAAGGGTCAAAAAGGATCAAGTCTTTGACGTAGTGTAGTGTAGTGTTGAGGAGTCCTTTTCATTTGAATTTGCAATCAATATACATATATGTATGTGTGTATGTGTATATACTTGTAGTAAGTATTTGCAAGTGCTGGGGAAATGCTTTAGCAACTTTTTAAACGAACATTAAATGGGACAAGGGAACTTATGGGGCTCTTGTGTGTGCTTGTGTGTGTGCGTGTCTGCACATGATGTGTGTGTCCGCAAATGTGTGTGCGTGTGTGTGTGTGTGTGGAGTGGGTTATATGAGTTGGCTTGCTCATTAAATAAAAGCAGATACCCTTGCAGCTGGATTTAAACAGCAAAAAACGTAAAGCAAAAAAAAAAAAAAAAACAGCGAACAGGAAAAAGAGATGCAAACGCAGGGATTGGCTTTTTAATGCCACTTGCTTTTTTGCCTTGACTGGCACCGGTCGACGTTGCAAGGCGCAGACAGCCAGTCAGCCATCCAACACCACCCAACCCCACCCCGCACTTCACTCCACTTCATTCCACTTTATCCAGTTGCCCATCCGTCGTTTCGTCTCTGTCGTTTTTTGCGCATTTGCGAATTACACGCATTAATTTTCTTTTGTAACCCTTCTTTGTACTTAGCATATGTTGTGTATGTGGGTGTCTCTGTGTGGGTGTGTGTGTGTGTCTATGTGTGTGTGTGTTGAAGGATATACATATGCGTATGTGTGTGTGTGAGACTATTTAATGAATTGTTACACATGTTTCGAACAGCAATAATAGCAACAAAGTGCGCTGCTTTGTCTGCTCATTATGTCGATATTTTTGAGGCGCCTTTCTCTCTTTTTTTTTCTCGTTTTTAATTGCGAGACTTTCAAATTTGCTGAAAAGACGCCTCAACCTTTGGCTTCACAGAATATGCTTGCTTAGCAAAATACCCTTAAACCATATGAAAATCTATGGAGAAGCTTTAAATTGTTAGGGTACAACTTTTATTGGCGTATTATTATTGCATTTTATTGAAGTACAATATTATAGATAGATATGCAAACATTTTATATATTTTTAAATATTGTTTCTCATCTTTTTAATTAGTTTATTTTAAAAGCTTAAATGGTTCAGTATTTTCTTAAAAAAAATGAATGAAAATTAAATTAAAATTTCTTGTCATTATAATATTTAATATTTATGTTGGAATATTATAATTGCTTTAAATTGCTTCGGTGTGACTTTGAGTTGGTTTTATTGTGGTATTATAAATATTTAAACTTTCATATTGAAGTATTGTATTGATTTATATTTCTATTATATCTCATCTTATCTTTACAAATTTATTTTTTGTGTCCAGTTTTACTTATTAGTTTGCTTTTTTACCACGATTGTATTAACTTTTGTACTTTTTATATTATTATTTTTTTACTGTTTAATTTTTATTGTGAACTTTGATTTGCTTCTATTGTGAAACTATAATTCTTAAATATCTTCTATTTCCACCTTAAATTTTATTATTGTTTGGTATTATTTTTATAAATATGCTTTTAGTATTAATGATTGTACCATTCTTATTTAAATTTAATGGAACAAAACAATGTGAAATTATTATTTTTTAATAATTGCAGTATTTTTCCAATAGTTCAATATGGTCTGTGTATATTTGAGTATTGTGCGGTATATTTTTGGTATATTTTTAGGAATATGGTTATATAAAAATGTTTTTAAGATATTTTAATATTTTTTCTGCATATTTTAGTATTTTTGAAGTATATTTTCGGTATATTTTGAAGAATAAGTTTATATTGCAAGTGCGTAGCGGGTATCTTACAGTCGATCACACTCGACTGTAGCTTTATTACTTGTTTTTTATGTTTCAGTATTTTTTCTTGATATTATAGCATATTTGTGCTATATTTTTGGTATATTTTTAGGAATATGGTTATATTATATTAAAATCTTTTTTTTAAGATATTTTCATATTTCTTTCTGCATATTTTAGTATTTTTGAAGTATATTTTCGGTATATTTTGTAGACTAATTTATATTGAAAGTGCGTAGCGGGTATCTTATAGTCGATCACACTCGACTGTAGCATTATTACTTATTTTTTAAAATTTCAATATTTTTTTTCTATATTTTTGGTATATTTTTGGTATATTTTTGGAATATGGTTATATTCAAAATGGATTTAAAAGCAATTGGTGGCTTCTTTATAAAATGTATGATTGCACATTTAATACTCCAAAGATTTCACAGATTGTATTCAATCTATATTGCCAGTGGAAATGCGGAAACTATTAAAGCGAGTTATTTCGTCTCTGTGCAGGCAACTTCAAAGGCGTTGCTAAAAGGGAGATCCGCTTCCGCACGTCTGCATTTGGTCCATAAAATACAAGAGCAGCATGTGTGTGGTCGATGTGGGTCCTTTGCATGTCCTTGCGATCGCATCGATCTGTTTGCCTGTTTGTTGTTGCAACTTGGCAGACAGTTGTTGCAACTCAAGTGGCCACTTGAAGCCGCCAAGCTGTCTGGCTCGACGTCTTTTTGCCCCATGTCAGCTGACAAATGCCTTCTTCGAGTCGATCTTCTGCTTCCGGTGCTTTGCCAGTGGCGGTCAACCAACAAACATTGGCCGCCCACTTGACCAGAGTCGCGGATCCGGCTACTGCATCTTTTTTGCTTTGTTGCCCTTTGCTTTGATGCGGGTCACACAGAGAGAGATAGAGACAGACAGACACCCTGGCGGCATCGGAACTTTGCCTATCGCATTTCAAATGCGACGATTGAAGAGGATCGCACTCACAACTGATCGTGTTCGCATTTAATTAATGATCTGTTCTTTTTCACTCTCAGGGGTTGGCCTCTGTTGTGACTGCTTCTGGGAGTCTTTCGCATTTGTGAGTCACTGCTAATCGATGTAAATGAAATACTGTTTGTTAACTATTAGTTATTTCTACTTTGACCAATTACACTTGAATTGAAAATTTGTATTTTTATTTTTACTTTGTTATTGCAAACATTTGCATATGCCTTAAAACTTCTCTTTTGTTATTTATTTATAGTTTTTCATCAACTTCCAGTTGAAATTTATGGAATTTTGCATTCGTATAAAGAGCTTAAATATAATTTGTACATCAAATCCATTACAAATTATAAAAAAAGCAAAATTAGTTTAATTTGGAATATATGAATAATATGATGAACACAAGTTATTCAAATTACTTCATTCTTTTTAAAGTTTTTAATTATTTTACCCGTTACATATAGGATAGAAGGGTATTATAACATTATAGCAGGCATAATGAGGCATCTCCGTCCCTATAAAGTATATAGAATCTCGTTCAGCGTCAACAGTCGCGATGATTTAACCAAGTCTGTCAGTCTTTCCGTCCGTCTGTATGAACATCAAGATCTCAGAGACTATAACCATTTGATTGCGATCAGATACAAATCTTATGAGTTATTTAAGAAATAATTTTCAAAGGGGAAAAACGCCAACTTATATATATATATATATATATATATATATATATATAAGTTGGCGTTTTTTCCCTTTGTAGGTATATTTTATATACTATATTTATATATTATGGTATACTTTGTACTATATTCAAAATATAGTATCAATATCAATATATAATATCAATATACCAATTATAGCATTCGGTATATTTAAGTATTTTTGCAGTATATTAATTTGGTATATTTTAAGAGTAATATCGCACTATTTTGCTCTTATTCAAATTGGCCAGCGAGTATCTCACAATTAGTCTTAGATGTTTTAAATATATTTATAGTCAATATATTATTTTCCATTTTAATCAAATCAAATTAAATTAATGATATTGACTTGTAGGTGAATTATTCAGTTTGCTAACGAATTTGTTAAATCTGTTTTCGTATGCTGCTATCGCGAATGAAAATCCTAATTAAATTTTGTTGATATTTTTCTTCGTGCACTTAAACTTTTTTCTTTTGCACATGAGTTCACTTTGCGTCTAAAAGCCTTTTCAACTTCAAGCGGCTTCTGGGAGACAACAAAGCATCCGCACAAACATTAGTAATTAATGAGCGAGCAGGCAATACACACACACACACACACATGTGGCACACACACACACACACTCTCACACAAGATGGGTGGAATTTTACCCTTTTGTTTTTTCGGCGGGGGTTTAACTTGTAGTCTCGGAGAAAAACTTCATTTTAAATTGTATAGATTAAAAGCCTCATAGTTTAGTGCCATGCACTTGCAGCACAGTGTGTGTGTGTGTGTGTGGAGTATGTGTGTGTGTGTGTGGGTGGGAGTGTGAGTGTGAGTGACAACTTATACAACTTTAGCGCGCTGTCACTCACTTTTGACAAATTATCCACGTCATTGGCATGGACTTTGATGAGTTGTGTGTTGGCTGAATTTGAAAGTTAACCCGCCTGATTAATGCGATAGTTTTCCGCTAGCCTCTTGAGCTTGTGGCGTGAAATTAATTAAAAATTTGTTCCCCTTCCTGCCCTCTCACTCCCCCCCCCCACACACACACACACATAGGACACGTGACGTGCTAAGCTGAACTGAACTGAACTGAGAGTCAATAATGTTTAGGAGCTCAGCTCAACAATGAGGATCATAATATACTGACAGCCTGTCAGCGCCCCCAGCGATCCTCTCTTTTTTTTTGTACTATTCTATTTTTTTACAATTTCAATCATTTGTTTTCTATTTTCAGTTGCGGAACAATTGTTGAATTCCACGTATTTTGGATGTGCCAAAAAAAAAAATGTAACAACTGTCGATCGTGCAACCCCTGAAGGTCCCCGAAGGCACAACAAACAACGACAGATGAAATTTAATAACACTAATAAAGCGATCGAAGAGGGAAAGGGAAAGGGAGATGGAGATGGAGGATCATCGCTGCTTCGACAGGACACGAACCAAACAAGACGTTTGGCGCAGGCGTATAATAAATCAATTAACGTGCGATCAATGAGCGAAGAAGAAGAAGAAGAAGAAGATGACGAGGGCCATAACAGTTAACGATTAAGAAGCGGACTTAGGATCACAGTATTTATTGTTTACAGTTCCGGCTGGACGAGCGTGCAAAGGATGCGCAACGCTGCGTCTGAACCATGACAACACAACAAGAAACGAGGCGGGGGAGGGGGAGAGGGCAAGCGAGTGCCAGGATTATATGGAGGATCAGCATGGATCAGATCGGGGGGATCGTTGAAGAAAGACAGGAAATGGCATGCGCTGACGTTGCGCACGCGTTTAAAGAGTTTCAATTAGCGCGCGTTTAGTTTACTGCTTTATTCCCCCTTTTATGATCCCCCTTTTGGATGTGAAGGTGCCTCGAAAAGGACAACAGCTGGCGCACAGACACAGATACAAACACAAGCACACAAACACAAACACACACTTCGCCCACCATCGTCGAACGTGCCTTAAGAACTGTTAATTGTTTTGCAGGGTAAGTGTTTTATTTGATCTCTTTACAACCTTGGCACTGGCCAAAAATTTATTAAGTTCTGTTTGAGATGTTGATCATGCTGCAGATCAATTATAAGCCATTTACATCGTTTGGGTATTTTCTTGCTATAAATATATCAGCTAAATATATAGAAAATGCTTTGACTTGAATCAAAACACGGTTCGAAAAGTAACATAAGGTTAATTATCTGGCGAAAATGTCGTGAAAAAATATCGAAAATTTAGTTATAGATTTGTTTATCTCGCAAAAGAAATCTTGATCAAGAAGCTGGCATAGTTTAGCAGATATTTCGTTTGGCTTTCTATGACAGCAGTTGCTTCGAAACACACACAAACACACATACAAATTCTTTGTGTAGTTCTTCTCTTCAACCACACCCACTAAGCCATACCGCCCACACTAATATCTCGATCCGCCTAATCAATCACTCACACTGCATATGAACTTGTCTAAGCCAAAGTCTTGCATTTCTGCCCAGCTGTTAAGAAACTATTGACCAACAGTTGATCAAAAGTACGCAAAGCAAGCTAGGAAATCTTTGAGTAACTCGCTTGCCTAACCACGCCCACTTAACGCGTCCGCCCATAAGAATTTCTTGGTCCGTTGCCTAGTCAAGCCCACACACAACATATTAAACAATTATCTGATGATTTTTTCACCCTTTCAAACGAATTTGACTACAGTTTAGTTTGTCGACTTGTTGTACTTTTGCGCAACTGTTGAGTAACAGTTGGCTAAATGCCTATCTAATCAAGCTTGACAATCTGTGTGAAGTTCGCCTGCTCTACTACGACCACTTAGTTGATCCGCCTTCACTAATATCTTGGTCCGCCGTCTAGTCAAACAAACACACAGATTATTAAGCTTATTCAGTCAAATTTTTGGCAAAACAACTTTTTAACACAGACTTTTTAACACAATCGATTACGAAATGATTACCAGCTGCAATTTCAGTGTTCAATGTTATTATACATACGAAATAAATACCTCTATTAATCAAGTATAAAATAAGTAAATATAGCTTTTCATATTTAGATAAATTACAATAGAATTTTTATATAAGAAGTATAGCAATAAGTGAACAAAAAATCAGTTGTTTCACAAGTTTATTTAGGAAATATAAGTTATGTGAAGAGTAAAATTTTAAGAATTTTGTTAAAAATGTAGATGTTCATCTACTACATCGAAGCATTTGGTACGAATTCTTAAGGTGGCAATGAATTAAAAATAGAAAATCCAGAATGTTTAATAGGTAAATTAAGTAGTTTCTAATTAAGGTTTACAAATGTACATTTAAAAGATTCGAAGGACATATTTTCTTGCTTTTTAAAAAGTAGAAATCTATGTAAGGCTTTTCACAATGTCTGTACTTAAATTAAACTAATAATTTCAATAAGGGATTTCTTTGTTTTCAATTATGAAACTATTATTTAAATATGTAACTTAGTTTAATAGTGCAATTTAAAATTGAAACCAATTTCCTTCTGCCTAATAATCAGGCGCAATTTCTTATGCTGTCCTATTCATTGCATATTTTTCGGCTGATTCGAAAAGTCCGATATGAATGCGTGGAACAATGAAATGTAGATGGCGCCACAAACGATCGCTGCGGTCGAATATCAGCTGAGTTAGACAAAAGGAGAGAGAAAGAAATTGTGAATGGTCACGTTCAGCAGCATAAAATTGTTGTAGATTAGGAATATTTTAAATATGATGCTTAGAAACAAAATTAATTATATGCTAGGAATCTTTTGTGGAGTGAATAAAATGTGCAGCATAAATTCTTGAGTGACTTTAAACAATTTATGTTACCCCTCGATGATATAATAAGCTAATTTTGTGAAACAAACTGGAAGGATTATGTGCGATGACTGCCATTCAGTTAAGTTCATACTCGTATGTTGAATGCTTAAATGAACGGGCATTTAAGGTTGCAAAGTTCTGGCTGTTATCGTGCCAAGCAACAAGAAAAGCGCTTGCCTGGAATCTCCATTTTCACAAAAGCCACAGACTGCCCAAAAACACACACACACACACATACACACACACACAGCAATAGAGGAGAGATGCGAGATGGGGGGAGAATCCAAACAATTGCCACACTAATACAACTAACGAAGTGGACAAAGGACAGTAGTAATGGGGTAGCAAGTGTGACTTCCCAGTCCCCCCACCCCACTCCCTTTCCCTCTCCCCATTCCATTTCAGAGACTGAGGTCCAGCTTTCAGCTTTACGATATGACACAACGATGGCGACGACGTCCACACGCGACTTTGCTCTACGCAGCCATATGCAAAGTGCTGCAAGGGGAAGAAAAATGAAAGCAAAAGTGAAACTATGCAAAGGTACTCCGAGGGGGGGAGAAGGGGGGAGGTGAGTGGCCTGGTGAGTTGGTGGCTAAGTGGAACACCCATAAAGTACTCTGTGCCAGTGCAAAGTGGAGGCAAAATATGGTCAGGAGTTAAATGAATGAACGGATGAATGAATAAAGGCCACCGCATGTTACACAAGAGTCTGCGTAGACCCCACACACACACACACATACATAGAATGTGTATGTGTGTGTTTGTTCATTCTAGTTTACTTTGGGATTTATGAATGCTTTATGGCGGATGTCTGGACAAGGTCTGTGGAAGAAGGTCGGTCGGTGGATTCGGTGTAACCCAACTAATTTATTGCCAACTTCCGGCAGGGCAAATAATTTTGTTTAGTTTTTGGTGTTGATAATGAACGAAATGGTCAAAAAAGCGCAGACGGACAAAGAACGTCAGTTGCTCCCTTTGCTTCCCTTTGCTCCCCTTACTCCGCACACTTACACACTTTGTTGGATCGCCGTCTTTTAAGCATGCGGTGCCTTTGAAGGGGTTGGAACAACAACAGGCATGCCTGGAGAATTGCTATTTGCCTTAAGCTTTGGGTCTTTTCATTTGAAGCTGGTCGAATGCTTTTCATTGCCCGTCGACTGTTGACCACCATTGACTTTAAGCACATAGCACAGAGCTGTGCTACCCTTACTTAGGGGCTGACCAACCCCAAGGCTCTCTGTGTGTGTGTGTGTGTGTGTGTGTGTGAATGGTCAAACGGATGAGATGCTCATTTAATTTTCAGATATTTTGCGCATAAAACTTGGCTATGAATTTATTGCTTTTTAAATAAATATACGAGCAAATAAAGTGAGGACTAAAGAATAGTGTGTGATGGAGGAGAGAGTGAAGGGCATTCCTCCCCCTCCCCCTCCCGATCCCCCTTCACCCATCACCCCTTGCTCAGTTGTAGTTGTGGCCCAACTAATTGAAAGCCACTCAAGTGTGCGCCACACTAAAGGCGAATCCTTTTTTATTTTGGGGGGGTAATCTCATGTTTGCCTAGTTGAAAGAATCAAAACAAATATTTAATTAAAATATGTGCGCGCAAAGTATTGAGAAGATGTTTCAAGCAACCCCTTCTCGTTGCTAATCAACCAACTTTGCTTTGCTTTTTAGGCACTCACTTCCTCTCTTCCTCTCTTCCTCTTCCTCTCTTCCTCTGTCGTGTGTGTATATTTTAATGCTGTTGACGTACAGTAAAAAGCTTTCAGCAGCAAAGCGCAACCTCAAAATCGTCTGCCATAACTAATTAATGCTACACTAATAGTGATGCCCCTCCCCCCGCCACCGCCTTCTCTTCCGCCGTCTCCTATTGCTTCTTGTTACATTTTTAGTTGTTCGCTCACAACTTTCTACGCTCTCTACACTCTTCTGTCTTTTCTCCTCTTTACGTTTTGTTGTTGCTTATTTTGATATTTGTTGTCGCTGGTGTGTTTTTTTTAGACGCCCCCAGAAGCTAAAGCAGCCAACCACAGCCACGCTGGAGGCCGCACCACCAGCGCAGCGTCACAGTGTACCCAAACCACTCGCTAGGGGGCGCCACTTAGAGAGATGCGCCCCGGACCAAAGAGCTGCCAAAGTGCTGGCAAATGAAAAGCACGAAAACTTTCCTTTTTCTATTTTTCACAATTTTGCATTGCATTGCACTTATTTTTCCTCCACTTTCCACCTCTCTACCCTGTCTTTACTTCTCTCTGCACTGTGTGTGTGTGTAGCAAATGCAAACGACCAAGGACAACGACGAGGACGAAGACGAAGACGAGGACGAGGACGAGGAATGTGGCTGACGTTCGAGGTAGGTGGCAGGTTTTTGCACTTGCAATTTTGTCTGCGCATGTTCCCTACCAATTGGTTAAAAATGAAACAAAACAAAGCACAAAATAAAAAAGTTGAGAGAAAAAAAAGTAAAAAAGTGTAAACAAAACTAAAAAGAACGACGACGACGACGACGGATGCAAGCTGCAAGCTCAGCAGAGAGACAGACTGCTAGACTAGAGCACACAAAAATGGCGGCAGTTGACGTCTGCTGCCGGGTTGGCAACGACTGCCAGATACCCTATACAACATTATTAGCAATACCAAAAAATTGATAGCTTAAGCATATTACGTATACGTCACATTGCATGCTGAGAAGGAATAGCAAAAAAAAAAAGAATTGTCCAGCCATAGTCGTTGCATGTTGTTGGTGCATGCCCCGCCGTGGCGCCACCGATGCCAGCCAGTGGCACACGGCCACAAAGTGCAGCATGATGACGACGACGATGAAAGGGGGACGAAGGCGCATAGAGTCGGGGCGTTGCTGGTGTAGACCACCTACACAGCATGCACACACACACTAGCACACCCGCACACACAGTGTGTGCTCTCTCTCACCCTGGGTGGAAACTATAAAAGCAGCAGCATCGTCAACGGCCCTCTTCCAATCAGCGGATCCCATTTTTCTCGTGGCCCACAGAGAGTAGAAAAAAGACGCAGAAATAAACTAGAAAAACAACTGCTCCGCCTGCTCCACAGACAATGGGGCGGCATAGTGTGAGTGTGTTAGTGCCTGTATGTGTTTGTGTGTGTGTGTGTGTGTTTTTGTCTCATTGCAACTCTGCATCTGTGTCTGTGTCTGTTAGTGTGTGTGTGTGTTTGAGGAGGACGCTCGTTTTTCGAGTGAGTATAAACAGAGATTTCGAGTGCGGCCGCCGAGTGCAGAGCAATGTGCTCCGCAGCTCCGCAGCTCTGCTCGCATAGGGTTGCCACCTCGCTTTACAAATTTAGAAAATATCTGTAGTTTAGAATGTGTATTAAAAGAAATTTAATCATAAATTAGTTACTATTAATTTACGACAATAAATATTATTCACATCTTTATTTAGGTACATATAAAGTTTTAGTATTATTATACATATAAATATTTATACGAAAAATCCTTAATTTGTTTTACGAGTATATTGTATTATACAAATTCATGTTATAAAAATATAATAGTCTGTATATTATTGTTTTTTCTTTTAAAATTTTTGTAATTTCAATTATTAATATTATTTACATCTTTATTTAGGTATATATAATGTTTTAGTATTGTTATAAAAATAAATATTTATACGAAAAATCCTTAATTTATTTATAACATAATTAAATAACTACACGACAAAATTAATAATTTGTTTTGTATTGTATTTGACATATTCATTGGGAACTTTTCATAAAATATGTCTCTATATTATTATTTTTTTTTTTTAAATTTTCCTTATTTTCGATCATTAATATTATTTACATCTAAATTTAGGTATATATTACTATCATGTAATGTTTAATATAAAAATAAATATTTATGCAAAAATGTAAAAATATTTTGAGTTAGTAATCAACAAAATCTTTGATACATTTATAAGGTAACAAAATAAGTACACGACAAATTTCATATTTTTTATTTTATATTGTCGACAATTCATATTATACCTATTAGTTGTGTTTTTTTTATAAAATGTATTTTACAAATTTAATAGTTTCTACATTATTTTTTTTTCAGTGTTCTAATAATTATAATTATTTTTCCATTAATAGTGACATTGAGACTTAAAAAATCTTTGAGGTCGCATTAAGAATAATATGGAAATACTACACAAAATTTTGTCAAGACATAAATGCAAACAAGAAATCAGTTGACTCTATTGAAATTAGTTATGTACATAGATAAAAAAACGAAAAAATTCAAATATATCTAACAATATCATTTTAATTTGTCATTATTAACGACAATATTTGAGACGAACAAGTTAAATTGTGATTCTTAAAACAAACATTTCAAATTCTGTAATTTCTTATTTTTCCTTTATTATATTTTTGTTTTTAATAATTATATTTATTTAAACTGGTTTTCAATTTCGAATATTTATTATATAATTTTGTAGCTTTTTTAATCAATTTTGTAATAAAAACAAAAACTGTTTAAGTTATAAAACATATAGTAAACATTAATTCTGCTTGATCTTAGAAAGATTATCACAAAATAATCTAGTAAACATTTCTATTAAAAATCACCCACAGAAACTTGACAACTCTGCGCTGCTCTGAGCAATTGCCAACTGCAAAAAATTGAGTGCAAATGCTTTTGGTGCTGACATTTAACTTACTCAGCAGCGTATGAGTTTATTTCTGATACCACGCACTGATTTGAAATTATTAATGAAATGTTAAATCATTTAATGAATTTGATGTTGAATCAAATAAGTGAAACACACAGAAGAAATTACAATTTCAATTTATTTTTTAATACAAATAGAATAAATACATTGCACTCAAATTTATTTATTCCAAATCTTATTAAACATTTTCAGCTGCATAATGATTAATTTGAATATTATAATTAAATCAGTTCATCAATTGCATATTGTATAGGGTACATTGCAGTCTTGCAACATATTGTTTAAGTTGATGTTATTGTTGTTGTTGTTGCTGCGTTTGCACGAGGCACGTGGCACAAAATGTAAACAAGCCGCAGAAGTGAAGCGCGTAAGAAAACGAAGATGGGAGACAATGTTTGAAGTGCTTTATGTTAATGCAACGAGTGCTGCTAAGTTATACAATTGAAATTGAATTCAAATTTATATATAATTTAGAAATACATTTTTGAATAAAATGAATTGTAAATTAGCGAATTGATTTATGATTACATTTGATGTTCATTTAGGAAAGACATATTATTATATTATTATTTAATATTAATATTAGAATTATAAAATAGTTAAAGCCAAATTCATTGTATTGTTAAGATTAATATTATTATTATTTAGTAGTTAAAGCAAGCCAAATTTATTTATTATTAATTGCGATTATTTTTTAAACTAGTTTTCAATGATTTTTAGACACACATTAAGACACAAGTTGGGGCACTTTTTATGATTTAATCTGGTGTTCTATTTATATAGAAATTAGGAGAAAAGTTTGATTAAATTTAGTATTTTATTTAGTTCGAAATGAGGAGAAAAATTTTATGAAATTTGGTGTTATATTTATATAGAAATTAGGAGAAAATTTTGATTAAATGTGGTGTTTTATATAGTTCGATATTAAGAGAAAAAGTTGATAAATTTTGGTGTTATATTTAAAGAGAATCTTTTTTTATTTAATAGTTGAAATTATTGTGGGTAAAATGTATTATTTAATAGTTTCGTCTATTACATTACTTTTCTGTTTATACCCGCTACCCATAGGGTAGAAGGGTATTATAACTTTGTGCCAACAGGAAATGTATGTAACAGGTAGAACGAGGCATCTCCGACCCTATAAAGTATATATATTCTTGAACAGCGTCAACAGCCGAGACGATATAGCCATGTCCGTCTGTCCGTCTGTCAGTCTGTCCGTCCGTCCGTATGAAACACTGGATCTCAGAGACTATAAGAGATAGAGCTATAATTCTTTTTCGACAGCATTTGTTATGTTTGCACGCAGATCAAGTTTGTTTCAAATTTTTGCCACGCCCATTTCCGCCCCCGCAAATCAAAAAATCGAATAACAAGCGTAATTTTAAAGCTAGAGTTACGAATTTTGGTATATACAATAATTACTGTAGTAGTTATGATTCCTGAAAATTTTGTTGCGAAAGAAATACTTTTGTATGGGCAAAAACGCCTACTTACTAGGGCTTTTAGTTGTTTTGGGCGACAATCTGGTACATTGTGCCGTCTGTGGTATATTTTGAATGGTGTGTTGTATCGATATACCAAACATACCATTTGGTATATTTTTTTAGTATTTTCGGTATATTTTGAAAATGATACCGCAATATTTTGCCTTTATTAAAAGTGGGTAGCGGGTATCTTACAGTCGAGCACACTCGACTGTAACTTTCTTACTTGTTTATTTAATAATTTCATTTATTACTTTATTTTTTCTGTTTTTTATTCAATAGTTGTGTTATTTATATATGATATTATAATGTATTATTTAATAGTTTCGTTTATTACATTATTTTTCTGTAGCATTTTGTGTTGCAAGTCCTTGGCTTACTTTTGCTGTCAGGGCAACTAAATATTCCCCCTTTTCGCCTAGGCTAACTATTGATAGCAAACGGAACTAGCCGACCTCATGTGCGTTGCAACAGCAGCAGCAGCCCCCAATCGAGCCATGCAACACCACCTTGCCACACACACACTCTTTAGCCTCTAGCCTATGCCACGCACTATGTGTGTGTGTGTGTGTGTGTGTGTGTGTGGCGGTCGGCCTACATCTCATGTTTGTATGTAGTCCTGTTTCTGGAGTGAAACTTGCTTAACTGGTTTTCGTTTCAGTTTGGTTTACTTTGCTTCGAAATGGGAATGGGAAAGGGAACGATGCCCCGTGTGTGTGTGTGTGTGTGTGTGTGTGTGTGAGGAAAACCATTTAAAATTGCTGCAAAAAAGCAACAAAAAGTTCTAGCTGAAAGTCGCGAGTCCTTCGCGTTTGGGGGATGGCGGCCAAAAGGGGATGGCAAGCAGTCCAGGACTCGCCTCGACTCGATTCGCATTGCGTTGCGTTGCTTTAAATTAAAACGCGCATGTTGCACACATTAATTGTCAGGAAGTAAATACGAGCCCAATAACAACAACAACAACAACAACAACAATGCAAGGCGAACGTTGGCCAAAGCTTTTTCTAATCATTAACACTGCCTCACACACACACACACACACACACTCACACACACGCACATACACATCGCATGTGTGTTTGCTTGAAAATTAGAAATGCCCATCAGAGAAATACGCGACGTATGTGGCCCCCACATGAGCCACGCCCCCTCATCGTTGCTGTCGCTGTCTCGTAATGTTGGAAAAGGTCGCATTGGCAGCGGCCGTTTTGTGTGTAAGGATAATGCTGATGATGGTCTGCTCTTGCTCTTGCTCTACTCCTGAGCTCTGAGCTCACGCACACAAACTGCGGATAGCTGGTGGATAGCTGTGTGTGTGTGTTGTGTGTGTGTGTGTGCCAGCAGCAGCTTGCAGCACATGTGGAAACAAGCGCGCACAGCACACTGATCAACTGTCTTTAGTTTCGACCACGAAATTCATTTCAGATATTGCTGCAATGTGTGTTACAAGAGAGTGGATTGCAAACAAATAAATAATTTTGTATTATTTTTTAATAATAATTAATAAAATATATTAGTATTTGAACACAGTTCAATCACAAAATATATCACAAAATATATAAGAAAAGTTGCATTAATATTTCAGCAAAGTGCCTCTTAAAAGTGAAATTAAATTGAAATTCAAGTTGAAGTTGAAATATTTTTTGTGGCGCCTCTGTATAAATAACTATAATTCTTAGTATTATTTTTTTATTATTATTATTTATTATTTTTATTTTTATTATTATTATTATTATTATTATTATTATTATTATTATTATTATTATTATTATTATTATTATTATTATTATTATTATTATTATTATTATTATTATTATTATTATTATTATTATTATTATTATTATTATTATTATTATTATTATTATTATTATTATTATTATTATTATTATTATTATTATTATTATTATTATTATTATTATTATTATTATTATTATTATTATTATTTTATTATTTTATTATTAATTTTATTATTATTATTATTACCAAATTTTCAGAAATAAAAAGCGAGTATCAAAGTTCCTTCTTATTTATTTCAGTTTTTTATGGTATTTATATATACATAATTATATATACAGTATAATCCGGTTATAACGACGTCGCTTATGACTTGGTGGGTCCCCATACAAATTAAATTGATTAAAAAATAAATGAGTTGTATTTTAAAATCCTATGGCAACCATAAAATAAACAAAATTTTATTTTTCTCCTTTTGGTTTGTGGGACTTTCGAATATAACAACTGTATCTTGTCTACTGTCTACTTCTACTGTACATATGTATATTTGTATATACTATATATGGGATGTATTCTTTAAGACAGGAATATTTTTGATGTTTGATAATAGTGTTAAGCTAAGTAAATGGCATTTCATAACTTAACATTTGAATAGTTAAGTATTACATTATTCAACATTCTTTGAAATATTGAAATATTATATGTATTTAAATATTGTACACAAAGTAAAAACAAATTCTATTCATATTAAAGAAAAAGCTGGAATAGTTTAAATTTCTCTGCTTATTGAATTCTAATGTGATATTAAATTAATACTTTAAAGTACGAAACGGCTTAAAAACTTTGTCGAGTCAGCACAATTTGCTTAATTTCAATGATTAGTATTAGTTAGTATCGACTGATTTCTTTTATATATTTAAATTGTATATAAATTACTAATATAAATATAAAAATCAGTGGTGACAATTTAATATATAAAATTTAGCAATTTTTCTAAGACTTTTAATGATGAAACAAATATGCTAAAATCACACACAGTAAAATTTGTATTGCATGAAGGATTTTCAAGTTGTTGCACTTGCAAATGCGAACAGGTGAAACTTGGTTTGATGAAATGCGGTTCCACTGTGCAGGACTTGTTTAAAAATAATACATGTGTGGATATGTATGAATAGAAAATAAAGAACAATCAATTTAAATAGAGTTGTGTGTTCGGCACTTGCATAGTTAAGTACAGTCTCGCTTTGCTCTCGCTCTCGCACGCACACTAGCACACACACACACACACACACATACACACACATAGTTATACTCGTATTCAGAGTCACATTCACATTCACATTCACATTCATAGTCAGCGACTCATTCCAGCAAACAAAACTCGAACTCACCTCCAATCAAAACTATCGCTGAGGCTCCCAGCGGGCACAATGAACAGTGCTTGTGTGTGTGTGTGTGAGAGAGAGAGGGGGAGGGGAAGGAGAAGGGGAGAAGGGGAGGTTGTGCAAGCAACTTTAGCAATCCGCAATGTTTCAAGTCGAAACGCAGCTGCAAACTAATGTGGCGAATGGCGTTGACTATGCGATAGTTTTCTCAATAGTTTAAAATCCATTTTATATGCAAAACTACAACACGCACACACACTAATACACACACATACAGTACATATTTATATATATGTATGTATGCATATGTGAACTACTCTCAACTGTGCCTGAGTCGAAGCTTTTGAGTTGTATATAATTTGAGCGGCGTTTTGTATTCTCTAACTATATGTATAAATTTGCCAACTATGGCGATATATCTACATATACATAAGTAAATGAGCACGAGTGTATGTGTGTGCGAGTGTGTGTGTGTGTGTGTGTGTGTGTTTAAGCAGTGAAATGTTTCTTGTATATTATGTAAAATGTTGCAGCGAACATTTTGTTCGGTGGATGGTTGCCCGTTGCTCATTGCTGTTGCTACTGTTGGCTATGTTGTTGCTGTTGTTGTTTATGATAATGAGTATTTCGCTCATGTGGGCCACACTCACACATACAAACACACACACGCATTCATTAATATAGCCATCTCGCTTCATTTGCCCCCCAACCGCCAAGCGACGTGGCCTCATGTGGGTGTTTTTTTGGGTGGTTTTTCTCATTTCTAGAACTGTGATGCGCAGCTCGAAGGCTCGAAGGCTCGAAGGCTCGCAGCTCAACCCGTTTCTGTTGATAATGATGGTAAATTTATGTATTTTTGGTGTAGAAATGAAACCTGATTTTGAGTGAAAATTGCCTTTTGAAAAACCGGAAAGCGTTTGAGGAAACGAGGAAATGAGGAAATCGAAATGAGCAAAATGTGAGTGAGCGCCAACCCTTGACCAAGTGACCAAGCTGGCCAGCAACAACAAAACGGGGGTTGACCTTAAATTTCGAGCTCCCCAGCTGACCACAGGTCTCCCCCCCCCTTTTCCCCTCTTTCCCACACTTTAATCACTCACAAGCAAAAAAAAGCTAAATTTATTTGCTGTCTTCGCGCGAAACTGACCAAAAACCAAAAAAGAAAAAAAAACAAAAGTCTAGTCTCTCTTAGCTCGGGACTCGCACACACTTATTATTGAGCTGAGCATTTCCGTTTCCGGGGCGCGCGCGCGCACTCACACCAATACACATGTAAATTTATCGTCGCTTTTAATTGTTGCATAAATCTGTAAACACACACGTAGTAAAAGCAGTTCGCTCAAATCCCATTTTTGCGCTCAAACTCAATTTCCCTTTTGAGTTATTTAAAACCAAAACAGACATGCGAGTATGTCTATGTCTGTGTGTGTGTGTGTAGGCGTACATGCCACACACACACACACACACATACGACGGCGTCGTGTCGCTGCTTTGAAAATTTGAAAAGTTTTTTGTGTGAAAATTTCGAAAATTTTCACGAAGCATTTTCATTCCGTGTGCGTTGTTATCATTTGCAATTGTGCTGTTAACCGGTTCAAAGCGCACGCACGCAGCAAACAGCGCCACAGCAATAGCAACAGCAACAACAGCAACAACAACAACAACAACAAGAGTAGAGCAACATTTAATATACGTACTTTTTGTTTTGAGGGGCAACACATCGTGTTTTTCGTGTGCTTCGTCTTTTGCGTTCGTATTTGGCATTCGGCTCTCGGTGCACTCAAAAAAAAAGGCGGCTTCGTTTCCATTTGCCGAATGCACTTGGAGTCAACACTTGGGGGCAGCATTGGCCGCATTGCCATCGTCAACATCGTGAACATCGTGAACATCGTGAACATCGGCATCGTCAACATCGGCAACATCGGCAACATCAAGCAGCATCTGCAGCAGCTGAAGCTCCATGTGTCACTTTGCATTCTGACCACTAACTCGCCGGCCGCGTTTCCGTTCCGCTCCGGGCTTTTTTCGTATCAATCGTTCTCGTTCTCGTTTTGCGTCGTCGTCGTCATCGTCGTTATCGTCGTCGTCGTTGTCTTTGCAACGCAGCAAGCAAACGCGGTTTATTATCAATTGAATTGCCACAAAAATACAAAAATACAAAAATAATCATCTTTCTTTTTTTTTCCTGAATATACAACAAAGTTCTATCTGTATCTGAAAACAAGGCAAAAAATTGTGTGTGATTTTTTCTGTTCGTGTCACAACAACAAAAAGTTGGCTTAAATGTCGCCTATGGCTTGCATCAAGTGCGGCTTCTGATCAGCCGCAAAGAAAAGAAATTCCCAAAGGCAACTACTTCAAAGTGGCAATCACAACTTGTTCGCAATATAAACAAACATCTTGATATAACTGTGCAACAATCTTGAAGCCCATCATTGGCCACAGCTGCAGCTGAATACTTTCACCTAGGGTAAGTCAAAGATGTAAAAGATTTCCTTTAAAAATTAACAACTAATTGATCAAATTGAGGTGAAAATGTCGACTCAATTCTAGTGCAAAATAATGTGAAATATTTCTTAAGAAATTTACTTCAACTTTATTTAGAAATAATATAATAAGGGAAGAAAACTTAGATTGTGTAATGAAACTTATTATAAAAAAGTTATAGTGAAAAAACATAGATTGTTCTTTATGAAGAACGTTTCTTAAATATTATTTAGAGTTTCTGGTGTTTGGAGTTTAATAGTGAAACACAATCCAAGTTTATTTGCTATAGATTATTATAAAGAGAACATAGATTACGCTTTATGAAGAGTCAAGCTTTATTGAAAATTCCATCTATCATTATTTTATGATTTTCTTTAAATATTAGCATTATTTTTGTGTGTGGTTTTATGAGTTTTAGTTCTTTGATAAATAACCTTACTAAATTTATAATAATAATCAATTATGTATATATAATTTATATTTACATTAACATATATATAATTTATAATTTTAATATTATAAAAATTCAATTATCTATACTTGATTATTATTATCTTTATTTTGGTAAAGCATTTTATAGTTATTGCAATTTTAGTAAGGTTATTTGTATTCTTGAAAAATAAAAATTAATTTTACTATTAATAGTAATTATCTATTATTTATTTTCTAAACTTTTTTAAAAGCATTTACGTATATAATTTTTCTCTACTAATTGGTGATGTAAAACAAGATGTAATTTAGAAATATCAGATACAATTTAAACAAAAATTGAATAGCAAATAGGTAAATATTTCATATTAATTATAAATAAAATTGCAAAACTGTTTTTTTAACTAACTGAAATCAAGATAATTAGCAATCCATCAATTTGAAATGTTGTGTGAAATGTGTAATTCTCTGATCGAATTTCTCGCGTTCAAAAATTTATTGTAGTGAAAGAGTTTTAAAAATAAGTGCAGATTGATTTAAGAAACTTTTTACAGCAATGAAAATAGTTAAACACCAAAAAAACTGTTGACAAAACATTGATTTTTAATTGATGAATTGAAGTAATAAATATTGTATAAAGATTTGTGTTAACAAATAATATTTTATGGTGGCTAAATTTACCAATTTATGTATTCATTTATTTTGAAATCATTTCTTGCTCACATCAATTTTGCAGCATTTTAATTTCTTGCTTGACATCATTTATTATTTGTTTTTATTGTATGTATTTATATTCCACATTCAGAGATTGACATATGTTTGAAATAAATTTCAACATTTAATAACTCTGCAATATTGACAAAATAATTTTAGTAAATTTCAACATTTACAACATTTCTATGCATTATTGACAACAGCATTTTAGTAGCTAAATTGTAAATAATTGCAGAATTAGCTACGTTTTAAATGATATGAAAATTAGACTTTACAAAGCTGTTTCATTATCAACATTTTATAATTAATAAACTGCATTTTATATACTTGATTTATGGGTCAATCTAAGATCAATTTAACAATAAGTAGAATGCATTATTATATATTACTCAAAATACTGCCAATATAACTGGGGAAACCTTATAATTTGAACACTTTAGCTGTTGTTGATGGCAAAACAGTAAAACCGTAAAAAAAATTGTGAATACATTTTGTAAAATACTCAATGTCATGGCCAAGAGAAAAAATAACAAAGCGATTAACAACATGAGAATACCAATCGAAAAAAAATAGGAGGAAATTAATAATAAAAAAACAAACTACATGTTTTCAGGCCGAATAAGAACATTTAATGACCCACTTCACATGTCAAAATGCAAACACAAAATGAACGCGATGAACAATTTTTACTTAATGTAATTAATTAAAATTTAACGTATTCATTTCGGTCTGACAAATGGTCTATAACAACAACAACACCGACGAGCAATAAAAATAAACAGAAGGCAGAAAAAAAAAATGAATGAATGGAAATACGACAACAACAACAACAAGAACAGTATAATATGATACCTTCGAAAACTCATTGGTGAACCGCACTTATGCACCGCAAGTTCTACCGCGAAATTGATAATTCAACGGTTAACCCAACGGGCAACCAACTAAAAAATACAAAAAAAGAAACGACAACAACAACAACAACAGCAACAACCACAACAAACAAACCGCGTGAGAAAGCAAAAATAAAAAATAAAATACAAGAGCAAAAAAAAAAAAAAAATCGGGTGTAAAACGTTTAAATCAACTGTGTAGGCAGACGTCATGCGATATTTAAAAAAGCGACTGCAACAAACAAAAATAAATAATAAAAAAAAAACACATACAAATACAAATAAATATTGCACATACACTCGTAATCAAGAGAAGAGGGAAGAGGAGAGTGCAGCATCGAAACGAATCGAATCGAATCGAATCGAATTGAACTCGAAGCGAAAAAGGGGAAAATATATCAGAGCAGAGTTCACCACTCAAGTTGTTTGTTTTTGGTTTTTATTTCATTTTATTTTTATTTTATTTTGTTGTTGTTTTTTTTTTTGCTGACTGTTTTTTAATTTTGTATTTTGTGTATGGTATTTTTTTTTTTTTGAGGCGCATTGGGCGTAGCTCTTCTGGCTTTAGTTGTATTTGAAAGTGGTCAACCAACTCGTTGACCGCAAAAGAGCAAAAATAATAAAATAAAATAAACACAAATGTACGTATGCGAAAACACGTGTGTATGTGTGTGTGTGTGTGTGTGGTAAGGCAGTCAAATCAAAAACAAAACAAATTGCAACAACAATAACAATGCGAAGCGAAACGATTTTGCATTTTGAATTCCCGTTGCCGACGCTTAAATGTAGGCAACACTTTTTGCAACGTTAGTTGAACGGCTTAACAGATAATATTTAATTAAATTATATTTAATTTAAATTTATATTTATGGCCGCCTAATATTGGCCAATTATTGTCAAATAACACAAAATGCCAGCCTAAAATACATTATAACAAATAAATAACACATTTCTGTTTTTTTGTCCGAGCTTAACTGAATTCATTCTGCAATATTTACTCACACATATTGTTTGGGAATTAAAGTGAAGAATATATATATAGTATTTCTATTATTATAAAAATTCAATTTCAAAGTTTTCTATTATCGAATTACGATTTAAGTAAATTGAAAAGAGAAAAAAAGCATTCCTTGGGTATTAAAAAAACATTCTGAATAACAGAATTTTACATATATGTTATGTATATAAAAATATGTAAAATGCTTATAAATAGATTTTTCTATTTTTGTGACAATCTGTTTTAACATAAAAATGTATGTTATTGAATAACGATTTTATTGAATTGAAGTTGAAAGAAACCAAGTAAGAAAGTCGAGTATGCTCGACTGTGCGATACGCGCTACCCATATTATTATTATTATTCTTAAAATATACCAAACTAATATACCACAAAAATACTAAAATATACCAAAGATTACATTTGGTATACAGATATAGTAATACATTCAAAATGTACCAACTAAAATGAATATACCGCAAAAAAATACTGAAATGTGTGAAATGCTATTTTTGGTATATTGATATAGTACTACATTCAAAATATACCGCTTTCACCCAAAGCTACTAAGATTCGCAGTAAGTTGCCGTTTTTCCCCATACAAAAGTATTTCTTAAATAACTTTTTAAATGATCGCAACCGAATTTATAGGTATTAAATAGTGAAGTTGTTACTCTCTAGCTCTAGCTTCAAAATTTTGCTTGATTTTTGATTTTTTTACGTGCGAAAAATGTACAACAAACTTGATCTGAGTGTAAACATAAAAAGTGCTGTCGAAAAAAAAATGTATCTTTATCTTTATCTCTTACAAGTCTCTGGTGAACGTTTTGCAAAGTGTGAACGCGATTAAAGATAACAAATTTATTTTTCTATCTAAACTGAATTCATTTCATTTAAATTGTTAAATACTATTTTTTTTTCGCTTTAAATTGGTTGCAACTTTCTTAAATTAAACTGAAATATATCAAAGGTTTTTCTCTATTATTATTAAAATTATTTTCAATAAACAAATTACAGTTAAATATAAAAAAACGATTTGTTGGCTGTTTTATGAACATTATAATTAAATATTTTTCAGTTTTCTATACATATATAAAAAACATTTTCAAAAAAATTTTATTATTGAATTATGATTTTATTAAATTGGGGAAAACTTGCAACTTTAGATTTGCTTCTCTTTTAAATTGAAATTGAAACTATTTAATATTTTTTTCAAATTTTCAAACATTTCCATTATTGAATTACGATTTTATTAAATAAATAAAACAACATTTTTTCGGTGTTTAATGATGATTTTTTTTTGTTGTTTTTTTTTTGTTGCCTGTCATAATTAAAAGTCGCAAAAGTTGAATGGAGACCACGATAGATAGTGCATTGTGTATGGCAGGTTTTGATGGTTGAAGGATGATGCAGAGGATGTTTTATTGGGGGTTGCTTGCAATTATTTTGCATTGTATTATTATTGCTGTTGCTGTTGTTGTTGTTGCTGTTGTTGTTGCTGTCCTCTTCGTCTGGTTTGTTTTTGTGCGAATGCATCTTTTATCGATTTAAATTAAAAACGCATTGCTGCAAATTGTAAAAATTATCTGTGAGCCGTGTGTCTTTGTGAGAGGAGTCTGCTCATCATGTGTGCATTTGCATTTGTCTGTCCATATATACAACTGTGAGTGTGTGTGTGTGTGTGTGTGTGGGTGTGTGTGTGCCAGGAAACGCCAACACATTAAGTTGGTAGGCCATTGGACATCGGGATGGCTGGCTGGCTGGTTGCCTGTCGACTGTCGGTGGACTGTCGGTGGCTATTGCCGGCATGTCCATGCCCATGTCATTGGCCGGAGCAATGCGGAAAATCGCATTTTCTCATTTGGCTTCTGTCATGCAAAAATATCAAAAGCGCGTTGCGAAAATCTCGTTTATTTTTCACACGCATTTCTGACATTCTCCGCAACAGAAACAGACACAGTAGACACTGGACAATTGGACAACAGGACATCAGACAGTGGACAGCGGAAAGTAGACACATCCTTTTGCACACACACACACTCGCTCTCACATATATTTTCTCCCAAACGCACTTCGCACGCAATGAGCCCAATTCCCGAGACGGCGACCCAAACTCAAATCGAATCTGAATCTGACCAGAGAATTCTTAAATAGCCAAGGCAAAATTGGCTTAAAGCTTTTTTATTAAATACACATGAAAATGCTCAAATCATTTCTTAAATAATATATTTTTGAACGTGAGGAACATGAAATTATCCAAATTTAATTGAACACAGAAACGCAATTTCTTAAATGAAATGTTGACATCATTTTGTTGGCTGTTGAGCAAAGGAAAAATAGATGTATTTCAAAAATATTCACTTTCCATAATTTTGCAATAATTTCATGGAATCTACAATATAAATTTCGTTTAAAAAATAACTAAGTAAATTTGTTTAATGTTTAGAAAAGTATTTACATATTTTAAAAAATTTTAATTGGCACAAAGTACTAAAGTAATAAAAATGTTTTATATATTGACTGCCAAGCTACATTAGAATTTCAATTTGCTAGAAAATTTAATTATTTTGATGTTCAATATTGTGAATTTGATCAATTGAAAATATTTCACTTAAATATAAAAAAGTGATTTATTCCCCCAACAATTGGCCAGAAATGAAGCCACAGATAACGAAACTTTGTGATATAATTTTCACATTTTATTGTCGTTTACTGTAATAATAATACATACAGTAATGTTTAAAAGTATTTTGTGCATTAGGAGACAGCATCTTCAAATATTTATCAATGTAAAATAATATATTAACTTATATGTGGTCTTAACAACAATTTGATATAATCATTTCATATATTATAGCTTTATTAATGCAAAAACTCTTTTGATATGATGTAGTTAAAACAGAAACTTAATATTATAAATTTACATAATATAAATTTATTTTTTTAAGTTTTAAAGCATTTGAAAACCCTTTTTTGGTATTAGGTGATAGAAATGTAAAATTCGGATAATTATTTGAAATGAATATTAAAAACGAGTTTGCGTTATTTTACGATTGATTTCCAAATATTATAGATGTGATGTATTAAGACAGCTTTAGAAAGTGTTCAAGTGTTGAGATAATAATTTGAAGTATTCCAGATTTAAACAAATATTTGATATAATAATTTCAGATACAAGAGATTGATTAATGCAATGCTAAAAGGAATTGGAGGATTCTGTAACCTAAAAGAATATTTTAGCTTTCAAGTGATTGAAACATAAACTTAGGATAATAAGTTCAAATATTATAAAGGAAAGATTGAGAAAAATAAAGTTAAAGAGTGCTTCCAGCATTTGGGGATAATTATCATTTTAAAATCAAATTTAAATATGAAGTGATTGAAATGGAAACTTTAGTTAATTCTTTCAAATATTGTAAATCATTTCGTAGTTCAATTAATTAATGTTAAAAAGTGTTTTCGGCATTGAGCGATTTAAGCCAAAATGTAGTGTGATTGTTACAAATATTATAGATTTTTTGAAGTAATGTTCACATGTTAAAATGATGCAGTCGAGTGTGCTCGACTGAGAGATACCCGCTATCCAATAAGAGCAAAATAGTGCGGTATTCATTTTGAAATACCAATTTAATATACAACAAAATACTACAAATATACCAAAGGCTATATTTGGTTTATTAATATACACAGTACAACATTGAAATTATACCATCGACTGCAAAATATACCAGATTGTCAGCCAAAAGAATTAAGATTAATAGCAAGTGCGCAATTTTAAAAAGTATTTGTTTAATAACTACAACAATTTTTGTTTGATCGTTACAGAATTTTCAGGAATCATAAAAACTATAGTTATTATTATATTTATTACAATTAAAACAATTTTTGATATAAAGTGATTTAAACAGAAACTTTCGACAATCATATGAAATATTATAGATTATTTTATAGTTCATTAAATAAATGTTTAAAAATGTGTTTAAGGCATATATTTGGTAGAAAAATCGATGGAAAAAAACCATTTCAACTATTAAATGATTGAAATAGAAACTTTCGACATTCATATGAGATATTATAGATTATAGTTAATTTAATAAAAAGTGTGTTTAGTGTGTTTTCAGAAGCTTGGGAAAATTATTAATGTAGAACTTGAGACAATCATGTTAAATTATTATAGTTTCATTTAATTAATGTTAAAAATGTGTTTTTAGGTATTTTTGTGATAATTGCAAATATGTATAGAGAGAGGGCAGAGAGAGAGAGAGAGAGAGAGAGAGAGAGAGAGAGAGAGAGAGAGAGAGAGAGAGAGAGAGAGACTTTTATGAACTTTGGTTATGTGCAGTTAATGTGCATTGGGTCTTAATGAGCCGCCCTCTCGGTCTGTGAAGAATATTGAATACCGCAGCGCACACAGACGGACACAAAGTGGCATAAATATATACGTATGTGTGTGTGTGTGTGTGTGAAAGCAACAGCAACACACAATTAATAAGAATTACAAGTTGTATGGCACACACATGGACATGGGCTCTGGTCTGGCATTCTGTTGCATGGTTGCATGGTTGCATGTTGCCGCTGTCGTTGCCGTTGCTGTTGCCGTTGCACGGCGTGGGCAGCCACCAGCAGCAGCCAGCAGCAGCCGCACAAGTGCTAATGACTTAATAAATCATCGCCTGCGACAAAGAAATATATACGTTTGGGTGTCCTGGCCACGGCTGCCGCTGTTGCTGCTGTTGCTGTTGCTGGTGACCGCAGCCAGGACGAGCGGCCAAAATGCATAATTCAATGAAAATCCGCAAATTCCTTTAATCCTCAATATTCATTAAAATATGCCTACTGGCAGCGTCAGCAAGCGCTGTGATTCGTACTCGGCGCTTCCGCTGCTGCTGCGCTTTTTGTGCAGGCTTCAATTAAAAGCATGCCACGCCCCCATACACACACATACACACACTAGCCTCTTTTGGCCATCGTGTAGTTTATTAAGCGCTTCAAAGAATTCTGCCGTCGCCGTCGCCGTCGCTGTTGGTCATGTATACAGGTCATTACATCTTTATGTGCTTAAGCACATAATGTATAAAGCTTATATATATTGCAAAATATATACAACACACACACACACACATATACAGAGGAAAGGCTTAATCATCAACTTAAATGTGTTGTGCGGAAAGGATTTAATGCGCATTCGTGTCTCGTTGCATATATCGCGGCAAACTGCTTTTAATGCCTGCCACTAACGCTCTGGGTTCTGTGTTCTGTGTTCTCTGCTCTGTGCTCTGTGCTGTGTTGTGTGTGTTGCAACTTTGCCCAACTGCAGCCCATTTGCACGTTACAAAAATTAATTCGATTTGCTGCCTCGGCGGTCATTTTAATCGCTCGCCGTGCGGCGCATTTAATGAAACGTTGCCCGCCAACGCATCGCCATCGGATAACTACTCTAGTATGTAGTCTGTTTGGAGACAGTCGACAGTCGACAGCAGACAGAGCGCCCAGAAATGCAATTAAAAATGTGAAAACGTGAGCAAAAAGCATAATGAGCTCTCGAGCAACACTTCATTAACGCATTTTCTTTGCCCCAAACTAAATACGGTGGGGGGAAAATCAGCGAATCAGGCAATCAGATTGTTCTCCTCCTTTCTCTGTCAACAATATTCTGCCATACCAAAGAACGAACAAAAAGGAAAAAAAAGAAAACACACCCAGCGCAACCGCAAACAGATCAGCTCTCTCTGTCCCCTTAAACCTTAACCGATAACTGCCACGATTTTCAGCGCAGTCGTCCGCATCATGGCCCATTGATAGGCGACAAAATGTTAACAAGCTGTTAAAAAAAAATAATAAAATAAAACACACGCGCAGAGAACAACAACAAATTCCCAAACTGGTCAGTAAAGCGGCAATAACAAAAATCACACATAAAAGATAAGAGACTCTCATTGGCAACAACTATGAGACCGACAAATACTCTAAACAGTTGACAACGGAAAATGAATGCAACTTTTGAGATGATATCAAAGATCAACTAAGAAACAATGTATTAAATTATTGAAACTTGTTTGCTTTGCTAAGATACCATTTGAAGTAAATCTTTGAAGTTTGCAATTTTGTGACTGTTTCGATATTTCATATCTTTTTAACATACACTATCATAGATAGAAGGTCTCATTAAAACATCTTTCAATATCCAACTTTTTGGGGCAATAAATAAAGAATACAAAATTTCAAATCTTTAAATATTAACTTAAATTTTCTGCTCTTTCTTATTACCGTCGAAATGCAGCGATCTTATAAATATATTTAAAAAAAAATATATTATTTTTATATGTAGTGAATTATGGTTATGCAAAAGATCTATAAATTTGTAAAGTGATAAAATCAAACACAAAATATTTAATTCGAAATATTTTCTTCTACAATAGATGATTTATTTACTTGAATTTTTTGATTTGTTTATTTAGTAAATTAAATTGCGAAAGGTTTTTTATTTTTTGCTGTTAATCTTGGTGCAACTTTTCACAATATTCAAAATATAGATCATGATAGCAGAACTTGTATTTTATTTGTAATTTGTTGAATCTAAATTTAAAATTAAGTCTGTTGTTTTGTTTTTGCTAATACTGTGATTACTTTATAATTATTTCTTGTTATTAATATTCACTATTAAGAAAGTTTTCTAATATTTGTTTAATAGTAATATAATGTATAGTAGTAATACAGTTAATATTAAATATTACTTTTCAGGTTTCTTTATGATGGCTTAATCTAAATTTAATTTTTTTAAATTTGTTGATTGAAACAGACTTTAATACTTTTTTCTTGAATAAAATTGCAATCAGTTTTCTTTTGTAATAGTTGGTATATTACTATTATTAAGTGTATTATATTCTTTAGTATATTATTGTATACTTTTTATATTTAGGAGATTAAGAATAATGAGTTAGTTTTCTTCTCAGTTTGAATTTGATTTGTTGTATAAAATCTTGAATTTGTTTGCTAAGTATTTTGGGCTAATATTAAATTGTAATTAAATTGTTTAGCTACACGTTGCTTGAGTGAAAAAGACACCACACAAATAAGTGAATACCTTGATTAAAAGTGCCAGTAGCGTCTTAAGTTTCGACTGCGAATTCGTTTTCGTTCAGAACTCATTTGAAACAAGACAAATTGACGTGTCCATTCGGTTTATGTTGAGGCAGAGAACCGATTGATGGCAGCGTATAAACAGTCAACTGAAGCAACTACTTGACCAGCGTCATAAATTTACATGCTGGCCAAACAAACAGGCCGACAAATAAAAAAGCGAAACGACGAAACGAAAAACGACAACAACAACAACAGCAGAGAGGCAACAAAAAGGCAACAAACAACAACATGAATCAACAACCAGAAACAGGAACCAGGAACAGCTTCTGTGGGCCGCGATTGCTGATGGCTGATGGTCGATGTTGTTGCTGTTGTTGTTGTTGCTGTTGCTGTTGCTGGTGTTGTCGACAGCGCTGGAAGCCAGCGCCGTTCGTGGCCTCAATGTTGGCCTCAAAATGCAAAACCTTAAAAAGGAACAAGAAGGCGCTCAAGCCAACCCCCTTGGGAAGAGGCGAGGAGAGGAGGAGAGAGACCAGAGGCAGACCGTGAGCCTTTTTGCATGCGAGCATTGTCAACAAGTTTGACTGCAATGAACACGTTAACTGTGTTGTGTTGCACACAAAAAGCAAAAAGGTGCCAGGACATGAGGCAGACTTTATCCTGTTGCGTATATCCTGCATGAGCTTGCATTTTTCCTTGGCTGTTTTTTTTTGCTTTTTGCTTTTTGTGTTGTGTTGTGTTGTTGGTTTGCTGGTTCGCTTTTGCAATGCATTGCGTTTTTCTTTTCATTTCGCGTATTTTTGTTTCTTCTTCTTTTTGCTGCCGTGTTTTATTGATTTTTCGTGTTCGCTTTTTTGTGCTGCGCTTTTCGCACATTACGCATACGCGACGTGTGTGCAACGGAAACCAGGCAACTGACCAAACGCGTCCTGTGTCTGCCTGCTGCTTGCTGCCTGCTTGCTGGCTTGTTTGTGCAGCTCTGCGTTTGTACAGCTGTCAGCCCCTCGTTTGCACTCACACACACTGAGGCTGAGGCTGAGGCTGAGCAGGAGAGAAAGAGAGAAGCAATTGCCCGCCCGCTTCGTTTATTGTTATAGCCACCAAATGATGGGCACGCGTGTTTTCCAGAGTGTTTATTATGGCCATGGCCATGGCCTCAGCCACACGCTTACTCTTACTCCTGCATTCTGCATACTGTGCATTTGTCTCTCACTCACGTTTTGAGTTGCATTCGCTCTACTTCATTTTTTTTCGTTTTTCGTTTTTTTGTCGCTGGTTTTTGTGTCTTGTTTTTGACTTTTTACAATGTCCGCCAAACAACTCACCTGCCACACATTGCTCACTCGCCTCCGCTCCATTCATTAAGGCAGTTCATGCGGGATGCGTGTGTGAAAGTTTCGCTGGCATTTCCATAGATACCCTGTGACCAGCCAGAAAGTGGTTTAACCGAATTGTGAAAGCGTTAATTGAATATCAATATCGTTGTTGGCCATAAAACAGAGAGTTCGATAAACCGAACACATTCAGTTGGAATATTTTGAAGTGCAACTACAGCATATCTCGCAGTCGTGTACACTCGAATTGTGAAAGCATTAATTGAATATCAATATCGTTGTTTAAGTTGCTGGCCATAGTTTCGATAAACCTAATTAAGTTCACATTCAGTTGGAATATTTTCAAGTGCAACTACAGCATATCTCGCAGTCGTGTACACTCGACTGTTGCTGCTGCACTCTTTCGCACTTGCCTTTTGTTAGCTCTTTTGTTGGTGGCAACCACATATTTGGTTGCTGATTTTTGGTTTCGTAATTTTTTGTACCCACAGCCCAACAACAGAGTGTCGCCCCATCTTGTTGTTGTTGCCGTTGTTGTTGTTGTTGTTGTTATTGCACTTGTTTGCTGTTGTTCTTGTTCTCGCTGTGTCAGTGTCTGTGTCTGTGTGTCTGTGTGTGTGTGTGTGTTTGGCGGTTTTCCCATTATTATATTTCTTTTTTTGTTGCGCTGCTGTGTCTACAAATTATAAACGTGTTCAGCATGCTGAGCTTGGCTCGCTGTTGGCGCCAACTTTTTTTTTATATCTGTTTTTTTTTTTGGTTTCATCTTATAGTAGGCACATTTTATTGCACATGCAATTTGTATGCACTTAATTCGCCACTAAATGCTTTTAATTGATTAGGCAAGTCAGTTGCTAATGCTCAATGGATACTTTCTATGAAGTACACGCATTTCATATACAATAATAAATACAGTTTTTCTGATTCCTGACAATTGTAGAAGATATTTCTGAAATAGCCTACTTATTATGGATCTTAGTTATTTTGGTTGACAATCTGGTATATTTTGTACTATATTCGAATAGCAATATTTAGTATCAACATATCAAAAATACCTGTTGGTATATTTTAGTATTTTGGGGTATATTAATCTGGTATATTTTTCACATGTAATACTACAACTTTTAGTATTTTTCGGCATAGTATCAATATATCAAATATTGCTGTTGGTATATTTTAGTATTTTTGAGATACATCTATCTGGAATATTTTTCACATGTAATAATACTACCACAGTTGTTAGTATTTTACGGCATATCGATTCGGTATATTTTGAATGTGGCACTCTACAAATATACCAAATATAGCATTTGGTGTATTACAGTATTTTGTGGTATATTTCTTTGGTATATTTTAAACAGAATACCGCACAATCGACAGTAGCTTTTATACTTGATGACAATTAAATGGCCAAATTTCAAAACAAAGTATTAAAATTGCTGTTATTTTAAGTTGATAAGAAATTTTAAACATGAAGCATGTGAATCTTCATTTATGATAATAAAATCTTCACTTTACGTTACTTTTTCTCTTGTTCTAAATTTCAACGTAATACACAAAACTTAACTTACTAGCAATTATAATTGAACTTTCTTAACTGAACTTTCTTAAGTTTTTCAATATTTTATGAATTGTTTACTATTATTTTTTGCAAGTACTTCAGCATATACAATTTGTTCTTGCTTAAAATTAATGAAATTTGTTGATTCTCTCTACGTTTGATATAACAATTTAAAATTTGTTAGATAAAGTATTCAAACTCCAACTAGTTTGTTAATTATTGGTTATTAAAAGAACCATTTTTAAATATACTCGGCTTTGTTTTCAGTATACTTTTAAGCGAGTGAAAAAATGCAGTAAAAAACGGTGGAAATTAATTTGGCTTTCATCTATAAAATTTCAGCAAAATATTTCAAATAATATTTCATCCATAACTTAACATTTTACCAAATTATTTCTTTATATTATGTTGATGAATATTGTCCATTAGTATTATAATTAGTATTAAAGAATTGTGGTGATTTCATTGATTTGCTAATTATAAATTATTATTCTAGAAACACTTTGATTTTCAATACAATTTAAAAATAATTTATGAATATAAAAATATTGTTTAAGAATCAATTTGTTGTATAACTTCCATGCGCAAGGTGTGATTTGTTTTACTTTGATTTGATTTTAATTTCTACAAATTTTGTAAACTATTTTTTATGAAGCAGTTTGTTCATGAATTCTATCATATATTTAGATTTGTGGAATATAATTTTTAAATTAAGACATTTTAACATTTAATTTTTAATTTTAATACAATTTTAATTAAAAATATTATTTGTTAATACTAGCAATATTGCTTAAGAAGCAATTGCTATCTGACAAATGTGATGTGCCTTGCTTTGTTTTCATTTTAATTTAATTTTAATTTTCAAAAATGATTTTTTTTAATTTCATACATATATTTTTATGAAGCAATTTTCTGTAATTGTGAGAAATCTGAGCGTCTGGTTGAAGTTCCAAATTCCATTGCATTTAAAACTTTGACTGCAATATTTGGACATTGGTCAATTTAAAATGGCAACAGAGCAAGAGTTAATCCAAAAATACAAAATACGATATGCCTTTATTTGCTCTAGCTCTCTCAAAAATAAAGGAATGCAAAATGTGCACGCAAGCTGCATGTCCGAGTATCTGAGAGTAAAACTGTTGCATTTGCAATTTGTGGCAGGCGTAAAGAAAAATATTTCGTTTGCACCTTTCGATGCATCGGTTTTGTTGCTGCTGCTGTGCCTAAAAATCGACAAAATATTTACAACAAGAGCAGCAACTGCAACTGCAACATCAGCAACAACAACAACAACAGCAACAACAACAGCAACAGCAACAATGGCATTGGCATTGGCAAAGCCAAAGGCTTTTTAGGTCTACCAATATTATTCCACACAACTTCAAACCCACAAAACGTTGGTTAGTTTTTGGTAATAACTTCAAATCTGCACTTGCCACTTTGCTGCAACAATAAAAGCAACAGCAACAGCAACAGCAAAAAGTGTAAGCACACACACACACACACACACATGCACACAAATTCGATGCCATTTGTATGTGTGTGTGTGTGTGTGAGGGTGTAAAAATAATTTAACTAAAAATTGCACACAAAAATGTTGGCACCGGTTTTCGTGCTCGAACAGTGCACCGCACCGCACCACACACCGCACTCCCCCCCTCGCTTCTCTTCCCTTGTTGTTTATTTAGTGATTTTTGTGTGTTGTGCTGTGTTGTTGCCAGCCTGTTGGGCTTCCATTCTGGGGCCCACACACACCGCAAAATGCTGTGGGCGGCATTTGTGGCACAGTTGGTGATGCAAGGGCAACAACAAAAAAAAAAAGAAAAGCGGGGAGGTGGAGGCGGAGGCAACTGCGTGATTTGCAAATACGAAACGAAATGCAGCACAAAACATACGCAAAATAATAAAATCACTGCCGCAAAAATATATAACGAGGCAGCAACAACAACAACAGAAAACCATCCCCAAAAAGTAAAACCGAAATAGAAAACAACAAAAACAGAAATAGAAATAAAAATACAGAAAGTAAAACGAGAGTCCAGCATAAAACTGACCACACACACACATACACATAGAGAGATGCATGTAATGCATTTTGGTGGTCGCATGCGACGGGGGCGGAGTCGAAACACACACACACACACACACGAACACACAGACGAACACACACACACACGTACGAAGAACGAGCGCCAACGGAGTCGAGTGAGAAACACGAGTGAGAATTGTGCGAGAAACGGGCTCCAACGGTGCTTTTTTGCAACCCTTGACTTGGCAGCCAACACTCAGCGTGTGAGCGAGCGAGTGAGCGAGAGCAGGAGTGAGTGAGAGCGAGAGGGAGAGGGAGCAGGAGGAGGAGTTGGGGGTCTGCGTAATTTGCTAATTGAGAGACGAGTTGAGTTGCAGCTAGCGTGAGTGAGTGAGCGCATGTGTGTGTGTGTGTCTATGTGTGTGTGTGTGAGTGAGTGCCTAAGCAAGTTGAGTGAGTTCTCGACAAATTAAAAAACAGCCAGCTCACACACACACACATTAAGAAGAGCTATAAAAAATTAGAATACGCCGTTAAAAATATTCAACACTCAAAGGCAAAAAAGGCTGCCGCAAACATAAATGAAAACGATGCTAGCAGGCAACACACACACACACACACATACGATGACATGTGTGTGTAATTTAGACGGAGATCCAATGAAATTTTGGGTTATCTCAAAGCGACAGGAGACTTCGCGTTTCGGGAGTGTTTGTTTGCCAAGCATTCAGCAGGAGACGCGCGGCAACTTCAACTCAAATGTCAGAGCATACAACAAACATTCACACACACACACACACATGTGACTGGACACACACACACACACTGTGGCATCATTTAATGCTGCCGCTCAGCACAACACAACACAGCATAAGCCATAATTCAGTTTTAGACACGCGCGACGCGTTTGCAGCTGCGGTGCACCTAAGAAAAAAGAAAACAAATCATAAAGCTACCAACAGCAAATATAAACACAGAGATGTCGAACAACATAACAACAAGATGTGCAACCAATCTGTGATTAATAATCAACGCAAACAAAAGTGTCGCAATGTGATTTGAAGATCAGTCGAAACCCAAAAAAAGTGCCTGTTCTAATTCAAGTTTTTTAATTCAAATTAAGCTCCAAAACGCAAAGCTTTGAACGCCAAAATTTACACCAATATTCAATATTATCATCAGCACAAGAATATAATAAACAAGTGGTAAAAAATATATAATAAAAAAAATGCTTAAAAACAACTTTCAAATAGTGAAGAAAACATTAAGAAGCGCAGCTTGATTTCAGTGATTTCACACTTAATCTTAAATCAAATGACACTTCAAATTGTTCAAGTAATTCTTTGTTAACATTCAATTAATGTATTCAATACACACGTTCAATATTTCAAAGTATAATAATAAATACGAATACTACTCGTTTAGCTACTTAAAAGAAATCCAGTTATACGAAAGACATTCGGACGCTACTTAGATTTCAAAATTCATACCAAATTTTTAATAGATAAAATCACAAAAAATATTCAACGCATTAAGCTGAGGTTTTTCAATGATAAGCAATGAAAGTCTAAAGAATTTTCCTTAAAGCTTTATAAGATTTTCAAAAAAAAAAGGTAGCACATAAAATGTCGTAATGAAAATTCAACTTTGTGGGTTCAAAATATCTTTCAATTAAGTCAAGCTATGCTCAATTTAAATGCCGCATTTGGGATGCAGATTCTTCTTCTAAAGTAAATTTCCATATTTAATATTGATATTGTCTTCATCATGGTTGATATTGTTGATATTGTATTTCATCATGGAGACAACAATTTAATATTTCATATAATTATCTTAAAAACTTTTGTAGTTATTGGTTATTTACAGAGACGCGTAAGACTTTAAAACTCAGAGTTAAATCAAAATTAGTTGTTCTTTGTTCAAGATTACAAAATGGAATGATGATGTTAACATAGATGAGAGTGTTTGCAGAGCACTGTTAATTGATTAATATTATTGGATCGATAAAAATCAAACTAACATTATTCCAACAACTTTTGTTTGGCACTGAATGAAATTATGTTTTATTTATTTTATCTCTCAAATATTAAAGTTCTTTACGAATAATATAAAAGAATTGAGAAATATCAATTTAACATTAAGACTCGAATGCAATTAAATTAATTTGTTCCCCATTCATGTTTTTCTGCCTTCCTTTTGAGATCGCAACTCAACTCGAAAAGTGCATTTATGCTGTGTGTGTTTTATTTTTGTGCGCTGCTTTTCATTTTTTTGTTTTCTGTTTTTGTTTTTGCTGGCATTTTTGTTTGTTAAATGAAATTTAATTGCCATAAACAAAACAGAGGCGACTCGTCGCGGTGATTACATGAATCATCTCGCAGCTCTCATATTTTCTGCTCGTTTGCTGCGTTGTGTATTTATAAAGACATAAAAAATGAAAGGCGCAAGACAAACGCCATAAAAACACAAAATATTATGCGTATCAAAGGCAGCCGCTGGTTGTTCGGATGATGCTGATGCTGCTTGATGATCCAAGTTGGAGATCGCTGGGTGGTCCACTAGACACACAGTGCCATTCGATCAGCAACCAACCAACCAACCAACGACCAACCAGATGGCAACATAAAGTCTTTTTTGTTATTATGATTAAAGTCATGAAATTCCAGCAGTCGCCGCTGTCTGTGTTTGACAACGCGTCATGCAAAGTGCAGGGCGCAATTCTCCGACCATAATAACAACCTCAACCTTAACAGCAACAGCAATGCCAAACTCAATGATGGTGGTCTCTTTATGTGTGTGTGTGTGTGTGTTTGTGTGTGTGCCTGTCAAATGCTTCACATTTGCAGGTGGGCGAGAAGTGCGAGTGCCAAGCAATCAACAGCAATTTGGCACTGCCCAGACGCTGGCCCTCAAACTCAAGTGTTGCAACTGCTGTTGGGGAATATGCTACGGATTGTTGGGGACATCCATGTCAAAACAATGTACGCACTAGAAGTCATTTAATTTGTTAAACTCGGTGATTTGAACAAACTCACCAAGTGCGTGTGTGTGTGTGTGTGTTGCTTCTGCTTCATGTTGCCTACTCGACCATCAATTGCTGAGGAAAATGCATGAGCAGCAGCAACAGCAGCAGCAACAGCAACAGCCACAGCTTCTGCAACAGCAACAGCAACTGCAACTGCAGCATCAAGCAGCAGGAGACATGCATTTGACAATGGTGACAACATGCATATTATGTCAACACTGGGCAACAGGTTCAAGAACGAACCGCAAAATGTTTTACTTAGTTCAATTGAATATTTTTGCACAATTAAGTATTTTTGCGGTAAATTAATTTGGCATATTTTAAGAATACTACTTTAATTTATTTATACCCGCAACACAAAAGCTACTATAACTCTGTGATCTGAGGTTTATGTTTTACAGTATTTTTTCGGTATATTTATTTGGTATATTTTAAAAATAATACTGTATTATTTTAATACCCGCTACCCAAAAGATACAATAACTTTTTGCTCTGTGGTTTGTATATTTCAGTATTTTTGCGGTATATTAATTTGGTATATTTTAAGAATACTACTTTAATATTTTCATACCCGCAACACAAAAGCTACGATAACTTTGCGGTCTGTGGTTTATGTTTTACAGTATTTTTTTGGTATATTAATTTGGTATATTTTAAGAATAATACTGTATTATTTTAATACCCGCTACCCATAGGTAAGAAGGGTATTACAGATTTGTGCTTTGTACTTTGAATATATCAGTATTTTTTTGGTATATTAATTTAGTATATTTTAAGAATAATACTGTATTATTTTAATGCCCGCTACCCAAAAGCTACTATAACTTTTTGCTCTGTGGTTTGTATATTTCAGTATTTTTGCGGTATATTAATTTGGTATATTTTCAGCATAATGTTGTATTATTTGTATACCCGCTACCTATAGGTTAGAAATATATTTTAGATTTGTGCTTTGTATTTTGTATATTTTAGTATTTTTTCGGTATATAAATTTGGTGTATTTTGAGAATAATACTGTATTATTTTGATACCCGTTACCTAAAAGTTACTATAACTTTTTGCTCTGTAGTTTGTATATTTCAGTATATTTTAAATATATTAATTTGGTATATTTTCAGCATAATACTGTATTAGGGTATTTTAGATTTGTGATTTGTATTTTGTATATTTTAGTATTTTTTCGGTATATCAATTCGGTATATTTTGAGAATAATACTGTATTATTTTGATACCTGTTACCTAAAAGCTACTATAACTTTGTGCTCTGTGGTTTATGTTTTACAGTATTTTTTCGGTATATTAATTTGGTATATTTTCAGCATAATACTGTATTATTTGTATACCCGCTACCCATTATTTAGAAGAGTATTATAGATTTGTGCTTTGTATTTTATATATTTTAGTATTTTTTCGGTATATTTTGAAAATAATACTGCATTATTTTTATACCATAACTTTGTGCTTTGTATATTTCAGTATCTTTTAGTTATATTAATTTGGTATATTTAAAGAATAATGGTGAATTACTTTTATACCCGTTACCCCTTTTAATATTCATATTTATGTTGAATATGTTGAATACATTAGGTAATAGCATATATATTAATGTTTTTTTAATTGTGCTACTCTTGGAAATTATATTTTTTGGCTAAAATTCAGCTGAAATTCATGAAATTATAATGCATCCAAGCAATAATTTAAAATCAATTTTAGCAAGCTTTAGATTAATATTCCCAAATCAGTTGTCAACTCCATTAAATATCGAAATACTTAAATTATGAATTAGTATTTCTAGAGTTCATTTCATATCAAGTAACTCTGATATTATTAAAAGTTACATGACGTTATTTGATATTAAAATTAAATTCAGTTAAAGTGGAGAAGTCATCTGCAGTTCATAATCAAAATCGTATGCTGTTGACTAGTGTTGTCTGAAGATGACACGGAGACAGACAAACAGCACACACACACACACACACATACACAGAAACACAAACTCGTTTAATCACAGAGGCAAAGGGTTGGAGAAAGGCGGTCAGGCGGGGCACCTTCGAGGGTTGCATGCGTCTGCGGTTGCACGTTGATGCAGTTGTTGTCATTGCAATGCTGTTGTTGTTGTAGCTGCATTCAAGCTGCATTCATTGCATCATTTATGCATTTAAACAATCTAAGGCCCCCAGAAACGACACGTCAAGTGTGTAAAGTCCTTGGAGTGGGCGGTCGGCTATTGGGAGAGGGTTTGGGGGCGTGCCAGGCGCCGGATATGCAAATTATGTTATGTGTCAAGTAACCGGAAAATTCATTTTAATTGCCGTAGAAATGCAATATTGCATTTACACACACAACAGACCGAGAGAGCCTTTGGCAAATGGGCGTGGCATTGCACACTTGACTGCTCGAGGTGCTAATAAACTGTTAATGGGTGTTACAGTCATTTCCTTTTCCTTTGTCGCTGCCTTTTCCCATGCCTTTTCTTCACGTTTTCCTTCGGCCTCTGGCATTGACATTGGTCAAGGCTTTTGAGTTGTATTTTTGGCATTGCGTAAACCGCTTAAAATGTGTTAGAAAAAAAAAAACCAAACACACACGCACAAGTGCTGACTCTGGGTTGGAGAAGAACACAAAAAACAAAAACAAAACAATACAACACAATACAAAACAAAAAAAAAATGTGGGTGCGTCTGTGGCCTCTAACCACATGCATGCTCACCGCAAACGAGCCACTCAACGAGTATTTCAAAATAACAGACAGCCGCAGGCTGGCTGACCAGCAAAACCAAATGAAACCAAACCAAAGCCGACTTCATCAACAGCAACAGCAACAGCAGCAACAGCAGTAACAGCAACAACAACAATCAACTAAACTGCAATTGCAACAGCAACAACAACAACAACAAGAGGCAGATGCTCAAAATGCAATTTTTCACTTGATGCAGAGGCCTGTGTAAAATCCAATCAAGCCTCAAAAATGTAAAACGCCTGCTCGGGTTTTAGTTCCAGCTTCTGATGCTGTTGCTGTTGCTGCTGTTGCTGTTGCTTCAGCAACCATTGCAACTACTGCTGAGAGTTGCAACGGCAAACGAATGGATGTGGATGCTTTGTTCTGGGCAAGGAGGCGGCTTAAAAGCAAAAGCCAAAGCAAGCTGCGGGCAGGCGCAAACAAACAAGAACTCGCACCAGAGTCTATGCACATTGAGCCACATAGGCGCAAGCACAACAAACATCACGACCCTTCTCCTTCTCCCCCTCTTCCTTTCCCCCTCTCAGGCGGCTTCTTTCCCTGTTGCACTCAATGTCAGCAATCTGGACTTATTACGCCACTTAAAGCTTAAAAATAACTCAGACTGCATCTCTGCAGTGCCGTGTCTTCGGCAAATAGCACAACGACAATTTGATACTCTTCCACTGTCTTCTAATTATGTGTTGCGCTCTTAATTCGAAAGTATTGGTGTCTTCACTTCATCATACATATCTTTCAGAGCAATCAGTTATCTAAACAAGTCAAGTATTTCGTTGGGGAAATTTACTAGTTTGCCTTACTTTCCCCAACGAAGAATTGAATCTTGAACTCTTTATCGAGTATAAAGCAATTCTCTCAATTCTGTCTTAATTATAGTATATCGCACATATATTGTTTATATTTAAAGTGAAGCTATGCAATCACTATCACAATGAGCACTTCTGTAGTCGATACGTAATTGACTAGTTTCTACACGTTAATTTACTAAGCCAGCTTAAGTACCTCACTCAATTATCAAATGCAGCTGAAAGATAGTTCACATACTTTTAAATTTGAAAAATAAATAAAATAATCTATTGTTTAAATGCTCACTGCTAAGAAAATGACACTTCTGTTTTTATTATTACATTGATTTCTTTTATGTAATTTGTAAAACTAGTTATTAAATTAAAATATATAGTATAAAATGTATGCAAGTGTTGGCAAAACTTAAAATTCTACAAATTTAATACACTCCAAGAAATAAAGGCCTTATGATTAACCTATTTATAGATTAAAGTATTCTATCGCTTTGACTATGAAACAAAATTTGAAATGTTCACCAAAAATTACTTTTACTTTACTTTGTTAATTATCTAAGAAATAGTCTACCATATTTGAGAAATAACTGATTATGATAATGTAATACATATATTGAGTACACTATATTTTGAATGGAATAGAATATCGATATACTAAATATAGCTTTCGGTATATTATAGTATTCTTGCTATGTATAGTTATCTGGTATCTTTTAAGAATAATACTGCACTCGGTTGCCAAATATAGTTTTTGGTATATTTAAGTATTTTATATATATATAGTCTTCTGGTATATTTCAAGAATAATTTTGCACTATTTTGCCAAATATAGTTTTTGGTATATTTCAGTATTTTATATATATATGTATTCTTCTGGTATATTTCAAGAATAATACTGCTATGCTTTTATTGAAAGTCGAGCACATTCGATTGTAGTTTTCTTACTTCGTTACTCTAGTTACATATTTATAGTAATTACTTTGCATCCTTTTGATATAACTGTGGTGCATATTTCATCATAGATTACCTACATACTCAATGGTATATTTTAAATGTAGTACTATATCACTCTTGACTTGTTTATATTATTTTCTTACTTATTACATATTTTTAATATTTATTTTATTTCTTTCCTTTTTAAGTATAACGTTTTATCTTGATACACAATAATAGAAAAATACAGCAATAAATATAAGATTGACATTACTTAAAAGAACAGAAAGAAATGCATTAAGTCTAAGTCATAGCAACTAAGCTTTGCTCTGTTGCAAATAAGTTTCCCTAAACGAAACTAAAGCAGCGCTATGCGAATGAGTGTGACAAGTGTTTGTACATAAGCTTCATCACAAACTGTTTAGGCCCAATTTATGTGAGGGAATGAGTAGTCAGGTCAGTCACTCAGTCAGTCAGTTGGGGGACAGTCGAGACAAGCCTCAGACACCTCGGCGAGATAATTCAATGGACACTGAAATGTCGTCACATTGTCGCTTCGAGGCCAACAGCAACTGCAACAGCAACAGCAACTGCAACTGGAAGAGGAACATCAGCAACAGCAACAGCAACTCACACTCTCAAGTTGTGGCTGTTACTGTGGACAGTGGCTGCACTTCGTGTGATGGCATCTCGTTTGGCATCGTTTTGTTTCTTCGTCGTTTATCAAATGGCCAACGGGGCGATCCCCGGCCCCCAACCGCCACCGCCATCGCCTCCATCGTTGCCGTTGGCCAACGCGTCGGCTAAGTGACAAGCAAAACCGCGAATTGACCAGAGAAAGTCCAACTCTCCAGCCGTAGCAGTTGCTTTTTTGGTAGGCCTTCAACGCGTGTGCACACAGTTGTACACTTATGCACTTGCAGGAGGCAGGAGGCAGGAGACGGAAAGGAGGTGAAGGAGTAGGGCAGAAGGCTGTCAGGACGTGTGCCGCTGCACGTTATTAATGCAGGCAACACACAGACGCACACACACAAGGAATGGCAAGCAGTGCGCTATTGCTCGACGAGCACGAATCACAAAAGATGCGTGCCTCGTTGCAGCAGTTTACCTCCTTGTTCATCCTTTCCTTTCCATTCCTTTCCTTGCTTCACTCCAAATGCTGCATGCTGCATGCTCCATGCTGCCTGGTGCTTGGTGCTTGGTGGTTGGCGCCTGCTGCCAGAAAGCATTGTTTTGGCCCCAAAGTTGACCGAAAACTTGGGATTGTTGGTTGCTCGTTTTTGGTTTTACTGGCCAGCCAGCCAGCCAGCTATCCAGATAAAGGGACTTTCAGTCCGGAAGGATTGCATTGCATTGCACTGCACATCGTTCTCCAAAATGCAGCAAGTCCTTTTTTGCAATGGTAAAATGGCTGAGTGTGTGCATGGACGGGGATGGGGGCGTGGCGTGGACTCTGAGGCGTGTTACTGTATCAATTTATGGTTGAATTTGGTGTCTTCTCTCTGACTGTTGATTTTGCGTTGCGTCCTGCAGTCCGTTGAGTCCTTTAGCCTCATCATTGCTCTACTGTGTGTGTGTGTGTGTGTGTGTGTGTGTGTGTGTGAGTGTGTGTTGAAAGTCTGCTGGAAATGTTCTTGGCATACCGGAAATAAGTTTGCTGTCCGTAAAGTTAGTTGATTTAGGCATTAAAGCGAAGCCAGATAAGGAAGCGACGAGGCACAACACAACACACAGACACTTTGAGCATTTATAAACAATGTATGGCTTAATTTGCTGTTAGTTAGTGGCAATTGTTGTTAATTTACAGGCCAAAACCAACAGACAACAACATGTGAACAATTGTAGACTGAGAATTACACAATTTTTGTGGATCTATCTACAATATTACGCCATTTAGTTAGTGGCCAGTTCAAGTGGCTCGCTCTGAGATGTCTTTTACCAAGTAATGCACCTTTCATGGACTTCGTTTATTCAAAATTTCATCCAACAGTCTTCGGTGAATAGTAACATCACTGATTCCCCAAACTCAGGTCTGCTTTTGTATCCCTAGCAGACGCTAAAAGATTACCTTAGCTGAAGCACACCATGCGTCAATTTTCTATATTTGTGATTTTCCATATCGCAGTTTTCTTGGAAATACATTTTAAGCGACACTGAATTTCTTTAAACGTTTTGCCCTCCTTTCTAAATTCAAGGATTCTTTACCTTACTTCCTTGCAGCAATAGTTTTAGATTTTCAGTAATTATATAAATTAAAATAATGATCGTAATTAAATAAACGTTTCTCAAGATGACAAAAATGTTCGACACGTTTTGTTGAAGAAAATCAAAAACTGCTATTTTAGTGAAGAGCCAAAACGTTGGGAACGTATGCAAGCAAACTAAATCTAAAAGGGTTTCTGATCTATATTTTAGTTTATAAAACAAAAAAGAATAACTAAAAAACCTTTATATAGTTCTGCTTTTAACGCACTGCTATTTCAATGAGCGCAGCTCCAATTGATGTTGTTCACTGATATCGAAAAGAGAGCGCAACACGCAATGAATTAATGCATTTTCTTCGATTTTTTTTGTTACTCACGTGTTAACATAATATGTGAAACTTTAAATGCCATTCTTTTGTTAAAACATTTGAACCCTCTCTCTTGCTCGCATGAATGGCATACCACAGACGGGGAATAAAAACCCAAAGTCCAATTAAAATTTAACTACATCAAAGTAGCAGCAGCCAGAAGCTGTTTTAGATGAGACATCGACGACACCCACACACACACATACCTTTTTATATGTACATATGTGTGCGTATAACGTTTAGCAAGTTTAGTATTTTGGGTTCGAGTTTGGGTTCAGATTGGGCTCGAGAGTGCTCTGTGGGAGCACAACAGCTGGACATGTAACATGGACATGCCAACTATGGCTACAAAAAAAACGAGAGAACACAATGACCAAACAAACTCACACTAACACACACACACACACACACACATACTGAGGGTATCCATGGCATGTTGAAATTGCGCAGCTTTACGGCAAATGCCGCAAATTGAAACAATTTACATGTTGTACATGTGTGTGGGGCCATCAAAGGGTTAAACTTGCATGTAAACCGTCCGTCCACTCGCTGTCCGTCTGTCTGTCTGTAAGAGTGAGTGTACATATGTATGTGTGTGTGTGTGTGTGTGTGTGTGTGTGTGTTTGTTATTGATGCCTTCGCGCGATTGAGCAGTGTCGCCCATCGTCCCATGAATTTTGATTTAGCCCCAAAGCCGAAGCCAACAATACAAAAAAAAAATTGGGATATATTGGAATATTCAAAAATTTGCATAGTATTTTTATTTTATAATTAGTTTGTTGAAGCGTATTTTTATCCAGCCTTCAAGTGGATTATTCTAAAGCACACACTCATTAAAATTATATATGGGTAATTTTATAGCAAAAAAGTCGCATGCGACAGTTAAAAAACGTATACCCAAAAATGTTTTGTATTTTAAATAAAGATGAATCTTATAGCTCTTGATTAACACTTTGATTAAAGCTTAAATTTGAATTTTTATAATAATTTGAAAAATATTTTAAAAGTTCAAATCTTCATTTCAATTTTATACGTTTAAATATTATATTTCTCAACAAAATGAATATAAACATTTGACAGAATTTTAAAAATGTATTTTCATTATTGAGATACGATTTTAATTCTTAAAATTATTATTATATAGAATACGTTTGATTATTATATTCCTAAATAACATAAATTTAATTTCTAGACATATAAAATTGAAATTTTGAATGGATTTTCGATATTATTACTTCAAGATTTTTTAATTTATTAAAACTATTATATGGGAAGAAATTTGAACAATGTATTGTAGCTTGAGTGTCAGTGTGAGCAAAGGTAACACGTGTTAAAAACGGTAGAGAAGTAATGAAATGCTTAAGGGAAACGGCAAAAATCACCACAATAGAAAGAACAACAGCAACAACGACGATAAAAAAAAAAAAAAAGTTACAGTCGAGTGTGCTCGACTGTGAGATACCCGCTACCCATTTTGAATAAAAGCAAAATATTGCGGTATTATTTTTTAACTATACTGAAAATACTACAAAAAATACTAAAAATATGCCGAGCGGTATATTTGGTATATCGATATGGTACCACATTCAAAATATACCATAGACGGCACAATATACCAGATTGTCGGATAAAGCAACTGAGACCCCCAGTAAGAAGGCGTTTTTGCCCATACAAAAGTATTTATTTAATACCTTCCACAATTTTCATCTGCTCGTAATCAAATTTTCAGGAATAACAACTACTATAGTTGTTATCGTATATACCAAAATTCGCAGCTCCAGCTTTAAAATTACGCTTGCTATTAGATTTTTTTGATTTGCGGGGGAGGAAGTGGGCGTGGCAAAAATTTTTAATAAACTTGATCTGCGTGCAAACATAACAAATGCTGTCGAAAAAAATTATAGCTCTATCTTTTATAGTCTCTGAGATCCAGTGTTTCATACGGACAGACGGACAGACACACAGACGGACAGACGGACATGGCTATATCGTCTCGGCTGTTGACGCTGATCAAGAATATATATACTTTATAGGGTCGGATATGCCTCCTTCTACCTGTTACATACATTTCCAGCCGGCACAAAATTATAATACCCTTCTACCCTATGGGTAGCGGGTATAACAAAAACAACAACAACGAGGTGACAAACCGCGCGTGACCCGTTGCCCAGCTTCCGGAAAAGTCGCGACGCGTCGCATCGAAATAAGAGGAGAGAGGAGATGAGAAGTGAGACGCGAGACGAAGCAACGCGTCGTTTGTCGGTGACGGCAAGCGCGGATTATGGCGCGTTTGTTCACGACTTTCGGCTTTCAGCTGGCCACGTTTTCTCTTTTGCTTACTTTCTTTTCCTTTTTTGCAATACACAACCACGACGGCCTTGTCCACAAATTCAATCAAGCCTTGCCACACTTCTATCCTGATACGCTGTCCGGTAAATCTCAAAAAAAAAAAAACTACAACTGAATAGTTGAATTCTTAGTAGTTTGAAATTATTACATATATTAAAATTAAAACTAACTCCTTATAAAAACAAAATCTTAAATATTTATATATATTTATATAAATGGCACAAATTTGTTAAACTGACAATTGGCACAGAAAATTGAATATTTCTGAAACTAGATTCAAGAATTTGAGTAGATTTCTCGTTCAAAATACGTATCATTAAATATGTATATATACGACAACTTTTGACCATTAAAATAAGTAAAATATACCAAAGATTGCATCTACAGATTGTCATTGGTTCATATTTTTTAACGCGAGTAGAAAAACTATTCAAATTGTTTTCATTAATGTTTAATATTCTGTATAAGTTCAACGAATTTGCACCTTCTAAGTGAACTTCTTACTTTATTTTCTAATAATTATTATTAAATTTCTTTATTCTTATATTTGAAATTATAAAAGTTTAAGCATTCATCATGAAATTGAAAAATTGTTTCACCTTCACCAGAAACGCAATTTAATTTTTTAATCTGACTATTTTTCGACATTTAGAAAACTTGCAACTTCCATCTGAAGAATTCTATTTTCATTCAAAATACGATGTAATTCGATGAGCAGACAATATTTCAGAATTAGATTTTACAATTCAACTTTTAATAAGACAATATTTCTGATATTTGATTTAAAACCAAAAAGTGTAATCATTCGCCATGCAACTGAATAATTTTTCTACTTTGACTTAATACACGAACAGTAGAATTTTTGTAGATCTATAAAAGATTAAAAGGTCTGTGGACACATTATTAAAAAACACTGTGTAAAACTTTGTGATTGATTATTGTTACAGTTTGCTCTAGCATTTCTTTCTCCTATTATCAAATGGCTTACAATTTTCTAGAAACTTGAAATAGTATGTTATATAAACCTTCCAACAAAAGAAGACTAAGATATTTAGCAAACAGAAACAGAAGATACAGACTTTGAGTGTTGAACTCGTGTTACAGTTTTGCTCGTCAGTCGTTATTTCAAATTTATATATTTTAAATTAAATGAAATCAGTAAACAATTGAAAGTCTTTAATCTTTAATATTATTCAATGATATTTGAAATGCTCCAAATGATATGCACAAACACATATACCCAGATTGGCAGAGTGCTTGTCAGGTCATTAGACAGCCGGATCACAGGACTCAACTGTTGCTGTGCGCTCTCTGTCGCGCCAACGTTTGTTCTCTCTCTCTCTCTCTCTCTCTGTCTCTGTCTCTGTCTCTGTCGTTGTATGGCGCAGTAATAACCTTTATAAAGCAAATTTACAATAAAAGGCAAATGGTGAATGCCGCATGCCACATGCCGCATGTTGCATGTTGCATGGTGGATGGCCAAATGGCTATACCACGCCCCCTTCCCCAACTCCCGCCCTTGCTAGCCGATGTGCCAATTTTTCTGTAGTCCGTTGTTTGGCTTCCGTTTGGATTTTTGCCGCGATTTCCTTTCGCGTTTCTGCTCTCTTTTTAATCCCCCTTCCCCCTTGCCACAATATACATTTTTTTTGGTTGATTTTGTTGGCTTTTTTTTTTTGGTTTTTGGTTTTTTTTTTGCGTTGTGCTTGTGTGTTGGCCAAAAGTCAACCCATGAGCTGTGGCATTTTTAAGTAATTTTTATAGCTTAAATGAAGTCGGAGGGGGCCAAAGAGACAAGAGAGAGAGCAACTGGACAGCATATTGAGGGCGTGAATCACATGAAATTGAAGAAGAAATCTGCAGCTAGGAATTTTAAAGTTGTTACATGACCAACAACAATGACAACTCCGCCGACAAGGTCAGCGGATGTGGTCAGTCATGCCTCCAGCCCCGAACATCCTGGCCATCCAAACGTGCGGGGGGGTGCTCTGGAGACGCGGCACCGAGACCGAAAAGGGGATGTGCCTCAAAAACTGGGCACTGACTGATGGCAATGGCGATGGCGATGGCGATGGCGATGATGATGGTTAGAGTGAGTTGAGTGGGTGAGGGAGGCCCGCTGATGTCCTGTGATGTCGTAGGATGCGCGTCGAAAAGCGACAAAATATGCAAGGATCAAACCACAAATTCTCACCCGTGAGTCCACAATCATTTTGACACTGGTTACAGCGTGAAGGCGGCGCATGTTCCACGTGGATGCGATGAGATGCGATGGTGAAGAGAGAGAGAGGGAGAGAGAGAGGTGACTAGATTTGCGTTTGGATAGTTGCATGCCACAGTTAGCCGCATGTGTGTGTCCTCGCATGTCCTGTGCGTAGTTGTGCCAGTTCCTGTCACAGTCACAGCTATCCTTTTGGCACATCCAGTTGCAGGAAATTGAAAAGTGCAACGCAAATTGCGTTCCGCTGAAGGCTCCAAAATTTCCAACGCTCGTTCAATGGCCAACGACGTCCTCTCATGGGCGCGTCGAGTGGTTGACAATTGATTTGTGCTTATGTGTGTCGTCCGGTCTCTGCTTACTTGCACGTAGACACCGAACCACGGACAACGGCCAACCACGGACCACGGTGTATGTAAAATGCCGTTTGACTGTGATTTAAAGACATTAACATGATGGCCCTCCAAATTGCATTGGCCTCACACTCACACACACACACACACACACAGACAACTTCAAATTCAAGTCAATGGCGTTTTAGGAAATGTTGCTCTATTAGACCCAAGCAACACTTGCTTTAATCGAGTTAAAAGTTAATGAAGAGAGAAAGAGAGAGACAAAAGCAATTGTTACATACATAACATATATGGAACATTTTAACAACATTTTTCGACTTTAAAATAAGAATTTTGTTTTCTCAAAACGATGGTTAAAACACAAAATCTTGTTGTAAGTCTTTTGCAACCTAAAAATATTGTTTCAAAAGGTTTTTAAATCAAGATTTGCAATATTCTTTTCAATCAAGAATACAATATTATACAAAATTTTCATCTTAAAATAACATTTGTTAATCTTAAAACGCGAATTTAGTATATATGTATATCTTGATTTAAGATTTGCAATCTACTTTTAAATCCATATTTTTTTCTTCTCTGTGTACATAAATTTATAACTGAAGTTTCAGACAATATTTGCGATTCTTAAATTGATACAAATTTATTAAGAATAGAATCTTAAAGCTTGGACATTTTTAGAATGAAGTATGATCAAGGTGATTGAATTGAAATCTTGATTTTAGTATTCTTTTATCTTATGCAAAGTACTAGAAACAAGTTTTGATTAGTGAACGCCTTAGTAAAGAAATATTCATTTAAATTGTGGTATATTTTCTATAATCTACAATAATGTTTGCATACTTTTTTATATTTATAGCTGTCCCATTGTTGGAAAGAGTAGTGTTAATTCATTGTCGTTTTGGCTATAAAAAGAAGACAAAATTGTGCGTCTAAAAAAAGTGCAGGCTCACGCTCAAGGACATCTGGAGCAGATTGAGCAGGAGCCGGAGTCGGAGCAGCAGGAGCAGGAGCACTATTCATCGCATCTACATCATAATCATAATCATCATCATCATCATCATCATCATCATCAGCATCATCATCAACAGCTGCAGCATTCACAGCAGTTGCTGCAACAACAGCAACAGCAACAGGTTCATCAACAGCATCTCTACAACGAGCACTACAATTCACAACAGCACCAACAGCATCACAGCAGTAGCAACAGCAACAGCAGCAACAACAACAACAACAGCAACAGCCACAAAATGCATTTGACAACAACCAGCAGCAATTCAACGGCATCGAATGCCAACAACAACAACAATAACAACAACAACACAACCAACAACAATAATAATAACAACAACAATTCGAGCAGCAGCAACAACAACAACACAACCAACTCAAATGGCACCAACAACAACAACAACAACAACAACTCGAGCAGCAACAGCAACAACAACAGCACCGAACAGAACACGCCCCCAACACCCGCCCAGCTGCTAAACGAAGCCTACACCAAGATGACCTCGGACATCTTGGCCGAACGAACCCTCGGCGACTTCCTCACCGAGCATCCGGGCGAACTCATCCGAACGAGCAGTCCGCTCTTCGTGTGCACCGTCCTGCCACCGCATTGGCGATCGAACAAAACGCTGCCGGTGGCCTTCAAGGTCGTCTCGCTGGGCGACATTATGGACGGCACCATGGTCACGGTGCGGGCGGGCAACGATGAGAACTATTGTGCCGAGCTGCGCAACTGTACCGCCGTCATGAAGAACCAGGTGGCCAAGTTCAATGACCTTCGATTCGTCGGACGCAGCGGCCGAGGTGAGTCAACACAATTTGTACTACAACTTACCTTACATAAGCTGACAAAGTAATAGATTAAGTTCTTACTCTTACTCTATCTTAGAGGAGATTGCCTCACTTACGCTATAAACTGTTATGAAAAGTAATGAAAAGGTGTCTCCTTACATAAACTAACAACGTAATGGGTTTAGTTTAATGAGAAGACAAAGCTTACTTTCTCTTGCTCTTGCTCTCCCTTAGGTGAGATTGCCTTACTTATTCTAAGCATTGCTTACACTACAATTTCTTACATAAGCTGACGAAGTAATAGATTAAGTTCTTTGCGAAGACTATCTTTACTTAGTCTTACTCTATCTTAGAGGAGATTGCCTGACTTACGCCATAAACTGTTATGAAAAGTAATGAAAAGGATTCTCCTTAGATTGCCTTACTTATTCTAACCATTGCTTACACTACAATTTCTTGCTAATTGAAAAGTAATAAAATGAAGTATTCTTACATAAGCTGCCAAACTAATAGGTTCAATTCTTCTTATTCTGTCTAACACTTACTTGATCTTAATGAAGATTCCCTTACCCTAAGAACTAAAGCTATTCCTATGGCATATACTATATGTATGCTTACATAAACTGACCAAGTAATAGGTTTAGTTTCTTTAGGAGACTATGCTAATTTACTCTTACTCTTCTTTAGGTGAGGTTTTCATACTTACTGTAAGAACTTTTACACTACAATTTCTTGCTAATTGAAAAGTAATAAAATGGGGTATTCTTACATAAGCAAAGTAATAGGTTCAAAGTAATAGGTTCAATTCTTCCTATTCTGTGTAATATTTACTTCACCTTAATGATCCTTACTTGTCCTAAGAACTAAAGCTTTTACTATATGTATGCTTACATAAACACATGACAAAATAAAAGGTTTAGTTTCTTGAGTAAAATGTAAAATTACCCTTACTCTCCCTTAGGTGAGGTTTTCATACTTACTGTAAGAACTTTTACACTACAATTCCTTGCTTATCGAAAAGAAGTGAACGGGATTATCCTTACATAAACTGTCAAAGTAATAGGTGTAGTTCACGGAGGAGACTATCCTTTCCTACTCTTACTCTTTATTAGAGAAGATTTACATTACTCCAAGAACACGAGTACCCTTACATGAATTTATAAAGTAATAGGTTTGGTTTCTAGAGGAGACTATTCTAACAAATTTGAAGGAAGAATTGGGCATTAAGTCCTTAGATTGGCCAGAAAACAGCCCAGACCTTAATCCAATCGGGAATGTTGGGGCCAAAATAAGAAAACGAAAGCCCAAAACTATGGAGGAGCTAAAACATATTATAGAAAAAGTATGGATACACGATATAACGAAGAAATATTTGTGTTCCATTTACGATTCTCTGCCCAATAGGGTAAAATCTGTAATTAAGGCCAAAGGCGGCACTTCTAAGTATTAAGCTAAATTAAAAAAATATGTCTATCGTTAAATTGCCTAGATTTAAACTTTTGTTATAGTTAGTAAGGTGTTCAATTGGAAAAAAATAGTTTTGGTTGAATTTTTTCATTATTATAACTTTTATGATTTTTTTCCTTAAGTTTGTCATAATAGTTAAAAGTCGTTAAAACTAGGGTGAAACCAAAAACAACATTTTTTGTAATATTAAAAACAAATTTAAAATAAAAATTGGTATGCACTTTTATTAACATACCATCAATGAACTTGTTAAAAAAAAATTGGGCGAATCCGCAATCATATAATGAAACCACAGGCCCTGGAAATTAAAAATTCGTAACCCTTAAAAGTGCGGCTTTTTTTGTGGCGTTGACTGTACTCTTACGCTCCCTTATTTGAACTTGCCTTATGCTAGTTAATTAAAAAATAGAGAAGAAGAGTATCCTTAGATAAACTGACAAAGTCATAGGTTTAGTTCTTAGAGAAGTCTATCCTTACTTACTCTAACACTTGATTGATCATAGTAAAGATTTCCCGACTTGTCCTAAGAACAAACGCTATTACAATGTCATGTAAGTATGCTAACATAAACTGACATGGTAATAGTTTTAGTTCCTAGGACATAAAAGGTTAACAATTAGGCAGATTTTTGTTTGACATTTGTTATAGACCCCATAAAGAGAGAATGTTTTACGATTTGCTTGAAAAATAATAACGGCTTGGCGTATTTTGACCTTAAATGCTTGCGAATGTCGGACTTGACATCGATGTCTCAATTTAATTTTAAATATTTAGTATTAGCCAATTAAATGATCAAAATAAATGCTAATATTTTGACTTGAATTAACTTTTGAAAATTGAAAATCGAACGTCACTTAAAGACTTGGAATTCATAATAAAATATACTATGAGTTATCGAAACATTGCGAGAACATTATGCAATCAATTATACTCGTATCTTAATTAGTAGAACATTTTTCTATTCATCTGAATTGCCATTAACAAAACCATTTATAAACACAAAACTCTCCATTTCGGCACTGCAAATATGTATTTCTGTCTTGCTCTGTGCTTGTTTAAAGCTATCGCTGTCTCGCTCTTGGGCTTGAACTGGGTGGAAATTCATCATCATCATGAACGTTTCGTAGCCGAAAAAGTTTCTCAAGTGCTTCTCATATTGTCTGTGGCTATTGGCATTGTTGTTGCTGCTGTTGTCGGTCCTTTCTTTTGTGGCCGAAATGCACTCGAAACAATTTGTTCAATTATCGCCATCCTTCGTACTGCGTACTGCGTCCTCTGTCCTCTGTCCTTCCTCCTCCCTCACTTCCCCCGTCTCGTCAGCCATTCGCCATTCGCGCTGAGTGGCAAAAGTTTTGAGTGCGTCCTGCCCGTTGCCATTTGTGTCTACTTCTCACACAATTTTTTGTTGTGTTTTCGCTTCTTTTTTTTTTTTGAGAACGCGTATTATTCGGGCACTTTTTGCATTGTCTTTTTGGTTTTTTTTTGTGTGCTGTGCTGACTTTTGTTGCTTTTGCTTTTTGACACAGAGCAGGCTTTTGTAGCCTTTTGTAGTAACCGCTTGTAAAGCGTTGCACAAAATTGTCAGCAGTTCATTACGGAGACGGAGACGGAGACGGATAAGGAGACGAGTTCCCAATCCAGAGCTTTGGGTCTTTTATCTTAAAGTGTTTTAATAAACTGTCAAGTCAAATGGACTTCAGGCACTTTAATTGGTGTATCAAATACCGTGTGTGTAAAATGTTACAAATTTCCTTTTTTTTTTTGTTGGTTTTCGGTAGCTAGACTTAATGAGTGGCGAAAGGAGAAGGTTGCCAACTGCTGCAAACCGCAAAAACCAAAAGCTTTAACTGCGGCAGCGACGTCAGCAGGAACCGAAAAACGAGACTCTGTCTGTCTGTCTGTCCAGTTGTCTGTCTGATTTGCCGCAGGATTCATGCATTGTCATTCATTGGTCATGTCAATAGACGCGCTTTCGTTTGAATTCACATTCGCATTCGCATTGAGGCGTTTAATTGTAAATTTCCCATTCATTTAGGCTGTCTGGCAACAGTTAAGAGCAGCGAACAGTGAACGGGAGAGCAAACAAAATGACTCCCCATTGAGCTCCATTTCGCCACGTGGAGTAACGTGATCCAAGCAAAGAAAAAATTGCTTTATTTCACATGCTTTTTTTTGTGTGCTTACTTCTTCTTACTTTTGTGTGCTGGAAAACCGCATTTGAATTCAAGTGAACGATTATCGTTACAAGACAAACGACAGAAAGAGAAAGAGAGAGAGCGAGAGAGCTAGTTGAATGGTTACTACTACGACGATGGCTGCTGTTTCGATGCCTGTGTTGCATGATTTGTTTGTATTGTGTCGTCCGGGCCAACGCGTCGCATGCGTGATTTATGCCCTCTGCGTTCGTTAATCGTTATGCATGGCTTGGCCGTCGCTCTCGTTGTTGCTGTCGCCGTGGCCGCCATTTTGTTTTAGCTTCTGTTTCGCTGTTTCTGTCGCCAGCTAATTACAATAGCAAAATAGCAAAATGCATAGGCAACGCAACGCCCCTTCCCCTTCCCTTCCTCCCCCTTCAGCGCTAACCCCGCTTTTGATATCGTGTGCGCGCGTCATGCAATTTAATTACCCAGTCATCGATTTATTTGGCCCCTGCGCCTTGCACTGGGCTACACTTTTAATTAGCAAAGTGCCATGCACATGCACGCATACACACACACACAAATACGCACACACGCACACCCGCATAGAGAGAGGAGCTTGCACGCATATAAATGCATGTGGCATGTGAAGAGGGAGTGACTATTTGGTGCCAGTTGGCGATTGTTACGAGAGTTTTTACAGCGACCCACGTCGATAATTCCGCCAGCGCATCCAAAGCGAGCGAAAGAGCAATATAGAGAGCGAAAGAGAAAGAAAGAGAGAGTTGAGCAGTTTCAGCAGCAACATTATCGACATTATCTAGAGCTGCAAAGTCAAGCTTGAGCAGCTCATAATGGTCTCACTTTTCTTATTTACACAACTCGCTCGAGCCATTTAAGTCGGCCGCAAAATGAAGTGAACCGCACGCCGAACCCGAATCTGAAACCCCCAACGAAATCAAAAAAAAATGGTTAACTCCCCTAGCCAAGCAAAGCGAAAGGCGTTGCTGTCGTTGCCCCAAAGTGAAAAGTAAAGAAATAAACGACAACAACAACAAAAAAAAGGGGCGCATTTTGCCGGTGTTTGAGTCGAGTTGAGTTTTTTGGGCGTCAAGGCAAGACAAATGCCTGGCAAAAGTCGAGACGCGTTCTAGCGTTCAAAAAAGGAGGCGTTAAAAAGGCAAGACACAGACCAAATAAAAAAATAAAAGTTCTACGAACTGACACCTTGACTGACTGCTTCTCATTCTCTTTCGGTGTGTGTGAAAAGGATACACCTCGAAGGCAGCCAAAATGGGGGCTTTTTTTTGGGGGGGTTGGATTTTGGGGCATGCAACAGGCAACGGCAGGCATTCAATTGTGTGTCATTTGCAGTTATGATGAGCGACTTAAGTGAAATCTAGCAAAATTCTTGAAACATTTGAGAGAGAGAGAGAGAGAGAGTAAGAGTAAGGCTGATGGCATGTTGTTGTGTAGGACATTAAAATCAAAGCTGTTGACAAATAACTGAAATCCTTGTAGCAAATCCTTGGCAATTTGCAGAACAAGCGTCATAAATCAATTGGGTAATGAAAGGCATACAAAGGCAGAAACAGAAACATAGACAGAGACAGAGGCAGCAAGGCAACAAGGAGACATGAGAAACTCAAAGCAAGACAAAGTGGAGTAGGCCACACTCTCACACGCACACACACGCACACACACACACACATCTGTGTGTCTGTCAATACTTGTGGTAGAGTCACAAATCCCAGAGGCAGCAAAATTCAACTTAGTCACATAATCGTTTTCGTGGCTTCAAATGTACAATTTGCGGATTATTTGCAATTAAATTTTTGAAGCCCGAGCCTTGTTTGTTGCTTCGATACATACATATTTTTCGTTCAAATATTTGCACCGCTTTTGTGTCATATTTCACTTCGGTTCGTCTGTCATTTATTTATTTTGCCTTGCACACATATTTATTTTATTTCCCAAAACTGTCTTAAGCCATTTGGCAAACATGATGGCTGCCAAAAATTCTCAAACATTTTCTCTTCATTTTCAACCTCACCTGTGCGCTGAATGTAAGCCCTTGAAAGCTTTCTGAGCCATCTAAATCCGGCCAGTAAGTCGGCCTAAACACCAAAACGCATTTTGCGGCTTATTTGGTTTACCAATCCACTTTCCGCTTTCCACTTTCCACCTTTCCACCTTTCCACCCGCCATTTGCATTTTCTTTTCAGTTTTTCAGTTCATGTGTTCAATTTTTTTTTTTTTGTTGCCCTTCCATCTTTGCATTGTGTTTGCTTGGAATTTTTGTTTGATTTATGGGGACCCAACAAAACACTTTGGTAACAGACATTATTTTGGTCGTCGATAAGTCAACGTTAAGGCTCAACAACACATTTTTGGCAATTTATTCGAGATGACGAAACGTTTAACAAAATGTTTGCAATACATTTTGTTTTTTTTTTATACATTTGCATTCTACTTCACATTTTAATTTTTTGAGTAAGGTGTTACATTATTTAATTCATTTTAAATGCATCATTTTTTTACGAATATTTAGTCTAAATATAAGGAACATATTAACATTTCGAGTGTACTCGACTGTGAGATACGCTTTACATATTTTGAATAAGATCAAAAGGTTGTGCTAATTCTTTTTTAAATACCAAATTCACGCACTACAAAAATACTTAATATACCAAATGCTATATTTTGAATAAAGGCAAAACACTGCGGAATTATTTTGAAAATACTAATTTCTAAAATAATAATACTAATACTAATCCTTTTCCTGAAGGCGTCTTTTTTTTCATTACGAACGTATTTCTACAATTTTTATCTGATTGCTCACTCTAAAGTCAAAGTTACTTATTTTATTCGATTTTTATCGATTCGGAAGGGCGAAAGTGGGCGTGGCAAAAATTTAAAGCAAACTTCATCTGCGTGCAAACAAGATAAGTGCTGTCGAAAAGAAATTATATGTCTATCTCTTATAGTGTCTGAGATCTAGGTGCTCATACGGACGGACAGACAGACAGACAGACGAATATGCGCTGATCAAGAATCTATATAGATTATGAAGTTGGAGATGCCTTCTTCTGTCTGCTACATACATTTCCTGCCGGCACAAAAAACAACACTCTCTACCATATCTTATATATTTATAAATTCAAATCAAAATTATAGATAGAAATTATTGAATCAACACATAATCTATTTGGGCAACAATGACAAATGTTTGCCATTGCGAATTGCTTGTAAATCGGCAACAAAAATGATTGCGGCATCTACAAAATATCATGTAGTAAGGCACTTGGATCAAACTCCCAATCGCAAAAATCGAGGGAATTGAATGAGAAATAGCGTAACAATGAACTACACTTGATGGCAACAAGAGCAAAGTGGCAGTGGATAAAAGTGAAGTAAAGCTTTTTGCCAACGCAACAGGAAAAAGGAACTGAACTGAAAAAGGGCAAAGACTAAATGCCACTTGAAAACAACTGCTAACAGACACAAGACGAAGTTCATTTTTTATCGCAAGCAAGTTGACTGAGGGGACTGAGTATTGGGGATTAGACAACGAAGACAACGTTGAAGATTGCGGCGTTGCTAGCGAAAGGAAACTCAGTGGAGTGTGGCAGCAACATGTGTAAGCCTCAGTGTCTATATATTTGTGTGCGTGCGCGTGTGTGTGTGTGTGTGTGTGTCGGCGGTTTATTGTTGTGTGTGCCGAAATGATTTACGCTTTGTTTGTCAACTTAAAAAGCAAACGGCGGCAACACGGGCAAAAAACACTTAAAGACGTTGCGCATACGCCGCGTTGTCATAGACAGACTACGGATCAAGTTACTTGGGGAATGGATGAGGAGAGAAAGAGAGAGTGAGAGAGTGAGAGAGTGAGAGAGTGAGTTGGCAAGATGACAGTTTTTGCAGTCGACACGAGTTGGTCGAAATGCTTTTAATTGAATCTTAGCAAACTCATCGTGGGCTTGTCTACTTTGCTGCCTGCCTGCCTGGCAACAACACCAAAAAAAGAAAGAAAGTAGAATACAAAAAACGAAGACGTCACTCTCTTTCTCTTTCCTTGACTGGGGCGTAGGCATAACAAGTTAATTAAAAGAAAACTGTGTGGCACAAATGAAATAAATCTTGGCAGGCAAACAAAGAAAGGCGGGCTTCACCTATGTATGTGTGTGTGTGTGTGTGTGTGTTAGACATATGTTAAAGACAATGAATTTGAATTGTAATTAATTCTTTAAATTACGGTAAGGAGACAGTCACACGGTTATCAATTATAGAAAGGTTAACGTTCAGTAAAGATGTGAGAAATGTTGTCGAGATTTTTGTATGCAATTATTGCGTAATTATTTGTTGTGATTGGAGCTAAGAAATGATTCTTGTGATTCGATTATTTTTCTTGAAAATAAAAAATAACTGAATATCTTAGCTTTATATTGTGCAATGCTTAATACTGCATAGATTTTAAGCAAAATTTCAATGTAAATGACACATTTTAATGATGCAATTGTTTAACAATTCTTAACAAATACTTTTTTGAGAGATAAGTGTTGTGGTTTTCTAAATGTTGTCTGGATTTCTTGTACAAATTCAATACAATTGATATTTTTATGTGATAAAATTAATGAGCAATTTTGAATGTGTCTAAAAGCAAGATTGTGCTCTTGACTAAGAAAATATATGTATATCTAGAATCTTGAGCATTTTTGTTTGCAAATTGAACTGAAATTCAACTACGAATAGTCGATAAAAACTGTAACGAAGCATTTTTTAAATAATATTCAAAAAGTTGAGTAAAAAATGTAATTGTAAAATATATATTCACTTATTTTATTTTATTTTAAAATAGCATTTATAGAACGTGTCAAGCAATTTACTCTTGATGTAAGCGATTTCCACATTTTTTTTACTTTCTTTTACTTTTGAAACACTTGAATTTTTAGCTTAAAATACTAATAAAGCTCCTTCCTTTTAAATTTAATGAATTCAAATAAGTTATGAGACTTTTTTTTTTTTAATATCTACACTCGACGCAATAGGCATCTAAATGCAACTACTTTACATTTAATACATAATTATCTGTTATTTTGAAAATACATTAATAAATTTAAGATTTAATTAAATGAATAATAATAATGTATACCACAATTTTTGCCCCAATCAGCATTTCTTCAATTCTGTTCTCTATTTGATATTCAATCGATTGTAATTGTAATTATTTCGCGCTGCTCATTAGCCCAGTTTTGTTATCTAACCAGGGTTTATTCTTTTTTATAGTCAACAAATTCTGGCTAAGGTTTTTACGATGTGACAATCGACCGATGTTTTGGGGGTCGTAAATGTGGCGACGCGCGTGTTTACTAAACATTCAATGTTTAACTGTCTTTCTTTTTGTTTTTATTTTTTTGTGGGTTGTTTTGTAGAATGGGCCATAAATTGATACAATTATGTTATCGCATTTTGTGAATACATTTTGGTATGTTTTTTTTGTGTTTTTGTTTCAGGGAAGAGCTTCACATTAACCATCACCGTGTCAACGAATCCACCGCACATAGCCACGTATAACAAGGCGATCAAAGTGACTGTCGATGGGCCACGTGAGCCACGCTCCAAGACCAGTAAGTATACATACTAGCATAATATCTGAATGGCCAATAAGCACAAAACTCACAACTCCTGAACACATACACAAAACCTATGCAAAGCTTTTGATTTAGCTCTAATCTATTAGTTGCAGCAGTAGCAGCAGCAGAAGAAGAAGCAGCAATTACAACAATGACTGCGACTTTATTAAAGCTCCAGTCACACATTTACATTTACTCTCTCTTTCACTCATTCTCTCCCCATTTCTCTCTCTCTGTCTGTCACTGTCTCTGTCTGTCTTCTCTGTCGCTTTGAGAAATATTCAATATGCAGTCGACTCTCGAAATACATATTTATAAGCATGCAAATATTTTACTTTGCATATGTTAAGTCTGAGACTTGGTCTCGAGACAACAGCCAACTGACAACAGTTGCCAATGTTGCTGCTGCTGTTGTTGTTGCTGCTGTTGGCAGTGTAATCGACTGGGTCCGAGAACAACAATTCAATCCATGGCATGATTTATATCCTCCGATGCCAGCCTGCAACTTTGCCCGTTTACAATAGAGAGCACAGTTTTCTGCGGTAGACACACACACACATCTACACACTTTCACACACACACACACACCAACACACATATGTAGCTGCGTTTACATGCAAATGGCTGTGTTGGGTTTAAGCTGCCGCCGCCATTGTCAGACAAAAGGTTATTATTTTATAATGAATACAATGTGCCGTAAAACTGCAGCTGCCAAAAGGGAGACAACGATTAGTTGTAGGCAGAGCAGAAGCAGAGAGAGAGAGAGAGAGAGAGAGAGAGAGAGCAAAAGAGAGATAACAAGAAAAACTGAGCTATTAGCTATAGTAAATTCTTTAAGCTTACGACAGTGTCTTTGGCAAATGCTGCTGCCATTTACAATTTATGAAGTTTAAGTATTCCACTATACAGAATATAATTCTGAATGCTGTTTACTAAAATATATACAAACATTGAATAGAGAAGGTATTCTCATGTCTCTCTTTAATTAGCATTTAACAAAGAAATGCAACTTAATCACTTTATAGGCATAGAAATGAAATCATAAAGTTGTTTCTCCTTATTAATGCTAATTAAGCAATAGCAATTATATTCTTAATTTTCAGTTTTAGAGCAAAGCAACTTTGGCATGCGATAAGCATAATAACAGGCCAGTCAATCTTATACTATATTCAGATTATGATAAAGTCGACCGTTTCAAATAAATTTTCAATGTAGTACTATATCAATATACCAAATATAGTATCTGATATTATTTGGTATTATTGTTATATTAAATTGTAAGAATAATGGCGAAACTTTAAGCCTCGAGCAAATGCATTTAATGGGCAGAAGGACTCATCTCCAACCCCTTATATAATATGGTACTGCATTCAAAATATATGGTAAAATACAAAAATACCATATTGTCAAGAATATATAACAATTTGGTACATTCTGTACTCCATGGTATATTTCAAATAAAAGCGAAATTAGGCGGCATTATTCTTACAATATAGTAAACTATATATACTGAAGTTTTTAATTGGTATATTGATAGACATATAATGATCAATATACCAATTAAAGGCTTCAGTATATTTGCGGCATGTAAATTTTCTATATTGTAAAAATAATGCCGCCTAATTTCGCTTTTATTTAACATGGTGGATCGGGTATCCCATAGTCAAGCACATTCAACTGTAGCTTCCTTACTTCCTTACAAGAATAGATTATAGGAAATATATTCAGGTTATATTTGAATAAAGTATATTCATAATATAAAAACATTAAGCACACACACACACACACACACACCTTGCACACAGAACAAAAGATACCAAACTGCAAAAAACATTTAGTTAAGGACAGATAATTAAAACTGAAAAAAACTTAGTGTTATCCCTTTTAGGGCAGCAACAACAATTCCACTTCGCCTTTGGCCAGCGACCGTTCCACTTCTCCACGGATCCCCTCTCCGGCTTCCGCATGCCGCCCATTGGCAACTGTCAGAGTAAGTAGAAAACATTTACGCACTCAACACATCATCTACATCTTGATCATCATCATCATCATCATCATTGAGTCATCAATTCGAGTTTGTGCATTCGTTTTTGTATTTGTTGCAAATTTTTGTGCATTCTGCAGCTTTTCATTTAACACTTGAGTAACGGCATGCCACAAAAGTATTCCGGCTTTCTAGGTTTGAGTTTGAGCTTTTCTTTTTTTGGGCTTTCGATATGGGTTTGGGTTTGGGTTTGCTGTTGTTTATTGGGGACCTGGTGGTTTGTGTGGTGCACCCCAATGCAACCACACAAATTCACACAAAACGATTAGGTGGCAGGCTTTGTTCGCTAGCAGCAGCAGCAACAGCAACAACAACGTCATGTATTAAACTGCGGTCAGACAAAAAATATGCAGCAAAACAACAGAAAAAAAAAGAAAATTAAAACGAAAACAGCAACAATAAAAATACGTATCAATAAATTGAATGAAATCGAAACACAACAACAACGACGAAAAAAAATCAAAGAACAATCAACTTAATCCTGCAGTAAAGCGACTGTATTAATTAGACCCTGAATTATAATAATTTTTATTTCAAAATGTACAGACAGTTAAATTCTTTCCAAAAATGCTTTTGCTATTGTTGTTGGACGCTTTATTTAACCAAACTTTACTATGCAAACAAATTTACTACATAACAAAAAAAAAAACAACAGTCGGCAAACATCATGTGAAAAAAATGCAACTGGCGTCTACAAAATGTATCGATTGTGTTATTTATGTTATCTGTGAGTGTACACCACACATGTAGGTGTCACTCTGTGTGTATATGTGTGTGTGTGTGTAAGTTTGTCGCCATTTTGTATTGTTGTCGTTGCTGTGTTCGAGCTGTGTTCCATTCCAACATTGAATAATAATTTACAAAAAAAAATATTACGCGGAAAACAAAATTTCATATATATAAAAATTATATAGAAACATATATTTAAATACTTAAGGTTATGCCAGCAATTATTTAAATAACATATAAAATAAAAATACAATAAAATACAAAAAGATTCAACGGAAATTAAAATATCATTTCATTTTAAATAATATAAAAATACACAAAATAAAACAGAAATAAATATAAACAATAACGCTACCTATTATAAACTCTATTTATCTAGCTTAGAATAGAAAATATTGCAACTTTTCTAATAAAAAATAAAACAAGTATTCAATAATATCTTACCATAAAAAGTAGGTTACTCATAAAACCTAATTTTATATTTTTAAATTAAAAAATAAGTAAGGAAAATATCGAAATATAAAATATAATGCCTGCTATTAATGAAGTCTGTTAGTCCAGCTTAGATTTTCAATAAAATAAAAAGAATATTGCAACTGTTCTATTAAAAAATAAAACACACATAAAAAAATAATTTACTATATAAAAAAAGATTCCAAAGATAAATAAATTTCACATTTTTAATTAAAACTAGAAGTACAGAAGCATTAATATACGAACAATAATAAAGACTAACAATATATCTAGGATTTCCATTAGAACAAAAAATGCTGATGTTTTCTAATGAATAAAATACACCTACTATTTGTATTTTATTCATTAGAGAAATATCCACATTTTTTGTTCTAATGGAAATCCTAGATATGTTATATGGTTAGACTTTATTATAGTTCGTATATAGTTCTTAAAAAACGATTTTTTTTTTTAAATCAAAGAAGAATTAGAAAAAGACTTAAAAACGAAAAGAAAGTTTATTAATGCACCTCAGATTTCCCAAAAAATAAAAAATTATGCAACTTTCTAATAAGTAATACAAATACAAATTTAGAATAATATAATTTTATATTATTTATCAATAAAATTCAAAAATGAATTTTGCAATAATGCCAGCTATAAATAAAATTTAAGAATGACAACAATCTATTCATCTATCTATAAAATAAAATATTTGGCTTAAAGCTTAATGTTTTCCAAAACGTGTCACTTAATGACATTTGAAAATAAATATTCATTAAAGTATAGTATCACTTTTTTTTTTGCTAATTTTCCTTTTAGCCTTTAGCTAAAATGCATCAACTGCTTTTTGTTGTTGTTGTTGTTGTTTTTTATGCTGGGGAAAAAAGATAAATCAATAAAATTTAAATTGTGTGCAAGTTTTTTGCTCGTTTGCTTTGTAGTTGAATTAAATTAAATTATACATTTAAAAATGTGTGCTATATTAAATTTGATGTTTCAATTTAAATTGACAATTAATTGCATTACAACAACGCCAATAACAGCGACAAATCGTTGGTCAAACATGACAGCAATGAAGTTTTTTTTTTTTTTTGGTCTTTTTTTTTTCTTTTTTAAATACATTATTTATTAATAATTTAACAATGTTAAGATGTACTGGATACACATAAAAAAAATGTGATTATTTGAATATAAATTTATGTATTATAATGAAATTGTGCAGACAGCGAACCAAGTTTTATAATGGCCAACAAAAAAAAAAAAAAAATAGACAGAAAACAGAAAACTTGCATTGCATTAAACAAATATCAAATACAATTCAATCAGCACATAAATTGCCTGCCAATTTCGACTCTCAATCCGTTGTAGTTCATTCTCCAATCCCAGCTATAAAATCATTCTCTTCTCATGCCACGAATGTCTAGCATGAAGCGCACAAATCAAAATGCAAATTGAGCGATTTACAGCCTGACATTTGCCTCGCTGTATTTCAATCTATTGCTGATGCCCATTTATAAAAATATACATACAAGTATATACAAAGATATATACAATATGTGTACATGATATATAATGATTACTGGAAGCGTCTGTTGTCACTGATTACCCATAATTTAATTGTAAATATGCAAAAAGCAAAATAACCTGAATTATTTATTAACAAATTTTATTGACAGTCGCTGCTTGACTTAATTACTGGCATATATTTTATTAATTTCGAGCAAAATAAAATACACACACATAAATAAACAAATTGAGACTCCACGCACAAACACACACACACAGTGGGGAGTGCTTCATAGCAAGATACCTCATAAACAGCTAGAGTAAAGAATGTTTGATTTATGCAGTTCTAATAATTGATACTAATGGGTACACAAAATTAGGTGAAGGATTTAAACTCTCTTGGCTAAAATATGTTATGGAAATAGTTCATCATAAGTTACAAAAGTGCTGGAAATGAATGTCATGACATTCGACTGGCATTCATAAATGAAAGTTGAGCTAGATTAATTGTACAAAATATTTTAATGAAAAACATAACAGTTCTTAATTCAACAATATCTCTCTCTAGCCTTCCCAAACTATTATATGTAACAATGCCAGCCTGTTACAATATTAATATTTTGATTTCAATATCAATCAGATAGATTGAAAAAAATACATACAAATGAAATAAAATATTATATATTGAAAGAAGTCATAATAAAACTTTCTTCAGATATTGCTTTATTACAGTATTAGAGTATTTAGGGGAAACACAAAAACTTTCTGTAGCCTCAATCTCATACAGATATTTTTCTTGGCTACATTTATCAGAGAACAAGTAGTTTATTTAGGGAAATTTTATATGAACTTTATTATGTTTAATTTTAAAGAGTTTAAGGTTTAAAATATACTTTTTTCATTATAAGAAGACTTGTTTTATAGTACAAAGAAAACAAAAGTTTAGGGTTATTTGTTATTTTCTACCAAAATATTCATTATACGAAGAATGTAAAGTTTTGTAGAGAAACAATTATTTTTTTTATTTTACATTTTCATTTACATGTATATTATTTTGAATGGTTGCTTAGGTGAAACTAATGTAAATATAAATACTTTTTCCTCTACGAAATAATACATTTTTCATTGAATGAACACGTTCTTAATGTATGAATATTCAATTTAAAAATACCAAATAAGTGTAAATTATTTGATGTTTTCTAATTTAATATTAATTTAAAAACAAAGACATGCTTATGTAGTGGAACAATTATTTACATGTACATTATTTCTATTTCAACATACATTTATAAAATAAAGTAAGATTTTGTTGAGAACAAAGTATTAACATTAACATTATTTATACTTAAGCATTCAATTAAAGAATTATGTAAGGACCGTTATAAAAGACATTCTTATGAAAAAAGTATTTGAAAAAACTTCAGAAATAGCGTCTGCAAATATTTCAAATATGTAAAACAGTTTTATTCTGAATAGCGTAACACAGATTGTTAGACTTCTCACGCTTTTTGACAGCCAAAGACATTCGAGATATTAAAAACAGAAAGTCTTATTTTGAAATAATATTGTATAGGGTTGTATTTAGGGTCGGAGGCTGGGAGAAAAGAAGCCGCAATTGGGGATTGGCTTTTGCGAAATGTATAAACATTTTGAGCTTTCAATTTCTTGTGAATAATTCAGTAACATAATATGCGCAGATAAAGTCAATCGGTGTGACAACAAACATCAAAAAGCAGACCTGCTGCCATCAACAGCAACAACAGCAACAACAGAAACATCAGCGAGAGCAAGGGACAACAGCAACACACACAAAAAAGCAACGTAATTAATGGAGGTAGAAGCATTTAAGCCAATAGCATTAATAAAGCCACCACAAAATCAATATCCGGATACGAAAATGCGCCCGTCGCCTATAAAAACTAATTAATAATTTCCGAATGGGCTATTAATTAAGCCTAATTATCTGTGCATGAGCCAGGACCCGCAACGTGGTCTGTACTTCATCCGAAACTGTTTTTAAATCTCCGCCTCACCCCCGCTTGGGAGCCTAACATTTGGCCATTTTTGGGGCTATCCATTTTACGTTTACATTGAACCATTTTTGGTTCGCATCCGTCTGTCCATCGCATCAGATTTGTTTGTAATTTTTTGTGCTACGGTAAAGTCCCGCATAATGGCCATGATGGGGCTCCAATTAGCGGCCCACACACACACACACACACACACATGTGCCATAAATTTGTCAGTCGGTCAGCAACCAGCAGCAGCAGCAGCTCGAATTTGTGAGGGACACATTTGCAATTATTCCGATGATAATTATACGAACGTGCGCGTGAAACTCCTCTAAATTGAAGTCGACTAACCAAATAGTTTGCAACTTGTAAATCTTTTTGTTTTGTTGCTTTGACTTTGATCGATTTGTTTTGCTGTTAAGTTCTACACAGTCACACACACACACACACATGTCGTATACTTAATACTCGCTGCTTTTTGTCACATTCTTCTCTTTGATTATTTGTTTGCATTTTTTTCTCATCTCCTCACCTCACTAACACCACTAACTGCTACAATCTCTGTAAAAAACCAAACGAAACAAAACAATCGAATACCAACAACAAAGATATGTCCCAATTTGGTTTAGGTGCCAGCAACACGCATTGGGGCTACGGTTCAGCGGCCTCGGCCTATTCACCCTACTTGGCCAGCAGCGGACTCTCATCGTGCACCACTCCGACATCGGCACAGTTTAACAATCCGGCGTTGGGTTTCACCTGCTCATCGAACGATCAGAGCAATAACCAGGACTTTGGAGGCGCCACCAATCGCGACTGTGTGCCAAGTAAGTTCTCATTTTCTCTTTAGTTCATTGTTTTCTTATTTTTGTAGAGCCCTTAAAATTAATATTAAATAAAAAAAAACAATAGGTCACATTATTACTTGAAAATGGAGCTGAAATAGGGTGAACAGTTTGCCCTTCCCTATCATCAGAAATTACTCATTTTGGATCTTCTGTTGATTTAGAAATATTCCTCTTACCGTTTGGCTGGGATTTCTTTAATTTTAGGGACTATCAATTAAGTTCATACTTGTTTGATATCAAAGTCCCAACTTGTATCATTCATCGTTTTCATATTTCGAATTATGGTATTGTAGTTTTTGCTGAACTTTTAATTAAAATATTCAATAGACTAAACAAGCAAATAGGTTCTAATTTTATATATTTCACATTTTATAAATTTTTTTTTGTTTCTTAATACTCAATAGAAAAAATATGATCGAAAATTTTGAAGATGTTTTATTTTTATTAATAACTTATATATTATATTATATTATTATTATATTTCACATTTTTTTATATATATTTTTTTATTGTTTCTTAATACTCAATAGAAAAAATATGAACCCAAATTATAAGGGTGTTTTATTTTATGTTTTTGCTATCAATATTTATCATCAGACGTACCTATAAATAAACATGTTTGGCACTGACAAATATCAGCTGCTTTGTCTACTTAATTCTGTCAGAACATTCGCAAAAATAAATATAAAAAAGATTACTTTCATTTTTACTGCAGTAAAATAAAATAGTTCGCTCAGTTGAACATAAAATGAATCCCTATAAGTTGTTATTAAGCTTCAGTTGATATCATTAGGAAGAATACATATAAATAACTGTGACAAGTTTCGAAAATATACATACAATAAATTGAAAGAACTATTCGAAATAAATGTAATAATTTAACAATTTACGAAATGTATTATGTTCCACACTCAAAATTGTCACAAGAAAAAACAAGTAAGAAAGTTGCAGTCGAGTGTGCTCGACTGTGAGATACCCGCTACCCATTTTTAATAAAGGCAAAATAGTGCGGTATCATTTTCAAAATATACCGAATATACTGCAAAAATACTAAAAATATACCAAATGATATGTTTGGTATATCGATATAGTACACCATTCAAAATATGCCATAGACGGCACAATGTACCAGATTGTCGGCCAAAGCAACTCAGACCCCTAGTAAGTAGGCGCTTTTGCCCATACAAAAGTATTTCTTTAATAACTTCCACAATTTTTATCTGATCGCAACCAAATTTTCAGAAATCATAGTAGAATCACTATAGTAGTTATTATATATACCAAAATTCCGAACTCTAGTTTTAAAATTAGGCTTGTTATTCGATTTTTTTGATTTGCGGGGGCGGAAGTGGGCGGGGCAAAAATTTGAAACAAACTTGATCTGCGTGCAAACATAACAAATGCTGTCGAAAATGCTGTCTATCTTTTATAGTCTCTGAGATGTAGGTGTTCATACGGACGGACGGACAGACGGACAGACACACAGACGGACAGACGGACATGGCTATATCGTCTCGGCTGTTGACGCTGATCAAGAATATATATACTTTATAGGGTCGGATATGCCTCGTTCTACCTGTTACATACATTTCCTGCCAGCACAAAGTTATAATACCCTTCTACCCTATGGGTAGCGGGTATAAAAACTGTAAAGCGTGGCGAAGTTCGTTCAGACACAGCGATGTAGGATATTTCAGCCGGAGTCGGGATATCACTGGACATATACAAAGAAGATGTTCTAGTGTTTCCTTAACTCGTTACATTTCCTACACGGAACTATTCGTGATAGTCAGCCATATACAAGTTAAACATACAAATTTGAAAACAATAAATAAGTCTGTTAAATAAATGTTGTTTCTGTCACATTAATTGCCCAAAAAAATAAATAATTGAAAAATAGTATTTTATTCTTTTGTCAACTACTTACTTGTCAACTACTTAACTTTTACGTTCATTCACAATTTTGAAGTGTAACTTACTAATCCATTATCCTTTTTGCCTTCCTCTCTTGCTATCGCTGCAGTGCTGCCCGACTCAACGGCCAGCGATCTGGACCAGCATCTGAGCAGCCTCGTCGGCTCGACCAGTGGCCAGATGTCGCATCACAGTCTGCTCGGCACCAGCGGCCAGACATCGATCACCTCGACGGTGAACGGAGCCTCGACAGGCAGCGGCGCAACCGGAGCTGGCAGTGCAAGCGGAGCGGGCAGCGGTGCGGGTGCGAATTCGATACTGGTGCCGCGATATCACACCAATGCGAGCAACGAGTACAATGTGCACTCCAGCCAGAATGGACCGCGTAGTCTCAGCGATAGCTCGCAGGCCGAGTCGCCTGTGCAGGAGGATCTGCTGTCGACCAACACACCGAACTTGGGCAGTGGCAGCGGTGCTGGCGGTGGTGCTGGCGGTGGTGGTGCCACCAATGGGGGTGCCACAAATGGCGGCAGCGGTGCAACGGGCGCCTCTTCAAGTGGCGGCGGCGGCTCAGCGGGCGCCTCGGCGGGCGCTGGCAATGCAGCGATGCTGGGCGCCAATCAAAACTTTCCCGGCATTGTGAACCAAGCGCAACACGCCTCCGCCTCGGCCTATGGCGGCGGTGTGGGCGTCGGCGTCGGTGTCGGTGTGGGCGTGGGCGTCGGTGTAGGCGGTGGCCATGGCAGCGGCGCTGGCGCCACAGCCGCCGGCTGCAATGGCTCACTCTATCCGGTGCTGCCAGCGAGTCTGCTCTACTCGCAGCTATATACGGCGGCCAATCAATCGGCGCACGGTTTTCATTCGCACACGCTGCCGTCGCACGCCTCGCCCAATTCGTCGGTGCATGGGGAACTGCAGAGCGTGATGGATCACATTAGCAATGTGGGTGTGCGGCAGCAGCACAACATCATGACTGGTGGGGGGGTGGCGCATCCGGGTGATCTGACGCTGATTGGCAACTGCGGGGCGTCGGTGCGGAATATCGAGGATGGGAACACAAATCGTCAGGTGGCCGCGCTCGCTGCCCATCGCGGCCACCACAATCCAACTGACAATGGGGGCAGCGTGTGGCGGCCATATTGAGGTCAGGTTCTGTGGTGCGGCTCCGCAGTTCTTTAGTGCCATGAGCACGACGAGGGCGTGACAACGGAGAAGCAGCACGGGCAGACACAACAACAACAACAACAACAACAACAACAACAACAACATGGAAATCTGATTGCCAACGAGGCAGAGTTTGGTGGAGTTGGAGGTGGAGGTGGGGCTTACTAACTGTACATTACTGTATATACACAAATACGATTTTAGCGACTTAAGAGATGCAATTTTTTTGGTCAACAACGTGTGTTTTTTTTTTTTGTCTCGATTTTAGTAGAATTTGTTGGGAGTTCTCAAATAACTCAAAACTATATAGTATTTTATTAAACGTACGCGTATAGTCAAATGTTAAGCAAAAAAATTACAAAAATTATCAAGACAGCTAAAAATTGACAGATTTAGCAAATTTTGTGGCACGCAACAAAACTATTTGCTGCGACACAACACTCATAGATATTTTTAACCATACGTAGACAGCATTGGGAACTGCCTTCCAAAGGAGAGTGAGAGAGTGGGAAAGGGAGAGAGAGGGAGAGAGAGGGAGGAATGGCAGTCCCAGGCCCGCGGTATGCCCGAGCCATAAAACTACAGAAACTAGTCATAAACCCTAAAAAAAAAAAAAATAAAGAAAAGAAAAAGAAACCTACGTAATATGCGCATAGAATTGTAACGGAAAAATACCAAAAAGCGAAAAAAATACTATATATATATATATCTATAATAGAAACGATGACAATTTTTGAAGTTGTTCTTAATGTTTATCAATATCTGATATAGGGGCTATGTTTTCATTTATTACGACAATTATTATAATAATATTGTTTTCTGTATTCTATAAGACTATTTTTTTTTTTTTTGTTTGACAGTGTATAATACAAAGTTTTAAATGAGTAGGAAAAGAGGGAAGGGGGGTAGGGGAAGGGGGGATTGGAAAGAGCCGTTGTATATGAGTTCCTAAGCTGTAATCAATGTTCGTGAATTTGTTTACTGTTCATTTCATGTGCTTCGATATGCATGTATGTACTTCAATTGTGTATAAGTCTGTGCAATGTAAACTGATTACCATTTCAATGTATGTATCTATACTAAGCACACTTTAATATATATACATATATATATATATATACTTGCAATACACGCACAAACAACAAACACACACACATAAATAATTGTAATAACGTCTTTTTTTTTGTCTAGTACATACAAATTTTAGCAATTAAGCGAATTCCATTTATTGGCTTAAAAGATTCAACATGATAACGATAACAATGATAACGATGATAATGATGTTCGGAGTTCTAGCGAAAGATCATCTGTTTAGCATAGATCTCATAAGATGGTAGAGAATAATCTTGCAAAAAGAGATCGATCCGCTTACATCATTTTCAAATGTCCAGTAGCACACTTTTTTTTAAATAAAAGTTTAACGTAAAGCATAAAATAATACAACGTAAAAATATATGAAAAGTAAAAGCAAAAGCTGATCGTAAAATATAATTGATGTATACCAGAAAGAAAAACAAAAACGAAAACAAAACCAAAAAACCAAAAACTATGTGTATAAATAGAAAATATGTAAAATCTGCTTGATGAATTTGAATTTTGCATATATGCATAATATTTATATATATCTATATATATATATCCTAAAATATATATGTATTTATATCATAAATAGTCGTCGCAGCAACTCAACGATTATCGTTCAGTAACATTTCAATGTAATACAAAAATGATGTGTGTAATGCAAAATTTAATTTCAAAACAAATACGAAAAACCAAAAAACAAAACAAGAAAACAGATCAACAAAACTTACGACAATTGAATTAAACAATATATTAATAAAAATTATTATGGAAATTACAAAATGCGAGTGTTTTAATCCGACAAAGAGTTGGAGGAGGAGCTGCCAATACAAATGGCTTTTGCTTGGCCGTATTTTTTACGAGACAATCGGGACACCAATTGGTAAAGGTAAAATTATATCGAGAACGTCTAGCTGTGGTTTAGATTGGCGGGCTACGTAATTTTCCGCTCAATTTATTTCACATTGTGGCATCCAATTAAGTTGCAAGAGCCAGCCAGTCAGTTAGCCACCTGCGCGGGCCAGACAATGGCATATGGGATACGACTGCGATTGGAAATGGGAGTGGGAATGAGAATGAGAATGGCTCGTCTATCTCTCTCTCTCTACGTTTTGTGCTCTTATTAAGTCCATAAAAATGTGCTCCCTAACGGTAAGGTAAGTTGTTGGAGGCTGAGATGGAGATGGTTGCCTGGGTGGAACTGGGAATAAGTCGAAGCGTAACAAATGATTCGAGATAAAGCTAAATGGTAACACGTAGTGGCAACTCGTGTGCAGTTAGCTGGGCAAATAACCGCAAAAGGTTTGGGGTAAATGTTTCCGTAGAGAGAGACCGAAAGAGGAAAAGAGGGAGACAGAGACTGAAAGAGAGGGAGAGAGAATGGTGCGGGCATTACTTTATTTTAGTCTGGTGCAACTTTTAATTATTTCACTTGTGCCTACTTAGAAGAATTCTAAAGATGTTTTGCATGGCAAATTAGCAGGAAGCTTGCGCCCCAAAGTATGCAACGGAAACATTCGAATTCCCAAGTGTGAGGCATAAATATGTGTGTGTGTGTGTGTGTGTGCGTGCGAGTGTGTGAGGGTGAATAATTAAAAATTTCAACCATTACTTGCGTTGCTTGATAAAATTTCAAACAAACACTAACACACACATACACATGAGCTGCGCATTTTAAGAAGAAGACACTCTAAGGAAATATATGTATATGCGTGTGTGTATGTGTGTGTGTGTGTAGCTTAGCTGCATGGAGACTACGAAACCACTTGAGATGCTGTCTGCGAATCCACGAGTGAAGCATTTTTCTCATTTACCCCTTTCTCTCATGCACTCACTCTCTCTCTCTCGCACTCTTTTGATGCCGTGCTTCGCATATTAACACGTTTCATATGAGAGGCGAATGAATCCCTTGGCAACCACACTGTCTGATTGAGTGACTAACTCTGAACTCACATCTCTCATCTACATCTACATCGCAACTCAACTCAACTCAACTCAACTGAACTGAACTGAAGTGAATGGCTTGGCAAGCCGAATGTTTGTATGCTTGTTCTTCATTGTCATACAATAAGATTCATTTGCAATACCCTTTAGTTGCTCCATGGACAGGTATATATAGTCTCTATAAAAAGTACTGATATTTTTAAGAACTCATTTTATTAATCATATTTTTTCTTATATATTTATTAAACAACTTTATTACTTCTATCTATATGAAAGTTTAATCTAGATGTAAATAAACAAAGAAAAGTTAATGTGACTTTTGAACTATTAAATATATGAATATGAATATCTATTATGAATAATATTAATCCCATATTTGTTGTAATTTTAGTTTATGAAGTCTAATAAAAGATAATTATAGTTTTGTTGGAAATTGCATAACAAAAGCCACAATAATATGTATATTATATATGATTAATGATATATCGGATCTAATATTGACTTTAAAGTTAAGAGAGTCGGTTCCAGACCATCTGAAATTAGTTAGTGTTGTGATCTGATAGTGAGTGGGAGCAATAAAGACTAAAGAACCAAAGTATTCAATAATTTATTTAGCTTGTCTGGTTTAATACTTAAATGTATTAAAGCTATCTGTTAAAATAAATGTATTGTGTAAAATTAGAAACAGATTAGATTATTTACGAAATATTTATAATGCTTATTGCTTTTAACAAAAATCCATTGCAATATTGAAAAGTAAATTGAAATGCTAAAAGTTTAGTTGAGTGAGAGAAAAAATATAAAAATTATATCTAAGTTATTTTGCCCTGTCGATTGTCAATCATTAATCTTTTTTCCACAATATTTTGCTATTATTTATGTGTCGTATTTTGCCTTAAAATACAAAGCAATTGTAGAGTATTTTCTAGTACATATCCGAAGCTGAACGCAATTTAGAAGAGAAGAATATGCACAGATTATTTTGAACTGTTCTTTGAGGCAGGTGCTAAGGTGGCAGCATAAATGCTAACTGAGCAGTCGTAAAATGAATGCGAGGTGCACTCAGTCTACAGATTGAAATGAAAATTATAATTAGTAGCAGGTGGATAGAAATGAAATGCAAGGCGGGCAAACATACGACTGTGTAGAATATGTATTTATGATTAAAGAGGCTTGGGAATCATTTTTGGGATCAACCCTCGACAACCGACAACCGACAATCATCTTTTTGACTTGCTTCATTTGTTGCTCTTGCCGTTATGTGAAACTTTGTGTGTCTCAATTATGCAGGTGATGGGTGTGGTGTCTGAGTGTGTTTATAAATTTTATTATCATACCAATTAAAGCCACTCACATGTATCTTTTGACGGGGAAAAAAGAGCTTGACGCTCTTAATTAGCAAGCAGCTTCTTCCCTTTTCGAGTAAAAGGGGTGAAAAACAAACTTTTTAATTATGTGCTAATATATTTAACTTGTTTATGCAGCAAACCAACAAAAGCCATATAAATATCCATATCCATAACCATCTCCGCCTTCAGCTGGCTCGCTTTCAAGCTGACTAACTGACTGGCAAACAACAACAATCGTAACAAAAATGCAAAATGAAAACAACTACAACAAGGTCAGTAAAATTTAAAAAAAAAAAAAAGGAAAAAATTACACAGCAATAACAACAGCAAGAACACAACAGCCGCAAACCACAAAAACAACAAACAACGAAAGCAAAAACAACAACGAGACAAATAACAATGGCAAAGAAAGAAGTGCTACCCAATTGGCGTTAATGCAGGTGAATGGCCAACAAAATATTGCAGTGATTTTGGTTGGCGGCACAAATTATGCGGCTCTCCTCCTCCTCCTTCTCTTTTACCTGACGTCGCGAAGTTTCTGCATTTGGAAATCTGTTGGCGTTACTCGCAACGCGCAAATATTTAACGGCTGCTCCATTTTTGCACCTCACCACACACACACACTCACACACACACACTCATAGACACTCAAATGCCCAATGCGTTGGCTAAAAGGTATGAAAACATTCTTCGCAGCGGTTTTCATTGTTTATTCTACATTTCCCCGTTTTCGTTTGGCTGCCGTTGCATTTTTGGCATTCGTCCTTTGACAGCAATCGCAGTTCACAGTTCACAGACTTCAGGTGCAAGCCAAGAGAGAGAGACAGAGAGAGAGAGAGAGAGAAAGAGTACGTCCACATTGTTCACAAAGTTCGAACTGTGTGCATTATTTGTAGCCTCATTTTTTTTTTTTGTTTGGGCTTTTGACCGTTTGCCTTTTTACCTACTGCAGTCGGCATTTTAACATTTTTTCCTCTTTTTTTTTTTTGGTTAAACTGAAATGCCGAACTGTAATGCACACTTGCTTTAAGAGACTATATAAAATGCTTGCAATTGCACTTAACGGCCACAATGTGCTTTGCAACAAAATTCATTTAACTGCACATCTTTTTCGTTACTAAAACTAATTAAAAATTAAAAGGTAAACAGAGAAAAATGCTGTCACTAAAACTTTGCTTAGTGGCAAATATTTGCTTAAGCTGTTTAGGCCGCTAAACGATATATTAGTGAGGAAAGTCAGAATTCCATTTTAAAAGCAGAACATTGTTGCATCGCATACAACACGCATAACAAAAAGAACATAGGAAAATGTTGTCCAAGTATATTTGCTTAATTGCAAATATTGGATTTACCTGTTGATGCCGTTAAACGAGATGGTCTGAAATGCATTTTAAAATCAGCACAGTTTTTTATCACACACTGCAAACTTAAAAAAAAGAGCACAGAAAAATGGTGTCAAGATATTTCTGCTTAATTCCAAAAGTTGTCCCTTTTCCAGTTGAGGCCGTTAAACGAGATATAGAAGTGGATAAGTTAAATGCATTTTAAAAACAGCATAGTTTTTCTTTACATACTTTTTCTTTACATACTTCAAAAAAAAGAGCACAGAAAAATGTTATCAAGATATTTCTGCTTAATTCCAAAACTTTGTCGCTTTCCAGTTGAGGCCGTTAAACGAGATATAGAAGTGGAAAAGTTAAATGCATTTTAAAAGCAGCACAGTTTTTTATCACATACTGCAGGTTAAAAAAAAAAACAACATAGAAAATGTTTTTTTTTCAGTTGAGGCCGTTAAGTGAGATATGAATGTGGATAGCGTTAAATGCATTTGAATATCATAAGCAACTTCATCAACTGGACGCTGCCATTGTTTATTTGAGCCAACGCCCCAAACTACATAACTGGCAATTTATTGAAGCCACTTTTGTGTCCCATGTTGGCACTGCAGCATCAGCATGACGGCAGCTCAATGGGAAAGGGTAAAGAAGAAAGAGTGAGAGAGGGGAGAGGACGAGGGACAGACCGCGTGTGTGTCTGCGTAAAACTGTCAGACAAATCAAACTGAACTCTCAACGATTGGAGCACGTTTTCAATATGGTTTGTTAGTGTGGCCACCACTGAGGCTGATGACTGCCAGCAGCCGAATATCGAGCAAGGATTATGGGTGAGAATCGTTGAGTTGGTTGCCTGGGGGGGGGGGGGCACTGTGGAGTGGACAGTTTTTGTTTGTGGGGGATATCGGGTGTCACCTTTTTTGAAGGGCTCTCTTGGTTCGGTTTTTGGTTGGTTTTTCGAGCATGGCCCGAAATGCCGAATATTGATTTGAATCAATTAATTCGTGCGGTTGTCGCTGGAATTACTCCCTCGAATCTAATTAATTTTAATGCACGACTACATGCACAAATCACACACATGAATACACCCACACATACACGCACATGCACACACGGACAGTGTCGACATTTTGGCAACATTTTGCGTTAGTTTGCAACGCACGAAAATTTATATTGAAGTCGAATTATGCAATTTGCTACTAAATTGATTGCATTTGCACAGCTGCATGTTTGTTTGACAAAGATAGCTTCTCTGTCTCTTCTCTCGAAGAAAGAAAGAGATGCAAGCACGCCTGACAGCCACAAAAAGAGACGGAAAGATAGCTCTATACATAGTGTGAGAGAGAGAGAGAGTCCGGCACTAACTATGTGAGCCTGATTGAATTATCTTTCAATGCATGCTCATTATGTAGAATTCTGGCTTCCATAATTGTTTTTTAGAGAGCGGGAAGTGTGCTGCTTGTTGCTGCCACCGTTTCTATTGCTGTTGCTGTTGCAGTTGCAGTTGCAGTTGCAACCACACTTTCTGGCATGGTTTAACAATCTTCAAATCAGCATCAATTATTATTGCAATTACTTATTTCATTTCCCACTTTTTCTATGTCAAAATAGTTACTTCATTATTAATAAACCGGTGAATTTTCAATATATTTAAATTACGCATTAACAGCTTCAAATTTCAGTCTCAATTTCAGGCAAGAACTTTGATGCATCTAATATTGACTTCTTATGTAAATGAATCTCTAAATAATTGTTGTATACTTGAAGTGAATTGTTTTGCTAAATTAATTCAAAACTGTCTTTCATTGCATTCTTGAGCTTATACAATGGGTAAGTGCAATATATTTTAATAACTTTTTCGTGCAATTCATTTCTTTATTCGTAGTGATTGTTTTTTGTCATTTTCGAAGAATTGTTCAAGCTCTGAAATACTCAAACTGAATGAGCATAAAATATACAAAAATATTATTATTATTTTTTTGCAATAACGAATACAATTCCTTCAGTCGACAAAAGCCTTCAGTCTAAAGACAAAATATTTCAGTTTGTAGCTCACATTTATTACAGAGAATGTTTCTGCAATTAGCGCATTTTCTTTGTTAAGCAACTTTCAACTTAATGCAAACAAAATATGTCTTAATAATAATTATTATAAGTACTAAATAGTGACAATTTCAATAGCAACTAAATTATTTAAAATATAGCAGATAATGTCTAAATTCCAATTAATAATTTTATTGTTTAGGCAACTTTAAATATATGTAAATGTTATATAGTTTTTGATCCTTTTTATTTCAAAACATTCAAAATAAATTAATTATTAACTATTAAACTCTAAATTATATTTTCAACAATTTTTGTATTCCTTGTAAATCATTTACATTCCTATATTCAATATAAATTAAGTATTAAAAGCAAATATGGAAAAAATTTAATGAAATTAAAATTTCCATCATTTCTTTTTTTTCTTATCAATCCTTTTGAATTTGATATAGTAAAGAATAAGGAAAAGTAAATATATGAAACAACTAAATTATTATTCAAATGTTGTTGTTTTTTAAGCAGTCTCAAAATTGAAAGTTTTATTTTATTTATTGTGAATTTACAAGCAATTTTAATTCAAGATATTGGCCAGTTACTATAAAAGAGTTGCAAAATTAGAAACGCATTTTTTTTTTTATTTATTATATTTTTAGCTTAGAATTTTTTTAATTTTTTTAATATATTTTTAACATATTGTAGCTAATACAAATATAATAAATAAATATAAATAGTACAATTGAAATAATGCAACTCTTTTAAAGTATCTGTTCATTTGAATATTTAAGCAAATATGCCAAATGCAAAAGTGAATATTGATGAGTGTGTGTGTGTGTGTGTGTGTGTGTGTGATTGTTTGTATGTATATGTATATGTATGTATGTATGTAAACATGTGGTATGATTTGTGCGTGCATTATTTTCAATTGGCTGCTAAAAACACATTTCATATTTAATAAAACGCGTTTGCATTCGACATTATTATTATTATATTCATTATATTTATAAATATTTATACTAAGCATATTTCTATTATTTTGGGTCGAAAACATTCAGGCATTTACACATTCAAAGCGCTGACCACTCCAGCCAAGCGCACATAAAGCGAAGCTCGTTTCATTTACCACACAAAAGGTTAACCTACACATCTACACACACACACACACACACACTCGTACACACTCGTACACACTCGCCGTATGCATGAACATTTAGGAGAGGGGGGGGCAAAACAAATATTGTTTTGGCCATGTTTTTGGCAGCTGGCAGCAAAAATGATTTTGATTTTTGGCAATTGCGAAATAAATGCGATCATTTTAAAACAAAATGGCAACAACAATGTGTTTGAGTGTACGTCTGTGTGTGTGTGTGTGTGTACAAGTGTGTGTGTTTGTGTGTGAAAGAGAAAAATTGTATATATGATATGATTTGAATACATTTTGGGGACCCGGGCAGAATGATTTGAAATCGTTTTGCGGTTTTTACGAGTTGCAAATCATTTTAATTAAAATATCAAAATTAGAAAATGGAAAATGATTACATTATTCATTAGTTTTCATTACGCATGTTTATTTATTAGCAAACATTTGTGGCTCGTTGCACTTTTCGATGCGCGATGCGCGCAAAAATAGCAAACGGCATGCCTGGCGCCATCTAGCGGCGGGCGCTACACAAACCACTAATGCAAACCGAACCAAAAAAAATATATATATAGAGAAAAAAAAAGAAAGAAAGAGGAAACCCAAAAGCGAACAAAACCTATTTACATTTTTCATAAGCAAAAAAAGCTCACAACAAAGTTTTCTTAACTTTTGCCTTTCCCCGGAAAAAGAATTGCATTGAAGAAACTTGGGGTTGTGCCCCCATTGGTGCTGTTCCATGGTCTCATGGTCTCATGGTCTCGTCTTCTTGCCCGGCGTCTGCGCACACCAAAATCCACTTAACTTAGACATTCACCCCCTTTGTGGATGGTGCCCCAAGGGCCGACGACGTCTTCGTCTTCGACTTGAAGCTCAAGACCAAGACCAAGACCAAGACCGGGTCCAAGACGTTTTCTTGGGCCAAGGCATAAACTTTTACGAGTTTGGCGGAAATTTTTTTTCCTTCGTCATTGCTTTTTTCTGAATCTGTTGCCGCCGAAAGTCCATAGATGGCGCCAGCGCAAAAGCTTTTCTAATCCACCTTATTATTAACGTATCATTATCGTTTCTTTTGCATTTACTTTAGATTTTTGTTCGAATGCATATAAATATGATTTGGCAATTGCTCGTCAATAGCCTGACACTGACACAGGCGCACACACATGCACACACACACACACACACACACATTCGTATAGGCAGATTTTAAGGGTAAGTCGTCGTCGTCGCTCTCTATTCGAGCGTAAGGCATTTCGACCAATTATAAGTTGTGGTTAACCGCAACATTTATTCAAGAAAATGTTCGGCTTATGCCTTGTGTGTGCGAGCGAACACGCAATAGTCCTATACTCGTAGGCGGTGTGTCTGTGTCTAAGTGTGTTTGAGTGTGCTGGAAATAGGAAATGGTTGGATGATGGGTGTGAAACTGGAACTGAAACTGAAACTGAAACAAGGAAATGCGATTGGAAGACTTCAAATCGAAACTCCATTGCAAATCGTTTTTTTTTTTTCTTAGGGTTTGAGATTTTTGGTTTTACTCAAAGATTTTCTAAATCTATTTATGATATAATTTCGTTTATTTGTATTGCTGTTATATTATTTTTAAGCTAAAACGTTTTTAAAACTAATCTTATGGTATATTTATTTTTGGGTAACTTTATTTATACCATAATTTTTTTTTAAGTATATTTTTTAACACAATTTATCATATTTTTATTTGTGGGCAACTTGATTTATGTACATAGTTATAAACACATTTAACAAAAGAACAAAAATATAATGCAAACTATACTTGTGTATATTTTGTATATCTCTCTTTACAACCTTAACTTTGAGTGTTAGAATAGAATTCCTTAACTAAAATATATTAAATGAACCAACATTAATTATCTTCATTGCAATATCTATATTTCACTTTTCTAATTATTTAATATAATATATTTAATATATATATATATATATATATATATATCTATTATTATTTTTTTCTGTTTACTTTTATGTGCGACACTTAAGCCAGAAAAAATATGCGATTAAGCGATGGTTGCTCTTAAATATTATTCGACAGTTAAGTGTAAATTATTTAACATGTATATTTTCTATTAAGGATTATAGGACCACGTTTCTAGGTGAATATTAACTTATTTCTATTTTCTTTAAACATTAAAAAAAATCCTATTGCAATCGGATCTCAGATACTTTCTGAAATATATATTTTAATTTTTCTGTATATTTTTAGTATATTTCCAGAATATGGTTTTATTGGATATGTGTAGCAGGTATTTCACAGTCGAGAACTATCGACAATAGCTTTCTTACTTATTCCCTTCATGTAAATTGTTGGTTGCAATAAAAATATAAATATTTATATTATATATATCAATAACATCTTTCTTTTCTTTTTCAATATTTTTTCAAATTCTTGCACATTATTTATTGTCTTCCTCACCTTTTTCAATATACAATTTTTAAACATTTTCAATTTTGATTGCACGTATTTCGTTGCAACATGTATATTTTACTTAGTTAGAAAATTATAGAATTTTCATCATAATAAAAGTGTTCAACTTAAGCTAATTAAAATATTAGTTGTACATATCAAGCATATTAAGATTTTTTTCATTAACTTGCAATCTCTCTATTTTACTTATATATACACCTTTAAGTATTATATTTATAATATTCACGATGATTCTTTTGCTTAAATAAATTAACATTTTTTGTACATCATTAATTTATTTGAATGCACGTAATGCAGCGTAATCCTTGTGTATTGTCTAATGAATCTAACGCCTTGTCCCTGACCCTTGACTGTTTCTTAACTGAGCTCAAGAGCTGCTCTTGCTTGACTCGTCCTCGCCAGCTGTAAAATTAATAGTTTGCCAAGCTGAAACGAATCGCCTTTCAAGTCGCTAACCGCCGACAATATGTTGGCAAAGAACGTACACTACACTACACTAAATGAATATATACAAGCATACATGTAAGGGAAAAGGATTTAGGTGCTCGGCTTGGAAGAGCATCGCAACCACATGACTCTGCTTTACTTCAGAGGCGACGCTGCGATATTAGTTTAACGCCAAATCCATTAAAAATCCATACTAATGTGTGTCGGGGCAGCTAAGGCAGCGCATGCCACAACGCATAATGAGTGACGTGTGAGGGCGCAAGCATGGGCGTGGCATGGGAGAGACGTTGTGAAGGTTTTACATATCGTAACTGTTTGGAATTGGGTGGATATTTTGCTGGCTGACAGCTTAAAATAAGATACCGCATACACTTTGTGAGCTGTCTTTACACTTTTCCACTTTACCTTTTGGCTTAAGTGCGACGACGACGACGACGACGACGACGACGCCATTTTTCAGAGTACCCACAAAAGTGGGTGGCCGCGGGCGGGTGACGGGTGGCGGGTGATCTGATGGCACGTTGCTGGTGGCTGCAACACTAATGAAACTACGAGATTGCGAGACCATAAAGCTGAAAGCAGCTTAAAGTTCTGACAGAATGCCACACTGACAATCTCTTCCTCCCTCTCTCTCTCTCTCTCTCTCTCTCTCTCTCTCTCTCTCTCTCTCTCGCTTTTATTGTCTATCTTGCTCTGCCATCAAGTGGCTTTTTCTCAACATTCCCTCGCCACAACACCCCCGTGCTCCCCTCCGCCAAGTAACATCCGCCGTTTTTATTGATTTTATGAAATTTTTATTAATAAACATTCGTGAAATATGCGGGTCCAGAAAATTGAAACACTGCGGAATTTTTAATAGAACCAAAAGCCAGGCTACATAAAAAAACAAGAAGAAAAAACCAAAAAAGAAAAGAACAAAACAAAAAAAAAAAAATGGAACGGAAAGAACAAATTTGGAGAAAAGCGTGGAACAAATCAGCGCAATCAAATGCCCTAGTTGTAATAGCAACAGACGGAACGCAATCATAATGAAGATGAAGAGCGAAATAATGACGAGAAGCGTGATGATGTTGTTGTTGATGCTGATGCTGAATTAAAAAAAAAAAGAAGCTAGATGGACTGAGGGCAAAAGATGCGAAATGCGGCAGCAATTAAAATGGCGCTTGCCTCGTCAGCCAAAAGACTTCAAAAAATGCCAGAAAGTTCAAATACTAATGAATTATCCTTTATTAGGATAATGTATGATGTGGTTCAGAGTTTTGCCTCTTCACGCAACGCAAAAGTTGTTGAAAAAGGTTTCAGCGCGCTGAGCATGTTTACTCTGCCGCCAAACAAAAACGGGGCAACAAAGTTTCATCAAGCATCAAGAGTGAATCGAGTCCAGATTTCCCAAATTCGCTGCGAGCACAATAAGTGTGTTCAAATTTCGTTGTGGCCCTGGCAAAGTGGCGACTTCTTCACTTTGTTTTGTAATGGAGCCGGGTCTGTGGGCTTATCTTGTTGCCAGTTGATAGAGGGCGATGCGAGGGTTAGGGTTACGGCAAGGGGGTAGGGGGTAGGGGAAAGGAAACTGCGGCTAGAATGCTGTTGGCAATTTATGAAAAGAGCCAAATTAATCAGACTAATAACGAAAACACGCCGACGAAAAGGCGGCTGGGCAAAAAAGAAATGGTCAGAAAAGGGGGGAGAAAGTTCGTATATATTTATGTAGATATATATATATATATATGTATATTTGTGTATATAGCGTCCTCTGGCAGAAGACGTAATCGTTGTTTTGGGTGGGCAACAACAAACAAGCTGCGAAAACTTATGCAAAGTTTTCTTAATGAAAAGATTTACGATGGCAATACTCAAAATTAGCAAAAACTGAGGTTGTGGTAAGCAATAGGCGCTTGGGCTTGGGCTTGGGCTTGGGGCGGCTCATTCTACTGGACAGCCACTTGGCAAATGGATAGCCGCCAGGGAGGGGTAGAGTGGAGGCGGGGGCTGGGGGCTGGGGGATACCTATAAACTTTTTACAGTCGTCGTCGTTGCCGCCGGTGGTTGAAATAACAAAGTTTTTGGAGCACATTTTGCAGAGCTTGTTGCTTGTTTTTTTTTTTCTGCATTTTTTTTTGTTTTGCAAAATTTTACCAGGCAGGGAGCTGGCCAACTGACCAGGGCTGCATTCATTTTTGCGGTCTGCTTTAGGCATTCAACAGAGCGCACTCGGCACACAGTCTTTATCTTTATCTCGCTCTTTGTTTGCATCTGTCTCTCGTTGACTCACTCGAACCCAATTAGTAATCGCAAATTCCAATTTGCGGCTCTCTGGCTAAACAAAAATAATGCTCAGCCAAATGAAATATCGAGAGATTCATAGAAATTAAATTAATAAACTGTGTGCGCTGCCATGACAACTCAACTCAACTCAACTCAACTCGACTCGACTCCACTTGAATGTCGACTGTCGCCAGAGCACAACAAGGCTCACAAACTTAACAATCGAATCCACAAACTGAGAGAGCTGAACATCGAAGACATGTGACACTGAATGATGCATTGTCCAGAACATCTCAGCGTAGATTATTAAAATAATTCGCATGACATGCAGACCCCAAATAATTCTCCTTATTGGTGGCTATCAATACAATACATGTATCAATCACCGATACACTGAGCAAAATTGACCAATCAATTTAGTTTGCACCAAATATTTATGTTATACGCTACATATTATTCAATTTTGTGCATAATTCTAGAACAAGATTAAATCCAATAATAAAAACAAGTCGTTAACTGAAAATAAAAGCATGAACTATTTATTTTTTATTTTTAGTTGTTGCTTATTCATTTTTAACAGTAGTTAAAAAAAACAAATAAATCGTCCGACAAAGTAGATTATCATTTTGGTTGAATATCAGAAATCTTCAAACTTTAGCAGAAGTAAACTAAACTGATTGTTACTTGGTAATCCTGCCAAGTTATGGCTACAACTTAAGCAACAATTTGAATACATGCAGCCTCAAAGTATGCAGCAAAAATTTGTATTTACTGCATATCATTTAGTTAATTTCAAATTGTTCTAGAGCTTCTATATCCTTGCGCATTTTAACGGGACTTGTTGCCTTCAACTCTTGGGATCGGAAATTATCGATTGAGATTAAATAGTATGATGTCATCTAAGAATCCGACACTTGTAAATTTTTGACTACAAGCCCAACAAAAAATCGCTAAAAGTTAAAAATACTGAATATCTCGAAAAGTACCAGGACGATTTGAATGTCCTTTCGCCAGTCGATAGTCGTAATAAATAGAAGTTGTTTACTGCCAATATCAGCTTGATCCTTGCAAGGACTTTAGATATATAAGTAATTTTTTGCATAGGAAAAATGGATTTTATTTTCGCCGCTTGAATGACTTTTAAGGATATTGTTGCACATTCTGTATCCTTATATCAGTATCTATCGATTTGCCAAAGGATATCCAAATCGTACCTAAAATGGCCAAGTTACAGCGAAAAATTTGAATTAAGGACAATTTTGCATGCCACCCCCTTTTAGAATTTTTCAAATATTTTCGATAATTTTTTTGGTTGAATTTTGGAAATCCTTGAATGTAAATCGATAGTTCCGATATATGTGATCACAAAAAGGCAGGTCCTTTCGAAATCCTTCGATATACTGCCGAGTTACAGCTATTATCAGGACTAAAATTTACTTTAACGCATCCTCAAAGTATGCTACAAAATATTTACAAATTTAAATTTTTTTTTTTTTTTCGTTAAATTTTTTATTTACAATCTGTCTTAAGACAATAAGAAAATTTTATTACTAATATTTACATAACAGGAATAACAGATTTCCAGTGAAACCTGCTATTAAATATAACATCTTGTTTACTGAAAATTTACCTATCAGGGAGATCATGAATGTGAAATCTTTTAAGTCTTCTAACAGTTGAGCTATTGTCCAAAAAGAGCTAGGGCTAAATTATTTTCATGATTGTGAAGTCTGTCTGTGTATTTTTTACTATATTTCTTAATCTCTTCTTTTATAGTTGGAATATTTAAATCTCTGTGAATATTTGCATTGGTTACATAAAATGGAGCATTAACAATTTGCCGCAATGTTTTTGATTGGTAGCGCTGAAGTATTTCAATATTTGAATTGCTAGTTGTTCCCCAGAGCTGAATAGCGTATGTCCAAACAGGCTTCAAAATGGCTTTGTAGAGTAGAATTTTGTTTTCCAAAGTAACCGCTGATTTTCTACTTAGTAACCAGGACATTTTCAGTGTTTTTATTTGAAGTTGTTGACATTTCGCTTTTAAGTGCGGTTTCCATGTTAGTCTGCGGTCGAGGTGCATGCCAAGATACTTCACACAGGTATCTTCTGGAATTGCTGAGCCGTATAGTGTTACATTTGGGCATCTTCCTGGTCTTAGTGCAACATTTATTTGGACAGACTTCAGGGAATTAATTTTAATTTTCCAGCGAAGAAACCAGGCTTCAATCAGACTGAGCTCACTTTGCAACAGCTGAGATGCTTCGTCTCGAGAAGAGCTTGTTGCCAGAATGGCTGTATCGTCAGCATATGTTGCAATGGTGCAGTTGTTTGTTGCTGGCATATCTGCCGTGTATAGAGTGTAGAGGACTGGTCCCAGTACACTCCCTTGAGGAACGCCTGCGTTTATGAGAAATAGTGTTGACGTATCATTTCTCTGCTGAACGTAGAAGCATCTCTTCGACAAGTAGGATCTCAGTAATAGATAGTATGGGGCAGGTAGCCAATTCTTTATCTTGAAGAGCAATCCATTGTGCCAAACACGATCAAACGCTTGTTGAACATCGAGAAACGTAGCAGTACAGTATTTTTTCTTCTCAAGTGCATATACAATTTCATTAATAACCCTGTGACATTGTTCAGTGGTGCCGTGGCCTCTTCTAAATCCGAATTGATATTTTGCGCTTAAAGTCCTCTGCATACACTTGAATTTTTTGTTGCATACTTAGAGGCTGCAATAATTGAAATCTTCATTTGCTTGCTGTTCACTTATGTTCGCCTGGTATTTCACCAGCTGACTTGGTACTTTTAAGTTTACTGTGTCTTGAAGCTCACTCACTCACGCCTGATATTCCGTCGAATCAAAAGTCTTCAAAAGCTAACTAAGCTAACTAAGAAAGATAAAACACGATTTCAATGTCCTTTCGCCTGCTAAGTGACATGCTAAAAATACTTCATGCGAAAGTTGTTTGCAACCTTTTGATTTTTTATTTTTCCTTTAAATAAGTATTAAGTAAAAAACCTGTACAACTTAATAAGTTCTACCTTTCGATAACTTTGTTTCATTTCGAACTTTTCTATATATAATTTTATCTCAACTGGCTTTTTGTTCTATCAAGGGAGCTGGCAGCAAGAAGATTTAAATGGACATCAGCTAAATTGTTTCAGGTCAATAATTAACAATAATCAATAAAAAAAATTTGTGCAAGTTTTCAAGGGTATTCTGAACTCTTGCATTCTTGTTGCCGACTTCGAGTGTTGTTTAAGTGGAAATTATGGGACTTAAAGTTGGCAAACTTATTTTCACAATATTTCAGCAGAAAATTCAATTGATTTTTTCCTTTTTTAAATCGATGCTGTGCAATGCCGCAAATGCTGCTTGCTTTTTGCACAATCGGAGACAGCAACAACGTAAACATACATATATACAAATACATACATACAGCTGTATGGCAAAAAAAAAGGGTTAAAACAATAGAAAATATTGCCAACGTGAAGCTCGAGAAGGATGTTGAGGAGTTGGAGTCGCAGCAAAACAATTCTTTATGTGTAGTACGCTTTTAACGGACCTTTCAGCTGTTGTACAACACACACACACACACACACACACACATACACATACTATGCTGCCTTTGAAAGGACCCAAACCGAAGCTGCCTCTGTCCTTTCGCTTGTTCTCAGTTCTTGTGTAAGCCAAATCATTATTACAACAACAATGAACGCAAAGCGTACTTTGCTCCGCTTCTATTTCTGCTTCAATTTCTGCTTCTGCTTCTGTTCTCTTCTGTTTCTCTGTTTTTACTTCTGGTTCTGGTTCAGTTTCAGCTGCTGTTTCTGTTTCTGTTTCTGTTACTGTGCCGTAAGCCGTTCGCCCCATTTGCTCGTCATTTTTCCAAACCGAAGTCAACCACCCGATCTGCAGCCGGAGCCAGTGCGGACATCAAATCCTTTCGTTCATAAATCAAGTCTTTGGTTTAATTAAATCTTGTGTTGGCGGTAAAAACGCTGAAAGAAAGAAAACACACACAAAAACAACAATGTTCGAATATCTGTCACAAGAATGTGTTTGAACCAAGAGATGCCCTCGACGATATGTAAAATATGAAATAATAAATCAATAGATATATATGTGATATAAAATATATGTAAAATAAAAAGTCTAAAAATAAGAAATTCAACAAATATTTTATACAATATATATAATAATAATGTATATATATATATATAATGGTAATATTTAAATCAGTAAATCAATTTTAATATTTAAAATATATAGATGAGATAAGAAAGAATTAAATTAATAACTAAATATGATATAAAATGCATGTGAAATAAAAAATATGCAAATAAAAAAAGTTGCATTTCCTTGTTTTCCGATGAATAAGAATACGAAACCTTACTTCTTCGATTTTGGTATTATAGATTTTGTACGTGTTATTGATAATGATATTTAATGGCTCACTTTTCTCTTAAATAATAAAGAGTTTATTTACATAATTGTTTATTGTACAGGGATTTTTGTGATTGCACAAAAGTATCTAATACTTTTCGAAATATTTTAATACATTTAAATATAAATCCTTTTTAAAATGAATAAGAACATTTAATGCAGACAACAGCATGATTTATTCTATCAAGGCAATTCTTTTATCAGGCAATTAATTTAAATTAAGATGAGTTTTTATATTTTTAAGATGTATATTTAGTCTCTTGCTAATACTCTAACTAAGCTTATACATTGTGTGTTAGCTACATTCTAATATTTTAAAGAGTTTAGTGTATGAAATGATATACCTTACCATGATTTTGAGTACAGGGCATAAAGAGGCAATGCGCCTCCGGTATGTTGACTTGTTCTGGCCCAAGTCAAAACCAAATAAGTAGGAGTAACATTCAGCCAAATAGGAACCAAATATTGTGCATAGCTACAGGCACTCGCAAAGTCCTTAACCTAGCCAAAGAATGTGAAAGGAAGCGAGAGAGAGAGAGAGACAAAGAGAGAGAGAGAGAGAGGCGTCGACTCGTCACGTTTTAAATGTCGTCGCGGTTGTCCTTTTGATATTTTCTTTTCTATTTTCAAGCTCATTTCCGTTTCGTTGGCTGGTTTCGCCAGTTTGGCCAGTTGTCCTTTTGCAGGTCCTGCTGCTAGTGATCACAGCGACATAAATAACAATGCCGCCAAAAAGCGAAAACTAAATGAAATTTTATGGTCTCATTGCAGCTTATTGTGTTGGCAGCCACATGAGTTAAAGAGAATTCCCAGAAAAAATAACAAAACAAAAACAAGTTTAATAACGCCTTGAAAAGTGTGAAAAGCATAATTCGCTTGATTTGCCCGCCGCCTGTTATCTTGCCATACTTGACACGGAAAACCCGCAAAAACAATGGAAGTGAAAAAGGGGGGAAGCGAGAAATTGAATGCAGGACACGTTGTAAGGATTTATGGCCAAAAAGGAGGCGAAGCCGCCAAACGTCAGCGTCTGCGTCAGCGTCAGACTAATAAACATGAAGCAAAACGCCAAGAGTCAGCGGAAAAGCAGCGCGATGAGAATTATAGAAAATGCCAACAGCGTTTAGGCCAAAAATTCTACGTGCGGCAATGCGTTCGCTCTGTGTGGGTCTTCGCTTGGTGGTTGGGTCTTGAGGACACGAATCGGCCGTGCGACAAAAGGACAAATGAAACGAAACGAAATGATACGAAAATGTAATGAAATGAATGAAATCCTTTACTCTAAGAATTTTATGCACGTCAACACGTGCTGACTGCGACGACAGCAGTGTTGACAGCACTCAAAAAAACAGCACTCGCAATCGCAATCGCAATCGCAATCGGAATCGGAATCTGAATCCACAGTTCTTCGTATTCCTTACGAATGTTGTAACAATTTCTAATTCATATATGTGTTGAAGGCAAGCAGAAATGTTTCGTACTGGCTGCTGCCGATGATTTATGGTGGACGCACGCGAATACGAAATGAAAGCCAAAGCTAGCCACAGAGTAAGAGAGAGAGAGAGAGAGGGGCGTCATCGTCGTCGTGGTAGTTGGCTTGTCCTTGTCCTTGGGCTTGAGCTTGATCTCCGGTATCCATGCTCAAGAGTCCCTGTCTGGCCGTTTAATCATTCAATAGGCAATTTGTTTCTCCGGCTGGCAAACGCATCGAAACGAAATGAAATGTTTCCACACACATTACACACAGCCAGCCAGCCAAGAGAAGCAACTACAACTTGGACTTTTGGGCCAAAAACGATTTGGGTTCCGGTTTTGGGTTCCGACACTCTCCAGCTACCATATTTAATATCATTTATCTTTCTTACGGTCCATTGTGCGGTTTGAAGGCCCCTTTTCTGTAGTAGCAGCAGCAGTAGTAGCCATTGCATCCCCAACACCCCGAACAATCTGACAGCCTGACACCTCAGCCTCAACCTCAACCCCGCCTCTTCACTCTACACTGCATATGTGCGGACAAGCACGAAGCGTGTTGTGATTTATGATTATCAAAGTGTTTGTTACCTTTATGTCCAAATTATTTGCTCGCATATAAATCATTTTGCTGCTTCACCTTGGCGCCTTGATTAATTTCTTCAATTGCTGTCGCGATTGGCGCCTGCGATTGCCAATTGCCAACCCCCTCACACATAACTCCTCCTCGCAACTTGGTTGGCAACTTCTTAAGTCAATACATAACTCACAAGTGGTTAACAAACCTCACACAAATTGGACAAGCAAAGCGCATAGAAATGAATTATTAAGTCCAAGCTGCATAACGTAATCCAAATCAATATTTATTGATTGCAAATAAATTCGCATTACGTTTAATAATTCTAGAGGAAAACTTTAAAATGAATTATATGTATGTTGAATTTAACAATAATTTGTATTGTGTTTAGGAGAAATAAACTTGAAATAAAAGTTGCCATCACTTTATATAAAGAATATTGCGAATTGGTTTAGCTTCTATTTCTTAATTATTATTCATTTGGATTGTGATTTAATAATTCTAAACTATGTTTTTCTTTCTTAAATCGTCAACTCATTAAAGTGCAATTGATTTAACTTCGCTTCATTAAAAAGATCGATTTTTAATTTGTACCATAGTTTATTTATTTGTACTTATTCGTTTTTATGTCTAAGCAATAAAAGAAAAGCCAAATTTAGGAGGAAGTAAATAACAAAATTCGCACATTTAAGATTTACAATTCTTGATTTAATAAACAAAAACAAAAATCTTTAATTTGAGAACTTTTAATTGATTTATTCAAGTTTTTTTTTAAGATCGAAAAGTTAATAAATCAATGTTTGCAATCTACTTTTCAATCTAGAATTGTTTCTTTCTATGTATAATCAAAAAACAAAGCAGAAAATATTTCGGAGAATCATTATTGTTATTATTATGATAATAAAATCTAAAATGTTTGTTTTCTTCTTAATAATATATGATTAATTGATATTCTTACTAATTTCTTACTTTTAGTTATTCATAAGAAAGATTGTTCTAAATGAAACCCGAATTTTTCTTTTTCTTTTGTCGACAGTTCATATTCGATCTTAATACTTATAAATAAATAAATTCATACACAAAATAAAGGATTTTCTTAATACGAAATTTGCGCTACTTACAAACGTATTTGACTTAATAAAAATATCCTTACAATCCATTGAAAACGAAAAACATATTTATTACATTAGTGTAGTACCTAAATCTTAAAGGAAGCTGGGATAAGTCCTTCGCACTCAACTGGTCAATCAGCTCACAGTTTTGGAATGTGTCCACAAGTAAAATCCAAAAGTAAACTTGGCATCATGAATTATATATTTTGATTTATTTGAGGCCAAGTAAAACAAATGACCCAACAATCGACGCAGCGTCGCGCCTTCTGAGAGTTCGCATTAAAAAAGGTCAAAGAGGACCAGAAAAGAACAAAAATTGGGGGAAAACAACGCAAAGGAAGTGGAGAACAACAAAGCGAAAGTGGCGTAAATAAATAAACAGCAAAACACAAAGCATATTAGGATAAGCTACTTGCGATTTCCGTTACACGCCCGCCGGGCTCGCTATAAAAATGCGGAAGCTGATTAGCAACCCCCACTCCGTTCCCCTCCTCCCCTCCTCCCTCCTCCTCCCGCTTGGTAGCCGGCTGTCTACCGTCTGTCCCCCCTAACTCCCAAACACCCGAACACCAAACCTGCCACCCTTGGCTGGCGAAATGAACTTCGTGGCAACCTGGCCGACAAGAGGAGGGTTGAGTTTTATGAGGCACAAAAATTAACAACGCCTTTGGGGTTGTCTTGAAGGCGGCACGACGACGATGACGACGACGACGACAAAAAACGTTGCCGACTCTCATAATCGAAAATGGTCACAGGTGACCCCCAGCAGTTGACCAATGTAACCTCCATCTTCAACTTCATCTCCATCTCCATTTCCATCTCCATCTTCTTCGTCGACTTGGTCCCCAGCTCGTCGGCCACTTGGCTTATTGAAATTAAATGTGCTGGCCAGCAGATAATACCCATTTAAGGCGTGTTCAGTTAAGTTGAGTTTGATTTGGGTGATTTTCCCCTGGCATCTACTTATGCTCTCTCTCTCTCTCTATCTCGTTGAGTGGGGAATAAAGGGAATGCTGATTATAAGCTGATGCTTAAAGCGATTCCATCCAAAAGGTAGAATCGTTACTAAAGAAATCCGTTTATAATATATTTACTACTTAATGTTCTACCTGAGAACTATCAAAAAGACTTGTCCGATTGCTTGATAAACTCGGTGTATTTTTCTGCAATGAAAAAATATGCAACATACGCTTTAGAAAAAGAACAATACAACGTAATTACTTTAATACATATTTATCAAATTATTATAGTATTTTAAATGAAATAATAAATTAAATAATGCATTTAAATAGATATTTAATTTAAAGTATATTTTGAATTGGAATAAATCCAAGAATGAAACGTCCACTTTGTCGTGCCAATTTTATTTTAAACTTGTCATTGGATTTATTTCGAATAAACACAATGAAGAACTTAGCATCGTATCTTCCATTATTAGATATTTATATAAATATCTTTTATTATAATAAGATGCAAAACAAATATGCAAAATGTGGAATTTAATGAATAAAATTAATAATGAATGAATGAGAGGAGAAAGTCAAAAGAAAAGAGCAAAGCTCTTTCAGTGTTACCAGCTTGCGTTTGGTTTATTATTTTTTGCTCCTGGAAAAATGGAATTGGTATTTTTCAATAATAATTTTCCATATAAACAACTGCTGGACTGTGAGATACCCGCTACCCATTTTGAATAACAGCCAAACCGTTCGGTATTCTTCTTATAACATACCAAATTATTATACCAAAATATATACCGAAAGCTAATATAATATTTGGTATAATAATAAGTACTACATTTAAAATAAAGTAGAGAGATTTTCTATATTGTATCAGCTTCTCTCTTCAGTCTTAGGTTTACAAGAAAAGTTTAAATTAATTAATTCGCAATTCAATATTTAGAATTGTTAATAAAATACAGTAGATTCCAGTTATAGCCACTTTCAAGGGACCAACGATTTTACGTCGTTATACCCGGAAGACGCACTAACCGAAAGGAGCAAAACTAATTTTTGTTTGGTTTTTTTTTATGGTTGCCATGTTCGAAATAGGGTTTTAAGATAAAACAAATTAATTTTTAAACAAAGCAAACACAAATTTATAAACTTCATTTAATATAATCGTTTTTCCATAATAAATCGTATACCTGCATGATCCTTGAGCTAAGGCGTCAGCTAAAACTAACAGAGAGTATTGAGAATATAAGAACCTTCCTGACGCTCCTACGAACACAAGCAAGACTGCCGATCACTGTTAAATGCATACATTGATGACAGCGTCGTTTGATACTTAAATTTGTTGGCATTATTTCGCTGATTTTTTTTTCGTCGCAATATCCGGTTGAATTCTGAAAAATTTCGTCGGTATAAGCGGTTAGTCGCTAAAAGACGGAGACGTTCTAAGCGGAGGCCCTTTCATATAAGTTTGTATGGGGACCAACCAAGCCATCAACTTTTCGTCGCAATAACCGGACGGACGCTATAAGCGGAGTCGTTATAACCGGATTCTACTGTAATTAATTTATTTCCAATTTAATATTTAGATTTGTTAATAAAATTCTTAACAATTTGGTAATCAATTTGAAGCTAAAAAGCATATGATTTTCTTGCTATTACTGAGTTATTTTGTTCTATGCTGTAATACCCCTTTCCACGACATTGGGACATTTGGTCACTTGGCCTTTACACAAAATGTGTAAAAATCCTGAATGACACACACACATACACGCACAGAGTTGACACGACACTGGAGGATGTCAAGTCAAGCTGAAGACGGCGTGACAGCGTGCTGCTGGGCGCACGTTCATGTTTAAATTTTTAATCAAAGCTGCTGAACGACAGCAGTCATTAATTTTCCTTCAGCATCCCAAGATTGTGGCCATTCTTTCTGGGGCTTTGTCATTCCTTCGTCTGGCTGGCTGGCTACCTTTCTGACATTTGCCTGCTGTGCCAGCTACAGCTACAGACAAACAACAGCAGCAGCAACAGCAGGAAAAAAAAATAAACGTTAACTTGATGTGATGACTAAGACTGAGGGGACAAATATGACCACAACGTTTGCAGATGGCGAACGGACGCCGCTCGAATGAATTACGGCAACAAGATTTGAAATGCACAAAGATTGTTCATCATTTAAATAGATAATGCGACGAACCACTGTCCAAGATTCTATTTTTTTTTTCTGCTTTGAAGCAGTAAATCTCGAGTTGGGATTCTCGTTAGGTTCATCGAAAACTGTCAAGCAAATGTTTGTTGTTGATGTGCTGCACGAAAGTGAAGCTGAATTTTAGAGTGATTTCTAATTTAACTAAGAAATTACAGCTTAACACTCATTATTTACGGTGAGGATATTGCAAAAAAAAACAACAGCAAGTCATGCAGGAGTTTGATTTCTTTAGCAGCTGATAAGAGAAGTTATTAATAGAAATATGGTATTATAGCTAAGTATTATTATGGTACATTTTATATGTCGTTATTAAGTTCACAATTCGTTTTCATTATTACGAAAAATAATTATATATTAATAATTTGTTATAATTCTATTATATATATATTATTTTGGAGCATACATTGGTTGCGATCGAATAAAAATTTTAGAAGTAATATAAGAAATACTTTTTTGTGGTGAAAAAACCCAATACTTAGGCTGACAATCTGGTATATTTTGTACTATATGGTAGTAGAATATACATTTTGGTACACTTTGATATTTTTGTGGTATATTTTTGGTATAGTAGTATTTTACATTGTCGCAAAGTATTTTCAAGCCAAGCAGTTTCCACATGTTAAAAAATTAATCTAACTTACAGTCAATCAATTTTGTAAATAAAAACAAGTAAGAAATCTACAGTCGAGTTTGCTCGACAGCGAGATACCTGCTACCCATAATAAAAGCACAACAAAACCGAAGGTCATACTTGGTATATCGATGAAGTACTACCTTCTAAATATACTATAGAGGTCAAAAAAATACCAGATTGTCAGCCAAAGTTCTATTCCACAGCTAAGAGAACAACTATTCCCTATTTTCTAAATGTTTCAGTTTATGTACAGACATTTACCCATATAAAGAACATTGAGTGCAATCTTTAATAACTTACTTAATAGTTGAAATGAGTGAAACATATGCCACTAAAGATGAAGGCCAGCAGAAGCAACAGCAGAAGTTTCGAGGCAAAAGCTGGTTGTTTAGTTTTTCGGGATGGATGGATGATGATGGCGAATGGACATTGATAAATCACTTATATACATATGTAGTACATGTGTGCTTGCCACCCCGTTGGCTCCCTCCGCTCGCTTCCACAGCATCGACTAGTATTTCTCGACGTATTTGAACTCGACGAAATCGCACTCGTATTTGTGCTATTGTTGTGCAATATGGCTGTGACTATCGCGGGCTATTTGAAAACGCGACGTTGCAAACAAACCGTACTTTCAGAGAGACGCTTTACCTCCCTTTCTCCCCCCCTCTGCGACTCTCTCTCTCTCTTTCACTCTGCGACCCACATCCCTCATTTGCCACCACTTGCCGCCGCATCACAGACCTGTCATGTGCTGCGCTACGCTCAGCTCTCTGTGTTGTGTGTGTTGTTGTGTGTGTGTCCAAATTCAACAATTTTCTGCAGCGACATCAAATTACGAACTCATTATTGTTAGCGACGACACAATGGGTCCCAGAGTCCAGCATTCTGGGAGGCCAACAACATCCAACAAAACTCCAGGGACGACGCTTTTGGTGTTTGCGTTGGCGTGAATTTTGCCAAAAATGCGTAGAGTTCACTGTGGCTCTTTCTCTCTGTGCGTGTGTGTGCGAGTGTGTGCGAGTGTGTGTGAAAGTGCGTTTTTAGGGTATTTGTTGACGTTGATAGCGAGCTTTTTGGGGCGACTGAATTTTTTTGCTTTCTTGTTGTTGTTTCGCTTCGTTTTTATTTTTCTGTGTAGCCTTTCTTGTTTTGCTGTTGTTGTTGTTGGCGAAGCGCGTGTAAATCGCATGTTGGTGAGGGTGGGGAGGGGAGTGGGGAACGTAACGCAACGCAACGGAACGCAACGCAGCGAAACGTAGCGACACCCAAAACGAAGCCCACATCAAACTGACCAAAATGCATGGAATGTCTATGAAAATTGTAAAGCGTTGTTCCACTGCTGAGCACGGCAATGCTGTGTTCCCCTCCACCTCCACCTCCTGGTCTCGTGAACCCGCCTCAGCTCTGCCACAACACCGCAGCAGCGCTCGAATCCACTTGCAACGTCGCGCTCATTAAATGACACTCACAGCAAGGCGGCCAGAAATTGCACGCTATAATGCATACACACAGGATATGTTTCCCTCTGTGTGTGGGTGTGACGTGGCAGGGGGCGTGGCATTGCATAATTTTAGTTGCACCAACGTAGGCGCCGAAAAGCCACGCCAGAGAGGGAAGGCAACCAACACTCGCCACTCCCCTCACCACTCCCCTTTAGCTATTTCTATTGCTTGTCATACGCAGAGCGCGAAGGTGGCTTTTGTTTTACGCAACACCACCAACATCACCACACTTGCAGCATCAGCAGCAGCACACTCTCCCCCCTCCCCACTCCCCACTCCCTTCCCTCTCTATTCGACTCGCCTCTTGTTACGCTGCTTGCGAGTAGAGCAAATTGGTTTGTCATGAGGAGCTCTCTCTAAACTCTCCGGCTTATCCCTAACAAATACTTCTGCGCACACAGACAACGTAAATTCACAACATATTCCTCAACAGCAACTCAACATTACTTTAATAATACAATGCAAAACAATTATGCACTTTCATTCAACAAAATTGTGGCTTCAATAATTGTTACAACGAAATTTTAATTGCATTTTTCTTTGGTATTCTATACAATATCATAAATAGTTTACATTTAAAATAGTTTTGCTACAGAAAAGTTGTTTAACCTTTGGTTTTACTTAATTCATTATTTAATAATTTAATAATTATTATTTAATTAAAAATAAGTACTATGCTTATATGCTAAAAGAATTAGCTAATTTGAATTTTTGAAATTATATAAAAATGAGTCATTTGTTTTTGTACACTTAACGGTCACAAAGTATTCAACTGCAAAGTAATTTACTTACTTGAATCTATTACAGAACTGCGAAAATTTATGGACATGTTGGTTAAATTTTCTAATCATTTGTTTTTGAAACGTAAATTTCGTAATGCAATTGTCGCTGTATAATAATTTATTTACTTTACTCTAATATATTACATTTGTATATTTGTTAAGGAAACGCAAAAAACATTTCACAGCTTATTAGAAACTTAGCAAATTTTAAATTTATATTGTCCTAGAAATGTTGAATTGAACATTTAGTGTGCAAAATTTTAGATTAATTCTTTTAGAAATGTAAAATGTACAGTTCAAAGTGTTTCACTGCAAAATAGTTTACTTAGCGGCCAAACTTTCACTCTGAAGAAAAGCAATTAACTGTTGCTCCATTTATTATGTTTATCTTATTATTTTATTATTATTTTTATACTCACAAGGAAGTTGCGTATTCTAGTTTTCTATCAAATGGGTTTCACAGGCAAAGGGAGTCATCTCTAACCACATAAAGCATATATACATATGCATATTGTCAAGGAAATACAATCTGCTGTATTTTTAACTTCATAGTATATGTTAAATGTAGTACTATATTTGATCAATATACTAAATACTCGGTAAATATTATTTTGTGGTACATTATTTCGTTATATTTTAAGAATAAGAATATTCTTCTCCCCCTGGAACATGACAAATTGGTTTTGCTTCATTTGTTAATTCTTTAGAATACTATAAAGAATTTGTTACATATTTCATGTATTTTCTAATACTTTAGAATACTATAAAGAATTTGTTACATAAATAAAGCAAAATTTCATTTATTATTTTATAAAATTGTGGCACATAAATGCAGTTTAAATTCTAATCTAACATCCTCAAAATGTCACAAATTATTTAGCTGCAAAATAATATTCCTTACTGCATACTTCTTTCTCTCTGTCTCTCCCTCTGACACATATTTCGCTTAGTGGCCACTTTGCTGCACTTAAGCGAGATAGTTACCTATAACATTTATTCAACGTTTGCAACTTATTCAATAAAGCTTAGCGATCGCTAAGCATTCTAATTAAAACTTATTTCCTCCACTTGCCAAGATTGAGCGTCCACATTTCATTTACATATTTTTCTTTTTCGATTTGCCGTATTTTGAGCGCAGACCGGAACAAAGCAGTGAAATTACATTTCGTTGACACAGCAAAGCCTTCACTCGATTTTTGGACTATTGCCCGGTCCGGCTGCTGGTGCAATTTCCCTTCTGATTTTTCCTTTTTTTTTTCTTCTTTTTTTTTTTTTTTTTCGGTCATTTTATTTGCGACGCGCTGATATGGCACGAAGTTGTCCCTGACCGCAACATCGCATGTTGTAGGTGCGCCAATGACGCTGATTTTGTTCCTGCGCACGGTCACACACACACACACACAGACACGCACACACACACACACAGATGGAGGCAGGCAACACCGGGCTACATATTATTAACAGTTCCTGTGACAAAGCGCGGCCACGGACTAGAACTAGAACTGCCACGGAGCATGGGGAGAGCGCACGCTTGGGTGCGGGATTTCGGAGAGTGGGGAGAGTGGAGAGTGGAGAATGGAGAGTGTTGGTTGCACCGTGCACCAAGCAGCGAGCAGCGAGCAGCCAGCGGGTGTCGGATGTGGAGATTGCATGTGAATGAGCCTGAATGGGGGGGATGTGTGGCAAGTGCAGCTGGATGTGTAGCTAGGATGTTGCTGTGTGTGGTAGGATGTGGATGGTTCAGCATGCTCTGCTCTGCCTCTTCGCTGCTCTGCGCCACCTGTCATATTACGGACGACTGCCAGCGAAGAGCAGCGAAGAGCAGCGTTGCCATTGCCATTGCCGTTCTCATCGCTGTCCATGTCATTGGCGTTGTCGTCGTTGTCGTTGTTGTTGTTGTTGTTGTCGTTGTTGTTGTTGTTATTGCTGTTGCTGTCTTTTGCCGGCCGTTTGCTGTCCAACAAAATGTTTTGTGGTTCCCGTTTGCCCCGTTGCTAAAGTTTGTGCCGCTAGCTGGTTTGTTTATTTTAGCTTCGTAACAAGTATACGCGAGCGCGATTCATGCAAAGACTACACAAGAGTCCAACTCTCATTTAGTTCCATTTAGCTGAAATCGAGAAAATCCATTGCAACGCATTTCCACCTCCCACCTACAAAATGAGAATTTAACAAGAAGCCGCATTAATCCGTAGCTAAGCGCAGTTTAAATGGTCAAACTTAGCTCTCTCTATATGCTGCTCAATCTTTCCTTTCGCTTCTTTATACTTGGGCAAAACTTTATTGCTATAAACTACATATTAACATAATTCTCAATTCTAACTTGAGTGAATTACAGCCGGAAGCAAAGTTTGTTTGATTTCTATCCGTAATATATATCTAAATAGCTTCTGCTCTATTTGTAACCAACTCTTAATATATGCTTAATGTTTTATAATTATTTTTATATGTCTGTAGATCAACTCAATCATATATTTTACACTATAAATATAATTACCTAATATCCGCATATATATATACAAAATTGTACCTTGAACAAGAGAGCTTAAAAAATTTAACAATACAGTAAATTGGAACTCATGTTTTTAAGCAATTTAAAATAATAATTAATGCATTTTTTTTGACTCACTTATTTGCATTATCAAAATACTCTAAAATAGCAGACGAACGTGATTCAAGAATATTTAATAGAAATTATAATTTGCAATAAAATATATATTTTTGTTAACTTGTATTATGTATTGTAATATTTAAATAAAAGAGAGAACATTTTCATGCATGCTAAGAGATTGGTACTTTTATCTACCACTTTGTTGCAAATTTAGTAGGACTAAAAATAAATAAAAAAACATAATGTAAGCATTAAAATTTAAAATTTAATTTAAAATTTCGAAAATAAAAATACTGCAAAAGTTTAGAAATCATTAAAAATTATTTACTAAAACTTTGTTAGACTTAGAATTGTTATTAGTATGTTTTTCTACCACATTATGTTATTGTATGTTGTTGGATAGAAAAGTAAATAGAGAAAAATATACATAGATAAATATATAATTACTTTTAAGTAGCACATTTTTACACTGTAGATGATAGATAGACATATACAGATATTGACCAACAGACAGATTATAGAAGGAGAGATAGTTAGTTAGAATAATAAAGATAATAAATTGCAAATATTAAAAAACAATTCGCATAGATAGATAGACAGATGTAAATAAATAGATAGATAGATTGAATGATAATAAATTCCAAATAGTATATAGATAGATTTATAGCTAGATATGCATATGAATGTGGGATTGGTTTTATGATAATGTTTATTTATTATTTCATAAGTTTAATCCATAATTATTGTGATATTTAGTTTATTGATTAATTTAATTATTTGAAAATATTCGTCGCGGTCGTCGTTAGCACGTCTTGCTTTTCTCATCGTCGTCACCAAAGTTATCTTCCAAGTCTATTCTATCGACTTCCTTCTCAATCGATACTCCTTTCTTCATATCATCGATAGGGGGATAGATTGGCGTTGCCAGACCCATTCCCACATGAATATATATGTATATATGGATAGATATAGTGATATTTAAATATTTAGATATCTAGATAGTTAGTTCGATAGAAAGATAGTCGATTAAAAATCGTATTTTTTAACAACACCTCCCTTAACTTTACTTCACATTAAAGCAAACCAATTAAAAATGTTACCAACATATTAAAAGCAGTACGCAGAGTGAATGCAGATAGTTTTGCAAGTGTGCAGGTGCGTGATACAAATGTTGCCTTATGCGCAAACCTTTTGTGGGCATTCAAAGTGCTTAATGTGAGGTCAACCAATGGCTGGAAAGGTCGAAGTGCGTTAGAAAAGAAATTGTATAGTCTCAAAATGATATTTCTTCAATGGCATGCGTCCATTGTCATTCATTTCCCATGACAGCAGCAGCGACAACAAAAGCGTCTGGGGCAATCATGGCCACATGTGGCTCGCACCCCCACCACCCCGGATAAGCGAAAGAGAGTGGGCAAGGGAAGGGACGAAGGATACGATGAGAATTTTATCTAGCGTGTAAAAATCACTTACAAATGGCGCAAAATTAAATTTGGCTTATGAGTTGGAACTGACAAATCGCAAGCACACACACACACACACACACACACACACACACACACACACACACACACAACAGATATCGGCAGTAGTTATGCCCGAGGACTCCGTTAAAATACGAAATTAACATACTAAAGTAAATGATGTGCCCCATCCACACACATGGAGTTGGAAATTTTTGGTCAGAAAGTGTGTGTGTAGAAAACGTGATAGAAGTTGAAATTAAAAATGAATAACATCAAATAAGGCGAAACTTTGGGATGAAAATGAAATTGGATTCAAGGCGAAGTTTGAGTTGGATGTAAAGTAAAAACCGGCTGTCGGAAGCAAATCAACACGTCTCGCTTCAACAAAGTGTGCGTGTGTGTGTGTCGAGTGTGTGTGTGTTTCCTTCGTGGGGTTGTTTCGACCTTTAAATTGGTCGCCGTCTTAATGTCACCTTTGACACCGGCTGGTCAATGGCATGACGAAGCAAAAGCTAGCTAGCTAACTGTCATTCAGTTCTCTCTTAACTTTTGCATCACCATCCAAATTGGATTGCAACGTTGTGTGTGTGTGTGTCGATGTCTATGTCTGTGTGTGTGTGTGTGTGTGTGTGTGTTTGTGGCTGAGTACAAGGACAATGACGAGACAAGCGTCGTCATGGCGAGCAAAGCAACCAAATGATGACAGCCAGCTGCTAGCTGTCTAAATGGCTGCTTGGCTGCTTGGCTGCTTGGCTGCTTGCCTGGCACGCCAATTCAAAGTAAAGCAAAGCAAAGCAAAGCAAGGACAACTCAACTCAACTCGACTGAAGGCAAAGGCAAGGCCATCTTAAGAAACGATAATGACACAACCTAATAAACTGTTGCCCGGGACGACAGCGCAACATCAGAAGTTGCCACTTGCCATCCGGGCTGCCTGCCTGCTGCCTGCTAAGGCCACAAAACTTTCCGTATCGAGTTTGAGGTTTAAACAGCTTCGAACTAACACACACACACACACACACACATTAAGGACGTGAATCTGACTGTCGCTCAAGCGTTAAATAGAAGATTTTCCGTAACCTAGCAACACCTTGCCTCGCCAACGCTCGACGCACCTTTGGCCACACCCATAATCAAATACACACACAGACACATATATACACATCTTTCAACCACACTCTCACTCGCAGTTGCTAGCGCATATGTACGCTGTACTTATTGCAATAAGTGGGCTTTCAATTAACATGCTGTCTTGTCTATTCCCCCGTTCAACAAACTTCCCCAACTCAACTTCCTTTCCCGCTGCGTTTGGCGCCTAGCATGGCACGTTAGCAATTTGACTTAATGTCATTATCAACGCCTTCGAATGACGCCTGCAAAATGCGTTTGGCCTCCAGCTTCTATTGTTTTTGGCCAACACACACAAGCGAATATCTTGCGACCGTTGACGTCTGCTAATTATGCCATCATTAGAGATACGTTTACGCACACACACACACACACACTCACACACACGCACACGTCGACATGCAATAAATTCAAATGTCATTGTCTCCGATACGCGGCATTAAAACGGGGGGACGCAGTGCGGGTTTCCCTCACTCATGTTTATTGCAAATTGTTTGCTCTTTATTATGACTCGCATGTCACACACAAACACAATCGCAATCACAATCGCAAGATGTGAGTGTGTGAGTGAGTGTGTGTGTTCTTCTCACGTCTACCAAATCAATTTCAATGTTAATTGCTGCGAATTATTATAATTATTTGTCGCCTTGACAAAATCATTTTAAATGTATGTTCGCACAATTGTCTAGAATTTAAACTATTTGCATAGCATTAGATGGAACAATGTTGAAGCTTTCTATTATGAATATTTTGAATATTTTTTGGGTGAAAATGCTTTTAGAGAATTTATGTTTTATAGTTGCCGAACATCATGAACACTTTTTAATATCCTTGAACTAAATATGGAAGCCTGAAATCCCGTCAATAAGCTCTACCTTAAGACATGCTTTAAAATACAAATTTAAAACAAATTAAAAGTTAAAACCTATAAAACTATAACTGAATTACCAGACACAGTCCAAATAATAAAAGCTACGACTCTGAAATTTGAACAAACACTTTCTATTCTTACTCTTTTTTTAATAAAATAAACCTTGCCTGGTTACATAACATCCTTTTCTAAATAACACTTCCATCCCCTTTAATTGAATCAAAGTCTTTTGTCTTACTTGCACCTGCTTCAGCTTAGCAGCGACCTCTAATGCTAGACATAATCAAAACTATGTAGTATTTTCTTCTGTTAAACGTTTGCTTCTCTTTATACTAGATCAACTAGCAACGGCTTCCGTTAGACTAAACAGCATTGCTTCCTCTTATAATGCATTTCTTCATCTCCCTCAGGCGCATACGCAGCCGAAATCTAGTCTAAAACTTATGCTTGTGTGTTAGACACGATCAGCAATCGTTTAGGCCAGCAACTATCGCGTATATTGTTTTACACACAACCTCAACTAAGTAGCATTCTCTTCTGCTTATCGTTCACTCCTCTTTATACTCGATCAACTAGCAACTGCTTCCGTTAGACTAAACAGCAGTTGCTTGCCTTGCCTTCTCTTAAAATGCATACACGTTGCTCTCTTTCTTCATCTCTCTCAGTCGCATGCACGCAGCCAAACATCTAGTCTAAGCCTTATGCTCAGCGAACATTTTGGCAAGCAACTATCGCGCACTTGCTCACACTTGCCTACAAGCTCGCAACTGTCTCAGCATAACAGCCACTTCGTTTTCTGCTTCTGTTATATGTTTCGCGAAGTAGCAACGGCTTCCGTTTAACTTGTAGCAACTTCTTCAGTTAGACTTTCTAAGCACAACTAGAATTTTCTTCCGATTAACAAGGAACGTCTTGAGCTTTATTTTTATCACTGAACTAGCAATTTCCTAACTTAAGACAGGCTTTAAAATAATAATTTTCTAAAAAAAAAATTACAATAGCATCGAATCCAAATAGTACACATAATTTCTGTTCTATTTATAATAAATAGCTTATAATAGTTACTATGAGAATCCCCCGTTTTTGTTTTTTTTTTTAATAATATAAAGTCATTCTTGCTACATGACATCCTTTTCTATATAAAATTTCCATCACCCTTTCTTCGGGAAACGTTTCACTTATTTCAACACAGTAGCAACTTCTAATAGACATAAACTATGCAGCATGCTCATCTGCTTAACGTTTGCTCCTCTTTATACTCGATCAACTAGCAACGGCTTCCGTTAGACTAAGAAGCAATTACTTCTGTTTTGCTTCCACTTACTATGCATGCACGTTGTTGTTGCTTTAATTTTTGAAAATGCTTTGCTTTCTTTCTCCATCTCGCTCAGGCACATACACGTAGCCGAGCATCTAGTCTAAGCCTTATGCTTGTGGGTTAGACACGATCAGCGAACATTTTGCCAAGCGACTATCGCGTACTTGCTCACACTTACCTACAAGCTCGCAACTGTCTCAGATTAACAGCTAATTCGTTTTCTGCTTAACATTTGCGTATTCTTATATTGCAGCAACATCTTCTGTTATATGTTTAGCGAAGTAGCAACGGCTTCCGTTTAACTTGTAGCAACTTCTTCAGTTAGACTTTCTAAGCACAACTAGAATTCTCTTCCGATTAACAAGGAACGTCTTGAGCTTTATTTTCATCACTGAACTAGCAATTTCCTAACTTAAGACAGGCTTTAAAATAATAATTTTCTAAAAAAAATTACAATAGCATCGAATCCAAATAGTACACATAATTTCTGTTCTATTTATAATAAATAGCTTATAATAGTTACTATGAAAATCCCTCGTTTTTGTTTTTTTTTAATAAAATAAAGTCAGTCTTGCTACATGACATCCTTTTCTATATAAAATTTTCATCACCCTTTTATTCGGGAAACGTTTCACTTATTTCAACACAGTAGCAACTTCTAATAGACATAAACTATGCAGCATGCTCATCTGCTTAACGTTTGCTCCTCTTTATACTCGATCAACTAGCAACGGCTTCCGTTAGACTAAACATCAAGTATGCACGTTGTTGTTGCTTTAATTTTTGCAAATGCTTAGTTTTCTTTCTCCATCTCGCTCAGACGCATGCACGCAGCCGAACATCTTGTCTAAATCTAATGCTTGTGTGCTAGACACGATCGGCGAACATTTTGGCAAGCGACTATCGCGCACTTGCTCACACTTGCATACAAGCTCGCAACTGTCTCAGCTTAACAGCTAATTCGTTTTCTGCTTAACATTTTCGTTTTCTTATATTGCAGCAACGTCCTTTGTTATACGTATAGCGAAGTAGCAACGGCTTCCGTTTAACTTGTAGCAACTTCTTCAGTTAGACTTTCTAAGCTTTTTCCTTCTGTTTAAGGAGGAACGATTTCGACATTATTTTATTTATTGAACTAGCAACTTGCTATCTTCCTTTAAAATAATAATTTTTTAACAAAACAAAATATAATTTAATATATGCATATAACATACTTAACATATATTATAATAAAATCGACTGATCCGACTACACAACCCAAATAGTACACATAATTTCTTTTCTAACTATAATAAATCGCTCATAATAAAATAAAGTCAGTCTTGCTACATGACATCCTTTTCTATATAAAATTTCCATCACCCTTTCTTCGCGAAATGTTTCACTTATTTCAACACAGTAGCAACTTCTAATAGACATAAACTATGCAGCATGCTCATCTGCTTAACGTTTGATACTCTTTATACTCGATCAATTAGCAACGGCTTCCGTTAGACTAAGAAGCAATTACTTCTGTTTTGCTTCCACTTACTATGCATGCACGTTGTTGTTGCTTTAATTTTTGCAAATGCTTTGCTTTCTTTCTCCATCTCCCTCAGACGCATGCACGCAGCCGAACATCTAGTCTAAAACTTATGCTTGTGTGTTAGACACGATCAGCGAACATTTTGGCAAGCGACTATCGCGCACTTGCTCACACTTGCCCACAAGCTCGCAACTGTCTCAGCTTAACAGCCACTTCGTTTTCTGCTTCTGTTATATGTTAAGCGAAGTAGCAACGTCTTCCGTTTAACTTGTAGCAACTGCTTCTGTTAGACTTTCTAAGCACAACTAAAATTATATTCTGTTTCACACTTGCTTCTACTTCGGTTTCACTTTTTTGAACGAACTATGTAGCAACTTCTTCCGTTTAACTAATATCAACTTTATCCTTTATACTTAATCGCAATTAGCATTCTCTTCTGTTTAACGAGAAACGTCGTCTGCTTTATTTTGATCGTTGAATTAGCAACTTCTTCCGTTTAACTCATAGCAGCGTCTTCTATTTCACACTCTAGAAACTAATTTTTTTTTTTTTTTTGTTAAACACTTTTCGCGCAGAGATAATTGTAACGTTTTCTGCTTTATTTGTGGATTATGTTCTTAAATTTTCTTCAGCTGAACTTACTTACAATTTCTTCTGTTCTACATGATAATCTAAAGCTTGCTTCTTCACATGCTCTATGAAATTATTAACAGTAAATATTTTACTAAAGAGCACTGCAACAATAAATAATTATTCCAATCAAAATTAATACAAAATATAAGTATATTAAAGAAATTGCTAGCCATATATGTATGTATATATTTTCTTTTTATATCTGGATGGGAAATATTTTTCAATAACATTAATAAAATGTTCGCAAAAATGTCAAGAGAATTTATTAACATAATGAACTGATTCGAAATGCATACATAACATATTTATGTATGTAGTCGAGTTAATGTATTTGATTCTCCGACCTCTTCTTTAAGAAGGCTCTATTAGAAAAAACTGTTATTTGTTGAGTTTGTAATACACGCCATTTATTGAAGCGTACGCACTATTAAATATGAAAAAATGCCAAATATACTAAAAGATAAATATATTCATAATCAAAATGTAGTTCCTATTGAATTTGAATTTAACAAAAGGCAACTATTTCATCTTTTTAATATTTGATATTTTCAAGGAGTATTGCTATTCGGATTCGTATTCTTATTGTATCAGAGGAACTTATTTAAAATGCACAGAGCTCTCATTCATTATTCGCCGCCTTAAATAAGCTGCTAAAGTGCATGCAAATAAGCAAAAACAAAAAAGATACAAATGCGAAAAGCGGAACCAAAGCTTGGATCCCATAGCCACCCTTCCTTCATGCTCGAATCCGTATCCGTATCCTCATTCGTATCCGAATCCGAATCCCAAGCCGAACCTTAAACCGACTTCCAACAGAGGTGTCCATATCCTATTTCTATGCCCGCAAAACTGGCTGTCTTATGACTGCAGGTTAGCATTTTTCGCTTTCAAGTTTGCCCATTTATTTAAACTTTTTATTTGCCAGTTTTCTACTCGTATTTACGCTTTCAACTTCCCCAAGTCCTGGCTATAAATTCGAGCGGCCTTTTTAACCCCATAAAGGCAAGGACCAAGCAAAAGTATACCAAAAAAAGAGGTAGAGATGCGAATGGCGGAGGCGGAGATAGAGAAAGAGAAGTGAGCAAAAGAAATGCGAATTAATTTTCTTAAAAGCTTTTCTTGGCGGCGCTGATTATCTGACCATCTCTCCCTCTTTCCTCTCTCACGCTCCCTCGCCTATTCTTTTGCAATTGACATTCGCCATCTCGTTCTAGGCAAGTGTATGCGTTTTCTTTTTACTTTTAGTTGAAATTTTATTAACGAAACTTGGCACGCTACTTAAGAAACTATATACAAATTGTCAGTGTGCTTAAATTTATTTTTAATAAATTTTTAAAATTTTTTTTCTTTTATTTAAATTTAATTTCAATACTTTTGGGTTTTCCACTTTACTTTACGGTTTTCTCATTATAGTTTTATGGCTTGCAAAAAAAATTGATTTTCTTATAGACTTAACGTAGTTTTGCAATATTTATGGAGCAAAATATGTTCAATTTCTCAATTTACACAGATAGTATCTAGATAATTTATAAAATTATTGCCCATTCCCCCAAAGTTCTTTCCCCTTTCCCCATCCAAACAACGAATGCCGAATCAAGAACTATTATTATTTACTTATTGGGCAATGCTAATTGATTTAAATTCGATATGTGATCCGCTAAACTTAGAAAAAAAATTTGTTCAAGTCATCGCATGCTTAGGGTTGCTCAACGAAGTTTTGTATTTTGCTTTGTGGTTTATAAAATCTCAATTAAAATTGTTATGAATTTGAGTTTGTAGTTTTTGCAAATTTAATAAAAAAAAAGAACAGTACAAATTGTCTAAAAGAAGAACTTTTCTGCAATTGCATTTCATTTTGTTATTCTTCATAAATTTGAATTCTTATTTTAATGAATATTGAGTGACATCAATGCTCCGCTTAACGGCCACATTAATTTGATTTTAGGGCCACAAATTGTTTAAATAAATGACTTTTCTGCAATTGCATTTCATTGTGTTATGCTTTATAAATTCGAATTGTTTTTTAATAAATAATGAATTACATTAATGCCTCGAAACAAAGTGTTTTAATGGCCTCATTATGTTGCACTTAGTTGCATATTTGACTCGCTTCACTAAAATGTATTTTAAAAACAAATCAATGTGAAACGCTTAATTTGCAGTTGATGCAACAAATTCATTTAGTGGCCACACTGTGTTGCACTTTATTGCATATTTCATTTGCCTAGCAAAAATGCATTTTAAAAACAAATCAATGAAAAACGCTTAGATTGCAATCTTTTTTTTGCAGTTGATGCAACAAATTCATTTAATGGCCACACTGTGTTGCACTTAGTTGCAAATTGCTCTTGCCTAACAGAAATGCATATTGAAAACAAATCAGTGAAAATGTTTACGTTTATCTGCTTAATTGCCAATCTTTTTGATTTTTGTTGCCTTTAAGCACATTGATTCAACAAATTCATTTAATGGCCACACTGTATTGCACTTTGTTGCATATTTCTTTTGCCTAGCAAAAATGCATTTTAAAAACAAATCAATGAAAAATGCTTAAATTGCAATTTTTTTTTGTAGTTGATGCAACAAATTCATTTAGTGGCCACACTGTGTTGCACTTAGTTGCAAATTGCACTTGCCTAACAGAAATGCATATTGAAAACAAATCAGTGAAAATGTTTACGTTTATCTGCTTAATTGCCAATCTTTTTGATTGTTGTTGCCGTTAAGCACATTGATTCAACAAATTCATTTAATGGCCACACTGTGTTGCACTTTGTTGCATATTTCTTTAGGCTAACAGAAATGCATATTGAAAACAAATCAATGAAAATGTTTACGTTTATCTGCTTAATTGCCAATCTTTTTGATTGTTGTTGCCGTTAAGCACATTGATTCAACAAATTCATTTAGTGGCCACACTGTGTTGCACTTTATTGCATATTTCATTTGCCTAGCAAAAATGCATTTAAAAACAAATCAATGAAAAATGCTTAATTTGCAATATTTTTTTGCAGTTGATGCAACAAATTCATTTAGTGGCCACACTGTGTTGCACTTAGTTGCAAATTGCTCTTGCCTAACAGAAATGCATATTGAAAACAAATCAGTGAAAATGTTTACGTTTATCTGCTTAATTGCCAATCTTTTTGATTGTTGTTGCCGTTAAGCACATTGATTCAACAAATTCATTTAATGGCCACACTGTGTTGCACTTTGTTGCATATTTCTTTAGGCTAACAGAAATGCATATTGAAAACAAATCAATGAAAATGTTTACGTTTATCTGCTTAATTGCCAATCTTTTTGATTGTTGTTGCCGTTAAGCACATTGATTCAACAAATTCATTTAGTGGCCACACTGTGTTGCACTTAGTTGCAAATTGCACTTGGCTAACAGAAATGCATATTGAAAACAAATCGGTGAACATGTTTACGTTTATCTGCTTAATTGCCAATAATTTTGTTTGCTGTTGCCCTTAAGCGAGATAACGAACTGCTTGAGCAACCCTTCACAAGTGGCCTACTTGAGTGTCCCCTCCATGGGCACTTCTCCCCCTGCCCCCTGCGCCGCCAGACAACTGCCCAGCAAGGCGGCGGCCAGCCGCTAGTAGGGACGCCAGACATCAGCCGTCGGCTTGGGCGTACGATTGCGTATTGGACCGCCAGCACCGCTCGATCCGCTGGCCGAACGCGATGTGGTGCTCACATCATCCAAATCGATCGTCTCCACAGGTGAAGGCGACCGCCGTGTGGAGCTAACCGGCGGCGAGGCATTCGGATTGGCATTCTCGGCATCCGGTGGATTGTGTGTGATCAGCGTGACGCAACGCTTGATCAGATTAACGCCATCGGCATCGGTGGATGCCACTGCATGAGCAGCTGCCTCCTGCTGCTGCTGTTGCTGCTGTTGTTGTTGCTGCTGCTGCTGTTGCTGGGGAGCTGAACTGGCGGCAGCGGCAACGGCAGCTGTGCGCAGCCAAGGCAGCTCGCTGTAGCTGCCATAGAGCTGAGTGTAGAGCCATTGACTGGACTGAGGCAGCAGGGGACTCTGCAGAAAGAGCTGAGCCGCCAGAGCGGGATTGAAACTGTGGCCAGCTGGGGCAAAATGACCAGCGCTGGCGGCCGCAAAGCCGCCAAAGAGTTCCGTGGGATTCTTGCTGCGCTGTATCAGCGCCGTAAAAGCGCCACCGCTGCCTGGAGTTGGCTCCGTTAGCGTTGCCACGCTGCTGGCATCGGCACTGAGCAGCGTCGGACTGCGACTCCGACTGCGAGTGCGACGGGTTTCCGTCTCCGTCTCGGGATCTGGATCGGGATCGGGATCAGCTTCCTCCTCATCGTCGTGCGTCAGCGAGCTGATGCTTTTTCGTGGTGATCCGGTCACCGAGATGCTGTCGCTCTCGAAGCCCGCATCGATGTTGCTGTTGCTGTTGTTGTTGTGGCTGCTGTTGTTGTTATTGTCGTGATGCTGCATGCTCGTCAACGTCAGCGGCGGCGAGCTGCCCGCACTCATACTACATGCTGCGGCCGGCTGCACAAACGCACTCAGCGTCGCACTCGTCGTCGTTGTCGTCGTCGGCGATCCCTCGGGACTCGTTGTGCTATGCGCCGCGCCCACAGTCGCCAGTTGCTGCTGATTGTCTGCTGATTATTGCAGGGAAGTGTTCGTTAGTTTGATTTTAACCTTGCAAGTTGCAAGCAACGAAGATCGCACACTTACCGCTCAAGCCACGCAGTCCGCCAGCTGCTGGAAAGCTCGCCCCATGGTGATGGGCGAAAAAGGGCGCGGCTGGAAATCCAGGGCGTCCACCCAAAGCCATGTGAGCTCGCCAATCTGGCGCATGCAGGTGACTGTGCATCCCCACCAAATGATGTGCGAAGCCTGCAAGTGAAAAAAAGAGAGAGAATAGAATGCATTACTTAATAAATCGTATAACTAATTCAGACTTTGCCTCAAACTATTCTTCGATAAACAGCGAATAAGTTATAGTTTTATACAAGGTTGAAAGGAATTTCGAAAATTAAATATTTAGACTATAAATCCATCTCCAGCTTAGTATTCTCAATTAAGATCAGCAAAGAAATCGAAAACGAAGCAAGGAGTTAATTCCTTCACTTAATAAGTCGAATAATTTATCAACCATTTTCCACACTTCAATACAATGCTTAAAAAGTAATATTATTAACATGACCATATAAAGTTTCATGAAGTTTCAGTAAACAATCTAAAAGTAATCGAAATGTAAATGAAAACGAAAATGAACATCCAAGAAGTCATAGCGAAAAACGATGAAAACATTGTCTATGCATTTTCTTGCAACTGCGCAACTTTAACTTTAAATAAAATATTGTCTTTAACTGCAAAAACTACAAAGCAAAGGAGTCATTAAACGTGTAATTCTTTTGTGATATTCAGCTCTATTAATGTCTATTACAAATTTTGTTACAATGTTCATTGCAGTTGCCCTTTGCTGCCAGATTTCCTTTTAAAAGCGAAGTTAATTAGGTTAATTGTTACAATGTGCGCTTTTTACAAAGATTATGTATGCAATGAAGATAATGCAAAAGAATTTTGCACATGCAATGCAAATAAAAAGAGATTTCCTTATGTCGTTGTAATTTGTTAGTAAAGTAAAAAAGCTACAGTCAAGTGTGCTTGACTATGAAATAAAAGAAAAACCGTGTGGTATTATTCTTCAAATATACCAAATAATATACCAAAATTAATCAAATATACCGAAGGTCATGTTTGTTATAGTGATGTACATTTAAAAATATAAAATTATGTTATTATTGAAATATGTATTTCTCTTGATTTAGAAATTTGTAAAGCAAAGTTAGTTAGTTAAGTCAAGTCAGTTAACGATTCATTTTTATTGTGTAGAATTTAAATAAAAGCAATTAAATAAGCTCAACTAAATATCGATTATTAGCTCGTTTGTTGTGCTCAAAGAAGTCTGGAATAAAAAACGCAATGAAAAAAACGCTGCACATAAGCTGCTGGCAACTTTGAGTCCAAGTCCAATGCCAAGGCACACACAGAATACAGAACACAGAACACAGAGCTCAGACGTCGAAAAAGCCGAAGAAGCAGTAGCCCCGACCAGACCACATATAGCCCACTGTGCAAGACCAAAAACGTTGCCGCACATTTTGGTCGCTGCAAAACAACATTGGGGCAAAATTTCTGCCCACTAACCAGCAGCTTTCTAGCTCGCTCTCTCTCTCTCTCTCTCTCTCTCTAGCTGTCTCTGTCTGGTTTGTTGCGCAGCCATCATATGATCAACAAGCCGCCATATTGCTGCTTATGTAAATGCATCTTTCACTGCGCCTCCCCTTCTCCCCTCTGTTGTCTTTCTTGGGTCTGTGTATGTGCACGCCCAAAGCGAGCTCCACCTTCTGAAGCGGACAGACAGACAGACGGAGAGACGGAGAGACGGACGGACAGTGAGACGGACAGAGGAGAGCCAGACAGTCAGTGGCTGGCAAATCTGGCAGCGAGGCAGAAGGCAGAAGGCGAGCTCAAGGCAAACTCCTAAATAAATTCATTAAAATTATCCCAGTCGCCGATGTCGTTGCTCCGTCGTCGTCTGGACGCCATCTCTTTTGATGGAGCTGCAGCTACAGCTAGAGCGTTGCCGCTATCAAGTGGCAGCCCACATTTTGTGGGCAAAGGCGAAGGAAGCATTCAGCTCTGGCTTCAGACTGCGACAGAGAGGAGAGCAGAGGAGAGAAGAGGAATGCTGACTGCTTCTTGCAGGCAATAAACAGCCTCAAATGCCAGGCCGCAGTCGCACATACTACGCGGTCGACGACGACGACGACGACGTTGCAAAAGCAGCGCAGCAGTTGACTCATTGTTGTCACTATGTGTGTGTGTGAGTCGCACTTAAGAAAACGCCAAGGCAACAAAACATTTGAGAGAATCTCGAGTCTCGCTTAGCTCCTCTCGCTGCTCGCACATTCGAAGACGAAGACCGACCACAACACACACACACACACACACTAACGCCACCCACATGCGCGCTCTCAACTGCAATCACTCCGTCTCTATCTCTCTCTCTCACTCTCGCTGTCTCTCTCTCATTCGCACACACACTCACGGTGTGCTGCTGGCTCGCTCTGTCGCACTTGAGGCCAAATACTTGGCCAAGTTTTGCCAAAGTTTGCAACCAAAATTTCACCGAAAATGTGACACCAACAACCAACCAACGAACCAACCAGACCAACCAGTCAGATAGGCCAAGGGGATAGATATAGACTCTTCAACGTATATATGTGTGTGTGTGTGTGTTAGTGTGAGTGTGAGAGCGAGTCTCAGACTCAGACTCAGACTCCTAGTTTCGGCTCCAGACTTTCGACTTCAGACTGAGGCACATTTATAGACACAAGACATTGGAAGTGCTTGTAACTTGTATCTTGGCTGCATTACTTGATTGGCATGCTGCATTATTTTCATCGCCTGACATAGTTACATAAGTACAACTACAACTACAATTTGCAACAGAGATATGACACTTCTTCTTCTTCTTCTTCTTCTTCTTCTTCTTCTTCTTCTTCTTCTTTGTCTTAGTCTTATTCAAAAGTACAGCAACTACTATTTAGGTCAAACAACAATGCGTGTGTGTGTGTGTGGATCATCACTTTGCAAGTCTGGCATCTTGATGAAGAACACTCGCAACACTTGCAGCAACAAAGGCACACAAAAACAACAACAGCGAAAGGATTTTCAGTTATGAATGTCTTCAGTGTGTGCTTTCAAATTGCAAACGCGTAAGCGTACAAAAGACACACGATTTCTTTAGCAGAGTGTCGTTAAATCAAAACTAGACACATGTTGGCTCGCATTAAGTATACGCAGCATGCGACAACGAATTGAAATCTATGTCGCATTCTCTTATAAAGACTGAATTTAACAATAAGTTTTTGGTATTAAATGTAATCAAAGTTTAAGAAGTACACACACTAAATAAAAGAATTAAATGTTGAATAAAAACATCATACATTACATACATAATAAAATAAAATACAAAAATTAACTACCTTTGTTAATGTAATATACGCCTTAAATTAATATTTAAAGTATTTTATTGTTTAATCTCGCGACTTATTAATTTTACAAGATTTTTGAAAGTTTTTAGCATAGATTAAAAGATTTGATTTTGTTCAACTTAAATATAACTAAAATATTTTTCCTAACATTTTTATCTATTTTTATGGTTATTATTTTCATGAGCTACAAATACTTTATTTAAAATTTTGAAGAAGATTGACAAATGAATAAAAAAGAAGCTTCTAACATTAACGAAATCTATTAATAAATGTTGGTAATTTATATATTAAATGAATTCATAGCGATGACTGCCACTAACTTAATGACAATTATTTTTAATTTTATTAGAAACTCGTTTCATATATCGTTATATGCATATTATTATTTTCTTTATTTTCATGCTTTTTATTTTAATGAGGTTTTACTTTAAAAGAAGATTAAGAAGGTAAAGATTTGTTTTTTTTCTGTTGATATAAAATATATATAATAAGAATTTTAAAATAATATTGAGCTTAATGCTTTAAGCAGTAACTTTTTCATATATAAATTTTATTTATGTCATATACAAATTCATAATTAGATTTATTTTATAATGCATTTTTATAGACCTAATATACATATTTGATTTTTCAATTTGTATGACTTTTTTTAATTAATTTAGTTTTCTGTTTGAGCATCATTTACAAAATGAATGTTAAATTTACAAGCAATTTAAGGACTTTAAGCACTTAGTGTGCAATTTCTTTTGGTCCAAGCCTTGCACATTTTAGCTCATTATAGTCTGCTTGGGGTTTGTTTTTTATGTGCATTTTAGGTAATGAGAGAATGCTTCTGGCTATAGCACAGAAACTGATATATTATATGTGTATATGTGTGGGTAAGGATGTGTGTGTGTGTGTGCTATGTACTTTGGTGTTGCTTGGGTACATGAGTAACTTTTATAGTTGGGCTTTAGAGTTGTGTCACACAAAATGGCAGCAGTAACAGCCCACAAAACTGCGAAGATCAGAAGCTCAGAAGCTCAGTAAACTATCACAGACACGCCCACGCCATCGAGTGCTACTTGAAGCACCCGACGGTACAACAACAGCAACACCAACGATGATGATGATGACGACTTCGACGATGCGGCGGAAGCGGCAGCATCGACGTTGGCAGACATTGAGCAAATTGTGTTTCCATATAATATAACATCACGTCGATTTTGGTAACCCAAACTATACACATATGGCCAGAGCGAGCCACAGCTATTGAGAGTGAGAGTGAGAACGAGAGAGTGAGAGTGAGAGAGAGAGAAAGAGAGACCGCACAAAGGCGTACCAAGGATGGCGACAGTGAAACCCCATAACAAAAAACCTAAATATGCGGTCCTGTAAGGAAACCCTATGTGCGTTAAAGGGTTAGCCGCGCTTGGTGTCAGTTTAGGGTCGGGCTTTCTTCGGCATGCGACGCCACGTAACGGTATTCGTCGAGTCGGATGTTCTCGTCTGGGCTAGTTGAGGGAGGGAGGAGCGAGGAGCGAGGAGGAGTGGAAGCGGGAGCGGGAGCGAGAGCGGGGGCAGGTGTGGTGAGCTGTCTGTGTGTGTGTGTGTGTGTGTGGTGGCGTCCATGGCCCTGCCCCCATGCATGAGTGAGCGAATTCTCTATATATCTATATATATATGTACATATATATGTGTGTGTGAATGTGTGGCGGAGCATAACGCGGTGCCATTGGTGCGCCACAAAAAGCTTTCATGAGTCCAACTTCCCACGCGTTCTTTTTTTTTGCTTTGTTTTGTTTTGCTTTGTTTTGCTTTCTTTGGCTTCCTTTCTTTTTTTTTTTTTTTTTTGGGCACCGCATTGCGGCATAAGGCGACAGTTTGAGGTGAGGTGGAGATGAGCCAACCGATTGCCCTGCAACTGTTTGATTTAACAATATAACGAGCACTAAAATTAAATAGTACATATATTCTGCTATTTATTGCTACAACTATCGTTGTAAGAAATCACACGCGAACACACAGTTTGCCGTCGGTAAATGTTGTGCCACTTCTGGTCTGTTTTTCCGACGGCATTTTGCAGTCGCCGCCGTGCAGCCCCCAAATGATGCCCCACCCCCAAAACACAAAAAACATAAAACAAAAAAAAACCGAAAAGTGGCCGCAATGAAAACGAAAGGCTCTCAAGCAACGTGAAAGGAAAGCGAAGCGAAGTCAAGTGAAACACAAAAATACAAAAAAGAACTCAACAGCGCGCAACAATTTCTCACCACAAGACGCTGTCTTGGAAGAACAACAACAACAACAACAACAAGAACAACAGCAACAACAAAAATGATATAAAGAGTAGAAAGTCGTAGCAAGCCGGCATCATCTAACTCACCACAATGTGTTTGATGGGTGGCTGGGCAGAAATTCCACTCCTCCCCCTCCCACATACTCACACACACACTCACACACACACACACAGTGAGTAGCACATGCTTGCTCGCTTTGAGAGAGAGAGAGAGTGCGAACAGCGAATCAGGGGAAATCTTTAAAGTATATATTTCGGTTATCCAAAAGCACTCCACTCAATGCTCAATGAAACTCACTCAAAGAGAGAGTGCGAGAGAGAGTGAGAGAGAGAGAGCGAGTGCTCACAGTTGACGCCTGCGCCGAATGCTAACGACGCAGAGTTTGCGACGCTGACAGCGACGGCAATAGCGAAAGCAGCAGCAGAAGCAACTGCACATTTATGTTGCCTACTTTTCAGCGCGGAAAAGAACACAACACAACAGAATAGAATAGAATAGAATACGATGTGTGTGTGTGGCTGCCAAAAGCTGCTTGCTGGTTACTTTTGTTGCGCACTTTTGCGGTAAATTTGTTTTTTTTGAATTTCTTGTTTTTGTTTTTGTTTTTTGCGTTTTAAGTTGTTATTGAAATATCAGGAAAAGTGCTTGGATTGCGGCTGCAGAAACCCGAAAGCGAAGTTTCAAAATTTGAAGCATAAAAACAATAACATCTATGCGATGCTAAGCTCCATTGATTTTGTGCCCCGTTGTCAACAACTTTAAGTTGTGCGCTTGTAACTTGAAACTCGCAGCTAATTAGCCATTTAAGCTCACCAACGAAACCAATGAACTACACGCTGTCTACTCAATTAAATTAATTGTGCACTTTAGACCAACTTAAGGTTGCCTAATCTGTTCGAAATCATTATACATCTTCAGATAAGCTTACTTTTATATTAGCGCACTTTAATATTAAAGAAGTCGAATCGAAGAGCAATTAATAGAATCGTTAGCCGATTAGATTTATATAATTTTTGCGTCAAACTTATGCACAATTTAAAATTACAACAACAATTTAACAATTTGGAGAAAACTAATTCACAACTACATATATATAATTTATTATTACAATACCAATTCAAGAAATTTCAAATTGAAATTGTAATTTTCATTTGAAGAGTTGCAAATTTCTTATTAGCTAAATAAGCAACTGACTGCAAATGACTTTTTAAGGCATTCATACTAAGTATGCCAATATATAATATACATATATATAACACATATTATATTTTCTATATATTTAACGTTTACAATTTAAAGTAAAAATATTGATAATGTATATATTTTATATATTATTTACATTTTTTACATATTTTCCTTTTGCAATTGAAATGCAAATCAAAAGTAAGTGTTATACTTACAAAATTAATTAACATTTTTAATATATTTTATGTTGTCTCAATAACTAAAATACTACATTTAAACAATAAAGAAGCTTCTAAATGATTCGCAATTTTTAATGCAGTCTATACTAAACCAGGCAATTCCTTAATTTTAGCATTATCCAATATAAAATGTAAAATTTCATTCAAGTTTTTCGTTTATATATTATATAAATAAGTAATTTGTTTGTATGTCAATTAATTTATTTGTACTCATATCAATGACACTAAAACCTGTCAGCAGTGAGTCTATTTATTTGCTCCAAAGTCTGCCACAGGTGAGCTCCCTTTTTTTTTTGTCGTTCACTTTCCCATTTTCAAATTTACATAAATAAGTAGCTGTCTCCCCTTCTTCTTCTGCTTCCCCTCGCCACACTCTCTTATTTTCTGTGTCTTTATCAATTTCTAAGGCAGAGTTGTTGTCAAGTGTCTGTCATATCAGTATTTACACATATTTGTTGTAGATTTGCAAATTGTTTTGGCAAATTTGCTGCTATTTTGTAAGGCACGCCAAGAGGTTGACAACACCCCAATTTTGAGTCGCTGTCTCAGTTCCCGTTTCAGCTTTATTCCCCGCCTTCTCTACACGCACAATACGCACAAATTTACCGTTACACAAGTGTTGTCAACACATGCGAATGTGCGTTGGTTGGGGAATTGCCTCCGAAGGTGGAGGAGGAGGACGCACAAAGGACGAAGGACGAAGTAGGGCGGCCGTAACACATTCCACACACGCCCACACACATACACACACGCGCATAAGCATATGGCCGATACGTAACAGGCCGCAAGTTATTACAAAAAAAAAGTACGTGAGCAAGAAAAGGAAAGGGAGTAAAAAAAAATGTAGCATACATTCTCGGGCGCGCCAAAAAGAAATTGCAAAACGACAAGCGAGACGATGCGATGTTGTTGTTGTTGTTGGCATTTGGCAAACATATTTTCGCAAATGTTATAAATAATTTTAAACCTACACCTTGCCCCCACCCTCGGAAATCGAGTCGTGCCACATGTCAGCCCGAGGTCAGGGGTCACCCCAACAGCAGCAGCAGCAGCATCAGCATCGACAGCCTTCTTCACGACCCTTGGCGTATTAGTGTCGCATTGACACGTAAATTGACATGAAATTGAATCAATGCTGTAATATGTCCTTGGGGGGCAGCGACATATCGCCCCACCCCCCCTTTCAAACCGTGTTCAGTTCACAACTCGCAAAGCACAGCCCAACTCAATCCCCTTCGAATCGACACACTGTCAGGGCCACGGACAACCAAGGACGATGACTTTAAAATTTTCCTTTTCTGCCAGCCAAATTGAGCTGTAGGCCTCCCCCACGGGTTGGGTTCAACGGTTCACTGTGACTGTGCAAATTTGTCTGTCTGTCTGCATGTTTGATTATATGTACTAAATCATTTCGTTTTTGCATGAACAGCAGCAGCGGCAGGAGAGGAGAAACACCCGATGAGTTTATCAAGTTATTTAAAGACACAATGCTTAACCCTTTAGGGCGTTTACACATTGCTTAAAGCAACAGCATCCCACATTCAAAGCAAAGCAAAGCACAGTAAAGCAAAAAAAGCAAGCCAACCCCCGGCGAGTTTATGAAAATAGCATGGGCAAAAATGAACTTCAAATGCAACTCATACGCGTGCCAAAGTTATTTATTAAATGGCCTTTCCCAACGCCCTCCCCTCCCCCCACTCCACGTATCAAATGTAGTTACGCTTATTAGAGCGCAGCGCTTAAATTTAATGCTTAACGAATGATCCCGAATTGCGATAACTGAAGTTCAAAGATTAAACTGACCTAACTAGGTCAGTTAATTAGCCAATAATTTGAACTATGCGAGTAAGTTGTAAACTTAATATTACATTTCATTATGCTAACCAACTAAAAATTGACAAGGGAGTAGAAATCAATGTATAGAAAATATAATTTAACTTTCTTTGCAATTTAAACAAGTATGTTTGAAAGACCAAAAAGTGTAAATAAGAAAAATGGAATGGAATACTTTCTATAATCAGCAGAAAATCTTGGGGTAAACAAATTTTTATATATTAATTTATATTTCTAATTTAATCAGGTTCAACATTTATTAAATTCTGTTGGCTGATTCCAACTTTCTCTCGAGATAACCCAATTATAGTTATAATTTTTAATAAAGGAACGATTTTCCAATAAAGTTCTCTATAGAATAAAACTATTTGGTCAAAGAGGTTCTCTACAACGAAATTCAATTTTTGAATATAGCCATTAAGTTATGTAGAACTTTTCATTGTGAATGTCAAAAAACGCAGATAATAATATACTTAAATATATATAATATACTATGGATGCATAAAGACATGCAGCGATATAAGTCATTAACAAAGTAAGCTCTAAGTAATCATTTAGTAATCGGTTGGGTGTCAAAAGTGCTTGACAAAATTTTGCATGCTTGCGTTTTATATGCTGACTGTATGCTTGACTAAGCGGACGACCAAGAAATTCATGGTAAGTGGGCGTGGTCCAGCAGTAGGGCTTCTCAAAGATTGCCAAACTTGTTTAAGTGCGCGTTTAAGCAACTGTTGCTCAACAGTTGATCAGAGTAAGCAGCTGGCAAGTGATTTGTTTAAAAGTGTGAAAAAATCATTGCCAAAAATTTGATTGTAAGTTTGTCAAATGCATGTGTTAATTAATGTGCTAAGTGGGCGTGGTCAGACAGGTAGTATATTTTTAATAAACTGTTGCTAAACGGTTCGAACTCTTTCTAAACAGTTGCGCCGAACCTCAGAGAACTGCAAATCATTGTTTTTTAAGCAATCGTATGAGAAAATGACTTGCCAAAAATTTCAAATTTTTTGTGCCAAATGCATGTTTATTTGTTTAACTAGGCGGCGAACCGCGATATTAGTGAAGGCGGACGGGTTAAGTGGGCATGGTCACAAAGATTGCTCGGCCAGATCACGCTGCTTTTGATCAACTGTTGCTTAACTGCTGAGACAATTGCTAAACAGTTGAGCAGAACTTAAAGTCATTGCTAGCAATGGATTGAAAAATGGCTTGCCAAAAATTTGCCAATATCTGAGTCATATGCCGTGAGCGAGTTTACTTAGGCGGCGGACCGAGATATTGGTGTGGGCGGATGTACTAAGTGGGCGTGGTCAAGCAGGAGAGCTACCCAAAGATTTCCGAACTTGCTTTGGTGCTTCTACACAACTGTTGAGCAACAGTTGAGAAATTAGTTGCTGATAATCAAATGGCAATCTCGCAATTTGTGAAAAAGTCGATGCCAAAAATTTTGAAGTATATCTGTCATATGCAGTGTGAGTGTTCGACTAGACGGCGGACCAAGAAAATAGAATATGCGGATTAGCTAAGTAGGCGTGGTCAGGCAGGCAGGAACTTCACAAAGATTGCTTAGCCAGATAACGATGCTTTTGATCAACTGTTGCTTAACAGTTGAGCAGAACCTCAGAGCATTGCATTGCATTGATCGTGTGGGAAAATTACTTGCCAAAAATTTGTGTTTTTTTGTGCAGAATGCATGTGTGTGTGTTTGACTAGGCGGCGGGCCGAGATATTAGTGAAGGCGGACGCGTTAAGTGGGCGTGGTCAAGCAGGAGAGCTTCACAAAGGTAGCTTAGCTTACTTTGCATACTTTTGATCAACTGTTGATCAATAGTTGAGCAGAAATGTAAGAAATTGACTTGGGCAAGTTGCAGATTTGGGTCTGCAACTGAAAATGTCATTGCCAAAAATTTGTCCCTATGTGATTCCTATTCAGTGTGATTGCTTATTAGTAAAGGCGGATACGATAAGTGGGTGTGGTGAAAAAGGAGAGTCTTACAAAAGATGGTGTATGTGTTTCTAAACTACTTAGAATAATATAATATTTATCAACGCTTCGCCTTTATATGGCGTCTGGTTTTGAATGGTTTATGATTTCATAATATTGACAACTTAGAATAATAATAAATCCTAAGCTAAAGAACTATTTTCAACGCGGTTTTTTTCTTTGTATTTAACCACTTTATCGCAATTATATAAAAAGTGGATGTGTTATTGCCTCTTTCAAATATTTCCCATATATTTTTTTAAGCTTTTCTGTTAAGAAGTGAGACAATAATAAATATAAAAATATATTATTAAGCATATGTTTACAACATGGTATAATATTAAGCTGTAACTGCCACTTAAAAAATGTAAAAGTCTTTAAACATGTTCATTACGATTAACAACAAGTAAGAAAGCTACAGTCGAGTGTACTCGACTGTGAGATACCCGCTACCCAATTTGATTAAAAGCAATATATTTTGCGGTATTATTCTCAAAATATACCGAATATACTGCAAATATACTAAAAAATACTAAGAATATACCAAATGTTATGTTTGGTATATCGATATAGTACACCATTCAAAATATACCATAGACGACACAATATACCAGATTGTCGGCCAAAGCAACTAAGACCCCTAGTAAATAGGCGTTTTTGCCCATACAAAAGTATTTCTTTAATAACTTCCACAATTTTTATCTGATCGCAACCAAATTTTCAGGAATCATAACTACTATAGTAATTATTGTATATACCAAAATTCGCTTTAGCTTTAAAATTACGCTTGTTATTCGATTTTTTTGATTTGTGTGGGCGGAAGTGGGCGTGTCAAAAATTTGAAACAAACTTGATCTGCGTGCAAACATAACAAATGCTGTCAAAAAAAATTATAGCTCTATCTCTTATAGTCTCTGAGATCCAGTGTTTCATACGGACGGACGGACAGACACACAGACGGACAGACACACAGACGGACAGACGGACATGGCTAGATCGTCTCGGCTGTTGACGCTGATCAAGAAAATATATACTTTATAGGGTCGGAGATGCCTCCTTCTACCTGTTACATACATTTCCTGTCGGCACAAAGTTATAATACCCTTCTACCCTATGGGTAGCGGGTATAAAAATGACTCTATGTAACTTATAAATATTATAAACCTGATGAGCTGACCAAAGTTGCCTTTGCGATGCTAGGCAAATACTTAAAATACCAGAATGTCAGCCAAAGCAGCTTAGAGCCAATTGCAATTGACATATTTTACCAAACAAAAGTATTTTTTTAAATGACTTCTACAATTTTAGTTATAAGTTATAATACCCTTTTGCTATATGGGTAGCGGGTATTCTGTCTTGCCCGAAAAGCATAAATATAGAATTGAAATTGGTTGCCGAATGCCGTCAGTTGACTTCGCAGAAGTCGTAAGTACTTTTAAGTACTGCACTAATACAGCTACCAAAAAGGACTAATACGCCAAGTGAGCACATAAGTAGATACACATACATACAACAGCCAAAAAAAAAAGCGAGTGTACACACATCGTATAGTAGATGATGGTGAGCACTTTGATCTTTGCCTACTGCTTTGACATGCTGCAAACAAAAACGCACATAAAAGGCAGACGGCGAAAGGGTTTTAAATAAATACGAGAGAGCAACATTCGAAATCTTAAATAAAATGTATACAATGTAATTGCAGATGCGCGGGGCAAGAGAGGGGAGGCAAGAGAGGGGAGGCGACCCTCAAGACAATGTGTTGGAAAATGAGTTCAAGCTGAAAATTCATTTAAAACATTAACACACAGTGAGAGAGAGAAAGGGGGAGAGGAGGAGAGGGAGAGGGAGAGGCACACCCGCACACCAGTCGCTGCTATGTAATTATGCACACATGCGTTTACTTGCCGATGGGTTTTATGACATAAATTACATCAAGCACAAAATTTTAATATAATTTTCACTAAAAACGCGCGAGAAACTTTTTTAGTTACCGTCGTCGTCGTCGTCGTCGTTGCTGCTGCTGCTGCTGTTCGTGATGATGATGAAGGCAACTTCAAAAGGCTAGGAGTAAAGAGACTCACACACACACACACACACACACACACACTTGCACACACACACACACGTGGCATAGAGAGGGTCGCGCGTGTGTGAAACAGGATATCCGTTGCGGAAGTTACAAATTTTCCACTTTCCACACTCGTGACATGGCCCCAGGCACCTTGCACTCCCAAAGAGATGGCTACAGAGGGAGGATGGTGTCGGGAGGGGGTGTAGCGGGCGAAGGGCGGTCAAGGCGTGGCACTAATGTGCCCTGCTTACGACGACGCCATTTTATATTTATTCTGTTCCATCAAGAAAAGCACTTGCCTGCCTTTTTCTGACAGTTCAACTATTTTAGCCCCGACGAAAATGGAGAAGAAGAAGGAACGAGCGAGCGGGAGAGAGAGAGATAGAGAGGTAGAGAGGAAGAGAGAAAGAGTGCGAGTCCTTTTAATCATTTGGCAAACTTTCTGTGACACGCAGCACTCCAGAGTCAACTACATTTTGTGTATGCCAAAAACTACTCGTCACACACACGCACACACACACACACACACACACACTCGCGGCATTCACACTCACGTACTCATGGATAGTGCTTTGACTGCCTTTTAGTTTTTAATGTAATTTTGAGACTTCTTTTTTTTGTCGTTGTTGTTCTTTTTGTTGTCGTTTTTGTATTTTTGCTGTTGTGTCACTTTGCAGTTTCGGGTCGCAAGTGCGAAAAGTTGGCGTCAAAGTTTTTCAAAAATTATTTCCCCAACGGGGTTTTCGAAACATTCTTTTGCTGAATAAAACTCATTGAGCAACTTGACAAAAACAAAAAAAAAAAAAAAAATACATATAAAAAACACAAAACAAAAAAAATTTGGGTGTGTATTAAAATTCATTTCGTCTGCCTTAAGATACATCACTGATTACCCCATTAAATAAAATAATTCACAGCTTTAGAAATATCTAAATGGTGTTTAGAAAATTATACAAAAAATTTTAATAATAATTAAAGTAATTATACCATTTATATTATATATTTTCAACTTTAATTCATTAATTTTTATTTAAATAAAAATATATATATTTGAAGGGTGAGAACAACAAATAAAATCAAAAAGTGTTACACAATTATTTATTTTTAAGTTACCTTGAATAAAAGCAAATTAGTGCGGTATTATATTTGTAATGTACTGCAAAATACTAAAATGTAGTACTATATCAATATACCAAATGTGGCCTTCAGTAATATTTGGTATATTGGCATAGTACTACATGCAAAATATACCACAGAGTGCTAAAATATACCAGATTTTAAGCTAAAGCCACTAAAACCTGATATTATCGCAAATTTTTTTAAATTATAAATACTGCAGTTATTATTATCCGTAGAAAAAACCGCTACGCTTGTAATTCGATTCCCGGCGTGGCAAAAATATGAGACAAACTTGTTCTGCCTGCAATCATTACAAGTTCAGTCGAAAAATTATAGCTCTACCTCCTATAGTCTCTGAGATCTAGGTGTTCAAACAGATGGACGAACGAAAAGACGGACAGACAGACAGACAGACAGACTGTTCTATATCGATTTCTATATAATGAAAACATTACAAAAAAAAATATTGTTTAGAAAAATGCAGCCAAGAGTTTTTGTATTTCCTAAAAATGTTTAATTGGCAAATAAAATAATGAAATAAAAATATTATGAGCGAGCACTTGCCTAAACGTATTGACTGTCTGGAAATAAATGAATGGGTTTATGAGCTTGTCGACGTCTCCGTCTCCGTCTCTGTGTGTTGCTATTTTTAAAAGTCTCACACCCTTTGTTGGCTGCAAGCATAAAAATTTAAGGAAGGCAGCAGCAGAAAAAAATGTAAAATAATAAAGTCATAGATACACTGAGCCTTTGCACCACCACCAAACAAAGCAAAGCAAGGCGAAGGGAAGCGGGGGGAGGCAAGACGAGGCGTGGCATTCACCCACTTGCTACCTCATAAATTTCATAGTGAAATTGTTAAATTTTAATAAAATCAAAGCGTATCAAACGAGATTTGTTCACCAGGCGACGACGTCGAACTCGAAGTCGACGCCGACGTCGACGCCGACGGCAATGGCAACAGCAGAATCAGAATCAGAAGCAGAAGCTGAGGCAGGAGAAGGAGAATCGCTTCTTGTAGTCATCTGTGCCATCGTCCTTGCGACGTCGTTATCCTTGTTCGCAGTCTGGTTATATCGCGTGTTTATTGTTGCAACAGTCGCGCGCGTCGAACGCTTTAAAATAATTTAAGGCAAACGCCCGCTGTTCTCTCTCTCTCTCTCTCTCTCTCTATCTGTGTTTGCGAGGGGGGTTCAGAGGGTTTCTGCTCGTGGTTCAACATGCGGCGTTCTACATATCGAGGGGTTGCATCGACCCTTCCCATCGAAGGCTCGAGTCAAAGTCGACGACAACGACGACGACGACGTCACTGTTGTTTTGTGACTCGTTAAAGGATTAAAATCATTTTAATGGATTTTTCAAGCTGTTGTTTTGTTTTATAATTGTCGCATCTATTGTGTCACTGTTTCTTCTTTTCTCTTTCTCTACATATATATGTATGTATATGTATATGTGAGAAGTAGGACATACTTTGCACTCTGTGCCGTGTGTCAGTTAACAGCACAAAAAAGGCAGCGCGAATCGTTTGCACGCCTATCAAAAGGACTTTGCGCCTGGTTGCCTGCTCATTTGTCATCATCATTGTGATAATGTCTTCGGGGTAGAAATGATAGCCTCGAAACCTGTTCTCTTCGGTTTGCTTTCTTATAAAATAAATGATATATGTGCATCTATTCGTGTGTGTCGAAACTAAATTCGATCGTCTATTAACAACAAAAATATATTTAATTAAATTCAAATAATAACTTGCTGACAACTTTAAATTTAAACCAATTATTTATTATGAAAATTGTATTCACAATGTTTAATGAGACTATTCTTAATTATTATAAAGTTTATAATATAAACGCAGTGTTTATTATTTTAAATGAAAAAATGCATCAATTTACATAAAATTTAAAACAAACAAAGGTTGCCATGATAATATTGAAACAGACAAAACTTTAATAAAAAATATAAATTAAATGTATAAATTGAATTTCTAATGATAATAAAAACTGTAAATTAAATGCATAAATTGTATTTATAAATTTAGGCGGCACAATTTCATCAATTTTAATCTAAATCGATAAAAAAAACATTTTAATTAAAACAAGCAATAAAATGTCATATTAAATATAAAATAGGTATAGGTAAGCAATTACAATATATTATGTAATAAAGTAAAAAAAAATATATGTATATTTAAGAAGTGTATATTATATTTATAAATTGTACTTAGAGTTTTAAATAACGACAACAACAACAAACAATACAATTTCATAATAATTGTAAAACAGATAAACCTAGATAAAAATTACTATATAATATATGTATATTGATACTTTTTTTGAATAATGTATATTACATACACAAATAATATTTATAGTTTTAAAGAGAACAAATTCACAAAATTTACTTAATCTTAAATGTAAAATTTTCAATTTAAAACAAACAATAAAATTTAAAGAAATTCTTAAAATAAATGAAGTAAGATAAAAACTTATAGTCTCAACAAATGCAATATTCACATTTCTCTTAAGAAAAAGTATGTATACTTATATAATATATGTATAATATATATATATAATATATATAATTTGTATTTGGAATGTTAAATGGAAGTATTCTTTACTTAAGTTAATAATTGAATGCAGCCAACAAAAGATTGGAATTCTATATAAAACAAACAACTAAATTGAATGATGATGGTACTAGACAAAATAATAATGTTGACAAAAAATGTACTATAAGATTTTATGAATTTTATTTACAATGTTATAAGAGACTGCTCTTTATTATAATGTGGAACTGTAGCTGTTTAAAAGATACAAATTCAAGAATTTACTTATTCTTTAAAACCAACAATAAAACTCCTTGCTAATGAAAATGCTGAAAAAAAAAATAAATTGAGATACAACATTTATAATTTAAGAAATGTATTTTTAGTAAAGTTTGCTTTACACAAACACAACTTCATGTCTTAATGATTGTAACCTGAACTGTTGTGATTGTAATTACATTATTTATATAGCATTATCCGTATTGGAAGGCAGAGGTAATTTAAGCTAATCCATTTGATTTGCATGAGTTCCAGGAATCGCTCTCATAGCCTACGGTTTGACGGCCATCTAAGCCAGCTAAATAATAGTCATATTAATTTACAAATGACTTTATAAAACCCAATCACTTTTATCCGCTAACCCTTTCTTGCTGTCTTCTTTCATTCTTTCGGCCTAACGAGCATGAAACGCCGACGGCGTTGTTTCCCCTTCTCACCCCAAACTCCAAACTGATTGAGAGGGTTACTTACCTGGCAACTTAAAGGGCAATCCAGCCATCAGTGGATCTGGGCCGAAGCGTTGTGGTCCAAATGCGAACGGATGAAAGCCCTGATGACGCACCTTGGAACGCGGCTCGCGGGGTCCATCGACGGTCACCTTGATGGCCTTCGTGTAGGTGGCGATCTGTATGGGATTCGTTGAGATGACAATTGTCAGCGTAAAGCTTTTACCTGCAACACAGCAAATGTAGAGGAGGCCATTTATTAATAAGTTCACACACGATGTAAAAAGATAACTCTATTCGAATTGTCATTTATGACATCTTTCATTGCCATGGCTATGTTTAGTACAGCACAGAGTGAAACATTATATTAAAATACAACAAAAACAAGTAAGAAAGCTACAGTCGAGTGTGCTCGACTGTGAGATACCCGCTACCCACTTTTAATAAAGGCAAAATATTGCGGTATCATTTTCAAAATATACCGAAAATACTAAAAAATACTAAAAATATACCGAATGGTATTTTTGGTATATCGATATAGTACACCATTCAAAATATACCATAGACGGCACAATGTGCCAGATTGTTGGCCAAAGCAACTCAGACCCCTAATAAGTAGGCGACAATTTTTATCTGATCGCAACCAAATTTTCAGGAATCATAACTACTATAGTAATTATTGTATATACCAAAATTCGTAACTCTATCTTTAAAATTACGCTTGTTATTCGATTTTTTGATTTGCGGGGGCGGAAGTGGGCGTGGCAAAAATTTCAATCAAACTTGATCTGCGTGCAAACATAACAAATGCTGTCGAAAAAAAATTATAGCTCTATCTCTTATAGTCTCTGAGATCTAGGTGTTCATACGGACGGACGGACAGACACACAGACGGACAGACGGACATGGCTAGATCGTCTCGGCTGTTGACGCTGATCAAGAATATATATACTTTATAGGGTCGGAGATGCCTCCTTCTACCAGTTACATACATTTCCTGTCGGCACAAAGTTATAATACCCTTCTACCCTATAGGTAGCGGGTATAAAAATAAGTAAGAAAGGTACAGTGGAGTGTATGTGAGATAAAAGTAATGCAGTGCAGTATATTTCATAAAATATTTAGTATAAAATTAATATACCGCAAAGAGAGCATAAAAAATATACCGAAAGCACTATTTCTTTAATAAAATACAAATTAATATACCACAGAATACTAAAAATATACCGAAAGATATTTTTGGTATATCGATATAGTACTATATTCAAATATTGTCGATTGCAAATTTCTAAAAAATAATTATTCTGTATTCGATACTGAAGTTATTATTGTCTGTTCCAAAAATATACTATATTACTCAAAAATAACCGTTTAATATTTAAAATATTTATATTTTAATTATATTAAATATATTTATGATTTCCATATACATGATTAAAATTCACAATCCAAAAAAAAAAAAGAAAACGATTTAGATTTATTTAAAATGAAAACAAAATAATCATTTAATTGATTTATTAAATTTCTATGAAAACAAAACAAATTAAATTCGTTTCAGAGAATAATAATCAACATAATTCAAGAATTGAATTACTTTATAATTAACTTAAAAAAATATTCCCTTTTTTTATTTTTAGAAGAATATTTTACATTATCTCCGTCTTCAAAATGTTCCTTAAGGTATTTACATTACTTTACATTGACTTTAATAATAAAAGAGTGATAAATTTTCAAATAAAGATTTTCATTCATAATGAATTTGTTTGATTCAAAGCATTTCTGTTTGAGTACTCGCAGCAAATAAACCGAGTTATTCGCGAATTGAAAATGAAACCCAGCTGAGCCAGCCACAAAAATTACACGAAATTTGCGCAAAATCCACAACACGGATACCCCAGAGATTTTTGTTGAATTGCACTCACGCACACGATTCATCGACTGAATAAATGAGTGTCCAGTCAAGCTTTTAGCCTGCCCAAAATACACTCATGAAGTCATAGACAAACTCATAATTATCGGTTGTCGGTCCTTGGTCCCATTGTCTTTGAGTCTCGTCTGGGGAAATTCTGTCAATGCTGGCCAAAATGCAGTGAATGAATGCCAATGAACGAGTCGAACGCAATAATAAGTCGAATGCGGTGACTTTGACATGGCAACTACTACAATGACAATGTCGACGACGACGACGATGATGACGACGATGACGATGAGTATTGTGGATGCCGTTGGTCCTTCTAACACTGAGAGATTAGCGTTGCCATAACAGCCATAACTTCAATGGACTCCATTGTCGGCCATCTCGTCAATATTCATCAACTTTCTAATGCCAACGGAATGCGAAAGCTACTGCAAATGCGAATGAAAATCAAAATCAAAATGACAGCAGCAGCAGCAAAGTCCTTAAAGGGGCGTGAATTCAGAATTCATTTGGCAAACACTTGACGCGTGTTGCGAAAATATTGGAAATGAAATGCTTTGCACTTGAATTCGGCTACTCAAGAATGTCTTTAATAATTCCGTCTAAATATTTATAATCTTTTTAAAGAATCTTATATTCCGTTCTATTCTATTACATTCGACTGTCTATTAGGAAAACGAAAAAACAATACTTTAACAGCGTATTTATGGATAGTTTGCGAATGTAATATAAAGCTATATACACTGGATAGTAATATTTAAATCATAATTTTCAAATAACAACAGTATAACAATTTCAAGTCTTTCATTTCCATCATTTATTTGAGAATGAACAAGCTAATCAATGATTCCTGATTCCAAAAAAGTTTAAGGTAGCATTTCAAAAATATTTCCTATAGGAAAGCACATAATATTGATTGAAGATTTTATACTTGATTTAAGAACGTCTTCATATATGAGTTATCAACATTCAACAGTATGGATATTTACATTGCTTTTTCTATAGTATGTATTATGGTATAATAGTGTCTATAAACATACATATATAAATCACTAGGACATTAAAGTTGTATTCCAAAATATTGCTGACTTCACAAATAGTTTAATATAAATTGCATATTTATCACAAATTTGCAGTAAACAAGTAAGAAAGCTACATTTGAGTGTGCTTGACTGTGAGATACCCGCTTTCCATTTTGCATAGAAATAAAACAGTGCGGTATTATTCCTAAAAGATACCAAATGGATGATATACTGCAAAATTACTAAAACATATCGAAGGCACTATTTAGTATATCAATGTAGTACCACATTCAAAATATGCCATACATGAAAAAATATACCAAAATATAGGTGTTCATACAAAAGACTAGTTCTGCTTATTTCTATTGCCTGCAGGCACAAAGTTATAATACCCTTTTACCCTATGGGAGGCGGGTATAGAAATTTAATAATTTTCACAAATTTGTAGAAAAACATTGACCAAGCTTATCGATAATATACAAAAGCAACTTGAACGCAAAGTACTTAACTTAATCCAAAGAATATGCCGCTAACTTTTCGCACACTCATATATTGGGCCACACACGCACACGCACACACACACACACACACAGACACATGTTGTTGTCTCATTGGTTGTCAAATGCGTAACTCATTTGCAAGTTTTTAGCCAACATCAACGCCATTTTGTTGGCACATTCGAGTTAACAAACAACAACAACAACAACAACAACATCACATGAAAAGTAAAGAAAGTTCTTAGATTAATATTAAATTAAACGAAGCATGCAAAAAACGCACGAAGGCGGCAATCATTAGAGCATAAGGCGTGAGGAGAGGAGAGGAGAGGAGAGAGACAGAGTTGGGCCTTTAACAGTCTTATACACCGAGTCGAAGGCATTCAGAAGCCAAAACAAAAATATTACCAGCTTCAAGCTGTGTGTGTATGTGTGTGTGTGTGTGTGTGGCAGAGTGGCAAGTGACGGCTGGTGGCAAGCGGCAGAAGCAGAAGCAGAAGCAGAAGAAAACCCCAAGAAAGCTACACAAGAAAACAAATGAACATAAACAGGCGAAACGAACCAAGAAAACCAACAAAATGAAATGAAACTTTTTTAATTATGCGCCCTTAACACACACACACACACACACACACATACACACCCCCATGCCAGAGGACAAGCAACAAGCGCAGCAGATGGAGGCGTAATTGAGGGCAGTGGAAGGGAGGAGGAAGCAAGAAGGAGGCGGTGTCAAACGTTAGCAAACTAGCAACAACGCATAGAGAGAAGCAAAGCCAGCAAAGTGGCTAAGACAAAAGGCCGCGACGGTCTGCGACTCGTTGCTCGGCGCCAAAATGAGCAAAAATTGCAAATAAATCTGTTGCTGTTAGCCAAAAACAACAACAGCAAGAGGAAGAGGAAGAGGAGGCGTGGCAATGACGCTGACGGTGACAAAGAACTTTTGGCTGCTAATAAGATGAAAACCATTAAAAGTCGACACAAGTCGCGTCCGTTGCAAGCCAAAAGCTCTCGCTTGATGGTCGAAAACGTGGTGGTAAGAGGGGTATGGGGTAAAGGGGGAGAGAGGAGAGAGGAGAAGGCTAGTGGACTGGCGGGTTAAAATTTTGTCATTTTCGCAACAAAGCAAAAATTATCACCACTTTGCAAAAGGCGGCGGCAACAGCAACGACAGCAAGGACAAAGACGAGGATGCTGTTGTGCACCCTTTAAAGGACCAACACACTAAGCTGTATGTGTGTGTGTGTGTGTGTGTGTGTGTGTATGGCTGTACAGTCGCTAAGTGATTTTAAAACAAAGTTTCGAAACGTTTAACGTTACACTTGGAAAATGCTTCGCTTAGGTCGCCTGCATTTTAACTTTCGATGCTGATAATGAAGCGCAAAACAACAAGGCAACAAGGCAACAAGACAGCAAAACAACAAGGAACAAACGCAGTCGCCTGGTCTCAACTCTCAACTCACAACTCACAACTCAGCTCTTACACAAGGGTTCCTGTTTTCTGTTCCTTTCATTCATTCGCCCTCGAATGCTTAGGCAATTTAATGGCAATGTCAGCACCACCTAACCACTGAAGTTCTCTTCAGTTGCTGTTGCTGTTGCTTTTGCTGTTGCTGTTGCTGTTGCTGTTGCTGCTAATGTCGTTAGTAGTCGCATGGCGCCATAATTATAATTTGACATAAGACAAGAAGTCTGAGGTTGACAACAAAATGACATTTTAAATACACACTTGGCAAGCCTTGTTGGCAGCCCCGACACATTCTGAATGGACATGCTCAGAGACAGCAACCCCCCCAATTCACCACTCACCACACCAGTCACCAGTCACCACTTGCCCCCCCTTTCCTATACCTGCCCAACCCCGTCCCCAACAGCAGCAGCAGCCATTAGGCTGTCGCTCATCTCTTAGCCAGAATGCTTGTATTTAGACACTTAACAGATCATAATTTTAACACTTTATCTAATGCCCTGCTGAGCGCTTGAAATGTGCCACATTTAATTGCTCCAGAGTTTTGCATTTCAAATCGTTTAATATCGCTTCAAAGCTGGCTTTTCGCTTCGCCTTAATTGAATTGAGCAGCAGCCAAATTATTCGAAAGTTCCAATAGACTTTCAAATAATATTTCATCATGGATTCTAAATAATGTTGGATAGTAAATGGGAATTTTTTAGTTTGTTTTAATGCTTTAACTTTCGAAGAGTTTTCGCTTATGAAGCTATTAAAAATATTGATTTTTTTTTTATAAATTTCAAGTGTGTATACAAAGAGCTCTTTAAATTACTTTTGTAATAATATAAAATGAACAAAAATGAATAAAAAAAAAAATGCTAAAATTTAAAGACAAATCTAAACATGAACATATGTATATATAAAATAGCCAATTAACAAATCAAGCAATGATGTCAAAATTTAAGTAAATATAAATCCAATATGTACTTATTTTATTTGTTATACTATTATTTATTTATAAACATACATTTTATTTAAGAGAGTATACATTAATGAATAAATTTGAAGAAGAATGTAAATTGAAAACATTTTTATTGCTTAAAATAAACGCTTTCAGCAATCGAATTTTAGATGCTTCGAGTGACAATCTGGAATGTTTAGTAGTCTTTAGTATATTCTAAATTTAGTACTATGTATATCAATATACCAAATATAGCCTTGGGTATATTTTTGTATTTTGCAGTGCATGGATTTGGATTATTTTAAGAATATGTTAATACTGCACTCTTATTCAAAATTGCTAGGGAGTATCTCACAGTCAAACAGACTCAACTGTAGCTTTTTTACATTTATTTTAATTTATATTTAAACCTTCTTTACGACTGCTATAGACAAAAAAAAGTACAAATTCCACGTTTAGAGTAGAAATTAAATATTCCGCATATAAGAAGCGACAGACAAAGTTAAAGATAGAGTCATAATATGGAAGCAACGCTCAGGCCATACATAGCTTCATTCAGACTCTTGGGTATATATTATAGAATCTGAGTTTAAGTCTGCTGTTTTAACTTCTTCTACTTCTTCCTCAGTCTGTAGTCTGCCATAAATATTCATATGTTTATTTTATACGTTTTGCCAACACAAAACGTTGCACTTTCTTTTCGCTGTCGCCAAAATGAAATGAGGGAGAAGTTTCCAGTATCCCTTTTTTTGTTTTTGTTTTTGTTTTTGTTTTTGTCCTCGGCTCATGATACATTTGTTGTTGTTTTCAGCTTTTCGCATTTGTCGCCTGGCTTTTGCCCTTTTTGACTGGAGCAGAAACAGAATCAGAAGCACGGTTTAATAATCATAAATTGTAACCCCTTTTAGCGCGACTTTTGCCCCCTTGTTGTTTGGTTGCTCTGTTGACATCCGTTTTGTTCTTTGGCAGCCGTTTAACCCGATTTGTAATACATGGCCCAAGGGCCAGTTGTTGTTGTAGTTGTTGCTGCTGTTGAGCTCTGCCATTGATCAATGCGAAAGTTTACCGAAAAATGCCAGCAGAGACGAAAAAAAGGAAATTAAATTTCCAGCAATGGCAAAAATTATATTGGCAATAAATGAAGACGCAGCAGACGCGACCAGACATGACTCGACTTGACTCGACTCGACTCGCTCGCAGCAATTACGTTGCGTGGCGGTGGTGGAACTGAATTTATCCGCTCCGCTCTCATGTGCCAAGGATGCGACGCCAAACAGGAAGCCGGAATCGACGTTTATTAAAACGGAAACTCGAGACAACTGTGCGGCTGCTGCTGCTGCTACGTCGAAAAGGAAAAAAAAACGCGACAAAAGCGAAGATGGCGATGAAGATGAAGACGATGAAAACGACGTTGGTGATAACAAGGACATAATTCCGACTTTTTCGCCAAAGGCAAAGCCAAAGGCAAAGGCAAACAATGTCCTTGGGGCGTCTGCTTGCGATGCTACCTAACTGATAAGCTGCTCTCTATGGCGCCGTCGTTGTGAAAATACAATTTACTCCCTCGTTTTTTGACCAACGGCTGGCTGGCTGGATGGTTGGCTGGCAAAAGGCCGCTAAATTGCAATTTTAAGATTTAAGCGTGAACAATAAATGTCTCATAATCTGTAAGTAGCTAAATAAAAGCGCCCGCAGGCAAACTGACTTAAAGGCAGCGAAAGACCGACGACGTTCGTTGTGCTATTTAATTTAATTTATCGCATTTTAAACAGGCGACAAACAATAAAGTGAAAGCCAAAGCAAGAATACAATACAACAAATTTATTTGTTGTTTTCCTTTCCTTTTTTCTCCTTTTTTTTTTTTTTTTTTTGTTCTGTAGGCTTGACACATTGATTGCGGCTTTGTCTTTTATGTTTGGCCTCTAACAGCCAGCGGGAGTTCGAGTTTCAGCTTCAGATTCAGTTCGAAACTTGCCATAAATCTATCTCTGGGCTACATCACAATTTGTAGACGCTTCAATTGATAAGCAAAAGCAGCTCGATTGAATTATTAGTTTTCGCTTTCTCAACAACAACAACAGCAAAAAAAAAAAAAAAATTGTCGCCAATTGGCTTTAGAGCAATTTGGGTTCTTCAAAATGAATGATGCCGTCTTATAAATGAATTGCAGCTTTTTTTAATCAATGGATCAATTTTTGGTCAATGCCAATTATTTGTGATTTAGGTAAGTGCTGCTTTATAGATAGTTTTAAAATAAGTTATTTTACTCGTAACTATCGTATTTATGTAGTATATTATATTTATTTAGTACCCAGCAGCCAGTACTCTCGTCTCTATTAAATATAGTATTAAATACTTGATTTAATATAATAAAATAATAATAAAATATTTATCGCATTTTAGTAAAGATTTTCAACCACTTTCGAGTCCTTATTCGAAACATTTGTATGCTGAATTTTAAAGTATTTTTCCCCCATAATAGTTTAAGTAATTCATATTAACACAAATATTTCTCCAATATTGGCAATAGTATTTATATTAAAATAAGCATTTTGGGATTTTCCAAATACTATTTGTGTATCAAATATTTATAGAGTCAAAGGCCCTATATTTACTGTATAAATTTAGTATTTAATACTAGATATACTAAAATAAAATAAACAAGTAAGCAAGCGAGTGTGCTCAACTGTAAGATATTCGCTTCGCATTTTGAATAGAAGCAAAACAGAGCGGTATATTTTCTAAAATATAGTGTATATATATATATATATATGTATATTCTAAAATATACCAAATTGTAATATCACATTAGCACTAAAAATATACCGAAAGATATTTTTGATAAATCGTTATAGTACTATCATTTAAAATATACCATAGAATCAAATATATACCGGATATTCAGTAAAAGCAACTAAGATTCCATTGATGTAAGCGTTTTTCTCCATACAAAAGTATATCTTAAATAACAGTCATGCTTTCTTCTGTTACATACATTTCCTGCAGAATATTTAAATGATTTAAATTACCATTGATATTACCTTCTTAAATTTTAAGTATTGTATATATATTCTTAATGTTTTTTGTAGTTCTTAATTTGAGTTTCTTTGAATTCGTTGTTGCTCAGTTAGCGATTCAAGTTTCTACGTAAACAGATTATTGAATTTGTGAAAAGCCATGTGAACAACATAAAATTATATCTCATATATAAAATCAACTTAATTTGCATTTCTCATTTAAAAATTGAAGAACCTCCTCAAATATCTTCTTCTTAATGAATCTTATTTGATAGTTTTTATTAAAGAAGAAAAAGAAACCGATTTTGTTTTTAATTTATTTAATCAGTTTCTTAGTTTTATTTTGAAAATTTCTGTGTAGAAAGGTGTGAAATTATTTGCAGTTTCTTGCTACTTATTATGCATATTTTATTCCAGTTAATGGTTTATAATATAAACTTGATATTTACACGAAATTAATTGGAGCACTCTCTCCTTATCTCTCTCTCTTTCTATCTCTCTCTCTCTCTCGCGCTCTTTCTGTACGGGTTCTGTGTTGTACAGTTCATCACCTGTAGCCCGGATGCGGGTAAGAAAAGCCTATGACACATTTCATTATACAAATATCAATTAAGCCCATTGCAAATACTAATTGTAAGTGTGTGCGAAGGACATTTGCTACCACCGCCATCGCCACCGCCATCACCACCACCAGCACCATCGAAAATAGCAACAAGACACGCACACACATGGACCTTTCCTTTCCTTCCTCTACCCCCCACTCCGCCCAGCTACTTCCCTGAGTGCTCTGAGTGGCATGTGGATGGCATAAGGGCTGGCTCAAGGCTGCAAATGTTAATGAAAATTAAAAATTCAACATCAAACTGAGCGACGAAAGGACGAAGGATGAAGGACGAAGGACTCTAAGAACACGAGAGGAAAAGCAAAGCACAGAGCATTGGATTCGTCGTCGACGTCGTCGACATCAAACGAGCTGACGAATCTGCCAAAGAAGAAGCAGAAGCAGAAGCTAAAGCACATATAACATAATATACACAATTTTCGGAGGGAGGGGGGGCGGAGGGGTTGGAGATGGGATTTTACTCTAGAAAGAAGTGTTAATGTGTTATCTGATTTATTTATGTTAAGCTCATGAGTATGTGCATATATGTGTTTGTGTGTGTGTGTGTGTGTGTGTGTGTGTGTGTGTGTGTGTGGTAATGTGAGTGTGTGGGCTTGCAAATTGCTTGAATTTGTGGAAATCGTGACTTCAATTAAATTCCATTCGATACTCAAGGAATTTTCAACTGATGATGCGCAAGTAATTTCGGAAATTGGATATTGTATGCCAATTGCAAACAAGCAAACAACATACACACACACACGCACACACTCTCACGCACATTTGCATATAAATGTGTGTGTACTTTTGTATTAAATCAAATTTTAATTGCGCATACTTGTCCCTCAGCAAATATTTGCAGCGAGCTCGTCGCCTTTGACTCGTCTGCGCTCTGCTCTCAAAATGCTTTAGCGACAAGGAATTTAAGGCACCAACCAACCATCCAACCAACCAACCAACCAAACACACACACACACACACACAAACACATACATAGTCAACCAATGCTCTGCAAACAAACATTATGAGCAAACAAACAAACAAAACGAACAAACAAAAAACAACATTTTAATGCTTGGCCCATCGACGCTTTAATACTCTGTCCACCTACTAGAAAATTCCATAGCTAAATTTCAGTACTTTTCAATGAAAATGCAAATTGTGATATAAGAAAATAATATTAATAATAATAACAACTCAGCTTCAAGAATTCAACTAAAAAATTTCAGCACGAATAAAACAAGCAATATGTTAATAAATAATTATTCTTTGCTATTAGCAAAAAAAAAAAACAATTTGTTTATTTTTATTATTTTTTTGTTTTTATTTATACATTTAAATTATGTTTGCTTTATCCCAAAAGTATACAATTTTTTAAATAATTTAATTTATATATTTAATTTTAAAAGGAAATATAAATATATTGCTTACAAATTTTCAAATTATGCTTTAAAGATTCAAGTATAACTTCGTAAATTTTGATTAAATCAAAAAAAAAAATCATACAACAAATTTAAATGAAATCGATCATTAATATAATATAAATGTTGTTCTTGTGAAATTAAAAAGTAAAACAAAAAAAAAATGAATAAAACTTTCAATTAATTTTAAAATGTTTACGGTTGTAAAAATAAATAAACTACAAAAAATCAATGATTTTCTATAAAATAATAAAAACAAAAATTGGGGTTTAACTCATTTTTGAATATTCAACTGTTTTAATAAATAAATTAACAAGAAAAAACAATGATTTAAAATCAAATATATTCTATTTATTAATCCAAATTTAAATTTTATTTTTATTAGTATTGGGCTATTGTAATAAATAAATATATACTAAATAACATAATTAAGGATTTTAAACTAAATACAATCTATCAAACGGATTTTTAGCTCAACTCAGTTTAAAACTTTTAGTGCTGTTAGAAATAACTAACTATAATTATGAATTTCTGTAAATTAAAAATATTCTATAAAATAAATCTCAATTTGTAACAAAATTATTTTCTATAAAAGGCGACTATCAAAACCATTTTTAGTTTTTGTAGATGTTAATCACTTAAAACAAATAAATTAACAATAATAAGAAGGAATAAATTTAAAGAAAATGCTTTCTTTAAATATAATTAAATTTATCGTTTGAATTAACTTTAAAATTTTTAATGTTGTAATAAATAATTAGCTACAAAAAGTGAAAAGATTTTCTATAAAATGTAATCAACCAAAAAAAAATTGTATTTTTCAACTAAATTTTAAAGTGTGAAGTTCTTATAATAAAAAAAATGAATGCTAAAAAATAATCGAATGAAACTATTGAAGGTAAAAACAGAATTTTACAGCTGTCTCTATTCTCAGTTTCATGTTTGTCTTTGTAAAGCATTGTTTAAAGTCCGTCAATAGTCAATTGAACTACTAGTGTTATTATTAAATTCCAGATTCATCCAAGCTGCAACTTAATATATAAAACGATTCTAGTATAGCAACTAAAATATTCTTAGCTGCTCCATTCGGCGGGCTGAACGAGGTGAACGTTGGTCGTTGGACTAAGACCCAAAAGAAGATGAAAAGTTTCTAAGCGGCTGCATTGCAAATCTGTCAAATGTCAGCGCCAGCAGCGACGTCAACGTTGGGCTCATTAAAAAAAACAAAAACACACACCAAATGTATATGTATTAGAATAAACTCGAGCTGAGAGCTGAGCTGTGAGCTGTGAGCTGTGAGCTGCTTCGGCTCGTCGGCTGTAGTTGACACCTGGGAAACTTTGCTGGGCGCACAAAATGGCGGCGACGATGACGGCGACGGCGACGTCGGCAGCGACGTCGGGCCTCTGTGCAACCATTATGGCCGGGTGTTTATCACATTGCTGCTATTAATTAAGCTTAACGAGGTTACCGTTCGCAACCACACCCAGTCAAGTCGCTGCCACTGAGATGATGGTGAACGCGTTCTACGTTCTACGTTCTACGTTCAACCGGGGGCGGCAAGTTTTGCAGCTTTCTCGCTCTTTCGTTCTGTTGGCCTCTTAAGCTAAATCCCCAGGCAACTTCATAATGAAATTTCGCCCTCATCTCATTAAAAGTCTTAAGCATTTTGCTGCCTGCAAATTGATGCGTGCCAAAAAAAAAAACGAAAACGAAAATGAAAATAAAAGTAAAGTAAAGTAAAGTAAAGGGTTCTTTGAACACCAAAGTGTACACAGCAGCAGCGACAACAACAAATCAAACTGCCACGCCCATTCGAGAGGCAAACACTAAATCGAAGCGAGAAAAAAGCAGAGCACAATTGCAAGTTGCCAACGCTCTGGCGCATATTTAATTTTTAATGAAGTTTAATGGATGCCGGAAGCTTTAAGATGAAGCCCAGAGCTCCCTCTTCCCCCTCTCCTCACTCCCCTAAGTGCCAAGGTAACGCCAAGCGCGCCCAAATAAGTATGCTAACATATTATTTAGTTGCCAGTTGCCAGCTGTGTGTTGTCCTTCAAAAACCAAGTTAAGCCGACAGGCGCAACAACAACAACAACAATAACAACAAGAACTCTTCTTGGCCATGCCGGAAATACGTTTACTTTGAATGTTTTGAAGTCAACTTAAAGCTAGTGCGATTTATAATTTAACAATGCAAGTGAAGAGCACAAAATTGACTTCAGTATTAAGATAAAGCATTTGATTGAACATGGAAGAAAAAGAAACTCACATCATCTGAGCTAATTTATATACTTATTCATAACTATTATTTATTTGAAATAAAAAAATAAGATTCAGTTTATTATCGCAATAAGATTATTTAAGTGTTTGCTGATGTTGTAAATAAAATAAAAATTGTGATACGCATATAATATAATTAAAATTACCAATTTATATAGTAGATATAATAGAATAGAACCACATCGAATAAATAGTAGATATATAATGCAAATCAAAAATTAAATCAAAGTTATAATCCCATTTTGGGTTGCGAGTTTAAACCACAACCCGTGGAACAGTTGATTTGAGAATTAAAAAACAAAACTAATGTGTAAAAATATATGATAGAAAACTCAGATACAGATTGAAATTTCAAGAAATATTATTGTCCAAAAATTTGTCTTTCCTTTATTCTTTCTTTATTTCTGAATTAATTTCTTTCATTTTTTCTTGCTTCTTTTTTTTTATTTTTTCTTTCTTCACAAAAAAATTGAGTCATCACTTTTTCACAGCTCCGTTTGCAAGTGCATTAATTAACATTATTTTTGCAAATTTACAACAAATATGCGAGTTGGTGAGTCTAATGTCTACTAGAGTATGCCATATCTTTAGCAATTTCTTTACCATTACCAATAGCTTACCCTATCTGCAATTTTAAGTTCTTTATATTGACTTCTTAATAAAAGATTAAAGATTAAACAATTCTAAGTTTACTTATTACTGAAATTTCTATTTCATATAAATAAATTAATGAATATAAAGATAAAAAGAATTCGCCAGTTGATTCATCGAAAGTTCATTGAATTCCAAATATTTCAAGTTGCTGACGATGGCAAATAAACTTGAGAGAGATTAATAATAAGTTGAATGATTTATGCATTGCGACTCACTTAATATAACCCACTTAATGGAAATAGAGAAAAGCCCCAAAAATTGCAATTGCAATTGCAATTGTGAACATTACAGATTGCACATCGAGTGCAATTAACTAATGAATTGCTGCAGTCCATTTATGAGAGAGAGAGAGAGAATTGATGCTATTCTCGTTGTTGTTGTTGTTGAGGGGTTATATTGGGTTGTGTTTGGGTCCGACCAAATCATTTGGTGTCCGCTGCCGCTGCCGTTGCCATTGAAATTTTCAAAGCACAAACCTCAAGTGGCAAGGCGTTAGATGCAACTGAGCGATAAGCAGAGCGGCGTAATCACAGCGGACGCCAACTTACAGTTAATTAACATATTGTAAATGCAACAGCAGCAGCAACAGCAATAGCAAGAAACTAAGCTGCTGCTGCTGTTGCTGCATTGTTTGTTGCTAATGCACTTTGGTAATGCCCTTCAAAGTGCTTACACATCAATGTGCAGCGTGTGCAACATGCAACATGCAACCCAAGTAGCGTATACATATCTCATTTATATGCATATACCAATGATAATTACATGTGCTCTCTCTCTCTCTCTCTCTCACTATCTCTCTCTCGCTCTCTGTCTGTTGCTTTCCCCGTCCAGAGAAGATTTTAATTCATTAGTAGACAACGGGCAAATGCATTTCCCATGTGTGTGGATTATGCAGTTTCCGCTTGAATGCAACTGCTGCACAGCAGCTGCCGTTGCCGCTGCCGCCATTTTATCTAATTGCGCCCACATTACGCATACGCAGCATAGTCCACATCATTAAAATTACGAGTACACAAAAATGCCAAATGCCCCACCAGCGAGGGTCGCTCAACGAAATACATTTTGTACCGAAAATAACAAGTAAGAAAGCGACTGTCGAGTGTACTCGACTGTGAGATACCCGTTACCGATTTTGGAAAAATCCAAAATAGTGCGGTATTAATTTTAAGATGATTATTAGAATTACACAAATACTAAAACATACTACAAAATACTACAAATATACCAAAGGATATATTTGGTATAGTGATTTAGTACCGCATTTAAACAAGTAAATAAGCCACACTTACATAAGTGTACACGACTGTGAGATACCCGTCACCGATTTTGGAAAAATCCAAAATAGTGCGGTATTCATTTTAAGAAGATTATTAGAATTATACCAATACTAAAACATACTACAAAATACTAAAAATATACCAAAGGATGTATTTGGTATAGTGATTTAGTACCGCATTTAAACAAGTAAGTAAGCCTCACTTACATAAGTGTACTCGACTGTGAGATACCCGCCAACAATCTTAAAAAAATAAAAATAGTGACGTATTATTCTAAAAATATACCAAATTATACTCATACTAAAAAATACTAAAACATATATTAAAAACAAACCAGTGCGGTATTATTCATAAAATATACCGAATCATACTAATACCAAAATATACTAAAAAAGTACTTAAATATATTAAGAGCTAAATCTGGTATAGCGCTATAGTACTACACTCAAAATATACCATAGAGTGCAAAATATACCGAATTAATATATCGCAAAAAATATTTAATTATACCAAAAGATATATTTGGTATATTCATATAGTACTTCATTAAAAAAATATGCACACATTGTCAGTCAAAACAATCAAGACCCGTAATAAAGAAGCGTTTTTCCCACACCAAAGTATTTCTTAAATAACTTACACAATTTTAATCTGTTCGCAACCAAAATTTACAGGAATCATAAAAACTGTAGTTGTTATTGAATGTACCGAAACTAGAGACACTAGTTTAAAAATGACGTTTGCGAATCGATTTATGTCAATTTGCGGGGGCGGTAGTGGGCGTGGCAAAAATTATAAACATACTTGATTTGTGTGTAAGCATAATAAGTGTTGTCGAAGAAGAATTATATCTCTATCTCTTATAGTCTCTCAGATCTAGGTGTTCATATTGACGGACAGACAGACAGACGGACAGCCAATCGTGGCTTTATAGTCTCGGCTGTTGAAGATGATCGAGAATATATATATACTTCATGCCGCCTTCTGCCTGTTACATACATTTCCTACTTACACCAAATTAGAATACCCTTTTACCCTTCTGAGCAGCGGGTATAAAAATAGGCAAGCGGCAATTGATTGAAGCTGCCCTCGATGTAAGCACTCGTAACTCCATTGAAGCGCAACGCTGTGTGCATGCAAAACATAAATCGTAGCATGCCAAATGGTGTTCGGGCATCGTCTGCAGCCTTGACAACTGCAAGTGGCATTAGTTGTAACAGCAACAGCATCAGCATCAGCAACAACGATTGCAACATTTACTTTTTCTAGTACAAGGGATTTGCATTTGTTTGCTAATTGAAATTAAGCAAATATTTACAAGCACGAGCTGAAGAGACAGCTTACGCACTGCCATAGAGTGGGAAACTTGACCCACGTAATCCTTTTGTAGCGCATTAAAATCTATCTAGAGTGGGCAACCCAACCCAACACAAAAAAAAATAGAAAAAAAAAAACACAAGAAGCGAGTTCAGATAATTTAAATCCATTTGTAAAACTTTTTGGCCGCTGCCTTTCAATTGCTACAATTGCTGTTACTTTCCATCTCTCTTTTCTGTGTTTTTTTTTTTTTGCGTATTTTTCTGGTAATTAGTAAGGAAATGGGACAAAAAGAGCGTAGCGAAGCAGAGCTAGGGTCGCGTCTCGTACCATAATCAAATGTTTAAAAAAAGATTTGCAAGTAAATCCCAAGGAATTATTTGCCACTTGAAACGTTTAAAAATGCCAACAAGAATCTGTCGATGCTGATGAGGGTGTGCCGCTGTCTCTCTGGCAAAAAAAAACAAGAATACAGACACACGAAAAGGAAACCCAAAAGCAAAAGCGAACGAAATTCAAAGGGAGTTGGAGTTGGAGCTGAAGATGGAGAGGGGCAACACCAAGGTCTGGGGTCAGACAAACTTAATGAGCAAATTGTCAAATGCCGCGGCAAAGCGCGCACTTAAACATGCCGGGATCTGGAAAATGACGCCCTCGGATCACCCAAAAAAAAAATACAAAAAACAACAACAACAACATCGAGAAAACTGAAAAATAACTTGACGAAAAGTAGCAGCGTTGAAGGGAAAAAGCTCTAAAGAAGAGAGCCAAAGAAAATGACGACGAGAAGAAAAAAAAAAAAAGTAAAAGTTGCCGCCGCTGTTGTTAGCCATGTTTGGGGATTTGAATAAACAGTTACGCTGATTTAATTTAGCCCAAAAAAAAAAACGAAAATCATTGGCGGGGAAAAAATTCTATCACAGTATGTCGTCTGTCACCCTCGATTTGATTTTTAAATTGCGTTCGTGATAAATTGACGAAATGAACAGCAATAACCTAGCAGGCGAAATAGAAACGAAAATTGACAACTGTCAGGCTGGCAGGCAAGCAGGCAGGCACCCCGAATAGACATATAAAAATTAACTACAGACTACTTATCTTATTTGTTTGACGCAGTCAGGCACTTGCAGTTGCCCCCCGATGCCCAAGAAAATGAAGCCAAGGCAAAAGCCATTCATTGCGATATGAAAGATGAGCGGAAGCCAAGCGGCTGAAAAAACTTTTGATGTATGCGGTGTCTGTGTATGTATGTGTATGTGTGTGTGAGTCTCTGTATCTGTGAATGTGTTTTCTTGTGGCAATATGCTACAAGTATCCTGGGGCGTAGACAGGAAGCAGACAATCAAGCCAAATGATAGGCTTTGCTTTCTTGATTTTCAACTCGAAACACATTTTTACATTTCACCTCAACAAATTCTTTGTGCTAATGAATGCCAGGTTAACTCACTACACTCAAAAGTGAATGTCATTCTGTTTTCTGTGTACACTTTTAATTGACATACGCAGTAGTGCTTAATTTATTGAGTATTAATTATTACAGATTGATATTATTAAAGAAATTATATTATTTTATAACTAACAATTAAAAGTTCTAGTTCTATATGTAGATTGTAGCTTAACATTCCCTCTAAATTGAATCGAACTGAAATAATCTTATAACCTGTACGAACGACTGCAGCAAAGTTGAGACTGTCATAGACCCGTTTAAAATCACTTGAAATTATCTTATTATTAGTATTATTAAAGCATACAAATAAATTTATAACGCAGCATAAAGTCAAACACTTAACTCACATATTCTGGCATATATTAGGTACCATATGAGATTTTGAACGGGTCTCTTGCAGTCATAACTTAGTGTAAACTTTCCGATCTTTATTCAAATTATATAATATATTGCTTTAGGAAGTCTTTTGATCTTTAGTATTTATTTTTAAACAGTAAAAAGTCTCTCTTTACCTCCTTTACATTATTTACCTCAATATGCTTTTCGGCACACTTTTAGTTCTGAAAAATCTAATGGTAAACCTATTTTTAATTGTTTTAAAACTAAATAGATTTAAAGAAAAAGGAAAAAATTCAATAACTTCAGCAATGTTTAACCATAAACTGAAACTTCAATTGTGTGTGGGGTAAAGCCTTTTTATGGTTAGATTGTAAGATAGTAAAATAAATTCCTAAATGCACAATAAAAAATAATGCCTAAGTAGTTTGAGAATGATTATTTTCTATTACAGTTGCAGTTCTGAAGCCAATAAAATTACCGTATTTAATAATATTAATTTGAAATTGCTAAAGAAGTAACTCCTAAGAATAATTTTATTTCAATAAAATACAGTACGAAATTGAAATACTTTGGCTAAAAAAGGTTTAACACACTAGCAAACTATACCTTTTATTATATTAAAAAATGTCTAAATGATCTAATACATTAAGTTTTTAAAATATTTATTACAAGATGAAAAATCGTATAATTTTTAATTCGCAATTGCACATCATTAGATTATGATTCAACTTCAAAGATGTGTAATATAGCTGTCTGTTCATTTGTTAACTGATTGTAATATAATATATTCTTAATGATTTAGATTTAACTGTTCGAAAAGTGTAAACTGGGAAAAAAGAATATCGCCTTTAAGCAAATATTTTGCTTATATTAATCCCAGGCATAAATATATAAGTTTTTATTTCGCAGCTAGTATTCCAAAGTTGATCACAATGTGTAAGCTGGGAATAGAGAATATCGCCTCTAAGCTAATGGTAATCTCAGGCATAACTATATAAGTTTTTTTTGCAGCTAGTATTCCAAAGTCGAGCACACTTTATAGCTCATAATTTTGACCGTTTCTTAACAAATATTATTGTACTCAATAAATTCTTAGTATGTTGCTTTTATTTATAGTTTTTTATTACTAAGTCAAGTCTCTATTTTTCTATTTATTGTATTAGGAAACATCCCTTTTCTTACTTTAAAATAAATGTGATGCAAATTGACAAAATACTTTTTGACACTCACCTCGGCCGCTGCGTCCGACGAATCGAAGATCATTGAACTTGGCCACCTGATTCTTCATGACGGCGGTGCAGTTGCGCAGTTCACCGCAAAAGTTCTCATCGTTGCCCGCCCGAATGGTGACAATGGTGCCATCCATGACCTCGCCCAGTGCCAGCACTTTGAATGCAATTGGCAGCGTTTTATTCGAGCGCCAATGCGTGGGCAGCGTGGTGCAAACCTTAAGAGAGGAGAGAGAGAGAGAGAAACAATATATCGCATGCGATAGAAATCTATCATGCGAACTTACCACATGTGGTGAACCGGTTTTAACCAGTTCGCCCGGATGTTCGGCGAGCAGAACATCGACAGTTCGCTCGATCAGATTCTCTGGCGTCAGATACGGACTCGTGTCCACGGGTTTGCTTTTGCTGCTGCCATTGTTGTTGTTGTTGTTATTATTATTGTTGTTGCTAGTGGTGTTGTTGTTGTTGTTGTTATTGCTACTGCTGTTGTTGTTGTTGTTGTTGTTAGTCTCTGCATTGCGTCGCTTCGTTGTTGTTATTGTTGTTGTTGCAGTCGCAGTATGTTGCTGTTGTTGTTGCTGCTGCTGTTGTTGCTGCTGTTGTTGTTGTTGTTGGTGGTGCGGCGGCTGTGTTTGATTTGAGGTTGTCGAACTAACCTCAGCTGAAATGTGCATTATTGCAGTTTTCTACGCTCGGCTGATGTCTTTGACTTTGGGCAATTTAATGATGTTTATTTTGGGCTGCGTTAACACTTGCCTCAATAATTGGTCATCTGCAAAAAGTGCAAAGAGAGAATATATAACAAAAATTTAATTCAATACTCATTATTTTTCTTCTTCTTTTCTAGAAAATAATTGTTTTGCAGAGCCTTAAGTCGGACCCTTTAAATTTTTAGCCAATTCATTTAAATGCAAAAGTATTATTTACGATGTAGTTAAGAAATTGATTAAAAAGTTTATTATTTTAGACACTATATTGCAGCGAAGACAAAACTCACTTAAATACAGCTTTACTTCACGTCAATTTCACTTAACTGCCACATTAAATGTATTTTCACTTAGCGGCCACTTTTGCACGCTTAACAACAACACACAACAAAAAAATAATAAACCATAAAAAGACAGGCAAATTCCTTTGCTTTGCTGTTCACTTAATTTCTTTTGCAATTGAGGCAGTTAAGTATAATTTCTCTTTTAACTGCCTTTAGGACAAATAGTTCTATTGAATTGAATTTCAATAGCAGCGTTTGTTAGTGTTAATTATAAAAGTTCATTAAAAAACTAAGTAATTACAAATTCTGCTGGTTTTCTGTGCACTTTTCTTTCTTTTTAAGTTGAGGCAGTTAAGTGTAATTTATGTATTAGCTGTCATAAGAATAACATTTTTAATAGAATCGAATTTCCACAGCTGTGACTGTTTGTCTTAATTAAAAACTGGGCATGTTCAAAAATAATTTGTAATTACTTCAAAGCAATATACACAACTTGACACCTTTTAACACCTGCCCCAATAAGTAGGCAACACATTTTAGCCAGCACTTTTTAATGAGCTAAACTGAAGAATTCCTTCTAGCTTCACTTTTTTTGTACTTGTTCTTGCCGAGGTTCTTTGGCTGGGACAACCACACGCCTTTGCGCACAATTTGCATTTAAGCAGCGGGCAACAAACGCAGCTCAATTAAATATTAAAAAATCATATCAATTTTGATTGAGTGAAGTTCGCAACTAAGATGAACGGATGAGCTACAGCTGCAATATGTTCCACTCCCCGCTGCATATGCTACAATACCAACAACAACAACAACAGAAAATGCAAAAAATCTGCGAAACAACAAAAAAAAAGTTAAAAACAAAAGTTGGGTTGGATAAAAAAAAAGAAAAAAGCGAAAAGAGAACAATAATAATAATGAAGCGCCAGCTGTTGCCTGTTTGTGTTTGGCCACCAAAAAATCAACAATGTGGAACACACAACTCTCACACACATACGCACACACACACACTTGCACACCTTTTGAAATGGCTGCGTGTATAAATAAAAATGACTCGCCAGCCACGCGGTGCATTTTGTTTGCGAATCGCTTTTTATTCCTTTCGACAACTATTGTTTTTTTTTTGTTTTTTTTTTATTATTATTTTGTGTGTGAGTCCTTTGCTGATGTTTTGTCTCGTTCTCGCACTCGTTGAATTGTGTGGTGCAACGTACGCAACGTGCATAATCTGTTGATAGTATATGTACTTGCTTTTTTTACAGCTTCCGTTTGGAAATTTTTGCATACACGACGGTCACAGCTGGCCGCCAAATGAGCTCGCCCAGCGACTATGCGGCGACATATGTGGCCACAGACACGGAGAACACACACACATATTCGGTGCATGCCACACACACACACACACTCACACGCACACAAGAGAGAAAAAAATGCAAAAACAGGAGAAAAAAAACAATTTGTTTGTGAATGGGGAACCGTGATGAATGCATACAACACATATTGAGGTAGGCTCGAACTGCCCGTAAGCTAAATAGACATTCTAATGAAATTTGCAATTATGTGCACAAATTTTATTTGCCATTTGAAGTAATTGATGAGGCAAAGATGTTAGAAAATATACAGATTTCTTTCTGGAAATACGCTCAGTATCCAAACTCTCAGTTATTTTATTGTATTATTAGAACAATGACATCAAATTAAACCTCATTATATAATAACTTTAATGGCTTATTAATTTTTGACTGAATACATAAAAAATATAAAAATATATTTATTGCTTTACATTTAAATGACAGTTAGAGAGGCTCTTCATCGTTTATATCTAAGCCTTTTTATGCTTATTATTAACTTCTAACTTTATCTCGCATAACGACCGCTATACCAAACACAGGCGCTTAAGTGAGACAATGTAATTATGTGAATGTTTATAAGGTTTTTCTTTTATTCACTTTTTTTTGGTGTCGTCATTGAACAATCATTTATTCTAATTATAAACACTCATACTTTATCTCGCATAACGACCTCAATTGTTTCAACAAACATAGGCGCTTAAGTGAGTCTATGTAACTGTGTAAGTGTTTATGTTTTTTTTCTTTTCATTTTTTGTGTGATCGTTAAACACTCTTTGATTCTTATAAACTTCAAACTTTATCTCGCATAACGACCTCAACTGGTACAACAAACATAGGCGCTTAAGTGAGATAATGTAATTGTGAGATTGTTAATAATATTTTTCAATACAATTCATTTTTTGGTGTGATCGTTAAACACAGCAAACCGACACTAACTAAATTTGGGTAGTAAAATTGTATGAAATAGTGTAGCCATTAAGTGCAAATTAGGTAAAGCAACCAAAATATTAATGTTTAAGCTATTAAGTTGTTACTTTTTTATTGCGTGTGCGTGTTTATATTTGATATTAAGTTTTTGATGTGATTGTTAAACGCATTAGACTGCCACTAACTGCATACTTGTACAAAAATTGTATGAAATAGTGAGGCAGTTAAGTGCAATAGAAGTAAAGCAACCAAAATAATAATTTATAAATTATTAAATGGTTCCTTTTTAATTGCCTTAACAGTCAATAATCTTCATGAAATTAATGATTATCATTAGAGATTCGTTTTTAACTATTTAGTTACTTTAAATTTTGTATTAATTTATATTTTAATTATCCAAAAAGTTTATTTTAATATGCAAAAAGTTTAATCCCTTTTAATTAAAACGATTTAAGCATTTTAGAACTTTGTATAAAATAAATTTGATTTCGTTGATCAGTGTTAAATATTTTAAGATCTAAAATTTTATTTTGTTTATTTTATCAGTTTTACAAAACATTTTTTAGAGCTGCGATCAATGGCGATATTATAAGTTAAGGGGCTATCCAAATTTGCAATTGTACTTACATTTGTTAGTAAATTTTTTAAGTTCGCCAAATTGTTATTTTATATGAAATCTATTTTTTTTTTGATTATGCTCACGTGCAAAAAAAACCACTTCGATTATTGTATATCACAAATGTGCACAGTAAAAAAATTTGCAATAATATTTTGTGATAATTTTCATAAATATGTTAATATCTATATAACAATTAACACTCACACTCACACACACACACACACACGCACACACGACCGTTAAGGCAAGAGAGAGAGCGAGCGAGAGGGAGAGAATGAGAGGGAAAACCGCGACGTATTAGAACTTAGATTGATAACAAAAAACCCGAGAATGATATTGCGATAACACGATTGAGATACGGCGGCGATTGAAATGACGATTGAGCTGCGGAGCTTCTTTACTTTGTTGTGTGCTGGGCTTTCTTTTTTTTGTTGTTGTGTTTTTTTTTTGCGTTGCGTGTTGGGGTTTTGCGGCTCTGAGGCTGGCGATCGAATCAAACGACACGGAGATATTAAACTATTTTTTTGCGGTAACCATGAACGCGACCACTACGAGCGGTTGGCGACGCCGACAGCGAAGTCAACGGCGCGTCATCATAATCACGACGCGGACAAGGACGAGAACGAGGACGAGAACGAGGACGAGACGAAGCAGCAGCGACGTCGTTGTCGTTGTCGATGTCGATGGGGTCTTGCTTATGTCTTGGTGTTAGTGTGGCTGCTGCTGCTGCTGATGCTGTGTGCTGGAGTCTGAGTCCAAAAAGAACCCAAATACAAAAACGAAAAAATAGCAGCAGCAGCAGCAATAACATTCGAAGTCAATGGCGACGACGCAGCAGCAACAGCAACAGCATCTCTATCGCCATTTGAAGCTCGCGAGTGCCGCCTCTTTTTGCGTTTTGCGTTTTGCCAGCAACCGCGTTGGGTATATAATTCTTTTTCTTGGCTTAACATTTACCACGAGAACCAGTAGCAGTGGTTTTTACTTGTGGTGTCCCCAAGACGCAACGACAGCGGCAGCAGCGACGCCAACGCCAACGTCAGTCGACGCTGCTGCAGTCGACGTCGCTGCCGTCGCAGTCGCAGCCGAAGCGAAAGCCAAGCCAAAAACCGAAACCGAAACCGAAACCAAAAACGTCAACTACACCACAAGCAGAAAGGCCGCAACGATGTCTTCAAGTTGGTTCCCCACATTCTTCCATTCCCTTCCCCCTTCCTTCTCCAACGCTTACTAAGCAACGGTGGTGAGAAGAAGTACAAAACAAAACAGAGCAAGCGAAGAAACGGAAAAAAAAGCGCTCAATTTTTGCACTCGCAACACCTTCGCCAAGGCTGCTTAGAGGGGAGCACTGGAAAGTGAGCGGAGCAAAGGGAGCAGCGAAAGCAAAGGCGAAAGCAAAAGAAAAAAAAATGTTTGAGTTGAAATTCACCAGGAAGCTGGAAGCAGACTCATTTTTCTATGCAGCGTTTACTTTTATTTACATTTTTTTTTTTTTCTTCTCTCGCTGCTCGCTAACAACCCCTAAAATGTCTTGGAATTCGTCTTTCGCTTTGACTCAAAAGCAGAGCAAACGACAGAAAAAAAAAACGAAACGAAAAGAAAAGCAAATGGAAAAGAATCTCAACGCAGCACAACGCACAACAACGCGTCGTGGTAAATAAGCACCATGGACAACGACGATGACTACAGGACTCCCCACAGGCGCTCAACCTCAAGATTGCAGGTCCAAGTCCAAGACGGTGGCCAAAAAATGAAACCGGCGCGGCTTTGCGGCAAGCCGCCTTCTGCCTAACCAGAGAATGTTGTAGTCGGTATAGAGTGTAACCGAGACAGCGAATTGGTGTGACAGAGAGCGAGCGAGGCAGCGCAACGCAGGAGCGAAGGAATGGGACAGACAGACGCAGAGAGTGAGAGCGAGAGAGAGAGAGAGAGCGCGCGCATGGAGATGATGGAATGAGACTGTGCGAGTGCGAGCGAGCAAGCATGATGTTGTGGGAAGAAACGGTAAAATTTTGCGGCTGCCATTTGCGGCCAAAGACGACGGCAATATTTTCTGCAGCAGCAGATAGGCGCTGCTCCAATGCGAGTCTAGAGGGTCTTGAGTGAAAAATTGCACTGTTAACCACATGAGCGTAAGACGTCCCCCTCACACACACACACACACACACACACATACAAGTGCGTAATGTATTTATTGGTGTGTGTGTGTCGTTTTTTTTGTCACCAGGGCGGAGTTTTCTTCTTTCTTTCGGCATATTAGCATTACGTTCAACCCTCCTACATTTTGCGGTTTTAGTATGTAGCAAAACACCAAAGTGAATGAATGACTCCCTGACTGACTGACTGACTGACTGACTGCTTGACTGCTTGCTAGTGGTGGTGGTGGAATGTGTGTGTGTGTGTGTGTCTGTTGGCGGTTGCGCAGCAAAACATGTCGAAGGGTGTGTGGTTGGCGTAATGAAACCGCAAGAATTATTATACGCTGCGGTCGATTACTATATCAAAATCCCAAATCCCGCCGACAAACAGCCAACCAAAAAACTGCCCTCGTCGAGCCAATGAGCGCTTCAGCTGCAATTCTGCTTCGCTCAGCGAAAATGGTGGCTCAAATGCCAAAAGACTTCGATTGCTTTTCCTCAAAAAAATATACAACAAAACTGTATTATCCAAACTGAACAATTAAAAAAACCATTCAGATTCAAACAGATTCTAAAAGAACTACTGATTACAATAAAATAATCAAAACTTAACAAAAAAAGTACAATTATAAATCCAATACTTTCAAAGAGAATCAAAGATAATTGCTGATTAATAATAAAATAATCAAAGCTGAATAAAATAAAAAGAAAGATTTTAAAACCAATACTTTGAAAGAGAATCTAAACTTAACATAATAAAAAGAACGTTTATAAAACTAATATTTTGCATGATACTAAAATAATTCTACTACTATAAATAATTCTCTATAAGTTATAATCGAAATTTGAACAAGAAACAAACACAGAGAATTGCTGATATGCAGCAGAACAAAAAAATATATATATCATAACAGACTCCAACATAAATAATTCTCTATATGCTGACAAAACATCAGAGTCAAAGTTCATTAAATCCCACAAAAGATATTACCTAATTTGTTCGTGATAAGTTTTGCGGAATTTCGATTATCAAATCATAGAAATAGCATATCAAAAATTATAATAAGTACATCGAATGGTAAAAAAAAAAACTGTTGTATATTTAATATACTAAAAAAAACACTTTTAGCAAGCATTCTATAAAAAGATTTATAATTATAAGATACTCCTAATGTAGAAATAAAGATAAATATAATTTTAATAATACACAATTGCTTTAGAAATCAAAATGTTCAAATGTCAGTGACTTGCATCAAAATTTATACATAAAATTTATAAAATGTGCTTTAATACTTTAATACTTGACAATAATAAATAGGAAGAATAAAAATGTTTCTTATGTTTTATGTGGAAACTACAAAATACATTTTTGAATATTTCTAAAAAAAACCCAACAAATTCGATATTTTATTTTTGCTCCCAAATAAACTGTAAAACATTTTTTTGTTTGTATTATTATATAAATGGAAACTTTTATTTTTTAATGATTTTTAATTCTCACAGAAAATTTTATGATGTTCAAAAGTAGTTCAAAATTTAATTCCATAACGTGTCAGAGACCTGCTCTAATAAATTGCTGAAGGACATAAATATATGATACATAAATTCAAGATTTGCAATCTACTTTTCAATATAGAATTAATCCAGATTTAAGTGTTAAAATAAAATAATTTTAATCTTAAAAAAGACATATAAATCAGCATAATTAAAACATCATTTCAATTAATTTACTATAATTATATTTGACTTTGGTTTCTCCAAATCTAACAAATATTGAATTATTTTGCAATGTTTTTACCTTTTTCAAACATAGCTTTAAAGCTGTAATGAAATACATTTGAATCAATAACCCTCGCAAATGAGAAAGCTACAGTCGAGTGTGCTCGACTGTGAGATACCCAATATAGATCGGTATTATTCTCAAAATATACAATACCAAAACAATATACCACAAAAATACTACAAAATACTTTAAAATATACCGAATGGTATATTTGGTATATTAGTAATACATTCAAGATTTACTATAGAGTGCAAAATATACCAGATTGTCGGTCACAGTAACTAAGACCCATTGAAGGTAGGCGCTTTTCTCCATACAATTTTTGTCTGATCGCAACCAAATTTTCAGGAATCACAAAGATTATAGTTATTATTATATATACCGAAATTCGCGACTCAAGCTTTAAAATTACGCTTATTATGTGATTTTTGTCGATTTGGGGAGGTGGAAGTGGGTAAAAATTTGAAACAAACTTGATCTGCGTGCAAAGATAAAAAATGCTGTCGAAAAAATTATAGTTCTATCTCTTATAGTCTCTGAGATCTAGGTGTTCATACGGACAGACGGACAGACAGACGGAGTAGCTTATCGGGTCGTAGATGTTACATACATTTGTTGCCGTCACCAAGTTATAATACCCTTCTACCCTTCTGGTTAGCGGGTATAATAAGCTACTCTGAAGAGCACGAAGAATAAGTTGAGGGTCGTCAAATTGTATGTGTGTTTATCATTAGTCACCCACAAAGCGATCGGTAAGTGGACGAGTTTGTAGCTGGGTCCAAGTTTGTTATTAGCGCCTTGAAGCGGGCCAATTAAAAAACATAACCCAAATGCGAGTGCAAGACAAGCAAAAGGAGAGACGCTCAAGAGTGTGAGGAGAAGGGGTAGTGATGGAGGGAGGATGGGAGGGAGGAGAGGGTTGGAGTTGGGTCAAGAAGGGCAGATTGACGACCGCGAAGCGACACCCCGATAATGGGCGACAATTATGTGCAGTGAAACAACTAAAATTGCAGCCAGAAACAACAAAAAGTCGAACGAAACGAAACGAAGAAAAAGAAAAATTCGTTGTTGTTGTTGTTGCTGTTGTTGAAACAAAAGCGAAATCCTTGCGATGAAAGATTTTGTGCAAATAATTTAAGAGGCCGTTAAAAAGTAAACGACGCAAAAGAAAAAAAGATGAGAATGGGAATGAGAAAGCGAAAGAGAGAGAGAGAGGTTGAGAATGAGGTTGAGAATGTTGTCGTTGGGGGGTGGCGGCATACACTTTAATGGTCAGCAAAGCGATGACAAGCGACAAAAGCTGTCGGCTGTTGACGGCTCTCTGGCAGCTTTTGTGTGTTGATTTTTCTTTTAATTGTTGCGGATTTGCATTCTGACACATTTGTCAACCTCAACCTCAGACTCAGACTCAGACTCAAACTCAGTCCCAGGACTCGGCTTCAACTGAGTTGCGCACAGTTGCGCAGCCAGCGGCGAAAATGACGACACACACAAAAGGGTTACCTACGTGGCGAGTGCCATGCGGCTGAATAAGGAGCAGGAGGATGAAGCTGAAGCTGGAGGCACAGTTTGCACAGGTTTGTATGAGAAGCGTTTATTATTTATTAGCTGACATGTGTGTGTGTGTGTAGAAGTGTGTAGGTGTGTCTGTGTGTCAGTGTGTAGGTGTGTGCGTGAGGAGGTGAGGCTTTAAGCCCGTTGGGATAATAATAAACGCCAGCGCCAAGTCATTTGTCAGAGAGACTTTAGCAACAACACCTACACAATCAACAAAGTTTGCGTGTGTGTGTGTGTGTGTAAAGAGTGTTTTGAGTGACATGTGTCAAAACTGAAAAACTACGCAAATTTGTGTCAAATACCCTTGTCAGCAGCGCGTTTCAAGTGCAACTCAACACTCGAGAAAGCACGTGTTGTGTTGCGTACGTGACGAGGTGGGAGATGAGATGAGCTTGGGAGCTTGTTGGTGAGAGGCGGGGGGAGGAAACGCGGAATTATCCCAAAACTGTAAACTGTGAATCCGTCCCCAAAAGAGTTGCCCGAGTTCAGTTCAATTAACTTGAAGTGTTTTCTGCATGCTTAAAAGCGATATATGACGCGAAAAGCTTTCCGACACTTTTAGTTAGCTGATTGAAATAGATTATTACCCTCCATGAGGATGCCGTATGAAGATAAGAATTTCATTTTCACTAAAGTGCGTGCAAACTTTTAATTGATGTGATCAAATGCAAAAGTAAAGCTAACACCGCATCTATAAAAAATAAATAAAAATTATATTAACAAATATTTGTATATTTAACTTAGTAGGACACATTTTAAATTGACTACGTTATTATTTATCACGTTACGTCATTAGAAATAATGAAAGCAAAATGGATAGATGCAGCGTAGCAAAAGAGAGTAAAGCTACGCTGCATTTATCCATTTTTCTCTCTTTATTTCTAACAGCGTTACTCTTAAAAGTCATCAGAACACATTTAAAACAAAACGGCAAAAACATCAAAGCTGAATGACAAACAACTACTATCATAATATGTGCATATGTGTGTGATAATTAGTTTGTGTGTTAGACAAGATCAGCGAATATTTACTTTAACAAGCGACACGCGCTTACTCGCTTACACTCAACCATAAACATTGCCTTGATTTTCGAGTATAACTGAAGCTCGGCAAAAAGTTCCCGTCAAAATGGGACATTTAACACTTCCATGTGTTGTGTACATAAATATGTATGCCCGTGAAAGAACATTGCCCTGCATCATGTGATAGACACGATCAAAGAACATTTGCGAACAACAATCAACTAGTACGCACTCGCTTGCACTCACACACAAGTAAATGGTCCCCACCTTTAAGGGACATTCTAAATTGCCCAAAATTGTACTCTTTTAAAAGCACTCCTTGTACTTGAGGCATGAGATGGAATTATTGTCCCACAAATATCAGTTTGCAGCGGTCGAGCGCGGAGTGCATGTGGCCGGCGAAGCATTTGCATTTAAATTCGCGTCGATAGCTTTGTTAATTACTTAAAGATCGATCTGCAATAACAAACAATCTTAAATATTATCGCTTATAGTAGTATTTCGGTTTGTGAAGTGAAATAAATTTTGTCTTATGAAACCGCCACATTACAAGTGTTCTAATGTTAAAGTGCAATTTTATTAATTTTTTTTTTTTGTGAAAATGCAAAAAGTGATGTGGCGTCTCTTTCCATCTCGCTCTCACACACGGCTGCTGCCGCAAGTTCATCATTGTGTTGGTGTTAGTGCGCCGCGAATTCTAATTCCTACTTTGCTTCACATGCAATGCATAAAAGTGAGATGCAAATATGATTCAGAGCCTTATATATTTGTGCGTATGCTCTTTTCCATTTTTTTTTTGTGTGATTATAAATGTGATTAACAAATATAAAAGTCAATGTTTTAAACATATGTGTGAGTGTTCTGTTCATTGATTTTTTCGCTATGATTACAAACGTGAAAATAAGTAGATATAAAAGCAGTGTTTATTATTCTTTCATTTTTTATGAGTGAATATTATAAATTTGTGTGTATGTGTGTATTTTTTTCTGCCATTTATTTTTGGTTATTATAAGTATCCAAGCCTTAGTTTGAAAGCAAAATCGTCAGCGAAAACACTTCAGATTTGGCTATTTCCAAGTTGTTGTGCAAGTGGGGTGAGTAATTACAAATAAAGTTTTATTCATACATACATATTTAAATTCCCCATTCAATATAGAATTAGTGTTGCAATGGGATCAAGCTGGGCAATTTGTATTAGCTTTCTCTTTGCCACTGACTCTTTGAGGAATTTAAGCATGTGCTCAAATTGTGTCTTGCATGTTCAATTCATGTTCTCTTAAGCTTAAAGAGTACTCAAGCGCACTCTTTAATATTCTATTCTTTGCAGTATTTTGTTTCACAGAGCAAACGATGCTTGCAGATTTTGACTTTCTCTTTACTTATCACTATTTGCTATACATGTTGTATATTTATAAATAATATTTCAGCCTGGAACATTTCTGTTTAATCTTACTAATAAAGTTAAACAATAAATTCATTTATTGAATAATAAAGTTGTTGTTCCATAACGTGACAATGTTCGATTGCTCAATTTGTTCATATTAGATGCACAATAAAAAAACGAAAAAAAAAATACAAACTGTTTAATGCATTAAATTAACGTAAGACAAGTCCGATGAGAATCGTTAGCTTAAGAATCAAAACTACTTTTGGGGGTTGTTGTTCCCTCGATTGCCTTTGATCAATGCAAACAAATCATAAAACGCGGTTTAGAGCTCCCATGTGTGTAATCGCTGGTGTTTAAGGCTCTTCTGGCTTCTTATAAGGCTTATATGACTTTGGCACGTGAGGGTTGCTTAAGTTATAAAAAAAAAAATAAAATAAAAAACAGTCATGACAAAGACGCATAAAAAACAAACATCCTTATCCACATACTCGGCGAAAACATGACCCAAGGGAACTTGTCATTTGAGAAATGTTCAACATTTTTAAAATCTTAAATGTTTTAACATTTGTTTTGATTTCGCTAAACTCGAGAATAATCCGAAATGGGGTTTGAAATATATATAAACAAATTATTGTCTGTGGAAGAGATTTGATTATTGAAGTCCTGCGAACATTAAGATGACTGCAAACTTTTTCAATTGTTTCGATGAAAATAAAGTTTTCTTTTTTTTTCCAATGCTGATAGAAAACTTAAACAACTCTATTCTAAGGCAATAGTTAACATGGATAGATCTTAACTCATTTGAACCACAGAACTCATACGTTTAATGTAAATAAATCGGAATAGAAAAAATTAGAGATATTATATATATTTCCCCTCTATTATAATTTTGGAAATTATTAAATATATGTATTTATGTAACAGTGTTCTAATCTAGTTTTAAGCATTCAAAGAGAGCATACATAACTAAAAAGAAGCTAAGACATACGTTATCCATTCATTTGGAATACATAAAGAATATTAATCCTCAAATTTTACTTGAAGAAGTTAAAACTTATAAACTTGTTAAAACATGATTAAAAAAAATTGTATTTTTTCTATTAAAATAAAATTTTCTGAAAACATTACAAATCTTATTATTAGCAAATCTAGAGTAGATTAGAGGGAAAGAGTCTAAAATTTAAAACAAAAGAATTTTAAAGTTCAATGTCGCTTTTGAGACTAAAGCAAACAAAAAAACATATACAAAAAAATGTTTTCATTTTGAGTGAAGATGATTCTTATAGCTTTTGATTAAAACTTTAATTAAAGCTAAGAATGATTTTGAAATTATTTGTCTGTTTTAAACGAAAACCAATAAAATGAATTATTTTATCGTAAAACAAAAAAAATTTCAAAAATCAATCTTAGCTTTAAATAAAAAAAAAAGGTAAGGGTCATTCTTACCACTAGAATGACCCTTACCTTTTTTTAAACTTATGTTTTTTTCTCACTGTATGTTTTTTTATTATACCCGCTACCCATAGGGTAGAAGGGTATTATAACTTTGTGCCGGCAGGAAATGTATGTAACAGGTAGAAGGAGGCATCTCCGACCCTATAAACTATATATATTCTTGATCAGCGTCAACAGCCGAGACGATATAGCCATGTCCGTCTGTCCGTCTGTGTGTCTGTCCGTCTGTCCGTCTGTCCGTATGAAACACTGGATCTCAGAGACTATAAGAGATAGAGCTATAATAATTTTTCGACAGCATTTGTTATGTTTGCACGCAGATCAAGTTTGTTTCAAATTTTTGCACGCCCACTTCCGCCCCCGCAAATCAAAAAAATCGAATAACAAGCGTAATTTTAAAGCTAGAGTTCCGAATTTTGGTATATACAATAATAACTATAGTAGTTATGATTCCTGAAAATTTGGTTGCGATCAGATAAAAATTGTCGAAGTTATTAAAGAAATACTTTTGTATGGGCAAAAACTCCTACTTACTAGGGGTCTGAGTTGCTTTGGCCGACAATCTGGTACATTGTGCCGCCTATGGTATATTTTGAATGCGGTACTATGTCGATATACCAAATATATCATTTGGTATATTTTTAGTATTTTTTGCAGTATATTCGGTATATTTTGAGAAAATACCGCAAAATATATTTCTTTTATTCAAAATGGGTAGCGGGTATCTCACAGTCGAGTACACTCGACCGTAGCTTTCTTACTAGTTATTTATATTAAATAATGTAAATTTAAGATTGTTTGATCTTGATTTAAGATATTATCTTCTTCTCTTTGTAGAATTTCGATCATAATTTAAAAACAAGTAAGAAAGCTACAGTCGAGTGTACTCGACTGTGAGATACCCGCTACTCATTTTGAATAAAAGCAATATATTTTGCGGTATTATTCTCAAAATATACCAAATATACTGCAAAAATACTAAAAATATACCAAATGGTATATGTGGTATATCGATATAGTACCGCATTCAAAATATACCATAGACGGCGCAATATACCAGATTGTCAGCCAAAGCAGTTGCTTGGTTAGTTAACCAACCTAGTAAGTAGGCGTTTTTGCCCATACAAAAGTATTTCTTTAATAACTTCGACAATTTTTATCTAATCGCAACCAAATTTGTAGAAATCAGAACTACTATAGTTATTATTATATATACCAAAATTCGCTTAAAAATTACGCTTGTTATTCGATTTTTTTGATTTGCGGGGGCGGAAGTGGGCGTGGCAAAAATTTGAAACAAACTTGATCTGCGTGCAAACATAACAAATGCTGTCGAAAAATTATTATAGCTCTATCTCTTATAGTCTCTGAGATCCAGTGTTTCATACGGACGGACGGACAGACACACAGACGGACAGACGGACATGGCTAGATCTTCTCGGCTGTTGACGCTGATCAACAATATATATACTTTATAGGGTCGGAGATGCCTCCTTCTACCTGTTACATACATTTCCTGCCGGCACAAAGTTATTATACCCTTCTACCCTATGGGTAGCGGGTATAATAAACCTTCTTGGTTCCATTTTGATATCAAACAGTCTTGATTCAAGATTTTATACTTGATATTAACCTATTTTCTCTTTAAGTGCATATATGTATATAACGCGTCTAAGAACTCTTTCTTCACTTGGATGCAGCTGAACTTTGTAGATTTAAATGAATATATATTTTAACCTATTCATTTTCCATGTTCTATGTCTACTTCTCTATTGATCCAGAATGAATCGATTCTAAAATGATTGATCTATATTTCAATGACGTCCGGTGCTGGAAATAATAAAAAACAGACATGAAAAAGCGACGCTTAAGTGGCAAAAGTGGAAACTGCGTGCGACGCATAGTTAAAAGCCATATTTCTTTTAATGGCCACATGCGAAATGCGAAAAGCGAGCACCACGTCGAATGGTGACAATAACCGTAAGGCTAAGGATAATAATAAGTGACTAAGTGAGTGAGTAAGTGAGTGAACACGGTGTCCAGATAACGATAACGTAAATAATGACCAACAAAAAAAAATGGAAGGAAGGAAGGAAAAAACGTGCTCGATATTCAATAACCGCACCGAACTAAACTCTTACGATGCTAAGGACGAAAGTGTGATGGTGTGGCGGAAGAGGGGGGAGAGGGTGGGGGGCAAAAATTGAATTGAACATTTGCCGATGCCGATGGCAACCAAGGAGACAGGATTGCCATTGCTATGTCCTGCCCATGACTGACCCATTCAATTAAGCATGAAAAAAATGACCCAAAGAGACAGACAGAAAGAGATGGAGACTGTGTGTGTGTGTGTGTTCAGCCTACGTGCCATGATAGTCCTGCTTGTGTTTTGTTCATAAAAAAAAGGACATCACATGCGAGGATGAGCAGCACTTAAGGAGCCAGCAACAGCAACAGCAACGCCAACGGACGCTGCCCGCAACAAAACACGCATCACTTGTCACACATACTTAGCAGACGCGAGCGCAAGAGAGAGAGAGAGAGTGAGAGAGAGGGGGTGCGAGCGAGATGGCGTCATGTCGAAAAGGACTCACTTATTGTCGTGTCCTGGTGTTGTTATTGAGGTGTAATAAAATTTTTGTCCATGATACCCATAACAATAGCGACAACAAAAAAAAAAAAAGGAATAGAAAAAAAAGCGAACGTACGAAAATAAATAAATAAAATGAAACGCCGCCATGCCGACACAATCAGTAAAGGATAACGAGGCCGGCGTCACCCTGGTCACATATGGCGGTATTAGTTTTAGCAACAATAGCTGTTCATGCGGCAACAGGGGTTTTTCTACTTTTTTGTGCGATGTGTTGCGAGAACATCGCATAAACTTGCAATTGAGCCAATTTGTAAAGTGCGGCAAGCCCATTAACGAGCAGCGACTCCACACACACAAACACACACACACACACAGACAGGACAATGTCCTGCCACCAATCGAACATCAGCACCTGCGTCAGAAGGCAAGGCTGAAGCTGAAGCTGGTCAAATGTTCAATGTGCAGCTGAACTTGGGACTTGAAGTTGAAGAGTTGGAGAATTTGCGAGTTGAAATTGAGGCAACAAAAAGTTTTTGTTTGGGGCGCGTATCCTTTTTAGGGATGCGACTACTTTGCATTACAAGCGCCCACATTAAAATTAAAATCAAGTTCTTTCTGCTGGCTGCCTTTTTTTTTTTTGCCTAACTACAAATAAATCTAAGACTCGCATATTCCTCAAAGCAGCCATCCACAGTGACTGATGCAAATGGCCAGCACAAAGACAGACATACAGATAAAGAGAGGGAGATAGACATAGAAAGAGAGAGAGAATCGCATTGGAGCGCGTAGAATTCTGTTGGATACGGGTCGAAATGGCCACAGTTGGGCAACGCAATTTTATTTCGCATTTACATGCCCACATGCATTATGCATACTCCCCCTGTGTGTGTGCGTGTGTGTGCTGAGTCCTTTCACTCTTCTGTTGCCCTAACAAATACAACGCAGCTGAGATTTTATAGTATATTGTCCATTTATTATAACTGAAGCTTACAATTCAATCCACAAATCATTAAATTTAATAAAACCTATATAATTATCTTTAAGTTTTCATTCTCCAAAAAAGCTTTCGTTATTCAACATAACTCACATAATTTAAGATTTCATATCAAGCTTCATTAGCTAACATTTTTAACTATTTCACATATTTCTTTTTTTATTTTGAAATTTAAAAAAAAAAATGGTATTTTTCCATTAGTTAATTAAATTTTAACCAATTCGATTCAAATAAAAATAATACAACGCTCAACTTCAACAAATTAATGAATCTGTTCTTTATTCATTTCAATGACACATGATTTTCGAATAGCATTATTTAAGTGCAGATCTGCTTTTTATCAAATTCGAGTTCATACTTTATATATATGAATATACAAAATAAATTAAGCATTGTATGGTATTAAAAAAATACTGTAATAGTATTTAAAAGTATTTATCTCCATTGAAGTTGAAAAAAAAGTTATTGAACATTATTAGAATAAATGACGTCGAATTGATAATTGTCAATCGAGAAAGACACCTTATAATATATTCTCTGCGATTGCAGAGTATCAGATTGTCGTCTTGTTTTGTTTGGTGGGAATGCTTAACTTGTTTAGTTTTCACTTATGTTTAGTTGCGCTCGTTTGTTCTTTATTTTTATTCTGCTGCCAAAGACTCTAAAATGGATACAAAAAGTACAAAACACAAAAAACAAAAAAAAAAAAAATCTATATAAAGTATGCAAAAAGTAAAACAAAAAGCGTTCGGCACAAAGGATGCTACAATAATATCCTTAAGCTACAAATGCAACATGAATTTGTCTTTGCTCGACCCAAACCCCTTTCCGGTGGTCTCGTGTGTTTCCTCTCTCTCTCTCTCTAAGTGTGTGTGTGTGTGTGTGTGTGTGGAGCCAGGGGCACTTTCAGACCGAGTCCAGTAGTGCACCGTAATGCCCACTCAACCCTCCGCTCCTCCCCCCCTCCGAAAATCCCATTCCACTTAGCCCGCACTCAGCAATTTTGTTTCCCTGTTGCTTCCTTCTTCGAGTTGCCTTGGCAAAAACAGAACAACAAAAAAAAAATAAAGATCCAGACAAAAAATACATTTATAAAAAACAAATAAGAATGCTTCGAGTCAAGCGTGATCGACTTCAACTGTCCCTGCAAAAATTATTTTATGTTTCACTAGTTTTATATTTAAATAATGTTGAATAAATTAGTTGATTTCATAGAAATCTTATTTTTATACATATATTCTTATACATAAATAAATTTAATAAAAATGTTAATTTTATACATTAGTGTTATCTTTCATTAAGTAAATTAGCACCAAAAATATTACAAAATTTGTTTTTTTATCTCCATTTGATAATTTCCCTTAAGGTAACTAAAAAAAATGAATATAAAAAATACTATGCAATATATATTTTCACAAATAAATAAATAAATTTACGTATTTGAAATGTAATTTCATAAATCAATACTGGCATCTGTTTATCAATAATATAATTAGCAAATTAAGATTTAAAATTTACAGTTTTAACAAGTTGTCTTCAAAAAAAAAATTATCACACAAATTAATTGCTTAAACACACAACTTTAACAAGAAATTGATTATCAAAATGCTAATATATTAAACAATTTGTTCATAAACAATCATGTTTCATAATTTACATCATAGTAAACAATAAAAGCAAATTTTGTATATGTATAAATGTAGTTAAAATACTAATATATACTATAAAATACTGTCTAAAAACTGAAAATACTGTATAAATATAATTAATATACTAAAAATATACTATTCAATACTGCATGCATATAAAATAATATACTAACATACTGTCAAAATACTGAAACAACAATTTTTTTTATTCATTTTAGCTAAAAGAAAACATTAAATGCTACTTGCCAATAAAAGTTTTGCATTATTAATACTATTAAGTTTTAAACTTTAATAGAATAAATGTGCTACAAAAAAGTATTAATAGAAAATTCGAAAAATTGACAATTTACTGAATAATCTTCAATGGAATACCTTGAAGTGATTCACAGCTTATCTCAAGATGTACTTCACATTATAGGCAGGTCGCAAAAATTAGCATAAATTGATAATACCCTGTTTGTTGGGCATTCGTAATGGGCGCAGTATATAATAAAGGATACTCGAACTTTACAAATGCATGCACATTAGAGCGCCAATCCAAGCGACTTATGTGGAGTGTGTAGGTGTGTGTGTGTGTGTGTGTGTGTGTGTGTTGTATGTGTGTGTGTGAAGTAATCTTATGCGTATCATGTGAACTCTGCATATGCCTTTCTCGTTCTTCTTTCAGCTCCTGTTGTTGTTGTTGTTGTTCCTATTCGGGCTGGCCAACTTGACGTTGTCCTTTGGTCCTTTTTGCTGCCTTTGCTTCGACACTTATTTTAATTTATTTCATTTTCATTTATGCCTCAAATGTCCTTTGTGTCTTTGTCTCTCTTCCTGCCCATGCATGTGTGTGTGTGTGTGAGTGTGTGTAATTAAATAAAAACGAACTTGGGGCAACTTTAAAAATATTACACACGCACACACACACACATGCTTAACCCATAAGGATACTCTCTCTCTTCCTCTCTCTCTCTCTCTTTGTCTACGTATCTGCAGATGTATCTGTATCTGCATCTGTATCTTTTATTTGTAAACGTGTTCGTGTCGCATCCGGCAAGCTTTTATTTTAATTGCACATTGAAATTAATGCTGAACTTCAGTTGTCAAAAGAAAACGAATACATTTTAACCTGTCCCAAATGTTGACTTTATGCTAAAGTCCTCTCGTATTATTTGCTCTGAGAGCTAAACTGAATCTTGATTGAAGTGATGACTAATAAGAATCTAAGCCAAAATAATTAAGAATGCCCAAAGCAAAAGGAATAAAAACTCGTAAATATCTGAGACGAATCTAAAAGACTTCAAGTCTACAAATATTTTCAATTTGTTGTCAAGTTTGCTTAAACAGTGCATTAATAAAAAAGATTAAGGAATAAAAAACTGTATATTCCATAAAATATTCTTAAGCCGAAAAAAAATCGATGATTCCAAATTCAATATTGAGCAACTTGTCTTATGACTTGAATTCTGATTGCCGGAACAAAGTAAATTTCAATGATTAATTTATAGCTTTATTCTAATGAATACGGCATTACTGTTAAAATATACCAAAATACTTAAATATAGTATATTGAAGTCTATATTTGGTATATTGTACATTTAAAACTAATATCTATAGATTAAATATCTAGTTGAAATATTTTTCTTGCAAATATTTTTTTTTTATTTCAAATATTGCGCATTAAATATTCAATCTCCTTATAAATGATTAAAAAATATTGTATTATTATGCACTTAAAGTACCAAATGCTGTTCAGTTTTATCCTCTTCAAATATTAATTAGCGTCTTCACTTCGTTCTTTGGATTCTTGTGGGTCTGCTATCTCACAATTTGGCAAATTATTATAGGATTTTGGGTCTGTGGTATCCTCCTTTGATATCGGCGATGTTTCGGTCATCGGCTTTAGGTTGTCAGATTCTTCAGAGTTTGTCACGTTTATCTTATCCTTGGACCTCAACTCCAGTTTCTCCTTTTCACGATTGCGACGCAAGAGTTCAGCATATGAGATTTTTGGCTTATACTTTGGATGCAATGCCTGCTTCGAAAACGTGGGCAGCAGCTTGGCCACTGGATGGACGTAGTAGCCATCTTCAGTCGCCCCATTGATCACCTTCAGCTGCGCCTGGCGACAGGTCAAATGTGTGTCATGTTTAGCTGGAAATGGAGTGTGTCGAATTAGAAAACTTAAACCGATAAACACAATTTGTTTCTCACCTATAAAGTGTTGTTGCTCGCGAAGTTCACGCTCTGGCTTTGGCATCGATTTCGGTATGGCATAATCACACTTTGGCCCCAATTCAATATTCTCCTCGCCCAGCACTTCACGGGCACGACTCGAGAGTGCCTGTCTGCCGGGCACAACATGCTCGAATCCCGGTGGCGGTCGTGCTGAATTTGACAAGTTTCAATTAGTAACAGGTAAGTAAATAAGAAAGCTACAGTCGAGTGTGCTCGACTTTCGAAATACAGGCTACCCATTTTCAATAAAAGCAACGGAAATGTGATATTATTATTAAATTATACTAAAAAAAATACTAAAATATACCGAAATGTATATTTAATGTATCGACAGTCAGAAAGTTGCCATTCATTTTCAATAAAAAATGAAATAATGCGACAGTATTGTTAAAATACACCGAAATAATATACTGAAAAATACTAAAATATACCGAAGTTTATATTTAATGAATCGACCGTCAGAAAGTCGCCATTCATTTTCGATAAAAAACTAAATAATGCGACACAATTGTTAAAATATACCAAAATAATATACTGAAATATACCGAAGTCTATATTTGATATATCGATATACTATTACATTTAAATTATACCACAAAGTATAAAATATAGAACCACAGCATCTAAAATCTGACTGCAGCTGCTTTTTTTTTTGGTATATAAAACTATTTCTTTAATAACCTCCACAATTTTTGCCTAGGTTATACAAAAATAAATTATAAAACGGTCATGAGAGACACAATAAACATAACAAGTTCAACAGAAAAAGTGAGTGTGATCGAAAAGAATAAAAGGAAAACAATGCGGTATTATTCTTACAATATACCAAATCTACGAAAGGGAATATTTGGTATATTGATGTAATTTAATTTAATTATTAATTAATTTAATTTAAAGTTTATTAATTTAAAGTTTACCGTAGAGTTTAAAATATACTAGATTGTCAGCCAAAGCCAGTGAGACCCATAGTATTTAGTCAAGCATTTTTTTCACAATCTCTTACAAGTTTTATGTGATGACAACTAAATTGCATGGAATCATAAGGACTGTAGTTATGATTGTCTGACTCTAGCGTTAAAATTATGTTGTGGAAGGGGATCTTCAAACTTATATACCGAAAACGTAATATATATTTAGAGAGCATATATATTGTTTTAGTATATTAACATTATAAATGCCAGATAATGGTATCCATTCTCATTCATCATTGAAGTACCTACGTTATTTTTAAAAAATGTTGTGTCTCTACTTAGCTCTTATAGATAGACAAGGGACTGTATGAAAATACAAGGATAAGGATACTCACGCATTGGATTACTAGGATCGCAATGGCGTTGACTCGAGTCAAGTGGCAGCCACATCTGCTGCGACTTGGCAATGGGCTGCCACTGCATCAGGTCAAAGGCACGTGGTGAAGACGTGATTTGACATCGAGTCCTAGAACAGACGCATCGACGTTCTGGCGACTCGGCGGCAACGCGCCACCAGGTTGGCTTCTTGGGGGACAACTGAGCTTCATAGGTTGATGGCCTGGCTGACACGGATTCTTTAGGCGAAAGGTCCACCGAAATGTTTTTACTTTCGCTGGTCGGAATCCGCGGATTATTCAGGTGTGTGAAGCCATAGACATGACGACGTGGTCGATACGAAAGCCCTTGAGCATTGGTCTTGTGATGTGGCGGCGGCTGTGGCCAAATGGTGCGAAAGGAGCCCGATTGTGTCAATTTGCCAGCCATTGACAATTGTTCCTTCGCACGCGATTCGGCATCCTTGGCGACAGATTGCTTAACAACATCTGAAAATGTTGCATTCATCTTTGTTGTGGATGTTGTGGACACCAATGTGGGGGAACCCTCCAATGCTTGTTTGATTGTCATTGACTTGACTGACATCTTTGGAGCGTCTTCTTTTATCTCCTTGGCATCCTTGTGAATGCCATGAGCCACTACAGATGCCCATGATGGCGAACGTTGTTTCGACATCTTATCAAAATCAGTCCAAACCCTTAAATTGCTCCTAGAAATTAATAGTTTTGAGGGAGCTGTGTGAAAACGAGTCAATTGATTTCCCCAAAATCTCTGTCAAACTGAAGGTAAAGGTAGTAAAGTAAACTCGAGACAAATTTGACAGATGTTACAATGACTATTTAGTATTGTCATTGCCTTCATATCGAAAAGCAAAATTCACAGTTGTGCGTTAACAATCAGCTTTTTCAGAAGTGGAAACTCTGAATAACTCCAAAGCGAGCAAAAGCTTAGAGGCAACAGTGGCGACATCTGGTGGATAAATGAAATAAATTTGATGTACCAAATGTGTGATAAAATGTCCCGTTTTTGGTTCAAATGTACCGAAAAAGCTTTAGGGCCGAAGAAGCTTTAAGTTCTTGAAAACATTTTCTAATTTGATTTATTTTTTTGGCTGGTAATCAAATACAATAATTTTTATTTGAACTTAATACAAAAAATTAAAAAATTTATACAAAAAAATTATTAAAATAAAAGATATATGAATGATATATCTTTATTTTGAAAATTATAATAATATTAATAATAAAACTTATTACAAAATAAATTCTAAATTTGAAATTATAATTAATTTCTTTATTTCGAAAATATTACAATCTTAGAATAATAATAATATTATAAATACAACTTATACAAAAATAATAACATTTATATAGAGGTGATTTTATTAAAAAAATAATATTATTATTAACATTTTATTATTTAACATTTTAAATACGTTGTAAAGCAAATAACTGACTTAATAAAAAGCATAAATTTTATACAAAATGTACCACTGTATAATTAATTTTGCAATATTTAAATGCAGATAATATTGCGCACTGCAAAGCTAAGTTCGTCATTGATATCTCCGCCAATTAATGCAAATATACTCTCGATATATCAGGCAATGAAAAGCACAAACGTACAAAGTATTATTTTTAAGTGAAAAGGGCATTGTTCAAGGAGATAAACCAAGCACGACGCGCTGGTGATAAACAAAAATAAAAGGCAGTGTTGCAAAACGTGAATTTTATCGCAGTCAGCTGTTGAGATTTCGCCGCACCGCATGTCAGTGTTGGGCAACGTTTACTACTGAGATATAAAGATATATATGTTACAAACTTACACACATACATACATACATACAAACAAGCACACACTCTTTCTTTCGACATGGAAGATATTGTATCACAAACACACACAATATAAATTGCAACAAGCGTATTTTTTTTCTATTTTTTTTGCTTGAACGAAATTCCCAGATAACATACATATTAAATAATTTGTAGCTAAAAAAAAAATTGATTAAAATTGTGAATTAAAAATACAAAATTTTTCTGCACGCGAGAAACAAAAAAAAATCGAAAGAAGTAAAACAAGAAAGCTAAAACGAAGCGGAAGAAAATAGAGCGTATGAAATAGAATATGTATGTTTGTATACAGCGCACACCTGCTTAAGTGTGTGTGTGTGTGTGCGTGTGTGTGTATGTACATTAGGCAACAGCTGGTCGTAATATTGTAAACATCAAAACTCTAGCTACAATTGCCTTCGATATCAACAAGTCCAAACTCATTGATTAATTCTGCTCTACATGCTGGAGTGAGTGTGTGTGTGTGTGTGTGCACATGTGTGTAGTTGTATTTATGCATATGCGCTCGAATTCGCGTCGTTTCGTTATCGCTTATTTTGGCTTGCCCAAATTGGAGCATGCTGCCGACGTCGTCGTCGTCGTCGTAGTCAACGTCAACGCCAGCGTCGTCACATTGAGTAAGGGTAAGGTCTGTGTGGAAGATAAGGGGCCAACGATATGTCAGCGACAGCAGCAGTCGCTGCACCAGCAGCAGCAACAGGCACATCAACAACAAACACAGCAGCAGCGGGAGCAACAACAACTACAACAACAGGAGGTGGTGAGAAGAACCTTTTGTTTGGCCTCAACAAACTGCGATCGCAAGGCAAGCTGACAGACGTGACGCTCATTGTGGAGGATCATCGCTTCAAGGTGAGACCCAGACAACACTCTACTTTCTCGCATTCTCTCACACATATTCTCTCCGGTTTCCAGGCTCATCGCGTCGTCCTGGCCGCCAGCAGCGATTACTTTTGCGCCATGTTCGCCGACTGTGCCATGATCGAGTCACGCAAGGAGGAGATCACATTGTATGGCGTCACAGCACGCGCCATGGGACGAATCATACTCTATATCTATACATCGCTGCTCGACCTCAATGTGGACAACGTAGAGGAGACGCTGGCCGCTGCCACCCACGTTCAGGTTAAAGAGGTGATCGAACGTTGCACCATTTTCCTGGAGCAAAAGATAAGCATGGACAATTGCTTGGCCATTGCCAGCATGGCAGAAATCTATGGCCAATTGGCACTAGCCGAACGCGCCTATCGATATATTTGCGCTCACTTTAAGGAGTTTGCGGACAGCGGTGATTTCAAGGATGTTAAAATGGAGCAATTGCATTTCATACTCTCGAGCAATTATCCCATCGATGTCAGTGAACTGGAGCTGGTGCAGCTGCTGTGCAACTATGGCCACGAACAGCAGCTGGATGACAGCGCCCTCCATGAACTGTTGCGTCTGATCAAATGGCAATATATTGGCTACGATGAGCTCAAGTCGTTGTCCAGTCATCCCATCAACTATGCGCTGGTCGGTGAATATCTGGCCAAGCTGCAGGAGAATCGTGTCGTTAGTCGTCAGTCAGCAAACAGTGGGCAAGAGTCCAGCACGGAGCTGGGTCACTCACAGGGACAGGAACAGGGACCGACGAATATGCGCGGCATGGAACTGAGTCTGCTCAAGATTGGCGGCTTTGAGTGGAAGGGTCTAACCAATGAGATTATGTGCTTCTCGCCAACCAAAATGAAGTGGTATGAACTGACTTCCATACCACACATCGATCAATGTAAGCTGTCTACCAATTTAATTTTTCGATTTACTCGCTACCTCAGTTTTGAAAATCCGTCTGTCTGTCCGTCTGCCTCCAAATGCAGCTAGATTTTGGGACTATAAAAGCTAAAGCTTCCGAATTTGCTGAAATAGTTTCAGATTTAATCACCGAGACAGCAAATTAAAAAATATCAGTTGGACAGGCTCAATTTTATAGGGGCTATGATGAAGACTATCTAAATTAGGTTTATATTTTTCATTACCTTGCCTTAAATTGTTATTTATGCAAAGAACAGCAATGTAAAGGTTAGAAAATCTTAACAGTTTGCTATCTAAATGAGCACCAATAATTTTCTTAAAACTTCTATAACTTGATAGTTTCTCAGAACAGAATTGAAAAGATGCAAAATAGGTTTTAGGAATGTCTGTTGCAGTCGGGTCTTAGTGTCTTTGGTTGACAATCTGGTATATTCTGTACTCTATGAAATATTTTAAGTGAAATAATAGTATTTTCTTAGTATATTACATTTAATATTTTTTATCCGTATATCAAATATAGTCCTCGATATATTTTTGTGTCTTTTAGTATATCAATTTAGCACATTTCATATTTTAAATGTAATAGTATATCGATATACCAAATATAACCTTTGGTATATTTTAGCGTTTTCAGTATAATTGGTACATTTCATAATTTAAATATAATAGTATATCAATATACTAATAGCCTTCGGTATATTTTAGTATGTTTTCAGTTTATTAATTTGGTATATTTTTAAAAATATTACCGCATTGTTTTGGGTAGCGAGTATCTCACAATCGAGCACACTCGTTTGTAGAATTCATGCGTGTTGTTCATTAAAATTATGTATTATGTGTAGGCAACTTTGGCACTGCCGTTCTTAACAACGAGCTGTTCATCGTGGGCGGTGCCTACGATGTCTGTCTCAAGGAGTATATCCATCCCTTTGGCTTTCGTTATTGTCCGCTGCGCGACTCCTGGGTGAGCATAGCGCCCATTCAGCTGGATCGGTGTCGCTTCTCGCTAAATGCCGTGGGCAAGCAGCATCTGTATGCCGTCGGTGGGATTGTGGAGCACGACGACAACTCGGAGGAGGCGCTGCGTCGTATGTCCAATGTGGAGCGCTACGACATCGTCAGCAACACATGGACGTATATGCCCAGCCTGCAAGAGAATCGCAGTCAACATGCGGGCGTCGTTGTCGGCGACAAGCTCTACATATCTGGTAAGTCCATTGGGGAGGTGCTAAAGATTGAACATCAATAATTACAACAAACTACTTCAGGTGGCATCCATTTGGCAAACATATTGTCGAGCATGTGGTGCTTTGATACAAAGAGCGAACGCTGGCTGGAGTTGGCACCGATGCCAACGCCATGCTGTGACCATGTACTCGTTGCGATCGATAATCGCATCTATGCCTGCGGCGGCTGGCACGAGACGCTACGGGAATCGCGTGTGCTTGTGGAGCACATCTATGCGTACGACATCAAGACGAATACGTGGAGCGTTGAAACGAAAATCCCAGCACCAAAATTCTATTCAGGCGTCACCTCGATGCGTCGCACCATCTTCTTTGTGGGCGGTCTCGATTCGACCGAATCGATTGATCGCGCCAGCTCCGAGACAATGGCCTATGATCTGGATACCGGCGATTGGTGGCATCGCAAGGACTCGTGGGATACGCCCAACGATGTCTGGGAATCGACATGTGCTGCCATCTATGTGCCCAGCTTTGACTCATCGTAAAACGACGAATTTACTACGACTACAACTACAACTACGACTGCCTGTCCCTATCCTGCGTCCTGTCTCCTATCCCTATCCTTATCCCCCGTCAAAATCTTAGATTGTGATTAACCTATTACTACAGTGTACAGTGAACAAATGTGCCAAGCAAGGCCACAACAACTTTGTGTGTATAGAAACAGAAAGAGAGAGAGCAGATCAACCACAGCACGAACGTTCGAATATGTGTGTAACTATTATTGTGTAGAAAGCATAACCATAACGATTTAAATAAATGATTTTGTTAGCAAAAAAAAAATATATACATATATTTATAAATAAAGAAGGTGTGCAGATAGATTTCTAATCTGATTCTGTAGTTGAACTAAATTAATGAAATACAATTGTGTTTTATTATTCTCGACATATTAATAAAAAAGTTAAATTTTCAGCGAATTATATTTTCCGGTTTCTTCAATCAATATTGGATCCTAAGCATCGAGACTAGAACCAAGTTGACTCTGTTTCAATTTATGTCCATTTTAAAAACGATTGTTGAAATAACTGCATGTTTAAAATTAAATATATACATGCATTTAGTTTAGTTTGTCATTTTAAACATCTAAACTTCAGGTTAAGGGAATTGCAGCTTTGTGCTTTGAATCCCAATTAAAATGTTTAAGAGTTAGCGACCCCGACTCAATTCACAATAAAATGAAAAAGACTGTTCAAATGTCAACAGCCTCAATAAAAATATATATAAATTAAAGCTAAGCCCGAAAAAGCTTGATCCCTCATTAAATTGATAATAAAATAAAAAAAGGCTGTTGAAATATATGAATGTTAAAAACTAAGTATGTAATCGAATGAAGTTTTAATTTTTCATTTTAAATAACTCCACTTTAAGTAACTTGAACCAAACTCACAATAAACCAAGTTGTCATCCCGAAAAACTTGCAGAAAGCTTGACATCAATTTGGAGTAGTTTGTCTCTGTTAATTCGATGAATAATATGCAAATACGATATATCTTTATATAGTATGAAATAACCCTGTAAAAATTGCGCATTTTGGGATGGGAATTTGTGAGCACGGTTGGGCGGGTTTTAATACTCGAAACCGATACGGTGGTGGATACGTTTTTATATATATTTTTGTCACTTTGGTAATCGTCTTTTTGTCACACAGATGATATACACATGTGCACATGTATTGTATATATATGTATGTATGTATGTATGTATAACATAGTATATGTATAGTAATGACACACAGTAGTCGAACTAAAATATAAGTATGCATAGAGTATAAGTAAATAATTTAATCTTAAGTGTCAAGAGTCAGAATGCTTACAAGGTACACAAGAAACAAGCAACATGGCTAAAAACTAGACGGCTGGCTAACACAACAAGTTCGCTCGCGACAATTCGCGATCTAAATGGTATTTATGTACGTATACGTATTATGAAAATATATATCTCTAAATAAAACTCAACTTAAATAGATACAATTACAACATAATCGTTACAAATTAAACAAAGAATTACACAAAAAAAAAAATACATAATAGATGGAAGTACACAGCTATTGTTTACGAAAATTCAGAGCCAATCTTTCTTCGGATTCATCAATCCAAATTAGGAGGCGGGCTACGTTTGATGATGCGGTGCTATAACCACCCAGCCATCGTTCTCAACTGTCTCGCCTCCTCCAACAATGCCGCCGCCGGACATCTCTTGGCTGCTGCCGTAACTGTTGCCGCTGCTGCTGACGATGTTGTTCATCACCGGTGGCTGGAGACGTGCTTGTTGCGCCGCCGGCAGCTTCTCCCATTGCTGCTGTAGATTATTGTACAGACTCTGGAGGTCCTCCTGCAATCGATGTGAGGTGAATCGAGTATTAAAATAACGATTTCATTTAACGTGAAATCTTGGCTTACCTTGTCTTTGATTTTGCGCAACAATTCCTTCTTCTGCTCGCGCTCGATTTGATCCATTTGCAGTATGAGCTTCTCCTTAAAGTCCTGTGCATAGTAGAGGTTCGTGTCCAAACTGAGATACTCCTTGGCCATATGGCGATGATCGCGATAAATCGCTTGCGATTCGGCATTGTTCGGTATGGGCGGCTCTGGCTGCAATTCGAGATCCAAAATCTCCGCCAACGATTGCTCTGTATAGCCACAACCTGAATCGACATCGGGATCAACATCAACGAGATCTACATCCACCTCGGCATCGACACAATCGTTTTTATCGTTGGCATGTTGATTGTTTTGCAGTCCGTTTGTTGTTATGTTATTATCTGGGTTGTTATTGCTGCTATTGTTCTGTGTGATGTGATTAACATTGTTGTTGTTGTTATTATTTGTGAGGTCTGTTGTGGTGTTGGCGGTATTGATGGCCATTATCATCGGCTTGGTGTCCGTCACTGTCAATCGCTCGCGACCATCGCTTTTAGCTGGAAATTAAATAACATAAATTAAACATAAATTGAATTCGTTGGTTTTCTTATACGCATTAACACTTTAGAATAGCTTTGAGACAAAGCGATCTCGTCAAGGCAAAAAGTGTCACCATTTTATCTTTAGTGAAGTAAATTTAGTCATTAATTAAATAATCAATTTACTATGTTGAAAATCCTTCTCTAAATCTCCCAATTTTAGGAAACATGGTAAATGTATATATATTAATATAGATTTTACTTTACTTAGTTGTTTATACTATAAATTTATACATACTTATATGAAAATCCTTCTCCCAATCTATTGAAAATCTTAATTTCAGCTAGAGATTTATTCTAAAAACTTATCAAGCGAGTGTGAGTGTGCTCGACTGTGAAATACCAGCTACCTATTTTTAATAAAAACCATTTGCTGCGAATATACCCAACAAATATACCACAAAGACTAAAATATACTGAAAGCTTTATGTATATAGCATATTGATATAGTTTTACATTAAAAATATACCACAGAGTATAAAATATACCATATTTGTAGCCAAAACGGCTAAGACTCGATACAAAAGTATTTCTTAAATACCTTCCAATTTTTTTTCTTTTTTAATTATTTCTCATTTGTTCATTTCACATTTGTTTGCCATGCTACTAAACTATGGATCATGAGATTAAGTTGAATACGATATCTACAATATATATTAAATGTGAGAAAAGTATACAAATTCACCAATAAATGATTTTTTTTAAAAGCATGTAAATAAAATTTGTATTTTATGTTCCTTGCATTGTGTTATTTATTTATTTATGTTGTTTAGGTAGAAAACTTTAAATTTGTTGCCACTTTTTAAACACATTATTTTTTCTTTCATATTATTCTAATAACATATTACCATCACTATCAAATGGCTTATGAATTTAATGGCTAAATTTTGAGAAAAGTCTTAATCGCGTTTAACTAGAAACAAATGTAATTTGAAATAAACATTTATGTAAACCGCTCTAAAATGGTTGAAAATTAAATTAATGAAGATTCTTTATAGTCATATACGAAACTATTCATCGACAAATATTAGAATATTTTCTTTCGAGGCAACTGACAATTGTATTTGCTTACTTTTCTTCAAGTATCTTTCAACATTTTGCATAGTAACATTTGCTTGTAGATTTTAATTTTCCAAAGAATTTTACACTCAATCAGTTTCAGTTCATGAGTCAGAAAAAAAGAAGCAACAAAAAAAACTCATATTGTATACACTAAGAAGACATATGGGAGGAGGAGATATGTATACTATATATGTGTAGATATTAAAAACGTACTATAGATGATCCAGCAACTGTGCAGATCGCTCGTCTGTTTGGTGGTAATCAAAGCCTGTGTGTCGCACATGTTGATCGAGGATGATTTTTGTCTATACTATATAGTATATTTGATATTCACTTCGATACTTCGATAATATATCGTTAATATACTCGTTGCAAGATCTTCATCATGATCATCATCAACAATAGTAGATGAGATTGAATTGTTGCGAAAATCCTCCACTTGGCCGAGCGATGAGTGTGCTCGTTGTGATAACGTATTTTTCATATGGATTTGCTTTTTTCGGGCAAAAATTTGCAGGGGGGAAAACAGTAAAACCAAAAACACACAAAGAAGGCAAAGAAGACTAAATAATATTCGCGTTTGTATTCGAGAAAACTTTGCTCTTTCGCTCTCGAATCTTTTCTTTTTTTGGTTTTATTGTTGCCTCTCTGCTCGCTGAGGGCCAATGTTTATATGAGTATTCGACGTTTTCCTTTTTGCTTTTCCTGCTAATTTGGCACAGTAAAAATCACATTTCATTTAAGTAGTTTTGATCGTGCTGCAATTTGCATTATTAGGGAGTGTTTATTAAAAGCCCGACACAGAGACGACGATGATGATGTTGAACTTTGGGCGCGTTGCGATTTGTTTTGTTTTGTTTTGGAATTTGGAATTGTCGTTGCAATCGTTGCGATCGATACTCAATGCGGCGCACAGAACGGCACGGCGCTCAAACGTAGACTGAGCGTATTTGGGGATGACCGTGCTATGGATGTGATGTGCTGTGCTCGGCAATATGGCAAGAGCCAAGTGGAAACAGCAGCAACAGCAACAGCACACAGATAGAAGGAGAGTGACCACAATGGATCCCATACACACACACACACACACACACACACACACACACACACACACACACAGCACAACATTTGTGTATATATTCTATGTAGACTCAGTTTTGATAGAAAAGAGTCTAAAGCACACACATTCATCGCGCATTTGCCGATCATTCGATGAATAATGCGCCTGGCATGCGGTTGGGAAATCTTCCCTGCAAACAGCAACAGCATCAACATCAACAACGACAACAACAACAACAGCGGCGACAAATGCCCTTTTGGCTGAGAGCTGCCAACAACGAGAAAATGTATTAGATAGAGATATGTATTTACTTTTTGGCCAACGACTGCGGGTGTGACTAGGTCGTTGCTGCTTCTGCTGCTGCTGCTGCTGTCGATGCATATAGATATCGACATGCAACAACAGGCCGCCGCATGCGACACTCTGCCTGTCTGTCTGACAAGCAAATTTGTCTTTTGGCTTTTGTCATGCCGAACATTGAATGCCCTTTAAAGAGACTCAAAACTGGAAGAGACGGTAAAATGGCTTTACATTCGAATTATATTTCATTTATAACTCCATATAAATATTTCATACTGCTTAACAGACGGACGAAAGGACAATATACTAAGTATGGTATAAATATACTGAATAATATTGAGCACACCTCATTTAATGTTTATAAGAGATAATAAAAGTGGCTTTACATTCGAATTATATTTCATTTATAACTCTATATAAAAATTCTTCTTAAGCATATTTTATAGTTGCAAAACTGACTCATGGACGAAAGGAAAATATACTAAATATATAGATATATACTAAATATAATACAATATACTGAATGGTATTGAGCACAATTCATTTAATGTTATTAAGAGACTTAATTTATAACTCTACATAAATATGTAGCATTCGCATATTTTATAATTGCGAAACTGACTAACAGACAGACGAAAGGACAGTATACTAAATTTATAACAATATACTAAATGGTATTGAGCACACTCAATTTAATGCTTTCAAGAAATAATAAAAAATTGAATCATATTTAAATTATAGCTATATAAATATGACATATTTTATAATTGCCAAAACTGATGGACAGACGGACGAAACGACAAACATACTAAATAGAATACAATATACCAAATGGTATTGAGCTCGCCTCATTTAATGCTTTCCACAGTTCAGCACCAAATGAAAATATCGGCCCCCCCAGCAAGGGTATAATAATTCTTGATCATATTTACTCGACTTATTTCGTCCCCGTGCCCATTAAGTGAGATTCTCTCTATCTCTATGTGTGTATATATGTATGTATGTATGTGTAGGCATATAGACTACTTCATATACATGTGTACTATATGCACGAAATCAAAATAAAAGTGAGATTATTGCCGAATGACTCATTCGGTCAATTCGGCTGCTCGCCGGGGATATGATGCCAGGGGCGAAGGGGGAAGACAGAGAGAGAGAAAGAGAGAGAGAGAGCGGGGCTAGTCGGTCAGACTGTCGGCCTCGTCATGTGTGCAGTGTTGTCCCCACATCCATGTGTGTGTGTAAGTGTGGCAATTTTCCCGCTAGATCTAGCAATAAATCCCGCTATACGTGAAGGCCCCAGACTTGATATATTCGTTATTACAATAGAATAATAGAAATTATACTTCCTGCTATGCTTCAATATCCACATACTGAGGTAAGAAATCTAATTAACCATCTTCATTTATGAAATCCACTCACAATTTTAATTTAATTAAAATTGTAATGGCCTTAAGATATAGAAGACAAATCAGCTAAAACTTCTACATATATCTTTAATATGTTATATTGTTAGGTTTTTCTTCACACACGATTATAATCTTCTTAAAAAAAAACTCATCCAAGCAAGTCTTTGGATTGAAATTAATGAAACCAATTTCTTTTTCAATTACCCGAAGAAATTAAACTACACTTTGATATGTAAAGTATAGTATATACCAAAAGTTGAATATAAATTGGCATTATTTTCCTATAAAGGAATCGTTATGAAATTTTGAGAATCAACATAAAATATTTTCATATCAAGTTTAAAAATCATTTCAACTACGATTTTAACTTTTCCAAATATTTAAAATGTATTAGAAGTATTTAATATTTAAAGCGCGCAGCACTGTTTGCGGTTTCTTCCTCTGCTATTAGTTGATTTTCATTTGATTTCTCGTCGCTGTTTTTCTTGTTGTTTCTGTTGCTGTTTTGTAGTGTTCTGCTTTCTGTTTTAGTGTTTATGTTGCGGTGGCAGGAGGCGGCAGCGGTTGCGGTTGCTGTTGCTGATGGTGGTGACCGTGCATGTCATGCCTATAAATCTGTAGAAAAATTGCCAGCTAGCCAGCCAGCCAGCCGATCTACTTAATACGATAATTGTGCACAGCGCAATGACTGAATGTACAATATAATTGAATTGGGTATAGCGAATACTTAAACACTTTTGCAACTATGTATAGGCCAGAATATAAAACGAAGAACAACTAAACTTTCCTTCATATCTAGAAAATTATATTGCTATTTCTTAGCAGATCTTTGAGTAGCAAAATTTGGGAAACAACATTGCAGAAACTTAAAACAAAACTAATATGAAACATGGAAATGACTTGCATTACAATTAATTAATATATAAGAAGCAATAATAATTTGCAATTAAACTATTCGATCGTAAAAATTAAATATTAAAATCGAACTTCAAAGAAATGTGCCAGAAATATTCATACACATAATTTATAACACACGTTTACCCTTTGTAACAACAATTAATATAAATTATTCAACGAACTCTTTTGCCATTAAAATTGTCCTAGTTGTTGACAAATTTGTTGGCCATTTGTTGTATTTCTATTCAGATAAATCAGCAATCTTAACAATCAGATCAAAAAGAGTCATCTGTTGCTTTTCAGTTGGGTGGGGAAATAATAATATTCAATTGGGGCAATTGCTGCATTGTTTTCAAATTGCACATCGGGTGTTTTCGCTATTTTACTATTTGCATGATGATGAGCGCATCGCATATTTATAAAGCGAACGCTTGGCTGTTGGCACTGAGAACTTTTGCCAATTGAAGAAATGTTCTGAAATGCATTTGCATTATTAAAAGCAACGCAACGCAGCGACTAATTAACCAAAAATCGAGCAATTAAACAACGACAACGAATGAGATAGCAAGCACATTGTTTACATACGATTAAGTGTTGCTTGTTTTTGTTGCTGTTGCTATTGCTGTTGCTTTTGCTGTGTAGCTGTCGTGATGCGTCATGCTGTCCCGACCCCAAGAGCAGCTGCCACATGGTAACTCACACGTAACTCAACAGAACGCATAGAAGAGCAATCAAATGAGGAAAGCAAAGGAAGTAAGAAAGCTAGAGACGAGTGTGCTCGACTTTGAGATACATGGCACTTGCTTGAAAGGAAATACTCAACAATTTAAGGTAACCAGAGCAACACTCAAACGCGTTCTTAACCCTATAGAAATATTGCTTAATTCATTTTAAATATAGAAATTTGAGACATCATTTAAATACGAATTTCTGTTATGTATTGAAGTGATAAAATCACACTCTAAAACAAACGTTAAACTAGTTTTTAATCCTATAGAAATAATGCTTAAATAAATCGAAATATTAAAATTTGGAAACATCATTTAAATTCGAATTTCCATTATGTTTTTGAAAGATAAATTCACACCAAACGTGATTAGCAAATTTAGTGTTTGAAATTCTCAGACTTCAACTCCAGCTATGCTGTATAAAACACTTTCGGTACCCTTCTATTCCATGGATTGCGACTATACACTTTCGATTACAATACGATAATGTAATATGCAAATATAAATTCAATAAACATTACTCACCATGAAAACTACTGCTGCTGCTCTCGCTGCGACTCAGATCGAAACCGTTCTACAATTGTGAGAGAGTGCAAGAGTGAAATTAATAATAGATCCATCAATGTGAATAATCAATACAACGCACCGCTTCAACATCTAGGGTAAGCTGTTCCATTGGCCTGCGGGCCATTTGAATCATGCCATTGCGAATGGTCTCCAGACGCTTGGATGCCTCGGCCGATGATGTCAAATTAAAGCTATCGTTTTGACTCTCGCAGCTATCCTCCTCGGGTATGGCATCCCAGCGATTACTGCTGCTGATGTGAAACAGGCCATTATTGTCCAATTGCCCCGAATTCGTGGGCGTTCTTTCCGATGATGATGATGAGGTATTTTCGTTGTGTATTGAGCCCGTCGTCTCCGAGCCCATCTCAGTCGCAGTGCCTCGCACATTTGTTGGCGTCAACTGTGTGGATGCTAGACTCATGTCACTGGAACTATGACTAAAGCTATCATATTGAGCGCCCACCGTGCCGTCGCTCTCTTTGGTCACAATCTACAACAAAAAAAATAAACATTTTCCATTAACTTTTACGTCAAGCAGAATCGTTGAAGTAACCACTACTCTCACCTGTTGGTTAACAAACGCATATTCGAGCGCCTTATCGGCACCCACATAGTCTTTAATAATCTCGTTCATCACGCCCACAATATACTGCATTGAGGGCCGATCCTCGGGCGCTGTTTTCCAACACGCTGTCATCAGTTGCTCAATGTGCTTGGGGCAATTGTCCAGCAGCGGAGGTCGCTCACCTGTTGACGCGAACCCCAAACAGAACAAGTCAATATAAAAAACAGTTTTTGTTATGAAGAAGCCTCACTCACCTTTGTAGATCTTCCACTGTATTGTGTATGCATTGTCAATGTCCTTAAAGGGCTGCTTTCGCGACAGAACTTCCCACAGCACAATCGCCCAACTGAATATGTCGCATTTCTCTGTGTATTTGGATCCTTCAAACACCTGTTTGTAATAGAGTAATAAATATAACAGATGAGCACATTATTCAATATAAGCAACAAGCTAAAACTTCTGCTCCATCCACTAATTTACTAATGTTATTTACTAACTGATTCAGTATTTTGTATATTATTTTATTTAAACTCTATACAATATGAAATATTATATCTTATATCATGCATATCATTATAAATAAATGTTTTTCTATACCGAATAAAATACAACAATCCAATATTCAATAAAACCATATTCTAAAAATATACCGAATTAATATACTGAAACCTACTAAAATATACTGTTGGCTATATATGGTATATCGAAGTAGTAGTATATTTCAAAAAAATACCATTCAGTACAAAATATACCACATTGTCAGGCAAAGTAACTCAAATATATTTCTTAAATAATTTTTATCCGCTCGCAAACAACATTTTTGGATTCATACGGAGAGATAAACAGACAGACATGGATATATCATCTCCGCTATATATGTATGTATATGTGCATGTACTTTATAGGGTCGCAGATGCCTTCTTCTGTCTGTCCCATACATTCCCTGCAGTCACAAAGTTATGATACCCTTCTACCCTATGGGCAGCAGTTATGAGGATGATTACTACCATCAATACTAGTGAGTTTGTTGTGTACATATTACAACCTCCCGTTGACTTAATTTACAGTAATTCTATTGTTTTCACTACTAATGGTTTTAGTACTACAATAATTTCCTCAGCTGAGCTCTATTATTATCGATTTAAAAAAGGTTTACTACTGCTTAAATATCTAAAGTTACCTCCATAAAGCAGTAATGAAAAATAATTAAAATATTTAAAAAAATAAATTGATGTAGATTTTTCATTATTTTATATTTCGTTTAGTGTGGTTTTTTGTTTTAATTTTTAAACACAATCTTGCTGATTAAATCTTGTAAACTTTGTTATGTACAACTTGCAGCCTCCTAGCTCTTATGCGCAAATAAATTCTGCTGTTTTAATTATTTTTTCTTACCAAATATGCCAACTTAATATTGACGCTAAATAAAGTATGTTGCAGTTATGTGTAAGTGCCCTTAAGCGAGATATAAACTATATATGACTGTATTATTTTGGCACTCACCTCAGGCGCCATCCAAGCAGCGCTGCCGCGATTATTTGTCATCATTGTGGACTTGTCGGCCACAGTGCCAAAATCGCAAATCTTCAGGTTGCGTCCCTTGTTGGTCAAGAGCAAATTGAGTGGCTTTAGATCACGATGTATCAGCGGCTTTGGAGTCATTCCATGCAGGTAGGCAACACCCTAGAAAAATGAATTGAATATTTTAGGATAATGTTCATATATTATGGAATCTGGACAGACCTCTGCACATTGGCGTGCCCAACTCATGGCATGGGCCAAGCTATATACGGGCTTTACTTTTCCATGTAGGAAATTGTGCAAGGAACCGCCTTCGGCATACTCCATAATAAGATATGTGGCCTGCTGATACGATGAGATGCCGTGCAATGCAATGATATTGGGATGCTTGACACGCGACAATTGCTTGACCTCCTTTTCAATGTCCTTCTGCTCGGCGCTGGCGAAGAACTCCTTGACTGCGACCAGCTGATTGCGCCAGATGGCCTTGCACACCACACCATACGAGCCATGTCCGACTTTCTGCGAATGTGATGAAGAAGTTAATCAATTCAATTCAATTCGGAGATTATAATCATTCTTACCTCGCCAAGCGTTATCTCACTGAAGTTCACATAGAAGGCTTGCAGCGAATCTTGGGACGCGGACGCAGATGCAGCCATTGCCTGCGGTTTATGTTCTTGTTGCTTTCGTTATTGCTAATCCTGATCCTGGTTATGATTGCGATTCTGGTCTTACTGCATATGCGTGCTATTGTTGTTGTTGCTGTTGTTGTTATTATTGTTGTCCGTGCGCTTAGCTTATGCTTATATCGACCAGCAGTGAATCGCTGCAAATGCGAACGCTGCGCACATCTTCCAAAAACGGCGTTGACCACAACTTTACCATTAGCGGCCAGGTCGAATAGTTTCGCCGTTGTGTTAAGTTTTAGAATTCGTGCTGCGATTCGATTGTTTTTCAATTGCTTCAACAATTATTTCTCATTTCTTTTTCGTTTTCCTATTTAGTTTGGGCCTGTTCGTTTGTCGCTGTCTCTCTGGGCTAGTGGTTGAGACGACCTGCAAAATAATCATAATATTTTTTCGTGCTTATCGATATGATGCGATGTTTCTGCATCTAATATATCGTTTGAGAAAAAATCTGTTATTGCAAGCAATTTTCAAGTGGTACCAAAACTACTGTAGTTATTTTATTCATAAAAATGTTTTATTTTTTCTTTTTTAAATAATTCATCTATTCGAATATATATACATATATATTTTATCTTATACAATTGGGTTGTAATGAATTATCTATTTGAATTTAAATATAAAAATTGAAATTACATGTATTTAAAGATTAATAATTGTACCTATTGATCTTGATCAAATCGGAATATTCACCAAAAATGGAGTGTTTATATATTGTATATAAATACATCGATATATTTCACCATCTCTAACCGATGTGTGGCCATTGTAGCCCGAAAATACTAAGTTCTTTTTGGTATATATCTGGTTTAACTGCATTCTGTATTTGTACTCCATTAATAAATGCCGTTACTAAACTTTGATTGTGATTTTTGATATAATACATTTTTAATGCAAAACATTTTGTACATCTTTGCTACAGTTCGGGAGGCATTAAGTTGTTCAATATGCTGGCGGTCTTTTAGCTTGTTATTTATGTAAAATTTACCACCACAATACAGTAGGTGGTATATTGGATATATTTTTGAGCTTATTTAGTGCGTTTTGGAAACACACTTGCGGTCACCCTGCCACACTCATACGTTGAAGCGCTCGCTTGCCAAGCGGATGCAATTTCGGACAAGAAAAGAAAGAAAAGCAAGAATTAATTTTGTTATCTTTTATTTTTTTTCGACGCTCGCAATATACACAATTACAAACGCAAACAATTGAGTAAACTGTGGTCAAACAGTAGTTAAAATGAAAACAGATTGCTGATAACACCAAATCGTAATGCATCCAATAATAATATTAATATAATAACAAGTGTGCAGCCTTTTTTTTCGCCCGCGTGAATTTGGAATCGGGAAATCGGGAATCGTGAATTGTGTGTTGTGCGTGTGTGAAATTTGCTGGTAACACAAAAAAAGGCAAAGGAAAAAGAGAAAAAGTGCGTCTAAATATATGAAGAGAAGAAAAATATGGTGTTGGTTTGTGGGGGGTGTGTTTGGGGAAAACAGCAGTAGCCAGCAAAGGCATCAGCAGAACCATTTGCCCACAATTCTATTTTTTTTTGTTTTTTTTTTTTGCCAAAGTGTTGTTGGAGGCGACGCCGCCAATTAATGCTCGCGGTCGCTGCCGCCGTCGCAGTCGCAGCCATTGATGCCGACGCCAGTGTCACCGCAGCAATAACAACAACAACTACAACGATGACAACAACAACAACAACAAAACGCTGCAACGTGAAAGAAATGAAATGTCAAAGTTTTGCAAAGTTTGCATATTGAAAAGACGCGCATAAAAATAGTATTTTTTTTGTTTTCTGTTTTTCTTTTTTTTGTTATTGTTTTTGGTTTTTGTTGGTTTTGTTTTCGTTCTTTCGCTTGTGATTTTCATTGAAAATGAACGAGAAGTTAATGCAATATATACATATACACATAACACAAGAAGCAAGCGAAAAGAGGAAGAGCGCACAGAAAGTCAACTTCATCATCATCATCGCCGTCGTGGTCGTCATCGCCATCATCATTATCAACGTAATCGTAATCTCCATCTCCTCCACATTCTCTTCTTTGTTAGGATGTGTGCGTGTGTTTTTTTTTTATGCGTGCGCGCCACACGAGGAAGAGGAAGCGCTACCAAAAATTACTTTGCGGCTTGCTCTCTCCCTCTCACTCTATGAATGTGTGTGTGTCTGAATTTCCATTGCCTGCTGGCTACTGTGTGTGTGTGTGTGTTTGTGGGCGAGTTTGTGTTTTAGCACTAATCTTAATGTAGTTATCGGCATTTTAAACGCTTTTTAAAGGGCATAACAACAACATCCTCAACATTCGTCGTGTACATTAAGTGAGAGCAGCAAACAACAACAACCGGCGACAACAAAATAAAAACACACACAGCAAAACAATAATAACAACAACTGGTCACACTGTGCATCACAATATCCATGTGCGTGAGTGTGTGTGTGTGTGATTGAGTTTTAAAGCCGCCGATGCCGTTTGGTAATTTGTTGGTAAGTCTGTTTTTCAAATTATGCTCACATTTTGTTTTTGTTTATTTGTGCACTATTTAAATGTAGTTTTGTGTCTCGGAGCGTGTGTGTGTGTGAGTTGTGTAAATAGTATAAACAAACAGCGAAACGAATTATGTACTATACTCTTTTCCTCTTGCCATCATCATCATCATCATCCCCACTTCAGTACCTCCCTCCCTACATGTTTGGACTCTTGTGCATCTTGAGCTATTTCTACATTATTCTTGTTTTGTTGCTGCTGCTGTTTGCTGCTTTTTACGTGCTCACACACACAAACACACACGTTTCCCGTTGTACTTACAACATGAACAGCGAAAGTTGTCTTCCTGCTTTTTACCGCCATCTCTCAGGCATCTGCATCAGCATCGTTCATTTTCCAATCGTTCCTCTGCTCAAGCTTTTTTGTTTCTTTTGCTCACGCTCTTAACTTGTCTTGGTCTTGTGCCTTGCAGCTTTGGCTGACAATTCCTGTTAGCAAGGGCATATGCAAATTGCGTTTAGCCGACCTTCTCTCACCTCGCTCGCTGGCTGGCTCGCTCTCTTTTGCTCTCTTTCTTTCTCTTTGCGATTTGCTCACTCCTGTTTGGAGATCATTTAAAGTAGTCGCTTGTTTAGCTACTTGATTCGATACGCACATGTAATTTGTGATCTATCGATAGTTTGATCACTTTCGATAATTGTATTGTATTACTCACGGATTACACTAAACCCAAGCAATATGAACTTTCTTGTCTTTAATCTATTTAAACTATTAAAGCTTTGCTAGATTATAAAGGGAAATCGAAAGCTAATAAATATAACTATTCTTATGAAAGTACATGGAAACTATCCTATTACATTTGTCTTGCCATTGAAAATAAATGTGACTCTGCAATATAGCGACCAAAGAATACAGTTAAAGATTTTTATATTAATAATATTTAACAAAAATAAAAGCAAGGGAGTCGAGAGAACTTTACTACGAGATACCCTGTACGCATTCAAAAGATCAGACTTATCGTGTTATCACATGCTTGAATGCTTTTAATATTTATACTGATCATGATATTATAATATGCTCACAGGAATAGGAATCACATGATACCCTTTTATTTACACATTTTGTTACGGGGTATATTTAATACTGGGTAATAAACAAATAAATTATACTTTTGAACAGACCAAATAAATAAACAAAATGTGTACAATTGTATTTTGACGGATCTCGATCTCTCACCGAGTTCAGCGAACGAACGCCTTACAAAGTCATAAATAACAATGCGATGACAATGTCCCTTCTCTTTTCATGCTTCCACATACTCGCCTCATAATTAGGAGTCGAAATGCAACCCGAACGAATTAAGTGGCTACAATAAAGACCCTGAGAGTTTTTTTTTTCTCTCCTCTTCTGTCGGTCTGTGTGCTTGTTTGTTGGTGTGATCATACCACACACACACACAGTTGCAAAATAAAACGGTTTTAACTTTATTTAATTCGAGGACAAAATGTTTCTTTAATCCAGTTTTCAATGCGTTCAGGGTGTATCTATTATCACAGCAATTTGATTCCCCTGAAATTATTGCTATAAAGTTTTTAGTGAAGATCTTATGTTTTTTTTTATATTAGAAAAGTATGAATAGGTAATTGTAGTATAGCTACATTATAAAAGTTATATTTGAAAATCAAATCAGCTTTAGTATTATTGAGTAAAAAAATACTCAAAAATAATGATTATTTGTGGTTTTTAATTTTCCTCAAAATAACTGGCTGTTAAACAGAATAGTATGTGTTTTGTTGACAAAGAATATGTACAAACAAACTTTATATTTAACCTTCCACACTTTATGGATAGCGCATAAAAAAAAAAATAAGACAAAATAACACAACTAAAACACACAAAAAAAAGAAGGTTATTCCAGTAACTAAGTAAGTTCATTGCTTGATTCCATTCGATCTTTCATCCGTTGGCCCTGTTTTTGTGTTTGGTTTTTTTTGTAGGCTCGTGCTTTGTTGAACGTCGAATCGACTCCGTTCGCTCCGTTTTGGAGTTCATCGTTGATTCCGCCGTCAAAAGGCGAAAACAGTTCCCAGGCCCGTTAAGCCAAAAATCGTATGAACGAAGTAGCTCTGCTGTTGCTTCAAGGTTTTATGTAATTGTTAATTTTATTTTGTTGGCCGTCGGTTTTCATTTTCGTTTATTATTATTTGTATACCCTGTAGCCGTTAAATACGCTGTCAAGGGTATAATAAAGTGCTGTGAATTTTTGGATTTGTTCGATTCGATTCGCTACAGAAATAATGCAAATTTGCATAGTAAATTTGAAAAATGAGAGAAGAGTTCTCTTCTGCTTAAAGAAAAGGGTGTTACTAAAGTCGATCATGCTTTTGATGCTCATTGTTTTCTTCATTTCTGCTTCTTGCGTGTTGGTCGAAACCAAGAGAGGAAAAAAAAAACAATTGCAACAAAGAGGTGATTTCTTACAATCGTGATTTAGCCATATTGTTGTTGTTGTTGTTGTTGTTGTTGTTGTTGTTGCCGCAGTTTCTGACAGTTGATGCCGTTATATTATTAGGTATTAGCTTGCCTACATTCAAATTGTAATTCTTTACTCATTATGCGTAATTATCTTTTGACTGTTGTTGTCTTTACATCTCTATGCAAGTCATTTGCATTTAATTTCAACAGAATTATCAACCTATTACAACGCAAAGTAATCGAGAATTGATGATAAATTGTTATCAATCCCCCACTTGACTGAGTGGGGCGACAAAGCGTCATCATCATCATCACACCACAACAACAAAGCACAGAGCTGAAACATGTCACTTTTCTACCGGTTGTGTGCAGTCAGAACATGTCTCCAATTCACTTGATATTACTCACTCACTCACTCACATTGAGGTTTCTATTCTATTGTTCTAACTTGTTGTTGTTATTGTTATTGTTATTCTTAGTTGTTGGCCATTTGTCAAGTGTCCGCAAATCGCGTGAAATTTACAACGTTATACAATTTAAATACTAGAATTAACAATTTGTTACTGTTCTATACTTCCATTGTTCGCTATTTTTTATTCCATTTCAATTTCTTTTATAGAGGTATGATGACATAACCTCATATGTTCACAATACCACACGAAGACCATACAAAAATTACACAAACCAAAACAAAAAAAAAAAAAAAAACGAAAAAACGAAACAAAATAATAAGTACGAATAAGTAGACTATCAAATACACTGCTTGCAGTTTAAATTGAAAATTTTAAGCTAGATAAATTTGGTTGTTTAAATAAAAAGCTGAATTTAGTTAGAGCAAATAGTTAAACACTTTTTACAGGGTTGCATACCCTGTATCTATTATAATAAATAATACTGCTTAATTTTTTCAAATTCAACAAATGGTCAGATAACAACTTTGGTTGTCTAACAAGAATTTGAATTTAGTTAGCCACAAATTGTTAACTACTATTTACAGGGTATACAAAAGTACACAAAAAAAAGAGAACAAAAAATATATATTACTAATAATAATTCCGTTTTCAAATTTAACAAATGGAGGAATAACTAATTTGGTTGCTAAATACAATTTGAATTTAGTTAGCCACAAATTGTTAACTGCTATTTACAGGGTATACAAAAAGTAGGCAAAAAAAAAAAAAGAGAGAAGAAAACTATTATAATAATAATGCTTTCCTTTTCTGCCTTTTGTGTACAGCTGAGCTTAGGCGCCGATAAAAAAGCATTACGATACACAACGCGAAAAAATGTGAAATATTTTATATTACTTTTTTTTTTCTCTTTTACTTATTATTATTTTTTTGTGTGCTAGCTAGCAAAGCGTTGTTGCTATTGTTATTGTTGTTGTTGTTACTGTTGGTGGGACACTTCCGGCGTTTGTCAGTTGCCTGAATAAATGTGTATCTGAGTCTCTCACTTTCCATGTATGTGTAATGTTATGTTATGCATGTGTGTGTGTGTGTGTGTGCTCTCCCAATAGCTGCGATTGCTTTTCCAAGCACTTGTCGTGTCTCGCACTTGCCGCAGTTCCGTTAGAACGGCTAGTTAACCAAAGTTTGTCATTTCATTAGAATTTCACCTTATCGCCAAAAGCATAACAACACAACACAACACATGGGAAAGAAGCAAACAACCGCAATGAGATGAAATTCTATCACTCAACGTAGTCACAATTCGAATACTCTTTTATCGATAATCGATGATGATGAAAGCCATCAAAAATAATATTTCATTTGAGTTGTTTTCTTAAATGCTAATTATCTGATGTACTATTCTTATAATTAAATTTCGTTATCAAAGTTTAGAAGTTCTTCTATTGAGATACTTTGATTGTGATAGTACACTCAATAGTCGGTCTTTACTCTCTGCTCGATATATCGATGTTATCAAATGTCATAAATGTATTTTTGATTCAAAGTGAATATTCTCACATGTGACTCAATTCTATAAAAGTTCGTTTTCTCATTAAGTATTTTCCGATTCGTTTAGGTAAAGACTTTAAAGTGAAAAGTATGAAATGATCGTAGTAATATAAATGCAAATTCTTTAGTTGAGAGAGAACAAAAGCAATTTGCTACTTTACTACGCTTTCTTGATCAGGGATAAAAGATGAACCACAGTGTAACAAAATTAAAATTTAGTTTAATTTTTTTTTAAATTGAAAAATGTAAAAATTAATATAATACTTATTTTTGAAAAGTAAATCTATTGAAAATAAGTCATCAAAATACTGTCAGAAAATGTATTATATTTTATGAATTTGAAAGTAAAAAAAAATGAAATAAAAAATAAATTTTGATAAATAGTTTAGAAAGTAAAACTTCTGGAAATAAGCCAATTACTTGCACTAAAATTTGAGTTTTAAATAATAATTTTGTGAGAAATATAATGAAATTAGTTTTTTCCGAGCTTTCTAAGCTGATTATGGTTCAATTATTTCTTTAATATTTTGTTTTGCTTAAATGCAGAAAGGTTTAATTCACACGCATGAAAAATCAGTTCCCTTATCGTCTGCCTAAGAGATTGCATAAAAACTTTTGACAATCTCATTCGAAATTTCATATGCAATGAATTTGTAAGATGTTTTTAATTTTCCTTCTGTAATTCAGTTGATATCTAAAATATTTCATCTGAAGTGAAAATAGTTAATTTTTCTTAATTCTATTAATAAATCTAAATAAATATGATACACATTATTAGACTTTGCAAAAAAAAGGAAAAATAAATTGTCGGCGACTTTATCATCGTACTTTAACAACTTTTTAATCGCTTACATAAATATTTATTTTCCAGCAGCTAGGCTGCAGATCTTGTATGGCAAATAGACACACTGACACTTGGTTTGATAACAAACTGAATTGTTTTATAACTAACAGAGTTTATCATATCTATGATGGTATATTAGAATACATTTTTAGCCATGTGAGATAAGTGAGTAGGGTAGCATAAGGGAGGGGGAAGAGACAACACAATCCGACACCTAAACTTAGCTGAATGGACATGTTCAAGTATCCGGTGTGAGGGGGGGAGGGGAGGCTTACATTTCAAAGAGTGAAAAGGAAATGCAATGGGACTTTTGCACTTTCCGTTGCTCCCCTTTCTCGCTCTCTCGCTCCTTCTCTTGAGTTCTCCGTAGAGAGATTGTGGGCACCGGTGTCGCTTAGGTTCAAAACTCATCAACGTCGCCATTATCAACTCAAGCGGCTGTGATTATCTGATGATTGTCTTCGCTAGCAACGGGAATTCACCGTCATGCTATCAATATGTTGCTTGGGTGGTGGGGTGGTGGAGTGGTTGGGTTGAGACACGTGCAACGGAACCAGCTGCCAACCAAAGGGGATGCAGAACGCGTATGCAAACATATGTATTCTAAAACAAAAGTGAATGAGAGAGAAAATAAAAGAAAACAAAACGAAACGAGACGAGACGAAAAAAAGTAAGAAAGCTACAGTCGAGTGTACTCGACTGTGAGATACCCGCTACCCATTTTAAATAAAAGCAATATATTTTGCGGTATTATTCTCAAAATATACCAAATATACTGCAAAAATGCTAAAAAAAAATATACCAAATGGTATATTTAGTATATCGGTATAGTACCGCATTCAAAATATACCATAGACACAATATACCAGATTGTCGGCCAAAGCAACTAAGAGCCCTAGTAAGTTGTCGTTTTTTCCCATACAAAAGTATTTCTTTAATAACTTCGACAATTTTTATCTGATCGCAACCAAATTTTCAGGAATCATAACTACTATAGTAGTTATTGTATATACCAAAATTCGGAACTTTAGCTTTAAAATCACGTTTGTTATTCGATTTTTTTGGCTTGTGGGGGCGGAAGTGGGCGTGGCAAAAATTTGAAACAAACTTGATCTGCGTGCAAACATAACAAATGCTGTCGAAAAAAAATGATAGCTCTACCTGTTACATACATTTCCTGCCGGCACAAAGTTATAATACCCTTCTACCATATGGGTAGCGGGTATAAAAACAGCAACTGAAGAGCTCAAACTAGACAAACAGAGAAAGAGGGAGTGAGAGAGAGAAAGAGAGAGAGAGTGAGCGTCTAAGTGGGGGGATGTGGTTAAGGGAAGGACAAAATGCGTTAAAGGACGACAACAAGAGTCGTGTCGACACCACAACAATGCCAGTTGCTACTGTTGTGTGTTAACTGTTGTTACTGCCGGTGACGCTGACAACGACAGCAACAGCAGCAACGACAACAACAGGCAGCCAGACGGACGGACGGACGGACAGACAGACAGACAGACAGAAGCATTAACATTAACCTGCAAGGCGAACAAGAGGAAGCACATTAACCAGTAGGCTGCAAGGCATTAAAATATCGATCGATAATGTCGAAAGTAAGCAGTACGAAAAGAATGAAAGATATGAAAGGAATGAACACAAATGCAAATGGAAGAAGGCCTTTAAAAGTACGCTCTCATTAGAGGCGGAAGCTAAGAATTGTTTAGCTAGAGAACAAGCATAAATAGAGGAGGGAAGAAGGAGGAGAGTATAATCTCTTATCCCAATCTTATGCATATCCTCCCAAGTGCCATTCACATCCCACCACTGCACAGGAAATTACTTGGAACGAATCAATTGATAACAACAACAACAACAGCAAGAAAAAGATAAATAAAAGGGAAAAAGCATTTGCCAATTGCATTCGCATCCCAAATAGATTTAAAGGTTCCACAGAGAGCTTCTCATCAATGACTTGGCGCAAAGTGTTGCGATTCGATACGATTTGAATTCGATATTCTGCACTAGAGCAGCTCACACTTTTCTCTCTCTCTCCCTCTCTGACTCGGCGTTTTATGTGCGCAATTTCCGTTGTCTGACAATGTAACGACTTCTGCCAGTTAATAACAATAACAACGACAACAGCAGCAGCAGCTATGCTAGAGCCCGAAACTAAAGCTAAAGTCTGAAGTCTGAAGTTACCAAGTTGCAAGAGCAGCAGCTGCTGCTGCGTCGATTTTTACGTCTTTATGAAATATGCATCGTCTGCTTGCTTCTTGTTGTAATGCGACTGCGTCCTCACAGAAGAGTCTCTTGTGTTGGTCTCTCGGAGCCGGTTTGCTGCTAAACTGACTCGGTCGGCCTCGGCCTGTTTTGCTCTGAGCTCTGTGCTCTGTGCTCTCTGGCACATCCAGTCAGGCAGCCTGGTCCTTGAACCGTTCGCTCATCTTTGCCAATGCATCGACTCGACTCGAGTCGTTTTAGTCTCATCTGCACTGTAAGAGCTCCAATGCCAAGCATTAAGTGCAGTAACTTCTGCATTTTCTTCTCCAACTTCATTATCGTCTGCTTATGCGTCAACATCATCGTCATCGTCATCATCTTCATGAGCTTCTGCTCTCTCTCGCTGAAATTGCAAATTGCATTGAACTGAATGCAGCAGCAAAGTGGCCTCGACTGAGCCGAAAAGAGATGCCAACACACAGCCAGAGCGAGTGAGGAAGAGTCAAAAGATTGAGAGAGTCGAAATGATATAAAAAAAAAAGAGTTGAAAAGCTTACGTTTAGTTGCATCCAATTTATAAAATGCCCCTGGATGATTCAGACAGCGACGACTGTACCCAGAAAGAGAGTGGAAGAGAGAGATGGGAGACAGAGAGAGAGAGCGAGAGCGAGAGCGAGAGAGAAAGAAAGAGCTGCCCAGTAGCCCACCCAGTTTTCTAGCCAGTCTAGTCTATTAACTGCTTTTGACCTGCTGCTGTCGCTGTCGCTGTTGTTGTTGTTGTTGGCGCCACTTCATTATGCATATGCACTGCCCCTTCCCCCTCCCTCAAACACACACATACTCCACCACACCCAGGAGCAACCCTTGTGGCAATATCCTCGCCCCCTCTTTGAATGTCTCAATTGCATTTTAACACTCATTATTAATGGGCTTTGCATAGGCCCAAAACGCAAGTTCTGGGATTTGGGCACCACACACAATACCCACTGGAAAATAAATCGCACCACCATGAAATGAACCACCCTTAAAGAGCCGCCCCACCCATCGCTAATATTGAGCCACCCCATCGAGTTTGGGCTGAATGAAAGCCTATTCATAAATGGATTTTAAAGTGGATGCATTGCTCGCTGCTTTGGCCTGAAGTTACTGATACGTATGGCTAAGCTTTTACTTTTTTGTTTTTCTGCTTTTTCGGTGGACTGCTGCGCCCCCTTTGACCCTGCCCTTCGGGGGGTGCCTGTTAGGCATTCAATTGGCATGAGTGGAGTACTCGCATGCACTCAGGGTCTTCATTATGAAATTAAATACACACATATGCCCAAGCATGGGTCTTGCCTACAGATTTGCATTGTGCAATGAGCACAGCGAGCACTTGAGACAAACCCTTCTTCTTGCATTTTGCTGCTTGCTGCTGATGCACTCTTTGGCTCAACCGTGACTGTTCATAAATTATTGAATCGCCGCTGAATTGAGTTGTCTCCACATCGTAACATTGTCAATAAACGAATTTGTAATGATTTACTTAACGAGACAGCGAGATATTCATTTCAATTTCATTAAGGGGAATGCAATTTATTACTTTCAAAACGGATTTGTTTTAAGTTAATCTTATCACTTTAATATAGTAGACATAATTTATTAGAATTTCAAGTGAAATCAAATATAATAATATCTAGTACAGTGTTACATATTTATAATACTATACAATATTCGCACATTCAAGATTTAAAATTATTGTTTCAAGATTTATGTTTCGTGATTTATGTTTTGGTTGCGATCAGATCAAAATTGTAAAAGTTATTTAATAAATATTTTAATAAATGCTTTGGTTGTTAATCTGGTATATTTTGTACTCTGGGGTATATTTTAAATGCTGTACAGTATCAATATACCAAATATAGCCATCGGCATATTTTAGTATTTGTGTGGTATATTTTCGGTATCGGTATACGGTATATTTTCAGTATTCTACATCATATTTGTGGTATATTTTAGAAATATTTTTTATTTTTATTTATATTCTTATTTTAAGATTTTTTCAACATAAAAATCTTGTTTCAAGGTTTGTACTTAAATCAAGATTTCAAATCTTCTTTGTTATCTAGATATTTTTTTCTGTGTAGTAATTTCTGCACATTCCTGTTTTATTCGAAGACATTCATCAATTTCAAATGTCGTGTCATTTCATAAAACTGAGGGATTAGTTTCAATTTTATTATGTAGCGTATTTTCATTATAGGCTATCAATTATAATATTTGAATTTGTTGAATTAAATAGAAGAATATCTAAAATTCATCCCTGTTTTCAATATATTTCTGAATTTCCCTTTTTCTTAATATAAAAGTTGATAATTAATGAATATAAAATGTTGTAGTGAAAGCCATCAATAAATTAAATAAAAAAATGAATTAGTAAAATTAAATTTAAAGATCGGGTTAGTTCACTTTTACTTAAGTGGGCTGGACTATTAATGACATCTGGACAAAATTTGATGTCAATGTCATTATTAATAATATGTATGTATAGTATGTATATAACTAGTAATTATAGCTATAGCATTCAGTGAAATTGTAAGTTAACAAATCTGTAAATTAACATCAGATATGGGAATTCAGAGAATAACAATTTAAATAAAAAATATAAAAAAATACAAAAGAATAATAACATCGAATTTAAATTGAATTCAAGATATAAATATCAAAAAAAAATATTTTTAAAGAATTCTCTTTAGCTGTGCTTGCGAATTATGATAAAATAGATTATTAATAAATCTCAATTATTTAATGCTAAAATCACCTACAACTAAAGCATCTAAATGAACATGATGTGAATTATTGATGAGGAGCAACTATTGATGGCATGTGAGGGGAGAGAGGGGAACTCGCAGTAGCCACCTATTAAAATAATGCAGGTGCCATTAGAGTTGAATTTGTAATTGAACCGTCAGCAGCTGCAACATGGGTTAGTGGGTGGCTCTCCCCCTCCCACCTTCCCCCGCTAGTTCCTTCAACTCTGTGATTTACAACAAATGCAATTAGGCCCCCTCTCACTTAATTAGAGACTAGCAGCAGCAGCTGTTGCAAATACGTCGCCGCCAAACAACGTGGGCGTCAAATATATATACAGGATATATTTATTATGTGTATTGTGTTCGTTGTCCTTGAATTGGATCCGCATTCAGTGGTAGAGGTAACACAATAATTGCCGCAATTTTCCAATTATCTTTGGATTAAATTGAATTTGTATTGAATTGTTATTAGCGTTGTGTTGCGTTGCGTTGTGTCGTGTTGTCATAATGCATAGAAATATTGAAATTTACGATTCAAGGACATTTGGCTAGCTGAAATGTTAACTCAAATTTCGTAATTATTTTTCCTGCAATTTTTAGTTGATTGCTGTGTGCAGCTAGCTCTCTTTTTCTGGTATTGGAGTGTGATGACTCTGGCATTTGTTTCTCGCCATTTTCGCAGTTCACTTCAATTGAACTCGAAATCATGTCAATGAACACAGCAACAGCAACAACAACAACAACAACAACAGCACACACATAATGACAAACAACAATGTTGTTGCCTTTAAAGTCTGGACACGACTCCAGTTGGTTTTTATTTTTGTCTTTTTCTTTCTGTTTTCTCTATAATAAATTGGTCAAAGGCCTGAATAATTGCAAACTACATACACTACTTGACAAAAGTATTCTTACAGCAGTGTTTGATCGTATTTTGTATTTGGCTTGCATAAATAACAAATTCAATTTTGCTTATTTTCCAATCGATCAACAATTTACCTGTTGTGATCACATGATCACAATATTTAAAATGTTTAAATCTTGTACGTTCTTCTTCTTCTTGATGATGTCATGCACACTATAAGATATCTGTGGCAACTGGCTGTTTATTGTACACGAACACACGACTTTGTCAAAATACTGTATCCGATCACTGTTTGATGATTGAACAAGAGCAAGACAGATTTCTCTCTTTGGGGTTATCATTCTTTTTTTTTTTTTTTTTGTTGTGTACACTTTTGGGGCAGGTCTTTTTCGCAGTACATATTATTATTTTATTTTTATTTCATACATTGTATTTTTTGCTTCTTTTTTTTTGTTGATTTCAGCATTAGTTTCCCAAATTCACTCGCACGCTTCGAACTTGTGCCGGGGTCGTGCCAGGGCCTTGGTATTGCTCGGGCACGTTCAACGGTGGGATGCGATTATGCCATGATGATCGACAGCATATTATACTCTCGCTCGTTGCCGCCTCTTTAATTAATTTCGATTCATATTTTACCTTTTAGGTGAAGCAGAAATTACATTTTTTGCAGATGAGTCCTACAAAAGCGTTGGATACTTTCAAAACGTTGATCTCTTCTTAATCACTTAAATATTGTAAATGTCAAACGATTCCTTAAAACGGATATGGCATTTATTTACCATATTACCGAATAATAAGCACTGTCTGTTTTTCTCTCTTAGAGTCCCATTTTTAAGTTCAATTTTGTTTAATGTAGTTTTCAAACATACTGCAAACATCACTTTGTAAAATCGAATTGTTTAAAGAGGATGTTAAATACATAAATGGTTGGAATATAGACAATACTGTGTTTAGTATATTTTTGGTTATATTAATATAGTATATTTTTAATTATATTTTTAATTTCGTTGGCGAAATCGAATTGCTTGAAGAGGATATTAAGAAATTTTTAGAAATTCGATAATACTGGCTGTGCTTAGTATATTATGAGCTTATTTTGTTAGTATATTATATTTTGAATATGTTAAACAAATATTTAGTATTTCGACAATACTGACTGAGTATATTTTGAGTTAAATCTTTAATTTAGTTAACAAAATTTAATCAATTAAGGAGGATGTTAAATAAATGTTTAGAATATCGCCAATATTAACTGTGCTTAATATATTCACAGTATATTTTTCATTATGTTAGTATAGTATATTTGGAATTAGATTTTTAATTAAATTGGCTTCAAAGCATAGAACTTCAATGTGTTTTTTCATTTTTTTTAATTCAGTGTTGAATATCCTAAATTTATTTCTTCTGTTGCATTTTTAATAATGATTATTGCACAAAAAATATATGTGTAGTATATTTATACTATATACTATGTATATTGATAACAAAATGTCCCTTGATGCTGGCTGCTTCACTTCTTCGTTGCTTTTGCTCTGGTATAAAGTTTTGATTATTTCCTGCGATATGCTCATTTGTTTATTGAAAACGTTTTCACGAATATAAGCAATTGACACACACACGCACACACACACATTCACTCGCACACACAAGTTCATACAAGATACACATAAAAAGCATCAGAAAAAAACACGAAGAAAAAAATCGAATATAAACATAAAACTGTAGCGAATTGCCAGCTAGGCGCATGTCTATGAGTATTCTTCTTTCAGTTCACTTCACACATACCCTATGCTCTGGTGGGGCATCAGGAAAGGGTATGCTCAATGCTCAATAAACCTATGAAGTTAAAGAGAAAGCCATTAAAGCAATTAATATGAATTAAAAACTATATGATTGTGTTAAAAGCTAGAATCTTGTATTTTTTTTTTTTAGCAAAACGTTCTCTCAATTAACGAATTTATTTTTGCTGATACATGCTTTTTGCTCTCGTTGTTGTTGTTGTTGCTGTTGTCGGTAAATGTTGAAACCTTTTGATGCTGATGATATAATTCACATGCATAAATATCAAGCATACGAAAGTATGTTTGGAATTGATACATGAACGAAATACACAGCTAATATAATGCCAATTTTAGTAGACCAAAAAAAGAAGAAAATAAAACACTTGCACTTTCACACACACAAACGTAGATACAGATACAGATACATTTACAGATACAGATACACAGGGACAGTCAACAATCGCTGCCACCCCTGGCACGCCCATTTTGCCATAAACTTTGGAAAATGCTCGTAAAATGAGGTCAAGGTATCTGGGTTTTATTGATGTATGTATGTATGTATCTCTTTCTCTCCACACTCTCTCTCTTTCTCTCGCTCACTCTGTTTGTGTGTGTGTGTGTGTGTGTGTGTGTGTGTGTGTGTGTTTTTCTCGCTCGTTTGCTCTTGGTTCCTTTGGCGGCAAATTTTAACACTTGACTTATTGATTTGCCCGTCAATTATCAGAAATATGATTATTAAGGCTCGGCTGGACCAAGTTTGAATCTCTCTCTCTTTCTCTCTCTCACCATCCACTCAATTACTCGACTCGAGACTAGAATTCAAGAACTCTCTCAATTACCTGGCTCCTTTGGCCAAATCAATGAAATCAAGTGGTTCACTTGGCACAGTTGCTTCCCCTTATGCTTATGTTTTCATTAACTTAATGCTGCTCACAGTTGAAGTCAAGTTGAATGATCCCTCGGATGCTTGGAACTTAAATTCTTATTGAATAGGTAAAATTTGTAAAACATACAAATTTCTTGATATATGTTTCAAGCATTTCTCTCACCTTTGTAGAATATTAAGTGAACTATTAATTTTATAGTTTATTTTCTTCTACTTTTAGGAATTTGCAACCCTGTTTGATACTTTAAGCATAAAAACTTAATGCTATTGTTATCAATGCTGAATATTTCGAATTTCAGCAAGTTAAAACTATTTAGTTAGTTTATGTAACCAAATCAAAACTATGCTTAAGTTATTTTTGGTGCCAAGTTCATAGATTCCCTGCAACTCTTGAACTCTTCTTCTCTCTTGCTGTTCTTAAAGAGTTGAGAATGAACTAATAGGTAGCATACACAAAGGGGAAGGTGATATGGGGGGAGGAGTGGGCAAGAAAAAGAAAACAACATGACGCGAACGCGAGAAAATTAAATAAACAATTCGAAAATAAACGTAACAACGAAACAAATTGAAAAAAAAAGTGAAAAAGTGAACTGAACCCGACGCATGGGAGTCGCGAGTCCAATTCCGATTGCGAGTCGCATCGTCGGCGTGTGTTGTATGTAGTATCTGTATCTGAGTATCTCAGAGTGTGTCTGTATCTTTTTGCGGCACTTGGCAACAAGTTGAATGGCACTGAAAATCCGAGGCCCCCCCCTCATATCCAGTCAGGCAGTCCGTCAGTTAGACAGTCAGTCGCACTTCTAGTCACTCCTGGGAGACAGATACACGCGTACTGCAAATGCAGATATACATATCGATATATATATCTATATGTATATATGTATATACTGACAAACGGACAGCGAACTGACCGATCGACTGTTTGAGTTGTCGATAAATACTCAACACTTGTGTTGTCGGTCGGCAAATGCTTTGATGTGCGTACGAATACAAATTCGAATACGAATACGAATACAGCAAGTATTATTTCGAATAATGTGTGTTTAATTTACCATGTGCCAAGAAGAAGTCGATCGCTATTCTCTCTCTCTCTCTCTCTCTCGAGATGTGTATGTGTGTGTGTTAAGATGAACCAAATGGATAACCTAACCGATAACCTGACTGGCCTCTCACTCACATCGTCAGGTGTCTGGAAGAACACACACACATTCTATACTATATAGAGATCCCTATGATTTATAGAGGAAGCTTTCCATAGTATCTCTCTGAGGTGTGCTTTTGTTACCCCTTTATCTACTGAATTCGTGCGTGAATAAAGAACAAAACACAAAACAAAACACACGAAAAAAAACAAGCGATAATTGAATTGTTGTATTGCTTTTGTTTTAAACAAATTCAAAAGTATTTTCTTGCACGTAATTGAATGCTTTCTCTTTTCTTGTATCGATTCATTTGTTTGTTTATCTATATATACATCTACATATATATATATATATATACAATTGTAATGGATTGTACATTGTACATACCATACTGTATACTATAATATATATTGGAAATTTGAAATGCAATCGTAATCGCGTTACGCACTCTAAGTGCTATTGTAAATATTCGAAATGGCAATGCGATATGCCATCGTCTTTCAATTTATGGGCTAGAACACACAAAAATATCATATAATATAAGTAGGTATAATCACAGATAATCAAATGGCCAAAAAACCATTAGGCTTTTTTCGAGGGCCGAGATTATGCATTAATCTAGGCCAACTAAAGGATGAGCTTATCGCCTAACAGCGAAAACTGAGAATAGAAAAATGTGCATACATATGTATAAGTAGAGAAAATGCGATCAATTCTTCGCTGAGGGGGCGTAATTAAGCGTAAACTTGATCGTTGATTGATGTTTATAACGGTGCAGCGTTGCAATGATTTATATCGATTAACCTTTAGAACAATTGCGAACCGACAAATGGAAGACTTCTTGTTGTACACGATGTGGATGATGATGATGATGATGAAGATGAAGAATCTGTGGATCATCAGTTTCACACGGGTTCATCAAGTTTCATTTCGTCGTCTTCTTTCTCTTTTCGTTGTAGTTTTTTTTTTTTTTGTTTCCCCTCATTTTATTTGATTTGATTTTATTTGAGCTAATGTTGTGTTTTGGTTTTCGGTTTTTCTTGTTGTTTTTTTTTTATTTTCTTGATGGGTCGCCGCCCCCAACACTTTGATTGATGTAATGTGTCCATTGGAGGTAGTATGTGTGTGTGTGAGTGGTTGGCTTATTGGATAGCTGGATACTTTTACCGTTTGTTCGTTCATTACACGCATGTAGTTTTTTTTTCTGGTGGGGGAGCTTTGTTTTTTCTTGTGGCTCTGTTACGATTTTTCGATTCCTAGTGCAAAACAATCAATTTAATTGTTATCACGAGTATATTGAGAGAACAAAAAACAAAAACAGTGAAAAAAAGAAAGAACAAAACAAAATATTAAGTATAGTCAATAAAGCTGGCAAACGATTCGTTTGTCGTCGTCGTCGTCGTCGTTGCTGTCGTTGTCATTGCCGTTGTCGTTGTCGGTCGTTGGTCGTTGGTCTGTCCGTCAGTTGTCGCTACTTTCATCATGATATCATCGATTTTTTATTTACCCATTTTGTGTAGAACGTCGCCCGGTCCGCCCGACATTAACAAGATATCGAAGTGATCGTGCGATACGATCTTTGTGTTTCAACTCCGCCAACTGATTAGCAAAATGGTGTTGCACTCTAGCGCTTATCTAAAGTTTGCTATCGATACGCACTAACTATCGATAGGAGTGCGATATTACTATCGATTGCCGGCCCTCACAACACTCGACAGGCTTCTGTACGTAATCGCAGTGATATGAAATGATATGATTGTAAAGTGTATAGATAAGAATAATAGTTAGATACGTTCGCTCAGATCTAAATATAAGCATGTAAACTCATTCGTTTCTCCTTGAATGCTGCTGTTGGTTGCTGACACATTTTAGACACTCTGTTGTTGTTTGGTTAACTGGCTGCAATTAAAAACGAAAAACTAAAGTGTTTGGCTAGTTGGCTAGCAATGACAATGGAACACAATTATATATAGCCTAGTATCTAAACGATTTTTTAGTTGTAGTTTTAGTTGTCTACTGTGGTAATTACACGTGTATTAATTCACGAGTTGTCATTGTCGACTTCTATTGTTGTTTAATTACGTCGCACTCGCCGCAGCGATAAAAACAATAAAATACACACACACACACATACATTCATAAACACACCCATTTAGACATGCACAACTAATCCATATAGGCAAAGTTAAGCCCTGTTGTGTGTGTGCCTTTGCTGCTACCTCGTTTACTACATATCAAAATAAAATCGCATTCAAGGCTTGCGCTGCAAAAAACGGGGGGCGTTGATCGGAAAGAGAATGAATATTAACAAGTGCATATATACATCACACCTGCCCTTTGACCCGCTGTAATAATGGCTGGCTGCTGAGCGAGAGAGAAAGAACAGTTGAAGCAAAACATTCTTGAGTTCAGTGGCCGTTGAAATGGCACAATTATTGTCTATTGGGGTCAGCGAATGCTCTGACTTGATTAGAGTGTTTAATGCGTCGGTGTTGCGTTGTCATCACTGTTACCTAAAAGAAAACACAACAACTAAGAAAGCTGCAGCCGAGTGTGCTCGACTGCGAGATACCCGCTGCCCACTTTGAATAAAAGCAAATCAGTACGGATTACGCTTAAAATATAGAAATTAAATATATTGCGCAATAATATGAAAATATACCAATATACTGCATTTGGTATATTGATAATCATATACCAAATATAACATTTGCATATTTTAGTATTTCTTCGCTTTATATAGATAGTACTATATCAATATACCAAATAGAACTCGGTATATTTTAGTGTTTAGTGCTACATATGTAATTATTTGGTATATTTTATTTGACAGTAATATACAAATATACCAAATATAACTTTTGATTTATTTCAGTATTTTTGTATTTTGTGCTCTATAATTATTTGGTATTTTCTACTCGGCTTGATATACCAATATACCAAATATAAGTTTTGGCATATTTCAAGAAAATATACCGTTAAGTACAAAATATACCAGATTGTCAGCCAAAGCAACTAAGATCCGTAAAAGGTGCGTGTTTTTTTTTTTCATAAAAAAATAAATAACTTCTACAATTTTTATCTGATTGCAAACAAATGCAGAAATTGCAAACAAATGCAATACTATTGTTGTTATTTTATATACCAAAATATTTGAATGGGCGAGATTTAAGTGTTCATACGGACATGGTTATATGTGTCATCTCGGCTGTTGACGCTGATCAAGAATATATGTATATACTTTGACTCCTTCTGCTTGTTACATTCATTTCCTGCCCGCACAAAGTTATAATACCCTTCTACTCTTTGGGTAGTGGGTATAAAAGTTACGCCATGTTAATTACCATTTGAAGTCGACTGGCAGCGGGTGGAGCAGGTGATGAAGCAAAGAGCAAGGGAGAGGGCAAGGGGATGCCAAATGCGACTAGGCGTGTTACGCTTTTCAACTGCCAACATTTTTGACGGTCAATGCTCGCAAAACACTCGCACACACACACACACACTCATTTAGTTGTGGCTATTTATTATTTTTCTTCATCTTTCTTGTTTTCCTTTTGTTTTTTGTTTTGTTGTTGTTTTTTTTTATGGCAACTTGCATTGTAATTAAAGCTGTAAAATGTTGTTTAAGAGGGTCGCTTTTATGGTTAAAAACACTTAAGTAACACTATATAACTGTACTGCAAAGAAGGCCAAAAGAGCTAAAGTTGTATATAGAGTACAACTATGTGGAGTAAGGCTATCAATTGAAAGAAAGACATTCTCAGAAGTTGACCGAGAAAATAAAAGTTTATACCATGCTATAATACAGTTTTCTTGATTTGTTTTTGTTTTGTTTTCTAGATTCATTAAACTAAACGTCTGGACCAATGCGTTACCGTTAGGAGGTGCTATGGTCTGGTGTAGCGCTATCATGGGCGTTCTGACGCCGCCCCCCCAATATTGGGTCAACAAACAATGCGGACTTTGAACGGGCAAGGAAAATAGATACCCCCCAAAACAAGAAGAAGAAAAAAACCCCAGACCCAGACCGAACGAGAAGGTGTCGAGAGCGAAAGGTATTCGCCAAATCAAATGAGGCTGCAACACGTAAGCAGCCAAACAGCAGGTTGACCATCATCATCATCAGCAGCAGCAGCAGCAGCGGCAGCGGAGAAGCAGGCGACTCTCGGACTCGCTTCGTAAAGCGACAACAACAACAACAAAAAACAAATCCAAATTCAGGCTTAACAGAAAATGTTACAAAACTCGAATGCAGCAACAGCTCAGCCCAATACCACAACAACAGCAGCAGCAGCAACAACAACCACAACAGCTGCCATGGCAGCAGCAGCCGCGGCGGCAGCGGCAGCAGCAGCAGCAGCGGCGGCGGCAGCAGCGAACAATGCAGCGATAGCCGCGTCATCCATACAACCAAAGCTGGTTGTCATACGAAGGCGTCCGAATCAGGGCTTTGGTTTTACGCTGCGTCATTTTATTGCCTATCCACCGGAAGATGATGCCGCCAGCTGGCCTCAGGTAAGCACAGCTTGGACAACAGGCGAAAATAAAGTAGCAAAAAAGCAACAGAGAGAGAGAGAGGGAGAGAGAGAGAGACTGCGCAAGCGCGCAGTTCCAGTAGATTGTATACTAACATTTTTGCCTGGCCTGATGTGCCTTGGCTTTGTCAATTAGTCACCGATTGCCTTGCCACTTTTGCTTTTCGCGCTTCGACGAGTTTCAGATTCACAGTCGCAATCGCAGTCGAATTTCGTATTCGGATTCGCAGTCGACGTCACACACTCACTGTCACTGTCTCCCGTCCCCATTCCGATTCCCATTCCCATTGCTATCCCTCTTTCGTCCCCTCCATTCCCCGCCCCTCGATCACGTCGCAGTCATTACGTGAGCTCAACGCACGCGCCGCTTATTCAAATGACCGTCGTTGCTTTCTTTTCGCCCTTGTGGCAACAAAATGCGGGCATATTGAATGCGTCACACAATTTGCAACACATCACTTGATGCAACTCTGAAAGCAAATACCTTCCTTCTGAATTGACACACAAAAAGTACGTTACATTATTAATACAAATAAGTTTAATAAAATGTATAATCAATCGGTAAGCTATGGATTATTGTCTCATAAAACTAGACTTTGTAATTCAATACAAAATTTACAAGTGTATAATCAAAAGACAAATCTTAATAATTACAATATTTTACATATTTTTGTACACTTCATTTAAAACAAGTTTTTGTATTTGCCTCATTTTAAAATACCAAGTTTTCAATACATATATTTATTACTTAAAGAAAGAATAAATTAATAATGCAAATAAATAATTAAAATAAAGAATATATCATAAGGCAAAACGTTCTTAGAATAAATATATTTTTCTTTTTCTCTCAGAAAAATACACAATTTCTTTCTTTTTTTTTCATTTTAGTAGACTTGAAGTTAATAATATTAAACTATAAAATATTACAAACTATAATATAGTAGATAGAGTTCGATTTAAAGTAAAGTATAAAATATTATATACTAAAATAAAATAGATAGGATAAGTAGCTATTTCGCAGAGTATTTCGAATTCGTAGTTTTGAAAACTTTAACAAAACTTGTGTGTCTCTTAAGTTGCTTTTTTTTTGCACTAATTTGCGTTTTGCTCACTTTACTTTTATTACACGCGACGTTTCGTTTTGCTCTCTATCGCTCTTAAGCGTCTGTCTCTCTATTTCTCCCACTCGCCAAGTCACTCTCAGTCCCTCTCTCTCTCTTTAAGCCAGTCTCAGCTCTCTCTCGCTCTCTGGAGCCGCTCTCCTTATTGCCATTAAAGTTGTAGCTGTTATTGTTGTTGTTGTTGTTGTCGATGTCGTTTCACGTTTATTTTGTACAATTTGTGTTGTATTTTTGCGCTCTGCGTAGGAAGCGACGAATGTTGGAGTTGGCGGTGGCGGCGGCGGTGGCGGTGGCAACGGCAGTGTCGTCGGCTTGGAGCCAACTTCGCTGCCGCCATACCAAGTGAAAGCGATGGAGACCATTTTCATCAAAGAGGTGCAAGCGAACGGACCGGCTCACTACGCAAACCTGCAGACGGGCGACCGGGTGCTAATGGTGAACAACACGCCGATCGCAGGCATCGCCTACAGCACCATTGTGTCAATGATCAAACAGACGCCAGCGGTGCTCACGCTGCACGTTGTGCCCAAGGAGTGCGATGTGCTGCAAATGGTAAGTCTAACAAGTGAGAAAGCTGCTGCGGTCAAGTGTGCTCTCGACTTCAAGATACCCGCTACCAATTCTCGAATGAAAGCAAAACAGTGCAAAAGCGGCTTGACCGTTCGACAAATAACAAAAATATACACATATATACGAACAAATATGTAGTCTATACAATATTCAATGACATTAAAAAGTGAGAAAGCTGCAGTCGAGTGTGATTGAATGTCAAATACCCATTACCAAATTCTTAAAAACAAGCAAAGCAGTGCGATACCGGTGTGTCGATTAAAAAATACCATCGAATATACTGGATTATACTACAAGCTGTATTTGACATAATAAATTAATATCAGTTCATTGTGCTCGACTGTTAAATACCCGCTACACTTTTCCAATAAAGACAGTATAAAATCGGCTTGATCGTTAAAAATATACTAAATAAGCATTCATAGAGTAGATTTTGGTATAACAATATACCATTTCGTTACAAAAACAAACTGCAGTGTGATCAAGTGTGTTGAAATGCAAAAGCGGTTGAACCATTTAATAAGCCACAGACATGTACTTAAAATAAAATTTAGAAAAATACTGAAAATAATATATGATAGACTATTAATGATGTGGTCACAATTACTTTTTCGATAACTTGAAAGTTTTTAATCTGAGCGCAACCAAAGCTTTTGGAATCCTGATGACTGCTGTTATTGTGTGTATCAAAAATTTTGTGTTTAGATTTCAAATTCTATCAAAACTAAAACCAACTTCGTGAAGTGTTCGTTCAAATAATAATATAATGATAGAAAAAGATATCATCAATAAAAGAAAAACAGTGCGAAAGTGACTTGATTGTTGATAAAAGAAACAACAAAAATATACCAACATATTCGGCATAATTGTGTACAACTAAAGTTTTAAATTATTTATATCTACTTCGTATCATCGACATACACTCTTTTGTTTTGTTTCTTCAAAATGTTGTTTATTATTTTCTTACGTTTTTTTTTTATTTGTCTATGTTGTAGCACTATACGAGCATTGCCCACACTCCGGAATCGAATCGTTTAACGATGTCCGCACAAGCACCGCCGCCTCCTCAGTCTCAGCCTCAGACGCATTCACAGTCGCAATCGCTGGCTGCAGTTTCGCCAGCAATGTTGGCAAATGGCGCTGCGACCATTAAATCCACATTTCCACAGCAACAGTTGATCTCATATCCCGCTGTTGCCAACTCGTCGTCATCACCGGCGTCGTCCTCAGTATCGCCAGCAACGCCACAGCAGCAGCAGCAGCATCAGCAGCAGCAACATGCGCCGCCTCTCCATGGCGGCAGTCGCTCTGGCAGCATCACTAGCAATGCCAGCGGCAGTGGCATCCCCGGCAATAATAGCTACCACAATCAACAACAGCAGCAGCAACTGCAGCAGCTGCAGCGTAATCAGGCAATCACCGGCAGCAGCAGCAGCGGCGGCGGCGGCGACTTTGGCGACATGGCCTATGGACTGCGCCAGCAGCAACTTTACCATCAGCATCAGCAACTGCTGTCCAGCAGCTTTATGCGGTAAGTTTGCATGTTTACTATTATTATTATTATAATTATTCAACTTACGTGGCCCAAAAGCCAAGTGTGGACAAGGACGGAGGAGGCGCCATCGTCAGCGTCATCGTCACCGTCAGGGACGTCGCGCGTTGGTTTATCTTATCAGTTTGGCAGGTTGTGATGGCGTTTCTCTTTCGCCAAAACAGTGTTTATTGCAATTAGACAAGCCAGCGAGCGAGCGAGCGAATGTTGCCACTAGCCACAGTGGGGCAATGCTAAGTTCCTAATCTCATTTTGACAAATTTGTTTCATTTATTTCAACTAATTTCAAAATGATTGCGGATAAAGTTTTCCGAAATTATAGGAATGAGGTTTTATAAGTTCAGAATCTCATTTTAATAAATACATTTCTTTATTTAAGCTAATTAACAAATGATTGCGTAAAAAGCTTCCTCAATTTTGATGACAATTGGAAAATAATAATTTTCTTATCAACTTGATATTTCAAGAGACGCTGTTAAAACACTGTCAATCAAAACATATTTAATGTAAAAGGCTTTAAAATTGTTAACCAATATGTATTTTAGCACTTATTATATTAATGTACCAAATAGGTATATTTCAGTATTTTTTTCGATATATATCAATATTCTATATATGTAATTCGGATTACTTCAGTCTTTTAAAGCCATATTCGTACCAAATATAATATATTTTTTAACGTAAAAGGCTTAAAATTGTTAATATGTATTTTATTTTAGCACTTATATAAATGTGCCAAATATGATATATTTCAGTATTCTCATTTCAATGTATACAATTCGGTATACTTTAGTATTTTTTTTATAGCCATATTCATATTTATGTATTTAGATGATTTATTTATCCCTTAAGCGAAAAACTCATTTCGATTATATACTCTTTCAATGCATTCGATCCCACTGTGCAGCGTTTGATTTATGGTGGCGTCGAAAAACTGTCTACCTTGATGAGTATGAATGGTGTGTGGTGTGTATATTTTGGTGCTTTATTACACTTTTATGCAAGAAGCCAACAAATCAACAATTTGCTATTAATATTCAGCGTGAGTAGTGAACACAAATAATCATCTTCAGTGAAATAGAATTTGTTTGGGATCCCACAAGAAGAATTCTTCGAATCTCACAACTAAGATGTTAGCGAGTTAAAAATCCATTTTCTGCATTCGCTTGCAGCGAGCATACCTCATTTTCTTGACTCAATTAAATAGTCACAGGGTATAGCAATATTGCAAATAGACGAATGCGAACACACGACCGACCCCTACGCATTTTGTAGGCACTGAATTGCTCATTTCCAGCATGAGGTTTGTTTTTTGTGTTTGTCTTTTTGCTTTTTTGCATTTGTCATACTCATTTGGCACATTTCTCACCAGAAACTTTTCACTGTCATTAATTTTTACATTCTCCTGCAAAAGCATACAACAAACACTTGAGTACATATGTTTTCAATTTTTATGTATTTATGTGCACACACATACATATCTATGTAGGCGCAAGTTAATGATGATGAGTCCATAGTTGGACGGACACCGGCCTATAAAATTATAGAACATCAGCAGCAGCAACACAAGATAAATGTAGACACATACAGTCGTAGTAGTAGTAGTTGTCATTCTGGTGATTTCATCGTCATCATCAGCATCATAATATTTTATTTGTGCTCATTATCATGTTGAATGCAAAGTATTTGAACGTTTGCATTATACAGAATTTCAGATATTGACCTCTACAGATTTGAGATTCCTTTGTCAGGATACTCATCGAATACATTTAATTTGTACAAATTGAACTTTTTCTCAATTTTGCTACTTCAAATGTGACCAAAGAATACATTGAATTTAGTTGTTTATTTACGAATTTAATGGCTCTTAATTATAATTTTTATGTACCAAATGCTTGGCATGAAAAAGCCATCTTGCAGACAACATTGTTATCCAAAAACTAAATTAATGTTCAACTATGTTGAACAATATTTTGTATTAACTTTTTGAACTATTAAGTGAAAGTATTATTCTGTGAACTTCTTGTCGACAACTTAGTTTTGCGTGTGTTTGAACTCATTTCGATCATTCTTCCATCTGACCATCAAATTTGGCATCTCCTGTGGGAATTGGGAATTGTCTTGGCATCATTTGTTTGGTTGGGATGATCATTTGTCTGTCTGTGTGTGTGAGTGTGTGTGTGTGTGTGTGTTGACTTTACGACTGCGTCTCGATTTGGCAATGACGACGAATGCATTTATTCATATTTCTCGTGTTTTTAAAAACAAAAATAAACACATGCATAAAAATGCTTTTGGCCATTTGGGCGAACTTCCTCTTTTCTCTCTTTCTCTCTAGCTTTCGCTCTCATTCTGCTTACACACATTGTACATCGGGGCCAATAGACAATTCCCTCCAGAGAGAGTGAAACGATGACCCAGTCCAGTGGGTGCTGGATGGAAGACGATACTTTTGGCATATGTGCAGAATTGCAATTGAATTGTTGCAAGTACGCAATGCATAAAAAACGTGCATGCATAAAAAAAATAATCTTATCTTTGCAATTACAATTTAACTGACTTTGCATATGCAGACGCATTTTGAATGAGAGCAATTAAGAAAGAAGCCGATAGCAACCTGTTTTCAATAAAAACTTTGCGGTATTCTAAATTAAATATACCAAACACATCTTAGAAATACTGAAATTTATATCGAATTATATATTGATATAGCAAATGTTGTCAACAAATATTAATATAGCTAATGATATACCATTATTATTTAGTATATGGTATATTTTTAAAGCAAGTGCTGACAAAAATATTAATATAGTAGTTATTAGTATACCAAAAAAATCGGAAATATACCGAATTTTATTATGGTATATTGATATAACAAGTACTGACAACAAATATTAATATATCGAGAAACATACTGAAATATTCCGTATTGTATATATTGGTAAATTGATATACCAAGTAGCTCAATATATTGAGATTTGAAAAAAATACTGAAATATACAGACGTTTATATTATATATGGCTGTTACACAAAAATGACTATATCGTAACAAAGTTATCATACACCTCATCCCTATGGATTGTTATACCCGCAATTATAAAGTTTGACAAAATAAAGCAGAGAGCTAAAGCGAAAATTTTCAGAATATGCATTTTATCATGTGAAAGAAACTTTATGCAGATTTATATCACTTACATTTTAGGGTAATACCCAAATAATAATACCCTTTCACGCTACGATTATCGTGTCTAGAGAAATGAAGAAATTATAGAGTCAAGAGCTCTTTTTGAACTTCATCTCGCAGACGTTTTACTTGAATAGTTAACTGTTTGGCACGTGTTACGGATGCGTTGTGGTGTGTCAAACGTTATTCATTGTATTCATGTTGTACTTTTAGTTAATTATACATATTTTTGTTGTACTTTTTCATAAGCTATCGTTTCTAATTACGTGCCAGCTATGTGGTAGCAAAAAAAAAAAAAAAAGAAAAAACTTTCGTGCTGTGGTGATAAGTGGCTAAGAAGTCAGTTGCCACCCACTCACTCACACATCGAAATACTCACGTAGTTGTGAGTGAATTTGAATTTTGTTGGCTTATTGAAATTGACTTTCTTTATGCAGCGTATTTATTTATTAAATCATTTTTGCTTTGTTGTATTGTTTTAAATTGTTTTGTGACCCATTAATGATGGCAAAAGAAGCAGAATAATAACAACAACAAGAGTATCGCGAAATGAATAAAATTCAAATCACATTTCGAATGTATTTCACACTGTGTGTGTGTGTGTGTGTGTGTGTGTGTGCGTTATGACGCCCACATTTCGACATCATCAACAACAAGCAAGCAAACAATTGCGTATACGAAACGTTGTCGCTTTGTGTGCCCAGGCAAACCATATTTCATACATATGGATGTGTGTGCAATCAATTATAATATGTGCGTATGTATTGTTGTGTTGTGTTGTGTTGTGTTTATGCTAGCAACTTCCAACATAAACCTCAACATCAACGTCAACGTCACTGACTAATTTAGCAACAACAGCAAGAAGAACACTAAACCACAACAACAACAAAATGCAAAAAGCAAAAAACTGAAATCTCATGTGTGTTGTTGAGTGTAAATGGATAACAACAAAAGCAACAAACTGCACACGAATATTTGTTAATGCGCCATTGTTAAATGATTACGACAAAATTAAATTGAATTTTATACTACACACACACACATACGCACACACTTGCGCACACATGTAAGTCAGAAGTAAAATGAGACAAGAAAAAAAAAATCAACCGCAGTGAATGGCATTTCAATTGAATTCGCCCTGTGTGTTGCACTCTCAACTCAACTCGATAGGGACAGGGAGAGGGAGAGGGACTGTTGTTGCTGCTACTGCCACGCCCACCGCATATCATCGCCCTTCGGGCTGATTGAGATCGGCGAGCCAGAGATTGAGATAATGATGCATAAGATGTGTTTTAGGCTGAACTCGCATGCGCGACACTTGAGCCAATTAGCATTTACTTTCGTTTAATGCGATGCGTATGATAACTACATAGAGATACAGTATCTGCTAAAAGTATCTCTCTATACAGTAGTGACAGTTATTTTTATTTGAACAGCGAAAAGTTCGATTTATCTTTGTTTATTGACAAAGCATGTATTGATTATAAAAAAAAAGCCATTTGCTAATATTCACATTATCGTTTAGCTTTATCACCCATCAACGATGGACGACCACACACAGAGAGCTCTCTAATGGCGATTAAAAAATTTCATATGCAGCACTTAGGCAATTATTTATCAGTTATTGTCTAATTTATGAACAATTTTTGTGCAAAGTGAAGTGAATTGATATACAGCTATAATATAGTATAGATTCATACTATAGTATAGTAACATTTAGTGTATTTTATAGTATAATACTATATTTATATTTCTATGCAGATCTAGAGATGTAGAATTCAAATTGATGTAGTATTATAATAGGGTATATTTTAGTATATTTATATAGTATAATATAGTATGTATATTTATGTAGATCTATAGATATAAAAGTAGATATCAACTTTGTTTATAGATACCCCAAAAGATGGCGTAATATTTGAGTCCTTTGCTGCTCGATTGACCTTTTCTCTCTGTGTGTGTGTGTGTGTGTGTGTGTGCCTTCGATTTTGACTCATTTGATTGATGGATGATGACAATGGTTGATGGCAGCCGTGCACAGTGGAACAAACACACCATATTCTGGCCAACAAACGTGTCAATTTGGATTTGTGGGAATGATGCATTTGCAACCACTGTGCGAATTCAAATTTTTCGTTGGACTTTGACTGACAATTATACCCCCAAAAAAGAAAAAGGCAAAACAGGGTGAGGAAGTGAGTGTTTGGTCAACTACGATGACTGATAGCGATATCGACTAGTGCTTGTCGTCTCCCTCACTCGTTCGTTCTCTCTCTCTCGCTCTCACTCTTTCTGCCAATCGGGTAAACCTTGTGCTCCTGTTTACCCAATTGAATTTGTGAGTTTCATGTTGCCCGCCACCTCCTCCTCCTGCTCCTCCTCTCTCCAGCTGCTTGGATATACTATAGCATATAGCATACATATGGTATCGTCTCTCTCACATGTGGATGTCGATGTCGATGTCGATATGGATGAATGTGGGCTGTGGTATCCTAATTCTAGCCCATCGTCGTCTCTTATTGCATACAATGAAATATTTTTTGCGCTATGTGCGCGTGGCACAATTGGTTATAAAAAAAAAAATGAAAATGAAAATGGAAAAAAAAAATGTAGAATAAAGAAGCAGAAGAGAAGCGCGTTGCGTCGCGTCAGTCGATGTTCGGTGGCTGGGTGGGTCGTCGGTGGCTTGGTGGGTTTTGCTTTTGCTTTTGCTTGTTCAACGATTGCCCACTCAATAGCTGGGGGGCTCTTTTCAATTGGCGGCGGGGCCCTGCCTCGTTTCAGTCGCGAGCTTAATATGAATTTCATACATGCATACAAAGTGGATTTGCTGTTGTTGTTTAATGTTGTTGTTGCTGTTTTTTTTTTCATATATTTCAGTTTAGTAGCATGGACTTTGGTTTGTACTTTAGTTTAGTTGCTGATGGCGAGTGGAGCGCGTAGATTTCATTTCGCAGCCAGATACGAGATTCGCATACTGTAATCTGTAATCGGTAATCGTTAATCGGTAATCGTCTAATCTTTTTGTGATCAATGTGAGTTCTCGCCTTCTGTGTGTGTTTCCTATATTCATTTTGGTTTTTTTTTTTTGTACTTCAAATTATCATTGATTAAGCGAGATCACAAAAAGTTAAAGTGTTTTCAATGAAAGATTAGCTCAGTTCTAAGATTTTTGAATGCAACACTAACAACAGCAACAAAACAATGCGCGATTGTTTCGGTTTTCTTAGTTTATTATTTAGTTCTCTCTCTCTTTTTTTCTTTTATTTTTTTATTTTTGAATGCGATTTGCGTTTTGGTGGGTTCGCTTCCGTTGCGGCGTATGGGTTGCCCAAACAATAAGCAGCTACGAAATCGATACCAAAACAGGCCAGCAAATAAATGCAATGCGAATTCCACACACAAATGAAGTTGCGAAGTGCGTCTGTGGACATAATGACAAACCGACAGTGCGAAGAAGGGCGGGAATTGAATATGCACATATATATATATATATATATATATAAATTTGTAGTGGTATACCCCTCCGTCCCCTATTGGATGCAGCATATGAACTGTTGACAGCACAGGTTGGTTCATTGGTTGGGGCGTCTCTCGCTTTCTGTAGCTTTTTGTGGCTTATCAAATGTGTCAACATTATTATTTATGGCTTGTTAGAGTTGCAAAGAGGCGAAAGAGTTGGCAAAACGAACGCAAATCAGACAATAAGCAACACCAATTACCAATACACCAAGACACAACAATGCAGCAGGCAGACATACTACAACTACAACTACAACAAGTAAGAAAGCTACAGTCGAGTTTGCTCGACTTTGGGATACCCGCTGCCCATTCTTAATGAAAGCAACACGTATAGCATATAGTTAATATAACATAATAATATTAAAAATAAATAAAAGGTTATATTTGGTATATTTATATAGTACTATATTAAAAATATACCACATAGTACTCAAATATACCAGCTCTGCTAAAAATCTGGTATATTTTAGTACTCAATGGTATATTTAGCATGTAGTGTTATATTAATATATCGAATATTGAAGTCAGTGCAAAATATACCAATTCTGCTGAAAATCTAGTATATTTTAGTACTCAATGGTATATTTAGCATGTAGTGTCATATTAATATATCGAATATTGAAGTCAGTGCAAAATATACCAATTCTGCTGAAAATCTGGTATATTTTAGTAATTTATTTATATATATTGTATGTTTTGTATTAATATACCAAATATAGCCTTCGGTATATTTCAAATTGAGACCCATATTATATTTCTTCTAAAATGCTTTTTTATATACATAGATCTAGATACAAACAAACATATATCGACTCTCTGATCAAGAATATATATTCTTTATAGTGTTGGAGATGCCTCCTTCTGCCTTCACAAAGTTATAATACCCTTCTACTCTTTGGGTAGCGGGTATAACTAGCAGACAATAAAGCGCGAAATTCCACACCTACACATACTGAGAGATGCAGATACAAAAGTATGTGACTGTGTGTATTGTATAGATACAGTTCATTTATTTGGCTCTGACTTTATTGATAAGCTACACACACACACACACACACATACCAAACAACAACAACAAGAATAACAAATCAGCACAATAGAGTAGCGTCGATTCGATTCGCGTCGTGTGTAGATGGATCACTTGTGTCAATGGGGTTGTTTTTTTTCCTCTTTTTGCCCCCTATTTTTTTTTTTCTGTATTTTTGTATTTTGTTGTGTACAAAGCTTATGCAAAGATAACGAGTAACAGTACTTGGGGATATATATTTATGCATTTGCAGCTGTATCTCTGTATCTGTATCTCATATTTCGCCCCCTCCATTTGCATATTTACTTGCCACTCTCAGTTGATTATTAATTCATTCCAGATCACTTGTGCTCACTTTCACTATACACATGATATACGTAGAAAAGTACTTGCAATGCAGTTTTCACCTGACCTTCATGGTCATTTCAATTTTCGCTTAACCTTCCTATGTGTTTTTATCAAATATCCTTCTTCATGGTCAATGTCAATTACTTGGCACATTACATGCATTACTTTAGATAATTGCTTGGTCAACATGTCGAATACGCAACAAGTTTTGTGCCACAGCCACAGCTACAGCTACAGCAAACTCTGTCCGGAAAGTTTGATTTATTAAAAGCATTCGGGCAAGAACGCCACGCAGCTTCCACCTGCTGCCACTCACAATAATGGTTGTTCACGGTTGAGCGTCAGCGTTTTATTTGCTGACCTTTAACATCGCGCAGCCAATTAAAATGGCTGCCCCGTTGCATCCTTCTTCCTGTTGTTGTTTGCCTGCCACTATATATACTAGATCTATCTTTCCAATCGCCTGTCAGTTGTAAGCGCACTATAAATTTGCAATGCAATTTGCTTCTAAATAATTAATGATTATATCATTGCATTTACTCTTCAATGAGAAAGATAAGTTTTTTCATTCAAATTATGAATCATATTTCCATGTTATAACTGATAATAAATCTTAACTCTGTTTTTTAATTGCTGGCGTGTTAAAGTAAACGAAGCAAATGCAAATTTGCAATCATCTCTCTCAGCGTTAATCTCATTTCTTGAGAACTATCGCTGGCATCTTCTTAGATAAGCATTTGATATTCAATGTCAGTCACACTTTGTGTGTGTGTGTGTGTGTGTTTAGAGTATTGTGTAGTCGGTGGTAGCACATTCTAACTTTTGCTGGCATTTGCACTTAGTGTGCATCTGTGCAAAGTGAAATAGGAAGCCGAGGTAAACTAATTATTGCTCACAGATTCCTTGAATGCTGCCAGGACACAACTTGATGCTTTGACTTAATGCTGCAACCAATCTAATTTGCGACTCCGATCAAGTGCTGAGTGCACTTTGGTCTTTGTGGTTGTCAGCACACACACACACACTTATCCAAATTGTCATGGTCATGGTTAGGAGGAGGGGGAGTGGGAGGGAACCGCAGTTCACATCGCGATTGCCATTTGGCTGCCAACTGTTGACCTGTTTTGTTTTCTGCCTCCTTTCCCCTCTCCAAAAAAAAAATGATATGATGTTATTTATAGACGAGGCCAAAGAAGGCACCTGCGTCTCCCGTGGCACGAGGCGACGACATAAAGATCTCGCATTCACATTCGATCTATTGCTGCATTCGTGATGTGGCAACACATCGAAATTCTTAAGCAAATACATTCATAAATAAACAAACAACACACCAGCGAACACACACACACACACACCAACACAATTCTCAAATGCAAATACACATAACATATATACTATATACTCATATACTCATTGTAAGCAAATGGATTTTCGACCCTCGGAAGGGACGCAAGACAAGGGAAGGCAAGGCGGCTTCGCACTTTGTTGTTTGGCCAAAATTGCGCAGCTTACGCGTATTTGGCAACACAACTGAGCAACTCATCAGCAACTCAGCAACTGGGCAACTGTCATCGTGACCAGCGTAATCAATCAGCTGACTGCGTCAAATCCGATTCATTCACGTCCAAAACATTGATGTCGTCTCTATCATCGTCATCGCTTGTGGCACGCGCCAAAGTAGCTTAGTTCCAGCGACCTTATTCCCTATGGCGATCAGGTGCCAACGCTTTCATATAAAAATGCGCTGAAGTGATTCGTCGATAGCTCTGTGCTTCACCCACACAACAAGTTGAGCATTAAAGTTGAATTTATGCAGCTTTTGGTTGACAATATGGTATATGCTGTTATACCAAATATAGGTTTTGGTATTTTTGGGCACTTCTATGATATATCTGAAATGTAAAATTATATCGTTATACCAAATATAGATTTTGGTATATTTTAGTATTTTTTGGTATATTTTAGTATTTTTTCGGAATACCAATTTAGTATATTTCAACAAGAATACCGCTGTAGCATTGTTTTACTTTTATTAGATGTGATTTGTCGTTAACTCTTTGCTTCACCTTCATAAAAAAGTTGAGCAAAAAAGCTATGTTCGAAAAGTTATATTTCTGCTGATTTTTTGGCTGACAATCTGGTATATATCTGTGGTATTATGCGCATTAAAGTAATAGAATATTGTCGTATGTGGCGTTTGCATTTTTTGTCCTTTATTTGCTTGCTACTTATGAAGTTTAATGATTGTGAATCACACTTAAAGGTGTTATATGAGAGTAAGGTCTTTTGTTTAACCTTCCATAAATTTATGTGCACTTCCTTTAAACACTAAGTGTTCTTTCTAATGTAACTCGAGAAAAAGAAATAAAACCATAAAGCAAAAAATAACTCAAATTTACTTTACACTTTTGTAAAACTATAAATATTTCAAAGGACGCAAACTTAAATGGTTGTTGGCTCTATTTAAAGCAAGGTTTCCTAGTTTCCAATTTTTCACCCACCCATAATATAAAAAGAACTTTTGACCTTGCTCCACATATCCTTTGTCCTTATTTCGTTTATCGTGTTGTTCTAATGTTGTATGTTATTTTGTTGTTGTTCGTTGCAGTGCCAATCAGCCGCCAAATCTAACAGTATTAGCAAGCGCAACCGCGACCACGCCCACCACACGCCAGCCCAAATCGGCAGCGGCCCTGAGCCAAGCACTGTATGCAGTGAATGCAAGCGGCGGTTGCGGTGTCGGTGGCGGTGGCGACAATAGCGACCTGATGATACGACTGCGCGAGTCGATCAAACAGAAGGAGGAGTTTCTTAAATCGCCGCTGCCCTCCGGTGTGTTGTCCGCCTCTGGATCTGTATCCTCCAACGGCAACGCATCGCAGTCATCGCCGCAACAGCATCAACACCAACACCACCAGCAGCAGCAGCAGCTGACGCAACATTTTTTCCCCCCGCACACACCACCGGGAACAGGTGGCGGAGGACAACGGGTGCGCCATCAAGTGTTGCTTAAGCAGCAGCAACAGCAACACCAACAGCAGCAACAAGTTGTCCTCGGCTGCGATATGTATAACAGTTATGCGGGCAGCAAGCTGGTGGCACGCCCCTTGGGCGCTGTGCCGTCCCAGCAGCGTCAGGTGGCAGTCAACGTGGCCAGCAACAACAATGCGGCTGCCAAATACGCCAAGGAGCTGGACTATTTCGAGACACTGCAAGAGACGGGCGTAACCAATAAAGTGTAAGTGCAGCACGATTTCAATTGAGATCTCAATTAATGCAATTCCCTCTCGCATTTCAGATTCGAGAGCAAACTGGTCTCGCACATGTCCAAGGGCTTTGATCCGTTCAAGCCGCTGTCAATCAACACAAACGCCGTCGCCTCCGAATCGACCAGCAGCAGCAGCAGCATTGGCCCAGCGGGCAAAAAGCAAAGTGTCCTCTACGAGTCACTGCAACAGCATCCGCTGCATCAAATGCAGGCCAAATATCAGCAGCAGAGCTCCAGCAGCCACAGCCATAGCAGCAGCACTGTCGATGGACAGACCAGCAGTCGCATGGAGCTGCACAAGGCAACACTTGCGAATGCCACCATCGACACCACACCGAGCAGTAAGTGTGACATCGGAACAAACTCCTTCCCATTTTTCACATTGCTAACTTCCTTTTCCTTTTGGCTTACAGAGTATAGCGAAGTGGTGGAGCATTCACAAAGCATCAGCAGTTCCTCGCACACTGTGGCTACATTAGCGGACATTGCCGAGAGCAGCGGTGAGTGTTTTCCATCTGCAGGAGAATATTAACTGTCTGATCAGAAGTTTATCTGAAAATAGTAGTTTACGTTACTTGGATTCGCTTCACAATAGTCAAAGATATAATTTCATACAATTTGAAAGTCATTCTATCAGGAATACAACCAAAAACTCGCCTAGCGGCAGCAATTTCACTTAACAGCTACTCTACATTTAAGCTAAATACGCTTCATAATATAAATAGTACTTGACGTTACTTGGATACGCTTCATTTCATTTAATTTGAAAGACTATTCTGTGAGGTATACAACCAAAAACTCACTTAGCGGCAACAATTTCACTTAACAGCCACACTTCATTTAATCTGAATACGATTCATAATATTGCAATTAATTAGAAATCATTCAATTATATTGTAAAACGTTTATATGTGCAACCATTTCGATTAGCAGCAGGATTTTCACTTAACAGCCACACTGTATTTAATATAAAATACACTTTACGGCATATTTGCCTCATTTAATGGGCTAACATTGAAGAATGCTGTCTTTGCTTCTGTTAGAATTTTACTTAACAGCTGTTAGGTTTTGTCTCTGAATTACAGTTAAATGAGATTTACTTTTATTAGAAAATTTGCATTATTTGTGGTTTAAAAGTTTGATTGAAAATCTTAATCATAGACAAGTCTTTAATTCTTTTTAGCTTAAACCGCATATTTAATTTTTAGAAGTCTCTTCATTTCCCTCTGGTTGTCGAACTTGAAGCAATCTGAAATTAAATGAAATTGTTTATTGAAGTTCGCATTACCCATCGAGTGCTCTATTGTATTTATTTATTTTATTTCTAAAATCGAAATGAGCTCAAGTAACAATTGCAAAAGTTATCGATTGTTCGCTATTGAATGATTTTCTTTACTTCTTCGAACTTTACCAGCAGGTCAAGTGTTTTATTTTATTATCAATTTTGCATTTTAGTGGCCACTCGAAATTGTTCGTTTTCATTTGCAACTTCCATTTATTATTTTTAATAAATTCTAAATGCCGTGCATAGCATATTAGTAATAAGAATAATAATAAAAAATGACTAATAAATCTAAACAATATTTTGTTGCAGCCGCTGCCATTGTGGACACAACAATCGGAGCTGGCACCGTTGTGCGACGTTACAAACCACTGGCGTCCAGTTCCTTTGACGAGGGCAAACCAATGCGACGCATCTCGTATCTGCGTGCCACCAACAACGAGACCGAATACCATGCGGAGACATCAGCATCAGCAGCTGCGGACAGCGTAGCGCCAGCGAGTGCCGCCGTTGCTGCTGTTGCAGCGGCAGCTGCTGCAGCCGCCGCCGTTGTTGAGCCGCACAAGACGAAAGCGCTGGTCGAGGAGCATCCGGATCCCACGTACGATGTCATCGGCGGCACTGGCGGTGGCCATGAGTTCATTGAAACGCCCAATGGATTGGAGGATGTGCGTCTGTCCACGCATCATAGCAGTCGACGTGCCTCCATGAACAGCGACATGCGTAGCAGGTGAGTGGCGAGCTCTTAGCATTGGGATGTAACACACGGAAGAAGGCATCTCCAACCCTATGAAGGATATAAATTCTTGATCAGTATTAACAGCCGAGGCGATGTACCCATGTCCATATGTCTTCATTGATTGAAAATTGTGACCAGAAAAATTAATGTTTCTTCACTGATTTCAAATAATTTAGGACTCGGCACACACAAACGACTATAAGATGTGTACAATTCTTTTAAGTGAATATATTCACTGTAGTGAAAATCTCTTTAAGTTCACTATTAAGGTCACTTTAATTAGCAAAAAGATAGTTTCTATTAAACTAACTTCTAAGTCGTTTGCAAGTAAAATTCGATTTTGAGTCTTGTATTGCGTTCGTTTAGTTTCACCACGTAATTTAATGTTGTTTGCAAGTTTTTAATGATATTAACTCTTGCATTTACTTTGTGCGCAGCATTCACATTGATGCCGAGCTGAATGGCAAATATGTGCCCAACGAACTGGAGGCCTTCGAGACGGAAATTGAAATCAAGTCGTCTTGCATCAATGGCAAGGTAGGTTGCAGCAGTATATCTCCTACTACATATGTGATGTACTTTATTTGGTGTATATTTTCGTTGCAGCGCATGTCGGAGTATCGTTCGTGGCGCCAGGTGAAACTGGTGATCGAAGGAGATTTGCTGCGCATTTACTCTGGACGCCATGGCAAGTCGGAGCACAATGTAAGTACCCCAACCAATTGCACATAAAACAGATTCTCACTCTACACTTTTCGTTAACAGGTGATAGAACTTGATATTAGAAATTTTAAATTCTATGACGAGTCATTGGACAAGAAGAAGTACTTGATACGCATGCAATCGAAGCCCAGTGCCAGCGGCGCCCACTTGGCCACATTGGGCAACGAACTGAACTTGGATGATGCCCACGACAAGCTGACATCGTCGGGCAGCAGCAGCGCCGCCGAACCGCAAACGCCAGCGGCAACAACAGCGACGGCACCATCTTGTGGTCCCTACACCGAAATACTGTTTAAGACCAAGAGCAGCAACGAGATGAAGCGTCTCTTTGGCCTGTTGCAGTGGAAGGACAGCCTCAACTACGATGATAACGTAAGCTTGAAATTTCATGCTTGTTTAATAAAATTTACTACAACTTTGCCCCCACTTCAAAATTTCAAAACAGGAGCAACAGCTGGCGGGTAAACAGTTGGCGGAGCCACAGAAAACAGCTGCCACTTCCAGCTATTTGGATGATGTCGCCGGCGCTGCAGATAGCTCACCATTGAGCTCGCACTCAGGTGGCGGCTTGGTGGAGGGACCCGTGGCTGCCTCGATCGCAGCGGCTGCCACAACTGGCGATTCCATATCGCCGGTGATGAAGTTGCGCAAACCCTCATCGCACAAGAATGTGCCGGATAAGGATTTGGGTTCGCCCAAATCAAAGAACTGGAAGGATTTACTCTTTCGACGCGGCGGCAGCGGTGGCGGTGGCGTCTCTCACGGCGATTTGTCATCCTCTGCCTCGGGTTGTGCCAACAAAACGGGCGGCTCCATTGGTTTACCGTTGCGTGCCTGTCCCATGTCCAAAACGAATGCGTATGTGCCGCATTTGGTGGAGGTGTGCACCAATATTGTGGAGACCAAGGGCCTGAGTGTGGTGGGCATTTATCGCATTCCCGGCAACAAGGCGGCCATCTCGGAGCTGTCCGAGCTGGTCAACATGAAGGACTTTCAATTCGATAGCTGCGCCACCGATGATCGCTGGGAGGATGTGAATGTGGTCAGCAGTCTGCTGAAGCTGTTCATTCGCAGCCTGCCGGATGCGCTGATGCCGGCCAGTTTCTACATCAATTTCATTGAGGCGGACAAGAAGACGGGCCTGGAGCGCATTGTGCTGCTGAAGGAGATTGTGGAATCGCTGCCGCGACATCCATACGAGACGATGAAACATCTGATCAAGCATCTGTGTCGCGTCAGCGACAATTGCGAGGTGAATCGCATGGAGCCAAAGAATCTGGCCATCATATTTGGCCCATCCATAATACGCACACCGAACGATACGCTGGAGACGGCGGTCAAAGACATGAAGCATCAGTGTCGCATTGTCGAGCTGCTCGTCACGCAGGTGAGTGTGTGGAGAGAAGACGGTTTAAACCCGCTACTTATAGAGTGGAAGAGAAATGTAGGTAACAGGCAGAAGGAGGCATCCCTGACTCTATAAAGTATAAATATTCTTAATCAGCATCAACAGTTGAAATTATATAATCATGTCCGTCCGTCCGACCGTATGAACACCTAGATCCCATAGACTTGTTTGCAGGCAGATCAACTTTGTTTCAAATTTTTGGCACGCCCACTTCTGCCTCCGAAAATTTTAAAAAATTTAATAACAAGTAAAATTTTGAAGTACGATTTTTGGGACGTACAGTAATAACTGCAGAATTTATGATGATAATAATAAAAATAATTGATAATTCTTAGGCTGACAATCTGGTATATTTTAGTAATCTATGTATACCAAATATTACCTTTGGTATATGTATTTTAGTATGTTTGTGGTATATCGCACCAATTTTGCTCATACTCAAAACATAACTTTTAGTATATTTTAGTATTTTAGTGGTATTTTAATTCGGTATATTTTAATAATAATACCGCACTCTTTTGCTGTCATTATAAATTGTTAACGGGTATCTCACAGTCGAGCACACTCGACTGTATCTTTTTTACTTGTTGCTTTTGAAAACACGCTAATTCCTATTTCCATTTCAGTATGAATATTTCTTTGAGAACGGCATCTTGCCGGATGTGGCAGAGTTAAGCGGCGGTGCAGCGGCGCCGAGTCCGGCGCAACCGCAGCAGGCGCAGGAGGATCAAACGAGCATGTTGCTGCACAATCTGTCGAAGATTGAGCGGATCACGGAGCGCGAGACGCGCACCTCACGATTCATTCCACAGCTGCGAAGGCGGACGCATGGCAAGCGCAGTGCCGTCAACTCGGACACGTATTCCGGCGAGAGTCTACTGGTAAGCGGCAACTCTTCCTCTTCCAACTGCACCACCAACTCCACCACCACCACCACCAACAACACCACCACAACCTCAACCACCACCACAACCTCAACCACCATACGCACCAACAATCAGCGACGAATGCAGCGAAAGGCTGTGCAAAGCATTTGTGATTTTGGCCTAATCCTGCCTGCTGTTCACTTTCAGTCGCTGGACTACGCCAAGGTATCGGCGAGCAGCACCAGCAGCAGCTCGACGCTGCATAGCAGCAAAACGAATACCACATCCACCACAACCACAAGCAAGTTAATCAGTTCATCGTCATCGACATCGACGTCAACCACATCGCAATCGGCGTCGTCAACAGCAAAAGGTTCGTCGTCCACAACGAGCACCAAGAAGCGCAGCACTGGCGGCTTTCTCTCCGGTTCACGCAGCTCCCAGACACGCAAGGCCAGTCTCGATGAAAAGGACTCGGGTAGCGTGGGTTCGGCCAGCAGCACAACGGGCGGCAGCGGCGGCAAGCATGAGAAACAGCAACAACAGCAACGCAGCAGCGTTGACATCTCCATACTGCTGACCGACGATGACTCGAGCAGTCGCCTCAGCGATACAGGTAAGTTGCTTGCAAGGAATTGTCGAGCATGCAGTCAGCTAATCGTTGGTTGATTTCATAGGTTCCATGTCGCTGACCACGATTACGGATACTCTCGACAGTAAGCTACGTAATTTGCGCAGCGGTTCCGAGTCGAACGATGAGAACGGCTCACCTGAATTTCCCAAGAATCGTCGGCACACACTCGGTCAGCCGCTGCACTTGCACTCTGAGAACATTCCTTATGCGGACGAATCGCCGGAGCGTTTGTTTCACACCTTTTGCGCTCTGGACGCGCCCCATTCGCTGCTGCTGAGCCGCTCGTGCACCGCCACCAACAGTTTGGGCGGCGACACCAAGGAGGACAAACAGCAGCAGCAGCAACAACAGCTGCAGCAGCTGATGATGAAACCCGTTGTTGCTCCATTGCCCGCGAATTTGCTGAAAGCAGCGCATAAGCTGCAGCATTCGGCCACGGCGCCCATACATCAGGGCAGCTCAACGGCGCCAGCAAGTGGCGCTGCCACGCCCACCGCCGGCACCGGCTCCAGCAGCGCCTCGACGCCGTTGGCCAGCACCCCGAGCTCGCAGACAGCGTCGACGGTGCAACGCAATTCGTACAGCAGCAAGAATCTGCGCTTCAGCAGCTCGCTGGCCTACGAACGGGGCATTGGATGTGGCGTTGGCGCTGGAGCCGGTTCCGATGATGATTCGGAGGGTTCGACAACCAGTGATCCGAAGGAGAAACTGCTGATGGCATCGCCATCGTTTTTTCTCGAGCGCTACAATAAAAAGCGACGCGACCATCGACTCTTTCGCAGTGCCAGCTTCAATTGTCGCAACTATTCGACGCGACACATGAGCAACAGCAACTCAACATCATCGTCAGCTGCTGCGGCCGCTGCTGCAGCTGCCTGCTGTTCGCCCACATCGTCGTCGACAGCGTCGTGGGCGCATGCCGCTGCCGCACTGACCAAGGACGAAAAGACTGACATGAATCTGACGAAGAAGCGTCAGATACAAAACAAGCAGAATCGTTCCATTAAACGGCGTCACACAGTCGGCGGACCACACGACTATGCGGCCAATAGTGGCGCTGCGGTTCCCAGCGCTAGTGGTGGTCACGATCTGGCCGCCATCAATTACAATCATCACAATCGACATCATCAGCAGCAGCTGCTGAAATTGGGTGGCGCTGGGGGCGGAGGAGGAGGCGGCGGCGGCACAGAGGAGACAACCACGACGACAACCACAACGACAACAGTGTTGCGTAGATTAGGTGCGCCAGCGGCGAGTGTGAGTGGAGTCAGTGTCAGTGATGCGGCCAATGTGGCGTTGCCCGTCTCGTCGGGCACAAGCTCGAGCAACAATAGCAGCAGCAGCAGCAACAGCGGCAGCAATGCAACCAACAACAACAATAACAACAATTCGCCACTTAGTGATGGCAGCAATGCGAATAGCGCAACATCCAATGTTGGCGGTAGCAACAACCCTGGTGGCAGCAGCTCGAATAACAGCAGCAGCAGTAGCAACACTGGCGTCTCAGCTGGCGATCAGGTGCTGGAGGTGGGCATACGTATTAAGAATATCAATCGAGGACGTTACTAAACGTGAGTGCAGCAGTCACAATTAATGTGTTTTTTTTTAATGAAATTACCAACTTCAATTCTCTTGCAGAGCAACACAACACAATAATGAATCAGAGCGAGAGAGGAGTATGGCAGCAAGAGCGAGAGAGCGCGAGAGAATTGTACATACAGAAAATAAGAATATGTTCAAGAAAAAGTATTTATTTACAATGGCAAATCGAAACCTCACATATACACTCAACACACACACACACACACACACACTCAACGTGGGAACAAGAAACACGAAGGAGAAGGAGAAAGCGTGGTAGTAATAGATAGAGGAAGACAGATCAAGAGAGAGAGATAAAGCTATTTTGTAAAACCTATACACAGTACGGGAAATATGCTTAGCCCATATATATTTGTAAAATAATCATGTTTATACATAAAAAGCAGAGGTATATACACATACATATATGTATTATAGAGATATATACCAGATATAGGTAGAACTTGGCTCAAAAGTTGATATATAATTATTTAAAGGAAACCAATCTACAACATACATATATACAATAAACCATGCAATGTCGCCTGCCCAGAGAGTGCTTCAAAGGAGACACACACAGAGAGACAGACAGACGGACATAATTCGGACTGTATGTAGTTTTGTACCTGTACCTGTCGATGCGATGCGATGCTAATGCAATGCAATGGTGATGATGTTATAAGTTGGGTGGTAGCTAGTAGAGCGTGTAGCTGCCGCAGTTGCAGCAGTTTCGGTGCCTTTATTACTTTGCTTTAAAATGTTGTTTGGTGACATGATTTAGGGAACAATGCACAATGGAGGATGGTTTGTGCAGACGACGACGAAGACCAGTCAATCCATTCTTGGTGGCTGGGCAGCTTAACATCATTGGCCCCATTGCAAAAACAGACAGAGCATAATGTGTGTACTACGTTAACACACAAGGGGAGTAAACTTACTATATACATACATACTACTTGGTGTATTTTGGTGCTCGCGCGGTGTCATTAGTCTAAGAAAATCGACCATGAAATTTGTATTTTGTGTTTTGTGTATTTTGAAATTGTCATAAGTTAACGATAAATGTGTTGAATCCTCTTGGAGTTACATAGCAGGCGACAGACAACAAACAAATTATGGTGTAAACACACGGTACGCAACAAATCTTATAACATTTCCCCCAGATGAGGTTTTTTTTTTTTATTGTATTGTATTGTATATTATGTTAATGTCAAGTCGACCGCTTATGAGTATCCATTATAAATTATATACTACATACACATACATATATATATATATATATATATATATATATAAATATATACACTTACACACATATATATGTATGTTTCATATATCCGATCATCTACTTGAATACCGACCATAAGTCAAAAGGTTTTGGAAACAATGCAGAATGTATTGGATCGAATCGTGTTGAGTTATGGCAAATGTCAAACTAATGATTGTGCAATTGTATATTTTTTGATATTATCTTAAGTTATATTCAACACGCAAATATTGATGAAAACGAAAATATGAAAAAACGCAAGAGAAAGTTACGCATACATAATTAAATATTAAGTGATTAGAACCTATAGTTGTATATGTAGTTTTATACAAACACCCGCATACGCACACACACACACATGCATATTATATATATATGTATATAAATGCATGTTTATACACACACTGACACACAAACACACGTACATAAATATGCATATTGTATAAAACTTTTCTTTGTATATACCATTTATCTTGCTATCTTCTGATACTTTCGATTTGTTTAACTATTATTATTATTATAATTTTCTCCTCTATATATAATTATATAGACATGCTATATACATATATATATATATTATTCTTTTGAAAACCCGTACTTTACTGATATACACATATATTATGTTTTGTTATCGCAGAAACAGATAAAAACTTGTTGCAAAATGTTAGAAACCCAAGCGCGTAACGTTGCTATATATATTATATTATATATTATTACTATTTTTTGTTAGTTTTAGGTAGTTATTTTTTAAAATTGTATTTTTTTTTTAATAAATGTGAATTTATAAAAGCAACAATGACGACACAATAAAAGAAGATAATAAGAATACTTGTAAAGCGAACACATGTTTTTTCTTTGGATTCTTTTTTTTTGACCCGACATTTATTTATTTACATTATACATTTGCATAAGAAAATATGTAGTTCAAGTTGTAAACCCCATTGAAGAACATACTATATTGGGAATTAAATGAGCTTATCCAGGAAAGTGTGTATTGTCTTTGATTTTCTCTTCAAATTCGATTTTATAGCCGGTTGCCGATTCTTATACTACTGAAATCTAAAACATCTGTAAACTGGTTAGTAAGTGACATTATTGCATTGAATTGTGTTTATTTCGGCAGACGTTCAACTCCCTAACTGAATCTAAAAATGTATTTTTGTAGGAAATCAAAATTAGTTCAAAGAAACTATTCTTCAATATCATTTCCTAAACTTCAAATGGCAAAAATTTATTAAGTAATTAACTGCATATCTTTTAAATATATTTTCTTGTATTAGAATTTCTTATTGGACTGATGACACATACAAAAATAAATCACTTACATATACAACCAAATTCAGTAATATCTCCAAAACCAAGAAAATATTATTTTCAAAAAAGAAGTATCCAATCATTTGTACATTTATTTGCTACACTTTAACGATGAAATAACTTAACCATAACGATGATATGTATAATACGATATTTACAAAACAATATAATGTTATTTAAATGCATTTAAAGCTTGGCTTGTGGTCCAGTGCCCGATATCTTATAAACAAAATGATGAGCCGTATCATAGTGGGGATTGCAGGATTGTCGAACGCGTTTTAGCCACGCACGTATCTTCGGATACTTGATACGTACATCGTAGTCGGCCATGCCTAATCGAAATTGTATGATTAAATGGATATAGCTATTAGAATATTGTCGATCTAACTTACGTGTCTGTTCAATTTCGCAAGCAGCAAATATGTCGGCTACTGTGAGCGAGGAGCCCGTTAGGAATTCACTTTTGGCCAGCCAAACCTCTTCGATGATATCGAGATTGCGTTCCATATGGATGCGTAATGTCTCGATCTTCGCCTCTGTGGGTGTGCGCCCGGTCAGCAATGGATCAAGCCAGATCGTACGGAAGTAGAGGGCACAAGTCACACGGATTGTGTTGTGCTGCCACTCGAGGAACTCATCGACACGTCCCTGATCCACAAAATACTTGGGATACAGATGCTCGGGGATCTTGCCTTTGGCACTGAGATACCGCAAGATGGCAACACTTTCGGCCAGCTTGTAGCCATTGTCATTGATGCAGGGCACACGCTGAAACCGATTGATGTTGTGCTTGAACTCATCTGTCAGATGTTCACCTGTTCACCAAGAGTGCCAAAGTGCAAAGTCGTATTATGCAGATAATGCGTATCGATTAGATTAACCCAAAAGTTCAACCTACCATTCCGAAGTTGAACAACACAATCCTCATACTGCATGCCGCTTAACCGAAATATTATAAACAATGCCCGCGAGGGCTGTGACATTAGATCATAATAGAAGCGCAGCGAAGACATCTTTTCAACATCCAGATTTGTTACCTGCCTACGAGTACCTACAAAAGTGCAAGCAGAGTTTAAGTATGCTTCAAATCCGAAAGCATGTAAACAAAAAACAAATGGTCCAAAGTTCACGCAACTTTACCGATCGATCGATTGATCGATCTGCCGACACTCACCTTAAGCTAAACACTTGCCACAAGCACCGCTCGCTAGCGACTAAACTCAACGGTTCGCGAGTAAAAAGAGCAAAGCTACAAAAGCTTTGTCTCTGAGCGGATGAGAAGAATATGGCGATATTTTTTTGCAGAGAGTGAGCGAGTTGCTTATCGAATGGATGAGAGCTTTGCTGTGGTCACTACGTTTAACCCTCTGCGGATGGAAAAGAATTGCGGCAACTAATTGAAGACGATGCGAGCAAATATTTCATTTAATTAAACTTATTTCCTGTGCGTACCGTAGTTGATAAAGCTTTCCCGTTTTGTGAAGCTTTAAAAATATGAATGAAAATTCAGACTACGCAATATGGGTAAGTTTATCAGATTTAGTGGGTTAACGTTGTTGTTTATTCAGTCTTTGACTGATTTGCAAATAAAGACAATTTACAAATAAGTATGAAAAATCAACAACACACTGAAAGAAATTTAATCATATATACATTTTATATTAAGTATACGTAATGTATAGCTGCATTTCGATTTTGAATTTAGCGATTTAAACAAATTTTCTTTGGTTAAAATTGAAACTATTTTGAGTAAAATTCAAATAATTGTTTAATAAATACTTTTCTTGGTTTTAAATTTGAAATATATTTAGTGTATAGATGCATTTTGAATGAAATAGGCAATTTTTCATTTGAAATTGGGATTGTTTAAGTAAATTAAATTAATTAAATTAAATTAATAAAATGCTGATAATTTGATATGTCCTATGAACTTCAATAATATTTCCCATGGAATAATCCTTTTTTATTACAGTTTATTTTTCTATGGAACTTGGGCTTTGAAAATATTTCCCATAAAATCATAAATTTTTCTCACAGTCCTATATATTTCTGCACTTAACACAAAAGAATTTACAAGTGCATGATCAACATGGTTATCACAATTCATTATAGCATCTACATATGTATGTATAAACATTACATACCATGGCGATGACTCTACCATGGGGAATCAATTTACTACATTAATAAAACTGCAGTCTATTATAGATAACACAATCTTTGTAAAAACACTTTCCACTTGAACTTTTGACCTTTCACAACAGCATATTTGAATTGAAACCTTACCACGCAATCCTTTCTTCGGCGTAAATGGAACAACGTTGTCCTCATCATTGCTTAGACCAAGTAAACCGGCCAAATGTGACGCCATTTTTGAGTTCGAATTAAGAAGTCAATCAAATCCATTGCTACCCCACCCTTTTATACCACAATAAATTAATCTGGCTTCTTATGACCGCGAAATACAAATAAAACTAAAAATAAGAAAACAAATGTACAAGCTGTTGACTATGTATATTTTCGTATATAATATATAGACTAGTATCGGACATAGCAGCTAAGATAGCAATGGCAAATCAGCTCAGGAAACCAGGTTCTAACCGGTTATCGTATGACTTACTGATATGGGGACGTTTGTTTATGCCATTGCATTGCTCGGTTTCAATTTGTATATCGCTCGATTTTTATATTAGCCGGATCAGCTGATGTATTCCAAAAACAAACCCATGGAAACAGAACTTTTACTCGCGCCGTCCGTCATTCATTGCCTGATTATTAAGATTATTCCAAAAGTGAGGTAAACGATCAGGCGAAATTATTGGCCGGATAATAAACTGTGTACATACATACATATATATTATAGTAATAATATAAATAGTAATGAATGAAAACAAATTTTGCAATATAAATGAGATGAAAGTACCTTCTTCACTTACTGTTGTCACAGCTATTATTTGTGAATTCTGTAATTCTTATTCTTATCTTTTTTTAAATATTTTCTAATGTATCTTACTTACGTACTTACCTTCCGAACTAAGCTATGTAAATGCGGCATTTAGAGTTTGACATTTAAAGGTCTTTTTCCAGTTTCAAGCTTTTTACACATTAATAAATGAACTGATTTTACTGTCAACAGTACTATTACAAGATATTACAAAAAAACAAATAAGGCGCAAAGGCCGCTGCAACAATATTTAATTTTTTAAAGCGCTAATTTAAGTCTTCAATGCAAAAACAAACGACAGATGTTGACCATTTCAAGACATTATTAACGGTAAGTCAGCTGGTGAAATACAAGGCGAACAGAAGTGAACAGTAAGCAAAAATACAGGAAGTCACTTAACTTGTGCTGAGTGGCGCAATGACGGTTTAAATTTCAGCCTCAAAGTATGCTACAAATAAAGTTTTGCAGCACCAACTTAAAATGTTGAGTTTAAAAATTGCATTGCATACTTTTAAGGGCACATTTTCAAAATACGCCACAATTTCAAAGGAGTTGCATTACTAGGATCACAAGGACGAACTTCCTCGATTAGCATCAAAAAATATGTAACATCATCTAAGGATCTAGCACTTTTAATTTTTCATTCTGGGTGTCAAATCTGTCGGTGGAAAATCTGAAATTGCAGGATAACTCAGGAACCACAAGGACGATTTGAATATCCTTTGGCACGACGAACTTGAAAGGCTTAGAGCGAATATGGCCGAGATATACCTAATTTTCAGTTCACAAAAAAGTCCTTTTATTTCGAGTCCTATAAGAACTTTCGTCCTTTTAGGCACGCCAATTACCTTGTTTTCATAAAAACAATCCTTACTCCAAATTACATCCCGATCGTCCTTCAAATGGCCGAGACACAATGTATACAAAAAAATGTTTGAATTTTAACGGATTTGTTCTTTTTGTCGGTTACTTTTAAATTTTAAATTGGCGCCCAAATGGATGGTGCCACTAATTTAGTAAGTGACGTACTGGAGCTCTACTTGCTGCTAATTTATGTTCTCCTAGTATTTCATTTGCTAACTTGTCAGTTTTTGCCGTCTTCTGTTGCTGTTCTTGACCTCTTAAAGCAGCCGCAAACGGTGAAAAAGTTCCAAGTCAGTAGGTGAAATACCAGGCGAACATAAATGAGCAGCAAGCAAATAAACAGCATGTGACTTGCTTATTTGGTGGGAGCAATTTTGCTCCTAAAAGAATGCTACAAAATATTGTATTGCTGTGCTGCACTAATTTAAATACTCATCGCCAACGAAACATAGATGGCGCTACTAAGCAGTTAGTGACAAGGCTTCAAATTTCAATTGAAACTTTAAAGCTACTGCTTGTGTGGGATTGTTTTGGGTTTATAAGGGCAATCCTTCTTCGAAAGGACATCTCTTTTTTTGTCGGTATTTTCAATTTTCAAATTCATGATCATCAATTGAGTCATGAGTCTTTTTTTCGAAAACAAGCAACTTATCTAAGAATCCAACATTTAGAAATTCATCATATTTCATTTGTTCTAGTTAATTAAAATCTCTCAAATATTTTCATATTTATAATATAAGCAAAAACAGTTAAGATATACATACATAATACATAATTAATATACAAACTTAGGTTTGTGAATGTGCATATTCAAGAGGACATATAAGATGAAAACAATAAGATTATAATATGATAAAAGCCGAAAAGATACCACTAAAACTATGTATATTGATTAACAGTTGCTCTTATTAACATTGTTTCGCTTTTTGGCAAATCGATTTATGGTCTCTATCTCAATCCTTCGTTCTGTTTAATACATAACAATATTCATATATGTATAATATAAGGTACTTAATATTAACTGATGTTTGCAGTCAGTTTTCCACTTGGTACATAATTTCCATTTGAATTCTTTGACAGAATGACTTTGATTATATAAATATATTCATTTTCTTCCAACTATCGGCAACTTTGTGTGTATATATATTTAAATATAGATATATATATACATATATATGTATGTATTGAGTTGCACATTGTATATTATTGTAATTAAATTGCACTCTAATTTCTTACATCAATTTCTGTGATTGTTTTTAGTTTGGATTTACAAAAAAAAAAATTACACACATCTTTCTAACTTGTAGATTGATAAATACGATCTGAAATATTTGGAAATGCTGATTTCTTTTTACAGTGTATTAGATTTAGATTTACTTTATAGTCTTTTACGTTTTCAGCCCCTGTTTTCAATTGGTTTGGGGATATGGGTATAACATTTAACGATCATTTACGTACATAACATTGAGGAATAATTCAGTTACAGTTACAGTTACAGTTACAGTTACAGTTACAGTTACAGTTACAGTTACAGTTACAGTTACAGTTACAGTTACAGTTACAGTTACAGTTACAGTTACAGTTACAGTTACAGTTACAGTTACAGTTACAGTTACAGTTACAGTTACAGTTACAGTTACAGTTACAGTTACAGTTACAGTTACAGTTACAGTTACAGTTACAGTTACAGTTACAGTTACAGTTACAGTTACAGTTACAGTTACAGTTACAGTTACAGTTACAGTTACAGTTACAGTTACAGTTACAGTTACAGTTACAGTTACAGTTACAGTTACAGTTACAGTTACAGTTACAGTTACAGTTACAGTTACAGTTACAGTTACAGTTACAGTTACAGTTACAGTTACAGTTACAGTTACAGTTACAGTTACAGTTACAGTTACAGTTACAGTTACAGTTACAGTTACAGTTACAGTTACAGTTACAGTTACAGTTACAGTTACAGTTACAGTTACAGTTACAGTTACAGTTACAGTTACAGTTACAGTTACAGTTACAGTTACAGTTACAGTTACAGTTACAGTTACAGTTACAGTTACAGTTACAGTTACAGTTACAGTTACAGTTACAGTTACAGTTACAGTTACAGTTACAGTTACAGTTACAGTTACAGTTACAGTTACAGTTACAGTTACAGTTACAGTTACAGTTACAGTTACAGTTACAGTTACAGTTACAGTTACAGTTACAGTTACAGTTACAGTTACAGTTACAGTTACAGTTACAGTTACAGTTACAGTTACAGTTACAGTTACAGTTACAGTTACAGTTACAGTTCCAGTTCCAGTTACAGTTACAGTTACAGTTACAGTTACAGTTCGGATTTGTGCCTCTTGAGGGGGAATCTGTGGCTGTCAGGGAGTTTTGGCAAACATAGATAAAGTGTCTATAGTATGTCTACAATATTTGGTTGCATCTACACATTCTATACACTATATATGATTCTTTCCTCAACTAGATCTACTTGTTCTCAATGATCATTTGCAGCTGCAACACTAGACTCCGGGCCAGCTGAAGGACCGCCTGAGCATTGTGTCGCTCGGCCATTTCTAAAAAGGATTTAAGGATTATATTAGCATAAGTTAAAAGCACAAATGCTATATAGATCAAGGCATACCATTGAAGAACTTGATGACATCGGTAAAGTCCATGCTGTTGGACAAGATGATGTCGCGATAGGTTTCGAGCAGCGCCAGCGCCAGGAAGAGCACAAAATGTCCGGATGCAATGTGCTTGGCCGCCCAGATGACCTCCCAGGTGGCAAAGACATCGTCATAGATGAGCTCGCGTTTAAAGTCCAAGAGGAACCAGCGGTAACAGAAATAGAAGTGCGTGTAGTCGCCATTCGAGTCCATCAAATCGTACATCTCCGAGTCGAGTATTTGAATGAGGGAACTGCGTTCAAAGAAGAGTATGATAATGATCCTCTAATGTGTAATCTTTCCATTTACTTACCGCATGTTGGCAAAGTGCATGTCCATCGCACCACCGCTGGGAAAGTTCTCGATCATGCGCTCCATGAGCTTGCAGAAGCAGCTGTAGCTGAGCGACTCATCGTCGAAGATAACCAGAAGTGGAGCAACCAGATCGCACATGCCCTGCATGTAGCCAATGTCGAGGTGCTCCCACACGTATGTGGATATCACATTGCGCAGCTTGTCCAGATTCTCGTTGGCAAAGTACCAATAGTTGCGATCGCAACGCTGCACATCCTTCTCAATGCGATGCAGATTCAAACCAAACTGTTCCAGTAGTTCACTCTGTCGAGAAATAAAGGGATGCTTGTTACCGCGAATGCAAAGCGCATAATATGGGAGAAAAACTTACGCTATATACACCTCCATTTGAGCTGGCCGGCGAGGCGCAGGCAGACTTTGGCTGCTGTAGTGCATCCATATTGCCGGCACTTCCGGTGCTCTCCAATTGCTCGGTAAGTGGCGGCATTTGATTATCGCCATCTGTTTTCGTAGTTCGCTCCCAGCTGGCAATGTCCACGGAAGCGTTCGTTATGATGACAGCTGCCTGTTGTGTTGACTTCACAGTGTCCTCGTCATGAGGCAGCTGAGCCTGCAGATCATCGGCGCTTAGAAACTCCGGACTGAGCACGCCTCGAGATTCACTCGGTTGTGGTGCACCGCCAACGGTTTCATACGAAGATGCCGTCGAAGTTGAACAGCTTGGCTGTTGTTGTTGTTGTGATTGTGGTTCCTTCTCGAACACTGCTTTCGATTCGAGTGCAGCAGCTTCGTCTGCGGACTGCTGTTTTTCCTCTGGCTTCTTTGGAAACTCTTCTTCGTCTTCCTCCTCCTCCTCCTCATCTAGCTCATCGAGTCCTTCGTCCACATGTCCGGAGTCTGTGCTCGTTTTCATTGCTCGTGGTATTGGTTTAACACTCAGATGCGTAGCGCTGACCGCTGAAGAAGCCTCCTGGCTCTGCTGTTGTTGCTGCTGCTGCTGTCGCTGCTCGTCGTCAAACTCCAGATCGCCCGGATCGGAAATATCCGAAATATCCTCAAAGACTTCGTTCTCCAGTTCGCCGCCAGCCTCGAGATCAGCAGCACGCACAGTGCGCTCATTGCCGCTGTTGCTGCCCGAGCTGAGCTTGGCCACCGCTCGTGCCGTCTTCTCCTTCTCCCGCTGCTGCACAATGGCGTCCACCGCCAGCCATTCACTCATTGTGGTCTCGTAGTAATGCTTGCACGTCTCGTCCTGCTTCTGTCGCTCCTCCTGCGTGGTGCCAAACGCATAGTGTCCCAGCAGATATGGCCAGACATCTTTGCGCAGCTCCGGCTGAACGCCACCAAAATAGATGAGGCGATAGAACTCTGTCGAGTTCGTTAGCATGCCATCCGCATTGAGCTGCTCCCAGCGCTCCTTGGTCAGACCTTCCTCATCAGTTTTCACTTGAAGAACAATACGCAACAAAGATTGGGAGTTAACCGAAGGAAAAAGTGAAAGTAAAACAATGACTTATAGTTGATTTCAAAGGAATCTGTGGTGAGAATTGATTTGAGCTGAAAGTCTATAATTTTGTTGGAGAACAGATATTAACAATGCAATTTAACAAATCTGTTATTTATAGTTAACATTCCTGTTGACAAAACAGTTTCATCTATCTATTATATATAGCAAATAGATGAAAGCTCTATTAGATACAATTCTGTAATTATATTCCGTTGACATATAGAAATATTTGTTGTACTCTTTAAATATGTTTAACTGATAATTCAGCTTATTTTGAGAATTCTCTCCTGCTTCTCTCTTGTTTGTTTATTATACAAATAACGAAATAAGAATGCAATCGTATGCAACTATTCAACTGATCTGATCTTAAAGAATTGGCAAACTTACTCTCCGGTGTTATGCGTCCATGCACAAGTCCCGATAAGTGAGTGCGCACTGTGGAAAGATGCCGACAGTAGGCGAGCCAGCCATAGAAGGCCCGCGAGATGATCTGACGACGCATTGTGGAGCAGACCATCTCGATGCTGGTGCTCTGGTTGTGCTGTTGCAGCAATGGCGATTCCAGCGGATACTGATCGATGGACAAGCTCTTGTTGGAGCAATCGCTGCTGCCCGTGGTGGAGCAGCTGCTCAGTTGAGCGCGTCTTGGCGTGCTGCGAACAAAGTCCAGAATCGAGTGTGTTGCAGCTATGGATAGGAAAGAGAAATGAGTTTAAAAATAAGGTATCAACAAATACATGTTCTTCTTATTTCAAAAACTGATTCTCTAATACAAGTCTACCCAAATTCACTGCCTAAATCAAGCCTAAGCTAAAGGGTCTCTAGTGGGAACAAATACATTTTAAGAACCCGATTACATGCTTTCTTTGGGTCATCTGCATTTTACAATTTAATTAACGTTGCTTATCACGCATTGCTATTTCCTACTTTTCTCCTGCTTTAAAGTAGGACAACGACCTTATCCTTGTTCCTCCTGCCACGATGGCAGCTGGCTTTTAAGCCCCGTCGTTCGTCTTAACTCTCATTGAAATTGAAATTTCTTGTTCTGACCTCCTGGACAGTGTAACTTGCTTTGGAGTAATTATACAGAACTAAACATTTAAGATTAATAGCAATAAGGAGTGGAAATTTGTCATTTAGATGTTCTCTAGATGTGCGTAATAACTTGAAATAAAATACAGTATATAAAAAGCGATATAAAGAATATAACCGACAAAGGACAAATATAAATTTAAGCTTCATTTACGATTTTTTAAATGAATTTTCAACTTTTGAAGTACCCAGAAAAGTGAAATAATTTCTTTATAAAAAAAACTCTAGCAAATTTTAAGCATACTTATTTTTATACTACAAATGTATGGTATATATCGATTTCTTTATGCTTTCGCATAAACTCATAATAAGTAGAGTTCTAACCATATGCTCTTTTCTTTCGCTTTATAGACAATTCGCTTTGCCGGAATTCGGTTGCATTCGAGTGTAACTTTCAATTCGACTTATAGTCTTTATGTGAGTTATAGTAAATCGAAAAGCAAATAAGAAAACTTACCAAACTCTTCGTGTCGACTTTTGCTGACAATGCGAAACACATAATCAATGGGTGTCTCATCCACAGACTCCATGACCGAGGGCAGAATGCGTCGACGCATGCTCTTGGGCCAGAGAAACATCTTGCCAATGCCACGTTGCGACCACAGCGGAGGATCCAGCTGGCCATGTGGCAACAGACCCGTCTCCAGGCAGCTGAGAAACTGCTGCATGTGTCCACCCTCGGGGAAATGTATCGGAGGACGTTGAACGCCATCCTGACCGACGAGGATGACAGTGCCGCCGCTGTCCTCGCCACGACTCTGATGGCAATGCACATAGACGATTTCATCGACGTTGATGTTGAGTGCATATGCCCAGAAGGCTTCCTTGTCGATTTCCTCCTCCTCGGACTCGTTGTAGCCATTCATCAGTTGATTTGGTGTCCATTTGATGGTCAACGTTTGAATGTGTTGATGCAGACTGAGATAGCCGGGCATCAGTTCGGCAACATCCTTGGGCAGGACATGCACATTGTTCTTCCCATAGAGCAGTGTGGCCTTTGCATTCTGATGCAGCGACTCCACATAGTCCTTGGCCACGCTGGCCGACGCAATCGATTTGAATGAACAGCTGCTGGCATCGTCAGAGCTGGTGTTCAAACTGCGCTTGAAATTTATGATAGCTGGTCGCGAACAAGTCGAGGATGATCGACGACAGCTGATGCGATGTCGTTGTACCTGGAAAATGCAAAATCAACAAATTAATACCATTGCAGCATTTTTGTAATTTATATTTTAATATAGATCTTAAATATAATCGAAATATAAATCTAAATAGAAAAATAGTCACCTAACATCACGAAAATAGAGTTAAAGCCCTAAATATTTGCTAGTACTTAATATAGTTTATATAAAAAATAATAAAAGGAAATTTATAGATTTATGTAACTGGAGAATCTGAATTAGCTAAAACTAGCACCTTAACAACACAGTCAAATATTAACCAAAGCTTTCAGTAAATGCATCATTTATAACTTTAAATGAATCTTTAAATAAAATTGCTGTGCTCATTTACTATTATTTATATATTACACATAGTTTGTAGTTAATTATGAGACGAATGATAGGTTAAGTACTCAAAGATAGTTCCAACAAAGAGCTTTAAAACTTTCCTAATTCCTTTTCATTAATCCCATTCTAAATTGTCTGAAATTTCTACTTTAAAGCTGTAAGAAATTAACATTTTTAAATTGCCTTTTTTTCAGCAGACTTTGAGGTAAAATTTTTGTTTTGTTTATAATAATCATTCATTATTACTACTCATAAGCAATGCTATACAAGTTGTATAATGTAATTTTACTTAATTTTCACTAAAATTAAAGCCATAAACAGAAGTTATATTTTGACTATCAGATGCATAGCTTTGCATATTGTTCGGACTCACCAGCTCATCGGCATGCGGATCTGTCCAGTAGTGATCGGCTGTCTTGGCGCGAGTGAACTCCAGAGCACAAGGACCCACGAGCAGGGAGCTGAGAATGGAGCCATAATCGGGATCGGCAACAAGAGAATCGCGGTCGTAGTAGCTCTGAGCATTGCTGACCAAATACTCGATGATCTTGGTCAAACGCTTCTCGTAGAGTGCCAAGCGTATCCACAGATATCTGCAAAGTTATTGAAAATTAATTAACAATCAGTTGTGAACATTGAAATAGCTGTACTAACGACATACGCGATTAATAATTGAAAGAATAAAACATTAACAAATAGAATTGATTTTTTTAGATCAAATGTTTTACTACTCATTTCAAGTAGTAATTATTAAACATTATTAAAAGAAAACACTTAAACAAAAATAAATAAAATAAAGTTAAATTAAATCAATATAAAATGAAATAAAATAAGATGAACTTAAAACAAAACCAAATCAAATAATGTTAAAATAAAACAAAGTAATAATGAAAAAACAAAAAATACAATGATGTCATAATAAAATAATAGAAAATAAAGTAAACAAGTAAGAAAGCTACAGTCGAGTCTACTCGACTGTGAGATACCCGCTACCCATTCTAAATAAAAGAAATATATTTTCCGGTATATTTCTCAAAATATACCGAATATACTGTAAAATACTAAAAATATACCAAATGGTATATGTGGTATATCGATATAGTACCACATTCAAAATATACCAAAGACGGCACAATATACCAGATTTTCAGCCAAAGCAACTCAGACCCCTAGAGTAAGTAGGCGTTTTTGCCCATACAAAAGTATATCTTTAATTACTTCCACCATTTTTGATCTGATCGCAACCAAATTTTCAGGGATCATAACTACTATAGTAATTATAGTATATACCAAAAACTCTAGCTTTAAATTTACGCTTGTTATTCGATTTTTTAGATTTGCGGGGACGGAAGTGAGCGTGGCAAAAATTTGAAACAAACTTGATCTGCGTGCAAACATACCAAATGTTGTCGAAAAAAAATTATAGCTCTATCTCTTATAGTCTCTGAGATCCAGTGTTTCATACGGACGGACGGACAGACACACAGACACACAGACGGACAGACGGACATGGCTAGATCGTCTCGGCTGTTGACGCTGATCAAGAATATATATACTTTATAGGGTCGGAGATGCCTCGTTCTATCTGTTACATACATTTCCTGCCGGCACAAGGTTATAATACCCTTCTACCCTATGGGTAGCGGGTATAAAAATAAAAAATACAAAAAATAATAGAAAATAAAGTAAGAAATAAAATAGAATAATGATGAATATGATAGAATATTTAAGATGAAATGCTGCATCACTCACTTCATGTTGGCCAACGACATGCTGGAATTGCTGGCGCTGATGGAGACCGAGATCGAGGCCGAAGCGGAAGCTGAACTGGTCACTGTCGATGATGACGTCGCTGTGGCTGTGGACATTGAATTGCTGCTGCCCTTCTTGAGCATCGGTGGTCGATTGAAGCTGTCGCTGCTCGACGACGAACGCTTATTGGGATCATTCGACTCGATCTCCTGCACCATTTTGCTAATGTGCTCCGCCTCCGCGCATGTTTTGGCAATCTTATGCAACAATGCGGTGGTCGATGATGTCTTGAACAAGCCGAGAGCACGTCGCCGCAGCCCCTGACTGAGGCATGCCTCGACGGCGGCACAGAGCGAGGTCACCGAGCTGCTCTCCTCATGAACGTACTTCTTGGTGACCGCCTCCTCCATTAGTTGTTTCACCTCCTTCTTGACGCTCGCAATGAGCCGCTCCTTGAAGTCGACGCCATCTGTGTGTGTGTGAGTACGAGTAAACATTAACTCTCTATATGTGTGTATGTATGTGCCACGCGAATCTCATAAAATGCGAACGCAACGCAACGGCAAAAAACCCCGCGGGGCCGTAAAACCAAATCACAGCCACGACCTGACCTGGCGACGACGACGACGACGACTTTGCTCCAAAACTTCGTTCTGGCTCTGACTCTGACTCTGGTCGCTGGTCGCTGGCTGTGGCTGTGACTGTGGCCCGCCTTATTGTCCGGCGGCGTCCATTGTTGCGTCGCGCCCCGTTTTTGCTCGTTGCGCGTTTGGAAACTCAATATGTTCAACATGTGTTGACAGCCTCCCCTGGTAGCCATCAACGCGCTACATGAAATTAAAACATACGCCCCGTGTGACCCGCCTGACCCCTCAGACCCCGACCGACCTTCTCCTCGCCTAGTTGCTGCTGTTGGTCAGCAAGAAGCGAGTTTGCTGTCCGTCGCATCCTTCGCGAATGCTAATGGCATTTGCACTCAAAATTCATGATGGCTTCCGGCTACGTATAATTTCATTTTCATTAATGCTTTGCCATTGCCACATGGAAATGCGAGCCAATGTGTATGTGTGTGTGTGTGTGTGTGTGTGTGCCAAGGATGTGACGATGAAAGATAGTTATAATTGGCGGACAGGTTGTCAGGCAGCGTCCGTCCAAGAGTAGGGTCTGAGCTGGGTTCGCCTCCGACTCGCCTTCTTCTTAATCTTGCTCGCATTTTTAATGAAAAGAATCTCTGCCAAATACTAAATGAAATGTCACGCAGTTTTCCTTTTTTTTTTTGTCTTCCTTAGCACTTTGACATTCTTTCAAGCAAGTTACTTTGAGCGAAAGAGAAAGCAGGAGCGTTAGAGAAAGAGAGAGATATTTACTTAATGCTAAACGGTCAACATTTTGCATACATTTGCAAGCACATAATAAATATGTAGTATATATGTATGTACACATGCCCCTTATGTGTGTGTGTGTGTAGACTGAAGCAGCTGTTGCACCCAGTTGGGTGTCGCTTTTGGCGACAACTCGCTACCCGTCTGGCCAGCAGAGTGTGGCTAAAGAGAGGGGAGGCGGGAGGCAGATGGCAAATGGCAGGCAGTCGCCACATGGTGAAATAAAATGCGTAAACGAATGCCACGAATGCAACATGCTGTTGTCTGGAGCGTCTAGCCGGGTGGCGTCACTTGCCGTGAACAGAACATAACATCGTGGAGCGAGAGTGTCTGAAGTGCTGAAGTGCCTGAACTGCTGTTTAATTGCATCTTCTTTGTTCCACCATTCACACATTTGCCACACACACACACACAGCTCTTTCTCTCTCTTTCTCTCTCTCTATATAGTATATATATTTTTTAGTAGGGCAAGTAATTAGTATCTAAATGCACAGCAGCAAAATGCTTGAGGGCAGCCAAAGGACAAAGTTTGAACAACTTAATTTATGCAGCAAAAAAAGAAAAACCAACACAAAGAGAGCAAGACCGAGACCAAGACCGAGACCGAGAGATGGGAAATGAAATAGATTGCAAATACAAACACAAAGTGCATAGATCACACTTTTGTTACATTTTCCCCGAGTATTTTCTGCTATTTGACATGCGGTTCTTTCATTTGTTTATTTGCCTCTCCTCTCCTGTTTGCACATCAAATGAATGCAAACACATGTAATATAGATGGCACTCGTCGCTTAGCTTGTGAATCAGTAGCTTGATAAATTTTTAATTCGAAATGATATCGCATGCGAGAAGAACTTGGTTTAGCTGATTTACAACTTTTTGGGTACGATTTGAGTAAGATATCTTTTATCTAAAGCTGTTCGATTGACATTAAGTTACATTCGATTACTTTAAGAACAAATTCTTAAAACTAAGAATATTGGTCTGAAGAATACAAAATTCTCAAATAAATAAATATTTGATTTATGTTACAAAATTTAAGTAAGAAATCTTTTATCTAAAGCTGTTCGATTGATATCGCATTCAAGCAGTAAGTGAATGAATTAAGTTACTTTCGATTACTTTAAGAACAAATTCTTAAAACTAAGAGCATTGGTCTGAAGAATACAAAATTCTGTAAATAAGACCAAAAATATATGATTTAGGTTACAAAATTCTGTAATAAATAATCGAAATTCCTATAATCTTTTTAAATAGCCATGAGTGTTTTCCTTCATAGAACTTAACAAGTTAAGGTAATTAACTAAACTGAATAGCTGAATGCGCTAATTAAATGATAAAACAACAAATTATAAAATTTATACTAAAAATAAAAAACTTTAAAATATAGTGTACTATTTTTTTGGGCTTATAATAAAATTGTTGGCTTTAAAAATACACTAGAGAAGGAAATATAAAAAAATCAATCTTGAAATAAGATTTTTATATTGCAAAAATCTTGAAATAGGATTTTTAGGTAAAAAAAATCTTAAATTAAGATTCCTACGATAAATTTGAATATTCAAATTAAGAACATCTAGTTTGAAGATTAAAATCTTACTTTAAGAATTAAAAGGAAGATTGCAAGTCTTGAGATTCAAACGATAATAAGAACTTGGGTCTTACATATCTCAAATGAAATCAAGATGTGTTTTCTGGCTTTAAGATTTTCGTGTTCTTGACGCACTTTTTAAACCACAATTCTTCGTATTATATTATAACTTTTTCTTAACAGTGTGTGTATAACTTAAGTGAGAAATCTTTCAGCTAAAGCTGTTCGATTGATTGGGCACATCCCACGCACTATTTGCTTAATGCTGTTTAAGAATTTATGTGGAAGCATTTATCTAATCGAAGATGACTCATTTGCAAGAACTTTAGCTTGTTTTCATAATCGTTGCTGCAATCTGTTGAAGCATTAACGCTTTAAACGCATTATTAAATTGATGGCAAATAGTTGTTTGCAACAGCACTTTGAAGCCATGCCACAATAAAATACCATAAAGTCAATTTGTCGCAAGTTCAAACGCAAAACATTTCAAATCTCTGTGTCTCACATCTCATTCAAGTCAAACGGCATCGGCATCGGCATCGGCATCGGCATCCCAATGGATGCCAAGAGAAAGCAGCAAGAGCAACAACAAAGTTGACCAGTTTTCCATTTGGTTAATAGAAATGGAATGGAATGGAATCCCAAGAGCAAATGCCCACAAGATGAACACACAATATTATATACAATATACATATATATATATATATTATATATGTGGTTGGAATGTGTGTGGCAAGTGCTTTAAAAGCCGCAAGCTGCGTGCTACAGATTTACCGATTTGCCAGATTTTTGTGCGATTCTCTCAACGATTGCATCAAATTGCGCATTTCGTTCGCAGTTGGCAATTGGCAATTGGCAATTGGCATTTGCTGTACTTTTAATGGGCATTTAATTTGCAATCATCGTAAATTCATTAGGCTTCCTCGACCGCAAATGCCAAATTGATGGCTCAACATGATGTCAGGTTCCCGTGGAGAGGACTTTAATTACGGTTATCCGCGTCAATTTTAAAATAAACCCGCATATTTCTATCTGAATGCACGTTACACAAGCCACATTCCATCTATTTTCTCTCATCGCTCTCTGCTTGCTGCCTGTTGCTCTTGTTGTTGTCGTTGTTGTTGTTGTTGCTTTGAATTTTGTTTTTATTTCGGGCTGTCGTCGTCGTAAAATGATTTGACCCTTGAATGTCATGACCCTGCTCGACTTGGCTTTGGCTTTGGCTTTGGCTTGCTGACGGCTCACTGCTCGCAGCTCGCTGCTTGCTGCTGGGAAGGGCAACGCACAAATGCACTGCGAGCAAATTCAATGTCAACTTAATGTATCAAAGATTTAAATCGTTGCAGCACCAAAATAAAACGTCGAATTTATTAACCTAACCAACTGCTGAAATTCTGCTTAAATTCTAACTAGTTAAACTACGTTTATTTTATATTAAATTGCATATAAAATAGCCCTTTTTAATTGAGCGTGTAATTAAAAATAGCAACACATTGAAACAAGCTTCCGCTTACAAAACTTCACTCAAAAAAACGACTTAAGGAATAGCTCAATTCTATATGGGATATTCTGTGCCGAAAAAGTCACAGTAAAAAACATAAACTGAAACGAATTTCAAAATAAGTAAAGGTTATTCTTAAAGCTATAGATTAAATTGATTTTACGATAAAAATTAATTTATTTGTTGTTTTGTCGCAAGAATTTGTTCAATTTTGCAATTATCTTAAAACAGAAAAATAATTCCAAAAGCATTATTAGCTCGAATTAAAGTGCTAAGCAACAGATATAAGAGTCATCTTTATTCAATATAAAAACATGTTTAGATATATCTATTTCATTTTAGATAACTTAAGAGAACTCTCATATACTCTTTGTTATTAGGTCGATAAAATGGTAAAACTTAAAACAAATTTATTAAATAAAAAGATTAAGTTGTTGGCATATCAATCAATAGAACCCTTAGCTATATTATTAACAAAAAAGAAAGTAAACAGAAATATTTATGCTATTTTTAATTTCAGCAAATGAGATTGCTTAAGCTTTGACAAATAAAAATACGCTATTTTATACTGAAAGTTATTTTAATATGCGAGCAATATTAGTGGAATTTACTTCACTTCTTAGTTGAGATAGTATAACAAAAGGTAACCAATCTTGATGGAATGTATAGTATTTCATTTTTTCGTTCAGCTGGTTTCACATAAGATAACAACTAAATGGATCGTAGACTCAGCTGTTTTAATACTAAAAACTCACTTGATTAACTGGCATGTAAGGTTCATATAAGACTTACATATGAAATACCTAAAATTATGACTCCATTGTTGTTAAATTAAAATAATTCACAGAAAAAAACGTGCTCAATAATAAAGTAAAATCTTGACTAACTATAATATATGATGTGAAAATTCAACTTTTTTCAATGTTATTTATAATATATGTATCTACAAACCGACTAGAGTTTGAACCTGGCATGATTTGCGGCATCTCTGTTTACTGAGTTAACAGCAACGACGCCAGAAACTAGATTCTAATTTTAGAGGAAGCGAATTACAACATTCGCATTTCCAAAAATTTATGTAATTCGTATTTTAAGAATCAAGCGCAAATTTCAAAGAATTTGAAAGCAAGATTCTTCAATCTTAAAATCGAAAAGTTCTCAAACCATTCTCATTTGCAATCAAGTTATTTATATAGCATAGTACTACATTCAAAAAATACCATAGAGTGTAAAATATACCAAACTGCCAGCCAAAACAACGAAGTCCCAAATTCAAAAGTATTTCTTAAATAAAAAAATGTTGCTTAAAATTTGTTGCCATATTTAATAGATACAAAAACAATTAATTAGTTAAGGAGCAAGGCGGCATTTTATTTTCATGCTGTGCAGTTTTTGAGCAGTGTAAAAGGCACATAAAAATCCATTTATGTTTACGCGCATAAAATATGGATTCCATTGCCGTTAATAAGTGAGTGTGTCTAGCCTATAGAGTAACTGTGTTTATTATCCAACGCATCTTCATCCTCAACAACAGCAGCAGCATCTTAAGTATGCGACGTGAGTTTCATCGAACTGACAATTATTTGTAGCGAATTAAGATAAACACTTAATTAGATGCGACTACGGGATTTGAGTTCGAGGTTTTTTTTTGTTGTTTTTGTTGTTTTTTTTGTTCTGCGGGTCGACTCTATGTGGCATCAGACATCTGTTGCTTTTCCCTTCCCAAACGTTGCCCTTGCTGTGTCCTAGTAATGTTGTTGCTATCGTTATTGTTCTTACAACAGCTTTATGCGTTGCCAAATGAGCTTCTGCCCCACCCCCCTGCCCAAAAATAAAAGAGAGAGGGGAATAAAATGTTATCAGCAGCGACAGCAGCCGCAGTAACAAAGCCCGCATAAAAATTGCTGACTGTGTGTCTCATATGTACAAATGTGTGCGCATTTCGCACATTAATTAGAGTCAAATGTATGATACATATTGTATTAAGAAGGTACATACGAACACATATATACACATGTGTATATGTATATATGTATAAATGACTGTGTATTTGTTAACATGAGCTCATAGGAATCGTGTTTGCTCCAGTCACAAACTGCATAAGCTTCTAGCTTCTAGCTTCAAGAAAAATGTTGCCTACATTTGGGGGCTGGAATTTCAGCTATTTTCTTTTGATAGTTTTTGTTGGTAGTTTGTTGACAGCTGCTGCTGTAACTGCTGCAAACATTCCCCAGATTGAACGTTAACTCTTTTCGCCTCTTTTGCTGTCGTTTCATTAAATCACACACACACACACATACAGAAACAATACACCAACGCAGAAATTCCGCATTGCAAATTCCATATTAATTTGCAATTCCATGTTCATTTACACATTGGCAACTGTATGCGTAATTTGCAATCAGAGAACATATTGCAATCTGTGTGTGTGTGTGTGTGTGTGTGTGTGTGTGTGTGTGTGTGTGTGTGTGTGTGTGTGCGTGGATTGCATTTCTTGATCCTAGCTCTTAATGCAAATGGATGTGCATTTATATGGCATATTGCAAAATGTTTTTGCTCCTTGTTAATTGAAGTTCGTAGGTCAAATTGTGTGGAGGGTGGAAATTCAACTGGAAATAGTTTGTGCAATTTCACAAGATTGTTTCGACGACAATATTTGTGATTGCAATTACCCGATTGGCAACGATTGGCGTTGGCGTTGCACATTCAACGTTAGATGTTAGACGTTCGACGTTCGATGTTTGTCGTTGGCAATCGCAACATGTAATTGCATTTCAAGTAAATGCTAAAAATAAATCATCATCGCAGTATTGAATGACATTTCCTGCTAACCTCAGTTGTTATGGCATCGATTACCAAAGGTGTATTTCACTTTTTGATTTTGATCTAACCCAATCTCAATCTCAAAGCTGAAAGTACATAACATAAATCTCTATTAGCATCGCTTTTGATAAATATTCGTTACTAAAACTCATCATTGCAGTCTCGAGTTGACAGCTGTCAAATGAGTGTAAAACTAATGATAGCCAGACGCTGGATTTCTACTTTATTTTAGTATTATTTCTTTTTTCATTTTTAATGCATGCCAGAGCTTTAATGTTTAAGAACAGAGGAGAGGAGGAGCGAGTGTGACATGTGAGTTTGACACGCGTTGACAATGCGAGAGCATATTTTGAAAGCGAAGCTTTTTATGGGCTGTTAGGTAGACAGAGACAGACACGCACGCAGTTGGAAAACGTGCCAAAGGCATTTACTCGGTGCGCCTGAAAGTATGCAATGCGTATGTTGATCACATGAAACCCGCATTAGCCAAGTCTGCAACCCCTGCCCCTGTCTTTGCTGCCCTACTCCAACCCACACACACACACACACACACACACACAACAGACTGTTGTTAGCTAAGACTTAAGAATACTATTTGCAATGCGTGCTGACTCTGCTGCTGACTCGCATCTCGCATCTCATCTCTCGTTTCCATTTCCACATCGACATTGACCATCATTAAGCGGTGCTTGCGTGTGCGAATCGTGCATTTGTGCCATTGTGCTCTGCCATTGACAGGCATTTGTGTGTTGGAGCGCTGGCGTGTTGGCTAACTGACTAACTGCAGCTTCACAGCTTCTCTTAACTGCCTGCCAGTATGCCACAGCGATTGTGAGATCAGCCGCAAACGAAAACGCAAACGCAAACGCCTACATACAAGTTTAGTGACAACATAAACAAACGCCCACGACAGACAGCATTTGGCTTGGCTTTCGTCTCTCTCTCTCTCTCTTTCTCTCTTTCTCTCTCTGAATTGACTTTTGTTCATTCATAAAAACGTGTTACGAGTTCAGAGGGTGAAGGATTTGCAGCTTGTAAGTCAAGGGCAGCCGTCACACTTCAATCAAATCCAATGCTAATGCACAGCACACGAATAGCTTTGCACTCTGTGTGTAGCTCAATTAATTTGCAACAGTTGCAACAGTAGCAACAGTAAAATGCAAAAACTGTGTAGGTTTCGCAGCCATGCTCAATGTGGAGGAAGCAACTGTAGCAAGGAAGCAAGGAAGCAAGCTTAGCTTAACTGCACACAAACGCAGCAATAAAGTTTTAAGCAGCTTATGCTGCAGCTGTTGTTGCAATTTCTGTTGCTGCTTCTTCTTCTGCTGCTGCTGCTGCTGCTGCTGCTAATGCTACTAAGTATTTGTTGCAGCTGCAAACAAGCTTGAAAAGTAATGCTCAGTGCTCAGAGTGCTCAGCATTATTATTGCATTTTGTAGTTCTGGGGGGCGAATTATAATTGATGCTGCGTATAATGATAACAAAGCTGCTTATTTAAATGAGCCATAATAATTACCAATTATTGTTTAAGGTTTAAGGCGAAAGTCATCAAATTGAATTGCAATAGAATTTCAATCAAAATACTGAAATGAAGATATTCTATTCAGATTTTGGCTTATGTAGTAATGAGTTTCATCAACATGAAATTAATGAAAAGGCATTCAATTCAGATTTTGGTTTATGGGCTTTGATCAATCTTTGTTCTTACTTCAAGAGTAATGTATTTGCTTTTGCCAATTGTTGTTAAGACATAAGCAAATTTAATCAAAATTACATGAATGTTGAAATTGTCATTGCAATTGCGAAGGAATTTAATCAAAAGGCTTTCAGCTCAGACTTTGGTTTATGCAATTTGATCAATCTTTGTGCTTACTTAAAAACAACATTGTAGCATGGTTGCTTGTGAATTGTTGTTAAACGTTAAGTTAGTTTAATTTAAGCAAATTTCATCGAAATTCAAAGGTTTTTGAAATTGCAAATTCAATTGCATTTGAATTGAATCAAAAGGCAATCAATTCAGACTTTTATATATGTGATTTGATCATCATTTTGTGTGCTGCTTGAATATCTTACTTATATATGGTACAACATAGTAATGGGTTTGATAAGCATAAAATGTATAAATGAATATTTCGATAACGTACCTGCAGTTGTTTGCACCATTTTGTCGGCCCCAAAGCTGTGAAGCTTTTAACGTTTACACAAGCGCGCGTAAAATATATATTTGTATTTCGCTCCAAGAGTGTTGTTGTGTGTGTGTGTGTTGATGTGTGCGTATGTGCGTGTGTATATAAAGTATGTACTTTATAATCTGTCTGTCTGAATGCTTGTTGTTGTGGTTGCTCTGCGTTGGGTATCAGATTTGTTTTGCGGTTTCTTTCCTTTGCTTTTATATCCGCATACAACGCTGCGTATGAGTAATATCGTAGCAAAACGTTGCGGTTGCCGTTGCTGTTGCAGCCACAATAACAAGAAAAAAAAGTGCGAGTACTCGCTTTCACATTCACTTGGCCATGCCTAGCTTCGCTGCTAGCTAGCTGACTGACTGACTGACTGACTGACTGACTGACTGACTGACTAACTGACTGACTGACTGACTGACTGACTGTTTGAGTGTCTGAGTGTTGCTTATTTACCAGTTGCTTCTGCTCTGGCTGCGTTTTATAAATAATTTGGCATGCTGACGCTTCGAAGCAAAGCTGTTGTTGCTGCTGTCGCTGTTGTTGTTGTTGTCGTTGCTGTTGTTGTTGCTGTTGTTATTGCCGTTGCTGCCGTTGTTGTTATCGTTGCCATTGCCAGAGCCAGAGTCAGAGCCAGTGAACTAGTGCAGAGAGAGAGTAATGAGATTCGAGCCAGACGCGAAAGTGGCGAACAAGCTTCTTCAGCTTAATGTTTATAGGCGTGTGTCTTTCTCTCTGTGTGTGTGTGTGTGTGTCTCTGTGCACGTGTGTGTATGTTTTTTTTTCTTTCTTGTATTATATTTTATTGGATCGTTAAGCTAAACGCGTAACGTCCGTACGCGAGCAGCTCAAAAGTAAAACTGAAAGCAGCTAACGAAGTTCAGCAGCGACGAAGCTGTTGCTGCTGTTGCTGTTGCTGCTGTTGCTGATGTTGCTGGTGTTGCCTGCTTGCAGCTATCCACATGCCACCTCTTCCACTCTCACTCACTCTCTTTCTCTCGCGCTCGCTCGCTCTTGCTCTTGCTCTTGCTCTTGCTCTCTTCGCGCTCCAGCCCTTCTGCTGCTGCCTGCTGTTACTTGTAACGCTTTTCAGAAGCTTTTTGCTATCGCGCTGCCCTTTGGCCAATGCTATCTCGCTCCCACGCCTGGCACACTTTTCTACAACTCTGTTTTGTGTGTATTGTATATATATTATATTGTATATATGTATATATTATACATATACAGCTATGTACATATTCATCGCTGCTGGTGTTGGTTGGTGGTGGTGCTGACGTCGAACGCTGCCTCGTTGCTTGTGTGGCAAAATCTTGCCACAAGCAACAGGACAAAGCTACCCGGCTCCGGCCGCTGTCTGCCCCAAATTCGGCAGCAGCAGCAACGGCACTTATTTTACTGTTGCTTCAAAGCATTTTCGTGAGTTTGCGCGCTGTGCTTTCACCTGCGACCCGCTAACGCCGCCCTTGCCCACACTCTTTGGCCATGCCTAACCTGCACACTTTGTATTTGTGTGTACCAAATATCGACTTTAGGTTCTTTTACTTTATTTTTTTCTTTTTTGTTTCTGTTGCTTTCACATCTGCCAGCCACATAAAGTATCCCAGAAATTGTCATCGACAGGCAGTCATCGCCTTCATCATCATCATCATCGTCATCGTCATCGTCATCGTCATAAGCATCCACGTCTATGTCTACATCAATATCATTTCGATTTAAGCTCTTGCGCTATTCTATCCAACGCACATGTGAACGCAAGTGCTTTGATTCAGCGAGCAAAAAAAAAACAACACACGCACTCACAATGTTTTCAAGTTCATGATCGATTAGGTAATACCCTTTAATAGTCGCATTTGAGACACATTTCACTATAAGACTCAAAATCAGTAACTGGCTTGAATAGCGCACAAAAGTAGGCAACAGATATTTTCAAACTACAAATTTCTATTGAAAATGGAAAACATGTGACACATTCAGTTGCAGACACAATTTCCAGGGTATCCAAATGTATTCCGAGTTCTTCTGAAGTTTATTCAAGCAGGCAAGCGAGTTACTGCAAAAGATAAAGAGTAAGATTGAGTGAGACAGAGAGAAAGAGAGAGGGAGATAGAGTGAGAGAAGTGGGGAAATATTAAGCTTTTTTCTAGGAACTACTTTAATTTGATTTCCTCTTTTGCTTCATCAATGTTATGAATTCGAGGATGGCAGCAGGATTTGATACTACTTTGGGTTTTACTTACCCTCTAATATCCTAGCAAGTGGATCTACTTAGTGAATGTATACTTTCAATTAAGATTCACATTAATGTAAAGATATCTTATGAACAAATATGTTGTTGAATTTCATTAAAATTATCTCTTTTTCTTTTTCTTGCTTTTATCTTTTTCCATCTTTTCATTCTTTAAAACACTGATAAATGAATAGACAATTTTTTTGTTTGTTTTTTTTTTCTTTTTTTTCTTTTTGGTTATAACAATACAAATACAAATATACATATATGTATGGTATGGTATATAGTATATGTCTATGTATATATATAATTATATATATATATATGTTGTATATTACGACAGGCATTTGATAGATCGATAAATCGATCGATCGATTCATCATCATTCGTTTCGTTATTGTGACTAGCAAACAACATTATATCATCTTCATAACATTTCGTATAGTAAGTACATCGTACATCATCATCATCATCATCATTATCATCATCATATATAATAGTATTCTACTAATCTTGCTCGATCTACACAGTGCTGCATTACATTACAATGGAACTATCAGATCTGGTCATTATCCCAGCCCCAAATCCCCGCATTTCATCCCATTTCAACTACAAGTGTACGCGTGTATATGTGTGTGTGTGTGTGTGTGTGTGTGTGTGTATGACATGGCATAACATAACATTAACAATTGTGGAAACAGTTGCTGTTTCATTTAAAATTCCCCCGCTCCCATAATATAACCCGCACAGCATTTTGCAATTAGTGCATATGTATGTATATATGTGTATATATATATATATATATTTATATATATGAATATGTATATGTATAAGTATGTATATAATACAATATTCTCGCTTCTAAATATACAAAAGGTATAAATATTATGCATTTGCATTTCGGTAACTGCCTCTAAATAGGTATGTATCATGTATATTCTTTTCTTTTCCATATATATCGATTATTTTTTTTTGTCTTTTTGTTTTTTGATTTTTTTTTTTGGTTTACAGTGATTTTGGTGATTATTTCATATTATATACTTTATTTTTGTTATATATATTTGTTTATTTTTGTTTATTCTTTTCTTATTCTTTTCAGGTCACTACATTTCTTTATGGCTTAGTTTCGTATGCATTTGTTTTTTGGTTTTTGTCTTTGACTTAATCAAATTTGCAATTTCACATTGATTTAAACGTGTGTGTGTGTGTGTGTGTTTTATTTATTGTTAACAATGTGTTTTCAGGGTTAAAGCGCTTCTTAAACGATTCCCAGCCGTTTCTTCCAACAAAAACCAAAAAACATCGATAACCGATAATCGATAAACGATAACTATGCATGTAACATAACAATTTGCTCTCACGAGAGAACTTCGCGTGCTCTAACGGTGCATTATCTATTGGGTGCTTCGCTCAGTTAACTCACATACCGTGAGCGTGAGTATGTTTGTATGTGTTAGTCGCATTAGGAATGTATGTATGTATGTATGTGCTATGTTCTATCTCCCTCTATCTCATGCTGACTCTGTCGACCATAAGTTCCAAATACTGATTGCGAAGTACATTACACTACACTACTGTATTGCGTGTGCACTAACTCTGGCATTTTAGTTAGTTGAGCCTACTAAGTGCTACTAAACAACTCTTCTACACAACTACACACTCAGACACACACACACACACACACACACATAGCTCCTAAGTAAAAAAAAACACTACACACATAAAGTGAGATCCACTTCCAGTTCGAGTTCAAGTTCGAGTTCGAGTTCTATTTGCCAACTTATTTGTTCTCAATTATTGTCTGCAGTTGCAGGACGAGACTGCGTGACAGCTGAAGGATCGACTGGGCATTATGACGTTCGGCCATTTCTGAAAAGGATTTAGCATAAGTAACAAGCACAAATGTGATATAGATCAAGGCATACCATTGAAGAACTTGATGACATCGGTAAAGTCCATGCTGTTGGACAAGATGATGTCGCGATAGGTTTCGAGCAGCGCCAGCGCCAGGAAGAGCACAAAATGTCCGGATGCAATGTGCTTGGCCGCCCAGATGACCTCCCAGGTGGCAAAGACATCGTCATAGATGAGCTCGCGTTTAAAGTCCAAGAGGAACCAGCGGTAACAGAAATAGAAGTGCGTGTAGTCGCCATTCGAGTCCATCAAATCGTACATCTCCGAGTCGAGTATTTGAATGAGGGAACTGCGTTCAAAGAAGAGTATGATAATGATCCTCTAATGTGTAATCTTTCCATTTACTTACCGCATGTTGGCAAAGTGCATGTCCATCGCACCACCGCTGGGAAAGTTTTCGATCATGCGCTCCATGAGCTTGCAGAAGCAGCTGTAGCTGAGCGACTCATCGTCGAAGATAACCAGAAGTGGAGCAACCAGATCGCACATGCCCTGCATGTAGCCAATGTCGAGGTGCTCCCACACGTAAGTGGATATCACATTGCGCAGCTTGTCCAGATTCTCGTTGGCAAAGTACCAATAGTTGCGATCGCAACGCTGCACATCCTTCTCAATGCGATGCAGATTCAAACCGAACTGTTCCAGCAACTCGACGCTGTAGACACCGCCATTGGAGCTGGCCGGCGAGACGCAGGCGGACTTTGGCTCCTGCAGGGCATCGAGAGAGGCGACCACAGTGATGTCCTCGTTGAGGGGCGACATGAGACTGGTTTTGCGTGAGGTGAACTCCTCGGTGGGCTCGTCGTCGTTGCATTGTATGTCAAGATCGTCCAGGGATGCCGCCTCGGTGATGATGACTGCGGTGGCCGGATGCTCCTCATCGTGACGCACATCGTCGGCGCTATGAAATTTGCTCAGCTGGCCACAGGGCTCATCCTCAGCCACACCGTCTTCCCCTTCGCCTTCCCCTTCACCATCCTCTGCCTCAGCTTCAGTTTCAGATTTCTCGCTGGCCTTGGCAAAGGCAAGATCAGTAAATTCATTGCCAACCGTCTCGTAGCTGCTGGTGGAGGGTGAACTCTTAATGCTCAACATCAAGATATTGCCGCAGCCATCGAGGGCCAAGCCCAGATCGCCTTCCACCTCCGAGTCGGCAAAACAGTTCTCCTGCAACCGCAACGGTTCCATATCATCGATGTTCTGGAACTCCAGCACCACCTGCTCGCTAAGCTGCGGCCTCTCCTCCTCCTCTTCCTCCTCTCCAGCCTCAGTTCCAGCCTCATCCTCGCCCTCAGCTTCATCTGGTTTTTGCTGCGCTTGCTCCTCCTCCGCTGGCTGCTCATCGAACTCATCGCCCGGATCGGATATGTCCGAGAAATCATTGTCATCGAACACATCATTCTCGCCTTCACCCTCGCCCTCGCCCTCCTCGACATCCACTCGATTCAATGGTCGACTGCCATTGGGCAGCAACAACTCATGCGGATTGCTGTTCGCATTGGCCTTTGCCGCTTGGCGTGCCTGCTCAGCACTGAGCTTGGCCACCGCCAAAGCTGTCTTCTCCTTCTCCCGCTGCCGGACAATCGCCTCCACAGCCAACCATTCGCTCATCGTGGTCTCGTAGTAATGTTTGCACGTCTCGTCCTGCTTCTGTCGCTCCTCGGGCGTCGAGCCGAAGGCATAGTGACCCAGCAGATAGGGCCAAACCTCTTTGCGCACTTCATGCTCCACGCCGCCAAAGTAGACGAGGCGATAGAGCTCCAGTTCGCTGGACACCACGCCGTCCACGTTCATGGCATTCCATTTTTGACGCGACAGTCCTTCCTCATCGGCCGCGACTGCGAAGAGACAGAGTTTAGATTTTGGTTAGTTACCTATCCTTTACTTGCAGAAGTATTCATATTACGCTTGTGTTGCAACATTGTAAGTTAATCTGGTTAAGTAGAAAATACTAAACTGGTCCGTACTAATTTTTTCTGCTCTTCACATTTCATATTAAACTGATTTCCTAAGAAAGTCTTTAGTCTATAAAAAATAAGTAAGAGACCAACAGTCGAGTGTACTCAACTGTCAGATATCCGCTATGCATTCTCAATGACAGCAGAACAGTGCAGTATTATCACTTAACTATACTAAATTAATATACCGAAAAATACTGAAATATACCGAAATATAAATTTGGTATATTTATATAGCAAATTATGTCAACAAATAATAATGATATATGGCATCGTTAAAATATACTGAATTTATATACCGTAAAAATACCAAAGTACTCGAAAATCTATATTTGGTATATTTTCTTAAAAAAAATATATCAACCAATGATTGATCTATGCGGTATGGTTAAAACATACTAAATAGATATAACGAAAAATACTGAAATATACTGGAATGTATATTTGGTATATTAATGTAACAGATGCTGTCTCTTTATCGTTAAGTTATACAAAGTTAACATACCGAAAAAAATCCTGAAATGTACCGAAATGTATATTTGGTATATCGATATAGCAAATGTTGTCATCAAGAGATAGATCTATGTGGTATATTTAAAATATACTAAATTAATATACCGAAAATATACTGAAATGTGCCGAAATGTATATTTGGTATAATGATATAACAAGTGCTGTCAACAAGAGATAGATCTATGTGGTATCTTTAAAATATACTAAATTAATATACCGAAAATATACTGAAATGTGCCGAAATGTATATTTGGTATATTGATATAACAAATGCTTTCAACAAGAGATAGCTCTAAGTAGTATCTTTAAAACATACTAAATTAATATACCGAAAATATACTGGAATGTACCGAAATGTATATTTGGTATATTGATATAACAAATGCTGTCAACAAGAGATAGAACTATGTGGTATATTTAAAATATACCAAATTAATATACCGAAAATATACTGAAGTATTCCGAAGTGTATATGTCTATAGAAAATTCTGTCTAAAATCTAGCACAGATGGACAGAAAACAGTCTTAATAGGTAACTAGTATCTTGATTATTTAATGCAACTCTTGGGATACTTACGATCTGGTGTAATACGGCCATTGACGAGGCCAGAAAGATGGGTGCGAACCGTGGATAGATGGCGACAATAGGCCAGCCATCCATAGAAAGCGCGCGAGATGATCTGACGCCGCATTGTGGAACAGACAAGCTCAATGCTGGCGGTTTGACTGGCCTGTATCAAGGGCGGATCCGGATTGCTGCTCTGATCGATGGACAGACTCTTGCTGGAGCAATCGCTGCTGCCGGTGGTCGAGCAGCTGCCCAGATGCTTGCGACGTGGACTCGAACGTCCCAGCTCCAGTATGGGATGTGTGGCCACTAGAAAAAACATTGGAATTAATATAAAGATACAAGGTAAATGAAAAAGTGAAAGTGAAAGGAAAACTTACAGAACTCTTCATGCTGACTCTTGCTGACCACACGAAAGACATAATCGATGGGTGTCTCGTCGCTGGACGACTCCATCACCGATGGCAGAATATGCCGACGCACACTCTTCGGCCAGGGAAACAGTTTGCCAATGCCCCGTTGTGACCACAGCGGAGGATCCAGCTGGCCATGAGGCAACAAACCCGTCTCCAGGCAGCTGAGAAACGCCTGCAGATGTCCACCCTCGGGGAAATGTATCGGAGGACGTTGAACGCCATCCTGACCGACAAGGATAATGGTGCCGCCGGTGTCGCCGCCACGATTCTGATGGCAATGCACATAGACAATCTCATCCACATTGATATTGAGTGCATAGCTCCAATAGTAACTCTTGTCCACGCCATCCGTATCGTTGTAGCCATTCATCAGTTGATTTGGCGTCCATTTGATGGTCAGCGATTGAACGCTTTGATGCAAACTGAGGTAGCCGGGCATCGGTTCGGACACGTCCTTCGGCAGCACCAGCACATTGTTCTTGCCATAGAGGAGCGTGGTGCGTGAGTTCTGATGCAGCGACTCCACATAATCCTTGGCCACGCTCGCCGGCGAGCAGGCCTTGAAGCTGCCGCTGCTCGTGTCCTCGGAGCTGGTGTGCAAGCTCCGCTTGAAATTGATAATTGGCCGATGACAGGTGGGCGGTGTCCGGTTGCCAGAGCTGATGCGATGACGTTGCACCTGCAAACGGAATGGAAAGAGAAACGAGTTAGCAAATGCAATTGGATTGACAATCAATTTAAAATTGGGTTAAATATATGTTACATATAGTATTCTTTTAATTTCAAATGTGTGGATAGTAAGCACTGCTATTTCAAAGAACACAGCTGTAAAATAAATGAAATAAATACAACTGCAATAAATATTCACTAAAGTCTGCATCGCTTTTGGTTAAATTTTGATCTATGAAAGTTATTAAAGTGCATCAATATATAAAATTCACATTTCTAGCTCTAAAATTATATAATAATAAAGTAATATAAAAGTTGTCAGAGAAGTAAAAAAAAATAACGTCATAATACGTAAGTCATATGATTTTAATCGCAATTCTTATTATAGAAAAAGTTAGCAACTCTAACCGCGATTAGCATATGACTGAAACAGCTTACAGGTCGTATACGCAATCGAATACGTGCTGTAGTAATTGTATATTATGTTCATGACATTTCCTTAAATTAATTTATAGGGCAACTAAGTCTGTCCCTTTTTTTTTTGTAATACTAAAACTATTTCCTTTGTTTAATATAAATTCTATTATTCTGATGAGATGTTTTAATTATTATTACTGTCTCTTTTGATCAGCCATCTCACATGCTCTCTAGACTTTAGGTAGCTACAGTTATAGAGGAAGCACTTACCAGCTCGTCGGCACAAGGATCAGACCAGTAGTGGTCAGCAGTCTTGGCGCGTGTGAACTCCAGAGCACAAGGACCCACAAGCAGCGAGCTGAGTATGGAACCATAATCGGGATCGGCGACCAGCGCTTCGCGATCGTAATAGCTCTGAGCGTTGCTCACCAGATGCTCGATAATCTTGGCCAAACGTTTCTCATACAGCGCCAGACGTATCCACAGATATTTCCCCAGCGGCGAGCCGACGTTGTTCCCGTTCCCGCCACCGATAACCGATGACGATGACGCCGTGTTGATGGTCGTCACCGATCCGCTGCTGCCGCTGCCCTTGCTCAACAGCTTCGGCTTGATGATGCTGTCGCTGCTGGACGACGAACGCTTATTGCTGACCGCATGACTCTCGTGGGCCAGCTCCAGCTCGAGCAGGCGACGACTCACATAGTCGGCCTCGGGACAGATTTTGGCAATCTTCTGTATCAGCGCCGTGGTCGATGAGGTCTTGAATAGGCCAAGGGCACGACGACGCAGTCCATGGCTGAGGCACGCCTCGACGGCGCCGCACAGCGATGTGACGGAGCTGCTCTCCTCGTGGATGTACTTCTTGGTGACCGCCTCCTCCATGAGCTGTTTCACCTCCTTCTTCACATTGGCAATCAGGCGTACCTTAAGTTCGCCATCTGTTGTAGGAAGGAGGAAGGGAGGAGAACATCAAATTAATGAGCAACTACGGAAAAACGAAAAGACAGCGAGAGGAGAAACAGAAATTGTCATTAAATCCCAGACCCTAGACCCTAATCTCAGACCTTAACCCTAACCCTATCCTGCAAATCCTGCAGCTTCAGTTACGCCTTTGGGCCCCTCCCTAAAGTTGCACTTGATTGATGGCGCACAGTCAACGTGCCACTTTCTTCCCACTCCGTGGGAGTTGCGAAAGAGATAGAGAGAGAGATAGCGAGAGAGAGAGAAAGGAAGAGAGACAGAGCGACCTCAATCATTTTGTCCTCACTGTCAATTTTGCTGGCTTTCCTGTTTACTCTCGGCTTGATATCAACGCTTACTTACTTAGTATACTATGTCCGTATGTCTGTTATGAATGCTATGCATACACTTGGCATTAAAAGGCTTACATGCTACACACACACACACACATACTCGCTATACGATATGCGTATGTATTCTTACACAAATATGCTAATAGGATAGGAAAATGGCTGAGCGAAAGACGCGCGCGCGCTTCTCTAATTAGAATGGAAATTTGATGGAAAGGATTTCGGATAGCGACTCCGTGACATGGCAACTCAATGGCCTAACCCAAAACGATTTATACGTAAATCTCCAAAGATTTGCCCACTCGCATTTCTAAATATTGTTTGTATACAATATACAGCTCTTTAGCTACACATGGTTGGGCTTATTATGGGAATAATAGATTCGAATATTTCGTAAATCAATAATTGGATTTTGGAAAACACAATTGAAGAAAACTATTTATTGTGGGAAATATACATAAATTAGAATACTTTCCAAATTAATAATCAATAATTAGTTAATTCAAATTAAACTTCAATACAATGTTCGGAATGATATATTAAAATACTTGCTCTAGCAATAATTAAAAGTTAATTAACAAGAATTCAAGTTTAATTTTGAGAATCCCAATTTGTAATTGACAATTGCGGGAATAATGGATCACAGTACAAATGTATAACAAAATTAATAATTTCAGTTGTTTAATAGTGATAAAACATAAATAAATTAAAAACAATTTTTTTTTAAATTTTTTCTAAATTTACATCATTTATTTTAAAATCTTCGAAATAAAAATAAATAAATTCTCACTTTGATAATGGAAATAATATATTGAAACACTTATTTATACACATTAATAATTTGAATTGTTTAAATTAAACAAACTAATCGTAAACAATTTACTTTTTTTTCTTAATTATATAACTAAAGCAAGCAAAATGATTTCATAATTTGAATTCTACGATGATGGAAATACTAGATTGCTATACAATATAAATAAATCAAAAATAGTAAGAATATATAAGTAGCTTTAAACAAAAGTCACTTTCATTTAAGTACTTTACGTATGTATTATTATTATTATTATTATTGTGTATTTATTTATTGTTTTTGTTAATAATCCTCGAAGGTAGCAAATTACTAATTTGGCTTAATTCCAAATTCGAATAAATGCCATCAATAATAGAAAAACTTTCGGCCGAAGCAGATGAAACACGCTGAGCGCTCAGCTCAATATTCGTTGTAGCCCCCAAGGGATTAATCACAATAATGTTGCCAGTTCAAACCTCATTTAAACCCATTTGTAAAACGCTTAAACAGTTCAATTAAGAACGCAAGACGCCAGCACTTGGTCTCGAACAAACGAACGAACGAAGCAGCCAAGACCAAGACCAAGACCTAGACCAAAAGCAAGAGCAAGAGCAAGAGCAGAGCGGAGCAGGTCAGGCCAGGCGGGTGGGAGGTCTGATAACCTTGACTCGCCGATGGCGAAAATAAAAAATGGAAGAAGAACAAAAAAAAAGGTAAAAGGGAGAGGGAGAGGGAAGAAAGCTTTCCTGAATCCTCAACTAGATAATGTGTGTCTACCCAGTTTTTCGGGTGTGTGTGTGTGCTCGTATTGCGTGCTGTCCGAGGGTGAGGAGAAGAGAGGGGAAGAGGAAGAAGACGAAGTGAAATACGAGCATGCGGTGTTGGCAACACCTGCGACGCACACTCTTGACCCTTAACAACATAAAACAGCTGATGACAGGCCGACGCACTGAGCGCTCAAACCACACGCTGTGGCGAGAGCGAGACGGCAACACAGTGTGTGTGTAATAGGGAAGCAGGACAACTACAGAAAGAGAGAGAGAGAGAGAGAGAGAGAGAGCGAGCGAGAACATTGGCTAGAAAGAGACGCAAAAGGGTATTTCGTTTGTTTCGCTCAAATTGCTTTTGCCTTTCTACTTTGTCAGCGGTGGATGAGAGTGGATGGATGCCCCATGACCATGCCCCTGCCTGCAACATTGCCATATTGTTAATGGAAGCTGGAGCCCGAACATATGTTTGCCACCCACACACAAACAGAGAGTGTGTGTGCGTGTGTGTGTGTGTTTGCCTTGGCCATGGCCACTAAGAATGCACCTCTGATTACACTAATTGCAATTCAATTTAATAAATATTAAATGCGGCTGACAGCTGTCTCTGATGACATTTGATGTATGTATGTATGTATATGTACATATGTACATATGTGTGTACATTTGAAAAGGACTTTAAGGACAAGGCAAATGCAATTACCGCTTGGTCGTCATTAAAAACCAATATATATTGTACATTTAATTAGGCAAACAAAGGCAACGCAACACAACCGCAACACAAATGCATTTGGTGCTCAACAGGCCACATGCCACATGCCACACGCCACAGGACACGGTACACAGGCCACAGGACACCAGCTAGTATAAGCCATAAGCCACAGCGCGAACGTGGGAATGATGAATGCAAATTTTTGTTCTTTGGCTGACCGTGAACTTTTGCATTTGCACTGACGGCGCAACAAGCTTGCAAGCTTGTACGCCGGGTCGTATGTGTAATTTAATTGAATGCATTTCACAGGTGCAACGGTGGAGGGAATATGTAAATGTATTGAGAGCCTTCACTCTTCACTCACTCACAAAGTCGATACACACACAAAGTAATCGACGTCAATTAGCGGCATATGCGGTTACTTAAGTGGCACATTGGCAAATTTCAAGGGCAAATTAATGATAGCAATAAGAACAACGAAAACAAAAACCCTGATGGAGGTAATAACTTACAATGCAGACGCTTGTAATTACTCTCCATTGATTAATGAACTCTTTCGAAAGTTCCTTTCAGCTAGTTTCACAATAATAATGATTCTTCCAACAACAAATACAACTTGGGCTTAAATTACCATTCTTAAGTAAGCTGCTTTAATATGGAAATACAAAGAATTTCTGCATGAAATTTAACAAAAGTCTTGACAAAAGCAACTGTGCATTGCGTTCGCCCCAAAAAGTATGCTACAAAAAATTAGCGATTCGAAATTGAACATCTAACAAAAAAATCGGGTGTATAATATACAGTATATAGTATACACAGTAGTATACACATAGCATATATATACACCACCACATTACACACACACACACATGAACAAACCAACAAAAAAAAAAAAAAGTTCCATTCCAATAGTTCAGAATACACTCGCATTTGTCTTTTATTTTGCTTTCTCACCTTCAGCTGCGAAACTTTCTAATCATCAACAACACAAAACACAGTGTAAGAGAGGGAGAGAGAGAGAGTCAGAGAAACAGATACAGATACATTATTGTACACACACACAGCTGTTGTACTTTCAAACATAAGTTACTCCTTGTGCTGGGCTTGCCAAAAAACAAACAAACAAAATACGAACACGAACATTGTACAACAAATAAAAATCATATTTCAGGCATTTATGGGAAACGTATTAATTTTTATTGAATATGAATACTAGAAAGGAATACTTATATAAAAAATATTCAAAAATATGTTTACTTTTATTTACTGAAAACATAAAATTGGAAATGAAATTGTAAAAAATATATTATTGAAAACAAAGAATTTAAGTTTAATATGCATAATGAGGAAAAAAATGCTGAAAATAATAATTATTTTGGAGTTTCTACATAATCGCAATTTATTTCTGAAAACATATTGCATAAAATAGAAATAGAACAAAAATATAACAGACAATGAATACATAAAATAAAAAATAAAATAAATAATAAAATAAAATATAAATCGAAATTTATATTTAGAACATATTGCATAAAATAAAAATGAGACTATAAAAATAAAAAAAATACTGAAAATTATAATTATTTTTAGTTGCTGCTAAATCCTAATTTATTCCATAACACATATTGTATAAAATAGGAATAGATCTATAAAAAAAATAATAAAAATATACAATATTTTGAAAACAAATAATGTGTAAGAATACTGATAATATTTATTACTTATCAAATAAAAAATGAAAAGTATAATCATAATTGATGTATAAAAACATATCGTAATAAAACGACAATTAATTTATTATATTAATAAAGAAAATATTCATCATAATAATTGTTCGTATTTTATTTTAGCATTTCTTGCCACTAATCAAATGATTTCTGAATAAACCCGCTCTGAAAATGCTTACTGGGTATCTGGAATCTAAGCAGAGAGGGGCAAAAGTTTTTCTCACTCACCGCTGGTGACATCGCCTGTGGCGTTGGAAGCGCCTCCACTGCTGAAACTGTGTAGCATATTCATTTTGTTTGGCTGTGTGTGTGGAACGTGCCAGGCTCCCGCTTTTCGCTTTTCGGATTGTTGTTGTTTCTAGTTGCCTTCTTCGTTTCGTATTCCTTCTTCTATGTCTACGTCTTCTTCTTCTTCTTGTTTTAGTCCTTGCTGCTCTTTCGTTTTGCGCTTCGTTTTTTGTTCTTCTTCTTCTTCTTGTTAGTGGGGTATATTATAATACTTTGGGCAAATATTTTCAGTTTCGGCTTTGTTTATGCGTCGCCGTTCTTCGTTTGCTGTCCCTCTCTTGCGCTCGTTACTCTCTCTTGCTCTCTTTCACTTGCCAGCTCGCTCTCTTTCGTGGTGGACTCTTTTTCGTTGTTGTTGTTGTTGTTTGTTTTTTATTATTATTATTGTGTTTCGTTAGTTGAGTTTAGTTAGTTTTTTTTCGTTTTGTGTTATGCAAAAATTAAATTGTATAAAAATTTATATTCGTTGTATTTGTTGACGACGACAGTAATCTAGTTTGTTTTTTAAGTTGTTGTTCTTCTTCTTTTTTTTCTTTGGTTTGCTTGTTGTATGGTTTTATGGCTGTATATGTATGTGTACACACGTAGGCACACACACACACACTCACACGCGCGCTGGCAACAAATCACTGCGACTTTGTCACTGTTGCTGCTGTTGCCGTTGTTGTGGTTGTTATTGCTACTGTAGTTGTTGTTGTTTTTGTTGTTGTTGAGAGCTTTGTTAAAAATGAATTACGTATTTTGGCCAATGTGTTTTTCTAGCTGTATGTATTTTGTTTGTTGGGTATTTCGTTGTGCATATGTGTTTGCATAAAAATGTGTGTGTGCGCATACACATACAATGTAGTACATACATACGATACAAATACAAATACATACATACATCGAACAACAAGTATATACGTACATATCCTACTACTACTCGCACATTGTATTTATATTTTACATTTGTGTACGTGTATGTACCATGATGTATGCATATGTACATTTAATTAGAATCTTTCACATTTTCGCTGCTCTCTTCCATTGTTCATTTCGTTAATGCTGTTCAATTGTTGTTGTTGTTGTTGTTCTTGTTGCTTTCCTTGTTGTTGTTATTTTTGCTCCTGCTGCTGCTGATGTTGCTGTTGTTGTTGTTGTGGTTGTAGTTGTTGTTGCCAAATAAAGGGACGAATTGTATTTCGCTGAATTTCTCGTCATTCTCTGCCTCTTTATTTTGCATACTTTTAGGGCCTGCCTCCTTCCAACATCCTCATCATCATCATCATCATCGTCGTCGTCGTTGCCGTCGTACCTTCCACACACACACTGTTTGTGCCTGCGCGTGAGTGCGTGCGAGCTTATGTGTGTGTGTGCGTGTGTGCTTGTCTGTGTATGTCCGTGTGAATTGTTTGTTGTCCGTTGTCTGCTTGCTTAGCTCTGTCCTTGTTCGTCGTCTGTTCGCCAGCAGCGTCGTTTGTTAACTAACGGCACTTTACAAACGACGACACACTGCCAAACGGCAAAGTCAATTCTCGCTGCCAGAGGCAAAACGATAGACACGCCAACACAACTGCGATTACTAATTATCGATAAGTGGCGATAGTCAATACTGCAAAATGGTGGCGCATTAAAAGCTCTTGATGTTTACCCTTTTTTCAAATAACAATTTAAAAACAAATATGGGTTTGCGAATGTATTAAACTACGCAAGATACTTATGTCTTAAATATCAACTTTAATCATTGTTTTTAATGCAAAATCAACTACATAATATGTAAATTTTACCTAATTGCCTTTTTTGGATAACTGCTTCTCTTTTCTTATTATATGAATTTGGTTTACAAACAATTATCACTCGAATTTTTTTCCACATTTCCATATATTCATTCATATATTTGATATTTTCCAACTAAGCATAAATTAATTATATCTTTCATCTTTTTATTAAGGCTCATAAAATAAAATACTATATTTATGTTAAATTCACTTTATTTCATTTGTTTTCAAATTTACTATCCATATATTAAATGCCTATATATTTTGAAATTTCAAATTATTTAATTTGCTCACTCACATTTCATATTAATTATAACTTCATCATTTTTATTTGTATAAAAATTTATTTATTTTTTTAGTTAAAAATGTAAAAATTCTATTGTGAAAGAACATTTTAATATTCATGTTCAGATCTTTTTGTTCTTAACTTCATTGTATAATTTTTATTTAAATCAATGATTGAATTCTCGTTTTTAACGGTTTTCATACTATCATTTTTGATTAACTTTTATAGTATAAAATATTATAACAGAATGTTTTTATATTCATGTTCATATTCCTTTGTTCTTAGCTTCAGTTTATAATTTTTAATTATAACAATGTTTGAATTCTTGTTCTAACAGATTTTCATAACACAATTTTTAATTCATTTTTGTAATATAAAATATTTTAACGTAAAATTTTCATATTTATTACAATGCCATAATTACAAATTATACACTGAAGCTAAGACTTAATAGCTTCAGTCTATAATTTGTAATTATAGCATTGTTTGAATTCTATTTGTAACAGATTTTTGTAATATTAGTTAAATTTTTTACGATATAAAGCAAATATTTTTCTTTCATTCTTATGAATTGAATAACAAAATAAACAAAACAATTTCAGTGTAAACAAAATCGCATATATAGTTGTGGCAAGTTGTAGCAGGTACACCGTTGTAATTGAAATTTAACTAAACAAATCGTGTGTGGAATGTAATGTGATATTGATATTGATATGTATAACGTATCGTGCTATATATATGTACTATATGATTAATCGATTACAATGACATCGCCACATGTCAAGTGCAGCTGCTTCTGCTGCTGCTGTTCGTCGTGTGGATCGTCAGTGGCATCGCTTTGCACTTGTGAAATGTAAATGCCAAATCGCATTTTGCCGCTCTGCATGCGAGCGATTGTTGTGAGCGTCTCCGGCGAACGTTCGCCGGTGCGTTGATTAATGCAGATCATGTCGCAACGCTGACACGGTCCATCCACATGGAAATGGACGTCGCCGATGCGCAACTGCGTGTAGGACAACTCCTCGAAGGGAACATCGGTCTCCACAATGATGTTGCCACGAAAACGATCAACGGTCTCGTCCAGCGGCTCCTCGAAGTCCAGCGAACGCACCGAAGCTCGATTCACAAGCAGAAATTGCGCCTGATTGACGAGACTTAGCTGTTGCTTCTGCTGCTTGCCGTTAGCTGCACTGCTGCGCTGTCCCGATTGACGCAACAGACGCAATCCATCGATGCCCAGTTGATCGCTCAGCCAATTGGCCACCTCGTCACCACAGTCGTAACCCTCGATGGGCTGGCGGCAAACTTTGCTGCGACACCGCGCCGAGTTCTCCGCCTGAGCGCTAAGCGACAATGGCACCGAGACAAAGGACGACGAGCTATCGAAATGCAATTGCAATTGATCGTGTACGATGCGTGGCTGCAACAGACAGAGATGCGTGCAACGTTTCTGGGTCAATGCCATGCCACTCATATCGACAATCATCCATTCACGATCATACTGCAATCCCTGCTCGGTCAATGGCCAACTTTCGCCAGCATTTGTGATCTTAAACGCTGCGCACGATTTGATCGGATAGATGGCCAGTTGTTGGAGACGTGGTCGCAAATGCTGGGCGCGTTGTTGCAACGGTTTCGGCAGCTGTGCCACTTGATTCACAATGAACTCGACGCGCTGCTGTCGCTTCGAAGTCACATAGCTGTTGCGCAGCATTTCCAGCAGCCGTTCGACATCCTCCAGTCGCGACATGTAACCAAATGAGACACGCACCGCACCCGTTGGCTGGCCATTTAACAGATCATAGTAGTCGCCACAAACGCGTCCGGCACGCTTATAGATCGCATCCATTGTGTCGTCGCTGAGCTGCAAATAGCGCTGACAGGCGCCAATGTTGCAAAAGCAACCGGTGCGCAACAGTATGCGATGCAATGATGCCACACACGCCACCTCACCGAATCCCACATAGTCACCCGACTCGGTCAGCACATTGAACGTCACAATGCCGCCCTGTGTGGCACGTTGCTCGTAGCCAGCATTGTTATACAGCCGTATCAGTGGCGCTCCATTTGCGTGTTGCAGCTGCCGCAGTTGCTCGGCACAATAGCGTGCCAGGCCGTGCACATGCCGGGAGATGCGCTCCATTGTGTTGCCACCGGGCACCAGACGCTCAAGCGTGCGAAAGCCCTGCAACAGCTCGACAATCGATAGGAATGGCAGTGTGCCATCCTCGAAGCGTTCGTGGAACACGTCACGCAACTGATGATCCATGCTGTGCGGATACGCATAGTTGATGGTGCCGCCGCCATAGAAACGCTTCTGCAACACCTCCGCACCACGTCGACTAACGAGCAGCGCTCCCACGCCGGTGGGATACCCAAAGAGCTTGTAGAAACTGAGGCACACATAGTCCGCACGATGCCGTTGCAGATCCAATGAACTGCTGGCTGCCAAGGAGGCGGCATCCAACAGCACATAGTGCTGCTGTTTCACTTTCGTGGATGACTCTTCAGCCGTTTGCTTGCGCCACACACATTTGCCCGGCTGTTGCAGGCCGTGCTTGTGCAACTGCTCAATGATGGTCAATGGCAACTTGTTGCCACTAAAGTTGCACTGGCCAGAGAACACGACCAGTGATTTGCCCGACGTCGTTTCATTTGCAGTCGCCTCCTGGGCCACATCATTGAGCCGCAGCAGCTCCTCTTGGGTGAGCATATAGATGCCTTTGGCTTGCACCAGCTGTCGCATGCCCAGCACCGATGTGTGATTCTCCCGGCAATAGTGAAAGTTTCCCTTGCTGCCGAAATCAAAATGCTCGGCAACCAGACGCAGTGCAGCCGTTGCATTTACCGTGAACACCACATGATAATCCTCGGCAGTTGTGTTAAAGAATTCCAGTATTCTGCAGAGTTCAAATGGAATAATGTAACAAAGTGTCAAGAGTTTAACAGTCGGAGATACTCGCTGTCCATTTCAACATTCTTAGTCAATGGGTAGCGGGCATAAAAAACGTATTTACTTGTAGCGCACCTGATCCACAAAGTCGCCGGTGGAGCGACAGGTGTGTGGATTGCATATCACATCGCGTTGCAACTGCTGTGCGGCAGCTGCCACTTGACTCTCCGCGTAGAGTGTTGTGCCCGCATGATCGAGGTATGTAGTATCTATGAGAATCAAAAAAACAACAACGATTGACAATGTCAACAGGGATTCTTATCAGTAAACAATGTATTTCGCCACCTTGAATACCACCTACCAGCGAGTCTAGAAAATTCTTTATCGATTAGCGCCTGCTCCGCAGCGCTAAACTCAGCCGTGTACTCGCCGCTCATTATTGCGTGTTTGCAGTTAACTCCATTGGCTTTTATACCCCCAGCACAACAACACTCACACACAACTTGAAAAACAACCGGCAATTATAAAATAGTTTCACCAACAGTAAATAGTGGTGGACATTCAATCAATAGCTCTATCGATACATCGATGTTTTCGGAGATATGTAAAAATCGCTTATTTTCAGAGAGTATAAAATTGGAAAATTTAAACAAAATACTTTTCAAATAAAATTAATTAATAAAATGTATATACATGTTTTGAAATACATATATTAAAAAGTAAAGTTGCTTCCTCGTGTTTCTATGCTAACGCATTTAACAGTTAGCTATCGATAACAAGCCACTCAGCTGTTCACGCACAATTGTTATCGGCACACAGTTTTGATGCACATTTATCTGGCTGTGTGTTTTGTTGTTCCGCAAACGTTTAGATAGAGTTTTATTGTGCACAATGCCCAAGGAGAAATCACGACATCGGAGCCGCAGTCGCAGTCGTGACCGAAAACGGGATCATCACAAACGCAGCAGCGACAACAAATATCGCGACTCGGACCGGGATCGCGAGCGTGAGCGTGAGAGAAAGCGGGACAGAGACAGAGATGCACACGGCAGGCGCAAAGAGCGGGAACGGGAGCGCAGTCGAAGTCGCGAACGCCAACGAAGTGGACGCGACAAGAAGGATAAGGAGAAGGTGAAGGAGCAACGTCGTCGCTCACCCTCCAGCTCCAGTTCCAGTTCATCGTCATCCTCCAGTTCATCAGCGCCACCAAGAGGAGCAGCGAAAAGTAAGCGCAGTCCCGAAATGAGCTCCATTAAACTGCTGCAGACGCTGGAGGAGCGACGTCTGCGCGAACAGCAGGAACGCCAACGCGTCAAGGAGCAACTGAAGGCGAACGAAACGCCGGAGGAGAAGCGTGCCCGCCGTCTGCGCGAGAAACAGGCCAAGGAGCAGCGTCGCCGACAGCGCATGGGCTGGGACAACGAATACCAGACGTACTCCAACGAGGACAATCCGTTTGGTGACTCCAATCTAACGTCCACCTTCCACTGGGGCAAGAAACTCGAGGTCGAGGGTCTGGCCAATCTCTCGAGCAAAACCGTCGAAGTTCTCTCGCTGCAAAAGCAGCTGGAGAATCGTCGCGAGCTCGAGAAGGTGAAGAAGCGACGTCAGGAACGTGAACTGGAGCGTCAGGCCCGCGAAGACGATGCCATGCAACAGCAGCGCTCCAAGGAGGCGGTGCAATTCCGCGAATGGCAACGCCAAGAGGATCAGTTCCACTTGGAGCAGGCGCGTCTGCGCAGCGAGATTCGCATACGCGATGGACGCGCCAAACCCATCGATCTGTTGGCCCAATACGTGTCCGCCGGCAGCACAGAAACGACGCTCGAGGATGCGCTCGAGATGCAGATGCATGAGCCATACATGCTGCTCCATGGCCTGCATATGGACGAGCTGGAGGATCTGCTCGTGGACATTAAGGTGTACGAGGAGCTGGAGCAGGGCAGGCATATGGATTTCTGGAATGACATGGTCACCATTGTGCAGGACGAGCTGCAGAAGCAGCTCAAGCAGCAACAGAGCGAGGCGAACGCATTGAATCAACGACGCGACGGCATCCATCAGAGCGTGGTCAAGGATGTGGCGGACATATTTCGCGGGAAGAATGCCAAGCAGCTCGACGAGATGCGCGGCCGCATCGAGGCCAAGATCAGCGGACGTGCCGATGGCGTCGACATCAGCTACTGGGAGAGTCTGCTGTCGCAGCTGAAGGCGCACATGGCGCGTGCTCGTCTCCGGGATCGCCATCAGGCGCTGCTCCGCGAGAAAGCTGTCGCTGCTGAAGCGTGAGAACGACGGCGGCAGCAGTGAGGCAACCACTACCACAGCAGCAGCAGGAGGAACCTCTCCTACGGCTGTTGTTAAGCAGGAGGATGAGCTGGACGATGAGCAGCAGCCTCCTGCTGAAGCAGACTTGGGAAGCAGATCAGGAGCAGGACATGGACAGTCCGTTGCGTGAGCTGCAGCAGGCGGTGCGTCTGTATCAACTGGGCAACTACAGTCCCAGCTACATGCGTGACGAGGATTTCACCGGACGCCGCTTGACCGCTGCCGATGAGGACAACGTGGATGGTGCGCTCTATGGTGACAGCGATGACGAACATCGGGTGCGCCAGCAGCGTCTCCAGCTCATCCATCCGGAGCGCATTGTCGATAGCGTTGAGCTGACGCCCCAGGAACAGCGTATGCGGGGTGAGGCGCGCAAAGGAATGCAGGGCGATGAGGCCGAGTTCAGTGTGGAGACCACAGTGGATGCAGTGCCCCAGCTGGCGACGGACAAGTATCGACCGCGAAAGCCGCGCTACTTTAATCGCGTGCACACCGGCTTCGAGTGGAACAAATACAATCAGACGCATTATGACATGGACAATCCGCCGCCAAAGATTGTCCAGGGCTACAAGTTTAACATCTTCTATCCGGATCTCATGGATAAGTCCCAGACGCCACAATACTTCCTCACCCCATGTGCGGACAATGCAGACTTTGCTGTGTTGCGCTTTCACACGGGTCCGCCATATGAGGATATTGCCTTTAAGATCGTCAATCGCGAGTGGGAGTTTAGTTATAAGCGCGGTTTTCGTTGTCAGTTCCACAACAACATATTCCAGTTGTGGTTTCACTTTAAGCGCTATCGCTACAGGCGCTAAACATCAAATATATTTATCTTCGTCATTTTTTTTTATATATACATATTGTCTTTAAAAGTGAATAAAATAATACTTGTAAACATCGTACACAGTTTGATTGGGAAGTTCCGACCTGAGCACTGATACTTCAAGCAGTCAGTCGATCAATCAGAATAAGTAATAATGATTAATAATATAAAAAGGATTGAAATTTAAAATGAATTTAAGGCTGTACATACATTTTTTTTGTCAGTCGTTCATGATAACGAGTTTTACACAACCAGCATAAAATGAGGACTTATGATCCCAAATTAAAGCAAAGGATAAATAGTAGACAATATTTACTGTCATATGTCACTTAACAACATTGAGCTTTCGAATTTTACAAGCTCCATTCGCTCAAAAGCTTAGCGCTTAAGTTTGTTTTAAGATCCTGAGTTATTCGAAGAAGAAATAAAATAAATACGATTCTTATACAAAACAAAATCACTTTACAAAACTATATATTTATTTAAATTAAGTTAAAATTTATTTATATTTGTTTTAACTTAAACAAATTCTTTAAATTTAAGCAAAATCAACTCAAAATTTATATTTTTGAAATAAAAAACTAGTAAAATCTAATTATTATATAAATATTTAACATTTTTGTAGCGTCTACAGCAATTTTTTGAATTAAGCGTCAGTTTAGGATATCACACAAAAATCTATATTTTGTAATCATGTTAGAAAGATTTTTAAAAAGTTATAAATCAGCGAAAGGAATTTTAACTCGAGCTAAAAGAGAATTGTTCGTATTTACTTAATGTTGATCAATTTGCAGTTGGAATTTCGATCAATCTCTTTTATTGCATGATTTCAGCCTTCTAGCCCTTATCATTTAAAAATTTAGTAACTCAGTCGGTATTTATATACAAATAGATCAACAATTAGTTATTGGTCAAAATCATTACACTTGCTTCACATAATGCTGCAGTCTTTGATGGGCGCTTCCTTCACACGTTCCACAGATTCGCCTCGTCGCGCTCTCTCCACCTGGAGGAGCACGCTCTGGTGCTGGGGAAACGCCAAACAACTGAGCTTCGAGTGGACCAACTGATCGTCGATCTTCACCTCGAAGGCTCCACGACGTCCCTGATGGCATGAGACCTCCACATCGGGTGCTGCATCCAAGAGGAACTGTCTCAGCATCTGGCAGTGCATCGCAAAATTGCACACGCCGCTGTGGACATCGAGTATATACATACATAGAATATCATCAGTTTTTATACGATTTGGATCACGTACCAGTATTCCACATCCACGTTGACCATTGTTTAAACAAAAGCTTAAAGCTCTTTAATCGCAATCAATAATAATTATATATTCCGATTGTTTACACATTGAATTTAATTGTGTGCTCATTTATTTGATTTTTCAAATTGAAGTTGACCTTTTTGATTTCAGTTGTCCCCACAAATAAAGCTTCAAGTTAGGCAACCACAATACGTTAGTGCTGGAACCGTTGCAATATATTTTAATATCGATTGCACACATATATCGATAATTATCGCATCGACACGCAGATTTCGCAAAGCGCATTTGAAATTGTAACCGAAATGTTGCATTCTTTTTTGTGTAAAATTTATTGTTATTTATTATTTATTTGTGATATTCGCACAATTTTTCAGTTGGCAATTAAATCATGAAGCTCTTTATTTGTAATTGTGAAGTTATTCCATCTCTTAAGACTATTTTTATTGTTTCAAACACTTTAAATTCATAATTTACATCCACTTTAAAATACATATATTGGAACTAGAAATTACTTTACATTTTTGTTTAGAGCACTTTAAATGCTAACTTTACATTAACTTAAAAAGTGTTTTGGAACTACGCGTTTTTTAAATATTTTGTTTCGAATGTTCAATGTTCAATTATAATTATGAAAATGCTCAGCCTTTGTTAACGCGTGCACGAAGAAGTGTCTTGCATGCGGCATTGTGTGTCTTCAGAGGCAACTCATCTGCAAGACAAATTCGTAATCAAATCGAATTGTAAATAAAAGAGACGTTGCTGCACTTACAGATCTTGTGTTCGCCGTGGACTGGCAGCAGCATTGGCAACTGTTCGGGATTGGTGCAGACAAACACATAGGGACTATCGGATTCACCCTGAGGATACAAATCCCGATATTCCTCCTGGGGCAGACAGTTGTCGACATGCACACAGCCCAGCAGACTGCTGGTTGGATAATGCTTGGGGAATTCCAGATTGTCATCTGCAGGAATATATAGTATAAGTAATCCCAGCACGAGACTATACTTTCGGTTACTTACCATTGTAGAGCACTCGATAGAACTGCTCCATTTGGGCAATGTCATCCGCATGCGGCTCCTTGGAAGTCGAAGCTATCCACAGGCGGCCTCGATGCTCGCTGTACCAAACACGACCTTCATGCCTGCACACAATATTTGTTTTATATTATATTTCACAATATTTTATAAAAAACGAGTTTAGAAAGTTGTAAGTTTATATAAAACAAAGATAAATGAATGAAGTGGTAGAATACGATGGAAAACTGTCACATTCTTTTGATAAATTAAGAAAAAATACTTTCAGTTATTTTTTCACATTCTCACAAAAGTGAACAGGTCTACAAACAAATAAAAATAACGAAACATTGGCAGCACTGCCGCCTCGAAGTGCATTGGCAGCACTGCCGATAAATAGTTTTAATCGACAACGATTCGCACTCACCTCTTAATGCCCGCCACGAGCAGCGAGGCCCACGGCTGATGCATGGAGAGACACTGTCGCATGTCCTGCAGCTCTAGCAGCTCCTTATCCTGCACCCGATTGTAGACACGCTCCAGACCATCGTGTGTGGGCACGGCTGGCCACTGCTGTTGCTCCTTGTTGGGACGATAAGTGGGCGCCTTGGCCACATCCAAATTGGGCGCCAATCCCATGGCCGAGTGGCCAATTAGACACGTTGTCGTGGTGCCAGCAGTAGCTGCTGCTTGTTGCTTGCTCACTGCAGCCAGTTGGCGCAACACCTGCTGCTCGTACTCCTTGCTGATTAACGATTCATCTGGCAGCTCACGGCCAGCGAAATCCACTTTAATCTTGCGCTTCAAACGGCTGCCGTGCTTCAAATCATGCATCTCGCTTTTCAGCTGCTCGTACTTCTCACGCTCCACATCCGTCAGCCAGACGGAGTTCTCCTGGAAATAGTCTAGCTCATCGTCAATCACCGTGGTACGTTTCTCGCTGTTCTTGTCGTATTCCAGCAGACGATCACGCTGTGCCAACGCCTCCTGCAGCGCCTTGTTGGAGGACTTCTTGCCGCTCGCCTGTTGTTTGGGCTGCCGTGTGGCCGCTTTGGCCATCTTGAGCTCTTCCTCGGGTGTGTAGACAAGCTGTCCGCAAAACAGACATGGACCGCTGCCCTCCTGTTCGCAAACAATGCGTCCGCAACCGAGACAATTGTTGATCAGCTTATGTTCGGCTGCCTGGCAATCGCAGCTGCGTCGTCCCTTCAACAGCACATTGGCACCCAGCACTTGGCCATCCTTGGCATACAGATTCACATATTTTCCCTGTTTCTTAGCCGCTCCTCCTCCTCCACCACCGCCGCCGGTTCCACCGCCACTGCCTCCACCTGTGGGTGACTTGCCTTTGGCTTGGTGGCTGCTGCGTGGCTGCTTGCCACTGAGCAACATGTGGCGACAGTTCAATAGAAACATTCGATGCTCTTCATTATCCTTGTTAAGCAGATTATCAAAGTAACTGTCGAACTCAGAGTCGTCGCGTATGGCCAAAATAGTGCTGTGAATTCCAAAAAGAGAAAATCAGTAATTAACCATTCAAGTTTCCGTTAGCAGTTGACACTCACGACATCATTTGATCGGTGACCACACAATCGAGGCACTTGGACAAAGTGTCGCCCAGCCACTTTTCCATATTGCTGCTGCCAATTTGAATTGTATAAATTTATGAAATAAAAGCCAACTCAATAAATCTACACGAACAGCTGTTTCGGCTTACTTATCGATTTGCCGTTAAGAGCACGAACATTATCGATAATGCTGCTTGTTTGTGATTTTGCATTAAAAGTCATTATTTAAAATTGGAATTTTTTTTACATAATTTTTCACACTTATAAACATAATTTTAATCTTTTGGTAAAGTTCATAAATCAAAATGCATTAAACTAGCACTAAATACTCAATCTTATCGATAAATATGAACGCGCACATATATTTGAATTTCTTTTCATATTTTATGGCTGCTCAAATTTTACGTTACACTGTAAATTACAAAGCTTAACATAAGAAAACATTACTTTTATTTATGTTTATTGGCATAATTCATATAAGAAGTAAATAAAAGAATAAATATTATTCGATTACTTGACATGAAAGAAATGCAGTGTTGGTAATCATTACAATCGGCAACTGGGAATGGGTACAAAAACAAATGTCTGGCAACGCTATGACAACAAAAATATGCGAAATGCAAGTAGAAAACAAAATACAATAAATATTCGTGCACAATGAAAGCAATGGAAACATTTTAAACGCTCTACCGCTCCCGTTCGTTCGTGAGATGTGTGTTGTCTGCTCTCTGTTGCTCGCTGCTTCTCAGACTGTGATCTTACGCGTATAATCAATTAAAATATACGAAAAATCGTGCTAGTGTGTGTTCTTCTATTTGTAAATTCTCGAAGACACCGAGACGCGTTCGCTGTGTGTTTATTTAATTGGTTAGTGCTCCTGTTCGTATGTGTGTGTGCACGCTCCTGTGTGTGTGTTCAATTTATTGTAAATAACATAACATTGAGAGCGGCGTACCAAATCAATTTTCAAACTGGCCAAAATAGAAAGTGCTACCTGGCGACAACAACAATAGCAACAACAACAATAAAACGGCAACGAAAGTCATTGGCAAAAAAAAACGGGAAAAAATCAAAGCAGACGTCAGCGGTGACAACAACAAGGAAAGGCAATGGCGGGGACGCCTCAATTTTTTGCCGCAGCCGCAGTCAGCTTCTCTGTCCGCGTCTCAGTCAGCAGCCACCCTCATTGAGAATCCGTGAATTCGTGATTCGCACAGCTGTATTTGCTTTTGCAAACACACACACGCCCCGTTAAACAAAAAAACAAAGCTATTGAAGTTTTAGCTTTCTGCATTTCAAACTATTGTTTTTGGCTTGTGCAAATTGCGTGAGTCGCTCTGTCGCGCTGCTCCCAACCTGTCTCTTTCCTCCTTTTCTTTCCACTCTCCCTCCTCTTCATCTCACTCTCTCGCTCGCTTGCTCCAACATACGCCACGCTGCTGCCGCCGTTGGCTTTTTGCCGTTATAGTGTTGTTGCTGCTTTGTCGCTGCGTTTAAATTTGACACGCTGCTCGATTTGCTCGTTATTAACTTTGATTTGTGTTGTATTGTTTTTTTTTTTGTTGTTTTCCAGTAGTTTGCCGTCGTCAAAAGTCTTCGCTTACGTGTAATAGTTTTGCCAAAAATAGCCAAGTAATAAAATTATACAGAATACTCATACATACATATATACAAGTAGCAACAAAAACAATGAAACGCCCGCACTAACAACAACAACAACTACAGCAACAACAACGGCATCGAAACTACAACAAGAAAAAAAGCTCTTCAAATTATATGCGCCTGCGTCATCGTGTGTGCAATAGTGTGCGTGAATCTCCAACGAGAGCGTGTATGTGTGAATGCGTCGTGTGCGTGTGTGAGTGAGTGAGTGCATTTATGCCAATGTTGTGCTTGATTGTGTGTGTGCGTATGCATCTGTTTTGAAACCGGCATCATAACGTCAGCTGAGCTGAGCAGCGGCGAACTAAAAGACGAAGAAGAAGAAGAAGCAGTGCGCCTCCAACACCCCCCAACTCACCAAAACACACACATACATAACGCACACACACATATAGAAACAACACGAAAATGTATCGAATCGGTCCAATTGGACGTAAATCGAACTTCCATTCGCGCGAGAAATGTCTAATTGGACTCGTGCTGGTGACATTGTGCTTCCTATGCTTCGGTGGCATTTTCCTGCTGCCCGATAATTTTGGCAGCGAGCGCGTACTGCGCGTCTACAAGCACTTCCAAAAGGCCGGTCCCGAAATCTTCATACCCGCCCCTCCGCTGGCCGCGCATGCGCCACGCGACGAGGATCCGCATTTTATGGGCGATCGCCAGCGATTGCAACAGAAAATCATTGCTGAGCTCGGCGACATACTCGATGAGCCGCAAGTGGCCGCTGTCGCTGCTGCTGCATCCGATGCAGCTGGCGCTGCGGCTGCGCCAGCGGTGCAACAAGAGCAGCCGGTGCAACAGGAGACGCAGCCCGATGTGGCGCAACAACAACAACGTGTCTCATCGGCCGATGATACCACACATAATCAACAACAACAACAACAACAGCAACAACAACAACAATTGAAGCTGCCCATGGGCATGTCAAAGGACTCTACAGCTGATCATGCTGCCGACGCGGGAATGGAGGAGAAACGTCTTAAAGTCAAAGAGGTGAGTGCGATTATCATACATACAATTGTACTTCTTCTCTTGTCTCTTGTCATTTCGCTCGCACACGTTTTAGGCAATTAGCTGATAAGCTTCAGTGTGTCAAACAGATGAAAGCTTTCAAAGCTTCCTCTTCTTCGCTTCTGCATTGACTTCCGTGACAGCAATCGTTAAGCTTCGTGTTTATTTTTTCCTTTTTATGACGTGTTATCGAAGGCTCCCATGCTGTGTGTGTGCTGATGCTGGCAGCAGCAGAAGCAGCAGCAGCAACTCGTTGATTCCATGATACAATTATACAAGGTAGTCCCGTCGTCAAAAAGCTGTCCATAATCGACACAGTACATAAGTGCGAGTGAAACGACTGCGCCTAGTGAGTGCGAAAGAATCGACAGTAGAGCTTTGTGATTAACCCTTCAATGGCGCATAGGGTTTAATTGTTCCACTATATTAAAAACAGTTGAAATGTTTTTTATAATTTAATTTTTAATAGTTTGGAATTGGATAGTAATCGTTGTTTTGGTTTTTGATTACCAATTATTTAGTTCAGGTTCTTAATTCTATCATAAAGTTCATATTTATATATAATATAATTGCAATCTGACATTTTTGTCTTGCACAAGGGTTAATATTTAGGGAAAAAATCGTCCGCATACAACCTTTCGCTTCAACAAGCACGAGCGCACTGGTCGATTACACTCTGTAGCCGAACGAAAAAACGTACGACGGCACTACCTTGTATAATTGTATCATGGTTGATTCGTTTGCTTAGTTTCGCGATCAGCTGCATGATACAATAATACAAGGTAGTCTCGTCGTGTGCTTTTTTCGTTCGGTTTCTGTCCGCTATCGTCAGTGCGCTCGTGCTTGTTGAAGCGAAAGGTTGTGCGCGGACGATTTTTTCCCTAAATGTTAACCCTTGTGCAAGACAAAAATGTCAGATTGCAATTATATTATATATATATATGAACTTTATGATAGAATTAAGAACCTGAACAAAAAAATTAGAAATCAAAAATAAAAACAACGATTACTGTCAACTTCTAAACTGTAAATAATTAAATTATAAAAACATTTCAACTCTTTTTTATATAGTGGAACAATTAAACCCTATTCGCCATTGAAGGGTTAATCACAAAGCTCTACTGTCGATTCTTTCGCACTCACTAGGCGCAGTCGTTTCACTCGCACTTATGTATGGTATAGATAGCGGACAGCTTTTCCGACGAGACTACCTTGTATTATTGTATCATGATCAGCTGCTTCGTCACACTCTTCGTGCTGATAACGAAGCTACACGAGTGGCAAAAGTAAGCAAAAAAAAGTTAGAGAGTGAGAGTGTGAGGGCAAGAGTTTTGGAAAAGTCAAATGCAAATGCGAAATGCGAAGTGAAAAAGCATGTAGTAAATTAGTGCTTTATGAATGCCAGCGAATGCATTCCAAACTTTAAAATGGCGACCTAATTAGTGCTACAGTAGACGCTCGTAAATGCGAAACACCTTGTTTTGATGGTTATTGTAATTTCTAGAAATGCCAATTAAAAATTTAATTTAAAAAATGGAGTGAGCTTTACTTTACTTTTTTCTTTCTTTACATTTTTGGAATATATAAATACATAATATTTAGTTGTTGGATTCATAGTTTATTTAATTAAAAGAAATACGTCAAACTAAACATTTCAAATATGTCTAAAAGATTCTTCTTTGCGAGCTTCCAATGTTCGCCACAATGTTTCTACGTATACAAACTTTAGCAGATTTTCTTGTTTTGCGATACTGTAATTGAACTGCCATGTAAGTCGTGCGTGTTTGATAATTTTAATTGGATTGCGGTGTTTAAATATTATTTTTCAGGAAACTAAGAATGTTTCTGCATTGCTGTCGAAACAGGAAAACACAAATGAAACGTTTGTTGATTGATATCAGATATCATTATATTTATATACATTTCATTGGAAACACATTTCTGCACATTTGATTTTCATTGTTTCGATAACATTACGGTACGTTCAGGTGTAAGTTGTTTTAATTGCATGTTCATACTTTGATGTGTGTGTTTTGTTGATTTTTCTATAAGCAACTCGTTCGCTTACTATTTATGCTACCTGCAAACCACTGTTATTCCATTTAGCCATTTCCCGTGCCTCAACAATCATTCATGGCTGGTTCCTCAGTTGAATCAACATCTTTCGACTTGATCAGTTTCCTCTTTCCGTTTCCACTGGCTGGCTATACCCTGAATACAAGTCCAGCGGGGTATTACGATGAATATCTAGAAATTTAAATACAATATCCAAAAGAAACACGAAACATAACATTTCACTTAAGACTTCAACTGTATAGTATTTGAATAATTACAGGGTATTAGTTGATCGAGCAACTTATGCATACATATATTTTTACCTGTTTTGATTTCTTTATGTGCTATTTATTTAGTTTCCTAACTGTTGTTGCTGTTATTTGCTAAGTCGCCAAAAAATGCAATAATTTTGATGTGCTTTCACTTTGTTAGTCACTTTTTTCCACCATCCACTTAGCTTTTTTTTTCTTTTAACATATTTGCCCCTCGTAATTTTCATAGCATTTTATTTCTGTTATGTATTCTACTGACCCAAAAAAAAAAAAGACGTTCTTAGGCGCTAAACGATATTAAGTAAGAAAGAGAGAAGAGGCAGAAAAAAAAAACTCTTAATAATTAAGCATAAACAGAAGCACAGCTATCAAAACAAGAACACGAACAACAAAAAAGTATAAAATGAGAAAAAAAAACTAACCGCAAAGATCGCGAACATGGCAACAAAACAAGAACACGATTAAGCTGACGACGTTGAAGCTGACATTGTTGTTGTTGTTGTTGTTGCTGTTGTTGTTCTTGTTGTCGTTGTTGTTGTCGCTGACTTTGCCGCTAGCGTTTCTGTCGTAGTTCTTTGTTTTTAGCGATAGAAACTGAATGTTGTCGTGATTATTCGAATCTTATTAATTAAGTGAATTTGTAGCCTACAGATCAATGGGATGTTAGAAAACACCTGCTGGGTCGCTCACCTCTTCACACCTCTTCTTCCTTATCTTCTGGAGTATAAAATTCATTCAAGAACATCTCGTAATTTTGGGTTTCGCTTTCTTATAGACCGAGTCTGACCTTGCTCCAGGCTAACGCATAAATTGATTGCGTGTCAAGTGTGTATGCGTGTGTCTATGTGATATTTGTGGGTTAAATCTTTGAATTGCAAATGGACGCAAGCGCAAAAATATGCATAATTAAAAAAAAAAAATTGATATGTTATTATAACAGCTCGACGTTTATTTTTAATCTGATCTGACTTCCTCAATTTCGTTCCACTGTAAGGCAAAATGATTTAATTTATAGCAGTCCACATTCATTTTATTTCCCACTTTCATGTTCAAGTTGCTTGCTGGCTCTGCTCTCAACTTTCAAGATGTGTGGATAGCGATAACTTCGCTGGCTCTAAATTGGCTAATTTATCGCGAGCAACTCTCTACTCTAACTTTATTTGAAATGCCAAATGCGAGCTAGATGGCGATAAACCAGTTTACTCGAACTCTCCTCTCAGCACATTGAAATAACAGTCTCAAGGTTTTCTGTAAACAATTGAATAACAATTTCGTTGTACTCATCTTGATGAATATGTAAGGCCTTAGGCCCTCTGCTTATCTGACTTGTACATTAACATAAAGTTCTATAATGACAGTAGTAGTAGTATTTTTATTGTAGGCAACTAATTATTGTTACATTTGTAAAAGTTAACAGAAAAGTTTATACTATTATCTTTAGCATTTTAGTGAAAACAATAGATTTGTAACTAATGTATATTTAATTACAATTTTTTAATACTCAAATTTTTCTATTTTTGTTATGATTTATAAAATGCAATATTTTTAAACTCGCTACACATATGGTAGAAAGGTATTATGTTATAACTTTGTGTATGCAGGAAATGTATGTAACAGATAGAAGGATTCATCTCTGATCACATAAAGTATATATATTCTTGATCAGCGTCAACAGCCGAAACGATCTAGCCATGCCCGTCTGTCCGTCCGTCCGTATGAACACCTAGATCTCTTGCTTTAGTTGACAATCTGGTGTATTTTTTTATGTTTTAGTATATTTTGAATGTAGTACAATATTGATCTACTAAATATAGCCTTCGGTATTTACGTATTTTTGCGGTATATTTATAGAATATGATTTTATTGAAAAAGGAGAACACATACTCGATTGTCATTTTCATACTTGTTAAATACTGCAATCATCACCACTTCAGACCATCGATTTGTGTAACGTAAACTTCTCAGATTTTGCCAATATTGAAAGCTGAATAACCTTCTAGTTAAGCGCTAGAATTCAAAGAACAAGTTGACAAATAATTGCATAGAAGCAAACATATATTTATGGACATTGAATGCTGCTTCATGTGTCAATTTGTGGCAACCAAAATGGTTAGCAAACTTGGATCTGAATTTGGCAAAAAGTCACCCAAATACCGTAGTCGATTCTTGACAAAAGTTATTGCAAATAAAGACTACACACTATTCTGAGTCAATAAAACAATTGTAAACTTGCAGTGATTATTTGATCATGAATTGTAATACAGATAAATGTGTTTAGGGTTGGCGGAAACAACTTAATTGAAGAGGTTTGATAAAACTTGAAGATGTGACAGTGTTTTTGTTGAATTGAGTTACTTAAAAATAAAGTAGGAAAAGCTAGGAATCTAGATTTATTTCAAATACCAAATCTCAGTTAGTTTTAAGTGTTTCCTAATGAGAAGATTGAAGTATTTTATACATTTATTTAATATGCTTTACTTTTTGCGCATATAAAGCAAACACAATGCCAAAACTAAAATGTTGAAATGCACGTTCCAAAATAATGATGTCGACCCGCATAAAAATAGCAAAAAATATGTGAAATATGTGATTGAATCAAATAATGATAAAAATAAAATGTCTGGAACATATCAAATAACAAAAACAATTGCTGATTTAAATTTAGGAACATGGAATGCAATTTTTTCTTTTGCTATTCTGCTAAAATGTAATCATTCGTTTTGGAAAGTTGTCGATATTTATGCGTTGATAGCTCTCTAACTAGCTTTTTAAATACAATAATGACTACACGAAATCATTTTTAAATTGTGGCGTGCAGAGATTTCGATAAACTATATGTATGTACAATGTACATATGTAGTTGAGCAAACATGTTAGAGAGTTGCTGCTTTATCAGCCATCCATGACTAAGTCCCTGCCCATTAAAATGTTGATAAACATTTACAGGCCAAGTTGAGCATAACATTTTCGTGACTGCCCATCGAAAATTGCGTTTGAAAATTGTGAACTTAGCGACACAATTCTGTTTACGAGATGCTCTAATTATATTTTGGCTGGATGGATTAAAACATTCACGAGAGGTGGTGGAAATAATTTCCCACTCGCTCGATTCCAATTGTTAATTTAGTCATTGATTACATTTTCGGGAACTATACGAAATGATTGTTCCCTATACCTATCCCCTTTCTCTTTTTGTTCGTTGTTTTTGTTTTTTTGTGACTGTTGGTGACATTTAATTGGCCAAGTGCGTTGGCTTGGCTTTCACAAATAGAACATAACAATTTCGTTTGTTGTTCGTGCTATGCATACCTATGTATAAATAACGACATAAAAAGCCAGAATAACCAAAACAACAAGTGTGTGCCGCATGGTGTAGCGATGTGTGTCAATAACCAACAGCAACAGCAACATCATGACAAACAATTGCATTGTAGATACTATGTACATACATATGGTATGTACATAAATACATACATACATATATCTATCTGTATCTGTGTGTATCAGGGGAGAGTCGCAGTCGTATTGGTTTCAGATGTGCGACGTGTGGCTGTGGTTCTAACTGTGACTGTGACTGTGACTGTGGCTGTGGCTGGGGGGATTCATTGTTGGGTTTGTTAGCCTAGACTCAAACACATATACAGAGCATATAGTAGAAATCGAGACAACCTAGTTTTTTACTCCAATTTATGCGCTCAAATCAACAATTATAAATGCATTTCTTCACAATTATTGCATATCAAATCAATTAAATTATTGCTAAATAAGAATAAGAAAAAGTTAATCTATTTATACCAGGGATATACGAATGTAAATCAAGTTTTTATGGTTTGTAAAACATTTAAAATTTGCTTTAACACCAACTGCTATAATAATACTGAATATACTGAAAGACTGAATTGCTATAAATATACTGAATACACTATTTCTTGAATGTTATCGAACATTTGTGTTTGAAATTCGTGTAAAATGAGCCGACAATTTATAAAACTCATTTTATTCATAACTTCTTTATATTGGCATAGTAAATCTATATAAAATACAAATAAAAAAATATTCGAAGAGCTCATTTTTGAATGCCTCTCAGTATTAATTACCTATAATTTATAACATTAATTTCACTAAGTCTCTTTATTCCTGTGATGATGCTTATTAAGTTGTACAGGGCTTCACTAACTTCATTCATAACTTTTCTATATTGTGAACGCCATTTGAATAGTTGATCTATTATATACAAAATACAATTTGAAAATATTTAAAGTAATCGAACAACTATCCTATTTCGCATTCAAATTAACAATTATAACAATACCTCTAATACTTCTCAGTATTATTAATGGAATATGTATAATATTAATTTGCAAAGTCTCTGCTATACAATAATACCTTCTTTATATAGAGATCTATTAATCGAAATTTATTTTCCGTTCAATTATAATAACTCTGAAGTGGAAAAGAATTAAAGCTTTTCAGTATTATAGATCATGCGATGTTCACATTTTTCGAAATAATATAAAATATATATCGATTGCAGTATTTGATATTTATTCAATGTTTCTAAATTCCGAAATTATTTGAATGAATGCCCAAATATTTTTGCGCTACGAAGAACAATTTCCGAATTGGGATTTTAACTCTTCGGATGGTTTGCTTGGCTGATACGAAATGCGGATTGTCTATGGACAAGGGCAAAGCACACGAAATTGGTGTTGCAAATAACCCCAAGCGGGCTCAGAACCTTGGGTATTTGGCCCACGCCATTTACCATTTACCACTTGCCACTGGAAACTTTGACCTTTGGCCGGTCGCAGTCTCTAGTTTGCGTTTTCGTTCGTTTGTATGTTACACATGCAATCATTCAAGTCTCTGCTACCGCAGGCATTTTTCACCTACATAGATTCTGGCATTTGTTGTTGTTGTTGTTGTTTTTGTTTCTTCAACACAAAGTGAACTCACAACCATTCGATGGTGCAGTGCGAGTTCAACTGAAGGAGAGGCTGCTGTCGCAGCGCTGAGAATGTTTTGCGTTTTACGTTTTTAGTGTTCCAATCCCAGTTCGTTCCCCATCGCACACAAAGCGTACGTAGAGTGAAAGCTGCGAGACTGAAAGCTCTGCTTTGCGGCAGCTTTCACAAGCATAACAAATTTTTGGCGCCAAAAACTCGCGCGCTGCCAACTCAACTTATTGGGTTGAGGGGCCCCAAAAAAGCTTAACTTAATTTCAAAAGTCCATCGACTATGTGACGAGTTGCGCATACGAGTATATTGCAGATCTCTTAAATATGATATTTTTAATTTACTTGAGTTTAACTGTTGAGAAGTGCATTTTATTTTATAACTTTAATAATTTGCTGTTCAAAATGATATGCTATAATTTGAAATTTGAAAAATTTACGTTTTCTTTATGAAAAAAAAAGGAAATTTATTTGTTTAATTTGTGGCTTATAAATAATCTCTTCTGTAATTTCTGCTAACTAAGAGTTGAGCATAGTATTATGCTTCGATTTTTCTTATATTCTGTCGTTAGCATTGCAAATTAAGCGACAAGTTATTTCAAAGTGAACTTTGACACATTTTTTTAATAAGTTTTTTATTAACTAAGCCAAAATATTATGCAAAGTCTCCAAAATAAATAATTTTGTATTAATAAATTTGTTTTCTTCTTTGACATAGTCATTTATTTTATAAACGAATTTTGTACTGAAACTCTCTAAGAGTAAATAATCGTTTTTCTTTGATTTTTAATGAATTATGACATGTGTAGTCTGTTAAATTGTTAAAAGAAAATGTTGAAAAACTCGGAACTTCACATTTACAGCTCATGATGTTTGAATAAACATTAATAGACATTAAAAAGAGTTTATAAATCTCTTGTTTCTAAATATCTCTCAAGTAAGTAAGAAATTGTTGTTTTAAATAAAAATGAATTATGAAATTTATTGTACTTGTTGTTTTATCAATCAATTATTGTATTAACTTGGCAAAATAGTGTATTCCACGTTCGTTGTGCACTTGCTGCTCGATTCCCATTCGGCAACTGAAATCGTTGCGACTCGACTCTCGACTCGATTCGTTTGAAACGATTCGACATTCGTGTCAAGTTCGTGTTGTGTTCGTATTGCGTTCTTTGCATTCGGCTTCTGCTGCTGCTGCTGCTGCTGCTAGGCGTCCAGCGATGCGATGCGACGCTTGGGCCCCAACGGCGCCGCTTTGGCCGCCTGGCCGGACGGACTGGCTGGCTGCCGTTTTGTCCGTCCGTCCGTTCTGTCCGTTCTGTCTGCTGCCTGCTGCTTCGTTGGCTTGTGGCTCGTTGGCCTGGCCTCTTGTGTTGATGTTTTGCTCTGGCTTGTTTAATGTCTCGGCTGCTCTGGTAGCATCAACTTCACACAGCACGCGCTCTCTCTCGACTCGATGCGACGCAACGCAACGCGACGCAACTCGACTCGTCTACTCGCTGTGTCAATCGGACGGACCAACAAATTCTCTGTGTGCGCGCCACCTCGTTATCGTTATTATCGTCGTCGTTCTTGCTGTTGTTGTTGTGGTAGCGTTGTCTGCCGTGTTCAAGGCTACTACCTGCAACAGCAGCATCCTGTGTTGCAGCTGCTGTAGCTGCATCCAAAAACCTGTGACAGCATTAAATCACTAAACACAAAACCTTAAAAACAAAAATAATACAGTATCTGCGGAAGCCCTTCGGGCGGACTTTCCGCTTTTTATCGCGACCCCAACACGCTTCTAATACCGCGTTCAACGCTCGACCGGCCAAAAGCAGCGTGTAAATAAACAATAAACAATGTGCTGAACATCGAGTGGCGAGTTGAGCCAGCCAGCAGTCGTCTTCATTGTTTGCCGCTATTAATTGTGGTTAGCAAAGTTGCAAGTTGCAAGCTGCCTGCAGCATGCAGCCTGAAAGGCTGCAACGGAAGTGCAATATGTTGTGGTGACGCCATTTTGAGCTGTCTTCGCAACTGTCTTTTGTCTCCATTCCATTTTTTTTTTTTGCTGTGTTGTTTATTTTTTTTTTGTTGTGTTTGCAGTGTTTACATTGAAAAAAGCGTGCATTAAATTGAAAGAGTTGCGAGTTTGTTTACAAATGCTTTAAGCGCATCAGAGATCGAGTTATTAAGAGTGAGAAAGAGTCATTAATATATAAATATTATGCATAACGAGTTCTTCGTGTACCACAAAAATTGTAAATCGCACATAGAGACACGAGTTTCTCTCTATGTATTATGTACACACACACACATTTATTTAGACAAGCTCTCGCTTCATGTGCCATCAACTAAATTCAAATTCGAGCACAGCGGGACAGCATTTTATTTCACAAAAAAAAAAAATTCCAAAAAATGCTAGAAAAAAAATATAATAAAACAGAAACAGAAACAACATAAAAACGTATAAAAATTGTTGAAAATTTCACATCAAAATCTCTGCCATAGACAAACTCTTATGTATGCCTCTGTGAGTTTGAGTGTGTGTGTGTGTGTGCGTGTGTGTGGGGTTTCATTTGACTAAACACAAATACAAACACATGTGTGTAGGCCACACACAAGCACATTGGGATCGTGTAAAGGCTATAAAAAACGAAAAGAAAAACGAGTGAACGTAATGCATAATGCGTCATTTTTCACTTGAGCGGCATAATAACGAGCCCAGAGATTCTCCTGGCCAAAAGAGATGTTGTTGCTACTATCTAGCTAGCTAGCTTGCTTGTGTTTTTGTTTGTTGCAGCATGCAACTGAAGCACAAGTGAAAGGCTGCAGCTAAAGTCAAAACTGAAACAGAGGGAAACTCGAGCTGATTCCAAAGTCAAAACACAACGCTACATAAAAAAGAAATGGTCTGAAAGAGGGAGAAAAAAACGAAATAAAATAAACCAAAGCCAAAGTTGAAAAGCTGCAACAAATATCCTTGCGGCAACATACGCATCCTGTTGAGCCTAGACAAAAGCGTAAGCGTAACATGTCTGCCAATCCAGGAACCCCCCCACCCACGCCCCCTCTTGGTCACGCCCACCCTTCTTCGGCACTGTACTGTATGTGTAATTTTATATGACTGCCTCGCTTCGCGCTTTGAGGCGCGTGTGTGTTTACAGGCAACTCGAGTGCACTTAAGCGCTAGCTGTAAGCCAGGCTAAGCGTATGGCGGGACAATGATGTCCTTATTGTGGTTGTTGTTATTGTTGCTGTTGTTGTTGCTGTTGTTGTTACTGCTTAGGCTTTGGATTTGGCTTTGGTTTCGGTTTTGGCTTTGGCTTTGCGTTTTTGCATGCGACACGAGACACCATCCACTTAATGTTTGTCTCTTTAGCGTCTGTGTTTTTGATGCTACGTGTGCTATCAGTAACAAGACTAACACCACGACAGCAGCAACATAAAAACAAACACCAACTTGAGCAACGCCATCGACGATGCATTTTGATTGCCAATATCGATAGCGCTGAGCGTGTTACTATCGATAGTTGCATCATTAATACAATACAATACTTTGCCAATGCATTTGATGTGCATTTAGTTTCTAAGTTCATTCATTGAGTTCTCTTTGCTAAAGAGTAGTAAGTTTGTTTTCTTTTTCGCTGCTCAGCGGTATCAATAACATTGAATGTATTAGTATCGATTGTGGGATCGTTTGATGATTAAAGTTTGGCCATATAATTCAGGTTCATTTTGTTACTAATTAAAGTTGTTTGTTTCATTGCATATTATTTAAGAATAGTTGGACAATTTTCCTATTCCTTGGAAAAAAAAGTATCGATAACACTCAACGTATTACTATCGATTACGTCATCATTTATTGATGATTATAGTTTGACAATGCAGTTCAGGCTAATTTTGTGACTTAATTAATTTGTTTTACTGAATACTATTAAAGAAAAAATAAAGCATTTACTGCTATCGATTGTGGCAACATTCATGGATTATCCTTTTATCCCTGTTTTCACCTTACTATTATAAAAGAATACTCAGTTTTCCTTTTATCGATAACAATGAACCTATTACTATCGATTGTAAATGCAATGTTAATTTTTTAATTGCCAATGCAATCTATGCTCGTCTTATTTCTTATTTCATTTCTTTGTTGCACTGAATATTTTGAATAACAAGTTATATCCTTGTTAGCATTTAGCAACATTGGCACAAACATTTTCTAATCAGCATTAAAATGCTGATTTTTATTGTGTTACCTATCTTTCGCTTTCGTTTGCAAGTATATGCAATAAAAAAGTTTTCTTGTCGTCTAATTTTCGCATCTCTGTTTGGCTGTGCTTACAACAGAAATTTGTGGATTAGCAAAAGACTTTTGCTAACTGAAATTTAAGTTTCATTTAGATACATTTATAGTTCAATAACAGATAGTGCCTTTTTAGTATTCTTTGTAGTATAAATAGTATAAAATGTATACTAATTATAACTGTTTTGACGGAGATACAATTCATGTCATAAATCAAGTTATCACTTTATTACACTACTTTTTTGACTTTCAGTTTGTGACTTGTAGTATTTTTTCAGTATAACTCGCAGGGTTTAGTATATATTTTTTATAATTGCTATAAAGGAAATACAAATCACTTTATTAAGCCACAATTCGCTCAGTGTACAGCGCGCTAATACAAAAGTGTATTTTGTTTGCCAACTCTTTTTAAATGGTGTCTGGTGTTCGTCAACTGTAATAAACCCTTTGTGCTCTTTAAGTACAGGGTGTGTATGTGTCTGTGTGTATGCAAAGAAGCGGGGAGTGCGATGGAGTGGGGAAAGTTAAAGAAGAGCTCTCAGGACTCCATTTGACACGTCTGATTTGATGTCAAGACAAATTCACGTCTATAGCTGTGTCTTGTAGCCATTCTAGCTGTCGACTCTGTCGTCGTCGTCGTCGTCTTGTCTGCTGTCTACCGTTGTGTGGTTTTGGTTTTTTTTCTTTCTTTTTGTGTTGCGGTTTACATTACAAGCCTTTTGCATTTTATTGACTTTTGAATTTTGTGTGGCGTCACAGGGCGACACATTGCCTATGCCTGAGTCTCTGTCTCCGTCTCCATCTCCATCTCCGTCTTCGACTGCGGCTGTGACTGCGGTTGTGACTTTGGGCCAAGTTATTAATAATTCATTGCGCTTTCCACGCCTTTTTTACGCCTGGTCATAATTCTTGCGGCTCCGCCTCAAAGTATGCAATGAAAACGCTGCACAGAAACAAGAAAAGCACCGGCAAAAAAGGAAAACCCAAAAAAAAAAAAGAAAGCACGAAAGAGAATGAAAGAAACCAAATTCTACAATTTATCAGCACACAACGCCTCTTGTTATATGTAATACCCTGTACACATAAAATGCTTCAAAGGGGTTGCTAAGCGGTGCTAAATACAATACTCGATAAACCTAGGATATCTGCTAGTCTGGCAAATATTGCATAGTTGCTTCTCGTTTATTATTATTTTACCTGTTCTGCGGTTCCTTTTTCTGTTCTTGTTTTTATTGTATTTTTTTTGTACATCATGAAAAAGTTTTTGCGCAACTTCACTCTGTGTTTGTTTGGTTGTTTGTATTTCCGCTTTGCTGTTGCTACTGCTTGGCATGCATTTTGTTTATTTGTTATACCCTGTGGACACTGTGAATGCTCGAAAAGGGTGTAATAAATACCTTGATGCAATACCAATATGTCATTAAAAGTTTATTTTTCAAATTGCTTTTAACTCAATGGATTAATTAAAACATTTCAACAATTGAGAGTTAAAAATTCATCTTTAAAGGGTATCTTGGTATAATGCAGAGGTTTTCCTTTTGGAATTTTACTGCATCTGTAACTGCAACAGACAACAAATTGTGAAAAACATTTACCGACTTTTTGGCCATTGAATGGAAACTTTTTGGAAGAAAAAAAGAAAATATAGCATATAAATGCGAAATAAGTTAGAACGCGACAGTCTAGTGAGCTTGACAGTTTACCCATATCTTTTGCAGTCATTTTATTGAATGACAATAAACAGAAAATGGAAAAGTTGCTGGCAAAAAAAATATCAAAAAACAATTAAAAAGAAACTGTCCAGAAATTGAATTTATGTCAAATGCTTCAAAGAAGAGCAGTGATAGAGTGTGGCTTGTAGTAGCAGAAAATTGAATAAATATTTACATGAGGCGATGCACGATTAAAATAGCAACAAACAAGGGAATTAGGAGCCATCTCCAACCCTATCAGCGTCAACAGCCGAGAGGATATAGCCATGTCCGTCTGTCTGTCTGTCCGTCCGTCCCTATGAACCGCTTGATCTCAGAGACTACAAGAGATGGAGATATAATATTTGTTGGACAGCATTTGTTATGTTTGCACGCAGATTAAGTTTGCTTCTACTTTTTGCCACGCCCACTTCCGCCTCCACAAATCGACAAAAATTGAATAACAAGCTAGAATTGCGAATTTCGGTACAGATAACAATAACTATAGTGTTGATGATTCCTGAAAATTTGATTGCGATGGATTACAAATTGTAGAAGGGATTTAATACACTAATACAATCTGGCATATTAATTTGGTATATTTGAAGAACAATTCCGCACTGTTTGACCATTATTCAAAACGGTCAGCGGGTGTCTCACAGTCGATCACACTCGTTCGTAGCTTTCTTACTTGTTACCAATTGAAACTTGTAATTTGGCAGTTGGTGTCATCAAAGTGCAGACAACTGATATGTGCACAATAATTAATCCATATTTATTTTCTCCGGTTATCGTCATTTATTCCATATGCTTATCACATGACTCAGCTAATGATTTATGTGGCTTTAAATCAATAGTTAGTTCTCGATGTGTGTTTGTGTGTGTGTGTGCAACAAAAAGCATTAATAAGTTTGCTGTCAATGTTTCAAATTATTTTCGATTTTATAGAATGTCTTCATAATCAAAATAAGGCAGTTTAAACAACGCATTGCAAACACACTCTGGCTTCCCTTAGAGAGTTGCCATTGGCTTTAAGATAACCAATAAATCATGTACTTGTGTGTGTTCTATGATAATGTTTGACATGATGCGATGTGCTCTACAAATTTTGCATTACACATGCCAATTTTATTCGTTGCTCTCTCTCTTTTTTATTTGTTGTTGTTGTTGGACAGCACATGTCACGAAAACTTTCGCAAGCACACACAAAGTTGGGACGCTGAAAAGTATGCAAAGCTATTTGCAAGATAGCAATGTGTGCAGCCCAAAAATGTGTCTTTGCTGTTCTCATTGCTGCTGCTGTTGTTGTTGTTGTTGTTGTTGATTTTGGAGGCGCACCTGTTTGTGGGAAGTGAAGCTGAAAATGCAAATGTGACACTTGCAAGAGGCTGGAAAATAAGAAAATGGGAAAGAGGAGAGCGAACTAAGAGTCATGTGTCAGACATGTCTGGCAGCTTGCCATCATCCTTACTTGTTGTGCTCCACGATATTTTTATTATTCGAGCTGTCAACAGTGCATGTGTGTGTGTGTGTGTGTGTGAGAGTGTGTGTGTTGGCCTTGGCAATGACTAATTAAAGGTTACGGCGTTGAAATTCAATTTTTCTATCTCTTTTTCTATTCGTATCGATGGCGACGCGCGCGTTTGGTAAACTTGACCTTTTGGCTTGGACAAGTCGCGATTAGATTAGACAAAGAGAGAGAGAGAGAGAGAGAGCGGAAGAGAGAGAGAGCGAAAGTGAACCGAAATATCGAGTTTATTTTATCCCAGCTGGTGACAGAATGAAGGACACAACGAACTGCACAATGAGCAATGCACAAAGCTCACTTGCGTGCTGGCTTCTTCTTGTTGCAGTTGCTGTTGCAGTTGCTGTGCTGCTCTGGTGCTGTTTTAATAATTCAAAGTGCTGCAATAGACTGCTGCGTGTTGGCCATAACAGCTGCATGTAATTTTCTTTTAGACCATGTCCTTTTGTTTAGCATTTCGACCAACCGCATTGCATGCGCACATTACGTATACGCAATGTAATACAAAACCCAATGCAACAGAGCGCCCGTCACACACACACACAGACACACACACACACACACACGAGGGAAAGACCAACTAAAATACAATATACACAAATATAAGTATTACAAACAAATAATAAATAAAAAAAAAGTTGAAGTGAAATTTAACTAAACACGAACAGCTGTCAACTTAAAAGAGAACAGCAAACGACAACTTTTCATTGTCGATTATTTGCCAATTCTCTCGTTCTCGAAGCCTTGAGATTAATGTTATAATATTGGGTAGAAATAAATATTGATTTGCTCGAAAGTTGCCAACAATTATGGTTAACTGAGCTGTGTCAACTAATCTGCGGTCTTTGTATTTTTCTAAGCTGCTCTCTGTGAAAATAATCATCATCATTGTAAATGTGAATTAAAAAGGAATTTTCGAAATTGTCTATGCTCTTCAGATTTGTCGTTGAATGCAGAATAAGAAACTTTACAAAAAACATTAAGGAATAAATTGCGATTTTCCATGACTAATAAACGGTTTGATGAACTAAAAAAAATCTTACTTACAAAATATTTTAAGCAGCAACTGCGAATATAGGCCGAAGATATTTATTTATTGGGATTTATTTTCAAACAAAATTTTAAGCAGAATTTTAATAAACTTTGCGAATATTTTCCTGCCTCCCTAATATATTTATTTATTTCGTTTTATTTTCCAAATATATTTTAAGCAGCATTGATCACGATTTTTACAGGGAATTCGATTGCCTATGCGGCGTCGCTTTAATCTTTCGCTTTTGCATAAGACATGACATATTTCTTTGGTCCATTTTATTGTGGCAGATTTATATTTTATTTTTAGCCGTAAAATGCGCGACGACTACAAAAAATCGCCAGTAGGCAGAAAGGCAGAAGGCAGCAGAACAGAACAGAGCTCTTCTTACCACCGATAATATTACTGAGTATCGGTGGTAAGAAGAGCTCTGTTCTGTTCTGCTCTGCTCTGTTTCTACTTCTGCTTCTTCTATTTTGCTTTGCTCTGCAGCTCGTTTCGTTGTCGTTATGCTTTTTGCAATTGCAGTTGGCTGCCGCCTGAGAACGCATTATTTTGTCATTTGCATTGGCCGTTTGAAATTCGTTGACATTCAAAATGCTGATTCCCTTCTTCCTTTTTTTTTCGCCACGTTTCTATACTGTGTGTGTGTGTGTGTGTGTTGCATCGGCTCGTTTTGGGTATTCAGCTCTCATAGTAGGTTTTATTTTTTTGTTTTTGCCACGTCTCCTGATTTACAATCCAAGGCTGCTGTTGCTATGACGATTTCGTCCTTGGCTCAACTGCAGCTCAGGGGTTAGGTCCGAAAAATTCGACTTCATTTGCAGATTCAATTTCACTAAAGCTGCCTAAATCAACAAAGCTGCAACAGCCAACAGCAGCCAACTGCGGCAGCAAATAGCAAAATTCTTATCCTTGGTACATACGTCTAATTAGTAGAACTGCTTTTCACCTCTCTCTCTCTCTCTTCTCCCCCCTTGGGTTTTGCTCTTAGTCATAATCTTAGACTGGCACAGTTTTGTTATTTTTGTGTAATTTCTTCTTTTTTTTTGTTGTTGTTGTTGTTGTTTTTGAAGAGCCCAGCGCATGCCGCAGAAGGATAATTATAATGAGCCTTTGAGATGCTGTCAATACGGGCGAGCGAAGGAGGCGGCGAAAGTGAAATGCTTCGCACATCCTTGAATAAACAGCGAGCTTGCAACACTTCTAAGTAGTTACCTCTGCTGCTGCTCATACGCATTAAAAATAGATAAATACACACACTTTTTTTTATGTTGAAATTTTAGATCAAAGGCTTCGTTTTTTGTGTGAATGCCCGGAGGACATTTGAATTGATGTCAAGGCAATTACAACGTGTATATATCTTAGGCAAATTTGCCAAGCATTTCGCTATTCACTACAATTTATAGCAAAAACACACAAGCAGCGCAGTATGAATAAAAACAAGTTAGAAAGCTGCTGCCGAGTGTGCTCGACTATTAAATACTTGCAACCCATTTTCAATAAAACCAACAAGTAAGAAAGCTATCCGCTACTAATTTGGAATGGAAGCAATATAGTGCAGTATTATACCACAACTAATACTAAAATATATTGAAAGTATACTGACAAAGTACTATATTAAAAATATACCAGATTGACATATTGATAATTTGGTATATTTAGCACTCTATAGTATATTTTGAAAGTACTAGCACCATATCAGTATACCAAATATACCATTTGGCATATTATTTAGGTATATTTTGAGAAAGATATCCGCTACCAATTTGGAAATAAATAATTCTAAAATATACTGAAAGTATATTGACAAAGTACTATATTTAAAATATACCAGATTGACATATTGATAATTTGGTATATTTTGCACTCAATAGTATATCTTGAATGTAGTACCATATCAATATACCAAATATACCAATTGGCGTATTATTTAGGTATATTTTGAGAATAATTCAAAATGGATAACGGGTATCTCACAGTGGAGCACACTCGACTGCAGCTTTCTTATTCGTTTTTTTTTCGTTATACTTGAGTTTAATTTAAAATGTCATATTTATTCTTTTGTTTAGTAATTTGTTTTTTTGAGCGGATGATTTTATGAAATTGCACATTTTTAATAGGTGATTAAAATCCGCAAAATAATTATTGTGCTACGCTGACTAATAGCGTCCGTACTAATAATGTTATCGAGAAAGGCAATCAAAAATGGCCAAACATAATAATACATAGATTTGGTCGTAAAATGAATACACAATAATATCATAAAAGGCGATTGAACTACAACAAAGCAGTGCTTGGTGGTTTTATCACAGCATATATCACATGTTCTGTTGGCCAGATTATTATTAATTATTTTATAATTAGCTAGCTTGGATGTCTTTTTCACTGTGTTGGTCGCTGCCGCCGCAAACAAACAAGCAAGCCAGCAAGCAAACAAACAGATGTGCCGAAAACATTAACAAAACCCACAGCAAAGCAGCAAAGCAGACAATCAAACAAAACTCTATCAATAAATATTTATTAATCTTGTCCACAAGTAAATATCATTAATTATGTGCAGAAGTAGAGAGTGAGAGCAGCAAGAAAGTAAATACATATAAGAGAAAGAGAGCAAATATCGAAAGTTCACAACAACGAAATACCCTAAGTTGAAAACTTAATCGTTAGCCTTAACTTGGTTCAAAGTTTTTGATATTGATTAGTGTCGACACCTGTGATTATTATACCTTGAGGAAGCAAGTGCTGTTAAGCAACTAATGCATATGTTTAAAGTCCCTTTGACATTCGATTATTGTGTTCTCTTCTGCATTGTCCTTTCCCCCTCCTCCCTCGCGTCGCTTGTATCATATGCAAGTGCGTCAATTATAAAGACGAGTTGACAGGCGAACAGTGGAAACTCACTGGGGAATATTTGATGGACAACACACACACACACACGCAGCACATTGAAAGGACAAAAGAGAAGAGAAGTGGGGGGAGGGTTGGGCGCATAACAATTTACCATCTGGTGGTCAGAGAATCGCATGTGTTGTGTGTCAATGGGGAATTCACTCGAGAAATTGCTGTCCACCCATTTATTATTACGTATACGCGCAGTGTTGCAATTAAATGGCCGACACACGACGCACACTGTGATGCTAAACAAAATTGCAATTTACTTGCGTAAAATTTAATAAAGTTGCCAACGGGTAATGTGCCAACAATCCCCTTTCCTTCCCCCCTTCGCTCTTCCCTTCACTTTTGCACGCTTCCGTTCGTTGCGTTCTGCGTTCGGTTTCCTATGCCAGGCTGCATTTCGTCATGCTAAAATGCACAACATCAGCGTGGAAGGAGCAAGTGATGTCTTGTATGTCTTGTAATGTAATCTGTCTGCTCTGCTTTGGTCTGGTCTGGTCTCTATAGCCGACGTCGTCGGACGTCGGACGTCGCCTTAAGATTGCGCTGGCAAAAAAGCTGTTGAAAATAATTACTTGAAAGTCAGTGCAATTTTCCATGCTTGATGTGCAAAGCTCAGCCTCGACGCTTATGGCATATTGTTAATGGCTTTTCCACGAAGTATGAGCACTAAATGATAGCAGCAGCAGCAGCATACAATGATGCGTCTCTTCCCTTTAATGCATACTCTTACCCGTTTATTTCCGGGCTACAAAAAGTGTGTACTTACATGTGCGCAATAAGCCTTAAATTGAATTATAATGCTTGCACGTTATTAAATTTCAAAACTAATAAATGAAAAGTGTTCAAGATAAATCTCTCATTTAATGCAAGTTTGTTTTAATTTTAATTACGTAAAATCCGCAACTATTTATATTGTAATGAATTCTCGCGCGCTCTCTCTCTCACTTTCTCTCTCTCTCTGATATCAGTTGTACAAATCGCGCTTGGCAAACCAATTACAAAGCAATTATAACAATTGGCAAGGCAATTATTGTTTCCGATCGAATTGAATCACAAAATATTTTCATTGTGTCATTTGTGTTAATTATGGAATTTACCTTTTGTGTAAATGCAGCTGGACAGAGAGAGAGAGAGAGAGAGAGAGAGAGAGAGAAATGTAGATCCGCCAAAACCACACGTAAACATTAATTTTAATTTTAATTAAAAAGGATTTCACGGACACTCGTCTTCTTTTTTTTCTACCTAGCTGTAATAATGCTTTGCATGCATTTTCCATTGAATTGCAAAAGAAAAAAAACAACTGCAGCAATAACAACAGTAAAAAAGTTTCCCATTACAATTCGCATATAATTAATACAAAATCAATGTGAAAATTTCCATCGCCATGTGGCACTATAATTCATCACGAACATAACAATGATAACTGTGTGAGGAAAAACAATCCAAAGATGATGTTGATAATATTAACACATTCAATGCATATTAGTCTAGCGATAATGTGAATGGACTCTTTGATGATTGATGTGTATATTACATGCTAAACTACTCGGATTCCGATCGAATTTCAAAAACAACAAGCGTAATTAATCATTGTTTTACTAAGTTTCCCTTAGTAAGTAACACTGTAAACACTGATTAACAAATTAATCAACTTCTTTGTTTGTTGCCCCCCTTTTGAAAAATCCGATTTTATGAAGAGTGTGTTACATGTGTGTCAAAATTAGCGAATAGAGTAGAATTGAAATTCATTAGTTACGCTTCTTATCAACGTGTAAGCTGTAGTAGTCATATCATCATCGCACGTTGTTATCCAATCAAGCAAATCGATGGCCTTCACCTTGCGATATACCTATCGAAATATGCTTAGAAGGGGTGTACACGGCGACTAAACAAAAATATTCTAGATATTATTCTAAATAATATACTAAGTACTACATGTACCTAACAATATACTATATATAATAATACTAAATACTAAATAATATACCACATACTACATAATATGCCACATACTGCATAATATACTATTTAATATACCACATACTGCATAATATACTATATAATATACCACATACTGCATAATATACTACATAATATACCACATACTGCATAATATACTAAATACTATGTAGTAGTTGATGATTATAAGAAATCTAATTAAGAAACAAAATCAAAATTACCTTTTTGCAGTTATTTTTATAAATTCTATTTTATGAAATATAATGTGAAATTTCCACAAGGTATTCACAGTCGTTCGAATCATTTTTAGAGCATTCTTAGTGCTCTTTTCTATACGCTTCTCTTGTTTTTTTTTTTTCTTCTTCTGTGTTATGCTATTTTGACAGCAGTGGCTTAGCCGTTATTTCATTTTCATGGGAGCAGCACACGCGCTGGGGTTTTAGTCTCGGTTTCGGTTTTGCGCTTCGGGGTTTCGGGATATGGAATATTCGGGATTCGAAGTCGGATTCAAGCGGCTTTATGTACTGCTATTGGCTGGTTTGGGGGAGTGGAATACTTGCGGATTTAATTGAGCGCCATGCGAGAGCTTTGACACGCACGAATGTATCATTCATTTACACACACAAGCACACACACACACACACATACACAGAGAACCAAAGTCACCACAGTAAGCTGAAAGATTCGCTTAATTGAATATTAACGCCTGTTGCCTAAGCGAAATATTTTCGGGCGAATGACATCGACTACTAATAACGACATTGCCTTGCCTTTGCCCCCAACCCCCTTTTCGTACTCTCTTTCGGTCTTTTCCTTTTCATTTCTTTCCATCGCAGCTCACCAATCTTTCTCACGTTACCATATGATGGTTGCTTCTCTTTTCTTTTTTGCGTATTTCAATTAATAAAGCTGCGTCTTTGTCGTCAAATTAGTTCGAAAGAAAGAGAACCCTTTACTACAATAGTTGGCGAACAAAGCTTATGTGTGGACGTGCTTCTATGCGGTAGGCACACACAAAAGCGGGTATAATAAGTTCTTCAAGTGTTTCAATTTGATGGATATATAATTCTTTAACTGCAATTTAATTAGTGGTCGCCTAGAGTTGTATATTATATAAGTATACATTTTTGATATATTTTCTTTAAGAAATATCAAAAAAACCTTAGAAAACGTATTACATTTAAAATGGAAAACTCGTTTCTAAACTTTATAAAGACAAAGCTTTGTCATAGCGACAAGTCTAAGTCAATAACTAAGAGATATAATTATTAATTGCAATTATACACTACTTGCAATTGAAATTTTAAAAGTGTAATAGACTACACAATATAGAAAGCAAGTAAAGCTTTGTGCGCTTAATCAAACTTCAAACTAGTGTTAACTAATCTTTAGAATTTCACATTTTTTATTAGCGTGAAATTCTTCGCATAGAGTATTTGGCTGTCGTTGAGGCGCCAAGTCGAATGAATTTCATGCTTTTATTTGCTGTTACGTCCGAGTTCGTAAATTCGGCGTGAGAGCTTCAATAAGATGGTAATGGGTGGAAAGAAGAAGACGAGTGCGGAGGGGAGACTTAAGCGCGTTTTGGGAATTAACGGATTACATTTTCAATTTAACATGTTGAAGGCATTTCAATTAACAGTAATTAGTGACAAATTGGTTTGCATGTAAGACGCAATTGTCGTTTGAAGATTTTTGGCGAACCTGAGTTTTTCGCTACTAAGCTAAGCGACTAAGCTGAACTCACTTGAGATAAGTAGGGTATCGAAATAACTGTGCATCGGGTTGGGGGACACACCCCGTTATTTGGAGTCTTTTTGCTCCTGTATTTTATTGTCGTGCATTTATGGAACAAGTATTTTGTTTTGGTTTTTGAATCGAACCAGCAAATGAGTTTCAAAGGAGCAAACAAACAAAGCAAATTGATGCATAATCAAACGAATTGCAAAGATCATAAAGGCAACACACGATAACGACGATATTAGCAAGTTAAAAATATCAACAACAACAACAACAGCACCCGTTAATACACACAAAACATGCAAATACGCTTGACGCAGCGCGCAGCTGCGACGGCTTCGACGCCACCGTCAGCAGCAGCAGCAGCAGAAGCGGCGTCGGCGCCGGCGCCAAGGTGAACAAGCAGCTAAAAAGCAGCCGCCAACATATTAGAGAGCGATCGGACAGCAAGAAACACAAAACAAAATAACAACAAAAAAGTGAGAAGAAGCAGTAAACAGAGAGAGAGAGAAAGAGAGCGAGAAATAACAGTGCTCGAAGGCAATGTGCAGAGTGCAGTAGCTCCGCTGCAGCAGCTGCATTCGAGTCTCGGCAGCGGAACACAGCGGACAACAAAACGACTCGACGGCGGCAAGTGAATCGAAACTGAAGTCGAGACGAGACGAGCCGAGCCGAGCCGAGCTGACCCGACCCGAAGTCGCACTTCGTTGGCCGAGTGCAAAACAGAGTTTACAACAACGAATCGCGAGCACAATCGCCAATCGCAGTCGCCGCGACCACGCGACGAGGTTAAAGTGCAGTGCGTGTGCGCGTATGTGTGTGTGTGTGTGCGTCTAACTCGATACGATAAACGATAATTTGCCCGAACGCCGAACGCCGATCAACGACAACAGACAAAAACGATTATCAATAAGTGCCAGCAAAATGTGCAGCAGAAAATGCTTCCGCATGCCCACGTTAGTCATCTGCGGCGTTGTGCTGACCATTGTGCTGGTCTGCATCACGGGCATCACGCTCACCAACAGCATCAACATATCGAACATTGTGAAGCTGCGCGAAAAAGTCGCCAGCGACTCAGCGGCAGCCAACGGCGGCCATCAGGCGGCCCAAACACGAGCTGCACTCGTCGAGCAGCAGTATTCGACGCTGCAGCAACATCACATGTCCAAAAGTGATTTGAATTACATATCGGCTGCAACGCATCCAAAGAATTTGCAGCGTCTGCTAGTCACAGCACCGCCACAGCCATCGCCACCGCCACCGCCTCCGCCACCCAATAAGATTGTCATCGAGATTGGCCTCAGAAATAGTGGTAACAACAATGAGAACGCGACCAGTGCAAACTTGATGCCAATGCCGCACATGTTGCAGGCGGCAGATGCGCTCTTAGAGGGCAATGTTGATTCAATATCGCTGCCAGCAGCATTAATTGCAACTACCACAACAACAACGACAACATCTAAAACAACAACAGCAGCAGCAGCAGCAGCAGTTGATGCAACAACAACGACAGCAGAATCGACAACAACTGCAGCTGATCAAAGCGGATCAGTCTTTGGAATAGCAGATCACAATCCGGCGGGAATTCAATTTGAGCGACGTGCACATGTCAAGCAGGTAAAATGTTCTTCCAAAAGTAAACAACGTCGGCAACATTCACGCAATATCAATTTCCATTCACAATTTCAATTTACCCAATTGCAAATTAAACGACCGAAAAAAAAAAACATCAACAACAACAAAACAAATCATTTACCAATTTTGTTTTTATTTCGATGCGGCTTTTGTTGTTGTTCTTGTTGTTGTTGTTGTTGTTGTTTGCCGCCTCGCTAATCATCAACGCATTGTCATATCAAGTGCGGCAAACGGTAATTGAAGCGAGCAGCAAAAAGCGTTCATAAAAAATTAAAAATATGTATACAAGTATTCCCCATATACTCTTGATATAGATGTACGATTATTTCTGTTGTACTATGTACTTGTTTTCATATCTGAGTGAAAAACAAGTAATAACTATTTTATCGAGAGCACTCCACTTATAGAGCATATACTCTTTTCTATAGAAGCATGTTGAGTATATTGATTCGATTTTTGATTTTTTTAGTAACTTAAATGAAAATTGATTTTTGATTGAAATCAATTTTTAAACTTTCGACATTGAAAAATCTTAATTTTCTTAAAATGAAAGAAGTCCGAAGCGGTTTATGAAAAAATACCAAAATTCATAAATGGTATTTAAAAATAAATATCAGAAAAGTAGTTTTTTCTTTATTTCACTGTGTGAATAATTCTATTTACAAGCTTAAGACAAGCTGTAATAAGCCAAAACATATTATACCACATTTAAAACAAAAAGAAAGCGTTACAAAGTTGTTCATTCTTAGGGTTTGAATCAGTTGCAGTTGGTCAACAAAAAGTGCATTGCGTAGTGTGCCAATTACTTAAATACAATGCACAGAAAACAAACAACAAACGACTCGAAAATGCTTTCTTCGCTTTTTATTTTGTTGAATAAAGAACAAAACTCTCTTTTATATTTTGCTTTCCATACACAAGCATTACCCTCGACACTTCTTTTGTGCTAAATTACAATAATTAACATTGTTTTTGAATGACACCAAAAATGAAAGAACGAGCTTGCACGACTGCGAGTTACCCTGTTAACGTTTGTACTCTTAGTAATAGTTAATGCAGGGTATCTTGCAATTATTTATAATCGCATTGTTTTGTTGGGGTTCATGAACACGAGTTCAGCGAGAAGTTTTTGCTGCTGTTCTGTTCTGTTCTGTTGTGTTCTGGTCCCTTACGAATGCAATTGCAAAAACCAAAGCGAATAGAAATAGTTGTTAGTGCGGAGATGGCTTGAAGGCTCAGCAGAGTGAGAGAGAGGTGAAGGTGGCGACGGCAGTTTGAAGAAAAGAGAGAAATAAAATGCGAGAAGAGGGCAACAGCAACAGCAGCAGCAGCCGTGAGCTGAGTGAATGTTGTTGAATGTTTAATGCTGAAAACTCAACGCCAGAGCAGCAGAGTTGGCCCAGCTTTTGCCTGTTTTCATACCCTCGTTAAGTCTCCTCTGACCTCCAATGCGATACCAGCAGTCATTTCGTCAGTCAGTCGCTCACTCACTCACTTAGTCAGTCAGTCAGTCAGTGAAAAGCCAACGCTAAGCCAATTAACTTTGCAAACTTATTCCGTGTGAAATTAATTACTTGATTTTTAATGCATCGCAATGCGGCTGTTTGTTGTTCCTATACTCTTTTTAATAGAGCATTATAATTGGCTGACGATACGTGTAGCTTCTACTCATACTTGTAATAAATTTCAGATGTTGCACATCGAACACAATTCTTACATATTTCTGTTCTTTCATTAATCATTTTCAATAAATTTGTATATTTACATAAAGAGCATTACATATTCGACATTTCATAAGCTCGCTTTCTAGTTATTTATTAGTATTGTTTGTTGTTGCTGCTATTTTTTTGTTTCTTCTGGTTTTTTGCTTTGTGCGAAAAGATAACACAAACAAATTTAGCTGATGAATTTTTGATGCGATGTTTATTAATTCACAGCGCTAATTTTAGCGCTTCCGTTTTTTATTGCACTTTTGCAAATAAAAGTCTTCTAATGTCCTCAAAATTAGTTTGTGTTCTCCACACTTCAAAATGTTACAAAAGCAATTGCAACTCGGTAATAAATCAATAATTCAAATCTCTCAGTATTCAATTATACTAATTGTTTGCAACGATTTCATCGTGACTTGACGAGTTTTTCTTATTTCAAGATCAAGATTTCGTATGCGTTGCGAGATCAGTTACGATATCTAATTTTGCTGCGTATATTACAAATAAAATAAAACACAAAAACTGAGCTTAGGGAGAAGAAGCAGTTCATGGAACTTGGAACTTTTTAAATTTTGCGACTTTTGTGTCGCTACGAACAAGTTGAAATTGTCCCTTGACAGCTTTTCCGAGCCGTTTTTGGCTAGGTCTTTTTATGGTTCAGACTTGTCCCGAGTTTTGCTCGTTATGTTTTATTTAATATGCTCATTTATCATACACAGGTCCCTCCCATTAAAGTGTTTTCTATGAGAGAGGAGCGGCTTTTTGCCTTTCTCAATGCCGCGAGGGCTTGTAAAAGTTTCTTAATAATAAATTGCTTAACTTTTATGTAAATAAAATCACAGAGTGTTCCCATAAGCTTATGGGAGTCGAGGATTGGCCTGGACACTCCTAGGGCTATCAACATGCCTTTTTCATTTTCATTTTATTATTATTTTCTTTTTTTCGGACGAGAAGAATTTTACTAATCAACGGAAAGAAGCAAATATTGTTTATTATTATAAAATATGCTAATTGCTCAAAAGTAATTGTCAAGCAATTGACGAAGCTCTTGAGATAACTGCTTGAATAAACTATGTGAAGTATGTTTGTTAATTGTTGCCTATCGTAAACATAAGAGAATACAAATAAGTAGAGTGTGCTCAACTGCGAGATACCGCTATTTTTATTGTTAAAATATACCAAATTGATATAACAAATAAATGCAACACTGTACGTTATATTTGGTATATTTATATACTAGTACATTTAAAATATACCATAGGGTAAAAAATATACCAGGTAGTAAAACAGAATAGTTTTATGCATTACGCACAATTTAGTTTTAGTTTCACATTTTCAATAAAAACAAAACCGCGCGGTATTTTTATTGTTAAAAAAAATACCTAATTAATATACCGAAGACTGCATTAGGTATATTGTTATACTAGTACATTGAAAATACCAGAGAGTTCAAATACATATCAGATGGTAATGCACCATAGTTTTCGAAACTATGAACAATCTAGTTTTAGCTACGCATTTTCAAAAGTGTGGTAATTTTATTGTTGAAATATACTAAATTAATATAGCGAAGTCTATATTACGTATATTAATACTTTAAAAATATACCAGTTAGTAATGAAGAATATTTTTGTAGATTATGCATAAACTACTTTTTGCTAGTTCTATAAATATAATAATTAAATAATCGTTTTCAAAACTCGACAAACTTCTCTGGATTCTAGATACTTGCTAGATCTTAATATGTAATAATAACCGAGATGAGAGTTCAATTGAAACTGTTTTGCTGAACACAGCACAGTTCATGCTAATTTCCTGCAAGCAATTCTTTTTATTTTCAATTTTCGTTGTCATTTTGTTTTGTTGTAAGTGACTGCGGTTTGTGATTGTTTCCTGGCAAACGTTGACTCGCAAACTCAACGTTGTCAAACGATTTGCTGTTTCCTGTTACTGTTTGCTGTTTGCTGCTTGCTGTTCTCTCTGCCGCTTTCTGTTGTTGTTTACCCCATCATCAGTCGCCGTCAAACTCATCTGTATCCGTCAGTCAGGCCGAGGCATAATTTATATCAACAATTGTGATGCAAAGCAGCCTCTTTAAATAAAAAACACGCGCTTGCCGCTGTCCCCCCTCCTCTCTCTCTCTCTCTCTAAATATATATATGTATATAAGTCATCTTTAACATACACCAAAGAAAAAGCACTGAACCAAACTAAATCCTTATTTTCTCTTTTGTTTTTTCCCTTTCTTGCAGGTGAGTTCTCAGTTGCAACAGCAGCGTAAAATTTTGTGTCATACCCGGGAAAGAAAAGAAAGGAATTTCAACTTCGCTTTCTCAGTCTCTGATATTGACTGAGTCTCTGACTCGACTCGAGTATCTCTTTGGCGCAATATCATGGCAGGTATGTAGGTGATGGAGTATCAGAGACTGACTGAAGCTCTCTACTGACATTTCGAACAATAAGCTTCAATTTGACGCTAAGAGGATATTGCAAAAGCATTGATGGTCTTATGTCAAGCAGATATCATCGTCACACTGTGGAGACTAGATTTGTTTTGCGTTTCTTTCTAAAAATCTTTGAAATTCTCTTTTGCAAAGTTTGTTATATTGACGTCTTTTTCATACTAAAGGAATCTCTAGTTTTATAAACTTTACTTCCAGTTTGTGCAAACTATTGATTGACAATTTGTATTTAGGGAAATTTGGTGTTTCATTAGCCAAAAGGAATATACAGACACTTCTTTAGCATCAAGTAAAATGTTGTGCAAACTTTAAGCTGGGCTCAAATTCAGTTCATAAAAGTGGGCAGAAAAGTGCACTAAAGGGGAGACTTTAGGGTACACATTCACAATTGTGTCTGTGTTGTCAATTTTCATTCATTCCACAGCCCATGCTTCATAACCAAAAGAAAAGTTAGCTTTCTCTGTTGCTAACTAATGCGTAGTAATGGGAGTGCCTCAATTATGGTCACTCGATGATGCTTTCCCCTTGTGTAACTCGCATATTAGTTGGAAGGCAAATGGAAAATGCAACCAGAAAATAGGCATGTACATACAAATGGATTCTTGTGATCCCTAGCAGTCATTGTCATAAACGAAAAACTTTTGTAAATTTATGACAAGTAGCCAAAGACGAGATGTAACACGGATTACGACGACAACGTCGAAGGCGACACAATACAAGAAGAGAACATGGAAATGTATTGAGCATTAGAAGGGGCCAATGTGAAATCCATTGCATATCAAAAAGTTTTGGTTTGTTGTCGTCGTCGTCGTCGTCTGTCGTCGTCTTCAATTGTGTGTCTCCAGTTTTGTGGGTTGACGTTTGAGGGCCGAAAGTAATCAATGTTCAATACCGGAAACTATTCAATTTCCACACGGCATGAAACGTGCACGAAACGGAGCGAAGAGCGAATAGCAGAGCGTAACACGAGAGGCACATGGCACAAATGATACGGACAAGGACATGGCACATTGGACAGCACAAAGACATTGTAGATGAAGGGGGGGCAGACAGAGGCGAGAGGAAGCAGGTGCTCCTTGAGTGCTGCGCATCACCTGGACTTGTGTTGTGGCTGCGGCTTCAGCTTCAGCTTCTGCTTCGGTATCCGTATCGGCTTCTTATTGTTCCTTCGTTGGCACGCACTTTTATCATTGATTGCATTAGCCGAACGGAAATTGCAAAAGCTTCTAAATCATTTATAGTGTTGTTCGCAAATGCAGTCACTCGATGCGTTGATGTGTGCGTGTGTCTGTGTTTGTGTGTGTGTGTGCTTAAGCTATAAACAACTATACACATTTATATAAAGTCCTTGACTAAGGCTAAGCAAAGGCCTAGAGGAAAATGCATTTTTGTATAGCACTTCAGCAGAGTTGAATAGAAATTCTTATAGTTATAGTTGCTTTTGAAATAAGAATCGTTTTTATACTCGCTACCTATAGAGTAAAAGGGTATTATTACTTTGTGCTGGGAGGAAATGGTGCTGCTTTGTCTGACAATCTGGTATATTTTGACCTCTATGGTATATTTATTGTGTAGTACTTTGTCAATACACCAGATATAACTCATTTTGAATAAACGCGAAACAGTGCGGTATTATTCTTAAAATATACTGAAAATACCGAATCAACGAGTTATTATTATTAAAAAATTCTCAAAATTATACCACAAAAATACCAATTAAGTATATTTTTAACAAAAAAGTGTGGCCTCGTTGTTAAAAATATACCACAAATTATACCGAAAAATACTAAATCGGTATTTTTAGCAAAGCAGTATGGTATTGTTAATAAAATATACCGAAATAATACTCCAAAATACTAAATCGATACATTTTAAGAATAATACTGCAATGTTTTGCTTTTTACAAAGTAGGTAACAGGTATCTCACAGTCGAGTGTGCTTACTTGTTATTCATAATTATTATTTTAGCTTAGCGTATTGACAATCTTGTCTTGAATTTCAATTCATTTTCAATTTCAATTCATTTTCTTTAACTTAAACACCAACCATTTCCCATCCATTTTTTATGCTGATTCATTTCTGCAACTAAAGCCAACTCTTTGCCCTTTTAAACTTCAATGATATATATAGGAAATACCCTTTGCAACTCTCTGCTACAGATAATAACATATTGCAAAAGTTTTTTTATAGCAACTGCATCGAACGATGGCATAAACAGCTTTTGGCAATCCATCAATCAGGAGCTGACTCTCAATTATTTATTGCAGTTTTCCAACAAAAAAAAAGGAGAGGAGAGGAGAAATGAGCACCTTTAATATATGCGAATCTATGACATAGAATGTCACATGGTCTGATGTTGATCAATTAGGTAGCTAATAGATTGCAAAGTCACATTCTTTACAGTCATATATCATGCAGGGAATGTATGCAGCAAATCTATGCTCTACGTTTAAAAGGAACAGCAAAAAAAGAAAAGCAACATTTGGTCGTCGTTTGTTTTACGACTATTTCTAATTGCTGCTGCTGCTTGCTTGCTTGCTTTTCTCCTTTTCCATTTTCTATCCCTTCTCCATATTAATCTCTCGTTTATGCTTGTGAAACACGGAGGAGAAGGGGGGAGAGAAAAACCCTTAGGCCAAATCGAAGTGTTCGCACTTAAATTATTGGTTCGTAGGGCAACGAGACGAGAGCACGCAAAAGACCAAAAGAGGAAATTACCCACGATAAAGACGAAATGTTTTACGCTCTGCTGTGTGAATGCAACGAGACACAGCACTAAATCGAACGGCACACTCTGGGGCACTTAGACCATGTGAGAAATGCCTATGAAGTGGTCATAAAATCGGTACCGAAACTTTGGCAATTTCCTTAAAAGAGAAAGAGAGAGAGAGAGAAGCACAACACTTAAAGGCCTCCTCAGCCTACACAGAAGACGCAAAGACACAAAAAAACACAAGACCCCAAAATAGCCAAAGCCAATCAATTGGGACAGCAGCAGTAGCAGGAAAGACTTTAGTTCTTAGTCAGCTGCTCTCGCAGCTGCTTAAACTTTCAATGTTGAAGCCATGATTTCAATTCTGTCACTAAATATGCTGAACAAAAAGTTCCAAGAGCTTAATTTGCAATTGCAAAAATGGTTTCGTCACCCGCTGCTTTGGATAAACTTTACTTCAAAGCCAAAGCCAAAAAAAAAAAGTACCCCCCAAAAGCAATTGAAAAGATGGCAAATTTTTGAGTACCAGCTGAGGTTTCCCCTCGCTCAAAAAAGGGAAACGACTTTGGAGTGAAGCGTTTGCCTAGCCCAAGATTTCCAATTAAATATTTTACAAAGATTTTGCGAAAAAAAAAGAGGAATCAGCTGCTCGCTTTTATCTGTTGCAGTTACGACTTCATCTTCGCCCATATATTAGTCATTGCCCCATTTTTTGTCAAGGTCATGCTTGACATGGGGAATTTTTTATTTGGGATAGCACACACACAACTTGAATTCAATCTGTTGTGCGGGTCAAAAGAAAGATAGAAAATGTTTGATACACTCTCGGTTTGTCTGTGCTGTAAATAAGACTGATATTAAGTATACGCAATGAATACGTATTCTTGATACACTCCTTTCAACTTGGACTGATATTAAGTATACGCAACGTTGGACAACTGTGTTGGGTAGTTTGATAGTGGTCGATTTATTTAGATTGTCTCTGGAATTTTGTTTACTAGCCGGCACTTTAACAGCTGCCGTCTCTATCTCGAACTCTGACAAAACTTTGAGACAATCGTCGCCTGACACTAAGAACCTAAAAACAAACTCTGACCACTTTGAAGTTTTGTGTCGAAAATATGCGTTCAAGTGCCTGCTGTGTGTTGGTCGTGAAGTGCGCTCTGGTTTTTGGTTTGCTTTTGTGGTTGTCCACAACAGCAACAATAACAAGAATACTGAACTCTGCCCCCGCATGTCAGTGAAATTACCACCAAATATTTTACACTGACTGACCTCAGTTTATGTGACTGAGTCTGACATCGATATCTCTCTCTCTCTCTCAGTCTCTCCCTCTCAACCGCTTTTCTTTAATTTTCAGCTTATGTTGCATAATTTTAGGCAGCAGCAAAGTTTGCAGATTAGGATGAGGAAAGAGTTGGGGGGCGGGAAGTATGCGTAAAGGATTGGCGATTGGCGCTTTGGAAATTGTGCGCTGACAGCATCGTTGAAAGTGCTTACTCGGTGAACGTTCGCTCGCTATTGGGATAAATACGATGATGTGTGTTATCTGCGTATCTACAGCATAACCTCCTCTCCGCCATTGTGTCCGGCGGAGTCAAATCAAATGGGCGGAAGGCAAACGCAGTCCGCAGTATCATCAGCTGCTGCTTCTGTTGCTGCTGCTGGAGAAAGCGAAAAGCGGGTGGAGCCAGGGGGAGCAGTGAAAGTGAGACAACAAGAAGAGCTAAGGCAACGGCAACGACGTTGTTGGGTTTATGGATACTCAATCACTTGATTGACAGGACAACAGCCAGCAAAAGAAAACTACCTGACGAGCACACAGAGAAGCATACATTTGGTTATATTGCGGTTTTTATTATGCAACGAATCGGGTTCGTTAGGCGATGTCTATCAAACAGACACAACAAAAATACACAGAGAGAACAATTTTGGTCTAAAAGTGTGGTCGATGAAGCATTCGTAAATCAAGTACAATTTTTGCAACATTACAAGTCGTAAAATTTTTATATATTAATAAAAAAAAAGTGCAAAATTATATTGTAAAAATCACTGCCTCAATTTTTTTACTTAGCCATGTTTCTGAAATTAAGTATGTATATGTTTTCGCTAAAGTATAATTATTTAATTTGATATATGTATAATTAAATAAATAATTGTAATATACAAATTTCTTTATTATGTATATTTTTAATTAAGTTTTGTATATGGATATTTTTATTAAATACTTTCTTTAATGAATTCTTAATATTTATCTTTTATTTTTGTTTGTACATATATCATTATTGAAATATTTATTTTATTTGTTACGTGTCAAAAAGATCAGCATATTTCGAATTAAAGTACACTAAACAAATCAGAGTGAAGATATTTTTGGATTTTGGGTATATTTTTCGTAAATTCATTAATGAAATTAATTAAATATATATTACCATATATTATTAAACAATAAAAGCTTTATATACAAAATATTTCTTGCACCTCGTAATTTTGTTTCAAATGTTGATCATCACTTCTAGACATTGCTATGTTTATTTAATTTCAGTTTTATTTTATTTTGTATTAAAAGCATTTCTTGTACCTTGAAATATATATATATCATACATTTAGTATTTGTAAATGAATTTTACATATTTCTTTACATAATTAATTATTGTTTAATATACATATTTTAGTTGCAAAAATCGTACTTGAATTGCGAATTTCTTAGGCGTTTCTCTCTGTTTCCCCAATCGCAAAGTGATAGACTTTTTTACCCGTAAAGCACTCGTGTGGTCATAGAGTGTACTTTATTGAATACTTGCATAATTGATGACATAATCGCTGTGGCATTTTCTGGCGATTCATGCGCTAACCATAAGTAACCTATGATGTCCGATCTTTTTGGCATAACACATTTGCTAACAGGCATTTCTCCCTAATTGCGATAGTCATCGCGATTTTGGTTTCAATGGCTGCCATGTAATGCTAAATGTAATTGCAGCAGCAGCAACAGAGAGCAGCGAAAGCAGCAGGCAAATGGCAAATGGCAAATGGCAATGAATTCAATTCAATTACATATCCTGTTGCTCTGTTCTGTTCTGTTGTTGGCTGAGGCAGGATATGCACATTCAATGCAAATGCCTCTCTCTCTCTCACTCTCACTCTCTCTTTTCTCTCGACTGCGCTTTAATGAGCAAAATAACATGCCATATTTATTCATTAATTTTGGCCATGGCCAACGTTGCGTTGCGTTGCGTTGCATCGCTTTCACTCGGTGTTGTCCAGAGTTGTGTGTGCAGCACCTCGTTGCAATTAGAAATTTGATATGCAAATGCGAGTGGAACATAAGGGAAGCTGCTGCCGATGCCGATGCTGTGTGTGTGTGTGTGTGTTGCTGCAATAAATCATATTCATAGCTTGCCAGATGAGCGAACATTCAATTTGCATGCTCTCCTCCTGCAGATGACAGACAGGCTATTTCTGGAGTTCTCTTTACTCCACTCCTCTCTCTCTCTCTCTTGCTCTCTCGATTTGGTTCATTTAACGGTCCAGCGGGATATGAAACAACAAAACGTTTTTTGGTTTCCAATATACATACGTGTATGCATATATTATTTAATGGTATAGCAAGAACTTGCAAATTTTGCAATATTTGTCGTAATAACAATACATACAACATACATAATAATTATAATTAACATGTTGTGTGCACAATGCCATTGACACATGCCATTTTGTAATGAATTGTTTAGTAAATGAAAAGTACACTTCGATTGCACTTAGCGGCATCAACTCGAATCGAATGAATATGAATCAAATCGAACAAAAGCTTTAGCATTTCTTTTATACTTTTTAATGTTTTCAAAAGTCAGTATTTTCTATGTGACTTCTAAGTGCATTTTTTGTACACATATATCTCACTTAAATGCCTCAAAGAAGATGCGAAAATGCAGTAATATGAGTAATTGAAAAGTTCACTTCGATTTCGATTAGGGGCCTAAATTCGAATTTGACATTAAGTAATGCAATCGAGTTTCTTGTACAGCTTTCAATGTCATCAAAAGTCTGATTTTATTTGTGTGACATTTACTAACATCTTTTCCTACAACTTTATCTCACTTAAATGCCTCAAAATTGGCGCTTAAACGAACAGCAGAATGATCTGGGCTTTTTTTTTTTAATGTTTAAGATTTGTATCTAAACGAGATAAGAAAAGCTTTACCTCAAAATATAGAGTAGTGACCCTTAAGTCGAAAATACGTTTATCGTAGTGGCCATTAAGCGAGATGTGGGTGTATTATTATGCTAGAAGAGCGTTTTTTATTTGCTCTCGCACAGCTAAAGCATAAATTTGAATGGCTGCCATTTTGGGACACAGAGATTAAAATGGCCGCGACCTTCATGGCAATTGCCAGCACAAAACTGCATAGTTAACATTTCTGTACTATTTTTAGTTATGGGTTTCATAGCATGGCCACTTGCATAACCCGCATTGACTAACCACCTTCAACCAGCACCCAACTACGCGTCATTCATTGCAGTCATAAGACCAAGCCACGTACACACAAAGTATGAGACTGAAGTGCATAAAATGGCATAATAAATCAGTTTTTATATTCAATGTCCATCATTTGGAATAGTATATGCCATAAATATGAGCCTCACACATCGATATCGTATGGCATCGACGTAGGCGTATACGCAATTTTCTACATGAAATCCCAGTGAATAGCACCATGAATAGGCTGTAATGTGCGCGATAATAATTGCAATTGTGATCGAGTACGTTTTTATGACTCAATTGTAATAACGTGTGTGCTCATTTATGCTCCAAGTTTGACACAGAATCGATGTAGATATAACAGATTGGCTTAACGTAGAAAAATTATTTAACAATTTTGATAAACATAAAAAATAGAGCAATATTATCACTTTAGGTTGATTACCTTAGGTCACTTTAGGTTGAGTTATTTGTTTTGAATCAAGAATAAACTCAATCTAATGAATCTTTAAAATTCATAATCTAAAGAACCTAAAAGTTACGACTAAAATTATTTTTGAAATCATTTCATAAGTTATCTGTTTATTACCGTGAAAAGAAGTGCCCAAAAAATACAATTACACAAGAAATTGAAAACTATTAAATTAATTAATAATTCAAAATTGAGTTCAGTAAATAAAAAAACAAAATTAAATTCTAAAGTCGTAAAATATATTAAAATGAATATAGCAAAATAAAATAAAATTATAGTAAATATTTGAAGAAAAAAATCATTTTATGATATACTATTTGGATAAAGAAAAAAATCTGTATTATAAAATCAAATTAGTTCATTGCCAAGAACTCTACAAAATAAATAGAGCTTTGCTTCAAAAGTATGAAGCAGTTATTATAATGCTCATTGCTATTATTTATGCGCATTAAGCAACAGAAAATGAATATTCGCCAGCAGAGAGCTGTTGTTAAGTATACGCATCGTATGCAGCACACACTCGCATTATCACATAATGAGATCAAAGCAGCAGACGCTGCCAACAATTAGTTGACAACAATATTCAGTTTCTTAAGAACTGTTCGCCTGCGGCAATGTTTCACATTTGCCCAAAATTACAACGAACCAGGGAGTAGAGGCAGCTGGCTGGCTGGGGAGACAGAGAGAGAAGGAGAGTGAAAGAGGGGCAGGGAAAGCAGGAGCTGGAACTGGAGCTGGAGGGCGGCAACAGGTTGCCAAGCAGAGCGCCAATGTGTGCGCTTGGCATGTTTGTGACTCATGCAGGCATTCAACAACAGTTTTTTGTTTGTAGTGAAATGAGCGCATTAAATTTAAGCTTTGAGAAGCTGGCTTAAATAAAATTAAATACTAAAAGCGTACTTAAACGAATAGTAAATCGTGATTATAGCAAAATTACTAATTTCAAAAATTTAACAAAGCTTGAAAATTTAAGAAAACATAAATCGATTTCATTTGACTTCTTGGCGCAGCTTCTCAGCGCTCATTTAATGCGCGTTAACTTCATAAGTTGATTGAATTTGCCAGCACAACACAAGAAGAGAGAGAGAGAGAGAGGGAGAGAGGGAAAGCGCGTGAGAGACTCTCACAAATTAACTTAGACATTGTATTTGATGGCAGCGTAAAAGAGATTAAGTATACGAGCTGCAGACCGCATATGGTAACAAGAAACCACAGTGCAAATTACGTATACGCACTGTATGCAGTAAACATGGTTTCGAAGACATTGTAGCTTGTAACTTTAGCATCAGCTTTAGCTGAAAAATTTGCTGGGCGTGAAATCTATTTTGTGTTGGCAATTTATTTTAAATCGCATATTAGCACGCTTTAATGGATTGTCCCTCATCTTTTTTGTTGTTACGTTTCTCTAACTACGACTACGACTTCGACTATATGCATACACATAGATAGAATAAAACATATTTTTATTTATGACAGCGCATAAAAAATAATACGCAAAAGTTTATGGTTCGCCGGGCACAAAATGAAAAATTGGTTTTACACGCGGCAAAACGTGCTGAGACAATAATGATGATAAAAAGCTGATAGTAGCACAACACGATAATGATAACGATAATGATGATGATGATGATGATTGTGATGCAGGCCTGTTCATGGAGGAGCTGTGTTTAGCCGGAAGCTGGACGACATGACAATACCCAGCCGGGCTAACCAAATAGCCAACCAGCAAGTCATGCAGCCAGCCACCCAGCCAGTCAGCCATCCATAAATTATGGCCTAGCGTTAATGCCGCAAACACACATGGAAGCGGCAATTCAATCGATAGAGCGATACGACGCGATATTTCCAAATTGTTATAGCGCAGTCAAAACGCTGGGGGCGTGTCTCTGTACAAGTGCCACTGCAATCCAATAATAATTGCCGCAATTATGAGGGACTTTTTTAATTTGATTTGTAGTAATTGTATTTCAAAAATGATTATTATAATTTTATTGTAATAACATATAAAATTTCTCATTGAAATGAGATGAGCTAGAGCGACAAAAGTTTTCAGGCTACATTTAAAATATGTTTAATATATTTTATTTATGCATTGCTTTTTAAATACAATCATCAATTCTACGAGTGAAAGCGCTGTTCTCAGATAAATGAAATAAATGAGGTGCGAAGATGCACAAATTTCAGTGAGACCGTTTTTAACAAGCTTGGAGTAACTAAATTTAAATAAATGAAATTATTGAAACAAATGAATTCATATTCTTGTCTATTTCTATGTCGAACTTATTGCAACTTGGCTGATTTTTTAGATTTAAAATTTCATATGGAATCCTGCGACTCCACAGTTGTAATTATTGATATTACTCTTCACGAGAGTGCTTCACATGCTTTCATTTCGTTGTTTTTAAGTTAAACTAATTATTAGATTTGATCGCTTTGCCGATCACAAATAGGTTGTCTAGTTTTGATTTGACATTCCAGTATCGAAGTATCAATATACTATACTTTATTTATTTTGTGCTTGACTGCCTTTTTTATGGAAAAATGGGATTTCGTTCATGTGAGCACAACGCTTAACTAGAAACTTCAGATCGATTTCAATTCCAAGAAGAAATTCCTTTGTAATACACAAACTTGTTCGTTGCTAGTTTCACTGCTGTAAATTCAATATTTCAATGAAAATTGGAATGCCACGATTATTGAAGAATGCGCTGCAAACATATTTCAAGATTTTGCAATTTGTTATTTGCATTTGCATTCATAGGCAAGGCAAGACAGTCTCTACACACAACATATTTTTCCAAGTAGTATATTTTTCTTTTTCTTTTTTGCACTTTTCGTTTGTGATTGCAATTAGCGATTGCTCTTGTTGATTCTATAGTACACCAAGCCAGAGTCTGAGGCCGGATTGCATCAATAAACGAGACAATTAGCAGTGCACGCTTGAGCTTATCTATTGAGTAGATTGCGCTGTACACAGACCTTGCTCCAAGATGTGCACTGATTTTCATATGGTTGCTCTAATTGCTGCTGTTGCTGCTCTGGATGCTGATGCTGATGCTATGGCAACTATAAAATAGTTCAGTCCACTTTGGCTGCTAATTAGATTTTTCTACGCTCGGCAAATCCAACGAACCTTATTGGGGCAAACTTAACTTTCACAACACTTTGCCCAATCCCTTTTCGCCCCCATCTCGATGTGTATTCAGGCATGGGCAATAATTCTCGGCAGCAGTCATAACCGTAATCACAATCATGAGCACAATTTCATTTGAGAGTTGCTCGCCAAGTTTTCCGTGTGCTTAATGAGGCTAAAATCAAGTGAATATGCTCGCAAAACGAGCTTTAACTTCCGAATTAACCAACGAATTGAAATGGATATTATATAGTACTTGCATAATAATTGATTTTTATTGTATACACACATCGTTTGGTTTAGTCCCTCGATTAGTCGTTCACTCAAGCACAGAATATATGTATGTATACTATATAAAGCCATTGACAACATTGCATTCTTTTTGTGTGTTTTTTTTTTTTGCACACAGTTTATCAACTGATTTTTTTGCGAATTCACATTTCACTGCGCACTTTTTTAATACCAACACTAGTATAAAAATTGTCAAAGTTATTTAGGAAATACTTTTGTTTGAGGAAACATGACTACTTACTACGGCTTGCTTTGGCTGTTGTTTTTAAAGTAGTACGGTATCAATATACCATATATATATAATTTGGTATATTTTAGCATTTTCAGTATATTTCAAGTTGCGCAGAATAACAATCTGGTATATTTTGTAAGTGGCGCTGTATCAATATTTTGATATATTTTTAGTATTTTTGGTATAAATTAAATTGTTTTGTCTGGCTATGCGATATATTTTGAAAGAAGTGCGATATATATATACCAATTTTCTCATTTGGTATATTTTTAGTATTTTTTGGCATATTTTAAGAATAATACCGGACTGTTTTACTTACATTCCATATGGGTAGCGGGTATCTCACAGTCGAGCACACTTCGACAATAGCTGTCTTACTTGTTTTATTTTATTATATTTATAAATTTTTTTCTATACTTTCTTTTTTTTAATTTTTTTGTGTGTACTTATCGCTGACTCCTCTTCCCCAGTTAGCCAGAAAGTGCACTCGCAATATTTCTCATGCCAACACACACACACACACACTCACATTCATGTAGCTGCGGGTTAACAAAAAGAAAAAAAAAATGAAATAAAAAAAAAAAAATTACGCCCAGAGTGGGCATAATGTTTAGTGCTTTTTGTTGTTAAGAGTTTTTTGCTCGAGCCATAAATTTAATGTGTGTGTAATGTGCTGCAGTCGACAAACACACACACACACACACACACTCAGACTTACATCCTTTGTATGTGTGTGTGTAGCGAATGCAGCTTTTGTATGTAACCCGGTTCAGTGGCATCGTCTAAAGGGATTTCAATTCCACATAAAGCAAGTTCTAAAGTTTTAGACAGCAATTACACTAAGTATGCGCTGAGATTTAACAGCTATTTACAATTTCCTTTTCCTTTCATGCATTCGGATCGTGCATAAAACAATCGAAAAAGTATAACTTGAATTGATTTATTACCTTTGGTTGTAAAGTTTTCTTTTTCTAATTGATGTGTGGATTATTAATGGGAATTTATTTAGCTTCAGCTCACTTTTATAAAGTTCACATCCCTAGATAATTCAGAGAGACAAAAACTATAACTAACTATAAAAAAACGAGTTCGATTTCATTGTAAAAAGGTAGATTTGGAGTAACAAACTTCTTACTTGAGTAAAATTTTTATTATATTTACCCTTTTTTATAAATTAATGACGGAAAAAAAAATTCTAAAATCAAAACTTTAGTCTTTGGTCAAGAGTATGAAAATGTTAAAGTTGGAAACACATTTTTTTAAGAACATTAGAAAGGTTCCAATTAATAAGAGGACAACATAATACAGTTTTATATATTAAAAAAAGATAATACCATACAAATGATTTGATGACTTTCACAAAATAATAACTTTTAAGTCAAATTATGGCAATTTATGCCAGCTCTGTATCATTTAAAGTTATGTAAATTGCCAATAATAACTAAATGTTAAGCTTTACTGCTAAGTTTCCATAGAGTTGACACAATTTATAATTATTGGTTGCCAATAAGGTTGTAAAATTATTACGCAATCTGTGGCTTCGACTATGCAAGAAAACTATTAAGGTACCTAAAAGAGGCAAATTTACTTTTGAGCTATAGAACATTACTTTTTATTTAACTTTGAACTCGACACACAAGCAGACACACATACACATTAACAAGTGCCTCGAATATCGAAACACATCTGTGCAAACTGTTGGCATTAAGGATCTGCCTCTGGCTATTTCCTCAGTTATGGCCACATTCCCTCTCACTCTCTCTCCTTCTCTCTCTCTCTCTGTGTGTGTTACTGATATGTATCAATGAAGGTCATAATATCAAAATTTAAATATTCATAAATACTTTCAACACATGCGTGCCACCAAGGGTTTTCCTTCTACATTTTTTTCCTTTTCTTTTTTCATTGTCATTTTCATTGCTGTGTTGTGGTTGCCGTTGCCGTTGCCATTGTCGTTCTCTACTTGTTGTTGTGGCTGTTGCGCGACTACAAGAAATGTGACCTCATAAAATGAAGAAATTTATTTGCCAGCAAGAAATCACTTAAATATGCTGCCACGTGCTGCCTTCCTGCCTCATCTGTTCTACCGGCTCACCGGCTCATCGGCTTTCCTTCGCTCGCTCGCAGCTCTGCAGCCAGTTTATTATTTCATTTGCTTATTGGTAAACCTAGGCATGGACATAAGGAGCATGGAGAATGGAGCGTCGAGCGTTACTTACTCGCTTCTGGGCGTGTCGAGCAGCAGCCTTTGTTTAATTGAACTGCAGTTACTGCGGGGGGCGGAAGAGGGGGGTCTTCAATGGGTTAACCACCATTATAATAAATAGACACACCCCGAGTTTCGTATGCGTTTAATTGCTGCAACATTTGCGAACCATTTGCTAGCCACTTTCATTACAACAGCGACTAGCTTGAATATACATTTATTTAGGGGGCCCACTAAGCTGCAGTTAACCGTTAAACGTTAACTACACCAGCGTGAATTACTGTTATTGAAATATCTAACGTGCTAACGAGAAGGCTTGGCTTGACCCAATGAAGCATTAACAATTACGATCTTGACGATTAAATGAGTAAATATATTCCCTCAATTCACTCATAAAAAAAAAAATTGTAACTACTATAAAGACTTTGTTATTTTGTGATTTATATTATAAATATTACAAACAAATTTTATCACCTTTTTCTTGAGCTATAAAATAAATTTGCATCTGATATCCATCCATAAATAACTAATTAACTAAGTAGTGTTTCCGCATAAGTAATTCAATTAATAAAGTACTATATTTAAAATCTACTTACTTGCACATTAATAACGGCAACCTGAACTAAATATCCACGGAAAGAGCTTGGAGGCTTCAGTTTTTTACACCACTTTCTTTATTTTATCATGCATTAAGAAAATCTTTTATAACGTAATGACTGACTGCAATTTATATTAAAGATCAGTCGCAATGGTAATAGCTAGGAGGCTGCAGTTTTTACTAAGCTTTCTTTAATTTGGTGTGCATTAAGGTAGCCTCTCAGTTAAATATGCCCAAAGTTATTTCTCTAGAATATATTATAGTAGATTATAATGTCTCCTGTTTGACTGCAATACTTCTCGAGGGACAGCCTTGACGGTACGTGCTAGGAGGCTGAAGTTTCTACACATCCATCGATGTTTTATTGAGTATTAAGTTAGCCAATTCGAATATTCTTACATGTAAAATGCACTTATTACACTACATAATAGTAGGACAACATCATTAATAGTAAGAACTAGGAGGCTGCAGCTTTGACACTGATATTAATAGTTAAGTATGGACAATGTAATCTCTTCAGAATGTATTTTAGTAGATTATAATGTCTCCTGTCGACTGTAATACTTTTCGAGGGACAGTCTTGACGGTACGCTCTAGGAGGCTGAAGTTTCTACACATCCATCGATGTTTTATTAAGTATTATGTTAGCTACATATTTGGAACATTCTTACATAGTACCATTTTACAATACATATTAAAGCTCACCATAAATGGTAAGAGCTAGGAGGCTGCAATTTTTACACAGCTTTTATTGTGTATTAAGTTAGCCATTTCGAATATTCCTACATGTAAAATTCACTTATTGCACTACATAATAGTAGGACAATAACATTAATGGTGAGTGCTAGGAGGCTGTAGTTCTAACGCTGCTTTCTATATCAGAGATTTGCGATGTTTCCCAGCTGAACATATTTACGTACATAAAGAAGTATAATATAACTTTTTGCGAATGTTTCCTGTGGTCATTACTTCATTCTTTACTTCTATGACCTATAGAGGAAGTTGGCTATTGAAATTTCCTGCCAACGCCATTGAAATTAATGAACTTCTCTTTGGTAATTTTCATGACATTCCCAAATACGTTTTAGTGCAAGTTCGGAAGTGTTTGTGGAATATATGGCCGACTGTTTTTGGGAAACGACTTAGAATATCTGAATATCTCAAGCAACAAATTGCCATTTCCTTTTCATAATCGCCGTCGACGACGCGTCGTCAGCTAATTAACTGTTTTTATTCACGCGCCATTGTTTATGGTGACGGGGCTCAGCAGAAGGAACAAAGGATGCAAAGGGATATTTGTTGTGGCTGTTTTTGTAACTTTTCTCGTTCTTGTTCTTGGTCTCTCACACCACATAAGTTTCATTTGTTGCTCCTTTTATTGTCGTTGGCCACGTTACGCCCTCAAATATCTAATGCTGCACAGCCTCCTCTCTCTTCGTTGCGTTGTGTTATTTTTTGTTCTCTACTTTTTCGCACAACACAAAACACTTGTTGTTGGGCATGCTGCCATCTCTCTGTGATGTTGTTGTTGTTGTTGTTGCTGTCGCTTCTGCTGTCATCGTTACCTTTTTCTTTTTTGGTTTTTTGGTTTTTATTAAAAAGCTGAGACAAGAACGATTCACAAGAGTGGCAAAAATGCAGAAGAACATAACGCAGTTCTTGTTGTTGTTGGTTGTTGTTGGGTTGATTCTTTTTGGCTGCTATGAATTTGTCTGACATTGCCTAAAACGCCTACAGAGAAGTCTTAACAAGAAGAGACAACAACACCAACGATTGGCCTAAAAGCAAAAGGGTTATTAGAACGTAGTGATGGGGAAACATCAATTCGAACTTTTTATTTTTTCATTTGTGAGCATTTATAGATTGGAGAGAAGTTAGTATTAGTTAAAGGAAATGGTCACACTCAAAATTATTATTAGCCAGGGTATGTGACTGTTGTGCACACTCGGCTAGATTGCTTTGGGCTTTGCTGTGAGTTGTAGTTGTTGCCATTGTTATGGTTGTTTATTGTCTTACTTTGTGCCGTGTTTGCCTTTGTCATGTTGCTGTTGCTGTTGCTGTTGTTGCGTGGTTGTCGTGTTACCATGTCCAGGCTGTCGTGTCGTCCTCTGCTGTCAAGCTTAAAGGCAAGGCGCACAACACACACACACACACACACAGAGAGAGTAAGTGACAAGTGCAAGAATCCTTCGTACTTACTTACTTACTCACTTAACGATCCAAGCTTATTTTGGGAAGCAAGGCGTACAATAATAACTGTTGGCATCTTTTGTGAAACACCACATCCACAGCCTCAATTCCCCCCCCTACCCCCTGCCACGACTTGCTCACAACAGAAAAAAACAAAAATAAAAATTAATATCAAAATGAAACCAAGTAAGAAAGCTTCACTCGAGTGTGCTCGACTATGTGGTACATGGTACTTTTTTTTCTTTTATTTATAAATACAAAAAAGTACTTGTGAAAAGAATTTCTTAATATATATTTAGTTACTGTACAAACTTTTGAATTTGAAATTATGGAAGGTAACTTATTTAAAAAGAGTATTGCCTAAAATAATTTCCTAGATTCCGATCGCATTTTTAGATATAATTTTCATCATATAAAATGCACATGTTGACTATTATTTTCCATTTTTTTAGATGTCCCCATCCATCTCCTTATAATTCTAACACACATTTTTGACTGTCACTAAATGAAAATACCCTCTTAGCCAATCTGCACCGGGTATAATGTTAGCAAAAGGTTTGTGTGCGCAAGGCTTTAGCTAGCGTTACACAGAGAATGTACGATAAAAATTGGCAGCAGGGGAATAAATTTGCTGATAAAGTTGGGCACCGCGTAGCAAGTAAAGTTAGAGAAAAACTCCATTTCCAACAGACTGCCAAGAAAGAAAAATGCAGAAAATATTTAAAGTGTCAAACATAAACCGTTGTTAAATAGAAAATAATGCACACAAACATAATCAAAATCGACTTTGACAATTTGATTGAATAGCGAAAGGTATAAATTATAATGCCTTGTTTACTTTTCTGCTCAGGGTATAAGAAAATGTATGGAAACTGACTTGACAATAATTCAAAGTGAATTTTAATGTTTAGCAAATTTAATTGCATTATTTTGCTGTTCATTTTTGATTTATGAAAATGTATAATGTCAGTTTATTATAAGGAATAATTACTTCAACTGCTACCGATATTCAAAATAGAATTTGAAATCATAATTTAATATAAAACTGTTGAACTATTAATAATAGAATTTGTTTTTAATTCATAATAAATTGAAAGCAGATTTAAACAATCGAAAAGAAAAGTTCACTCAAATATGGAAAATTTGCAACATAATAAGGCATTTGAAAGCATTAGTCTCGAATAATATGTGCATAAGTACAATAGACTTTTAAATTGAAAATTGTTTTGCTTTTGCAGTGTTGTAATTACTTAAGTAATGGTAATTGATGGTAATGCAAAGCATTAAGCTGGCGTAATTTTTTTTTTCTTTTACGTTGTACTCTTAACGAGCTGAAGTTGTTGCAGTTGAAGCTGAAGCCGATGCTTTCTACGGGGCATAACCCTTAAATGCTTTTGAGGGGGAATAGCGAAGGAAATGAGTGAAGAGGGGTGTGGAAGGGGAAGGGCAAGGGGGAAGGCAGAGCAGACACTTCATTCATTTGGCGGGGCCACATGGCATTCGTTTGCTGCTGTTGCTGCTGCTGCTGTTTGCCGCACACGGCGTATACTTAACATTCACGACATTCGCCGTTGCCTTTTAAGTCGCCTTTTGCTGCCATAAATTAAACATAATTAAAATGTAAATGGAGCAGCAAGCTCACACACATTGCGAAAGTTGGTTGCTCTTGTTGTTGTTGTTGTTGTTGTTGTTGTTGTTGTTGTGCGTAGCGTGCTAATTATTTTGTTATTATTACCTTTGCTTGGGGGGTAATTATTTATTGAGAATTATTTGATGCTCATATTTTACAACTCACTTGCTCTCCCTTTCTCTCTCTTTCTCTACTGATGATCGCTGCTTTGTTGATCCCTACTATATATCGCATCAGGCTCAAGGCTATGTTAGCTGCAGCAAATTTAAGCACCATCGTCTACTCCATCACCCCCGGCCCCGCTCTCCTCCCCCACCCACGCTAATCACCTAAGAGAAGGCCATTTAAAAAAAAAGAAAGAAAGAAGAGCTTTTGCAGCAGCAAACGAAACGTTTCGTTTACCAATTTGTTGCTGCTGCTCTGTTTTGATGTTTCGCTTGTTTGCCATTTCGTTTCATGCTCGCGCTTTCTGCACTTCGTTTGCTCTCTCTCTCTCCCGTTTCATTGCCATTGCGTTTCAATGCTCAGTTCTAGTGCTTTGGGTGCCCATCGTCGTCGTCGTCGTCGTCGTCGTTGCTTCGTCGGGGCAACGAGCGAAACATCTTCGGTCGCGGCATTGCGATTCCATTTCGTTTCGGTTGGGCCAGTTGATTCCACTTACCGCACTCGCCTGTTGTCTGCTCAACTGCGGCCACGCGTTGCTCGCAGCAACAACAACAGCAACAACAACAGCAGCAACGAAAGCAACAAGAACCCCCAATAAGAATAGCAAAAACAACAAAAAACCGAACCCCCAACTCACAAGAACCCGAAAAGTGAAACAATAATAAAACATAGCATACCAAAAAAAAAGAAAGAAAAAAAGTAAACACGCGTCTCGTGATATTTTTTTTGTAGTTGTTGTTGTTGTTAAATATTTGATATTGTCTAACGGCAAACGTATATATAATTTTAATTAAACCAAGTTTAAAGTGTATGTGCGCTATGCTATGTTTGTATAAGTGAGAGTCTGTGTGTGTGTGCGTGTGTGTGTGTGTGCGCAACAGTTCAACGAGGCAGCACAAAGTTGACTACATACAAATTTTTACTATGCACAACTCAAACTAATCAACAACGGCGGCAGCAACAAAAGCAACAAACGAAAACACACTAGCAAAAACATAACTTGCAGATGTGTGTGTGTGTGTGTGTGTGTGTGTGTGTGTGTTGCCTCTAAGGTAGCGAGAGTAAAGGCAACACACATACATACATACACACATGTGATGGATGTCCGTGTGACGAAGAGCGAAGTGAAGTGAAAGAAGAAGAAGAGGGAGACGATGCTGCTTGACACGTTTCTTCTGCATTCCCAGAGCACATTCTCAGCAGCCTCCTGGGCAACTTTTGCTACATACATACATATATAAAGCTAGCTATATCACTCAGTCAGCTAGGCAGTCGCAGTCCAGTCGCTGTTGCTGTTGCTCTCGGGTATTTGTTTTTGTTGCGTGGCGTTGCGTTGCGTTATTTTTTTTTAATTACCGCATAGTCATGTCCTTGAGCCTCGCTCATCTTATGTCGCCAAGCAAAACACACATATCTCTTGCACAATGTTTATATTTAAACGCATCTCTCGAGAGTTGAGAGCCAAAACAAAAACAAACACAAACTGAAAACTGAAAACGAAAAAAACAAAACTGAAAATGAGGCATCAGCAGCGCACATTTCATATATATATATACACTATATATCTATCTACTTGAATGCTGGCGTCAAACTGACAAAAATTCTAAACATTTCATCTTCTTTTTTTGGTTTTTTTAATTGTTTCCTATTGAATTGAAATGAAGATAATATTAGCGCCCATAAATAGGCAATGCAAGGCATACGTTGCGTATACGCAATGCTTGACAGCATGTCTATTAAGCTTGCCCACACAAAGTCACAAAGCGATGCGTCTTCGCACAAGCTATTGATTATTCGATTCGATTCGATTCGATTTTGAAGTGCAGTCGTGTGAAATGCAAACAAAAACCAACTTCAACACAAACAAACACAAACATTGTGGCCATACTTTGCCTTTGTTCCGTCCATCTCTCTGTCTGTCTGTATTTCGTGTGTTTGCTGTTCTAGATATCTGCAAAAGATCATCACATGTTAATAACTTGCTCGCAAAACTGACCTCGCACAGCGTTGTGAGAAGATGCTGGCAACAATTCACTTTAATTGCTGTTGCAAATGATATACACAAAACTATAGCCAGTTTAAATGGACAGTCATTAGCATTGATTCAATCATTAAAAAGTGAATTTAAGGAATTTGGAAAAATGTTCATTTTCGATTTTATTCCAAATTTATTTACGCTATGAAATTTCAAGTGCTCGCTGAGCTTCAAACATAATTTGAAACGCGTTGAGTGTCGCCTCTCGGTTCCAAAATAAAAATAAATTATGCGCAATCGAACTAAACTGAACTGAACTGAACTGAACTGTTGTTGCCGCAACGAAGCACAAACTCTCGCTGTGTGTGTGCGTGTGTGTGTCTGTGTGTGTGCAAGCAATTAAGGAATCATTAAAATAAATCAATAGAAGAGCATGTGATGGCCGCACAACAACAACAACGCGAACAACGCCAAACGATTAAGCAAAGAGCTCTGAACATTTGTTTGTTGTAAAACTGTAACGAAGAGCAAAGCAAATAAAGGGAAAGAAAAAGAGAGATACAGAGACAGAGACAGAAGAGAGATGTGCCCAAAGACATCGAAGACAACGCCAGTGCTGCTGATCGGCGGCATTGTGTTCGTCATCGTTCTGGTGGCGATCACTGGCATCACTCTGATCAATAACATCAATTTGTCGAACATCATACGACTGAACGAGAAGGTGGCCAGCGATAGCGTCAGCGCCAATGATAATCAGATCAAGGAGCTCAACTATGTCAACAATCATCCAAAGAACTTGCACATCAACATCAAACAACAACAACAGCAACATCAACATCAACATCAGCAATCACAGTTAAATGAAACGCATGACGATGATTCAGCTGGCGATGCTCGAAGTATGGAACAAATACGCAAGGAGATGTCCTCGCTCCGGCTGCAGCTGGAGCCCAAAGTGTTGGCCGTGATTGGGCCAAACGATGCAAGTGAAAAGGCGCAGCCAACACGTCGTATACTCAACAATACGCTGAGCACGCAGTTGCCGCTGGACGTGTCCAACGACGGCGACGGCAAAAATGACTTGATTGATTACGAGAAGCGCGCCCAAATCGTCAAGGTGAGTGCTGCTGCTGCTGCTGCTGCTGCGATGCGGTGTCGCATGCCACATGCCACATGCCGCATGCCGACTGCTGCTGGCTTTCCATCTGAATTGCGTATCAATTTCAAATGTCTGACCTTTGGGGGCCTGTCACGACCCCAGGCAATGTGCCAGCTGTTTTACAACAGCCACACAGACTGACAGCTTCCACCCCCCCTCCCCCCACTTTACTTCTCCGCCCTCAACTTACCTTTGTCAAACCCCGAACCCAATTGACTATTGACAATCCCCCCCACACACACACACACAAATACAAAAAAAAGTAATTAAATCTCTGCAGAAATCCCTTGGCAAGGTCAAAAGTTTCTGCTTAATGTCGACAGAACAAATTGTTATAATATTCAGGTTAGCTGCAACTATTTTATGGCTAATTCCCAAAGGAACATTTTGCATTATAAGTATCAAACAGCAAGTATCTTCAAGCCTCTGAAATTATCTATATCAAATGTTTTTGGCATAAGTTTCAAGCAGAGCTCTTTTTAACATATATGTTTGCATATAGAGCTGATGTCATGACACGCTAAATTTATGGCATAAGCTGAAAAAATGAACACAAAACAGTGAAAGTAAAGCAAACACAGAATTGAATATTGCGAAAGATAAAAACGACAAATGTCGAGAAGAAACAAAAAACAAGCATATGAATTATCAATACTTCTAATTGATCTTGATCTGAATTAAATGATAACAGTTGTGCACTAATTAAACACTCGCCAACTTGCAATTAAATCGTCATGTCAGCGATACATAAACACACAAACATTTAGCTAACGGAGATGAGCTAAGCTTTGATCTTTGCAGCTGCTAAAGCAGCTTTTATTGTTTACAAAACTTTGTTTATTAGCAACAACAAAAAGCTCATCAGTATAGATCATCAGTTGGTGAGCTTTCGATGCACCAACGAAAACGAATTTCGCGATCGCTGCAAAGAAGAAAGCTTCTAATTGAATGGCGGATTTATATGTAAATATATAAATAGCGCGGATGCGTTAAGTGCATTAAGTAATTAACAAATTTGCAAATTATAGAGGAAGAAGATTTTTATACCTGCTATCCATATACATACGTATATACTCTGTGGTACATTTTGATATATCGATATACCGAATATAGCATTAAGTATATTTTAGTGTTTGCCAGAATACTTATTTGGTTAACAAATATAACATTCGGTATATTTTTAATATTGGTAGTAATAGGCTATAATTTTATATGAAAACGAAATGTAGCATTCGGTATATATCTGTATGTTTCAGTATATTAATTTTGTACTTTTGCAGAATAATACCAAATATAATATTCGGTATATTTTTAGTATTTTTGGTATTTAGTATATTTAGATGGTTTATTGTTTTTAGTATATTTGTAGAAAAATACAGTATTTTTAGGTATATTTATTTGGTATATTATTACCGCAATGCTTTGCTTTTATACACTTTTTTAACTTGTTATGCATTATTATTTGTACAATTATTTTTTTTAGTTTTGTTTTCCCGATAGTACATATTTATTTTATTATTTATTACGTTTGCAATTATATATGATGAACTTTTGTTGTTTTGAGGGCAAATGCCATTTATATATTTGCATTAAACAAAAGTAGTTAATACTTGACTATGAAATACTCTCCACAAAAATATACTAAATTAAGGTATAGCAATGAATTTTGTTTCTTGAATAACTTTTACTGATTTCCTGCTGGCACTTAAGTTATACTCAATATCGAATTTGCTGCTTTATACATTATAATATTGCTGATTGTATTTATAATAATAATAAGCAATAGCAATAATGGATTATGTTGTCAACAAAGTTTTCGTTGTATGTTAAGATATTAATTTCTTAGACTGCGGATTTTGCCCTTCGAATTTTGATCAATCAATCTACTCATAAAGTGTGAGTGTGTGTGTGTGTGTGTGTGTCATCGATTGCCCAACTTTAGCGGGAATGTTGACAATATTTCGATGTAGTCTCTTTAAAGAGGAATTGCAAACAAACTGTTGTTGTTGTTGGGGTTTCATGTCTCTCAGAGGAGGAGGCAGAATTCCTGTTACGCCTACAATCAACACCTTAAACACTCAGCTAACTGCGTTCATCATGCGTTGTTCTTCGCTCTGTTGTGGTCTCGAAATCTTGACGTTTATTACGCTCACTTGGCGCCGGTAGTTGGCAGTTTTCAGTTTACAGTTTTCAGTTTTCAGTTGGTAGCCGGTAAACACGGGCAAAAGGTTTGGCCCAGGCCAGGACTCGAGTTAGCTCGCTCTCATTCTCTCTTTCTGCTGCTGTCGCTGTCTCTTTCGGTCGCCATCATTTGCGCACTCGCTGGGAATGCGCAAGGCCGTCAATTGCTTTACGCTTTTGCGGTGCTCGAGTGTCGTGTCGAGGCCTTGGCTCTGGCTGGCTTGCTGGCTTGCTGGCTGGCTGGTTGGTGCAAACGAGGCGCTAAACAAATTCTTACCTCGAGCTGCAGCAACTATAACTGTCGCTGCCACTGTTGCCACTTGCCACACACACTTGCAACGACAACAACAATAAATAACCACATGCCCAGGATACACGATACGATTAATTTGTGTGTATTCTTGCAACAGTTTCGCCTTTTATGACCTCAACAACAACAATGGCAAAAATTTTAAATTTCAATTTTCGACATATTTTATTATTTATGCATTGCCAACACTCGAAATATGTGAGGATATCTATGTATATATACTAGATTTATTTTTGTTTCTCTTCTGCGAATTACTATCAAATCAAATTGCAATTTGCTTGTGTCAAAGTATTATCAATACATACCTAAGATGGATTTCAAAATAAAAATAATTAATTTCATTTAAAGTACAAAATGAAATTTGCTGTTGCTTCAGTTGATAGATGGATTAAGTTCAACGAAAATGCATAAATCAAATTCAATTTTCGACAAGACAAAACAAACACACACACACACAGAACGCTGTCATTGTAAATGGAATTCCATTTTGTTGACTGTTGTAATAAATATTTTGCATACACACGCATACGCACGCAGGAAGTTTAGCAATTGAAAACATTTATTTGTTCACTCAATTGCACCATGGAATGTGTTTTTGGGTATATTCTATCGAGTAGATATTCAGGTATTCCCACCTGATGATGATGATGATGAGCAACTGCAGGCGGCTCAGCTCAATAAATTGCGAACATTTATATATTTACAGGGGATAAGATAAGTTGCCCTTAGTCATAGATGGGGGTCACTTGATAATGGATTTCAATTGAAGTTCAGTTGAGTTGAGGTGCGTTGCACGCATTTTGCCAAGCTAATAATCGAATTTCATTTATTCAATCCTTCGCTCTTCGCTTCCCCATTCCTCTCGCATTCTTTTTTTTGCACCCTTGAGGCAATCGCATTTACATTTGACAACAGCCAGAGTGAGGCAATGGCATCTCATGTCAATTTTGCCACCACCCCACCCAAAAAAAAAGAAAAAAGGGGCAATCCAAGGTGAACCACTTCAACTGACCGCCAAAAACTACAACGCAGTGCAATACACAACTGGCACAGTGGAGCAAAAGTGCAAAATACAAATTATAATTTTCTCATAGTCGTTACAAACAATGTTCACTTTATATATAGCTAACAGAGTTTTATAAAATGAATCTAATTAAATTCAAATATTTTTGTAAAAAAAAAAACCATGGAAAATTTGACAAAATTTAGGAAATGCTTGTCAATAAATTGAGTAAGAAATATAATTGTTTTAGTATATGCAATATATATTCTTTGATTTAAAGATTGGTATGAAACTAAAAATCTAGTTAAATACTCTAAAAAATTCCTTCAAACATTTTAATAGAATTTTTTTTTTTTTTTAGAGTTTATAATGACATTCATAACATATTCAACTTTAAATAAAAAATGAAGTTACAGATCCTATATCTTATTAAATAGCTGACTTTATACGGTAATAGAATACATTAGGAAAAAAGATCAAAGAAGTTCAGAATATTGTAAATTGTGAAAATTAGGTTGATAACGTAATACTTAATGTTAAGTTTGTTTTAAATTTGAATTTGCTATTTTAATACTTCTATTATAAATTGACACTTGATGTTAAGTGTGCATTAAAATACAATATAATTAATATTCTAATACTGCATTAGAACTGGATTTAACATTTATTGTTGTCCATCAATTTCAATAGTGAATAATTTTATTCAAATTTAAATTCCCGAAGAGAAAAATTTATACAGATTTTGTTGCCTCATAAAGAATTTGTTTTATTTATAGATTGTAGAAATTGCTTTGATAATAATTGTATGCATATTATATACATATATTATTATAAAAGCTTACTATTGCTATTCTACAATAGAAATAGAAATCATAAATTTTTGTTGTTCCACATAGTTTGCTTATTTTTTTAAAACACTGTTGGCAAATTTCTTTGATATCACATTGAATAGAATGTCTAAAGGGAAAAAGAAAATTTGTGCATTAGCTACAAATTGTACAAATCGTAATATTGATTTTTATCAAATTAAACACAACTCATCTAGGGAATTCGTAATGAGAGAATTGTTCACGTAGTTAGCTTATAAAGAACATCGAAGTTGTCCCACTGTGCAGTCAGCAGTGCATTCATCAATTGAATCCCCTGGAACAACAGCATACCAAAGCAAACGAAATGAAACGAAACGAAATGAAACGACAGAAAGACAGAAAACAACATTTTCGAATGGCGATGACGGTGACGTCGACGTCGACGCCGTCGTTGACGTCGATGTCGATGTTTTTGGTTCTGGCTGCGTTTTGTTTTGGTTTTTGCTTTGTTTGTGTTGCTTCAGCTGTTGGTGTTTTTGTTTCTGTTTTTTGTTATTGTTATGCTTTTGGCCAGCCAAGTTGACCGTTTGGCCGACTGCCCGTTGTTTCATTGTCAATGTGCAAGTAGTAGTAGTAGTAGAAGAAGAAGAAGACGAAGAAGCCAGAGTTCGCATTGGGAATGGAAATGGAAATGACCATCGATATGGCTATTGATGGCTTGATGGCATTGCTGCAGGATTGAAAAAGCGTCAATGCTAGACGACAACTTGACATTAAATATTGCGTAGCACCCACACACAACAACAACAAGAACAACAATGAAAACAAGCTACTACTTTGACCGCATTAGTCTATTTACACTCATAATACTCATACAATATCCTCTTCTCTCTCTCTCTCTCTCTCGTTTTCTCTTTCATTTATTCTTCCCTTCAACACTACTCAACTTTTAGCTGGCCTTTTAAGCTTGTGTGTGCGCAAAAGTAATAGAAAATTTGAAATAGTTTTAAGCACACATTTCTCCACCCCCATCGAAAAGTGACCGAATAAAAATGGCTTTTGATATCATCACTAATAGATTAGATAAACATTTTGCCATTTTTGCAGGCAAACTTCCAATGATAAGTACTATAGTTAGTTCGTCGCTTAATTCAGGATTTCAACTGAAGTCCTTTGGCATTTCAGTTCCTCTTCAGCAATTCTGTATGTCTATCGTTAGTTAAACTTTGGGAATGCAATATAGTTTTGTTATATTTTATGAATGTCTGTCAATTTAAATGTACTTTCTTTACCATCCAATTGTATAGCACTAGGATTTTTAGAATAGCATAAGCAATAAGGATATGGAACTTGACATATTTCCCTTTAAAGTTGTGAATTAAGTAAGGAGTTAGTTAGGCTACCTATAAAATTATAAATTATTAAACTATAGAAACAACAACGTAATTTCATTACATTTATATTGCTAAATTCAAAAGGTTTCATTACATTTCTTTTGTTAAGTTCAATAAAATTTAAATTAAATTGACATTAATTTGATTGATTTCCAAACTATATTTCATCAACATCTCTTTTAGTTGCATTGTTTTCTCTTCAAGTTTCAACTTTATTGTATGTTTGTTGTTTGTTTAAAAATGCTGCCAATTGAGTCTCATTGCTAAATTAATGTTAAGTGCAACTAATGAAAAGCAAAGTGGCTGTTAAGCGAGATCTTGATGCGTTAACATATCTCTAGAACTGCAAAATCACATTTCTTTCTGAAAGAACTAATAGATTATAATAAAAAATTCCTAAAAAAAAAATCCTTCCTTTAAAATGCATTATTTATTTGACTTTTCGTTTCTGATAGAACATTTTGTTTGCTGTAATATAAATGTTGCGTTTGAAGTGAAAGTTCATTTGAGAATCTTAAATATTGTGTCAGCTAGCTGGTTTACTATTTTTAGAAATTGCACAAGTTTTCAAACAAGAATTACAGACTTATGCGTTTGTGTTTTTGCGCTTGTTTCCCCCGTTTCCATTAGGAAAACTTTGTCTCCATTTATTCCCTGATTTTCCTTAATAGTTAGTTTCATTTTGCTACACAGCCACCAAACACACACTCAAGCACACGCACACTTGTTGTTCTTTTGTAAGTTAATTTCTTGGTGTTGCTGGAGACAGAGACAGAGACAGAGAGTGAGCGAAAGAGAGAGAGAGAGATACCATGCATAAAGCCACACAAATAGTTGGTTTCCTTTTCTTATTTTTTGGTGTACTCTTTGCAAATATGTTAAAAGAAAAAAAAGAACCCAAATTTAAATTGGTATTTGTGCAGTAAGAAAATATCTTCGACCTTCCTTCTGTGTTTTTTGTTTCGATTCAAAGGCATTTCAAGGTATTTGGCAGTTGGGTTTACAGTTAATATAAATTCTTTGATGGGAAAGTATGCGAAAGTTGTAACAATATATCAATGCAGTGTGCCTTTAATACACAACAATATTGAGCTTTGCTTTGTTTCAACTTTAATTCATTTAAATTTAAGCCATTGTTTTTTTGTTTTTTGAAAGGGCATTCAAATTGCTGTGTGCCAAAAATAGTTTTTCTTGGTTTTTATTGCAAGATAAAGGGAGAGAGAGAGAGACGACGTCGACTTTTGCATTATTTTTCTTTCTGTTTTTTTTGTGGCCTTAAGCAAATTATTTTCACTCGGCTTCGAAAGAATTTGCCAAACTCTGGGGCATATAAAATATGTGTGTGTGTGTTGCTTTTGGGGGCATGCATATTTTGTGCACAAATTTGAATGTTGCTCCATTGCTGTGCGCGAAGCATTTTCTTACTGGCTTTAACCATTTGGCATTGGCAGTGGCACTTGCACTTCCGGTTCCCCTTATCCATTTCCGTTTTAAACTATTCCCTTTATTTCCTTTGCTGTCATTTGCATTGTTATGCAGCCAGCAGCCCCGTCGGCATTAAGTGGCGAAGTTTGCAACTTAAAAACTTGCCTTTGCTTCTCCCAAAAGTTGCATTTTGAATTTGCATTAAATTAAACCACACACACACACACTCATAGTTATACTCGTACACCTGCATAGAGACAGTTGGCTTAAATTGCTCGCTGGCTTCGCTTTACGAAACACTTGAAAGTGGCAATAAAATGCTTACTATATGAATGACACTGCCACACATGCCACATTCGCGTAAACTTCAATGGATACCTCCAACCGACAGGTCAAGTGCAAAATCCGTCGAAAAGCCACCTAGCAAAAAAAAAAAAGAAACAAGTGTGAAAGCTACAGTCGAGTGTGCTCGACTGTGAGATACCAGCTACCCACTTTGAGTAAAAGCAAAATATTGCGGTATTATACTCAAAATATTCCAAAATAATATGCCAAATGGTATATTTGGTATATCGATATGGCACTACATTCAAAATATACTATAGAGTGCAAAATATACCAGATTGTCAGCCAAAGCAACAAAGACCCCTAGAAAGCAGCCATACAAAAGTATTTTTCAATAACTTCGACCATTTTTATCTGATCGCAAACCTAAGGGATCACAAAGATTATAGTTATTATTGTAGAAACCACAATTCGACGCTTGTTATACGATTTTTGTCGATTTGCGGGGGCGGAAGTGGGCGTGACAAAAATTTGAAGTAAACCTGATCTGCCTGCAAACATAACAAATGCTGTCGAAAAAAATTATAACTCTATCTCATATAGTTTCTGAGATCTAGGTGTTCATACGGACAGACGGACAGACAGACATGGCTATACTTTATAGAGTCAGAGATGCCTCCTTCTACCTGTTACAAAGTCACAAAGTTATAATACCCCTCTACCTTATGGGTAGCGGGTATAAAAACGAAAAAGGTAAACAGAAAGAGAAAGAGAAACAGTAGCAATTCCCTCAATGGACACAGTTGGCAGTTGGCCGCTAAGTAGGCTGGCTAGCAACGAACAACGAATGAATATGCAGGACACGGTTACGGTTAAGGGACACGGGACATGGGACACGGGGCACGGGGTGGGACGGGGCAGAATGGGAAATGCAATGCAATTGCTATGTGTGGCATTCCAGGCATGTGTTTGGGTGTGTGTGTGTATGAGTGTGTGTGACACACACACACGAGGGAGAGACGCGTCTCGACGCTTGACGCCCAGCACGTTTCCACGGTCGCACATTCACACACACACACACACACATTCATACATAGGACGGTGCTGCCAAATTGGCTTTCTTTTCAGAGGACAAATTGTAAAAATAACTATTATTTTTATTGGTCAACCTTTAAAAGTCTTTAAGGGAAAGTTCCTGATCATATAAAAAACTTTCTTAGGTAAAACCTTTTTCTGTGCTGCCAACTTGGCTGTCATTTCGGTGCTTAAATTGTGAAAATAACTTGTATGCTAGCAACATTTGAAAAATACAGTAAATTCATTTATAAAACAAGCTTTTAGTAGATGTTCCTGTGCTTACAGAAAAACTTTATTAAGCGAATTCGTTTTCGTTTTCTTTTTATTTTTATAATTCCTCCGACAAAAAAAAACTAGGCTTTCTTTTAGGCTAGCAACTTTTAAGAATTACTATAAATTTACCAATAAATCATGCTGTAACTTACTTTTATTTGTAACCAAAACCAACCTTTAAAATTGTGTTAATATTTATACCGAAAACTTTCTTAGGCGAATTTCTTTGCTATGCTGCCTTCTGGCTTCTTGCTAAAATTACATTAATTTAATGAACATTTGGAATAAACTTTAAATTCGTTTAAAAACAATCTGTAAAGATTAAAAAAGATTGACATTTTTTTTACTTACGAAATATAATACGCTTAAAAGAAACGAATAAATAAAATGTGTCAAAATCAAATTGGTTTTATATGAGAAATATTCCGAGTGGAAATAATATTTCAAATTTACCTATCAGCAATAGGAATATTTGATGGAATTGCGAATTTTGTAGCCAAATGAAAAAGTTTAGTTCGTAGGTTTAATAAAAAAAAAGCTTAATCTGATGAGGATCTTTTCTAGCCTTTTTTTTGTGTGTGCAGATCTATTGCTATTTTCTGGCGAGTTGGCAGCACTGTTGCTGCTCAGTTCTATATAGAAATCTACAACTCGCACATTTAGTGGGCACGATTCAAGCGACGTTTGCGCATTTCAAGGATGTGTAACTTAATTTAATGAAGACGTGCAAACAGCAACTACAGCTGTAACTGTTCATGCATGTGTGTGTGCGGGTGTGTGTGTGTGTGTGTGCGTGGGTGTAAATGTGCTGTGTTGATGTGGCGTGTATTATTTGTATAGCATACTTATCCCATTTGGAGCCAACAGCCACAGTGCAAAAAGGATGCTCAATCAATCAGTCAAACCAGTCATCAAGTAATTTCCGTAAAATTAGTCAAGCTGATGATTTACTTACTTCTTTTACCACCTTCCCTCCTACTCTCTCCTTCCTCAGGTCATACTGAGGTCATCCCAAAATTCACCTTTAGTACTTTCTTTCAACATCCTTTTTTTTGTGCAACCTTTGAAATGTGAATTGTCGTAAATCTAACAAATTATGTAGATAAATAAAGCCAAAATGTTACCTTCTAAGACTTCAATCAGATGCGACTCATTGCACATCGAGAGAAGCGCTTCAATTTGTTCAACAATAATCGCAATTGAGCTATTAACTAACTTTTCATTTTGTGCAATATAAAAATCTTCGAATGAACCGAGTTGCATTTAAACAGTTGTGTTTAAACAATGAAGGGAGAAATCATTTAAGTTTGTTTACATTCTGATACTCTCTGATATATATATTTTAAAGATAGCAGTATATCGATATACCAAATGTATACTTTGGTATATTATGAATTTATAAGTATATCAATATTTCAACTATAGCCATTGGTATATTTTGTACTCTATAGTATATTTATACTGCAGTGGTGTATTAATATACCAAATATAATTACGTATATTGTGTTCTCTTCTGTATATTTTACTTTTATTATGACTTTTTATTAAAAAGATGGTAGAGGGTATCACACAGTCGAGCACACTTGAATGTAGCTTTCTTTCTTGTTATTACTAATTATATGTATTAAGAATAAAGTTTATGTTGAATTTTACTGAACCAAAACATTCTTCATTTGACGAGTTGCATTTCCATTGATGTTTGTTGTAAATTCGTATTTTTATGCTGAATATTTGCAATATATAAACTTTATTTTTAAAGGAAAGTTGCAGTATTCATTTGAGGTTTTCTCTTCAGCAGTTTTCTTATACCAATGATGCTTTCCCTCTAAAGTTGCCTCGTGAACTTTAGCTTTCTATATTGTTAGTCAATGAAATTGAATTTGGCTTGGAATGCCATCTCGTGATTGGAATATTTTTGCACTACTTATAAAGGAACAAATGTCAATTCTATATCATTTGGTCTTCTCTGTGTTACAGATGATGGAGCACGCCTGGCACAATTACAAACTGTATGCGTGGGGCAAAAACGAACTGCGTCCTCTGTCACAGCGTCCGCACTCGGGCAGCATCTTTGGATCGTACGATCTGGGCGCCACGATTGTGGATGGCCTCGATACGCTGTATATAATGGGCCTGGAGAAGGAGTACAAGGAGGGACGCGATTGGATCGAGCGGAAGTTCTCGCTGGACAACATCAGCGCCGAGTTGTCCGTGTTCGAGACAAACATTCGCTTTGTGGGCGGCATGCTAACGCTCTACGCCTTCACCGGTGATCCGCTCTACAAGGAGAAGGCTCAGCATATTGCGGACAAATTGTTGCCCGCCTTCCAGACGCCCACTGGCATTCCATATGCGTTGGTCAACACCAAGACGGGCATGGCCAAAAACTATGGCTGGGCCTCTGGCGGCAGTTCGATTCTCTCCGAGTTTGGCACACTCCATCTGGAAGTTTGCCTACTTGAGCGACATCACCGGCAATCCATTGTATCGCGAGCGTGTCCAGACCATACGTCAGGTGCTCAAAGAGATTGAGAAGCCCAAGGGACTCTATCCCAATTTCCTCAATCCCAAGACGGGCAAATGGGGTCAACGTAAGTGTGGGGCGAGAAGAAGATCAATTATGTAATAGCATATTGTTCGGGAACTAGTTTATTCGAATAATGAACTAGTTCTTTTAAACAATTCAGTAAACTAAAAGAATGAACTAGTTCATTTAAACAATTTAGTGAACTGAACGAGTCAACTTCTTCATTTAAACAATTCAATAAACTAAAAAAAATGAACTATTTCATTTAAATAAGCCAGTCAACTGATAGAATGAACTAGTTCATTTAAACAATTCAGTAAACTAAAAGAATGAACTATTTTATTCAAACAATTCAGTCAACTGAAATAGTTTATCACACAATTCAGTCAACTGAAAGATGGAACTAGTTCATAGTTAAACAATTCAGTCAACTGAAAGAATGAACTAGTTCATAGTTAAACAATTCCCTCAACTAAACGAATGAACTAGTTCATAGTTAAACAATTCAGTCAACTGATCGAATGAACTAGTTCATTCAAACAAATCAGTCAGTTTAACGAATGAGCTAGTTTATTCAAACAATTCAGTCAGCATAAAGAATGAACTAGCTCATTTGAGTTTCGTTTTTGTTCGCTTATAATCTAAACTTTAGATGATTCATTCTTCTAGTTCACTCACTCATCGTTTAGTTCTTTTGAGTAACATTCTTCTATTTTATCGTCAGTTTCAATGAAATTTGTAAAACAATTACTAAGATTTAAAAATGAATACTTTAAAATCACTTTAAATTCTATGAACGAACAGCACAGCAAACTCGAACGAGTCGAAAAAGAAATAAAGGAACTAGAATGAAACTCAAACGAACTAAATAAACTATATGAACGCATTGTTCGATCAGCTAAAATTGAACTACTGAACTACAAAGAACAACTTATAGACGACTTCTATATAGTATATTCAAACTAACATTAAATTCAATTCTCTTACTTTGCAGTGCACATGTCGCTGGGCGCTTTAGGCGACAGCTACTACGAGTATCTGCTGAAGGCGTGGCTGCAATCTGGGCAGACGGACGAGGAGGCACGCGACATGTACGACGAGGCAATGCTGGCCATCATGGACAACATGGTGCGAACCAGTCCCAATGGACTGACGTATGTATCCGATCTGAAATTCGATCGATTGGAACACAAAATGGATCATTTGGCCTGCTTTTCAGGTAAGGCGTTTACTAGAGTAAAGTTTTGGTATATTTTGAATGTGTTAGTATATCGATATATGGAATATAGCTTACCGTATTTTAGTATATTTGGGTATGATCAATTTAAAAGTTGTAATTCCGCGAATGTATAGTTGAATCGTTAATCAAAATATAGTTTACGGTATATTTCAGTATTTTTTTGGTATATAAGAATGCCAAATTGTAATTGTGATTGACTTATGTTATGGAATCGTTAAACGGCATACAGTTTTTAGTATATTTCAGTATTTTTTGGGATTTTAAATTGTCAAATTGCAATTCCGAATGAATCGTTATACGAAATGAAACTTACGATATAATACAATTCCGATTGAATTATTGAGATAATATTGAGATCGTAAAGACAAAGCTGTTTGAAGTTGCAGCTCTTTATCTTCCAAAATAAGTTGGATTGGTTTCTACAACTTTGTGGAACTATGCTTCAAGTCATCATCTATAAATTTCATACGAAAAAAACGCTTATTTTTGCCTCATCATTGCATAAAATACTTTAAAAGGCTTTAATATATACGATATACGAATTATAGCTTGAGGTATATTTCAGTATTTTTCGGTATATAGCAAAGTTGCTTTTATTTATAATGACAATAGTACTTTATTCGCACTGTATAAAAAAGTTGTTTGAAGTTATAGCTCCATAAGAAACTGACTTCTATAATTTTGTGAAGCAATGCTAGAAGTCGTTATCTATGAATTTAATTTCACCTCCTTCCATGAAATGCTTTAAAACACTTTTCAACTTGTTGACAGGCGGACTTTTTGCGCTGGGCGCCGCAACGCGTCAGAACGAGCACACGGATAAGTACATGGAGGTGGGCAAAGGCATTACGAACACCTGCCACGAGAGCTATGTGCGCACACCGACTCAACTGGGACCCGAAGCATTCCGGTTCGTTGCTCTCTTTTCGATCTCGTTGATCAGTCTCGTTAACTCCTTTCCTTTGCAGTTTCAGTGATGCGGCGGAGGCGCGTGCTCTGCGCTCCCAGGAGAAGTATTACATACTGCGGCCAGAGACATTCGAGAGCTACTTTGTACTGTGGCGTCTGACGCACGATCAAAAGTATCGCGATTGGGGCTGGGAGGCGGTCCAGGCTCTGGAGAAGCATTGCCGCACAGCGCATGGTTATTGCGGGCTGCGCAATGTGTATCAGCAGGAGCCGCAAAAGGATGATGTTCAGCAGAGTTTCTTCCTGGCCGAGACACTCAAGGTGAGCCTTGATTGTTTGTAATACTTGAATTGAATCTTAACGTGGCAACGTTTACAACTTTTGCAGTATCTTTACTTGCTGTTCTCGGACGATTCCGTACTGCCGCTGGACGAATGGGTGTTCAACACTGAGGCGCATCCGCTGCCCATCAAGGGTGCCAATATTTACTATAGACAGGCGCCAGTTCCGCTGCCTGCATCGAATGCTTCATAAGCAACATCAGCAACAACAACAACAACAACAGCAGCAGCAGCAAACATCAAGAATGTCATTTTAATATTTAATTTTCCGTTTTTTTTTTCTTTTTGTATGTATTTTAGTTTTTTTTTTTAGTTAGTGCTTCTTTTTAAAAACGGTATATATATATATATTTTGTAATTAATTATGGACGATAATTTTGCAATAAGGCAATAAGTATGTAATCTTGATCTTAAAAGTTCGCGAGCGACGACGACGAAAACAACTTTCTGTGTAACATATTTAAAAATGCGAAACTTAATTAACGTTAGCACTCTCTTCCCCTTAAGTAGTCGAAACATTTTTACTTACTTAACGCAAGAACACAACCTGCTCCTAGCCCCTGGCCCCTAGCTATTATGGTACACATAACGTAGTTGGTATGTTATCTAGGCACAAGTTGAATCCCAAAAGAAACTCTTCGTTTTGGGTTACATTTTATAGATACTTTGACAATTTTGGCATTTGACAATTTTGAAATGCAGAAGCAGCAATTAATATGGTAATAGACCACACACACACACACACATACACATGCATAGATAATTTGTATAAGTAAACTCAGGTGTTCGAATAATGATTTAACTATTTCCATTTTCCCCATTTCTATTTCTATTTCGGTTTCTCATTCACTTTTTCACAATATTCACAAACAATTTCAATCTCACTTTTTGTAATATTCTTCTCTAATCTCAAATCTTTATCTCAAGAAAACTCCAATCTATTAACTAGCAACTTTTTTGATATGAGAATAATATATATATATGGGAAACAACTTGCAACATTCAGTGTCACACACACACATACACATGCACTCTGGGTTTGACGAATTTCGAGAAATCTTTGTTTTGTAAATATTTCCCCCAGCGGCAAAATGAAGGCATCTGTCAGAGAGAGAAAGAAAGAGAGAAAGAGAGAGAAGGTTTATAAATCAAATCAAATAATTATCATGTTATAATTGTTTATGTGGTATAATTATTTATAACAGTATATATATTTATATATACTTGAATATACATATATATAAATGAAATATAGTAATCTAATTATATATTATAATAGCACCTAGCTTACTTTAATGAAATGTAACGCATATTACTTTACATCAGCGAAACGAATCTTAAATATATATTAATATATAAATATTATAATTATAAAATGGAAAACAATATCGTAGGCAATTCGTTAAAACAAAATATTTATACAATTATACAACAAATGCTAAAGCGAGCGAAATAATTTCATTTGTAACATTTGAAATGTGTGTGTGTTGTTTTTTTTTTTGTAATAATCCTAAGCCTAATATATATATACAAATATATATATTCATGATAATGATATTAATATTAATAACATTAAATTAAATCTCAAATAATACATAAATAGAAAAGCAGCAGCAACAGCAAGGAAGCACATCAGAAGTAATGACAATTATTTAAAACAAATATATAAATAAAAATATTATCAATTTTTTGTAACATCTCCTGCACTTTGTATGAGCTCTTGTGCTGTGAGAAGTCATTTTAGCATAATATACGTAGTGAATATTACGTAAATATTAAATATTACACAAAATAATAAATATGACAAAACAAAAAACAAAGGAAATAAAAAATAATTTTCTAAGCTATAATAAATAAATAGTTTTATCATTAAAATTATGTTTTTTTTGTTATAACGAAGTAAATGTAAAAGTGAAAATAAATATTGTATAATTACAAGTCTAATAAAAATGTAAATGCGTGAAAACAAAATAACTGTTCAGAATAAGCGAAAAACGAGCGATAACAAAAACCCAAAAAAAATTTCCAATTTGCTGTGCAGCAAAAACAAAATTGTTGCATACTTTGAGGATGCGGCAATGTAAATATTTATCGTGACTATAGGTATAACTGGTCAGGATCTGAAAGGATTTCAAAAGGACATGCATTTTTGTGCTGACAGATGCCAGCACTATCGATTTGCATTCAAGGATTTTTAAAATTCAACAAAAAAAATGTTCGAAAAAATTTGTAAAATCTTATAAGGGGGGAGCATGTAAAAATTGTCCTTTTTCAAAATGTTGACTGTAACTTCGCCATTTTAAGGACGATTTGGTTGTCCTTTTGCCAGTCGATAGATATTGATCTAAGGATGCAGAAACAATAGTTGCATCCTTGAAGGTCCTTGAAACGGCTGAGATCAAATGATTTTTTCGTATATAAAAAACTCGCAAAATCTCTGAAGTCCTTGCAAGGATCAAGCCGATCTTAGTGTCAAAGAACTTCTATTTTTGAAAGCAAGCGACTGACCAAAGGACATTCAAATCGTCCTGTTACTTTTCGATATATTCAGAATATTTCGTGTTTGACGATTTTCCGTTCGCCCTGAAGCCGAAAATTTACAAGTGTTGGATTCTTAGATGACCCCATACTTTTTAAATGCCAATAGATAGTTTTCGATCCCAGTAATCGAATGCAGCAGGTCACGTCAAAATGCGAAAGGATATGACCGAGCTATGATCAATTTACTGATATGTCAAAATCATGCGCAGCAAATAATTTTGTTTAGCATACTTTCAGGATGAATAAATTCAGATTGTAAGGGCAGCACACAAAAGTATGTAGCATACTTTTAAGCAGAACAAATTAAATCGGCATTGTCACTACGACACATAGATGGCGCTAAAAACGCGACTTTTAAGTCGCTGCCCTAAAGTATGCCACAATAAATCAATGCGTTTGAAGCGACATTTGGGCGCCAGTTTAAAAAATTGTGTATATAACAGAAAACCGACAGGAAAGCAGATCCACTTAAAAATAAAATAATTTTTTTTATAATATTTTATTTAGCACGTATGTATATCTGCTTGCTGGTATTTTATGTTCGCCTGGTATTTATGCTGATTTGGCGTCTATAGGAGCATACTATTGTTACTATTGTTATTGTAATTATTGATGGAAGCAAGTTTAAGTCCCAACTGCAGGATATCTCGAGGACGAACTTTATCATTTTCTTATTTTTTAAATATTTTAACACTAAATTCAGTCGTTTTTACTGATTCTACGCCACCTACAGTTTTTGCACGCCCTCTGGCGTAAAATTGTTGAAAACTGTTCAATTCTGTTTCTAGCAATCTGGCAGCACTCTAAACTGAGATTGAAGTAAAATACAAAATATCAAAGTCTGAATATGTGATTATTGTAAATTATTTTTATTAAATACAGACGAAAATATAGATTATTACTCTAAACTTTGCTCTATTTGGATATTGCAAATTGGAGTTAATTGGTCAATTTAAGAAAATCAGCTGATACAGCGGCAATTGAGCTGATTTCTTGTGTTTCCACATCTGGTCACACTCTGCAATTAACCATAAGCGAAAAACAATTAAGTGCAATATAATCAACAAAAGGTGAGTTTGCACTAAAATTAAATAATAAATTTATTATAGAATGCATCTATTTTTTTTATTTGTGACAAGATGGTGTGTGTGCCGTGCTTCATAATCCCGCTGTTGCTCTACATTTGGCACAAGTTCGTGCAACCAATATTGTTGCGCTATTGGAATCCCTGGGAGAAGAAGGACGCCCAGGGTAATGTGATCAAGGCGGGACCTGAATTCCCCTTCGAGTGCAAGGGCGGTGTTTGTCCCTTTGTGCCCGGCAAGAAGAAGCAGCAGCAGGATGAGCTAAATGAAGGCGAAGGTGGTGGCGATGAGGAAACAACAACAACTACAACCACAACAAAGGGAGAAGAGCAAAACAAACTAGTGGAGAATACAACAAAAACAGAGGCGACGACCACAGCAAACGATGAGAGCAAAAAGCAAATTTAGTTGAAATTCCTTCGCATTAATATTGTTCTTACAAACACTTTTAGATATTTGTGGTCAGCATTCCAAGCACACAACAAACACAACAACAAATTACGCTTAACGTTGTTAAATCAAAGAGCTAACTGTAAATGCTAATGTAATGTAGTTTAATCAATCGCAACTGGACAAGAAACTAAATATGACTAAGCAAAATCCAAGTGAAGCGTGCAGCTTTATTTAGAGCGAGATGGAGAGGGAGAGAAAGAGAAAGAGAGAGGTGCTTTTGACTGCGGCTCATTTACCTAACGGCTAATGGCAGCTTAACCAATCAAAAGGATGAACATAAATAAGGTTTAGAAAGAGAAAAATACAGATCAGAAGAGAATTCGTCTCCTTTAACGGTTAATGCAGCTTAACCAATCAAGGAGAAGAACGTACCAAATAAGCTTATTATGGAGTTAAAGAGTGAGCGAGACAGATGCTAGATACGTCTCCTTTAAATAACGGTTCATGCAACTTAATCAATCAAAGGGAAGAAAGTATTAAATAAGCAAAATCCAAATGCTTATTTTTATTAGGAGAACGAGGCAAATATCGCTTTACCACGACAACATTTACAATTTGGCAGCACTCGCGACGATTCAATGCCGATGATTGAAGACCTTGGCATAATCCTCGGGATTCGTGGCATGACAAAGCCAGTGTTGCCAACGAGTTGGCCATTCTAGATAGCTGAGCCACCAGAGTCGCCATTGCAGTCATCGTTGCCCTCGGTGTGGGCCAAACAAATCAGGCTGCTAATGAACATGAAGGTGGAGTTAATGCACTGCTGCCTCGACAGCGAGCTGGCCAGGGGAATGGCCCTGATGATACCCGAATAGGTGAGCGGTTCAAACCGTTGCAATTAGAAGTTGGGAAGCACCACGACCTGGACGACCTTGACGATAACGCCGCCCTTCGAACGATCCACGAATGCTCAGATGTTTGGCAGAGCTACTCAAAGAAGTAAAGGAAAAGTTGATGTTATTTTCAGAGCGATTTAAGTTTACAGAATATAGAAAGCTAGATTGCAAATTTCAAGCCAATAGCTCTTATTTACTCTGAGCTACAAACACTGTAATGAATGGACGGACGGACAGACGGATGTCTACTTTATGAGTTTGGAATGAGAAAGCACTACTTACATCTTCAGTGTGTAAAAATTAATGCACTATGCATTTCGTTATTGATTTCCAAAATTGTGAAGCGCAAGATGTTTTGGAATTTTTGTCGTGTTGTCTTCTATATGAGTAATTAGAAAATTGGAAGTTTTAAAAACTTGTTTTTTTATATTATAAAATGTATGGTATTAAATGTAACAAATTTGTTGGAAAATATATTTTGTTTGAAATCAAATATTTACGTTTATCTGTTTACACTTGCATTTAAAGCTATATTGCTCTATATATGCATGGGTATATATTTCAAAATTGTTTAAATATAATCGTCATAGAAACCCCCAAAAAAATTGTATATATGAAATATTTTATTTAAACTCAAAGTTTAGCGCGCAGAGCTGGCAGTGCTGCCAGACGGCTCTCTAGTGTAAGCTTAGCCAGATAACAAAATATCTAGCTAAGCTAAGCAGCAGGTGGCAACGCTGTGTTAGCTTAGCTTTTTGGTATATTTTGAGCTGAAATTTGCTGTCGGTCAGCAAACTAAGCAAAAGCTATTGCTTTTAATTTTGAATAATTTACAAAATTTATTGCATAATCATAATTTGAAAACATAGATTTAAAAAGTGAAATATCAACACACATAATTTATGCAGTGTTGCCAAGCGTTCAATGGATTTGTCAGCTTTAGTATATTCGGCAACTAAAATTACGGTCACCCCGCAGCCGGTGTTTCTTGGTTGTTGTTTTTGTTATTTATTTGGGCGACTTGAAACAATTTGTGGGCGATAACAGATGCTCATAAAACGCTTACAATTAAGCTTATCACAATTGGCCGACTAAACTTATCGTTTGCTGTAGTGCAAAACAGTTGAGAGCAGTAAGAGAAGCGAATAAGTCAGCAACGATGCCGGAATATGTTCCAATTAAGGGCTACGACCAACTGATGGATGCACTTAAATCGCAATCGAAGAATAATTGCCTGATTTACTTGTATTTCTTTGGCGAGAAGGATCAAAATGGACGCAGCTGGTGCCCGGACTGCGTAGCAGGTGAGGGGAAAAAGAAAACAAACCTTGTATATATTATTTAATAACTATTTCGCACAGTGGAACAAAATGTGGATACGGCATTCAGAGAGAATGCGCATCCAAATTCGTTGATTTACACGGTGGATGTGGGAAATCGGGAAGCCTGGAAGGATACAACCAACAATAAGTTCCGTTTGCATCCATTCAATATGACGGAAATTCCATCCATCCAACGTTGGAATGGCGTCGAGCGCTTAGATGGCGATCAGCTGCGCAAGCCGTCGCTGCTCGAGCTCTTCTTTGAGGAAGCAAAGCTTGCGAGCTCAACCGACAATACGATTCCATGCAAATAAAGAGAGAGAGCGACAGAGAGAGAGCGAGCGCTCATAAAAAGGGGTTGAGTGTGTGTGTGTATGTTGTGAGTGAATAATTGTAAGAGAACGAGAGAGCAAAATAAATATGCGATTTGAGTTGAACTCAATGTGTCGCAACTTGACTCAATTGCACGCCATTTCAACTCCACTCAATTTCTGGGGGGCTCGTTTAACAGCAGCAGAGCAGCGCAGGCATCGTTGGCAGCGTTGGCAAACCTGGCCGCCTTGCAAACGTCGGCGTTTTATTAGCACGCACGTCGTCGGGCAGGACGAATCGTATGGCGCGTCGTCAGCAGCAGCAGCAGCAGCAAAAAGCAGCCGCAGCAGCCACAGCAACGATACAAACAATATAAAGCTAAAAAGTGCTGCTCCCGTCGTTGCTCGGTTTCAGTTTCAGTTCAGTTTCGGTTCCATTTCGTTTCGTCGTCTTCGTTTGTCTCGTCTCGTCTCGTCTCGTTGCCGTCGTCGTCGTCGTCGTCGTCGTCTGTCTCGTGCACACGTTCTGTTTACATTGCGGCGGGCATTGTTGCTTGTCCCATTCCCGTTTTCCCGTTACCGTTACCGTTACTGTTACACTTCACCATCGTGTGTGAGTGTGTGCGTGTGCGTACTTTTGCGTGTGTGTGCGTGCGTGCGTTCCGCTCAACAAACAAATAATGTGCATAAAAACAAGCAACAGCCATTAAATATTAGCCAAATCAAATGTAGGTAACCCAACTCACCCACACACACACATACACACTACATGTACGTGAAGTTGGCTGCGGTTAGTTTTCGGCAGCGACAGCTTAAATCCTTGCTTGTGGACCGAAGGGATGGAGAAGGGAGGGACGGAGAAGTTTGCTCTGAATTCTCTGTTTCTGTTTTTCGATTCTGATTGTGCGTGTGTTGTTGTTATTGAATCAAATTATTTGCGCTCACCTGCCGCTTCACGGGGTGAGAGGGTGGTGAAGCAGGGGAAGGGGGGAGGTAGGGGATTTACCGGCAATAACTGTTGCGCTTGCAACCAGCAACAAATCCTTTAGCTCCCATTTTCTTTTGGCGTTTTTTACCCATTCTTTCTTGCTGTTTCTTTGTTCTCTCCTTCCTCTTCCCCTCCTCTCTGTTCACCACCCCTTCCAAACTTGTAAATAACGCGCTTCCATTTGGCGTCGTGGTGCTAATAAATATTTGCGCGTTGTCAAAAACTAATAAAGAAGCCTCGGCAACAGAAATTCTCACACAACACAAAAAAAAAAAAAAAAATTAAATGAAATGAAATGAATTTTGCAAATAAGCTAACGATCGGCTGACTGGAGAAGACTGAAGTATTCATTGGACTATTTGTCGCTTCGCTCAGTTGAAGAAGACGTCAACCTTGAATCGTGAAATATAATTTGTGTGCGTGCAAGTTAAAATAAATAACCGAATTTTATGATTAATAAAAAGAAATTGCCATTTCTTAATTACGTCGTGAATAAAACCAAAATACTGTCGTATAAATTAAAAGAGTGTAAATTTTTTAAAACATTTTTTTCTTGTTGTTACTGGTGAATTAAATATTTGAAGTGTGATTAAGCTTGAAGACAGTGTTCTTGTATGAAATATATGTAACGGATTTTGTGTAAGACCAAAACTAAAAATATTTAGTAATTCTTTTTAAGCTTCTGATTGTAGAAAGAACTTTATATAATGTATAAATGTATTTATTTTTTGATTTTCATAAAATCGTCGTATAAATTTTATTGAAATTTTGGGTAATTCAAGTAAAAATTTTAATTTCTTTATTAATATTAATAAAATATTGCAGATGTTAGTATTACAAATGTCTTAATTAAGTGTCAGAGCGATATTTGCCTATTTATATATACATATTTTTTTTTTTTTAGAAATTATTATATATTACCAGTGTTTTTTATATTTTATTATCTTTGAAATTAATATTTTAGTATTTAGGTTTATTATACACTTGAACTATTTGTATTTGGCTTAAATGCAAATCCAGTTCTTAATTTTGATAATTCTTTTCAGTATATTTATAAATTTTATAATTTGCTTTCGAAATTTCCTTGTTTCGAGTCTAGTCCAGCTCTATATGCAATTCTTTTAAGATCATGCGAGCTGATCATTAATCGAATCACCTTGATGCTTGATTTTGGATCATAATTTGCAGCCTCTTTTACGCAGTCACACCCACACAGTCACACACCAACACACACACACACACACACACACACATACAGATGTGATGTGTGATTATGGTTGGACTTGCTGTCAACATTGCTTTCGCATTCCAATTTTTAGCCCCTGACATCTTTTTGGCTCATTTCAAAATTCTAATATTGAAAATATAAAGCGAAATCTATTTGGATTGCCATTTTCTTTAGTGTTCTTTGCAGCTATAATTGTTGTTGCTTATTTCATTTATTTATTTATTAATCTTTTTTTTGCGTTGTTGTTGCTGTTGCTGTTGCTGTTGTTGCTTTCGCCGTCGTTTGTCAATTAAAAACTAAGAATTCTTAATGAGCCACGTAACAGGCCGAGTAGGCATTGCGCTCAACCAGCTGCCATGACGGTGGTTACGGAGGGGAGAGGGGAGGAGGGGGGGCTGAGGGGAACGTGCGGGCAACGTCAGCGACGTTGTGGGGTCTCTCAATAATACAGCAGCGTCCCCAAAAGTAGCAGCGAAATGTCATTAAAGAGCTAATAAAAATTTGAACAAAAAAACAAATAACGAAGAATAAATTATATTGAAGATATGAAGAATAGCAAATAAAAGAATCGCACAAATTGTGAGACTCACTTATAAACATCCCCATTAAAACAGCCCCCAACCCCACCTGCAGTGCCTTCCCCTTGCCCTTCATACCTCCCTCTTCCGCCTACAAAACGCACAAAAATAGCTGCATATGAAATATATGTAGAAAACAGCTATTGACAGTTAATTGGATAAATTTATATTTTTCGTATTATATTGGGCAACAATAATGATTAAACTTTTCCTAATTAAAGTGCGATATTTTTACAACAGAAAAGGATTTAAAAGATTGAAATCATTTTTTGTATATATACAATAATAACTATAGTATTTAAGATTCCTGAAAATTTGATTACGATCGGATCAAAATTGTGAAAGCTATTTAAAAAATACTTTTGTATAGGCAAAAACGCATACTTCCCATGGTATATTTTGCTTTCTAAGGTATATTTTGAATATAGTATTATATAAATATACCAAATATGGACTACGGTATATTTTAGTATTTTTTATAGTAAATTATTTTAATGTTGCTCTAAATCAACATACCAAATATAGGCGATGATATACTATTAGTACTTTTTCGGTATATTAAGTTGGTATATTTTGTATATATACAATAATAACTATAATATTTAAGATTCCTGAAAATTTGGTTGTGATCGGATAAAAAAAGCTAATTAAAATCCACTTTTGTCTAGGCAAAATCGCATATCTCCCATGGTATATTTTGCATTCTATGGTATATTTTGAATGTATGTAGTATATAAACTATGGTATATTTTAGTATTTTTTGTGGTAAATTATTTTAGTGTTGCACTATATCAACATATCAAATATAGGCGATTATTTACTTTTAGTATTTTTTCGGTATATTAATTTGGTATATTTTTAAATTAGTATTCCCCTGCTTAGCTGTTATGTACACGGAGTAGAGGGTATCTTAATTGTTTTAGTTTATTCTTGTAAAAGTGATATTTGGATTATATTTTTTTTTGGATTTAGTTTTATTAAGCGAAGATAGTTGGTTGTTCTTTCTAATTAGTTGCCAATCACTGTCAATCGTTCTTCTGGATTCGATTTACTAGAAAGAGAGAGCAAGAAAAAGAGAGAGAGAGAAAGAGAGACAGAGAGAGAGAGAGAGAGAGAGAGAGAGAGAGAGAGAGAGAGAGAGATAATTTGAAATTCTCCGCTTGCCGTTAAATCACTCAACGTGCCGTTGATTAGCATTGCTTTCCACAAGCTCATAGAGACTGTTGCGATTTATAGTGTCATCCCGAAATCATAATTTATTAATAATTTCTATAAACACACACACATCAGGTGTGGGTGTCGCAGCGTGTGTGTGTGCGTGTGTATCTCTATCTATATCTCAGCTTTGCATATACATTTTTCGTTTTTTTTTTTTTTTTTTTATATTATTTAATTGACGCATTTAGTTCAACAACAACCACAGAAACAACGAGCAACGAGCATAGAATATTTAGTGCATATATCATCAATATGTGGCCACTGTACGTGTGTGTGTGTGTGTGTGTTTGTCGCACACACAGAAACCGAATGCAAATCAAAAAAAAAACATATATATATATTCAAATCTAACGTTAATCGTATTTTAGATGACTTTTATCCAAAATTAGCGAGCACAATTTGACAATTTCGCTTGGCCATCAACTTTATTGACTTTACGCAAGCAGAAGTTTGAGCATAGAGAGAAAAGAAGCAGCGATAATTGGCAATAACATAAGGGAAAAATGTTCAACAGCTGCTTGAGATGCTAACACATAAAGAAAGAGATTGATACATGTTCACTTTTAGTTCAAAAATATTTCTTTTAAAGAGTTACTTAATTTGTGTTTTACTTTTCTATAATTTGTGCTTGGCAGTTTTTTTAAGCAAAAATATATTCACAGTTTACAGTTTTATATAGTATTCATATTTATCCAATATATTGAAAAGAGAGAACACAAATGTTATTTTCTTTTTAAGGCAAATTTTAATGTAAACTTTTTGTTTAAAGTTTCAATTCAAAATTGGAATTTTAATTAGAAAAATTACTTTAACTTTTATTTAAAATATTTATTAAAAAAAAGAAAGAAAAATAAAACATTTAATGTAAAAATAAGTGTTCTTACCTTATCTTCTTAAATAAAGATGATAAATAAATGCAGTCGCTTGTATTTATTATATTTACTGCTAAGCCTTGTGCTTAACAACTTTAGCTTTGCAATTAAGTAATGTATTTTTTATCAAAAGCCATTTAAGTAGATTGTTTGCTTAGTTATTCAGGTAGAGAGAGAGAGAGAGAGAGAGAGAGGGAGAGATTCGATTAATGACTTTATAGATTGCTGGCAAATAATTAAGCAAATTTGTTGACCAACTCTGCGTATGCTTAATGTGTGCTTTATATCCTGGTCAATATGTTAGTTGCATTACAAAACGCATCGAACTTTATATTTTCGATATTGTATCGTGTTAGAAACTTTGCTATGCAACAGATAGAAACGAATTGATGAAGAGGGGAAGGGGAGGGGGAGGAGGAGGGAGAGAGGGAGGCGGAGGCGGAGGCAGCCGTTGTCGTAGTCTGTCGCCTTATCACAGCTGCAAAAGTTTTTTTTTTTTCGCTGGTCGGTTTGCTCTCTGATAAGCGAGCGACCAAACAAACCAAATGCCGAAAGGCGACAATAACAACAAAAGCAACAACAACAACAGCAACTACAAGACAAATAAACGAATGACGTCGACGTCGACGTCGACTGCGACTGCAACGGCGACGTCGGCAGCAGCGACGTCATGACGACACACATGCGATGGACAAAAGCGCGATGGCCGCAAGGCTGCCTCTCAACCTCTCAACCCCATTTTGTTTGCGGGGAGTATTTGAAAATCGTTAGCAACGTCAGCAGCAGAAGCAGCGACGTCAGCAGCGACGCCAGCAGCGACGTCGCCAATGGTAGTTACACTGTTCGCAGTTGAGTTTGCGACGGCGTCGCAGTTGCGATTGAAACGGTTACGGTAAAAGTGCGGTGCGGTGCGGTGAGGTGAGGTGCGTTTGCTTGGTTCCGTTGCTGTCGACGTCAGTGTTGTTGTTGTTGTTGATGTTATTATTACTGTGACAACGGTGACAGCAGACGGCGCAATCGTCGTCGCTTCACTTTAATTGTAATTATAATAACAAACAACGGCAATAACAGCAGCAACAGCAACAACAACAACAACAACAACAACAACAACAGCAACAACTACAAAGAACATCGATCAATTTTGTTGACGATCGTTGACTGCCGCTAAAAAGCACAGCAACAACAACAGCAACAACAACCAGAGAACACACAAACATACAAATGCACTCAATATCAGAGCGTGATCAACATCATCACGAACTACCAACAGCAAAAACAACAACAACAACAACAACAACAACAGCGGCAGATTGATCGCAATCGAGCGGCATCTGCAGTAGAGTAGCAGCAACTGTGTTCGGGTAGCAACATTTTTAAGCGAGCTTTGAGACGAGAACATTTAAAAGTTCAAAATAAAGTACACACTAGAATCATTTTGTTCTTTAGGAACGTTTTTTTATTTATGCATATATGTATGAACAAATTAAGAAAAATGACTTTATCAAAAAAAATTGCTTTATTTTTATATTGAGTCAATTAAGAAGGTTATTTAAAAATTTATTTAAATTTTGAATTAAACTGCTCGTGAAAATAATTACAATACAATTTATAATAAAAATGAGAGAGTAACAAATTTTGATTTTTTTTATTTATACAAATATGAAAATATTAAGAAAAATTACTTTATTAAACAAAATCGCTTAATTTTTATGTTGAGTCAACAAATTTACTTAAGGACTTATTTAAATTTTGAATTAAACTGCTCTTCAAAATAATTGCAATTCAATTTATAATAAAAATGAGAGAGTAACAAATTTTGATTTTTTTATTTATGCATATATGTATGAACAAATTAAGAAAAATGACTTTATCAAAAAAATTGCTTTATTTTTATATTGAGTCAATTAAGAAGGTTATTTAAAAATTTATTTAAATTTTGAATTAAACTGCTCGTGAAAATAATTACAATACAATTTATAATAAAAATGAGAGAGTAACAAATTTTGATTTTTTTTATTTATACAAATATGAAAATATTAAGAAAAATTACTTTATTAAACAAAATCGCTTAATTTTTATGTTGAGTCAACAAATTTACTTAAGGACTTATTTAAATTTTGAATTAAACTGCTCTTCAAAATAATTGCAATTCAATTTATAATAAAAATGAGAGAGTAACAAATTTTGATTTTTTTATTTATGCATATATGTATGAACAAATTAAGAAAAATGACTTTATCAAAAAAATTGCTTTATTTTTATATTGAGTCAATTAAGAAGGTTATTTAAAGATTTAGTTGAGTTTTGAATTGAACTGCTCTTCAAAATAATTGCAATTCAATTTATAATAAAAATGAGAGAGTAACAAATTTTAATTTTTATATTGATTTTTATTTATTTTTATATTGATATTTGATTTTTTTATTTATACAAATTTGAAAATATTAAGAAAAATTATTTTATTAAACAAAACCGCTTAATTTTTATTAACTTATTTAAATTTTGAATTACACTGCACTTTAAAATAATTTCAATTTATAATAAATATGAGAGAGTAACAAATTTTGATTTTCAATAGATGTAGAGTATTTGTTCGTCGAGTTGATCGACTATTCCAATTTTGGTATCCGAAACCGAAGCGCGTTGATCGTTTCAATTCGATTGACGACGTCGCTTCGTGTTGTTTCTGTGCTGACAAAGCAAAAGCAAAGCAAAGCACGGTTCGTTTCGTTTCGCTTCGTTTCGGTTTCGGTTTTGGTCTCGGTTTCGGTTCCGTTCGGTTCCATTCGGTTATGTTTTTCATTTTCATTTTCATTTTCGTTTCAATTTTATTATTTTGCGTGTGTGATTAAAATCATGGTGTGTCGGTGTGAGACGGCGCATGTTCTATACAATAACAACAACAACAACAACTCATCATTGTGTGTGTGTGTGTGTGTGTGTGTTTGCTACTGATTCTCATTCTGATTCTGATTCTGGCCGGTCGGTCTGTCTCTATGGGTTTTCTATTTCCAATTTAGTTTCCATTTCGAAACGAGACGAGACGAGAGCACATCGATCAGATGCGGGGTCGGTCTGCTATAAATTCAGTCGGTCAATTCATTCAGTCCATTTGCCGCGTTCTTCTCGAGTGAACATCATCATCAATTCACACACACGCAATAGTGCAATTCTCTCTCCTCCCCCCCTTTTGGCTCCCATAAGCATCTGCACGTAAAATCCACCACCAAAAATTTGTTTGTCAATTACCTTTTCGAGCATCTTTCCGTTGTCTTTCGCATTGCAATGCAAATACAATTGCAACGGTATTGTTTACTTTGCAAAGCCGCAAATACAAAGTAACAAAAATACAAATAAATAAGTAAGAAAGAAACGAAACGAAAAAAAGGAAATAAAAACGAAATGACGCGCGCGCTTCTTTCTCAATGATCGTTGTTGATTGATGTCGATTACGATTTGCGATTACTCCATTTATCGACACTTTACGTGTGCATGTATGTGTGTGTGTGTGAGTGCTTGGCTGATAAGCGCGCATAAATTACGTTAAGCAAAAACGCTGATTGAAAAATTTCGTGCAACGTGCGTTTCATATAATATATAATTTAGCTTGTTGTCTTTTTTACTTGTTTGTTTCTTTTTTTTACTGTGTGTTGTGTAAAACAAAAAATAAAACAAAATAAAAGCAGAGAAACGAAAAAAAAGTTATCAGAAATCAATGCGATAAGCGGTTAAAGCGGGAATCGTCACAGCACCAACAACAACAACAGCACCAACAACAGCAGCAGCAGCAGCAGCAGTAGAAATTACGGTAGCAGCGTCGCGCAGCTGATAAACAAAACGTTTTGTTGAGGTGAGTTAAAGCTTTGAGTTGAACTCAACACTGAGTCGCTAGTCGCATTTGTTTTGAGTTGAGTTCAGTGGGCAGTTGAGTTCAGTTTGCCAGCGCCTGCGCCGGTCTCAAACAACAACGATGACGTCGCCGCTTAGACAGGCAGGCAGGCAGGCAGGCAGGCAAAAGCGCAAAGGCAACAAGAAAGGCAAAGGCGAAGGAGACGAGAACGAGAACGAGCAACGACAACGACAACGAGAGTAGGCAGAAGACAGCACAAAGAGAGAGCGTGCGGGTGAACCGCAATTGGATTTTTTTCTTTCTTTGCGTATGTGTGTTCTTCGTTTACAAGAGAACGGCCAGAGCAAGAACAACTACAAGCACAACTACAATGACAACTGGGCATAGCAAACAACAACAGCAACAACAAGAAGTCGTCTGACAGCAGCAGCAGCGAAGCAGCAGAAGCAGCAGCAGCAGTTGGAGCAGCGACGTCAGCGCACGTTTCAAAGCATCCACGCTGAAAATCAGTGCAGGCAGCCGCAGCGTCGTCCTAGGCCATGTGCGGCTAACGTTGTTTTGTTGCCTTGGCTGCAAACGCAAAAAAAACCGAAAAAAAATATACCACAAAAATACAAAAATCAAGTTCTTCGAAAATATTCAAAGGCAGCAACAACAAACACATACAAAAGAAAAGAAAATTTGAAAATTAAATGTTTTTGGTGCTACACTTTTTTTTTGTTATTTTTTGTAGTTAGTTTTGTTTGTTTGTGTGTGTGTGCGTGAAAAATATGTGAAAAAATGCTGCTCTGAATTATGGCCGGGCCAAATGTTGAATGATAATAATCATAATAATAATCGAGCAAAAAAAGAAAATTAATAATTTAGCGCGTGTGTGCAAGCAAAAAGTTGCAAATAATAATTATATACATACATATATACGACACAAAAAATCATTTCAAATAAAAAGCGGTGTGCAAAAATCTGACAAAAAAAACAAAACACGCAACGGCAACGAAAAAGCAGCGCAACCTTGTTGTTATTGCTTGCTTGAGTAATGATGATGATGCACTGCAGCAGCAGCAGCAGCAGAAGAAGAAGAAGCAGCAGCATAAACAATAACAACAACTGGAGCTAAGAGCGGCTGTAACAAGCGAAAGGTAAGTGACCTGATGCAAAACACCAATACGAATACAATCAAAACACCAACACCAACATAAGCTAAAGAAACGGTAACGGTAAAATGCTTAAATTGCCAAACGAAAGCGCTGAGCAATTAATGTTTTCGTTGCGCCTTTTTCGCTCATTGTTATTTTCTTCCTTGTTCCTTATTTTCGTTGTGTTTTTTTTTTTTTTTGCTTTCGTTCTTTGCCATTCGAGCGGCAAACAGAATTCCATTGCATACGCACAGGGGCCGGCAGCTGTTGTAGGCGCGCCGCTCCTGTCGCCCATTGAGCGAGCAACAACCACAAACTACAGCAAGAACAACAACAGCAACAACAACAACAGCAATAACAACAAGAAGAGAAACAGCAAATTTGTCGGCAAACATATTATTGAATTTTATTGTTGTTGCTGTTGCTGCTGCGTCTCGCGCATGCGTTGAGCCGAAAGCTCAAAGCTTAGACTCCAATTTCAGCATCACAGTGAGAGCGCATAAGCAAAAAAAAGAAACAGAGCGAGAGCGAGAGTGAGAGAGTGCGAGTGCGAGCGCTTTTTGAGCATTGTGATGACTCACAGCACGCGAGGCGCAATTTAAGTCACGCATGAAGCGCAGTCACTGTGATTTTTGGTGAAGTCACTGTTAAATAATCGATTGCAGGCAAACTACGTCACTTGAAATGAATTTTCATATTTCACAAGTGCATTTACATTATTATTTATTTAGTTAGTTATAATTAAAATTAATACTAACACTATTGGTAAAGCAATGGCAGCGAAGGCCTTTAGCTTAACATTATTAATGTTATTAAATACACAAGTTACCACTATTTTTTACTTAAATGTAAATTTAAAAACGTAAATTAAAATTTATATCTTAACAAATTTATTATTGTAAAGTTGGAATATATAAAAATCAATTGCAAAACTTTAATGTAATAAATTTGTATTTAATTTTTACAAACTTATTACATGATTTAAAATTTCTGAAAATTTCAAGCTGAAACTAAATAAGCTAAGAAAGTAATAAATGTTTTTTGTTTTAACTTTTTTATATTAAACTGTCTATAAATTTGTCTTTACTTAAAATTTCTAGCGTTATTTGTGTTGTTTCACTGTCACTGTTACCAGCAAGGATCTCATCACAGTTTACACAATTTACACGTGTTGTCGCTAATGTTTGAGTCTTTTGTCTCTGACGAGTGAATAGCGAGCGCAGTTTTACGCTCAATGAGCTCAGCTTACTTGAGTGACGAATTGAGCATAGAATTCGAGTGGTTTCCTCATTGCCATTGAGTGACTTTTGTGCAGACTTTTACAGCTGCTGCTGCTGCTGCTGCTGTGGCTGCTGCTTCTTGGGAAATTTAGCAACCTGCAGCTAAAAAAAAATCTATCCAATATATCCGAAGGCTGTGCTTATCCAGCTACGTTCAAATATACCCACATACTTACACACTAGCACACTCACACACACATACACACATATGCGCCCACATTCGCAGCATCTTTTTGTGCAGGTCTCTGTGTATATTTATACCTGCTATCCATAGTATAACATAGAGGGGCATAATAATCGAAAGCATGTCTGTTTGTTCATCTCTCTTCATATCTATGATTATCGAAGAGTCTAGCAAATTAGAACAACTTTATGGATACCTTTTTATTCTAGAGCATAAAAGAAGAAATGCAAAAAACTTAAATGAACAAAATAAAATCGATTTATTTATTATTTTCATTAATTTCATTTGATATTATTTAAATTCAATTTCTATTTAAATACGAAAGACAATTGATTTATATTTTAGTTTATTTTATTTCACTTTATGTTTGTTTTATAAAAAAAAACAAAATATGCTAACTACATGCAACATAAGCAAATGATTCACTCGAATTTCTTCAACAACTTCAATGCATAGTTCTCAAAAATTGTAATTAAAAAAATTCAACTGTATAAAAAAATTCAATTGTATATTCATTTTGCTCAAAATATAAAAGTTAAAGCTACCAAAATTGTTGCCAACACTTGAACTAATTGTAAGAATAATTTTAAAGGCGATTTGATTGGTTCATTAGCTCACTAAATATATTTTCGCTTCCACAAAAATATTTGAGAAGTATCTTTGAGTGGAGCAAACTCTCTCCTATGGCATTCCTATTGGTTTTTGCTGCTCTTCTTCGGCCTTTTTATGGCCGCATTTTACGACGCCTTTGCCAGTCATTGTCGTTTTGCTTTCCACTTTCATTCTTGGCTTGGCTTGCCTTGCCTTTCTTTGCCATTGGCCTGGCCCTGCCTTTTTATGCCGCTTTCCGTCAAAATATTTTGCGGCAGCAGCTTCTCTTGTGTTACGAGTGCTGTTGCTGCCACACGACCCATCCCAATAAGAGTCACATGGAAAACGCAACAGCAACAATAACAGCAACAAATTGGGGCCATTAATTGTAATCAACTGAGATACCTGAATGCTTAAATCAAATCCTAACACGTTTATGCGTGCGTCCTTTCGGCGATAATGTTATCAGATACACATGCACATTAGTTCTTATCAAATCACTTTAGGTTCGCAAGCCAACGAAAAGGGTCAAGGAAGGGCAATAAGTGCTACGAAATGAGATTGGATGCGAAGCAGGATTGATTGCTACGATTGAAGCAAGTTCACTTGGAGCACGGAAATATATTACGATATTGCAAATTACATTATCAATTGAAAGCAACATAATGGGCTTGAAATGCAAAAGAAACAAACAACGATTTCTTTAAAGAAGTCACCAAGATCTTTTCTATAAAATATTTTTTATTTATAAATGAAGCGTTTGTTGTGTATAACAAATTATCCGTATTCTTAAGTATTTAAGATCATTAAAGAAGTAATATTTACTTCATTAATATATAAATTAAGTATACGCAGTATATTACACAGTTCCATTGCATTCTAAAAAATGCCAAACAGCTGTTTCTTTATTCTTAATGAAATGAGAACTGTTCTATATCTTTGCAAATTACAAATTATTCAGATTCTAAGAGAATGAATATATTTTACTTCTTTAAAATGAAATATAGCGTATACGCAGTGTATTACGTGCATTACATACACGAATGAATACCAAACAGAAGCAATTATGATTATTGATTACAAATTATTCACACTCGAAATTAAAGTTAAAATTAAATATAAAGTATACGCAGTGTATTGCAAGCATTGTATACACTAATGAATGCCATATGTTAATACTAAGAATTATTCAAATTCCAAACAAAATTTAAAATAAAAATAAAGTATACGCAGTGTATTTAACAGTTTTTGCATTCTAAAGAATGCCACACAAATGTTTCCATAATTCTTTTTAACTGAACGCTGTTCTATACCTTAAAAAATTACATATTCACATTCTTAAAGAAATGAAGATGTCTTATATAGAGTATACGCAATGTGTAACATGCATTAATGAATGCCAAATAGTTGTTCCTTAAATCTTATTTAATTAAGAGCTTTTCTATACCCAGAGAATGTTGATACTAAAAAGTATGCATATTCTAAACAGAAATTAAGATCTTTAAAATAAAAATAAAGCATACGCAGTGTATTACATGCATTATATATACTATATACTAATGGATGCCAAACATATGTTGCCATAATCTCAAGTAATTAAGATCTTTTCTATACTTGGGCGCAATTTGTGTTGCTCTATTAGTGAGATTAAATGTTCACGCTGTCTTTTGATTCATGGAGCTTAGGAGTACAGCAAAAGATTCCGTAACTTGTTTGCATAAATTCGTATAACTCACATACTTTCGTACATTACATAGCATAGTACTTATGTATGTAGAACTCCCTCTCTCTTTTCTATGCGATGATGTTTCAGATTACAGCTGGCAGGCAAAACGCAAAATGAGCGAAGGGAACACGACAAACTTGAAAATGTTGCTTACAACTTTTGTTGCCATACCCTCGAGACAGTCCATATACGATTTGTCAGCAAGTTTGTCGCACCTTAAGCGTATATAACAAACAATTTTCGGCACTTTTCGTAGAACTGCTGTTTCTGTGAGCAGCCGAAACGTTGTCCATTTTAAAATAAAAGAAAAATATAAAAAATCGAACGAGATGTTTGCTTATTTCTTATCTCTTCGTTCCATTCTACAAAAACAATGTGTCAGCGATCAACTAACAAAAAAAGAATATGCAAAAGAAAAACCGTTATGTCGCACTGCTATTTCAAAGTTCACAGCTGTATAAATTACAGGGTATTCGAATTTTCGTCATTTGCAAGAAATGACTGTATTTTGTTCTTGTTTTTTTTTGGTTCTTTTTTGTTTTGTTTTAACAAAGTTATTATTGCTTTAATTTCGTGAGTCAGTTGAGTTGAATACCAGGAAAAGTTTGTTTTAGGGGTCGCTGTGATTTGTCTTCACAGTTTCCTTCCTTCGTACTTTTCTTTCTTGTGCTACTTTTTACATTTTTATTTTGTTTTCCTTTAAATTAAAAAGTTGCTGCGTTCCGTTAAACAAGGAACAAAAAACAGCAAAAAGAGCGAAAGTTACCATTTTGCATTAGAGACGCCAAGACGACAAACAGCTTTCTACAGCAACAGTCGCAACAACCCGAACAGCAACAACAACAGCAACAACAGCAACAACATATGTGTGTGCGCTCTCGAAAAATCTGTGCAATATTTGATTCTCACTCCTTCGTCAATCTTTTGCCCGCTTCTTCGTTCTTTGCCTTTTTATTTATTTCTACGTTGTTTTTTTTTTGTTGTTGTCCGGGTTGTATTTACGAGTTGTTGTTGTTGTTGTTGTTGCCACTCAAGTTTAATATGTTCCCCAAGGGCCTCATTAGTGGCGCCCCCTGCCGGCAACTGCCACCTAATATAAAACATTTGCTTTGCACTATTTGACGTTGTTGTCGTCGTTGTCGTTGGCCTGGTTTTCTCCTTCCTTCTGTCCTTCTGTCCTTCTGTTCATTCTTTTTGTTGTTGTGATTTCTGTTGGCCAAAAATAAAAGTTGCCAAAATTGAGATTAAGGTTTCACTAACTTTAAGTGGATGCTCTAATGAGCGTTATTATGATGGGTATTATTATTTATTCAGTAGAAAACGAAAGCGAATGCTTGGGAGAACGTTAATTGCAGTTTGTTGTTGGTAATAAATAAATTAAATTTTATTGCTGCAAAACATTTTTCATAATTATAAATAATGGCGTTAGAGTTTAATTATATTATGATGCATTTTCGACAATCTAAACAACAGGCTGAGTTAATTAAGTAAATTGTATTAGCTGAACTTTTTCTATAATCATATTCAAACTCATTTATCAAATCAATAGAGAGCGTAAATGTGATTTTATGCTAAAAAAGAAAGATTTTTAATAAATTCAAATTACTTCACAATATGCGTTAATACTAATCGAAAAATTTGCATTCTAGTGATTGCAAATGAATGACAATAATAAAATGCAAAACTGTGCACACACACACAAACATAATTGATTTGCATGAATTACGTATACGTAATTATTTGTAAATAGAGCGCATTGCGTATACGCAATAAATAAATGATTAGAACACAAATTTGAATTTTGTGCAATGCAAATGCGATGAAAAGTAATTTACAAACAAAAAGAAAATATGGAATCTCATCCATAATCCTCGTCGTCATGATTAAGTTGCATGCCTCAAAGTTTTCGATGGTTGGTCAAAAGTTTTTGGATAATTCACAAAATGCAAATCGTGATTACCTACCTATTCAGAATCGCAGATTTTACACGTTTTTCACGATATACACACGCACCTGAAGCATATTTGCTCCCCAAGCTAAAAAGTCCTGCACGTCTCGTGCTGCGACAAAGCAAACAACAAGAAACACAACAACAACAACAACAAGAAAAACAACAGCGGCAGCGACAACGTAAAGTCAAAGTTTGCGAGTGACCTGAAGTAATATTAATGGGCATGGCAGTTCATTGTTTAAATTACCGCCCCTGCCATACACTTTCCCCCGCACCTTCGTCCCCTTCTGCTGCCACGCCCCAGAGTACTGCCTGTGTGTGTGTGTGTGTTGGGCTGCTTATTAGAATAGAATGCCGGGCTGCCTATACAAACATCAACAGCCAAGAGCCAGCGAAAACAAAAACAACAACAGCTACAGCAACAACAATTATAAGCTGTCTGGATGGAGCAGCACTCAGCAATTATTTGCATACAACAGAGTGAGACAGCAGCAGCACAATATGTGTTGGTGTGTGTGTGTGTGTGTGTATGAAAAACGCGTGAAAATGCTGAAAATGTAGCGCCCTCCACAAACAAAAACAACTTAAAGAGCCAAGAAATTTGATGGGAATAGACTGTTAAATACCCTGGAGATCTCTTTCTTTCTTTTTGGTTGATAATACCAACAATCAAACTATTAAATACCATGTCTAAGTTTATTACTTTTTCTACCTTCTCTCTCTGCCTTTCTCACTCTGTTTCTTTCTGGTTTTACCTTATAGTATCAAGTTACAGGCGTTTAAGGCTGCTAGACAGTTTAATACCCTGGCTGCACTTATGGCATTATCTCTTTTCCTCACACCCCTCTCTCGTTCTCTCTTGCTTCTTTAGTTGTTCATACCCAACAGCAAGATTGCCGTTCATTGTGTGGTATTGAGGCAGAGCCAAAGAAAAAACAGAACAAACTTCTTCGCATTATTATTATTATTATTATTAATATTATGAAAACGCCGTCGCAGTGTCAGAATGCCAGAAGTAGCGCATACGTGTCCCACACCAATTGAAGGACAAACGCACACGGGGTAGAGCCAAAAACGGAGCCAGCGGCAGAATCGAAGCTTCCTATATATATAGTATATATATATGTATGTAGGTGCTGCTGCAGGCAACGCAAACAAGTAAGAAAACTACGGTCGAGTGTGCTTGACTGTGAGATACCCGCTACCGAGTTTGAATAAGAGCAAAACGGTGCAGTGTTATTCTTAAAATGAACCGCAAAAATACGAAAATATACCAAAGGTTGAGTAAGAGTAAAATAGTGCAGTATTATTTTTAAATTATGCCAAATTAACCACAAAATTAGTAAAAAATATACCGAAGGTTGTGCAAAACCAAAACAGTAGGGTATTAGTTTTAAAATATACCAAATTACTGTATTACAAAAATACTGAAATTTACTGAAATACTAAAATATACTGAGTAAGAACAAAACAGTCCAGTATAACTAATGTATCACAAAAATACTATAAATATACCAAAGGTTGAATAAGAACAAAACAGTGAAGTATTATTCTTGAATTATACCAAATTAATGTATTACAAAAATACTAAAAATATACCAAATGTTGAGTAAGTACAAAACAGTACAGTATTATTTTCAAAATATACCAAATTAATGCATCGCAAAAATACTGAAAATATACTGAAGGCTGAGCAAGAACAAAATAGTGAAGTATTATTCTTGAAATATCCCAATTTCATATACCGCAAAAATTATGAAATATGCCAAAGGCTGAGTAGGAACATACATAACAGTACAGTATTATTCTTTAAATATACCAAACTAATGTATCACAAAAATACTAAAAATATACCGAATGCTAAATAAGAACAAATCAGTGCAGTATTATTCTTGAAATATGCCAAATTAATATACCGTAAAATTACTAAAAATATACCAAAGACTGCATTTGGTATATTGGTATACCATAAAGTACAAATTTTGGTATACCATATAGAGCAAAATATACCAGATTCTCATGCAAGGCAGAATTTTTGTCATACAAAAGTATTTTTTAAATAAGTTTTAAAATTTTTAACTGTTTGCACAAAATTATAATACCCTTCTACCCTAAAGGTATCGCGTATAAAAATATGAGGGAGGGCTGCTGAAATTGCTGAAGCTGTAGCTGTAGCTGGCGCTGAAGCTGAGGCGGCAACCGCAGCGCACAGGCCAGAAGGCACTTTCCGAGCTGTTTGTCCAGGCTTGGACTGGCATTTTAAGTGATTAAATGTTTGGCTTTTGCTTGCTGAATTGATGACGATGGCAACGCTTCATCTTCTTCTTCTTCTGTTTTTCGACAGGGGGGGGGGTTAAGCACTTCTCTCTGTGTGTGTGTGTGTGTGTAAGGAAGAGAAAGAGCACAGCCGAAAAAGAAAAAATTACTAGCGAATGCTGCGCATATTCAGCGTAAATCTATTCGCAAACAAACTTGCAGCAGCAACAGCTTAGCACGAAAGAGAGAACAAATAAAAGTGGCAGCGCTCTGGCAATTTATGCCACAGGTGTTGCCTTCTCTTGTTACCCGCAATTTAACGCGCTTATGGCCATATAACTTAATTCCAAGAATGCGGCAACGGCGGCATCTTTGTCCTGTGTTGTCTTGTGTCCAGCGTGGCGTATGCGTAACAAATTTGTAGGCAAGCATATACATACATACATATATGTATGTGTATATATATATCCATATTTAAGTCCATATCACAATTGGCCATTGCTTGGGCTATTGACCAACATTTATGGCCAACTAATTTGTAGGTTGAAATGTAGACAGACGTAGGCCAAATCCGCTTGAGCTGATTTATGATATAACTTGTGGCTATTTCCACATGGATTTACTAATTGACCAGCTGACGAGGGAATCTGCATAAATATGCACAGATCTCTCTCTCACTCTCTCTCTCCCTTTCTCCCTCTATCTGTCTTGGTCTCTGCATTGATTTCCACTCAAATATGCTGCCAGCATTTGGTGAGTTTATCAAAATGTAAATGAAACATTTCTCTTGCTTTATTTAATTGCCTTTTCAATATTTACTTGCCACCTTTGGAAATTATTGCAATAATCAAATCAATAAATAGCTTAGATATTTTAAATTTCTCTTTTTTTTTTAATGGAATTCTTTATTTGCTAGTTTTATGAAAACAAGTAATTTTTGACAAATTTTGCATTTTTTTCATTACTTGATTTGTTGAACTAATTATTAGTGTTGCAATTTATATTTATTTGTTTTTTATTATTTGAATTTTTTTCAGCAAATTTGCAATAAACAAATCAATCAATAATTGAGTAAATTAACTGATCCACTATTAGGCTTTCAACTAATAAAGTGCCATTCAATTATTGAACTTTAAACATTGTTTTCATTGTATTTGCATTTAAATATTTATCGAATGTTAGCAAAGTGAAATTAACACATTGCATGTCGTTGTGAATCGCATTGCATGCATGGCAAAATATTCTAATTGTGAATTTATGTTGAGTTTGTTGTCCGGGGTTATTCATATTTGAATAAAGATTGCATTTCAATTGCAATTTTATTTGTTACACATTCCCAACAAAAAGAATTCTATTCACAAATTCGTAGTTTAAAGTGTGCTTCCAGCACGTTTAAAATTCGAGTGGAATATTTTAGCAAAATAGCAATACAAAAATACTTTTGCAATGAATTTCTATAGTTTTTGATGCAAACGCGACACTTGATGCCATTTAGCTTTTGTCCGTCAGGTGTGTGAAGAGCTATAGCGTGCTGCATTTGAGAGTGGTGTTTGAAAGAGGAAATGATTATTATTATTATTATTATTATTATTATTATTATTATTATTATTATTATTATTATTATTATTATTATTATTATTATTATTATTATTATTATTATTATTATTATTATTATTATTATTATTATTATTATTATTATTATTATTATTATTATTATTATTATTATTATTATTATTATTATTATTATTATTATTATCATTATTATTATAATTATATAATATATTATAACATGCTGTTTACCTCATTCAACTATTTGGTCAAACATTTTCATGACACCAGTCAAATACGTGAACAGACAGACGGACGGACAGACGGACAGGAACTCAATTCAATTCCATACGCTTGAAATGTGAATACTAGACCATGAATCGATAGGAGGTGGGGAGAGGGGAGAGAGGAGAGAGGAAGCTAGCCCATTGGCCAGGCTCGATAACACAGTTATTGGGAGCAGCTCAACCAAGCTGACCGAAGGCTGCCTCAGCACCAGCTACAGCACCAGCAACAACAACAGCAATAACAAAGAGCAATTGTTGTCCCAGTTGCTCTTGTTGTTGTTGTAGTCATATCGCACGCACTGGCCACGCCCCTTGAAAGCGAACGCCCAGGCAATGTTGTGACTGCTTCGTTGGCATTGAGGGTATTCCACATGCCTCATGCCTCATGCCTCATGCCTCATGTCTCATTTCCGTTTCTCTTCACTTCTTCTCTGCTGCTGCTGCTGTTGCTGCTGATGTTGTTGGCTTTCGCCACTTTTGGCTTTTGTGCTGACATCGTCTAATTTCAATTTATTTAGCTTCCAATGACAACGCACAAAACGCTGAGTGCATTTTGGGTCTAAGGGTTTGGGGCTAATTTCGATGTTGATGTCGATGTCTGCCTTCGTCTCCATCTCCGTCTCCTTTTCTGTCGCTGTCTCTGTCTCTGCTGAGCGGGCACTTTTCAAGGATACTTTCGCTCTCTCTCTCTCTCTCTCTCTTTCTGTGCCTTGATATCATTTTCGGGTGACAGCAAATGGAGCATGGGGTCTTCTCAAGTAGTCAGCAAAAATGCTGAGCTGCAAAAAAAAAAAGAAAAACAAAAAAAACTTTACGCGCTTCTTCTCTGATGGCCCAACAAAATCAACAAGTGAAAATGCAAATGTGATTATTTATTAAGCGCTTTAAATAATTCTGACTTTGCCATTCTTCCGTTTTTTGGCTTCGACTTTGCTGCGCTGCTTTGATTTACTTTCTCGCTGATGGGGAAGTCGCGCCAGTCGTGTTGTAGAGGGCAACAGGTTAGACGACAGGTAAACACAACTGGAAATGGAAATTCATAGCTGGGGCCCCAATTGAAAATTCAACAGCGAAATGCAAAATGTTTTGTAATTGCCGACGCGCGGCTTTTCTTTTGCCGCCCACACGAAGCCAGTAAAAGCAACAGCAACAGCAACAGGAGCAATAACAACCTCCTTTGCCACCCTCTGTCTGTCAGTCTGTCTGTCTGTCAGTCTGTCTGTCCATCCGCTTTTTGTGCCGTCTTCCGTGTTCCGTCTCCTGGCTCGAGCTTGATTAAACGTCAATAGGATTAAAGCATTTTGCCATTGTTCGCCTTAGTTGCTATGCATAATTTGGCTTCCACGGCAGCTTCAAAAATATAAATTAAAATAAGAAAATTAAAAATGTTTTCACCATCACAAAATACGAAGACCAAAATGCTCTTTTAGTAAATTGTAAATTCGAATATTTAATATGCATAATTGACATACAAAAGTTTTTCTTATCATTTATAATGTTTATTTTTTTTATATTTAAATGGTTTTGCTGACTCTTGTGTAAATTCTAAATGAAATTAATTGATTTGTATATTTGATATTCTTATAGCTGAATAGTTAGAGTTTTAAATGCTAATATATTTTGTTTTATCTGTTTTACTTTAGCTACAAATTGCAAGTTCAAATTATTTGCTAACGTAATATTTAGGTTTTCTTTCGATCTCAATTGTTGCTGCTTGCAAGTTGTAAAGTGTTTTTTGTATTACGTTTTTTAATTGAGTCCGTCAGTATTTAAAAATACTGAAACTTTGCAAAAGGCTTTCGCTTAGAAAATTCCACCTAAAAAAGCCAAACATAAGCAGTTAAAATTTAATTTATAATGCAGTCGTAATAAGAATAGATTAAAAATTCAGAAAAATTGCGAATATTTCTAATTCGACGATTATCTAAACAGAACCTATAAATATGTAATTATTATAACATTATTACAGAGTTTTTATTGATATATTTAAACTATGTAAAGTAGATACATTCAGATGCCTGTTGCTTCAAGCACAGAACTTGAACTTTAAAGGGGATTTCATCGAACTATGGATACTTATGAACACTAGTAAAGTTGTCAGATGTGCAGTTTTCTATATAAAATGTATATTTGTAACTTGTTCAATTTACTCGTATGTTTAACATTTAAGTTGATTTAAGTTTAGCTTGGCACATCTTTTATATTAGTTGATGGACTTTTTTTGGTGTGCAGCATATTTAATGAGTGCTTTTTTGGTCGTCTTTTGCTACAGCATGCAAATTAATTTAAAACAATTTCTTTTGCTGGTTTCTGACAAACTAATACACGTCGTGGATACCGCTGACGTTGAGATGCCGCATCTCCCTCTGCTGTTGCTGTTGGAAGAGGGGGAGGAAGTGAGACGGAAGATGGGGGAAACAGGTGAGCAGGTGAGCTGCGGCCAAATAAGCATCATTAGGCGTTTAGCAGGCGCCTCAAGTGCTGCGTAGGTTGGAGATGGCATCCAGGCACATCCTCTATCTCTCTCTCTCTCTCTCTCTCCCTCTTTCTCTTTGTGTGTGTCTCACTCTTCAGTTGGTATGAGAAATGGTCTTTCAAAAATTTCAATGTTGCCATTGTACCGAAAATGGGCGACAGCTGCAGCCGCCGGGCGATTTCATTTAGACGCCAACTACCTCAAAAAGTTGCTCCTCGAGGAGATGCTGCTAAGAAGTTGCCAACACAGAAAGAGAGAAGAGAGTGCGAGTGAGAGGGAGAGAGAGAGAGATAGGGGAAAGGAATACGCTTATAGCACAAGCAAAAGCGTGTCGAGCCAAAAATGTGGCAAGGTGTTTGTAACGCAAATGAAGCAGAAAGCAAAGAGTAAGAAAGAACTGCTTACATGGATAGATACACAGAGTGAGAAAGACAGAGAGAGAGAGAGATACAGATGGAGGGAACGAGAGACACACACACACACACACACACACACACACACACACATATATATATATGGTGGTTACACATACGCACTCGAGAGTTCTGGGCTTTTGGTCCTTTGTGTGTTGCTTTTTGCTTTTGCGTCACTTCAAGTGGCGTCTTGGCCGCTTTTGGCCTCCGTCTCCGCCTCCGCCTTGCCTTTGCATCTCCTGCCCCTCATCGTTGTCCACACGCACGCAACGTAATGAAGGATAATGAAGATGGATCGCATATCAAGGCTAAGAAAAGACCGAGCTCAATTCCCCAAAAAGTGGAGCCTACGTGTGCTAAGCGTATCCGATTCCCACCGCATCTTGGATCCACGCAAATTCGAATTTAAATGCACAACATTCACTCCAAATGCTGAGCGCAACCACATGACAAATCTTTGGTGGCAAATTAAACATGTTGTCAATCCACATTACAAATCGATTTGACATCATCTCTCCACATTGAGTTGTCAGCCATTTTTCTTTTATGTTCTTACTATATTGCTTTGCATTGCTTTCTGGTTTTATGGATCGCTTGATATGTTAGAATGGAATACTTCAAATATTAAAAGTTGTCCAAGTTGTTTAAGAAATACTTTTGTATGGCTAAAAACGCCTATAAAGATGGCGTCTTACTTACTTTTGCTGGCAATCTGGTATATTTTGTGCTCTATCGTATATTTTGAATGTAATACTATAGCAATATACCAAATATAGCCTTCGGAATATTTTCTCAAGCAACTTTATAGTCATTGTATTTCATTTGTATGTAGATTTTCTATTCGTCACTTTGAAATAGATAAGAATAATGTGGGTCTATCATCAATTGGAATAAGGAGAAACTTTTTTTATACATTGATTACGAATTATCATCGCTTAATGTAGCTTAATCAAACGTATTAAAGCACCTTAGTATATTTATGGAATTGCATTTAAATTGTATGCAGAAATTCTATTCATATTTTTTTTTAAGGAAAAAAAGCATAATGCGGATTACTCAATTATCGATTGTAATGAAGGAAATCATGAATGCGACTTATAATCGTATAATGTAGATAAATCATTTATCGGTTGTAGTTGAATTTTCAACAACATTGAGATCTCTATTTTGATTGTGAATAATCAGTCAAATAAACAGTTTATCAATAAACAATTGCATTGTTAAACAATATGAAATGAACATATTTTCACAGCATTCGCACACATTCGTATAGTTTTGATTCACTTTCCTACTGTCTATCTGGCATATAATTAGTATCCGAGAATTGAGCGAGTTTTGATCATCATTTTGCACATTTTATTGTGTTTATAGTGTGCTGCTAGATGTGTGTGTTTATTTTTACAATTGTGGCACAATTTCAAATTTCCGCTTTCTCTTACAATGTTGCCGATGAGGCGATGATGTCGTCGCTGCTCTTATAATAATAAATATGTTACTATAGATAAATTGTGTTTTGTAGGTACACGCAGTAATGTGTGGTCGTGTGTTAAACAAATTGGTATTAGTTTAATTGCCAATAATAAGCTTTGTGTGTCCACACTCGCTCTCTCTCTGTGTTGGCTTATAAATTTCCAAATGAAATTATCGTAAATTGAATTAACTAATTACACTAATGAGTTGCGACTTTGTTGATCGAAAGGGTTCCATGAATTCCACTTCGTGTGTGTGTGTGTGTGTGTAAAAGCAATATGCATAAGTAGTTCTTAAGTAAATAATAGATGATTAGATTGAAGAGACGAAATATGTTTCTTTTTTTACTTTTTGTGTGGGTCGCGTTGCGCAGTAATATTTCAATGAGTTTATCAAAATCAGTTGCCTCAAAGCATCAACTTGATTTGTCAAGCAAGATGCTCGACATTCACATTAATGCGCTTAACTTTACTGGCTAAAATACACTGTGGAAAATACCGTTTCGATTTAATTTCATATTATAAAAGACTTGCTTTGTTTTGTTTCTCTTTTAATAAAACATAAGATTCCGAAATTGATTTCATTTTGATTTTGTGCCAATATTCGAACAAGCAAGAGATTTATTTATTTATATTTGATTTTGTGCAGTGTAGGCTTTTGAGTATTTTGTGTTCTTTGTGTGGCGAGCGCGTTATAAATGTTGCGCACTTTTGCTCCCAGCGCGGAGCTCAGGATGAGCGCGATGACTGAATGAGTGAATGAATGCCTCAGTGGCTGAATGAATGAATGAATGAATGAATGAATGCATAGATGAGCACGGCAAATACATATTGTTGATGCTGCTGTTGCTGCCAGCTTTGCCATCAATTCATTTCGCTCACTCACTCTCTCCCTTTTTTTTCGTTGTGTGTTGTGTTGCTATCTCGCTCTTCGTGCGTCCTTGCATGACGAAAGACGCCGTAAGCCTAGCATTGCCATGGCAATTTATTCCGCAACAGTTGGGCAAATTTCATAAGGACCTGACCTCACAATAAGCCCAAGCGCTCGGCTCTAAGTCAATCTAGTCCAATCCAATCTCCAATCTCCAATCTCATTCCCATTTCCCATTTGCCACGTCCCTTCCCCTTCCCCTTCCCCATCCCTGCAGCTCTGCAGCAACAACGTTTCGCATTTGGTTATATTGAATCTGTCGTCTATTTTGTGGTGTGTACACAAGACGCCCGCAGGCGATTCGTTTAGCTTTCTTTTTTCCAGATTCCAAATATGCCACATCTGTATATATACTCTACTATATAGATATGTTCATATATGACCTTGTGTGTGTGTCACTTCGCCTGCCTTCTGTCTTGTGCTGTTAAGCTGCAATTTACAACAATTTAATTTACACAAGACTTGAACTAAGCCGCATCTAAAGCTACCAAATGCATTTTACTTACTGCATTGCTGCTGCTTCTGTCCTTGCTTGTCCTTCGGGTCCAATTAGTAAGTCAATGTGCCAGAAAAAAAAGGTGTCAACAGCAGCAGCAACAGCAGCAGCATCTGCTTTGCAACTTGCTCTTCTCTCCTTATTCTATATTTTTCACTCGCTTTTTATTTGTCTCATTGGGAATGCGAGGGGCTTAACTGCAAATCAAAATGCATGAGCCAAAGGCAAAGCACTTTAATTGCATTTGAGCAGCACGAAATGACCATAAATACAATTTACAGACGCCATTACACGAACGGCAACAAATATTCGTGGCCATTCTCAGTTGTGAAATTCGCATTTAAATCGCCCGAAATGCCAAGCCACAAAACTGCAAATTACAGCAGTTGGAATTTATTTATTTGCATAAATATTTACAGCAAAAATGGCATATATGCAAGAATTTTATAATTATTTGTAACGATTATCGATATATCACATTAACAACTGCCAATTTAGCAAGGTTCTTACTTTTAATAAAGAAACTATTTAATACAATAAACAGTAAAGGAATTTACTTCAGATTAATCTAGAATTAAATCGAATTACCAATTTTAGATTATACTATAAATATGTTATTTTGTCTATTATATTTGTCAATATATGTTTGTATGTTTGTATATTGTTTGTGTCTTTAAAAGATCCAATTAATATGACAATCTATTTCAATTGATGAACACTAAAGAAAACTGAAACTTATGAATCAAGAAAAACCATTTGAACATTTTTGATATGATGAAGTTTTAACTGCAAATAGTTCGACTATTAAACAAACAATCGGTAATTATCGGTACTATCGATATGATGCTTGTAACTGCAGCCAATTTAACAAGGTTCTTACCTCAAGCAGAATAAATATTGAAATTATTGCAATTAGCTAACAGTAAAGAAAATTACTTCAGATTACACTAGAAAAAAAACCATATACCTTAAATATTGTGTCTCTTTTATTAAAAAACTCGAACCTTAAGCCCAACTAAAATAGAAATTTATTGCAATTGATGAGCACTAAAGAGAATTGAAACAGACTAATCAAGAAAAACTATTTCAACACTTTAAATATGATGACACTTTGACTATCAAAGTATTTGGCTGTTAAACTAACAATCGGTAACTATCGGTACTATCGATATGATGCTTGTAACTGCAGCCAACTTAACAAGGCACATTTAATTATCGCTGTGGATGTTGCTTAATAATTCAAAGGATATTTTTAGCATAGCAAAGAATCGATTCGAATAAAATAAATGTGAAGTGAAATAGTTTGTAAGCACTATGCACATAGTTTATTAGACAATTGCACGCCATAAGAAAGCAATAAAGACAATAATTGAAATGGAAAATTATTGCCTATAGTGTACAGTTGGAAAGAGATGGAGGGTAGGAGAGACAGAGAGAGAAAGAGGCAGAATTTAGGTGTTGAGTGAAAAACAAATGGATCGTAAATCTTGTAGCTAGTGAATTATTTTGGAGCTGCTGCTCCGGTCCTCGATAGTCAATTGGTTGTGGGTCACGCCCACAGTGAAATTTCGAGACACACTCGTACAGACAAAAATGTATGTAGGAAAAATATATAGCAAACACACACACACACACACACATCGAAGAACAGATGCTGGGGGCAATTTCGCAAACTGTTCATTTAACAGAAATTAGCGGCCTCAAGTTAATTAAAAAATTCTTGGGACAACATGCAACAAGTTGACGGCTGGCCATGACGCACGAACAGCAGCAACAGCAACAGCAGCGAGCAGCTAGCTATTGATAGAATTTATGATTGCCATTGAAAAAATGTTTGAAAATTATGAAAGCCTTCTTCTGCCAGAGCATTTGAGATTTTTGAGTATGTGAATACGATTCACAACGATGGCCTTTCATTTCATTTCATTTTCATTTTCATCTTCATATTTCGATTTTCGTTTGTGTTTCGTTGTTTTTGTTTTTGGTTTTGTCAGGCGAAATAAATTTATTGAAAACACGTTGCCAGCCGCCAATAAATGAAACATAAATTCAAAATACAACATTGGCGACACACATAGCAGACAGACAGAGAAACTGAATCACAGACATTTTTGTCTATGATAGATGGTTGTATCTAAGCGTGTTAATGTGCGAGTGTGTGCCTGAGTCTGTGTGTGTGTGTGTGTATGTGACCGCCCTTAAAACATTTTCTCAATTGCATCGTTAAGGCGTTCCCAAGTGTAACATAACGTTTTGAGGTCATGTGGCGCTTAGTTCCCTGCCCCATTCTCCATTCTCCGATTACCCATTACCCATATGTATGCATGTAGCAATAGCAGTTTGCCGTTACTTTTGTCGTAACCGTAACCGTTATGCCAGATAGTTTTCTGTATTTTATTTATTTTTTTTAAAGTTGCCTGTGGCCAACTGAAAGGCGGCGAATGCAATTGAAAAGCCATTTAAGAGTGCTTCAATGGAGCCTAAGATGGCGAATATGCTGACGAGACCCAGCAGCTAAATAGTCTGCGGTTTACATGGCGTATTAGAGACACCCACACACGTAAACAGACACACACACACACACACACACACACACACAGAACACAGCACCATTGAAAGGAGCGCTTAAAGGAGACTCAGCCAAGAAATTGCTGCTACGCTTGCCAACAGCTGCTGCTGCTGTCGCTTCTGCTCTCCCTCTTTTGGCTGAAATCAAGAATAAGAATTTACCACAACAAAAGTGCATATAATTCCATTGTCGAGTTGCAAATTTCCGCAGTTTGTTGCATGGCCATTATTAACATGTACATTGTGTAGTCAACAACAAAATGCTTTTGCTTTTGCTTTTGCTCCCAGCTTTTGAATAACATTGAATGCTTTTCGTTCGCTTGCTTACTATACTATATTGTGTGCCATTATAATTGAACTTTAATTTTTTACCTTGTTACATCACAAAAGATTGATAGAAATCGATGCAGTTTGTTCACATCAAAATTGGTTGCCATTGCATGCAACAAATATATTTACCAATTAAAATTACAAGTGTCAATTACAATACAAGGCAACACTGTTAATTATGCTATGAGATATTAAATATACATATATCTATATGAATTTATTAATGAATTTGAAAAATATATTTTCGAAATTATGAATTCACTTTCTGTTTGCATTTATGATTTTTTAAAATATATTTTATTTAATCTAAGAAGAAGTTTTAATGATAAACGTATTTTATTTGTTAAAAAATATGTAAGAAAGCTACAGTCGAGTGTGCTCGACTGAGAAATACTGGTTTTTTTTAAATATATCAAATTAAAATACCACAAAAATACTGAAAATATACCAACGATTATATTTGGTATATTGATATAGTACTACATTCAAAATACATTAGCTAAGCATTGCGGTATTTATTACAAAAATATACCAAAGGCTATATTTGGTATATTTATATAGTACTACATTAAAAATATACCAGAGTTAAAAATATACTAGATTGTCAACCGAAATAACTCATTTTCGTAGTAAGTTGGTATTTTTGCCTTTACAAAAGTATTTTATAAATAATTACTACAATTTTTATCTGATCGCAACCGCATTTGTCAGGAATTTTGAAAACTATAGGTTTTCTTGGAAGTATGATAGTATGATAGTATACAAAAATAAATTGTATATACATATATTATATATTATAATATATAAATTTCATTTGTGTCAAAAGATAACTATTTGATATAATTACAATATTTGATTATCCATACTTATACATTTCTTTATTGAAACCTTAAAGAAATTCTTAGTAAAGTGATATTCAATGTTTGATTTTGTTGACTTTAATTGATCATTTTAGTAGTTCTACGAATGAAAATGTTTGAATTGAGTTTGGTGCCTTCCAATTGCAGTTTTCATTGCATGTTGTTCGATGTGGTCAATTTGATTATCGAAAATGATATGGTATCGCATATGGGTGAATCGTGTGCTTGAAACTACAGGGAAATGCACTTGAAAAGGGGGAATTCAAAACCTCTTGAGCCTCTTGTTAGCGTGTGTGTGTATGTGTGTGTGTGTGTGGCTCTGGAGAGCGCTTTAATCACTTAGCTTAAGCAAATTTCCTTATGCGTCGTCGTCCGCAGCAGTTAGTCATTATTTCAATTTGCAATTGAGTCAACTGACATACGCGTTGTCTCTCTGTATATAGACAAGCGTGTCTTTCCCACTCTGCCACACACACACACACACACACACACACACACACACACACACACACACACACACACACACTTGCCGCACACTTGCAACTGTATCTAACATGCGGCGTCGGTCTCTTGAGGTAAGGTGGACTTCATTCATGTTGCTGCACGCAACAAAAAGGGGTGTGTTGAAGGGGAAGGGGATGGTGTGGCAATTGCATTTAATTGCCAGCTCCAATGCAATTAGTCAAAAGCCAAACGGCGGCCAGCTGCAACAGCAACTGATATTAACTAAATGCAACACGCGACCACTTCAAATGTTCTCATAAGTAGCCATGTAATGTGACATTGTGCATTATTACAGTTACTCGGGTATGTTATATATATATATACTCGATCTCCTCTCTTCGTTCCCACTCGCCATTCGCCTCTTCCTTCACCCTTTAGAGGCCATCCAATGCAGACATTAAGCGTGGCATGCAACACTTAGACATGTGCTGGCCACATCGCATATTCAATAATAATCCCTCGCCTGGCATTAGCTACAAATGTGGTACTCCAACTCTCTCTCTCTCTCTCTCTTTCTCTCGCTTTCTCTATCACTCTGACTATTCCTCTGTGTTCACTGCAAGCTTCTATCTCTTTTGTTTGCTTGATGCAACAGTACGTGGCACGCTTAATGTCTGCTTCACAATATACTTTTTTTTTCAAATGAATACGTTAGCAGTCGCTGGGTAGTACAGTGAACACTCGAGATAATATCTATTTACGATCTATTTATCAACACTAGAATAATAACAATTCTAGTATTTATTAATTTTCAATTCTAGATATAAATTTATTTATGAATAGTAAAAAAATTTTGTTTTAAAATTGAAAATTTCGTTTTTGCAATGAAAATCATATTTTGGTTTTTATTTGGAATTTATTTTGTATTTTTGGTATTCATTTGGTCGAAAACCAATACTAATAACAAAAATCTTTCTTCGTGAATGAAATATCTAATTTTCATAATTAAAATTTTAAAATATTGTTTTTTTTTAATAGAAAATTTAGTTGTAGAAATAAAAATTTAATTCTTTCATATATTTCAAAATATTGTTATAAAGATGTAACAATGAAAATCAAATTTCAATTCTATTTCAATTCAATTCTTATTTTAATAATGAAAATATTCACTAGCAAATTTCGTTTTGGACGGAATAATGTTTTGCTAATTGTTGAGGTGCAGAATTACGTTAAGAACACATTATTTTCGGTCTGTCGATAGATCAGAGCAATTATCTTGGCCAATCATGAAAGCAACTCAAGTTTTGTGTGTGACAAAAACTCTTGACAATTCTATGCGGACGACACACAAAAATGTATTCAATTGCCAAAGTCCTTTTAATTGCTTGCTAATTGCCACGTTTCCTGTTTGCTCTCTCTTTGTGTATTTGTGTCTTTGTGTGTGTGTTGGCAATCACTTATTGGCTTAGTTGCATGTTGCCACTTTGTGGCAAGTGTTTTCACTTGCTTAACGGATTATACAATACTATATGTATATATTACACACACATATATCACTGCTTACATTTTAAGCAATCAACACTGTACGGTGTGCACAACTTTAGCGTTCAATTTGCTACGAATTTTTTTTTTCGCGAAGTTTTCAAATGTCTGGCGATGTTGTTGTTCTTGTTTGAGTTTCGAAAATGTAACGTTGAAACCACAGAAATGAGTTTATACGCGACACACGACACACACAGAACTCACACAGGAGTCACACAGGACTCGCACAGGACACATGATACACACGTGGCTGGGTTGATGTGTTGGGATGATGCTGCTGATGCTTCTGATGCTGCTCCAGCTGCTTAGTTAACTGTGCAAATATTGGGCACGACCAGAGCAGAAGGCAAACAAGATTTTCCCCAAAGCTAGTCACCCTGTAAACTACTTCTGCTTCGTTTCCCAACTCTCTTCTCTTTTCTCCTCGTTGCTGTCGATGCTGCGATATCTGTTTGCCCTCAAAGTCAGCCATGGCATTGGCTAAAGTTGCTGCGCGCAACTCCACAAACTATAATGTGCGCTTTAAAGCCGATTATAAGCTGAGGAGCAGTGTTATTAGAAAGCATTTTGAACACATAAGCATATTTTTGGATTGAGCTAAAACTTGCGATTTGAAGTAATCATTTTTTTTTATCAGTAATACACAATATATTTGGGTAGAAATTGGAAATTGAAATATAAAATTATATTAAATCGTTTTGCATTTTTAAGACTACAATAGAAAATCATTATTTAGCAGAAATGTTTATATGTTTTTATTATCAAAAAATTTGAAAGAGTCCTTCAAAAGTAATTTGTTAAATATTGAAAATTTCAGTTCGAATAAAAATGAAATATATACTATATATCCATGTTAATTAGTGTATGGTTTGTATCTGTGCTAGATAAACTTCGAAATTTCTTTAAGAGGAACTTCTCTTCAAATCGCGTGTATTTTACAAGATATCCTAGGGAATTAAATATGCTTCCTTCACCTGTTTGCAATTACTAATAGAATTAACAAAATCAATATTCAAATAAATTATTTAGAAATTGCATTAACAGACTTATTTGTAGAAAAAACAAAAAGGTGCCCTGTATCTAATCAATTTTTATTTTTTATCTCTTTATAGGTAAGCACTATCGAACATTAAACTGGCAACCACATCCAATTTAAGGCATCATAAGTATTAAATTAATTCTAATAAACGTTTTGAATTTTTAATTTACTCATTTATTATTAGTTTTTAAAACATATACATATATATGCAGTTTCTTTTAGGCTCATTTTGAATACATACATGATATTTTTATTTATATCTTTAATACTATTATTAGTAAGTATGTGATTGATAATTGTCAAAAGTTTGAAGGCTGCAATTTGTACACAACAAAGTTGCAGACAATTTAGAAGTTTCCATTACAAACTCTGCGCTTCATTTGTAAATGAAAACTATTTGTTTTTTCGGAACAATGTTACGTCTAATTTAATTTGCCAGAGGACAACGAATAATATTCAAAATTTAGATTTTGTGTTGTTTTTTAAAATGCTGGTGATGTTTACTATCTTGTGCTCATAAAAAGTAAATACAGCTTTATTATATTAAAAATGTTTATATAATTCCTATATCTTAATTTTGAAATGTTCAAATTTTACCTCATATATCGCCTTATTTTTATTTTATGTAAGTTTTTTTTTTTGTTTTTTAATGTAGCTAAATGATTACTTTTTGTTGTGGACTTTAAATATTAATATTAATATGAATTTGCTAGTTTTTTTTTTATATATAAAGGGTGTAAAGAAGACGATTATTGCATTATATTATTATATCGATTATAGCTACAAAATATAAATGCGACTCTGCCATTTGTGACTTAAATTATGGCATTCCCCTTGGCGTTGCACTGAGTGGTCAATTGATGTTGAACTGCGTCAGTTGCTGTTGATTGCAACCAAAGCTTTGCGCTTCTTATTAGACACTCTGGCCACGCCTCGTTGTTGGACGGCGCTGGGGACGTGATGCGGTTAATGCTAGTACATAGAAAATATGAAAAACATGTTGAGTGAAGCGCATAAATTGCCACAAGGGAGGCGACCACGAGAGGTGGGTGCTGAAGGATGGCGAGGGGGGAGAGGGGGACTGTGGTGGCGTGCCAAACACAATTTTGCTATTAGTGAAAAGGATTTTATTGCAATTAGAAAATGCACTTTGCGCACTGAGTGAACGAACAGGATCCAAACAGGACCAAACGGAATGAATGTAAAAACTGAAAAAGACAGAGATGGCAAGAAAGACAGACAGAGAGAGAGAGAGAGAGGGGGAGAGAGTGATAGAGTGGGAGAAACATTGCGGCTACTCGTTTGGTTTAATGAAGCATATTAGCCCACAAATTAAGCAATTAAATATGCATGAAGATTATGAATTGCATAATTTATATAATTTATGCGCACTGAAGCAGCGCAATTTCACATTCCAAATTACAAATTCCAAATTGCATTTTCAATTGCATTTGCCATAAAATGGCCGACGCAACGCGACGCGACGCAACGCGACAACTCTTTAGTTGTTATTTTATTTATGTATTTATTTATTTTTCGGCTTGTTTGTTTGCTACCGCTTATTGTTCTTGTTGTTGTCGTTGCCTTTGCTATGCAAACTGTCAAGTGCACAAAAGCAGAAAGCAAATTGTAAACACAAGTTTATGCATGCAATTGCAATGTGTGTGTGAGAGGGTGTGTATGTGTGTGGGGGTGGTGGGTGTGAGTGTATATATGTAAACACTGCAATCGACAGCTGAGAGATTTCCCTACACAAATATTATTGCATGCAGTTAGCTCCACAAAGCAGAATTTCCTTTGCTTTAAGGCCAACAATATGATGCTGTGAATTATAAAAATTTGTGAGAAAGTATACGCTTTATTATTATTAATATTATTATTGCTATTATTATTAATATTATTATTGCTATAATTATTAATATTATTAATTAAATTAATAACCTTGCATCAGGAAACACTTTAAGCAACACTTTCAATTTTCAATTGCATCAACTGAAAGCCTTCTCTTCAAATAGAATGCAATTTGATTCCAGATAAACAAATGTGGCAAAATAATAAACAATTTCCTACAATTTGCGAGTTTCCTATGAAATTTTATACTTGTGAAACTTTGCTTTCTTCATATTTCGAAACTTGTTTCATGCAAATGTTTTCGTTAATTAATTGCCAATTTATGTGCTGATTTTTTCCAGATTTTTTGGACTTAATCAAAACTGTGTGTGTAACGTATAGATTTTTATGACTATAACGTTGATCGTGTGTGTCTTGTGGCAACTTTCTGCTCTGCTCATGCAATATATATTCATACTGACACACTCACACATTCACACTGACACATTCACACTCATACTCGTTTTTATTGCATTGCTCGTAAATAAATGATATGCTTGTACTAGTGCTTTATATGTCGGCAAACAATCTAATTGATTTGGTAATTGTTCACACGCCTCTCCCCTCCATGAATACATAGCAGAGTCAAAGAGGGCGGGGGCGGGAACGGGAACGGTGTCTCATTCGCATGCCCATTAATTTTGTAGGGCAGTCGAAGCTTTGTCATTGTGTCGTGGCATTAAATAATTTAGCGCGTTTTCTGCGGTTTATTCTTGTTGTTGTTGTTGTGTGCTTTCGATGTGTGCTGACGATGATGATAATGATGATAATTACTTAATGTCTGTTTATACAGAGAAATTTGGGAGTATAAATTAATTTAATTCCAATATATTAATTCATTTGCATTAATATCGTGGAGTGGCTCTTGAGTATTTGTTTATACAGGGCATTCGACAGTCGAGTAGAGGCTTCACTTCGCTTTTGTTTATGTGTTGACGCTTGTGGAAGCGTCAAAGCAAATATTTCAATTCAAAACACACACACACACACATACACAGACATAGATGCGTAGCACATGTGTGCTATTCTGCTCTTTAAAAATAAAATTTGATGAAAACAATATAAAAATTGTTGAAAGCATTTGTCGAAATATTTATAGCGCGTTATATTTCTTGCTTCTCTTTTTCCTTTTTATGTCTTCTTTATGCTCCACAAACAAATCGCCTACAATTATACGAGTGACACATTTCGACAAGCTTTGACGAGCGAAAAACTGAATAATAAATTGAGCAAAAATATGATATTTTGAAAGAAAGTATTTATAGTTTAAGTACGAGTACTGAAAGTTTAATTGTTTGGCGTGCGTCGTCCCCAATGTTGAAGGCAATGCGGCGTATGAGCGATATTTAATTAGCCACGCTCTGACAAATAAACAGATTGTCTTCTTCTGTGTGTATGTGTAAGCTCTTCAAAATGTAAACAAATTTATTTAGTTAACAGCCAAGCAAATTTATGTGTTTTTCCATTTGCAAGGCAAAATTCATTTTGCAATTCACATTTTTCGAAATTCGTTTTTCTTTTTTTTTTGTTGCATTTTTGTTGCCCCGTAAAATTGTGCAGAAAAATGTTAATTTTGAACGAAAGACGCAAAATTTCGCGAAAAATTATAAATAATATTTTTCTTTCGCGTTGACAAAGTGAATTTCGTTTATTGTTATGACTTAATTAATGCGCTTCGATTTTTTTTTGGGGACATTGGTGACTTGGCCTCCGTCAATGCGTTGTAAACTTTTACTGCTGCTGTGTTCACTCGGACCATAATTTATCTTATATGGTTTATGATTTATGTGTTCTGGTATCTGCAGGTGTGTGTGTGCGTGTGTGTGTGTGTTGATTGCTCTGCTCTTCTGTATCTTTTGCTTTTTATGGCTGTCCATTTCGTTTGCAAATAATGAATATGACTTTTTCTTGCCACTGTGTTGAGCATAAAAAACAATCCCTCAGCTATTTATTAGCGCAACACTAAATCAAATTATTTATAGACTACGCTTTTTGGTTTTTATACCCGCTACCTATAAGCTAATATAAGTTTGTGCCGACAGGAATAGGCAGAAGGAGGCATCTGCGGCCCCATGGAGTATTTGTATTCATGCGAATATTCGATATACCAAATATATTGGTTTATTTTTGTATTTTTGCGGTATATTAATGTGGCATATTTTAAAAATATTACTGAATATACAATTAATTTGGAATATTCGATATACCAAATATGGTCTGCGGTATATTATTAGTATTTTCGCGGTATATTATTCGATATATTTTAAAAATAATGCAGAATACAATTTGATATACCAAATATAAACAGTGGTTTATTTTAGTAATTTTGCGGTATATCATTTTGGTATATTTTAAAGATAATACCGAATATATAATTAATTTGGAATATTAGATATACCAAATATGGTCTGCGGTATATTTTTAGTATTTTCTCGTTATATTATTCGATATACCAAATATATAAACTGGTCTATTTCAGTATTTTTGCGGTATATTAATTCGGTATATTTTAAAAATAATACCGAAATTACAACTAATTTGGGATATTCGATATACCAAATATGGTCTGCGGTATATTTTTAGTATTTTCGCGGTATATTATTCGATATACATATTTTAAAAATAATGCCGAATATACAATTCGATATACTAAATATAAACAGTGGTCTATTTTAGTATTTTTGCGGTATATTATTTTGGTATATTTTAAAAATAAATACCGAATTCTTTTGAATATTCGATATACCAAATATATTATATTATTCGGTAGATTTTAAGAATACTCTAGCACTGATTTGCTTTTATTCAAAATGGTTAGCAGGTATCTCATAGTCGAGCATACTTGAGTGCAGCTTTTTGGCTCGTTTTTTATTTTGCGTTGTATAGATAGTTGTAAGCCATGAAAAAAAGTCAATTGGGAAAAGTAAAGCTCGTGTGAAATGCGGTGAAATAAATTCGTTTGATTAAACCTAAGCATCAAAATCTACGGGAATATAGTAAAAGCACGTCGAAACTTGGCCAAAATAAAGGCTGCTGTCAAATAGCAACGACAGCGACAACAACAACGACGACGACGACGACGACGACGATAGAGAAATGGCAGCAACTCCATTTGTTTGCCAGACATTGACGTTGACACCGTGGAACATGTTGTAAGTTGTCAAGCTTGTTAGAGAAATGAAACCAGATCGGATCGCTGGCAATGTTTGCCACAAAACCAATAACCCAAATGGATGTGGTCAACGTACTATATTGCGGCGATGAGATGGGATGAAGGGGAGATGCAAACAGAAATTTGCCTATTTTTAGAATTTACGTAAACGAATTGACTTTTATTTCCTTTTCCTTTTTCTTTTCGTTTTCAATTTGTTATTTCTTTAATTATTGTAATTTCTATTTCAATTTTATGAAGCGAAGTAATTATGTTACAGGTTGAATAAATAATGAAAAGGCATTTTTGGCTAAATGTCAACAACCTTTTCGGCACTTTTTGCTGGACTGAGATTAGTCTTTAGCCGCAGCCCAAAAAAAAAAAATCATCAAAGCACAAGCCGCAAAAAAAAAGAAAGAAAGCCGAGACCAACCTTTTCATTTTTCCTTGGTTGCTTCTTGTATTTAGTTTCATTTATTTATTTACTTTTATTATACCCTTTTTCCCTATATATATTTTGCTAGTAGCATATTTAATAATTACATAATCGAGTGACTTTTTGTGTGGAGATATCAGTGCTATTCAAAAATAGTTTTGTAGTAAATTAACTTCAAATAAAAGTTCTAGTTGTGGAAAATTAAAGTGCTGCTAAAAGTTGATGTGGGCTGCATCCATCCCAACATATGAGTTGTGATTACGTTCAAGGGTATTTCAACTTCGTAACTGCGATAATAGTTGTTCATTTGCCAACAAGATTTTTATTTAATTTGTGGGTGCATTTCTGGTTTCGTTTCTCGTTCGCCATCGTTCCGTGGTCCGTTTTTTTTTTTGTAAAAAGGATCTGACAGAACTGGCAGAGAAGCCTTTATTGAGAACAGCATATTTACATACAAACAAACACACACACACATACACACTCGAAAGTACAAACATGTGTAGGCAGCACAAATGTAAAAGTTTTTCAAAAGCAAACAACAACAACAACAAGAACAACACGTAGAAGGGCTGCCCAGTTGATTTAGTTGTTGCTGCTGCTGCTGATGTTTCTAAATATTTACCAAAATAAAAATGAAAAACACTACAAAAAAATAAAGAGAAAGAGAAGAGAAAAAAAACTTTATTAATTGCCAGAAAGTTTTTAAGTCGTCGCTTCTTGTTCGTTTTATTTGTTTGTTTGTTTAGGTAATTAAAAATATGGCCGTGCATGTGTGTTCGTCTTCATTTTTATTTCATTTTGTATTCGCATGTGAGACGAGTTGAGTTTGTGTTGAGTTGCGTTGCGTTGCCGCCTCGGTAGTTTATGTTTGCTGCCAGAAGAACATCAATTAAAGCTGCCGTCGTCAGTGACGTCAGATCCATCAATCGAGGTTGCTTTAACCAAAATGCTTCACCCGCTGCTGCTGCTACTGCTGCTGCTGCCTTATATAATGCCCTTTTTGGCGTTTACCATGTCGTATGCGTAATGCTTTGAGCATTTCCACTGGGCGCTCTATAGAAGCGCGCTTACATAAGATGTCCAGAGCCGAGCGAGGCGGCAGCAGTTAAGCACGTGTAACACCATATGTATGTATGTATGTATGTCGGTGTGTATATGTGTGTGCACATTGAATTGACACAATTGTCGGCAATGTCAATGCCTTTGCCCTAGTCAGCGTCAACGTGGCAGCTGCACTGTGAAGCAAAACCGACTTTAGTTGACATGTTTTTAAATGTACTACAAATTTGTTTGGCATTTTCGAAAATGAGTTGAGTTATTTCAAATAACGTTATTACGCTTTATTCCTTAATCTAAACAAATTTATTTATTTCGACGTTTCTCTTGTGCTAGATTCATTTGTATATTTAATTACCAAAAAATAGGAACAATTTATTTTTCTTTTTATTAATTGCGGTTCAATTGTTCTTAAATGAATTTATTTCCCACTTTGTTTACATTCGCTTTGGCATTGGCGATTTCAAGCAGTGTTCGCCAGCTGCTGCACCACGGTTGTTGTCATCTTGGTCTCAATTGAGAGCGTGTTTTTAGCACGCAGGCGTTATGTGTGCCTTTGAGCAAAATACTCAGCACTCAATGCAGCAAACTCGACTCCAAATCGAGTCGAGTCGAGTCATGTCGAGTCGACTCACTCATTGAGATCTCACTCATTGCTGGAGTTTCTTTGCCAGATGTTGGTTGGTTGCTTGGTGTTGGTGTTGTTCTTGTTGATATTCTAACGCCATCGTTTTGCATCGTGCGTTGCCCTTGTCGAGATGCTTTGCTGTTGCTTTTATGTAATTACATTGCTCTCCCTTCCTTTCGATTCCTTTTTTGTTTTTTTGTTTTTTTTTTTTTTTTTTTTGGTTTAGCTTTTTTCATTTTTCTTATTTTTGTGGGGCATTATTTGTTGCTGTTCGTCCTCCCCAATTTTGGTTGTGTTACCTTTTGAACCTGCCGCCATTTTGTTTTGTATGCCGGCTTCAACTCGAAGCATCCATAAATTGTAATTAAAGCGAATAGAGCACAGCCATTATAAGTGTATATCTATATGTGTGTGTGTGTGTCTGTTTGTTTGTATTTCTCTGTAGAACATGCAAAACATTGAGTTTGGTGTCGGGGAGGCAGATTATAACCAACGATGAGACGAAGCGTTACATTTTGGCGCCAAATCTGTAGGCGTGACATCATTAGGAACAAGTTGCACCAAACAAACTTTTAATTAGATTACTTCACGTTGCAGCTGTTGCATGTCTGGCATATCTAGCCACGCGTATGCCGCAGATATGTATATATATATATATTTGTGTATGTACATACATACACATTTGACCTTTACGTATACTTAATGTGTATGATGTAAGACAAGACTGAAGAGTTTTCGCGAAAAAAAACATATAGGTAAGAAAGCTGCAGTCAAATGGTCTCGACTGCTGAATCTCCTCTACTCATTTTGAATAAAAGCAAAATAGAGCGGGATTCATTTGAAAATAAACTAATTTTATATGCCATAAAAATACTAAAATATACCAAATGCTGTATTAGGTAAATTAATGGGAGTATATTTAAAATATACCATAGAGTGCAAAATATACCAGATTGCTGTAGGTCACACAACGCCCATTGTAATCGGGTCTTAGATGCTTTGGCTGACAATCTGGTATATTTTCACCTCAATGGTATATTTCGAATGTAGTACTATATCTATATACCAAATACAGCTTTCGGTATAGTTTAGTATATTACTCGGCTTATTACTTGGTATATTACTATGTATATTACTGGGTTTATTACCTGGTATATTACTTGGTATATTTTAAGAATAATACCGCACTCGTTAGTTTTTAACTAAATGGGTAGCGGGCATATTGTAAATTGTAACCAGAAACTTTGAAGAAGGCAACACAAGCAAATGACACTATTCTGTAATTACAGTAGAATCCGTCTATAACGACTCCACTTATTGTGTCTGTCCGGTCATTGCGACGAAAACTTGATGACTTCGCTGGTCTCCATACAAACTTACTATAGTATATGAAAGGGCCTCCGCTTAGAACGTCTCCACTTTTAGCGCCAAACCGCTTATACCGACGAAATTTTTCACAATTGAACCGGATATTGCCACGAATAAAAAAATAAAGCGAAATAATGCCGACAAATTTAAGCATCAAACGACGTGTGTATTTATAAGTGATCGGCAAACTCATTTAATTGAATTAAATTCATAAAATTTTTTGCTTTGATTAAAAAATTATTATTTTTTTTTTTTTTTAAATCTATTACAAACATGGCATCTAAAAAAATAATCAACAAAAATTTGTTTTTGTGCGTTTTGGTCGCTATAACCGGATATAGGTTACCATATATTCAACAGCGTATCTCAAAGTCGAGCTCTTGGAAAACACGTTCAATTGAGTGTTTGTTTATTTCTTTAATTTATACACCACGAGCACCACTGCACACTTTGAGAAACAGGAAAGAAGAGAGGGAAAGCTTATTCTTACTGGAGAGGAACCATGATAGTGTGACCATAGAAGTTCTATTCATTAATACCTTAAATACTAAATATAGTATAATGTTATTTTTGCTTGGGAATTACGATATTCCAGCACGAGCACACTCGACCTTAGCTTTTATATTTGTTACGAGTATGTTCAATTTTTCTGTCATATTTTCGACTTTCAATCAAAGTAGGCTCCCATATAGATTTGCTGTGTAGTCAAGCTAAAATATAATAATAATATAAAGTTTCAACGGTTTATAAATAAAATGGAGAGTGAAAGTACTGAAAAATGCGCCATTTGCCTAATGAGCTTGACGAATACGGTAAAATTTAATTGCAAACACACTTTTTGTAAAGAGTGTGTAAGTGATTATCTTTTGCGCAACCAATTCAATCCCCGCTGTCCGCTTTGTCGCTCACGATTATTCTATTATGAGGTAAGTTCGAAAGGGAATCAATTTCGATTGGAAAAGAAGAGTGCATAAATCGTTAATTTGTTCGAATACTTAGCATGTAAATGAAGAAAAGCCAGGACGAGTTTTTCTTGACTATTATTCAAGTGATTCCAGTGATTAAAGCAATATCGAAAAAGTTAAACATCCATTATACGATGCTGGCTGCTGATGAGTAAGATAAAAATAAACCATCAGCTGGATATTGAAGTTTTTTATCAACAATTATTTATCAATAATTACAGTAACTAGAGCAGCTGCAGAAGAAAATTGGCGTCACAATATATTCTTGTTTCTCTTCTTTTAAGTAATTTCTTTTAATTTCATTTTATTTGTTATTTTGATTATAAATAAAAGAAGAGAGAAAACATTGTATTTTCCATTTAATTTGTATCTTCTTTTAATTGCTTTTTTATTGTTTCCTCACTAAACTAAACTAGTTTGTAATTTGCTTGTAACTATCTACAATGTTTCACACAATAGTCCAATGATTGAAGGTCTGCACCAAATTAAAGAATACTTTGTAACACATAATCGCAACCACGATTTTCTAATTGACTTGTTGGCGACTTCTTTGGAAAAAGTCAGGTTACAAAATAGTTAAAGAGTGTGACGAACACCACGAGGTTCTACTCATCTAAGCCTACTCTGTCTAGCTAACTTGCCGGCTCAGTTCAGGGCTGGGGTGGGTCTTTGGCTTCGACTGGGTAGTAAGTCATCATAAATTAAAGTGTAGACAGAGTGTAATACCAGGGGAGAGGGACAGTACTCATTTCGCATTATCTCAAACGCTCGCACATCTAGTGCCCAATCAAAATTAAAAGTTTAACGCCTCATTGTTTTCTTCTCCATAATATTCAGTATTTTAATACACATACTTCATTTTGTTTATAAAAATTATCTCTAATTAACAATAGTGCTTGATTTATCGAGCTATTATTTATCGTTACGTTAATCTGTTTTGTTTAAATATTTGTCTTCATGACTTAATAATACGAAAAATATACCAACACGGAACACACGGAATTGAAAGCCTCACAATCACAACCCCAATCAACTATAAATACAGTCACGGCTATGCCGTACTTACGCACTTTCCATCGAAGTTAGCAGGCCTGATAACCGATGAATCCGTCGTAGCATATATGATTGTTGATGATAGCTGTTAAAGATGATAAAAGGTTATGGTTATCAGGCTATCAATCCCTATGTACCCATGTTGGCTGTGTGAAAAGTCGAAAAAATGAGTTAGTTGATCTGACAAGTACTATTTACAAATTCAATTTAATTTTTCAAGTATTCAAACCATGTTGGCACTTTTAGTGCATTTTACGAACGAAAACAATCCAATGCAGATGGTGCTGGCGGGTTTTGTGTGGAGCCGTAGATCTCTCGCCGGAAGATCTACGCTCCTTTGAACGTCTCTAGTATCGCCTTCGCTTAGCCGCTATCGAATACCGTTTGATAATCTGCAGCGAAGATTCGCTGCCGCAAGATTATCGCCTTATTCCCACTCTAGCCGGTTGTTTGCAGCGAGGTTCGCCGCCTTCACCCAAAACTCCCTTAGGCTTGCAGGTTAGGGTGAATATCCGCGTGCGCTTCACTAGTTGCACTTGTTCAACAAAGGGGAGACGAGGATCGCAATGTGCAACACCTATTCCACTCTAAGGAGGGTCTAGCGGGTGCAATTGCCAGAGGTATGGCCAATAAGCTGCATAAAATAGCATTTTTACTGCAAGGTCTAATCAGATGGACACTACTTACCAATCAGTGGCAAAGAGAAAATTTAGCAATTCTAAATTCTCTATTAGAGCCGGCCAATCAAGTTGGCGACAAAAGAAAACCTTGGATGCCAAAATTGTTGGCTTTCCTTTCTTGGTTGCAGTATTATTTTAAATTTATTTTTGCAATTTTTCTTTGCAAATTTTTGGTCTGATGTAATAATGCTCTCAGTGAAAAAAAAGTGCATAAGTGAAGATGGCTGCCCTTAGTGAGTACTCAAAGCATCTCTGTGTGGATCAAGGCGATACTTACTACCCGTTCGATAAACTCAACAGTTGAACTATGCTAAGTGGAGTTGCCAACTTAATTAAGGCTTTGGCGCATCAGCTGATGCTTTGATTTGTGACAATCAGATGTTTATTTTTTTTTTTTTTTTTTGCAACTTTAATTTAGACAACTACCTCACAACAGCAGATTTTAATCGAGAGTTCAATCGAAGACGTAAAATCTGAAAGAAGGTAGTTACTCTTTGAATTCCCACAAGTCTTTAGCATGAAATTGACCAATTTCCTTGCCCTCTAAATTTTCTAATAGGTATAAGGCCTGTCCAATTTTTCGCTTTACTCGTGCCTTAAGGCCGACTGGTGCAAGCTTAGCGTTGAAATTGTTTGCCATATTGCTCAGTGCCCAGTTACGCTTAATTACTGTCTGGCCAACTTCAAAGGTTCGTTCTTTAGTACGAAAGTTATACGATCTCTGATTCTTTTCATATGCCTTTTCAGATATTTGTGAATATCAGCACGGATTTTAGAAAATTTGTCAGCACGATCGAGTCGAGCAGTTCCTTCACTTAAGAGATTCAAATTTTTAAGTACTGTGTAGTCTTTACCATGCGTCATCATATGTTGTCCAAATACAACATAGTACGGTGACGCGCCTATCGATTGATGTATGTTATTGCGTAGAGCACAATTGATACTGCTAACATATATATCCCATTCTCGCTGGTCTGATCGAATAAATGATCTTAACGCCGCATTAATGGATCTATTGACTCTTTCAGCTGCATTACTTTGAGGGAATATGCTCCAGTGAACATGTGTTTGATACCATACGAAGACAAAAATGCAGCGAATTCTCGGCTTTTAAACTGAGTGCCGTTGTCGCTGATTATGAACTCTGGTGTGCCAAAACAGTTAAATACAGTGTTGCGCAAGTGATCAATGATTATTAAAGTCGAAAATTTCTTAACTGGTATAAGAAATGTGAATTTTGAAAGATGATCCAGGATGATAAAAATTCCAATATTACCAAGTTTTGAGCGTGGAAACGGACCTATGAAATCTATGTAGAGTCTTTGAAATACTCGCTCACTAATTGTTTGAATACCCATTGGCGGCTTTAGATTTTGTGTCGGGTATTTTGAGGTTTGACATATTTCGCATTTGCTAATAAAGTCTCGCACTTCCACTACCATTCGTGGCCAATAAAAATGCCTACGAATGCGTTCTAGACACTTCGCTGTGCCGCAATGTGCTGACGTTGGGGTACAATGAGCTGAAACTATCACCGAATTTCTGAGAGATGTAGGGACGTACAGTTTCCAGCCATCGCCAATATCTTCGCTGACGTCGGAAGGCAATACTGCTCTGTAATATAAATATCCGTCTATGATTTTGAAATCCGGAAGATTGGATTTGCTCATCTTCTCTTTTAACTCGACATAATCACTTTCGAGAAATGCATCCGAGTTTAAATCTATCTCTGGTAGTATTTCGAGCTCAACAACATCTACATTTTCTTCGAATGCTCTGGAAAGAGTGTCAGCGACTACATTTTGACTGCCCTTTCGATGTTCGATCTGAAAATCCATTCCTTGTAGCTTTAACGCCCACCGAGCAAGTCTGCCATGAAGGTCTGTTTGATTCATCAACCATTTCAGACTTGCATGATCGGTTATAACTTTGAATGATTGGCCTTCTATATACATACGGAATCGCTTAATGGCTAATACAACTGCCAAGCATTCTAATTCCGTTGTAGAATAATTTCGTTGTGCTTTGTTCAACTTTTTCGACATATATGCAATGGGTAGTTCGTTGCCTTCTGCATCAAGTTGAGCTAATACGGCGCCGATGCCATATGTTGAAGCGTCACATTGCACTATGAATGGCAACTCATAGTTGGGATGACGCAAAAACGGAGCAGCACATAGTCTATGTTTTATTGCTTCGAACGCATGTTGGGCCTCTTCATTCCATTCAAATTTCTTTCCTTTTAGCAGCTCTGTTAGTTCAAAGATGACCGTTGAGTACTGGGGAATAAAACGCTGGTACCAACCAGTCATGCCCAGGAATCGTCTCAGTTGGCGTCTGGACTGTGGCACCGGAAATTCGGAAACGGCTTGCACTTTCATTGGATTTACTCGAAGTGTGCCTTCTCCTACTACATGGCCTAAGTAATCTACTTCTCGTATTCCAAACTGACTTTTGGTAACATTTATTGTTAGTCCCGCTTTTCGTAATCTATTTGCCACTTCGGTCAGATGCAGTAAGTGGTCTTCAAAGTTAGAGGACATGACCAATAGATCATCTAGGTAAACGAATACGTGTTCCTTCATGTCATAGGGAATTACTTGATCCATAAGACGACACATTGTATGAGGTGAGTTACACAAGCCAAATGGCATCCGAGTAAACTGATACAAGGGTCTATTTGGTACCGTAAAAGCAGTTTTTGGTCGCGCTTCTTTGTCTAGAGAAATTTGCCAAAAGGCATCTTTTAAATCGATTTTGGAAATGCACTTAACAGATGGCAATCGACTTAGAAGACCTTCTAAGCTAGGCATGGGATATGCGTCCTTCTTCGTCACTGCATTTAGCTTTCGAGAATCAAGACATAGACGATCTTTGCCAGGTTTAACAATCAAAACCACAGGCGAGGACCATGCAGAGTTCGAAGCTTCTTCTATTACTCCTAAACGTAACATGCGGTCAATCTCGGCACAAAGTCGCTTTTCTTTAGCTGGAGATATGGGATAGTATCTTTGTTTAATGGGAGTACTATCTCCTGTGTCTATAGAATGTTCAAGAAGTGTTGTTTTTCCTAAGCCGTCCCTTTCGCATGACGGAAAAAATCAACAACTGCTTGTAATCTGCGTTTTGCATTACTGTAAGAGACAATTTGGGTATCGTTTCATTTTCAATTTCAGATTCAGTTACTGCATTAACATAACTAACAGAAATTCCAAATTTATTCCAAAAGTCAATTCCGCAAATAACATCTTGCGTGATGGCGCTAACAATTAGGAACTCAAACGATTGCTTTGTCGAATTATATTCGATTGGAAGATTAATGGTACCAGCGACCTTTTGAGGTTGTCCATCAGCAGTTTTAACAAATCCTTTGGATTTAAGATAGTTAATATTATTTTCAAGAATGTACTTTGCTAAGTTTCCTCCGATCACGCTTTTATTTGCTCCGCTATCGAGCAAGGCCAAACAACGCTGATCGAGAATGTTGAGGTAAGTAAAGGGTCGTATATCGTTGTCTTTATTTACGATAGCTGATATCCTATAAGAATTTAGTACACGCTTTTTCGACCAAAATGTATGCATACGATGAGCAGCACGCGATTTCGGAGATGTGTGTATTTTTCTTAATCGCAAATGATAAGGTATAAAATGTCGATGAATTTGTAAGTCAGGTAAGTTATTCGATATAGCAGGTGGTTGAGAATACTCTAGAGAATTTGGTTCTATTTTTAATTGCGGATATCCGCTTTTGGTGGTAAGCGAATACCCTTCTGCGAGTTTTCCTGTTTGGTTTTACATTTTGTACAATTTGGTTTATATGTGTCAAGTTTTCCACAGCCATAACAAAATATACGACGTGATTTCAGGCAATCCTGGTAACGATGACCAATTTCATCGCAATTCCAGCATTTGAAATTATCAGAGTACTTCATAGCATTTACATCTGCTGATTCTGAGTCTTCATCTTCCGAGCCTGACTCCAGGTCTTTTCTAAAGCAATCTCATGAATAACTCGGTTGGGGTTATTCGATCGATTTTGATGTTTAGGCAGTTGTGAGTAGAATTCTTCATGTTTGTGACATTCTCTACGAAGGATAGCTAAATTTGAAATTGGGACATGTAATAGTTCATGTCGAAGATCTGGTTTCAAATTATGTTTAACATAAGAGACCAATTCGGTATCGGATAGACGAGAATTAAGCGTATCTGCTATGTTTAACATCGCATCCAGATATTCATCAAAAAGGTTCATTAAACTTTTGTTTCCTGCGTCTTAAGCTATCTTTTATGTCTTCATCGGTTCTTTGATTTTGGTATCTTTCGCATAAACGAGAACAAAGATTATACCAATTCCTATGATGAGAGCTACGATGAAACCTCCAATAGAATGTTAACGCTGGACCTGAGAATAGTAAGTGCGCAAACTGATACAACGTATTAAAGTTTCCGCTCAAACAACGAGAGGTCAAGCAATTTATTCGATATATAAAGTCATCGATTGGTATATCAGTTGGTGTACCACTGAACTTAAGATGCCAATTAACAATGGTACTGGAAATTCGGTCAGGCCGATCGAGACTACCAGATATATTTCCTGATTGCCCCAATCCTTCGTTATTCTGATCTGGAATTTCGTTATCCCATTCCAATTGCGGTTCCTCGGAACGAACTATTGGCGGTTGGGCGGCAATATTTAAGTTTCTAAAGGCAAATTCAACCTGATCAGCGATAGTAGCGACTAGTTCCGCTCGAAAGTTATCGAGTGAAGAAGTGATAAGTCCTTGAACTCGTTGTTCAGACACAGCTGGAACGGGTGTGGTTGTACTTCCTGTTGATGCTCGGGGTAAGCGACTTTCTCGCGCAGCATTTTGATGCTGCCTGGAAGTAGGTACATTTTGTTCTAAGCTTGCCCTGTGTTGCCAAGAAGGAGATTGTGCGGCATTTCTCATGAGATTCTCTCTCTGATTAGCTCTTGTTTTTGGTCGATCTCGTGGTTTAGTACCAGCGGCTCCCGAGGCTTCGCGTGAAACTGGGGGTGCTGCAACTGTATGAAGCATGCTTAACCCTTCAGATTGTTCTGAGCCAAAATATCTCCTATCCTGCACGGCTTTTGCAAGTTGGACAAGTTTCGCTAGTATTGAGCCAATTGGATATACATTCGGAGTGAAAGTTATGACTACAAGGGGTTTTTACTAATTCAAATTCAGACGATTTTAAATCATTGCAAATTTTGCAAAGAATTAGTGAACTAGCTGATGCGAGGTTTTCGTCGCTGCGAGTAACCGGCATAATGAATTAAAATATGAATGTGAACTAGTACGGTATTCGATATTGACAAGGTAATTGACAAAAATAAGTTTACGATATGCGATAATATAGTGTTCAAGTTTTAAGTTTTAAGTTTGGGACTTACCCTTCAATGCGATTTTAAGACAATGCGAAGTGTGTACTGAGAGTCTGAATCTACTTTGATTAGTAACGTATTTGATGAGTGTTTGTGATTGAAAGAGGAACAGATCGATATTAACCAATACTGAACAATTCTCGATTTCAATACCACAACACAATATTGTGTACTGGGCCTAACAATGATTCGGTAGAGAATCGAAATTCATCCAATTCTACAAAAAATTTCCTTAATCACATTATTGGCCAGAAAATTGCATTTAACAGGTTTAATTCATTGATAACACTATCAATTAATGAATCCGCTATGTATGTTCTTTTCGCCTGGTCTGCTTCCGACGTTCTCATCAGTAAACAGCCAATCCAGAAGGCAGAAAATTCATACATCTATGTTTTCAATAAAAGAATGAATAGTTTGATGAGGAAATGTTTATTTTGGGGCACATTTTCCATAGGCCTCACGAGTTGGGCGCCATTTAATTATGTGACGAACACCACGAGGTTCTACTCATCTAAGCCTACTCTGTCTAGCTAACTTGCCGGCTCAGTTCAGGGCTGGGGTGGGTCTTTGGCTTCGACTGGGTAGTAAGTCATCATAAATTAAAGTGTAGACAGAGTGTAATACCAGGGAGAGGGACAGTACTCATTTCGCATTATCTCAAACGCTCGCACATCTAGTGCCCAATCAAAATTAAAAGTTTAACGCCTCATTGTTTTCTTCTCCATAATATTCAGTATTTTAATACACATACTTCATTTTGTTTATAAAAATTATCTCTAATTAACAATAGTGCTTGATTTATCGAGCTATTATTTATCGTTACGTTAATCTGTTTTGTTTAAATATTTGTCTTCATGACTTAATAATACGAAAATATACCAACACGGAACACACGGAATTGAAAGCCTCACAATCACAACCCCAATCAACTATAAATACAGTCACGGCTATGCCGTACTTACGCACTTTCCATCGAAGTTAGCAGGCCTGATAACCGATGAATCCGTCGTAGCATATATGATTGTTGATGATAGCTGTTAAAGATGATAAAAGGTTATGGTTATCAGGCTATCAATCCCTATGTACCCATGTTGGCTGTGTGAAAAGTCGAAAAAATGAGTTAGTTGATCTGACAAGTACTATTTACAAATTCAATTTAATTTTTCAAGTATTCAAACCATGTTGGCACTTTTAGTGCATTTTACGAACGAAAACAATCCAATGCAGATGGTGCTGGCGGGTTTTGTGTGGAGCCGTAGATCTCTCGCCGGAAGATCTACGCTCCTTTGAACGTCTCTAGTATCGCCTTCGCTTAGCCGCTATCGAATACCGTTTGATAATCTGCAGCGAAGATTCGCTGCCGCAAGATTATCGCCTTATTCCCACTCTAGCCGGTTGTTTGCAGCGAGGTTCGCCGCCTTCACCCAAAACTCCCTTAGGCTTGCAGGTTAGGGTGAATATCCGCGTGCGCTTCACTAGTTGCACTTGTTCAACAAAAGGGGGGGGAGACGAGGATCGCAATGTGCAACACCTATTCCACTCTAAGGAGGGTCTAGCGGGTGCAATTGCCAGAGGTATGGCCAATAAGCTGCATAAAATAGCATTTTTACTGCAAGGTCTAATCAGATGGACACTACTTACCAATCAGTGGCAAAGAGAAAATTTAGCAATTCTAAATTCTCTATTAGAGCCGGCCAATCCAAGTTGGCGACAAAAGAAAACCTTGGATGCCAAAATTGTTGGCTTTCCTTTCTTGGTTGCAGTATTATTTTAAATTTATTTTTGCAATTTTTCTTTGCAAATTTTTGGTCTGATGTAATAATGCTCTCAGTGAAAAAAAAGTGCATAAGTGAAGATGGCTGCCCTTAGTGAGTACTCAAAGCATCTCTGTGTGGATCAAGGCGATACTTACTACCCGTTCGATAAACTCAACAGTTGAACTATGCTAAGTGGAGTTGCCAACTTAATTAAGGCTTTGGCGCATCAGCTGATGCTTTGATTTGTGACAATCAGATGTTTATTTTTTGCAACTTTAATTTAGACAACTACCTCACAAGAGTCTGCTTATTAAATTTACTGATTCTGAGATATTGAAGTCCTTTGGGGAGTTATCTCATAATGTGATAATATTACATGGCCAAAACTGAATTTTGAATAGTACAATTGCGACTTGCTCTTTATTTTAATTTGGGGATTGCAACTGCTCAACGACACTCTAGACTTTCGCATAGCAAAAAAAAAGGTTCCACACTTTGAAATGTGATAGGATAGTTGAGTGTGCTTTCGTAATGTGGACGCTTCAAATTTTTAACGAGAAATACGCCACGACCTTTTTGCCAAAGAAAGAGAGACAGAGATAGAAAGAGGGAGTGGGAGAGGGAGGAAAGTTGGGAGGGAGGGAGGTAGGTAGACTATTGCAGACTAGATCCCGAGACATTGATAGTCGCATGTCATGCAAGGCCATCAAGGTGGCCGCGGGGCAAAAGCGATGCGAGGAGAGGTGGGAATGGGAGGTAACAAATAGTATAAGGATATGGCCCAAAAGGAGCCAACGAAATGCCCAAGCCAAAGTGCAATCGAACATTTTGTTAATATACTTTATGAGTTTTGTCTGCGCGACGTGTTGCTGCCTTTTCCTCGCCTTTTCATCCCAACCCATCTCCTCTCCTCCTCTCATTCACCCGTTGCCCTCGAGGGCATTGAAAGCAAAAGTGTAGCCTAAAAAGAAAAGCAGAAAAAAGGGCAAAGAGCAAGCCGAAGTGTGATGACAACGAACTCGCAATGCTCTGCTTCGCAACAGAGAAAGTATTTCACTTTTTAAAGAATGAAAGCTGACTCAAAAATGTTGAACAAATGATTTGTGAATCGTTCGATAAATGGATAGAGCAAAAGTAGTTAACATAGTTACTGAGTATATCGCAATGCGCGGAGTTTATGACACATCTGTATTACACAACTATTCGTTAAGGGCATTTCAATTGACATTCCCCTAAGAAAAACTGACAAGTTGACTGCCTGACTGCCTGACTGACTGTCTGCCGTTGTGACGCACATATTGACAGGCGATGGCGATGGCGATGGTGACGTTGGATCCATTGTTGGGTCGAACGACTCTCGACTCTTGGCTCTCGGCTTCTGTTGCCTCTTTATCTACCTTACCTGGCAGAACCCAGCTTGTCTCGGTCCCCAGATCCCTGAATGGTGTTGTGTGTTGCCAACCCAAAAGCCAGCAAAGAAAAGAAAAGAAAAGCGAACCGGAGAAAAGGCAAGGGAGAACAAAATAGCAACAAGCATTTGGCTGCCGAGTCGAGTTGAATCGAGTTGAGTCGAGTTGAGTTTGCGGAGCTTTTACTTGTCGCGTCCTCCTTTCAATTTAGGCAACATTTTATTATTTATATTCATTTATTTATTTATTTATTTCATGCTGGCCGCATAGTTCTGTTCTTTATGTTAATGTCAGCCAACCTCAAAAGCTTTTTACCACATGTGTGTGTGTATTGCGACGCTGTTCGGGGAATTGAAAGTAAATAATACAAAAAAAAAAGAGAAGAAGCGAAGTGAACCCTTTAAGCGAAAAAAGGGTTGATTTACTTTGGGTTCAGATCGTCAAATACAAGTTCTCATTTTTCCTTTACTGCTTTTTTCTTTTTTTGCATTTCCTGGCCAGCTAATTGGTCATGCGATACTACGTATAGAAGATTTTTAGTCCCGTTCCCTTTAAGAAAAGTCATTGCAATCCATTTCCGGTTCGTGGGCGACAATGAGGCATAACATTTTCTGCTGCTGCTGCTGCTGACGGCGATGATGATGATGAGGATGAGGATGACGATGATGATGATGATGACGTGGGCTGTGCTGCATAATTTGCTAAGGCATTTGCGCCACCTTTTCTGGCACATCCTTGGATGTCATTTCATGTCAATGGTTTTCATTTTCATGCGCACAAATCAACGGATATTGTGCACTGACAATTTCCGCCTGCCTACAAATGCGCGCTGCATAGAAGAGCGAAGCAACAAAAACAAGACAGCAAATAGTTGTACACATTTTTTTGTAGGTACAACTTCTACACTTCTACACTGACAGCTGAGCATATCATGTCTCAACGTGGGCGTTGTGTAAGCCAGTCAATTAGTCAGCAAGGCCAACACACACACACATACACATACACACACAAACACACAGAGAGTAGTCTGTAAAAGCGGGAATGAGGGGAAAACAGCCAGCAGAGCAAGAGAGTTAGAGACAGAGCATGAAGCATCGCTAATTGCAATGAAAACACTTGTTGATTGCACGATGTTGCCACAAGCTGCATGCCACACATGGAGCGTCGTGGCCAAGAGCAACTACGACAAACCCTTTTTAGACCAAGCGAGCTCATTTGCAAGCGCAACTGAATCTAATTTGCCAACTGTTTACTATGATTTTGTAGTTAACTTTAATTATACATATGTGTAAAGTTCTTATTAACTTGAATTGATTGCACACTGAAAAAAAAAGTTCTAAAATCAAGATTTTGGTCTAAGTTCTAAGAATTTTGGTCTAAAAAAGTGTTTTAGGAACATAAGTATCTTAAATTAAATTCTTAGAAAACACATCTTGATTTCAAGAACACTGGATATAAGTCCCAATTTGTCATTAGTAAGAGGAAAAAATCGTATAGTTTGAAGACCAAAAATCTTATTAGCTCAATGAAAATATTACATTATAATGAAGAAAACACTCAAAACCAGATGAGAAATTTATACGAATTTGAATGGATTACAGAATTTTGTTACTCAGTATTTTTGATCTTATTTTAAGAATTTGGCATTTTTCAGATTTAAGATTTAAGAATGTGTTCTTAAAGTGGTCTTAATTTAAGAACACAATTTTAAATTGATTTTACGAATTTGTTTTTTTCTCAAATCCCGGAATTTCAAATCCTTTTTGATTTTCAATTGCTTTGCTTTTAATATCAGCTTTGGCTTTATTCTTTTCGACTAAATTTTGTGTAATTTCCATATTCAATATACGAAAATATTTGCATGCTTGTAATATAAGATGTTTGCTCCTTGGCGTAACATGTTTAGCTACTTAACCAGATATTTTAGAAGCAAAAAACATTGCTAAATGGCTCTTTTGACATTCAACCTAACAAATCGAAATCTTAAACGTCAATTCAGTGGGAGTGCGTGTGTGTGTGTGTGCTTGAATTTCTCTAGAGATTATTATCTACATAAATAAGTTGTTCGAAGCAGATAAGAACCCTTCGGAATTGGATAGTGTTTTATTTGGCACTGCGTTGTTTGTTCTCGCCCCCTCGATTGCCCCTTTTTTTCTGTTTTCAGTTGAGTTTTATGGCAGTTATTGTAATTTTTAATGTGCTCCTCCCACACACACACATACATACACAGACATACATATACATTCACAGAGACTGTAAGACTGTCAGGCATATCGATTTCAAGCTAACGTAGAACAAAGAAGCGTCCCAGTTATATATATTTATATATATATGTATGTATATATGGACAAGCATCCACTATTATCCATGCTACGTAGACTCATACCAAAGCTTACAAAACATATACATATATATATACTCTATATATAGTTGTAGTCGTATACTATAGCTATGGCTATGACATAGCCATAAGCTGATAGAAAATTCCCTTTGAGTGCCAGGGCGCTTGCTGCCAACATTCATCGTCCTCAAATGACGCTCCACGGACTGAGACTGAGACTGCGACTGCGACTGAGTCGGAGATGGGCAACGAGTAAAGCAAACAAGCAAGGAATGGAATACCTCTTTTCACTCTCTCCTTCTCCCTCTTTCTCTCTGTCTCTGTCGCCCTGCAAAACAAATAATCTTTGGCTACTGTGCTGTGTGTGTGCTTCAAAGGCTTATCATATTGTATCTCTAAGTCTAATTCAAAGTGTGTTGTAGGCCACTCTTACTCTTCAGTCTGGCGATTCTTTGGGGCTACTTTTGTTGCATTAAAATTTCGTTTATTGCCAACTTGGGAGCTGTTAAATCGTCAAAAGCAACTCCCAACTAAATCAAGGAAAACAGTAAGAAAAACGCTCAACGTTCTCATGAATAGAGCGAATTTGTTCGCCTTCGCTTGCACTGTTTACCCTTGCCTCGAATAATTTAGTTGCGGGTTTGCCGACAACACTGAGAATAATTGCTACTAGATGTTTTTTACATAATTGGCCAAGATAAGTCTCGTAATTAATTTGGGGATAATTCGTTTGGTTGGACCAAACAAAACTTAGAGTTTTTCGCAAATCAAATGTAATTTTTAAATCGCTCAAAAATTATTATTCAACATTTTAAAACTACTATGTATATTGTAATTGCTTACAAAATTCCAAAAATATTTTTCTTTACATTAATAATTATTTAGAAATGTTTAAAAAATTATAACTTTTAAAAAATTGTTCTTTAATTTGTACTTTATACATTTTTTGGAAATATTTTTATTATTAATACTTTTCTAATTTCTAAAATAGTTTTCTAGTCATTAAAAATTTTTGGTAACTGTGTAAAAAAATCTAAATATTTTCATTCAATCCTTATAAATTTTTCTTTAATTTATGGTTTACAAGTTTTTTTGATAATAGTAATTATTAATACTTTAATAATTTTTTAAATTTTATTTCTTTTGTCATTAAGACTGTAATGTTAAATTTCTTTTGTCATATATTCGTTTTCCAATGACAGTAGGCTCCCATATGGATTTGCTTTGTTTTCGTTGTAAGTCAAGCTAAAATAAAATTTGTAAAGAAGTTATAAAATAATAATGATAATAATTTCAAGTCTCAACGGTTTATAAGCATAATGGAGAGTGAAAGTACTGAATTATGCGCCATTTGCCTAATGAGCTTGACGAATACGGTAAAACTTAATTGTAAACACACTTTTTGTGAAGAGTGTGTAAATAACTATCTTTTCCACAACAAATTGAAACGCCGCTGTCCGCTTTGTCGCTCACGATTCGTCTATTATGAGGTAAGTTCGAAAGGGAATCAATTTCGATTATTGTAGAAGAGAAGAGTGCATAAATCGTTAATTTGTTCGAATACTTAGCATTCAAATGAAGAAAAGCTAGGACAATTTTTTGACTTTGACTCTGATTCAAGTATTTCAAGCATTTCAAGTGATTCAAGTCATTCAAGTGATTTAAGTGATTCAAGTGATTTAAGTCATTTAATAAGTCCTTTTTTTAAGTCCTTGCATCACGCAAGTGATTCCAGTGATTAAAGCGATATCGAAAAAGTTAAACATCCATTATACGATGCTGACTGGATATTGAAGATATTTATCAACGAGGAAGATATTTATTTATTATATATAAATTTATATCTTTATTTTTCTATTTAAGAATTATTGATAAATGCCTAAAATAATTAGAAATATTTTGTTTATATATTTTTTGTTTTGATAATATAACTATTATTAACAATGCTTACTTTTGGGAAAGAAAAATGAAAAGGATGTTAATTGATTTAATAAATGACTAAAAATATATAAAAAATTAAATCAAATTTTGCAACTTTAACAAAGGAATATACCCGGTTTGAGTGCAAGGGTATCACAGGGTATCTGTGCATGAATGCAAATGTGCCATTAGACTGAGGTTGGGCCAGTGGCAGATTGATAGCATGAAATTCAGTTCAGTGGTGAAAGTGAGCAATGAAACGATAGCAAATTATCAGCTGATGACTGACAAAAGCGACCCAGCTATCAAATGCTTCAATTTGCAGCTGTAATGAGCTTATGAATATATGTGTCGTATGTGCTCTATCTGCCCGAAAATCTATCGAAATCTCTCTTGCTAAAAGTGTGTGTGTGTCAAATTTAGTCTTTCTCTTTCTCGCACTCTGTGCTATCTCTATGTGTCAGTTTGTTGACATCGCAATTGATTTAATTGAGATTATGCGCTCTAATCTGTGCCAAGAGTAAATTATATGGTTGGCTTTGAATTGATACCATCGCACTGTGAAATGCAAATTGAAGTGCACAGCACATGAATTTCAATTGAATGAAACGAGGGGAGGTGGCAAACGGGGGGAGGGAACTTTTTGAACGAACAAAATGAAAATGCTTCTACATCCGGAACACTTGACAGCATTCATTCATTCACTCATTCATTTGTTCACTCGCTCACACACACACACACTCACACACACACTCGTTCGTTCAAGCATCATTTTGGGGCGGCTGACATTATGGGGAACAAATTTCCAATGAAAGCGACGACCAGTCAAAGAAGTCAAGAAAATGCGACACTTTGAGCCTAATCCGATTTTCGCATAGAAAATTCATGTCGTCATTGGACAAACACGAATGTCAAATGTCTGACAACACTCACAAGGCATTTGCTCATCAATTTGCCAGATTCATTCGTTTCTCCTCCCTTTCCCCCCCCTTTATTTTGCAGCCTCAGCTTCTGCTACGATTCCCCAAAATTGCTCTGAAGCCGTATCAGTTTTGACTTTTGTGTGTGACGTTTGCAAATTTACCTTGCCATTTGAATCCAAATAGCTGAAGCACTTTTCGAGACACTCATCGAAACAGACTTTCGGGAGTTGCAAAGGTTAATTAAGTGCTATTCATAACTCATTACTGCAGCTGATGAGCTGAGAATTGTTTATTGTGTGAGTAGTTTAAATTCAAAATGTCTAACAACTTTTGAACCACTTAATGAAGCTGTTCCAGGAGTCGCAAATATGCTTCAATTAAGTACGATTCATTTCTCATTGCCTTCTATGATGATCTGTTTATTTGTTGAGTATATTTGTTATAAAATCCTCAACACTTTTCAATCAAACATTTGAAAATTCAATTAATTACTATTAAGACATCGTTCGATATGAACTATGAATTGTTTACTTCATCACTTTTGAACCACTTAACGAAACTTATTCCTTAGCTGTAAATGTGGTTCAATTAAATTACATTAGTAGCAAACTCTGAACCACTTTTGAACCACTTATTGAAGCTGCCCCTGGAGTTGCAAATGTGGTTCAATGAAGTACTATTAAAACATCATTTGATATGATAAACTGTAAATTGTTTACTTCGAATACCGGCACCACTTTTGAACCACTTAACGAAACTTATTCCTTAGCTGTAAATGTGGTTCAATTAAAATACTTTAGTAGCCAGTTCTAAACCACTTATTGAAGCTATTTCTTTACGTTAAAATTTGGTTCAGTAAAGTAGTATTTATATTAAGTATATTCTTAAATGTTTTGAACCATTCGATATTGTATCAAACCTTTCCATCCTGATTGTATTTATCTACAAAATTTGGTCGCCTCTGTTTAAAAGAGAATCTGTCTGTTCGGTCACTTGGTTGAGCTTCATCTTGTCGTTGTAATTAGCTGAGTTCAAATGGTTTACCTTTTGTTAAAAACTGCTTGCTAAGCTGTTGAGGAACTGATTGCTATATGTTTACTGTTTCGGCATTTGGTATTTGGTATTCTGTTTTATGTGTTTGTTTTTTTCTTTCCTTTTTTTTTCTTTCATCCGTAATTGGAACTGTGTACCGGCCGTATTTGTGGGCCAAGGTCAGTAGATATTTCTCCCGCCTCTCGCCGGCTGTTGGTGCCGTCGATCTCTGGCAGTAAAATGTAAAAGTTGTATGGACAGTTTGTTGCATTTATCTTATCGGGCATGGCAAATGCTCGTAGTATATACGCTTTATGTGTACAATCGAATGAGAAAGCTCATAGGCAGTAGAGAGGGGATATTGGGAGAGTGGGGGGTTGGCGCTTCGTGTTGCAGTCAAATGTTTTTGTAATACGCATTTATCTTTCATATGGATCTGGGGAGCAGTGGCCACTGCGTCATCAACAAACATCGTAATCATTATCAAGCAAAACAAAATACAGGGGGAGACAAAAATGACAAGAGCATTATTATGTATTATCTTTATATTCATCATGATGATGATGAATCATCATCATCGTCATCGACATCGACATCGACATCGACATGTATCTGTGCGCTAGTTTATTTTCATTGCGTTAATTCATTTGTAAATATTTTCCTTAACTTTTACAGCCAGCGTCGCCCGTGGTTGTTGCTTCCTTTGTTGTTTATATACCGATTTTCCAGCTTGCTGCCAATGCGCCCCTCTTCTCACCTCTCGCCACGCCTGCAGTGGGGCAAGGGTTGCTGTTGTTTTTGCGGATGTGGGACGGAGGCGGCAGTAGTCGGGTGCTCTATTTCATTGGCATTTGTTGTCATTCATACGACCCCATCAGTTCGCACAGTGGGCGACTAATCGGCAGTTAAAGTAAAGGATTTACCCACAGTGAGATTTATCCAGAGTGAGTCACAGAAGGAAAGAGCGACAGAGAGAGAGAGTTAGAGAGAGGGGAGACTGTCACAATAAATAGAAGAAATGAGCTGCGTAATTGCAGCGTTCTATAGCGATCAAGTCAATTGCGAAATTCAATGCGAAATCGGAATAGTTATAGCGCATTAAATTGGGTTTTGTCAAGGAAAGATAAAAATGAGAGAATATAAAACCAAAAAAAAAAAGCAGTAAGAAAATGAATAAAAAGAGACAGATAAATCAGTTTGTTATTTGTTAAGTAAAAAAAAATGAAGAAACTAAAAATTTATAATGCAGAAAATTATACAAAGGAAGTCAATTAGAAATATATCAAAAGTGAGCAAGAAATCAAAGGTAAACCTATATAATAAAGAGGAAGAAAATTATTCAAAAACTAGTTAAATACGTAAATAAGGGATTTAGTTTGATAGATGTGTAAAAAAAGGAGAAAAACGAGAAAAAGTGAATAAATTGTATGCAGAAATAAGTGATTAAAGTTGATAAATCTACAAAGAAAATCAAAGTGAGCAAGAAACCAAAGGTTAAGCCAGTTAATATGGAAAAATAAATTATTCAAATTAAAAGAAAGTAAAAAGATAGATTAAAAAGAGAAATTGAAGTATATTCAAAACGTGAAAGACACAGATAAAATAGCCAACAAAGAAGTCACAAAATTAGTGAAATACTGTAATAAGTGATTTAGGTAGAGAACTGTAAAGAAAAAAACGAAAAAATAAGCAAAGAACGCACAGCTTTCAGAAATTTTTGAAATACAGAAAAAAATGTGGTAAGTAGATAGAGGCATGAGTGAAACGGAAATATATAAAAAGTCACAGAGAAAGAAAATGTGGAATATTAGTGAGGTAAATGCAAAGCGAGTTCAATGAAGAGAATCAAACTAACGACGATTAGAAGTATTCATTAGATTGCAATAGTGTGTAATTTTCCACAATTATGCTTCACTTTTTGTGTGGTTTAATGGCATTTGCATTTGCAGGCATTTTCGATAGCTGTGCAACCACTGTGCACAGTGCGCTCTCCTTTTTGTTGTTGTTGCGCTCATCATTGTTGCTGTTTGTTGTGTGTTTAATGTATTTGCATGCCATTTTTTATGGCTCAACACTTGGCGCGTTGTCTATGTGCAGTCCTCGGGCAGTTTGCCTCCCTTTCTTCCCTTCCGACCCCCTCTTTCCCCCTCCTAATGAGCAAAGTCTCCTTTAGCCGTTTGTTTGTTTGGCTTTCGGTTAGTTTTTTGCCGTTTGCGTTTTACAGAATTGCAATTGATGATTAAGCGCATTCGTTGGCTATTAATTGCTTGGCCACTGAGCATTTATTTCACTTTTTCTATTTTATTTACATCGCTACTTGGCTACTTGGCTTTTTTGGGAGTTGCAAGTGAATAAATTAGAGTCAGTCCAAGGACATGATCCATTAGTTTTGAGCTTGAGTTTTCAAGTGCAGCAGTCGCTGGGTGTGGCAATGATTTATGCAAATTGTGGCTATGATAAGCATGCAGAGCCACAGAGTAACACAATCGGGCGAAAGAAAGAAGAATGTCTAAAGGGCAACCCGAAAACGAAAATGAATCTTAAACCCTTTTAACCAGTTTAACATACGAGCGCAGACAACGGCGGGTCAAGAAATAATTTATAGCATTATATTCGTATGCAAATTGCGCTGGACTGCGCTTTTGCCGATGCAAGCAGCGAAAACCAACTTGACTTGGTCGACGGCTAAGAAAGTTAATGTCAAGTCAATGCAGCTGGAGGTTAACTAAAGGGCACATCGAGTGCAGAGCAAAAACTGTTGATATTAGTATGTTATATACTTATTTTATTTGTATACCCCCTACCTATGATGGCAGTAGTTTAGTATTTAGAATAGTATATTAATATACCAAATATAGTATATTATTTACTATATATATACACTTATTTTATTTGTATACCCGCTACCTATGATAGTATCAGTTGTGATATATTTTGAATTTAGTGTTTAGAGTAGTATATTAATATACCAAATATAGTATATTTTTGTATGTTATAATATTTTTGATATAATATTTTTCTTTTTATCTTAATAATACCGCTAGTTCTATAATATTGACTTTTGTATATTTCATCGGTATATTTTAAGATTAAAACCTCAAATTTTTAATATATACCAAAAATAGCCTTCGGTATAATTTAATACTTTGTTGGTATATTTTTTTAGGTATATTTTACGAATTTGCGACATGATTCTGAAAATATACCAAACAAAACTTAAAGTATTCCAAATTCAGTATTTATTTTATTGATATGCTACTCTAATTAGAAAATTTAAAAAATACTGAAATATACTAAAGACTATATTTGGTATACTTCTATGCCATCATGTACGAAATTGTTTTTATTGAAAACGGGTAGCGGGTTTCTCCTAGTTGTGTTGCTTTAATTGAACTAAACATGCAAACAAACGAAAATAATAATAGCGTAACAGCACAGCTTAAAAGGCATATTAATGAAGAACATTTTTTGCCATGCTTCAGTTTAAAAATATCAACTTAAAAATACACTTTTGTTTGGTCGCACTGCACGCTAAAAGAGTTTCCACAGCGCGCACTCGCAATAAATGATGGGAATAAGCAGAGGCCAATTTATTAGAAAATTCCTTGAAAGTAACTCGCGACGTTTCATTGGTTGCTTCGTGTTGGTCTTTTGTCTCTGGCACTTGGCCACTTGGCGTTTGTTATGCCAGAGACAGTTGGGAGTGCTATTTATTTGCCACTTCATTATTGCACACACACACACAAGGTGCCCAAGGACCAACACACAACACACACACACACACACACACAGAGAGAGAGCGGAGCAAAGGACCAAAGCGCTGAGGCTAACTGGTAAACTGGCAACTGTTGGTTGGCTAACTGTTGTTCGCCGCAGCGGCAGCTGTAAAATTAATTTGAAATGTTGACTGGGCTCTGTGCGATACGGCGCTTTGGGGGCTGCGTAGCGGGGTGGCACGGTGGTAAAGGAGGGGGTGAAAGCTGCGGTTTTTTGCGCTGCTGTGGAAAATGGGCAACGCCTGCTTGTGGCGCGCGAATTTTACATTAAGTATTTAAAAGGAAAATTTAAGTAGATTTTCCGCACACAGTTTACAGTTTACAAAAAAAAAAAAAAAACAAAACACATTTCTGTGGTTTCATCGTCAAAGAAATCGAAATTCAACTGCTACAAAACACAAAAGTTCACAAATAGTTTGAGCGAATGCTTAAAAATGTATTAGGTAATCTACTTTGTTTTTGGGCTTGCAAAAAGCGCGAGGAGTGGAAAAGTAGTTGGATGAAACCAGTTTGTTGTTGTTGAGCCTTAAGCCAACTGCCACTGCTCTCTTCATTTTGAAGTCAGCTTTGCATTTGGGAAAGCAAAAGTGTTTTGCTGAGTTTTGCTGACGCAAATCCTTTCATCAGACTGATGAAACCTTAAGCAGCCTTGTCTCTTCCTCTCACTCCCAGACAGCTCGGGGACGAAGTAGTATTTCAATTTTGAAATTTTTAATTACTGACTGCGGCACAACTGGCTAATTAACAGGCAGACTGACTCACTGACTGACTGACTGGCAGTCTGTATTATAAGCTGCGCTGAGGCGTATTTGGGCAGCAAAAAGAATTTAATATTAATAAACTAATTGTTTGCAACACAAAGCGAGAACTCGAGGAGCCGCTTTAGCCAACAGGCTGTGTATTCTTTAATAAAGCGTTTCTCTTTTGACCAGCGCCAAAAGAGAGAAGGGCAAGAGAATCGGAGAGAGAGAGAGAAAGAGAGAGAGAGCAACCCAACAACAACCACAAGAAGAAGCACAACAGCAACAACGTGAACCAAAAGCGACAAGAAGAACAAATCGCTGCCAACACTAAAAATAACAATTTCCGCTCTAATAAACATTTCCGCTTCGTGAAATTTAACATTTTACAATAAATTAAGTGAGAAGAAATAACCATAAGCCATAACCATATAAAGATACATGACAACATCACACACACACACACTCACACTCGCACACACACACACACACACACACACAAATATTTTTTTTATTTTCGTGAATTGGTTTTTAGACAACTCTCCCATCGATAAATTGAAGCTGCTCTTCGTTTTCGCGCTTGCTGTTGAATTTCATTTATTTTTTTTATCTTTTCTTGTATAAAATTTAAAGAAATCCAAGTGAAGCGACTTCTTGCAATGTATGATTTTTATATACATATTTATATATTTTATGACATGTTTACAATTTGTCTACTTCATTATTCAAATTCGAGGCTTTAAATATTAATTATTTATTTTCTAATTCAATTTGTGGTATTTTTCTTAAAATATACAAAATTAATATTCGAAGAAAAAATATAAAAATACTATATATCGATGGATAGTGAGTGTAAAACTTAAAGTGCCTAAATTCGTTCCCAAAAATTTAAAAGTTTGCCAACACAAAGTTGCATAACGGTATTTCTCTGGCAAACTTAAGAAAATACATATACCAAAACAATTTTTATTATGATTTAAGCTGAACCTTCTAGCTTTTAATTAACACTTTCATTATAGCTAAGAATTATATTCCATTTATATTTCTGTTTTAAGATTATTGCAAAAATGTACAAATTCGTTCGAAAAATAAAAAATTAACGAATTTATATATTTTTAGCGTAAAACGGAAAAAATTCTTAAAATCAATCTAAGCTCTAAGAATTACCTTTACTTATTTTGAAAATTGTTTCGGTTTATGTTTCAGCACGCGAGAATTAGCAAACATATTATATAATGTAATGTCGGTGGACAGCACGTAGCTGAACAAAACATTGAATGGCCGCAGAAAAAAGTTTCCATTTCATTTGTTTTTGATTTAGAAACAAAACAACAACAAAAAACAAAGCACATTTAATGTTAAACAAAACACACACAGAAAAGAACACACAGTCAATTTTGAAACCAAAATGACTTTTGCATAGAGCAGGAGAGAGGGGGGCAAATGGTGTCGAAGGGAGGTGCGAGGTGGGAGGCTCACTAGCTTTAGAAATGCGGCGACTGTCACGTACTTGTTAAATTAAAAACGATTACTTACTCAAATTTGCTGTTGCTTTGTTGCACTTAATTTAAATTGTTATTGTTATTATTTCTATATAAAGTCAGCCTCAATCGCAGCTACAGCTACAGCTTCAGCTGAGGCAACTCGAAACTGGTAGCAAGAGGGGGGAGGGGCGTGAGGCCTGTGAGTGTATTTCAATTAAAAGGATGTGCCGCAGGATTCATTCAAGGGGGGGGCAGGAGGCAGGACGCAGGGCGTAGTTGGTGTGCGCGTGGCACTGACAGCATTGAAAACATTTTGTGCCAAAGCAGTCGAGCAACTGAAATGAAAATGGAAAATGCTCGAAATAATGAAATGAATAAAACTGAATTATAAGCATAACAAAAATGAGAAATTATAGTAATAAAATTGAAAGAAGCAGAAACCCGAAACGAAAAATGAAAATGAAAATGAAAATGCGTGTGCCAAGAGACATAGAGACAACGACCGAGAGAGAGAAACAAGGAAATGAAGTTAGCGTAAGCCGCAGATTGTGTGTGTGTAGTGAGTCTTTGGTTGGCAATCAGCATGAGTCTTCATGAAAGTTGGCAAAAGTATCGATTACCGAAAATATAAACTGAAAACTACTTGGCGATGAAGCAGTTGCTCGCAGCGCAGAAAAGTATGCTACATAAACCGCTTTACCGGAACTCGCAGCGTGTGTGTGCGTGAACCCAAAATGGGCTTTAATGGGTAGCTGAATACAGTTTTTAATTGAAATTGAAATGAATACACACACACACACACATACATAAGATGCCTAACAGCTTATGCAAAAAGGTTCATTAACTGCAACTTCAGTTGAAGTCTCAATTTTGAGATACGGTTAAAGATCCTTTAGGAGCAAAGTGCTTAAGCAGCTGTTTTTTTGGTGTGCGAAGCGAACTCTTCTAGCCTTCGTCGTCATCGTCATCAACGTCATCAGGCTAAAGAAATCGCATGACAAGCCGCAATTTTTATGACAGGAAGCGGCAAACTAATATACACAAAAAAAAATAACAAAACAAAACTTTTTCATTTACATTGTGGTTAATGTTGTTATTGTTATTGTTAATATTCTTTGGCATGACGTCACTATACAAAAACGTAAACGTATTACAGCGCGTATATCCTGTAAATACTTTCATATTTCGTTCTTTTCTCGACATTTTTTTTGACAGGGTAGAAAGCAGACAATAAGACATAGCATATTATAAAAGTTGAATTGGACTTGTTTTGTAAACAGCTCCTATTATAAGTATTTATTTATGTATTTGTCTGCAAGTAAATACCTTTGTTTGCTCCCGTATACATATACGGAATGTATCTACATATATATCGCGCATACGTCACGTTGTTCCTTGACCTTGGCTAACGGCGCTGAAAGTGAAAGTTGAAAGAGTTCGCTTAGTTCTTGGGGGAATTACTTTCTCACTGCAATTAGCAGACGCTGTTGTATTTTTCCCCTTCATTTCATTGTTGCGGTCATAACAATTTTTCCCCACACTTTGATAGATGTTTGTGATCTGCGCAACTGCAGCAAAATCGCTTAAAGTTCGCTTAAGGCCAATTAACGCAATAAAAACACAACAAGCGCAAAAGTCGTTTATTATTATAATGAATTACTGCGAGTAACAGAATAATTTTGCTTTTAGGTTGCAAACTGACATTGACATTGAAGTGCTTGTCATTTGACTGCTGAGTGTTGCAATTGCAATTCAAGTCTGGCTTTGTGTTTGTGCATAATTGAGTCGAGAGGCAAAGGGAATTTGTGCTTTCTCAATAATGCCATAAATTGACATTTGCATTTGCATTTGCATTTGCAAGTTGGGCCACAATTAAATGTAATCAAGTCCAATGAAGTTCCACAGTTTAGTCGCTTCAATCAGTCAGTCAGTCAGCCAGACAAGTTCCAAATTTCATTTAGTTAATTCAATGAACAGCTCGTGGTTTTTCGCTAAAAGCTACTAAACCAAGCTACAAGAGAAGGATGAGGAGGAAAGTGCTGCTATTTTAGGGAAGATGATTTTCTTACTCAAGCTTGTATTTGCTTTTTTCTGGCTTGTGCTTAAGACTGGCGGTTAGCTGCTTTTTACTGTATATAGCTCTCTAGCTAGTCTTGTGGGTTCGTGGTTTTGGCTGCCAAAGACGTGACGCAGATGAAGGCATCGAGAGACGACGACGTGCTAAACACAGATCAGGAGACATTCCACATAGGGGCCATTGTGGGACTGTCTTTAGCATACACACACATAAACTGTACATATATGAGTGAGTGTGTGAGTGTGTGCGTGTGTGTGTGTGAGTGCGAGGATAAACCCAACAATTGAAACGAGCTGACAAAGCAAACATCGTTGGATTAGAGGCAGAACAAGAACAAGAACAAGAGAGCGAGAGAGATTGAGAGTCGAAAAAGAAAAACACAAAAATAAAATGTCAGCAAATAAGTCAAAGAAGAGACATCAAAATAAAGCCATTATTAATATGTATGTATATCGTATATATTTTTATGTTTGAGACTTCACAATTATATGTGCTATGGCACAATCGATGGCACTTACATGCTAATCATCTCTATTCACATTTGTCAAAAGCATTGCCAAATTATATGAATGCTTTCCTTTTCGTAACTAAGAGATTAAAATGAACAAAGCGCGGCATCAAAGAATTTTGAAATGTGCCTACAAAGTGCGAGTATTCGTAGCTTTTAAGGCATTAAAAGAATAAAATGCTTACAATGCATATGTACACATAATAATAAGCATATGTAGGCATGATAATAAATATCTTTCAGTTGTGATATTGATTCATTTGAATTTACTTAGCTCTCAATTTCATTTGGCACTTTTCTATTTTATTATTTAGCTCGATCAAACGAAGGAAGCTAGCTATTATTTATGAATTTCTACTGTCCAATTATTTCTTTAGTTCTATTACCACTTGACTTATTATCAGCGTGAATAGCCAAGATGATATAGCCATATCCGTTTATCCGTCTGCCTGTCTGTCCGTTTGAATACCAAGATCTCAGAGACTATAAGAGATCGAGTTATAATTTGCCGATGGGTTGGCTGAAAAAGTGGTATATTTTGCAATCTATGGTATATTTTACATGACAATATACCAAAATCAGTATTTTGTTGAATATTATTTGGTGTATTTTAAATGTATTGCAATATAAATACACCAAATATAGCTTTCAGTATATTCTAGTATGTTTGCGGTATATTAATTTACTATATTTTGTAATTAATACCGCACTCTTCTGCGTTTGCGGGTATCTCACTGTCGAGTACACTCAATTGTAACTTTCTCTCTGTCATAACTTTTAACATTACTTCACGACAATGTTTTTAACACGCTTCATTCATGTAATTTATCAGCGCATCAAGTCGTCGGTGTCTGTCAAACATATCAACAGCGTTGTCTTCGTTGTCGCTTCTGATTCAGTTGCATTATGTTTTCTTTTATTTTCTGTTCTTTTCTTTTCTTTTCGGCTGTCTGCGCGTTACACATTTCTGTGAACTGAACTCGACTGCGAAATGAAAACGAAAACGAATGCTTAAAGCCGCTTGCTTGCAGTTGGCAAAGAGTTTTCCTCTGCTTAATGAAGGCAACTGTTTCGCTGACTTCGCTCCTTCACCCTCTCTCTCTCCGCTCTCTCTCTCTCTCTCTGTCTCTGTGTTTCGAATGAAACATTTCAACAGAGCGATGTCTTTTTGACACTTTTCACTGGCAATCTGAATGGGCATATGTATGTGTATTTGTGTCTGTCAGAATTTTTGGACTACTTTTTGCTGCTGCATGGCTTAATCAGAGCAAGTATTTTGGGGCCGAACGAACTTCCGCCCGCTTTTTAAAAGCATTATAATAATATTACGTATACGCAGGGAAGGAAGCGAGGAAGCAAGCGAACTGTACTCATATCATAAATAATTAATATACACAAAAAAGCAACATGGCAAATGCCAGGCCATGCAACTGGAGGGTCTAAGGTCAACCGCACAGCAGCCGAAACCACTCTTCTTCCTCTCACTCTCCCTCTCCCACTCCCCCCTAAGTCCTCCACTCATTAAAAGTCCCTGCAGGCGAATGCGCGCGTGTGTGCGTGTGTGTGTGTGTATGTGTGTGTGTGTGAGTGAGTTCCTCTGTGTATTTGTGCGGCTAAGTCTGACCGCAAGCTGCGTCTGTGCTGGTTGCTTGTGACCTGCCCCACCTGCAACTGCCGCTGACAGTTAATAGCCTTCTGACAAACCGCACAGCTATGTAACATACTCTACAATACACACACACACACACACACACACACTAACACACACACACACACGAAAGCACTTGCAACCTAATGGCAAGTTAAATGTAAACGCGAAAATTAAAAACACAAATAACGCACACAAAACGTAAATCAATTTGACAATTAGTCGCATGGAAAAAAGTCATTAAAAAATTATTTAAGTGCCCCATCAACGTGGCAGCGGAATACAAATCATCCTCATTCATTCATTAATTTCTGCTATTCTCATTTGTTTATTTCTCTCTCTCTCTCTCTCTCTTTGTCTTTTTAGGTAAGCTTCTTTTTTGGATATTAATCTCCTACAGCGCTGCCTGGCGGCATTTTGGCTCATCAGCTCAAAGGCTAAGCAAGTAAAAGACTCGAATTTACTTTCATTATTAAATTTACAAAATTTATGAAGTTTATATAATTTACGGATTTTACGAATTTCATGAAATTTATGAAATTCATGGAATTTATGAAATTCATTAAATTTATAAAAAAAAAATTTTAAATTTACAAAGCTTATAAAATTTAACTATAATATTTTGCTAATTTATTTGAAATAGTAAAACGATAGCAGAGAAATGCGCAAACTGAAATCAATTAATTGCAATTTATTATGCTTTAATTATATTTAGATTAGAGGCACTAGAAAAATCTCAATTAAATTTCAATCGGCATTCAATTAAGGGAATTTAAAGTGGCGCAGCGGATTCGTTAAGCTAATCCGGCTGCATGAAAATATTTAATATTCATGCTGATAATCAAAAAGAAAACAAATGCAATTAACTTTATTTTTTTGTTGGTTTTGTGTTTTTTTTGTCGTATATTTGTTTTTGCAGTTGGCCACACACAAAAATGTTCATTTGTTGCTGGTGGCAAAGTCAACAGCAAAATGAGAGTGTAAATCATATAACATCAATTTTCATTAGGGCGTTGACAGGCTTTGGACATTCTTTGGGGTCAGTACTCTGGAAAGAGAACGAGCGACCGAGAGAGAGAGAGAGAGAGAGAAGAGAAATACAGAGACAGAGATGGTCTGTGTTATTATGCTGGCAATTTGCTTGATTTGCTTAAAGTTTCTTTGCAGGCGGCGAACAAAATTAATTGCATACAAATAGGCGTCAGCAAATGGTCTGGCTAAATAAATTTCGTTAAGCGAAAGAAAGAGAGAGAGAGAGAGAGAGAGAGAGACAATGTATGACAATGACCAGCAATAGAAAATTGTTGTTGTTTTCTTTCTTTTGCTGCATGTGAAACGCACATTTCCGACGAAACAGCAAAGCAACAACGACAACAACAACAACAAGTTGAATCGTCGTCGTCGTCGTTGTCGTTGTCGTCAGTCCACTTGATGCTTTTGAAAACGTGCTGCGCATTTGAAGCGATGACAAGGAGAAGACGTCCTTTGCCAGCACTAGAGGCAAGCTCTCCATAGCATGTCGAGTGCAGTCCGACTGGTTGTGAAATACTCCTCGTCCCGACTAGAATTATTCGTTTTTTTTTTTTTTTGTCGCTTGCCCATTCAACGACGTGCGAAAAAATGTTTGGCGCAAAAGAGAAATATTAACAGCTGCTTTAAGGGCTGCAATTCAATGCGAAAATTCATATTTGTAACAACTCCCTTTCACATAATTTATTAAAAGTTTAAAAACAAGAAGAGTTTCAATCGATATTTAATAATTAAAAGTTACTTTCGTTTGTTACCAGCTGCCTTCGAGTCTGCAACTGAATTTAACAATTTTTCTACTATTTTATTTAATTCGTATATAAAATCATAGCTATATTAACAGCTGATTTAAAGTCTGCAGTTGGATTCGAAAATTCATATTTTTTATTTTTTTTAGCAATTTTTGTATTAGTTTTAGAACAACAATAATTTTAATCACATTTCTATTGAAGTACTTAATAATTGACAGCTTTAAAGCTCTACAATTACATGCAAAAAATGCTTTGAAGCTAGATTTTGGTATAGACAATAGAAGATATAGCATTTAAGATTCCAGAAAATTGTATTTCTTTCGGATACAAATCGTAGAAGTTATTTAAGAAATACTTCATAATGATTTTAGCTGCTTTGCCTGACAATCTGGTATATTTCGGTAGTACCTTAACGATATACCAAATATGGCCTTCGGTATATTTAAGTATTTATGGTGTAGCTGTAGCAATCTTTAAAAAATACCGCACATTCGAATGTAGCTTTCTTAATTGTATTTTATCTATTTTATTTAAAGACGCAAAAAGAAAAATAGTTTTCATCACATTCGCAAATAAGTATTTAATAATTTTATATATTGCTTTTCACACGTCGAAAACTCTTCGTCTATGCAGTGGAGAAAAAGTTTGAAGCATTTCATGTTCATAGGAATGACATTAAAATACCTTTTTTGTTTCCGATTGAATTTCAATGCTTCAGACACGTCAAGTGGGCTCTGTGAAATTGTATAGGAAACATGAGCGAAAGTCGAGCTGACTGTCGCAAGAAGATGATGACGACGACGACGACGACGACGACGACAACGACGATGATGATGTGTGTGTGCGTTGGAAAGAAAAATGTTAAATATCTGCAGCTCAAAGAGCAAGGACGACAGACTTCAAGGATAATGGAAAAGCAGCGCAAAACTCTTTCAGTTGTAATCAAATGTTGTTTTTGTTGCAGTTGTTACAGTCCTTAAACTTTGCGCTGTTTTCTTTGTAAGGCAAAAAAAAGAAGAGAAAAGAAAAAGAGAGAAATGAAATCGGCTGCCAAGGGAAAAATGAAATTGCCTGCCATGTGGCAAAGTGGCAATGACGAGCACAAAACTGAAATCTAACCGAAAGCGAAAGCAAAGTAAAAATTCGTTGCTGTTGTTGTTGTTGTTGTTGTTGTGGCTGTTTCTTATTTATTTCATTCCATTTCAATTTCGCGCTCATTTCATGCATATGATTTTAATTTTCGCTAAACATGTAGATGTGTGAGTTATCTTTGGCCCCGCTGCCCTCTATGCTACTAGTCTCTATGTGTGTGTGTGAGTGTGTGTGTGTGTTTTAACGCACATTTGCGCCGTTTGTAATTTAATTTGGCTGCGCACAGCACATGCGATGTGGCAAAGTGAAACGAAATTGGCGTAAGGCAAAAACTGGATTCCCATGGAGACGACGAATACGTTTTGCTCTCTTTGTTGTTGTTGTTCTGGTTATACCCGGTACTCGCGAGGGTAGAAGGGTATTATAACTGTGTGCCTAACAACTACAGTAGTTATGATTCTTAAAAGTTTTTAAGAAACACTTTTACATACCAACAAATGTTTACTGCTATCGGGTCTTAGTTGCTTTGGCTGACAGTCTGGTATATTTTGCACTCTATGGTATATTTTCTTGAATGCGGTACTATGTCGAGATACTAAAATAACCCAAAGTCGATATTAGGATATATTTTTAACTGCAATTGGATCTTAGTTGTTAGGATTGACTATATAGTAACATATATACCAAATATAGCTTTTGGCATATTTTCGTATTTATGTGGTATATGAATTCGGTATATTTTAACAAAAATACCGCACCATTTTCAATGTGGTACTTCATCGCTATACCAAATATAGCTTTTGATATATTTTAGTATTTTTGTGGTATATTTGGTATATTTTAACAATAATACTCCACTGTTTTGCCTTTCTTGCAAATGGGTAGCGGGTATCTCATAGTCGAGGAGACTCGACTGTAGCTTTCTTTCTTGTTTTTGTTCTATGTTTGTCGTGTGTCGAGTGTGTGGCAAGAAGTGTGCCTGAGGCCAAAAGGCCACATGAAGCATGGACATGGACATGGAGAGTCAGTGACAGCTGTCAAACTGCTGCCAACAGATGGCGCTGCAACACTTGCCACTGCTGCTAACCAAATCATAAATGACATTACAAAGAACGACAGAGCGAGAGCGAGGAGATTGCGCTGTCCAACGGCGGTCGCTGTGTGGCAGCCACTGTGTGTGGCAAGCAACAGTTGTTCGATCCGACACAACAACAAACAATTTACGACTACATTTTGTAAATTAAAACTATTCAATATTATGCATATTATGTATACGACATGTTGGCTGTAAGTCAGTTATGGATAATATCTTATGCATATAACTCGCAATTTAACGCGCCACGCGTCAACAGCAGGAAAAACAGTAAAGAAAACACTTGAAGCGCAATTTATGCGTGTTTCAAGCTTAACTGCTGTTCAGACTCAGCTACGAATACGACTTTTACACCCTCTCGATGAAGTTCTGGGAAACGCAAGCATATCATTTGTAGTGATTTTATAGTTAATTGCTGAATTCAATTAAATTAACTTTGGAATTGTAAAGGTTGGAAAGTAAAATAATTCTACTTACTAAATTATTCTTCAAGTTCAAAATGAAAATCCTCAAAGTATTCACTTCACTTATGAAATTGACGAAATTAAATGAAATCACACAGAAAGATAAGAATGGCAAAAAGTTGTAAAACAAAGCGAAATGCTGCAGCTATTGACTTGCATTTTGTAGACTATAAAAAGAGGAATTCAACAAAGGAATCAAATTCACTTGAGCTTGTACATTTGAATGTGATTCGCAAATCGCTTGCAATCAAATTTGAAGTGAAACGAGTGCAAGTCGATTTTGTTTATCAGCGTTGGCGAAATGCTAGAGAAATTGAATTGAATCATGCGATGTGATGTGCTGTGATGTGGGAGGATGTGAGGTTGTTGTGTATGTGTAAAAAGGAAATGCGAATAACTTGAAAAGATAATTCAGTTAAGCCAAGAAACAAGAATTTACGACTGTTGACAATGTGCACAAAAGTTGCGTCACTTTTTTAGTGCTCAGCGGGGCAAACGATGTGTGAAGCTCTTGATGCCGCGCCACAACACACAAAAAGAGGGCGTGGCCAACTCGATAGCGATGGCAAAGGCGATGGCGATGGCGAAGGCAAATCTGCAAGAGGCCAAGACTAAGATAAAGACGAAAGCGTGCAATTTATGCAGCTGGCCTGGAATTTACAACTATTTTTATGAAGCCAAAGCCAGCAAAATGTTTACGACACAAACAAACCAAATACGTGTAAGATGGAAACAGATAGAAAGACAGCAAGGCAGAACGAACGAAAGAAAACAGAGCAGACAGAGCAGAGTTGAGTTGTTGGTCCGAAAAATGAAGAATAAAGTTGCCAACATTTGTCTGTCTACTGTCAAGGAGCAATCAAAAAAAACTGTGTACAGTGTTAGCCACGCATGCAAATGGCCCAAAGAAGGAACGAGAGAGAGAGAGAGAGCGTAAAGTACTTTCTTCAAATGAATCCATTTGTATGGACCCAGAATGGAGAATGTGCTTTGGACCATTTTGTTATGTTGACAGCGTCATAAAGGCAATAAGACTGACAGACAAAAGCTGAATAAGCTTAAAACCAGCTGGAGAAAAGTCTCGAGAGAGCAAGAATGAGGGAGAGAGAGACAACGGTGCTCATCCATAGTAGTTCAAACGTAACTTGCTTATAAGTAATTTGCCTCATGAAAATGGCCAATTTGACTGGCCAACTGGCTTAGCTGGCAGTCGTTGCAGTTGAAAGAGGGAGAGACAGTGGAGCAACGGCTTGTCTTGGTGGTATTCAAAACATGTCCACGGGGTGTCGTGACGGGTGAGAGGGTTGAGCGAGCGAGGGAGCGAGGGAGACAGTGACTGTAAAAAGTTTTGTGAAAATTGAACGCAGCGCTGAGCGGAGCTCTGCTATGCTTTGGCCTGGTATGGTCTGGGCTCATTGTTTCTAAGTTTTGCCAAGTTTTTAAATGTGGAAGCAAACACACTTAGACAGACAGTGTTAAAGCCATATCAAGTTTTCAGCAAGTTGGCAGCCTTGTAAGCGACTGACAAGCGATCGAAAGCAAACGGCGAAACCAAAAAGAGCCGAAGCACGAAAAGCAGCGAATTGTCTGCTTACCAAAAAGTTAGACAACTTAGTTCTTAAAGATACTTTTTCGTAATTTGGCGATACCGACTTGCCGGCTTGCAAATTTATAATAATTTTGCCGTGCTGCCAACTTACGTTGAATGCAATTCTTGCGGAGTTTCACTGGGCAACCAATCAATTTGTTTTGGAATAGTATACTATAAGTTATTGTAAATAAAAATACTTTTGTGTGGGGTTCGATGCGAAATAGATATCCTTAATATATGTTAATGAGAATAAAACTATAAAAAAAAACTATTGCAGAAATTTGCCTTTTTTTTAAGGAGAGGCAAAAGAGACTTAAGGACAATCAATCAATTGAATCTGAAATAGTATAGAAATTGTTGTAAATAAAAGAAGTTTTCTATGAAATAAATATCCCTAACATAATTCGAATATAAATAATAAAAAAAATACTTTTGTTTTTGTCATTAAATCATATATTAAATATAAAAGATATACTATTTATAAATAGAATAGAAATGTAGGCATTTAGTAGTGAATAAAATACTTTTATCATTGTCAGTTTCCACATTTTGTTATTGATGAATAATACAGAAAAGTCGACAAGTTTCAGCCTCGCTGCCACCGCCAATAAATTTGTAATTTGTTTTATTTCTAAAGTGTTTCTTGAGCTATGCATTCCACTGTGTCTTCAGCTCAGTAAAATTGATATTGATGGAGTGTATGCTGCAAGCTTATGCATTGCTTTAATTGTTCACATGCAAATGAAAAAATGCAATAAAAATTTACTCACCTGGTCAAGAGCAAGAAACAACAACATCACCTCTAATGCTGTAGCTGCTATTGCTGCCTCTGTTGTTTCTGCTGCTGCTGCTGCTGCTTTTGCTGCTAGTCTAGTAGAACATCTATTAATAGCTGTGGATCAGGTGGAAGCAGAGAGGCAGCTATCGATTTTCAGCATACAATATACAAAATGAGACCATCCAATGCATGTTGGAAGGCGCACACAAAAATAGTCCTGAGTACCCCACAAAGGATGTGCACGTGTCCATGTATATACATGTGTATGTGTGTGTGTTAATTTTAAAATATTGACCAAAATGGCTGAGTTCCGTTACCACTTGAGTCCATTTGTCAATTAGTTGAAATATGCAACAAAGTTTCATTGCATACTTTTCGGGGCCAGCTTGGGAGTGCGTGTATGTGTGCGTGCGATAATGTTACATTTTTAATAGCCATTAAAATTAATTACATACAAAACGCTTTTAATTATTTAATCAAATAACTGAAAAGTTTCCTCCACACTTGAAATTTATAGTGCGCTGCGAGTCCGTCATCAAATATTTAAATATTGTAGGACTTATAATGAGGCCGCAAGGAGAAATCCAAAAGAGATGTGAGCAGACACACACTGAGCAGTCTTTAGACTTCATTGAGTGTGTGGATGATTGAAAATGTGACACGTATATTTTACCCACGCTTATCGCCAAGTGAAAATACGTTATTTGTATTTGCGAAGAAATCACTCTTTGTTTTTTCTTCATCTCGTATTTTTCGGCTGCAGTTCATGTTGGAGCATTAATTTTATGCATTAAATGCGTTGACAGCTTGTTTGTGGGCACGCCCACAATTGCACAAGCACAATCACAAGCACACGGACACAAAGCTCATAGTCTGGCGAATTTTGGGTCAAAATTTAATGCACGCAATGCCACAGACACGACCGCAAAATGGTGTGACGGTGAAAGCAACGCGGGCAATCGGGGGCAACAGCAAGGATATCCGCAACACCAACAACAACAACAACAACAAAGAGCAGCAGCAAAAATGGCACACGGAAAGTGGCTTCGTTTCCTGCGTTCCTTACAGCCAACATCATTCATGGTCTGTGGTCCTTTTTTAGTCCTTACCATACACACACACACACACACACACACACACGGCCAAAGACAAACACGCAGAATCTGCTGCTGCCGCTCGTAAAGTGTAACAAGCTGAAAAAGAAACGAAACACAAAAGAAAAGAAGTCAGCCAGTGAACAAAACGTTTGCTGTAACTAATTTGGATATATGCTATCAATTAAAAATACTTTTTCGGAATTTTTCATTTAAATAATTAAGCAAGGGATTTATATATAGATAGATAATAGAGTGGAGGATAACTCAAGGTGACAATGGAAGTAAATGGAGAAACGTTGTTAAAGAGTTACTCAACTTTACTTTACTTTACTTTAATTTGCCTGCTTACAAAATAATGTTGAAAAACATTATGAACTGTTTTTATTGGAAAGCAAAAAAATAATTAACTACTGCTAACTTATTTAATTAGAATGCTTGCAAATGTAAACAAGTAAGAAAGTTACAGTCGAGTGTGCTCGACTGTGAGATACCCGCTACCCATTTTTAATAAAGGCAAAAGTATTTCTTTAATAACTTCCACAATTTTTATCTGATCGCAACCAAATTTTCATAACTACTAGGGTTATTATTGTATATACCAAAATTCGCAACTCTAGCTTTAAAATTACGCTTGTTATTCGATTTTTTTTATTTGCATGGGCAGAAGTGGGCGTGGCAAGAATTTGAAACAAATTTGATTTGCGTGCAAACATAACAAAACATAACAAAATTATAGCTCTATCTCTTATAGTCTCTGAGATCCAGTGTTTCATACGGACGGACGGACAGACACACAGACGGACAGACGGACATGGCTATATCGTCTCGGCTGTTGACGCTGATCAAGAATATATATACTATAGGGTCGGAGATGCCTCATTCTACCTGTTACATACATTTCCTGCCGGCACAAAGTTATAATACCCTTCTACCCTATTGGTAGCGGGTATAAAAAGCAAACACGAGTGTGGTTGACTGTGAGATACCCGCTGCCCATGTTCATTAAATATCCTACTATACTAAAAATACTCGTATTCAAATATACTAAGAATATACAACACAAATACTGAAATATACCGAAGGGTAAATATATTATATTGATATATTTCTCAAGTTAAAATATACCATATAGCTCAAAAAATATACCATATAGTAAATCATTTCGACAATTTTTATCTGATCGCAGCCAATTTAAATAAATAGTGAGGTTATTATTGTGTGTACCAAAAATTAGCTTCAAAATGTGTCTGAGATCTTAATGATTATAAGGACGGACGGACGGACGGACAGACGGACAGACGGACGGACAGACGGAACAACGGACATGGCTTTATTGTCTCGGCTGTAAACGCTGATCAAGAATATATTTAGTTTATGGGGTCGAAGATGCCTCTTTCAGCCTCTTAAATACATTTTATAGCGGCACAAAATTATAATACCCTTCTACCCTACGGGTAGCGGGTATAAATATCATTATGAAAATGTGACACCACTATTTCTAGACAAAAATATTGTAGTAAATCTAGCAACAAAACAAAAATAAAATCACAGCGTTAGTTAACTTTACTTTCACTTCACTTGAATTTACCTGCTTAATAAATAATGTGAAAACATTATGAACAACTTTTATGTGCGAGCAAGCAACAGAAGTAGTTAACATATTTAGTTAGTATGCTTGCAAATGAAAAATATCATTATGCAAATGTGACATCATTATTACTACGATGTCGAGGGGAGAGACAGAGACAGAGACAGAGAGAGAGAGAGAGTGAGAGCACAAAGTGCTAGTTACTTTCGCCCTTGATAATGGACACTTTAAGCTGACCGGGGCGAGCAACTGATGAACAGCTGTAAATGTCGCAATCGCTGTCAAATTGCCGCGAAGCCAGGCGACGTGATTGATGATGATGATGATGATGATGATGATAACGAGAGGAAGAGACACTGAGAGAGAGAGAGAGAGTCACATTTACATACATATGTGGAAGTAATAGAAGAGAGCGAGAGCGAGAGTGAGAGCTTAAGTGACGTTAATTATCAGTGCTAGACGCGCCAGCTGTGAGAGACAAACTCCGCCGCTGCTGCGTTAGAACAATATTAACGAGTCAGTCAATGCACGTCCTGAAATAATCTACACCAATAAATTGGCATTAAATGAAAATCAGTTTGAGTTTGATTGATGCATTCGACGACGACGACGACGACGACGACGCTGCTCAGAGTTGTGGCATTGACGCGCGACGACCTGAAGTTTGTTTTGATTTGTTTCGTTTCTTGTTGTGCCCCAAAATGTATGCTATTATTTTTATTACAAATTCTGGGACAATCATTTTTGGCTAAAGCTAAGTAGCAAAGCGAAGCCGTGAGCTATGACATTTTAAACTGTTTGTCCGAACTTAAATAAGAGAACTTTTTTTTAACAGCTGAATTATTACAGCAGTTGATCATAGGCACACACACACTCACACAACTGTAAGCAGCAAGCCAGCAAGGCAATCTTTGTTAGACTCTCCTGCCGGACCACGCCCACTTAGCAGATTCGCCTTCATGAATATCTTGCTCCGCCGCCTAGTCAAGCACACACCCAACATACGAAAGACTTACCTCAAAATTTTTGGCAATGACTTTTTTCAGCCACATACCCAGCAACTAGACTTATTTCTTACCTTTCGGTACAACTGTTTAGCAACAGTTGATCAAATATACCCTAAGCAAGCTAGGCAATCTTTTTGAACATCTACTCCTTCACCATGCCCACTTAGTAGATCCGCCCACTCTTGTAACTCGGTCCGCCGCCTAGTCAAACACCCACTCAGTGTATGAAAGACATAGGCTAAAATTTTTGGCAATGCATTTTTACGCACGATCGTTTACAAATGTAGTGTTAACATATTAAGAATAGGGCAGAGTGTTAAGTTACACACCAGAAATGTTAACATAACAGTCTACTGTTAACATATCGGCTGTTAAAGTAAGATGTTGAGTAACAGTTGATCAAAAGTAGCCAAAGGAAGCTAGGCAATCTTTGTGAAGCTCGCCTGCCTAACCACGCCTACTTAGCAAGTCCGCCTTCATGAATATCTTGGTCCGCTGCCTAGTCAAACACACACCCAACATACGAAAGACATACCTCAAAATTTTTGGCAATGACTTTTTTCAGCCACATACCCAGCAACTAGACTTATTTCTTACCTTTCGGCACAACTGTTTAGCAACAGTTGATCAAAAGTACCTTAAGCAATCTAGGCAATCTTTTTGAACATCTACTTCTTCACCATGCCCACTTAGTAGATTCGCCCACTCTTGTAACTCGGTCCGCCGACATAGACTAAAATTTTTGGCAATGCATTTTTACACACCAGAAATGTTAACATAACAGTCTACTGTTAACATATCGGCTGTTAAAGTAAGATGTTGCGTAACAGTTGATCAAAAGTAGCCAAAGGAAGCTAGGCAATCTTTGTGAAGCTCGCCTGCCTAACCACGCCTACTTAGCAAGTCCGCCTTCATGAATATCTTGGTCCGCCGCCTAGTCAAACACACACCCAACATACGAAAGACATACCTCAAAATTTTTGGCAATGACTTTTTTCAGCCACATACCCAGCAACTAGACTTATTTCTTACCTTTCGGCACAACTGTTTAGCAACAGTTGATCAAAAGTACCCTGAGTAAGCTAGGAAATGGTTGTGAAGTTCGCCTGCCTAACCACGCCCACTTAGCAAGTCCGCCTTCACAAATATCTTGGTCCGCCGCCTAGTCAAACACCCACACAGTCAATTTTCATACCTAAATCGAAATTTTTGGCAATGCTTTTTTTAGTCACAGACTTAAATCAATTACCAGCAGCTGTTGAGTAACAGTTGATTAGAAGCGCCTTAAACAAGTTGGACAATCTTTTTGGAATCGCTGTGCTTGACCATGCCCACTCAGTAGCACCGCCTTCACTAATAGCCCGGTCCGCTGCCCAGTCAAACACATTGATGTACATATGACACACATGCAGATTTTTAACATGGCATTTTTACACATTCACAAGGGAATCGATTACCAGATGATTACCAATAACTTACTCTGTAATATATTAAATTCATTTGCTGACACAGCTGCATATGTACATTATATACTTTTTGCTTACATTATTTATTAATAATTCATTGTATAATTGCCTGAATTTATTTGTAATTGTAAATTTGGTTTTTCTGAACTTGTTTGTAGTATTTTTTGCATGTTCTTGTTAAATGATTAGTAGACTTGCTCTTTTTTTTTTAGAATATTTAGCATATTTTGGTTAAATAATTACTTGACTTGCTGATGTTGAAGATTAGGCGAAATGAAATTGAATCCATTGATAGTTGTGAGTTATGAGCTTTGAGCTATTCATGCAATTGCCAAACACTTGAAATATGTAACCGCATACGATGTCAGACACAGAGATAGAGAGCCTGCAGGCAGCTGGTCAACTGACATAGTCTAGGACTATATATACATACAATTACTGGACAATTGAAACAGCCGACAGACATGTCAAAAGTTGCTTTATTGGTTTAGCACATACAGGAAATGGCAACTGGCAAACGGAGAAGCGAAGCCAAAAGAAGACGTGAAAATCAATGATCGCAAGCCGTTGGAATCCATCTACCAAATACACCTCTCTCTCTCTTTCTCTATTTCTTTCACTTTTTCTCTATGTGGTAGATCCTGCTAGTTGTGCTGTCTCTCCTCTGTCTATCCATCTGTCTAAGTTGTCTGCTGGCAGGCCATTTAACACACATAGAGACTTAACTAAACCATGCGGGTCTATGTAACCTGGTTTCGATAGTTGCCACCAGACACGCAGCGTTGGTGTTATATATATATGTATGATATATATATCTTACACACATGTACATATCAATTCTCTTTATGTATGTGTATGTGTGTTCACACCCACAAAAATGCCAGCGCTCCAAAAGAAAATATAACTGATTAAATTTATGCGCTCTTTGCATATCAAATTCATAGGAAAATTCGTTGTGCTAAAAATAATGAAACTACAACACACATACACACACACAAACACAAAATGAATAGGCACAAAGCAACCTGGCCGAAAATATATATAGCATACATGCGCCTAAATACATAATACTAGTAATTGGACACGTTATTAACATAGCATATAAGAAAAATACGGTTGAACTTAGCTTGACTGTCAGTTGCTCTTGCTGAATTGCTAAAATATTGATTTTCAAAGTGCTTACACAAATATTTAGCTTATCAAATTTGACAAACTCTTAGACGATATTATAAAAAACCCAAGGAATCTTTCTATAGCACTTTTCTTAAACTTTCTGAATTAATTTCTTTACTTATTTCTTAATTTAAATCTCTAAGACGATGTTATACATATAAACGCGAAAGAATCGAACTGTAACAATTTTTAATAACTTCATTTATTAGTTTCTTTATTTAATTCATTCACTAATATGTATTTTAAAAGCTGCAGAAAAATAATTACAAAATCATTCTTACCTCTAATTAAAATGTCAATCCAGAGTCGCTTTAAATAGAGATAAGAATGATTTTTGAATTATTTTTTCGTATTTGTATAATTCCAAACGAAAAAAACGAATGCGTACGAAAACAAAAGTAAAAAGTTGTAAGAGAAAAAGTTACTAAAATCAATATTACCTCTAAATAAAGATCTTATACAGAGCTATAAAAATTCCTTTATTTATTTTAAAACATTTTTCAGTTTATGTCTTGATCACTGTAAATATATTGCACGTGACAAATTCCAACTAATCTCAATATATAATATATAGCACATTATTATTATGATTTCTTAAAATCTCTTGTAAAATTAAAAATATCGTCAATTTTTTTCTACTCCTTTTAATATAGTTATTTCGTAACGCAATTAAAGTAAAATCGAGATTTTATGTTAAGCGGTCTTTTTTAGTCAAATTTGTTTGGCGTAATTTTTTTAATGTGGTGCTATTCTTAATTTCGCAGCTGAATGTAAACTATATACTTTCTATACATGTCACTAAACTCGCTACTTGTACTCAACAAAACCATATTCTACAAATATACCAAAAATATTCCATAGAACTGCTAAAATATACAAGCAATAGAAAATATGGTATATATTATATTATATCAATATTTAAGTATCAACAATATTTTTATTTCGTTTTTTTGTTTCTATACTTTGCTTCCATAGTTCGAAAACTGTGCAATGATTTTGTTTGCCAGCGGCTTGACCTATGCCTTAGGCTATGCACACAATGTCGCACTCACTTGTTACTCTTGCAGCCATCTCCCTTTCTCCACTCTCTCTCTCTCTCTCTTTCTCTCTCTAGGGTTTTTTGTGTCCTTTCGCTCTTTTGTTTGTGCTAGCCCCTATAACGAGCCGCTTAAAGCAAATAACAAAAGCGTGTAATAAAACATTAGACATGAGAGTGTGCCAGACACGCAATTACCCTACGCTTGAGACTTGAATTGAATTTACTAACTCTGATAACTACTGTGGATACCCGTTGTGTTGTTGGCACTTGATGTAGGGTATTGAAATCAGTGAGCGAAGTTGCCGTGGTGTCAACGTTGTTAATGTTATTGATGTTGTTGTTCTGCCTGATACTTTTAAATTCGTGGACTCTTAGGTTCAAGTATTTGCAAATAAGTACGAAAATTTTCCAAAGAATTTGGCGGCATAACAATAAGTACAACAGCAACAACCGCCACAACAACAACAGCAGCAGCAACAGCGAATGGAGGCAGTAATAACAACAACAACAACAACGGGCAACGGGAACAAAACCAGACACAAGACAAGACAAGACACGACAAGACAAGACAAACAAGGAGCAAGCAGCGTAATTGTATGGCTCTTGTGTCACAATACATTTTTCTGTGTATGTATATGTGCCTGTGTGTGTGTGTGTGTGATATGCGTAATTATATACATATACACGTATATGGTATGTGAATGTGAATGTACTCATGTGGCGTATACGTATTATAAGAAAGGCATTACAATACGCTACGCACCGTCACGTCGAGCATATCAACATCAGGGTCGTTTATATGCTTGTGTAGGTGCCAGCATACAGGGTGTTTCATACTAATACGTATTTTAGTAGTATAAACTTGTACCTTTCATGCCAACTTAAGTTAGTGTGAATAAAATACACAATTATGAATTCAAATACACAATTGAAAAATAACAAATAAGTAAGCTATAGTCGAGTATGCCTGACTGTGAGATACCCGCTTCTCATTTCCAATAGAAGCAAAACATTTCTGAATTTGATACAATATCAATATACTAAATATAGTGTTTAGTATATTTCTAAATTTCTTTCTGTGAAATAATTAGGTATATTTTAAAAATAATAATAATTTCAGTAAAACCATTTTATACAAATATACCACAGGCTATACTTCGTATATCGATATTGAACTACATTCAAAATATACCAGACAACTTGTCAGGCTAAAAAAAATTGGTAAAATTTTGATATACAAAATATAGAAATCACACGGAATATTTTTAAATCACTAGTGATTTTTTTTTAGCATGTGCTAATATTGTAATTTCTAACCCAATAATAAATATTTAGAGTTGTATTTAATTGTTATAAGAGATTTGAGAGCAATGTACAAAAACGTTGCGTATACGTAATGTGTGAGTGGCCCTGTATAATGTGTGTGAGTGTATGTATATCGCATTCATATGCTATGTTCTTATGCTCTGTGTTTGTGGGCGTGTTGAAGACGAATGTCATTTCCACGCGACTTCCGCTGGCAACAACTTGGCTCCTTGTCTGCTTCTTTCAGTATCCACCCAGCAGCAGCCATTGAAAGAGTGTATCAGTGTGTGTGTGTGTGTGTGTCTGAATGTGTCCTGCATTGCGTTCATTTTGATAGCATACTTTCAGGCTGGTTTACCCGTTTCGCTCGCTTGTCATTACTTGGCAATGGCAGCAACAGCCACAGCCACAGTCACAGCAACAGCGACGTCGACAGCAACAGCAACAGCAACAGTTGCTGGCATTGTTGCTGATGTTGTTCGCATTGTTCGTTTGTTCGTTTTGTTATTGTTTTCCATTTTTACAACCATTTTTATGTGCTGGCATTTGCCGATGGGCCGCCTTGGATGCCAAATGCGACTAAACCAGCCCAGACATATTATACAAACACACACACACACACACATATGTATATATAGTAGCTATATATGTGGTATATGTATATGTACATTATATATTCCAACTTGTTGCTCTTTCATTTCAAGTCTTTTGAGGGCAACTTTAACCTTTCCCCTCGCTCGTGTGCTTGTGTGCAACAAAGTGAAGCGCGGCCAAGTAATCAAGGCAAGCGTTTATGTGCATTTTAAATGTTAACGTTTACAATTTGTGCCCCCCCTCTCTCTCTCTCTCTCTCTTCGTTCTGTAATTGTAACTGCGTGTAACTGAGACGCTAACTGTGAATGCAAATGTAAATGGAAATGGAACTGGAACTGTAACTGCCACAGATATTATTCGCCTTGTCCTTGAACCGACGTGCGCGTGTCCAAATTCAATTTGCAACTTCTACACCAACTGCCAAAAAAATGGAGGCCAACATTTTGAATTGCGAAATTTGTGAAATTGTAAATTCTCTTTGATTTATTTTATGTGATGATGTCCCTAACATATTTCTTATTTAACTGATTCGACAGCAGCAGCATCAGCAGCAAAGATGGCAACAAAACTTTTTACATTTCCCCTTCTTACTTTAACTTATGCTTAAGTTTTTTTTGGCGAAACTCCACGGGGAGCCGTCTCAGCGATTCCTTCGTGTACCTGATTTCTGAGCATCAAAAACTTTGTTTATTACGCAGTTTACTCTCGCAACCCAGACAAAATATTAGCAACATTTCTCATTAATGCGTCGCAATTTTGATTGCCAAGTCATAGAGCAAGTTGTCTAAAACTAAGACGAGACTCCCCAAGGAGTTGAGATTCTGTGATAAATTAGTGATATTTCATAGAAGGAATCTAATTCATTCAGCAGGAATTTAACAAATTGTTTGCCGTGTTACGCATTTAATTTAATTTTTCGGAATTGACAAACAAGCTGTAGCCAATTAAATCTGTGTAGCCAACATAAATGGTTCACAACAACAACAACAACAACAACAACGACAAAAACACTATTCAAAATACGTCAAAGAATGCGAACTAAAAATCAATGCCACAGGGGAGCAATAAAAGATAAATATGTGTGATGGTGGACAACTTGGTTAAACTGATTAAGTGACTGACTAACGAAATAAATGGATATCACAAAATGGCAAATTAAATTAGAGAGCAAGTGTGTGATATCAAATTACCACAAATTTTAGTTAAAAAACCGGTTTGTACTGAAATTTAAAGGGCAATTTAAAGGTTTTATGCAAGTCGTGTGTGCTTGATATTGAGAGTTTTTGCAAGAGTTGAGATGCCATCAATTAGAATCAATCAATTAGTGTGCATAATTAAATTGCTCATTAGGCGAGTCGAAGCATCGACAACAACAACAACTTCTTTTCCCCCTTCACCCAATTCATTCTCATTGTCTTGGCTGTGGCGCCCACAATCATGTTTACATGCTGCTGCTGATTCAGAGTACCAATTTCAGCTTGCCAGATTTATGCCCCCGCGTGCCACATGCCACATGTGTGTGTTTACATTTGCAGCTGCCTCCCATTAATTGCTGCGTATCTGTTGTCGTCTTCGTTTCTGATTGATTCCTGCTGTGTTCTGTCTGTTTCTTCATCTCTTCGCCCACATTTTTTTTCCCCATTGTTTTGTTAGATTCTTTTTGTGTTGCGTGCCTTTGTTTCTTGACCTGACAATCGAATTGCCTTTTTCATTTTCGGCCAAGATAAATACAAACAATTAAGACGTTGCTCGACTAGCGAAATACTTCAATTGTCGAACTTCACAAACTCAGCTGCGCACACATTAAAATTTACCTTTTAATCCGGGGTATAACAAATTACCAGCCCTGGCACTTTATGTGGCTTTAAGTTGTGCACATTTCATGCCACCTTAACAATTTTATTTACCTGCCTCAGCTCGCTTTTGGCTCAGCTTCAGCTTCAGCTTCAGCACTGTGACTGACTCTGACTAAATACCTTAATGCTCCCTGGGGCGCCGCTCAATGGAGAAGCATTTAAAGTGCCATTGTGAGTCGCATAAGAGAGCAAAGTGCAGCTCGGGCACAGAGCGAGCGAGGTCTGAGGCCATTATATGAGCCTCATATAAGTGCTGCCGCCTTGGCTCTGTTCATGCTCTTCATGTTCATCATCATCATCTACTGTAGCAAGAGCAGCCGCATCATCATCATCCGCATCATAATAAGCTGGTCCAGTGTGGAAAGTGTCAAATTCAATTATGCTCTGGCACAAGTCTCCAACTTTTTGCTTTCACAACTCGCAACTTTCACAATCTGTGGCAAAATGTGCAGAAAAACCCAAAACTATTTGCAACTTGTTTCTGTCTATTTCTCTTTTTTGTTTTTTTTGTCTGTTGCATTGTTCTCAGTTCACAAACTGAACGGAAATTCACAAAATTTGTCTAGTCAGTGAAAAATACTATAAACTACCGTCGAATGCGTATCGCTTTGCATTATAATTAAATGGAACGTGAAGCGATGAGTTAAGCGACTGCTTCGAATTGAGCTCAGTTGATAAAATTAATGAGAGTTTTTCCGCCATTTGCAATATGAATGTGTGTGTGGGGGTGTGTGTGGGTGTCGGCACATTAATCAATAAAATAAGATGACAACAACAACACAGATATGAACATGGCAAGAGAAATCAACTTGAGTCGCAGCATAACTCGTTTGTTGCTTGGGGGTTTGCCTTATCACGCATACGCAGCGTTGTACCTACAACTCGCATTGCGCGTCTGTGTGTGCGTGTGTAAATGGGAAGTGCAGTCGAGAACCAAGAGCTGCTCTCAAATTATTTGCCATCAAATTCTATTGATTTATTAATGCCGCTCATCATTCGACAGTTTTTGCCATAAAGTTGCCAAGCGTCGCCTCGCCTCGACTCGTATCGAATTCAGCTGCTGCGCTGTTGAGTGGTGTGCCCACATCGGGCACATTAATATCACAAAATGTCTCAATAAAAATCAATATCAAATATATTTTGTGCTTTATGGCTTTATTAAAGGCATCACCGTTTTGTACTCAAGATATGCGCAAATAAAAAACGAAGAAAGAAAGCTGAAGTCGAGTGTGCTCGACTGTGCGATACCCGTTACCAAATCAGTGAGGCATTATTCTTAAAATATACCAAATTAATATACCACAATAATACTAAAATATTCCAAATGTTATATTCTGTATGTTGATATAGTTTTACATTCAAAATATACCAAAATATACCATAAAACACAAAATATACTAAAATGTCAGAAAAAACATCAACGTTTTGCATTAATAACTTTTACAACTTTTACTTGAATCATAAATACTGTCGTTGTTATTATACATACCAAAAATCAAGCTTCAAAATTACGCTTATTATTCGATTGTTAATCGATTTGCGGGACCAGAAGTGGGCGTGGCAATTATTTTAAACACACTTCATCTGCATGCAAACGTAACAAATACTATCGAATAAATTATAGCTCTATCTCCTTTAGTCTCTGAGATCTGGGAGTCGCTATATCGTCTCTGCTATATATACTTTTTAGGATCGAAGATGCCACCTTTTGCTTGTTACGTATATTTCCTACCGGCTTAAAGTTATAATACCCTACTACTCTATGCGTAGCGGGTATAAGAAGAGAAACAACAAATACGATTCGATTGCCAAGATGCCTTAAGGGCGAAGCGTTGAACCAAGCTGTCACAATTGGAATATAGGAATATATATATATACATATATTTGCTTCTTTTTTGTGTAAATGCTAATTTACATATTCGGGGGCATTTTATGAGGTAACCTGGGAAACATTACAGTTAAGTTGCTTGGGCATTTTCTCTTCTATTTATTATTATTATTATGAGCTTTTTTCATTTCAATTTTAAATGATTTCATGGAAAACTGTTGTTTTTGTTTTTGCCAGACGTTTTTAGATATTACTCGTTAAATTAAATAAAATCAATACGTTCTTAATAATGAACAAATTATGAAGAGTATGTGTCTAAAATAGTCTGGCATTTATTATAGATTAGCTGACAAATAATTATGCTAATGTGCAGCACTACTTTGATAAACTATTTAACACATTATTGTTGAAATCAAAGAAAATTCAAATTTAGTATACGATAAACAAATTGTTTAAAACTTGAAAGCTTGTTTATGTGCTTGCCACACTTTTAATTGAGATCGATGGCAATGTCAGGGATTATTTGCCTTTTCATATTTGTAAATCCCATAATAATATTGTCTTTGCCCTTAAATTGTTAAGCTTGTGTGCTCAAAATTGAAAGGACATGAACGTAAACCTAAACCGCACACACACACACACACACACACACACACTTTTACACATACATATTTTTGGGTGAAGTGTCATCTAACAATGCGAGTTTTTGTTGATTTTCGCAATGTGTTGAAAAGTTCTTGAAATAGTTTTGTGCATACTTTGAGGTCGTCAGACAGCTCATTTGGCTTGCACGCCCGAAAGTATGCTTCATAATTTTAATAATTCATTAGGTAAAACAATTTTTGGCTTTGCTACCCAAATTGACTTTGAGTGGCAAGTGAAGTTGACTAGCTTTTGCAGCCATTGTTCTTCACATTTCACCCCCTCTGTCTCTCACTCCCTCTGTTGTCTATGGCAAGTTGTTGAACCCATTTACTTTAGTTGTTGCCGTTGCAATTGTTTGTTGCTTTTGGGGTTTTCGGTTTTTGGGGTTTTGTCATCGTGTGTAGAGAAGTATGGGGAATGTTTTTTGACTTTTACACGTCGTTTGCCGTATCTATGGGAACTCTGACATTTAGCTGTTTGTTGTTCGGTTGCCAACAAGTTTTTGGCTTCTACAACAAATGCATATGTGCCAGAGAGGGAAATTTGAACTGTGGCTTTTACTCTATCTTTAAGTTGAATTGATTTCGAGCAAAAAAAACATATTTACACGTTACCTATTTTGAGTAAGAGCAAAATAGTGCGGCATGAATTTTATATAAGAAACAAATACTGAGTGTTATATGTATATATTATATTTCGTTGTTTAAATACACACCATTTGGATTGCTTTAAACACGACTTAATTACTGGCGCATTGCCAGCTAATCCTTGCTTAAAGTAATTCTGCAGTCTATGTAGTATATAATCTGCCGCATTGTATCGCACTTTCAGCTTGCCACATTAAAGTTGCCATTGTGTTGTTGCCAGGTGAATCCCCTGCAGCTTTCACTTAACTGCAATGCAATGCCCACACACACAACACACACATAGACACACAATATCTTGACTCGCGAGCTCAACTCGACTCGACAATGATGCCCCAAGTAGAACAATGCAAGAGAGCAATGCGATGGAAGTTGGACGGATGCTGAACAATGAAGGAGGAGGATCGTCATGTGGGTCTGTTTGTGCAGCTGCCGTTTGGCTTGAGTCAATATACCAGCATTCGCACTCTCACTCGTACTCCGACTCCGACTCGGACTCCTACATTGTACACACTTGTGTTACACACATGTTTACGAGGGAATTACCCAGCGAACAAAATACGAAAAGCGATTGTTTTTTTTACCTGGCAACTTGCTAAATACAATGCGATTAAATCATTTTAGAATATTTAATTTGTTTGTCAATTGAGTAAATTTTTTTTATGAATTTTGTTTCACATTAATAATGCATTTATTTCACTTATTCGCTTTACTTTAATTTACACTCTTTTTAACTCTCGCTTGTTGGGTTTGATGTGTCGTTGCCTGTGTGTGTGTGTGTATGTGTAACCCACATTCAGTTAGCCAGCGCATTCTTTTGTAGCATACTTTTGAGCGTCGCTCGAATTGTTCAACACTCAAAGTGACTATTATTGCAATATATAGCTGTGATTGAGTGCTTCACTCCGACCAGACGGACGCATTCCCAAACATATTATCAAAGCAATGGTTGTGTGTGTGTTTTTTTTCGATTCAAATGAGCGCAAATAGTTTGTTAGTTTAGTTAACAAACCTGCAAAATGGATTGATGCATAGGGAAAATCTGCGCAGCTACAATGAAGCTATGTACAATTTTTAAATTTAAATACACTTTAATTGTAGATTTTATTTAAAGTTATTGTGGCTTTGAAGTGAATGCCATAATGTAAGAGAGACTTATTAAGTGGTTGAATCAGCACAGAAATAAAGTACCATAACAACACATTCATATCATTAAGATATAATTAGTTTAATATTCAATAATGATTTTGCCATTGTATTAACATTTTTTTTGGCTTTATTCTTTCTCTTTGCAGAAGCAGCAAAATAAGTGCATGCAAAATCGAACTGATGTCGCTGCGAATTGAGCTGCAAATTGAGCTGTAGCTTAAGTGGGCGTGGCTGTATTCATGATGCGACTGGCGAAGTTGACACAAAGTTTTACGCTTAAAAATGCGTCGCAAAAGTGCACGGATCAAACGCACGCCAAGGTTGAAAAGAGAGTGATGAGAGGGAAAAGTGGGGAAACTAGTTATCGAAAACTGCAACTGAACTCAACTCAGCGTTTCTTTTTATTATTTTATACTTTTATTATGACTATTGTTTTAGTGCAGTTGCAAGTGTTTACTCATTGCATCTCCATATATTCATATGTATTTTATGCAGCGTCACGGCAGCAGCAGCAGCAACGGTGCAGGCCAGAGCATTGGAAGCGGCGGGAACGTTAACGGCCTGGCGGCCACGGCGGCGACTGCAGCAGCAACAACGAGGAACGGCAGCAGCAGCACGAACACCAGCGGCGGCAGCAGCCACAACAACAGCAATAGCAACAGTAGCAACAGTAACAGCAGCAACAGCAGCAGCAGTAACAGCAACAGCAGCAAACGTAAATCAAAGCCGCGAACAAAGTGCTTCGGTGGCACAGTGTTTCGCTGTTGCCTACCTTGTCGCGGGGGCGGCTCCGCAGCCCCCGCCACAAGTCCGCCCCAAACACCCGCGCAGACTCCGGACGAACTGCTGAAGCCCAAAGCACAGACACAACAACAGACACAGATACAGAGACAAGGAACAACACCGCAAACCGATTTGCTGACAGACAACGAGCAACCAGAAAAGCAATCACAAGAGCATCAACAACAACAACAACAGCAACAATTGCTGGACATTGAGACAGAGGAACCGTGCGGCATTGCGGGTGAGAAGAAGCATTCGTTAGCGGATACGATTGGCACATCGGTGACAACGCCCATATCCCTGAAGACGCTCATCAACGACGTTGACGAGGACTTGGAGCATCCGTTGAGCGCTGCCGATATCGCAGCCGCAAGTTTGGCCAGCGGTTTGGTTGCCCGACGCGCCGAACCGGAGACACTCAGTGACGCCAGCGTATCGCCCACCGTTGTCGTCTTGCAGCTGTCGAGCACAGTGACAGCGAGCACAGCGCCCAGTCTAACGCTGCCAGAAGCAGCGAGCACTCTGACGACAAGTGTTACGACAACACCCTCAGCAGCAGCCACAGCAGCAGCAACGCTGTTGTCCACAACTAGTAGCAGCGTCTCTCCCACGTCGCCGTCGCCCAGTGGCGTTTATAGTGCCAATCAGCAGGTAACAGGCGGCAGCACAGCAACAACTAGCAGTAACAGTAACAGCGGCGGCGGCGGCGGCGGCAGCAGTGGAGGAGCAACAGCAACAACACAGCAGCAACAACAACAACAACAGCAGCAGCAGCAGCAACAGCAACGTTGTAGTTGTCAGCCACAGACATCACCATTGCCGCACATCAAAGAGGAGGAAGAGTCCGAGCAGCAACAATTGCAACAGGCAAACAATCGCCAGGCGGCAAACAACAGTCCCATCAAGGGGCTCGAGGAACCGCTGCCACCCATCACAATAGCCGGAGCTGGCTATTGTGGCAGCTGTGAGAGTGTTCATCAGTCGTCAGGTACCACCTCATCGTCGGCAGCAACAGCCGGAGGCGGAGGGGGCAGCTCACAACCAGAATACGTTGGTGCATCGACGCCATCGCCACGCATCAAATTAAAGTTCCGTAAACCGCATAAATCGTGCTGGTCGCGCATTGTTCTCGCACCGATTGGCAGCAGCAACAGCGGCACTGGAGGCGGCGGCGGTTCGTCATCGGCAACGGTTATTGGCAGCAATTCAAACGAAACTTTAGCTTCCAGCGGCAGCACCGGCAACACAAATACCACCAACAACAGCAGCAGCATCAGTGTCGCTGCCCATCATCGCTTGGCATCATCATCGGCATCGGCACTCGCCTCGCATCCCAGCAACTCGCAGCTGCTGCCCACCAGCAAAATGCAGGCCGAACAAGGTTCCATTGGGGATCTGCAGAAGTACCACAGTCGCTATCTTAAGAATCGGCGTCACACCTTGGCCAATGTTCGGTAAGTTTGATCACGACATTTACAATTAAACTACATTCAATTTATTATTAACAAGTAAGAAAGCTACAGTCGAGTGTACTCGACTGTGAGATACCCGCTACCCATTTTGAATAAAATAAATATATTTTGCGGTATTATTCTCAAAATATACCAAATATACTGCAAAAATACTAAAAATATACCAAATGGTATATGTGGTATATCGATATAGTACCGCATTCAAAATATACCATAGACAGCACAATATACCAGATTATCAGCCAAAGCAACTCAGACCCTAGTAAGTAGGCGTTTTTGCCCATACAAAAGTATTTCTTTAATTACTTCCACTATTTTGTTCTGATCGCAACCAAATTTTCAGAGATCATAACTACTGTAGTTATTACTGTATATACCAAAATTCGTAACTCTAGCTTTAAAATTACGCTAGTTATTTTTTTGATTTGCAGGGGCGGAAGTGGGCGTGGCAAAAATTTGAAACAAACTTGATCTGCGTGCAAACATAACAAATGTTGTCGAAAAAAAATTATAGCTCTATCTCTTATAGTCTCTGAGATCTAGGTGTTCATAGGGACAGACGGACAGAGGGACGGACGGACAGACGGACATCGCTATATCGTCTCAGCAGTTGACGCTGATCAAGAATATATATACTTTATAGGGTCGGAGATGCCTCCTTCTACCTGTTACACACATTTCCTGTCGGCACAAAGTTATAATACCCTTCTACCCTATGGGAGGCGGGTATAAAAACAGTTCAAAGCGAATCTTACAAATTATAGAAAAAAAAAAACATAAACATTTATATCATTATAATAAAATTGGGAGTAGAACAATTTATGGTCAATACTTATTATCAACAACAATTTACAAGCATTATCGTATTTTGTGGAGTTGAAAAAATTTGTTTTTTATTGCATTATATTCTCTTCTATTTAATTCATATTGAATATATTCCAATTTTTATTTATTTGCCATTTTATTGAAATGATCTAATTTTATTAACATTCTTATAATTTCAAACAAATATAATTGTAAATAAATTCAAAATAAAGTAAAGAAAGAAGATTTAAAAGAAAACATTAATAGTTAAAGTTCCACTTGCTTGAGGACGCATTTGAAATTCATTTTAAATGGCAATTTAAATAAATTAAATTATAAGAATAAAATTTGCATAATTTCAAGAAGAAAATTTAATTCCAAGTAAAAAATACTAAAAAAAAAGCTGTTAAAGCACAAAATCAGATTTAACAGAAAATATATTATTCGGCTTGTTGATGCATTTCGAAAATTTTCTTTAATCTTCGTGTTTGAACCCGCTACAAAATTGAATAATCGCTTTTCATAGATCTGAAATATGCAGAGCCAATTTGGCATTGACTTGTCACAGAAGCTCTTGAACCTCAATTTGAACATGACTCTAGATATCTGTTTGCTCAACAAATAAATCAACACAACGATTTATTTATTTGTCTAACCAACAGCAATTGAAAACAAGACAGTAAAACAATATTTAATTTGACATATAAATTAAGTAAATGGAAAAATTATTCAGCAAATAATTAAACAGTTAAACATTTCAATACTCCGAAATATTTGAAAACAATATTCAAGTAGCGTGATGAAGTTATCATAAATTATTTATTTTAGAATTCGCTGGCAAACTGAATGAGTAAATAAAAAAAGACGCCCACAGTTATGCAATACTTTTCATGTCGCTGTTTTTTATTGACTTTGGCCTAAAAAAACGACCAAAAAATTGAAAAAAAATAATAAATATAAAGAGATGAAAACCCCCTCAATAAAAACAAAAAAAGCGAAAACGAAAACGAAAAATAACGAAAACCCACAACCAGAAAATAAATACAAGCCAAACAAATGCCAAAGTATTATTATTATTATTTTTTTTTGATATTTACCAATATTTGCACAAATGCCTTGGCGCTGCTTAAAGCCGAAAACCGAAAGCCGAAAGTCGAAAACTCGTTAAGTGACGCTGAGCGCTATCGGCGTAAAGTGCGTCAGTTGTTTGAATTTGTTCTGGCGGTATGGCCGCATGGCCGCATGGCCCCCATGGCGTATGCGCAATCTTTGGAGTGTGTATCGCTCGCTGACAACAAGTTCTTCAATAGGCGCGCACACAAGTGCCCAAGAAAACTTGCCTCTAAAGTTAGATGAAGAGAGCAAGAAAGAGAGAGAGACAGAGAGAGAGACGAGGGCGTAAACCAAGCAGCCAATTAGCGACTTACAATGAAATCAATTTGCAGTTAGTCGACTTAATCAAATCAGAAAAGTTAAGTGACAAAACTTTGCCAGGTCACAGACCAAAGCAGACGACAGCTGTCCAGGATGAGTTCAAACTCGCACACACACACACACACTCACACTCATACACACACACACACACACTAACAATAACACTAACACCAACCTGAACTAAGCTGCATTTCATGCCCAACCAACGTCGACCGTTGGGAGCACAAAAGCGACATAATTTATGGCTAAAACCTTATGCATAATTGAATATTTCCAACTATGCTACCAATAAAATCGCTAAATGAACTGAATACAGACTCAATGCCAGTCGCTGTCGATGTCGATGTCGCCGTCGCTTTCGTTGTCGATGTCGCTGACAATGGCAAATCGAATGAAATAATTATACTCTCTCTCTCGTGTGTGTGTGCACAGAACTTTGCTGATTTTCCAATTGTATATTGATGTAGGATAATACAACGTTTTTGTTTGTTTTTTTTGTTCAATATGTTGCATTTTTAATGCGTTTTATAGGTACAATTATAACTTTGTGCCTGCGGAAAATGTTTGTAACAGGCAGCCATCTCTGTCTCCATAAAGTATATATGTTCTTGAGCAGCGTCGACAGCCGTCTGTCTGTCTGTCCGTCCGTCCGTATGAACACCTATGTGCGTACATAGATCTCAGAGACTATAAGAAATAAAGATATAATTTTTTTTTTTCGAGAACATTTGTTGTTTCTTTGGCTGACAATCTGATATATTTTGCACTTTGTGGTACATTTTGAACGTAATATTATATCATAATACTAAATACACTACTTGCTATTTATGTTATATTTATTTGGTATATTTTGAATTCGATACTCTGTGGTATATTTAGATTGTCGTACTATACCAAGAAACTATGTATATACATTGGCATATTTTTTTTTAGTATTTTTGCGGTATATTAATTTGGTATATTTTTAAATTTAATACCGCACTGTTCGGGTTCGAGCACACTCGACTACAGATTTCTTACCCTCGTACATTCTAATTTAAAGCCGAGTTGATCCTTTTATTTTGTATTTCACAAGCTTTTCATTTAATCTGACTTCTGTGCAATGTTTATTGTATCTTTTTTGTGTGAATACCTAATGGTATTTTCACCTGCATAAATTGTGTGGCTAAATTGTAACAGCTGCTTGGCACGCTTTTGCTTCACTGTGTTAAATTGCAGAAATTATGGGAGTCCGAATTAGTTGCGAGTATTTATTCGTTGTTCAAATGTTCAAATTTGCTGGAGAATAATTGCTAGAAAATAAAGATTTTACTGATGCAATTAATTCATGCATATTAGTTGAAAACAGATGCATATTAACTTCACAGATGTAAATATCGCCTTGGGTTATGGCTTTCATCCATTTAGTTTCTCTGCTTTAAGCGGCAATAAAATTCAATCTCTGGATTGTAATTAGTGCTCACAACTACTAGTTGAATGTTTACGACGTTAATCAAAGTATTTATTATACAAAAATGTTTGCAAGGGAGCAGAAAAAAAATGGTGGAAAGACGGCGGCTAATTGCTGTGGTCCATTTGAGGCTTGGTGTGCATTGGTCTCGTTGCAATGTTTAACCGCGCCTGCGACGCGCGTTGTTGGCACGACGTCTGCTAGCGGCGCGTCTGTTGCTGTTGTTGTTGCGTCTGGTGTTGCGCCTGTTCTTCGTGTTGCGACTGGTCCGGCGATTGGTGCTGGTCGTCCTGCGTTTGCGAGTGGTGCGTCGCACAACTGCAGCTGCGGTGGTTGTTTCATCGTCACTTGACTCGGTTTCGGAATCCGTATCGGCGGTGGATACCGATGAATCTGTATCGGAGTCAGAATCTGTAGATGATGGTGCTGAGGAGACTGTATCTGAAGCTGCATCTGTAGCTGATGTGTCAGTGTCTGTTGTTGTTGGTGTTGTGTTTGAATCAGTGTTGGTATTACTCGCCGCATCATCGCTGGCATCATCATTGCTAGCATCATCGGTATCCTCACCTGCATCGGTGTAATCATCATCGCTATCGCCATCCGCAGCCATCACTGTGGTGGCCCACAGAGCGAGGAGGGCGAGCAACAAGAAACGCGTACTGAACTTCATTATATTCTTTCTCACTTTCAAATGGCAAACGCTAATTTGATGGCATTGTTGCCGTTGACAGCCAGTTATATACGTGTTGGGGGAGGCCAATCGCAAAAAGCAAACAGCATTTGTTCAACGCTAGTTTGTTTGTTCAACTTGTCGTCGAGTATCAAAATATGTCGCGCACATAACAATAGATATGGCGAAGAAAACAATGTAAACATTCTATTTTGATCATCCACCAATGTGAGTAATTACCAAGGGGAATAAGAATATTTAACACTAAACTCGAAGTGGAAACTTCCAAACTCTTCTGCGAATTGATGCGCAAAAATTTCATGCGAACTTCTTTTGTTAGATATTTGTTCATATGAAATGTGGCAGATTAAATGAATACTTTTATTTTTTATTTGCATTTTTTTTGTTTGTTATAGATCTCGAATTTATTGCTTATTGCCAGTTGAATAAACTCATTTGTGAATTATGAATCAAACATTAGAAGATTGAATTTAACATTCCTGAAAATTTGATGCGATCAGATAAAAATTGTTGAAGTCATTTAATAGAAAATTCTGTACGCTGATGTCAGATCTTAGTTGCTTCGGATATCAATCTGGAATATTTTGTACTATATGGTATATTTTGAAAATAGTAGAGTATTGATATATAGTACAGTCTTTATATACCAAATATAACATATGCCATATTTAAGTATTTTTTTATTATAAGAAAAGGGTAACGGGTATTTCACAGTCGAGCACATTCGACTATAGCTTTCTAACTTGTTTTTATTTAGCACAAAAGGCATTTTTATAGATATACAAAAATTGATACTCTCTGGAGTTATATCCCCTTTAAGAAATCTTAAGCATTAATCTCAAAGAAAGCGAAATTGTAAATTTTCTAAGAAATAATCTTGCCACAAAATGAATCTAATAGTTAAAATGCATTTGAAAAGTGCTGCTGTCAATATCTTAAGAAAGATTACACTAAAAAAAGTTAGCATAAATGTTTTTCGAATCCCGAATCACAGATTGAATGACCAATGGCTCGGTTAACCTTGAACTTTATTTTCTGATAAACACATTATAAATTTAGAATGACACCGAGAACAGATTAACCATATAATTGGGCTGGGCAATTTGCTATTTAAAGATCGATAATGGTTATATTAATAACAACTCGCCAGTTGCCATTAAGTAAACTGCTAAAAATATAAATATTCACAATTGGAAATAGACTTGCATTGATCAATGCGATGCAGTTGCCAAGCACTTTCAATGCCCTGCATCGATTTCTGAATATGTTGTAACTGCAACTCTTTCACTAAGCTGCTGTTGATTGTAATATGCTCAGTGTAGGGTAATCGTGAGGGCATTTTACTATATAAGCCTGGACGAAAGACTCAAACGACAGCAACAGCTACCTCAGCAGTTCCATCTTCCAGCCATGCGCTTCTTCTCGGTCTTCTGCATTCTTGTGATCCTTGCGGTTGCGGTCATAACTGGCGGCGAAGCCAACTGTTGGACCCCTCCTAAGTGCAAGCCCACACCCTGCAGGCCAGTGACCAAGTGTCCACCTGTGACTAAGTGCCCGCCTGTGGTGACCAAGCGTCCTCCAGTGGTCACCAAGTGTCCTCCAGTGGTCACCAAGTGCCCGCCTGTTACCAAGTGCCCTGTGGTTACAAAGTCTCCTCCAGTGGTCACCAAGTGTCCGCCAGTGACTAAGTGCCCGCCTGTGGTGACCAAGCGTCCTCCAGTGGTGACCAAGTCTCCACCGGTGGTTACAAAGTCTCCGACAACCCAACCCAAGCCATGCGGTAAGAACACGAAGAAGCCCAGCGGCAAGCATCCAAAGAAATCTTGTGATAAGGACACTAAGAAATCCTGCGGCAAGCACCCAAAGAAATCTTGTGACAAGCATCCAAAGAATTCGTGTGACAAGCACCCAAAGAAATCTTGTGGTAAGGACACTAAGAAATCCTGTGGCAAGCACTCTAAGAAATCTTGTGACAAGAACCCCAAGAAGTCTTGTGACAAGAACCCCAAGAAGTCTTGTGACAAGAAGCCCAAGAAGTCTTGTGACAAGAACCCCAAGAAGTCTTGTGGACACACCACAAAGAGATCTTCTGGACACACCACAAAGAGATCTTCTGGACACACCACCAAGAGATCTTCTGGAGACACCCCGAAGAAATCCTGCGAGAAGACCCCAAAGAAATCCTGCGAGAAGACCCCAAAGAAATCCTGCGAGAAGACCCCAAAGAAATCCTGCGAGAAAACCCCAAAGAAATCCAAATGTTAAACTCTCTGACTGACTGATGGATCGTTTCCGTTTTACCTGATCGAATTTATTGCTTCGTGTATAGTTGTTATATTTTTTGTTTTGTTTTGCCATGGTTATGGTTCTACTTGTTGATGAATTTATAGTTGTGTAGTAAATAAAGTTTCTCCATATTTAATATGTTGTCTTTTTTATCGAAAGTGGGCGGGAAAGCAAAGCAAAGGCAAGGGAATCCTAGATTTGAACTGTGAAATCAATAAACTAACATATTGGTAGTTCTAAATTATCATGATTATCTACAAGTTATATACTCGTATTTTATTTACGATTTGTAATGTCAACATTAACTTAAGTTAGTTAAATTACATATTTTTATTTATTTACATAACCAAATTTCAATATCGGCTTTAGCTTAACAAGTGGAGTTGTTCTCAATAAACTTTATAATTTAATTGAAGTTAACTTATAGATGCAATATATAATATTGACGAATTTTTATTTAAATCAATTTAGATTTAGACATTTAGCCAGAAATGCATTAATATGCACAATCTATCTATATACGCATTAACTTTAATTAACAATCTCTATAAAAGACAATAATTATGAAATTGAATCGATAAATTCCTATCACGGGTTGCTTTATTCGCTTTAGCGTGAAATTCATGCATATTCCGAAAAACGAAATTCAACATAAGGCAACAACGTTATAAAAACATACAATATCACTTTTCAGATTGTATTTTTATGCATATGTATGTATTTGTACAATATTTCAAAGGGCATATTAGTCTCATTGAAAATAGTATAAAAACAATTTTGAATTTTATGATTATTATGATCAATTGATGTGCTTTGAATTCGAGAGAGAGTAAGTTAAATTAACTTGTACTTTCACTCCTCGAAATAGCTCATAATAAACGCAGAATACCCTTTAAAAATTCGCGTAAAAATTTGGATATGTTATGTGGAAAAAAGACTATTCGTTTTGATGTTTGCTGTGAAACAAGTTTTCGTTGCGCAAAAAAGTTTTGTGTTGTATTCTTCTTTTTTGTCGGTTACGCAACATGCAATCGACTCTTGGCCCAAGCACCCATATGTGTGAGTGTGCGTGTGTGTTTGTGTGGCATGCAGATTTCTATCAATTTTCACGCCCAATTGGATCTGTCACCCCAAACCATATGCACTCTGAATAATGCGTGGACAATTTGATTTACATAATTTCCATTGATGGCAATCAACTGTTGCGTCTTTTCCCACACACACACACACGCACACACACACACATACACACCGTAGACTCCGCAGTCGAATGAATCTGGGCAGCAGCTCGAGGCAAAACCCTTTCAGGACAAACACTTTTGTCACATTTCCGCTAAGCTGCTCAGACGGTCTGAAACTCTGCTGTTCGTTTACTTCGTCCTGCCATCTTCAGTTCAGTTTGTTTCGGTTCGGTTTCCTTGTCTCCCTTCTGTCTTCTCTCTCTCTCTCTCTCTTATCTACATTCCATATTCTCTCAGACCATTTTTTGGATGGAGGAGAAGGTCCTCGACAATAATTTACGCTTGAATGACGCTTCGTTATTGCTAGTCATTGAACTTCAGCAAATGTGGGCGTATGTCACAAGTGGGCGTGCTTTCCATATGCGTGTGTGTGTGTGTATTGCTGGACAAGTCACAGCTTAATCCGATGCGAGCGAAAAGAGAATTTGCTTTTTATTTATAGCTGCACCTTTAGCGGGGCTCGCATTTGCCAGCCCCCAAAAATAACTTGCATTTAATCAATATGTTTGTACATATGTATGTATGTATGTGTGCATAAAAACTGGCAAATGGCATCAGGATTTTATTTGTCAGAGAACTGAAAATATTGAAAAACTCAATACTATTAAATCAACACAAGTAACAATCGAGAAAAGTTTAACGGAAATACATACTACATATATTCTCTATATAAATACGCCTTCATGTGTATCGTTTGCTCGCTGCGATTGATTAACGCAGCCTGCCTTTAACAATGGAATGAATATCTTTTGTTTTTATTCACCAATTTGCATATCGGAAAAAGGCTTTATTTTAACTTCAATGTCGCAACTGATGCTTGCAATTAAAAGTCTATTTAATTGACGATTAAATTGACTTTCTTCGGTGCAAACAAATTGAAATAATTGATAGTTTGTAATAAAATGGTATCAAGTGACTTCTTAAATTTCGAGACTGAAACAGTTTTATCTAATTTCAATTAAAGTAAATAGTTATTAAATGAAATAAGTTAGTTACAAAATTATAGAAATGAATGTAAGATTTATGTAAACATACCAAAGAGTGCAAAATATAACATATTGTCGTTATATGTTCAGGAATTATAAAAATTATATTTATTATAGTATGTATGAAACAAACTTGATATGCGTGCCACCAATATAAAGAACAATTATATGTCTATACCTTATAGTCTCTGAGATCTAGGTGTTCATAGAGACTGACAGGCATGCAGACAGACGGACATAACTAATCAAAAATATATTCGGAAATGCCTGCCGACTTCTACCTTTTTTATACATTACGAGGAGGCACAATCTTATAATACCCTTCTAGTCTATGGAAATTTACATATAAAAATATGTAAACAACTTGATAAAAGTTTTAGTTTAAAATAGAAAATTGAAAATATACATACTTTTTTATAAAATGCTAACTTTTCATAAAAATATCCGAAAAGAATTCAAAAACTTATCAAGCTGAATGACTAATTTACTTAATGTCTGGAAGTGATAAATGAATTTGCAAACATTTTAAAATAATTTCAAAAAAAGATTTAAAATCGATAAACTTAATACCGCCTATTTTGTTGTAAACTTTTAAAAAATAACAGAACATGTATTGTATAAAAGCATTTAAAAGTTGTCACAACAAGCTTTGAACTTTCGCATGCTTAAAGCTATCAAAAGCTGTGTCCAATTTATTTAAGCTTTGCGCATTCCTACGGAAATCATTTTCGGAACCGGCTATGCAAGCTTTAAGCTTTCGGAATTTCACCACAGTGGAAAAGCTCTTCGTGCTACTCGTATCCGGGACTACTGGGCGAATGAGCTACTTTACAACCATATATGGCAATTGCGGCCACTTACTGCTTTAGCTTATCTTACACCGCATCAATTACGGGCAGCAGATGCACAAATCACTTGGCTATGCAATTGACATAATAAGGGTTGACAGTTAATTTGTGAACTACAAACGATTAAACATGTTAAAGACCTATCAATAAATATAATGACAAATACATTTTCATTTCCATTTCCTTGCTCCCTGCTGCCAAAAGGGAAATAGTATGTCAACGTTCATGTTTAACATAATTTGCTCAGTTAATGAGCAGATTATTGGTAATTTGTCTAGCAGAGCTTTTTTCTTTCGAAAAAAGTTTGTCAACTGATTTCACAAAAAAGCGAGCAGAGGAAATTGTGTTTCGTTCCGTTGAAGACTGTTAGAAGCAAACGAAAAAGAGAAGATAAAAATTACTATGAATTTTATTTTATTATTTGAAACTTTATAAAATGTATTACAAAATTTACTAATTGAATTTCAAATTTGATTTAAAGAGTGATAAATATCTCGTATGCATATTCAGAGCAAGTATTTTGCAATTTTGTAATTCTTGCATCGCTCATATTGCTTAATTAGTATAAAAAGCATAGAGTAATGGAAGTATTTAGTGTGGCTTCGATTCTTTACGTTCGAGCAATAGAATTTTGCTATAATAACTTGTTTTCACAAGAATTTAATAAACTCTGGCGAAAGTTATGCAAGGCGAGTTCACCTAAACAATGTGGAATGCAGAATATCAAATTAGGATTAATATGAGTATGAGTATGAGTATAAGCAAAATGCAAATCAGTTATTTTTCGCATTTCCCCCTCGGTCGCACATTAACATTTAGTTCAACTGGATACTTATGTATTGAAGATTGAAGCAGAGATGAGTAACGAATTAAATGCAAAATTTAAATTGAAAATTTTGGCATTTTCACAGCTGAGTAACGACTAGCTTTATAAGAGTTTATTAATACTGATATAAATTATTGATTAATTACATATTCTCTTATTTCTCTCTTTTCCTCTACTTTCAGGTAAGTTTTGCAACTTCATTAACTACATACTTTATTGGGTGGCGACGAGATTGCAAATTTCGCACAGGTGACAACTTTTAATTACCGTAAGTACAGTGCGTGGTGAAAATATTGTGTCAAACGGGGAGGTGAAATTCATTATGATTATATCGTGGGCACCCATACACTTGGTAATGAACTTGCCACACATTTGTGGTCAATAGTGCGAGTTCTTGTTGCAGTGGCAGGTGAACTGAGTGCAACGATTTGCTCAACACTTTATGATTGAGTTGCATAGATTAAAGGGCAGCTCAGCAACATGTTCAATCACATATACACACTGACATCCTTTGCCATTGCAATTATGAAACTATCAATAACAAAAGCTGTAGCTGTTGCTGTTGCTGTTGCTGTTGGTGTTGCATGCAACAAAGCGTCTGCAGCACAGCTATTATACTGAAAGGCAACCACAAAGTTGAGCTTGACGGGCAAAAAAGAAAATAGTAAAGAGAAGCAACAGCGACTGCAATAAAAACAAACTCATTTAACTTTCGAATGGGGTCATAAACTGAGCTCAAAACTGAAAACGAAATGGCCTGAGCAACTGATAAGAATGGAATCCAATGAATTTATATTAAAAACTACAAAGTATTTGTAATGTGCTAATATCTATATAGTTCACGAGTTAGAATTAAATAATATTATTATAAGAAGTCACAGAAGAGTCTTTTCTGACTCTCAGTTGATTTACGCCTTCTCAGATTGTATTGATTATTGCAATGAATATATGTTAAAAACTTCAAAGTATTTGTAATGTGCTAATATCTATATAGTTCACGAGTTAGAATTAAATAATATTATTGTAAGAAGTTACAAAAGAGTCTTTTCTAACTCTCAGTTGACTTACCTTATTTCATATTATATTGATTTTTGCAATGAATATATATTAATAACTACAAAGTATTTGTAATGTGCTAATATCTATATAGTTCACGAGTTAGAATTAAATAATATTATTATAAGAAGTCACAGAAGAGTCTTTTCTGACTCTCAGTTGGTTTACCTTATCTCATATTGTTCTGATTTGTGCATTAGAGAGACTTATCAGCAGAAACTTATCAAACTCGGAGTCTCTAACTATTGTATTATTTATTTACATATGTATATATGTATGTATATGCATACTGCAAATGCGTTTTATTGTGATTATAAAATATATGTTTAACTCTTCTATACTTTGTCCTTTTTTGAAGGGAATTTCTAAGCTTGTCCAGTTGTGTGTGGCAAAGTGAATTTCAAATTTGTAGCGAGTCCAAGGCTAACCGACTTTTGCTGCCACACATACACACACACACACACACACAACAGACACACACACACATTGGAAAGCTCACAAGTGTTACATTTGTTTGTGCCGCATTGTTGGTTTAATTAGGTAATCGGCTTCTGTTTTCCCTTTGCAGTTTGCATTTCCAACTGCTGTGCGAGTCGATCTCTAAAGCCAGACAAAAAACACTTGCTCAAACGTTGAGAGAGAACAATTTTAACTTTATTGTTTGATGATGAAATGACTTTAATGTAAACTTGTTGCCAGCACATAAAGATTTCGCTGGCGTTTACTATTTTTCTTCTTCTTTTTTTTTTGTAAGTTAAATTTGTTTTATGGCATCGTTAGCATCATTCTCTATGGGGACAATAAATGTGTGTGTGTGTGTGCTAATTTTGTTAATAATACGCCGTGTTGCACAAGCTGCAATAAAATGCTTGTGAAAACAATCTGCAAATCCACAATCCACACAGCCGCATGCACTGCAATCGTCACCTCATCACCTCAGCTCTCCATTGTTGTCAGCCGGGCTCTATAACTAATGCGTGTCTGGGATTTGCCAGCAGCAACATCATCGTCGTCCCCATCATCATCAACGTCGTAAGCAGCGACTGCTGCTGCTGCTGCTGCTGTTGCTGTTGCTGCTCTACCTTCTGCTGATGGCCCATCATTAATAGCAACCGTCGGGCAGCCAACATGTTGGGCTAGAAACACGCTTGGCAACATGTTGGAAGCGCTCGCCCGGGTCGTATACGTAATCGAGCTCGAGAGCACAGTGGTGTGAGTTTGCTGCTGCTGCTGTCGAGTCTTCGACTTTGCTTTGTGTGCGGCATTTCCGTTTGTTTCGAGTACTGAACTTTGCACTTGCTATTTTTTGAAATAACAATAATTGATTGTAGAAATATTGGGAATAGTTCGATAAGTTGATCTTTACTTAACTCTATATCTCTATGTCTCTTTCTATCTGTTTCAGAGTTTCTACATTTTATTGTTTCATATCACAAAATTTGCAATTTTCTCTGTGTTTTACTCCTCCTCTGCCTTGGCTCTACTCTCCCTTATTTTCATTGCAACCTTTTCAAACTCATTTTCTCACCCTTTTCACGTCTCACTTAATTTCTATTCCGCTCGATAGAACAATATGATATGCCAATTATTTGAAGTGCATTGTCTTTTGTCCAGTCGAATGCCCCGCACAGTGGTTGTTGTTGTTCGTATAGCATTACAAATTTGCATGCTGTGTGCCAGGGGACAAACAAATCCAAATGAAATAGCGCACTAGTTTATGTGTTTAGTTTTCAGCAAAGTAATTTGCAAATTGCAATGAATATGTAAATTGTAAATTGCTCCACTGTGCGGCAATGTTGCTACGGTTTGCTACGGTCATGTAGCATTTTGCTGCAGTTTATTTATTTGCACTTCTGTTTGCTTTTGTTGTGCTTTGTTTGCACTTTGTTTGCGAAGCGCGCGCGTTGCTCGCGCTGCCAGCAGCAGCAGCAGCAGCAGCAGCTTTTGTTGCATGCCACAAGGAGTCGATGCTGCAGCAGCACTTTCACTCACGACTCTTACACACACACACACACAGAAATTGTGGGTGTTTGCTGCCTGCTTGCGGGTTCGTCTTCTTTTTGTTCGCAACATGTTGAAAGCGAACGCCATGTGAAACGAACCGCTGCCGAACTTGGCCGTCGCCAGTCACGAACCGTTGCCGCTTGTCAGTTGCGTAGCAAACGTCTAGCGTGAAGGTTTAGCACCAGCGAGATTCCAAAACGTCAACAAAAAAAAAGAAACGAATATATTGTGTACAAACCGCCGGCAGAATTTCCTAGCACCAGCAGCAGCAGCAGCAGCACGTGCAACAACAACAACAACAACAACAACTACAACGATTGGCAACTGGCAACAAGCAATTGCAACAAATATCAACATCAACAACACAAAAGCGTCCCGGTGTGTAAAACTCGTGCACAATTTGACTATGCTCGCAATTTGTTTTCTTTTTTTTGTTCAGTTTTTTTTTGTAGTGTAACGTATGTGTGTGTGTGTGTGTATGATGTGTGCGTATGTATGAGTGTGTGTTTGTCGCGTGTTGAGTGCCGAAGGTGCTTTAAAAATGAAAAAAATCAAATCAAAGTGCACAGCCCTGGAACTGTGAAGTGAAAAATGAAATGAAAACGCAAATAAAAAAAGTAAAATGTAAAATACAAAAAAAAAAACAAAAGAGGAAGAAAAGCGAGACACACTTGTAGCAATTAGTGGCAAGAAGACGAGTGTCAGCGCCATTTTCGGGGGCCAAATGGACTTGTTGCAGAGCGCAGACACACAAACCATAAAAAAATAAAAATCAGCATCGACTGTATAGAAGAAAACACACAAAAGTCGCAGCAATTGCAATCGTGTTTTTTTTGTCAGCCTTTTTACGAACTGTGCACACACTACACTTTTGTGACCCATATATGGCTGTTATAGTTTATAGCCCGCAAAACAAAACAAACAACACAGCAGACATCGAGATATATATATATATATGCATATAGATAGTGTTGATTAGGGGAACCCAAAACTCGAAAATTGCGACTGCGATTCAAATTTCGGCGTGGGCTGAAATTCCGAGTTCTGACTTCTCATTCTCATTTTCGGTGGGGCCAATATTTAATGATTGCGCTAAATTAATCGCTTTTATTGATTGTTTCTATTATTGTTGTTGTTGTTTTTGTTGTCGTTTGCTTTTCTGCTTTTTGCATAAATTTTAAGCCGCCACGGAAAATCAGCTTCATATTGTAATTTATGGCCAGCTAACGAGGCAGATAAAGATGCCAAGAGAGAGATAGCAAAGCGCGGGTGGGTTTAAATTTTAGTGTGATGAAACTACGAGCAGGTGTTGAGCCAGCGATAAGCAAAGAGCGAACAAACAGACGGACAGACAGACAGACACACAGCAACACAAATCACAATGATTAATCCAATATGAGGGGCAGCCTCCAGACTTTGTTTGAGTGGCAGTTGCAAGTCAAGTCCAAATGTTGCTGTCAAAATGACTCAAAATCAAAATCATACAAATTTATATGACTTCTTCGTCTGCTTCTTCGCAGTTGCCGTCTCCTTCTTCTTGGTGTCTTCTATCATATCATTTTTGCTATCAATTAGCGCGTCAGCATTTCAGAGTCATCGAACGTTAGCATGAAGCATGAGAGGGGGTTAGCAGTGGGGAACGATATGACAACATGTTATTAGGGTACTACTTATTTTAAAGTATGAAAACAAATACTGAACTCAGGCTGATAGACAACGTCCGAACACTTAGTCAGCTTTAGACAGTTTATTTGCGAAATGCGGTCGAATGTCTAAGAATTTCTTTTTGGCAGCAATCAAAATTATTGGACGGCCACCAATACAACAAAACAAAAAAAAAAACAAGAATAAAGAAAGCAAGAAAGAAAGAAACAAAACAACGACAATGTCTAAGAAAATTAACACATTTTTTTTTTTTATTTGTTTGTGGGCTTTGTGGGGCACTAAACGCAAAACAATTTAAATATATTCATCATGCGGACTAGCGAAAAATGTTAAGCGACACGCTTAGCAGCCTCAATCACAACGGCATGACGAATGCCCTACAATAAAAAATATACTAACAAAAAAAAATACTGCAATACATTTAAGCAAATTGATTGATTGTCAATTATGTAGCCAACAAACAATATTTATAGCACAATTTGTCACAGACAGGAAGTCAAGTTGTTTGGCTAATGATCGATAGAGGTCCAAATTAAATAATCTAGCTGGAAGGATACAAAAAAAAAGAAAGAAATGAACGAAATAAATGAAGAAGGTGTGAGCAGGAAAAACATTTCAAAAGGCAGTGTTGCATTCAACTGAAATGGAATGGAAAAAGATTAGATAATTGTTTAATTGAAATATCAACTCGAAACAAAAGAAATCAAGCGGTCAGTTAAATTAGTATTAAATAAATAAATAAATTGTTCAATTTGCGAAATAGACTTTAAACGTGATAAATCAATTTGGCAGTTATGTTTCGTATATTAGTAGATATTTAGTATTAATTGTTAGTATTTTATTTAGTATAATTTTACTGATACTTCAGCAAGTTTCTTAACAATTGAGAGTAAACAAAATGAGCTAGAAATAATTTCAAGTGGTTTGGATATTATGTAGTATATATTCAGTATATTGTATATTTGGTATTAGTTGTTAGTATGTTATTTAGTATAATTTTACTGACACTTCAGCAAGTTTCTTAACAATTGGGAGCAACCTTTTCAGTTAGCTAACAAATCAGCAACATAATTTGTATATTAGTATATATTTAGTATTATTACTTAGTATTTTATTTAGTACAATTTTCTTATACTGCAGCTTGTGTTTTCGAAATTAAACGGTCAGTTTAATTAGTATTAAACAACTAAATTGCTTAATTGCAAAATAGACTTTCAAGTTCTAGTATATTTAGTATATATATTTAGTACATTATGTAGTATTTTTTCTTATACTGCAGCACGTCTCTTTCCAATTGAGAGCAAACTTTCGTGTTTGCCTCAAAAATCAGTTATAAAAAATTTCAGGTAGTTTATATACATATTAGTATATATTTAGTATATTTAGTATAGATTGTTACTACATTATTTAGTACAATTTTAGTGATACTGCAGCAAGTGTCTTTCCAATTGAGAGCAAACTTTCGTGTTTGCCTCAAAAATCAGTTATAAAAAATTTCAGGTAGTTTATATACATATTAGTATATATTTAGTATATTTAGTATAGATTGTTACTACATTATTTAGTACAATTTTGATGATACTGCAGCAAGTGTCTTTCCAATTGAGAGCAACCTTTTGAGTTAGCTACAGCTAAAATCAGCTATAAATAATTTCAGGTGGTTTATCAATTTCCGCTTCCAAATATGCAGCAACATCATCATGACAGATGTCTCGCTAGAGGCTATATATAGTATATTCAAATACATCGAGTGTTGGGCAGTTGCCAACGTGTAACGAAAAGTGCCATACAAATGCATGTACTCATTCAATGCTTTGATTGTCGTGTAGAGTATCTGTGCACAGAAAATAATATTGTCTATGTGGGAATACATCAAATTGAACCGAGTTCTTCTATTTGTTTTTGCGGCAAATGCTAAGTGTGCTCGTGTCGCATAATTAACGCATACCACAGTGCACTACATAAGTGCGCGTCCACATCACTCCCAGCACACGCATTTAATTGTCTCACACAAACACACACACAGAGAGAGAGGGAGAGAGAGAGAGTCTCTTTGACTCTCTGTGTATGTGTGTGTGTGTGCAGCTGAGCTTAGGCTTGGAAATTTCATTTTGGTGGCCATTTGATGTGAAACTTATTTATTTATAAAACACGCAGTCGAGTGTATGAATTTGTGTGTGTCTGTGTGTCTGTGTGTGTGTGCTCTGAAACACAAGCGAAAGACAAGCGACAAAAATTCAACGATAAATATACAAAATATAAATAAACCCAAAACGCGAAACGCTCTCGATGTCGTTGTCGTTGTCGCTGTCGCTTTCGCTGTCCAGTCCAAAAGCCCCAAAAGGTGCAAAACAAGGATATATCAAAAATATTTAATAAAAAACAACAACAACAATACGCGGCATATATAAATTAAAGTAAATAAAACGAATACGAATACGAATACGAATGCGAATAAAAATAATAATAATAAGAACAGCGCAGTGAAGAGGAAAAACCAACAACAGTGTAAAATGTTGTGTTTCTTTTTTTTTATTCATTTTTTTCCCGTATATTCATGCTTTGTTTTCTACTCCTTGCGCGTTAATGCCAACAGTTTGGATGTTTTAGCTCCCGCTACCATTCACCCACCTTTAAAGTGGGCGTGCAACACAAAAAATTCAGCAGAAATTTACAAAACCAAAACACACACAGACACCCAAAATAATATAAACCGAGAAAAACCAAAAACCAAAAAGCTAAAAAGCAATTAAAAACGTAACAAATTGTGCCGTAAGTCAAGTTGGGGGCACTCGCCCAACTTCCCACCAAAAAAGCAACAACAACAACAAGTAAAAACCAAAAAAATTATATATAAATACCAACAATAACAACAACACAGAGAGGAGAAAATATATATCAAAAACCCAACGCATCAGTTACAGGAGCAGTAAACAACAAGCAAAAGCAAAAGCAACAGCAGCAGCAAAAGGTAATTTGCGAGAATTAAAGCGAAACTCGCACTAAACTATAAACAATTTAATTAATATTTTTTAATTGCTTGACTACCAAAAAAAAAAACGAAGCGCGAATTTTGTTAACTGAAACTCGAAGCACGCACTCGAAAAAAGAAAAAAAAAAACTATCAAATATCATGCATACGCCAAGTGCGCCAGAGAGAATTTTTGAAATAGCGTTGCAACTGGCAACCGAAAAAACCAAAAAAAAAAACAAACTTACTATTATTGTCCAACAGCGTCAACGTTTGCTTTTCGCATTTAATTCGATTTGCGGTTTAATTCGGTTCGAAGGGAAAGTTCAATAAATGTTGGTGATTCATGTTTTCGACATGAGGTTTGAATTTAACTGCAACTTTTAGGTAAATAACAATCACAACAGAGGGCGAGTGAGTCGCATTTGGCATTTGGCTGTCCGAGGGCGAGAGAGATGTGCCCACAGTCATCAGCCATCAGCCATCAGCCCACTCGGAGTGTAACCCACAAACACTCACTTGCACTCAGAGACCGAGGCAAGTTGAAGCGCCACTTGAGAATCGCACGCAGCGCAGAGACAACTGCAATTTGCATTGCTGAGTTGCTGAGTTGCCAAGTTGCTGCTGCTGATGTTGATGTTGTATTGTCGGTGATGGAGCAGATAATTGCCAGCTGAAACAGTGCTGCATAAAATGAAGTGTAGCTGGCAACAGGTCTCAAATTTATTTATATGGGGAATTACATTGGTGGGGGCGGGGGAGAACTTTTAGTGAACCACAAATGGTGAATGCATTGGCAGTTTATTTATAGAATGCTTTGGCTTTTATGGCTGGCAATTAAAGCAGCCTAAGCATAAGCATTTGGCCAACTGATTTGCCTAAAACTAATCAGTTTAAAAGCACACTACAGCTACACTGCAAAAAAAAAAATATTTGAAGATGGAGATTTTGATTTGAGTACTAAGAATTTTCTTCAAAAAATATGAAAATTTTTAAGTTGATCTTATTAAGAAGGGCAAACATTTTTAATGTTTTGTTTTAACTATTTTATAATTTACCCTCTAAATACAAAATACGAGTACTTATTATCGATTCACACAACATTCAAAATCAGAACCCTCTCTTAGACTGCAATAAAGAATAGTTTGCAATAGCTCGAAACGCAAAAAAAAAGGAATTTCTAGAATTTTGTAAACTAAATGTAGTATTTTCAGTATTGAGAGTTTGGTATTTTTCACATAATTGTTTTAAACGTTTTAATAATTTGGTCTTCTTTAAGAATACAACTTGTAAGCTAAATGTTCTTGATAAAAAAATTAACCTGTTTTTTCGATGGTCTTAATCGAACAACACAACTTTCAGGATTAATATTCTTGAATTTAAAAACTAATCGGTTTGGTTTTGCAGTGTACGGTATAAGGCGACACGTTTCATAATCGTATCACCGCTTTTCTGAGTGCTCTGTGTGTGTGTGTGTGTGAGTGTATTTGAGCATTGTTCAAACTGCTTTAGCAGTGGGTCTTAGGTAGGCCATAGATAAGATAAGTGCAGTGCTTGTTGCCCGCCTTCCACCACTTTCCCCCGCTTCTGTTATTGCTGATATACAACTCATATAGCACAGACGTGTGTAATACTTATGGGTTAAGTCTCAAGTATTGGGCGCGAGTGCTTTTGAAGAATTGTTTGTTCGATTGTTCGATTGTTGTACCCCATCATGTTCTCGGTGTGTCGTGTCTGCACGAAATTATATAAAAAAACAACAACAACAACAAAATTTTATGTTCAACTCGATTGTTGTTGTTGTTGTTCGTCTTGTGTACTACATTGTTAATGTGCTTGCAATGCACAATCATACACAATCATCTGCGTTATTGACGCATAACGGCGACATTGTGGCTGAGAAGCATTTGCCGCCCGCTTTTCCCCTTCGTCTTTTAGCCAAAAAAAAAACAAAAAACAAAAATTAGAAAAGATTTAAATAGCCAGATATTGCCAGTTCTCGGTATGTGCGTTGTCGATTCTGATAAGATTGAGATAAAGTGAGTTTAACACGTAACGCAGCAATTTTTAAACCCATTTTTTTTTGTGTGAGGTGTGCCCTGACTTTTCAACGCCACTGTGCCGTCAACTCGCTACTACATAAGACATCCAATGCACTCGCTTCAAGTGCTGTCCACTTCAGCGACACTTAAAGGATTTGCATTTACACAGTCTCAATTACACAGACGAGCGTGAGCGCGCGGGGTGTGAATGCAATTTTCCAGCCTTAAATGCTGCCAGGCCGTGAGTTTATTGGCAAAAAATGAAGACAAATTTGATCAAATTTACTCGAAATTTTGTCACAGACAAGTGCAAACTTTGTGTGTGCTCATGAAATGACATACAAAGTGGAGCAAAAAGGGAAATTTGTGAGAGACTCGTTTCGAGTTGAGTTTTTATTTCAGCTGGGAAAGCATGAATAGAGATAGCAGATTGAGTGGGTGGGGATAAAGAGGAGGGAGTGGAGGAAGAAGGACAAACTGTACCCTGGGGGCAATTTACATTCAAATGTATAAAGTAAATAGACTCGACACTGAGGTTTTTAACAGAGCCTGCATACGCCTGAGACCGAGAGAGAAAGAGAGAGAGAGAGAGAGAACTTGACTTTATTGGCTAATTTGAAATGTAAGCATTGGCTTATTCATATGCATTTTGTTACGCAATTTCCCAGTCGAATGCCGTCGGGGTATTCACATAGTGAGCGTAAGTGAGTGTGATTGTGTTTGTGATTGTGGTTGCAGCTGCTGCTGCTGCTGCATTCACAAACACAGCCAGAGATGCTGCCGGAGGAGAAAGCTCCAACTTTGTATTCATTTGTATAAGCGTTCGGATGCAAAAGGAAACTCGCTGACTTTCTTACAAGTTGCAATCGCAGTGAATACACTCGTATGGGAATGTAATTTATTTATGAATACGCTTACATTCACTTGACTACATTCAAAGTAATTGAACTGCTTGCGAGTGAGTACACACATCACAACGCTGCATACAAATGAATAATGTAGAGTATAAAATGATGAAAAAATAGAATTTTATCGATCTTGATTTGATATATATTTATGTTATATTGTTGCACTTTAATTAAAGCAAATATAAATCGAACTACTTTTGTGCCTATTATAGCAAGTGTTATGCTTAAACTTTTAATTATGCAACTTAAAATGTTGCAAACACAAATTGACAATTTAAGAAATTTGGCAAGGAAATATGTCGGCACATTCACAGTGAATACACTCACTCACACGCTCATTCAGTTATTCAAAGCAATTTGACAACACTCAAAGTGCATTTGAGATTCCGTCACTTTTGACTCGGCAACGTTCCCGAAACGTTCCTTCTCGATTATCAAATATTTAAGACTTTTCATCGCAGTGAGTCAGTGAGTCAGTGATTCACTTATTCATTCACTCATTTATTCATTCATTCATTCATTCATTCAATCCTAATGCCCCGCCGTCAACAAAATTTTCGTCGCTCTCGCGCATTGAATTTGTGTGCAGAGTCGAAAGCAATTCTATTTAACATTTCCATCAAATTTGTCACTCAAGTTGCCAATACAAAACAATTTGTCACTCTGCTTTGAGCTTTACAAATTTCTCTCCCCTTCTTTTGCTCCCTTTCTCTCTCTTTCTCTCTGGCTTCTTTTGACTATTTGCCATTTTCAATTATCTTTGTTTCTTTGCTGCTCTAGAGAAAACTAATTGCAAATTCAATTCATCATATTTTATAATGCCAATTGGAATCTGCAAAACTTTTCCCTCTCTCTCTCTCTCTCTTTCTTTCTCTATTTCTCTCTTACTTTCTGTGCTTCACATGTGTGTGTGTCTGTGGCACTTTGTCATAACAAGGGCAACACTGATAAATTAGTTAAAATTGAGCTGGCCAAACAAAAATGTTGTTGCTGTAATTTTTGGTCAGCAAATTGCTTTGGCTATTTGAACTTCAACTTGACATAAATTGCAGGCGTTAATTTGCCATTAGCACGTCACAACAACAACAACTGGAGCAGTGACAACAACAAGAACAACAACAACAACAATGTTTAGTACAATAAATAAGTGTCGACAGGTTGGCAGCTTCGATTTGCTTCTTGTTTTTTATGCAAATTGCGTTGCCCAAACTGAACCTAAGAGCACACACACACACACACACACACACAAACATATAAATAATCAATACGTAAATGTCTCTGATATCTCTCTCTGTATGTGTGTAACATTTATAGCTGCCATTTTGCTGTCATGTAGGACGAGTTTATGCAATATGCCAAAAAAAAAAAATAAAAACGTAAAGATAGAAGGGAAAACGTGAATGTGAACGTGAGACTCGCATATTGATTGATTGAGCTTTTTTTTTTGGGCCAAGCCAGATAGGCAAAGTGTGGCCTTATCTGTCAGAGTTTCATCGTTGTTGTTCTACACACATCATATTTGCGACCTCTATTTAATTACAAAACTTTTGCAGCTAATATCAGATTAATATCCAAGTGCCTGTGTTCTGCTCTGTTCTGTTCTGTTTTTCGTTGCCTAACCGAAAGTTGAAACTGCAACCGCAAAATGTGCGCAAAAGCCAAACTAAGCCAACATTCCCCCTTGGCAAGTGAAAAGAAAAGCCGTGCACACACACAGACACCCACAAATACGTAAATCTGCAGCTTGAAACTAAGTGAAAAATGAAATATTGCGCATACGCACAATTGCACCACACAAGAGGCGAACAAACTTAGCCGCAAAGTTAAAGTAACATTAACGATGCGATACGTTGCGTTGCGTTGCCAGCACAACATCGAATTGCCAATTCACTTGAATACACACACACACACACACACACACACACCCACACACACACATTGAAATTGAACTAACAATTTTTGCAGCTAATTGATTTTTTGTTTTGCCTCATTTAATTTGATAGCTGCATTTTAATTAAATAAATCCAACTGAATTGCTGGCAAATTAATTTAAATATTGTTAATGAATTGTTAATTAAATACATTGTGATTGCACATACCAACAACAACAAAATTTCCAAATTTCTGCGTTGGCCAAGCACTTTGAGCAAGTGGCTGGAGCCGCAGCCAGCGTAAGCGTATTTTGCACGAGAAGATGGGATGAGCTGGCTGCTTTATGTTGACAGAGATTATGTGACAATAAGCTTAGATAATATATATGTATTTATATATTGTGTGTGTGTACTATATATGCAAGTTGGTAGAGGGGTGGATTGGAAAAAAAACAAGTAAGAAAGCTACATTCGAGTGGGCTCGACTGTCGGATATCCGTTACTCATTTTAAATAGGATCAAAATAGTGTGGCGTTTTTCTTTAAATATACCAAATGTACCAAAATATACCATAAAAATACTAAAATATACCAACAGATTTGTTTGGTATATTTTTATACATAGCATTATGGTCGTATTCTTAAAATATACCAAACAATATATTGCAAAAATACTAAAATATACCAACGGACATGCTTGGTATAGTTTTATACATAGAATTATGGTCGTATTATTAAAATATACCAAACAATATACTGCAAAAATACTAAAAGGGTATATTTGGTATATTGATTTAATTGAGAGTGCGGTATTAAACTTAAAATATACCAATTTAATATAGCGCAAATATACTTAAATATACCTAAAACAATATTTGGTATTTTGATATCTACATGAAAACATAAAAAGTGATTTCGAAAAATGATCAGACAGACAGACAGACAGACAGACGGACCTATATCATCTTGGTTATATATACTTTACATGGTCAAAGATGCCTTCCTCTACCTGTTATATACATTTCCTGCAAGCACAAAGCTATAATACCCTTTTACCCTATGGCTAGCGGGTATAAACATAATAAAGGCACAACACAAATGTTGTGTGTTGCTCTCTTGCAACAACGCAACAGAACAGCACAACGCAGCACAGCGAACAGCTGTCAATTGTGTAAATATTTTGTGCCAAAAGTACAAATAGAAATGCTGAGTCTGTCGATAAATCGAATCGAATCGAAGCGAAGCGAATCACATGACCAGCCTTGCATTAACAGCTGTGACTTGTTTCCTATAAGGAGACAGAAGCACAAATAATATATGCACGTATTCTGTAATGTGAAAACAAATAGCAGCAACAGCGAACATGGAATGCTCTGAAATATATGGATGTTGACAATGCTTTTATGTCAATTACATTTCAATTACTGGAACGTGAATGTTGTTCTTGTTCTTGGCCGATAAAAGCCACTCCAAAGGCGAATGTTTTTTGCGACTCGGCGACTCTACTCTCTGGATAGTTGCATGCGCTAATCACAGTTCTGTCAAGAATTGCAAATGCAAGTCGAATTTCTGCTCCGAAGAGATAGATGGTCAAATGTCTGCGTCTCTATCTCTCTGTGGGGATTGAATATTCTTCGATCGATCGTCTCTATTGTTTTGCACTTGCATGCACTATGCAAATTGTGAGAACGAAGCATCCAATTACCGTGTCTGGCATTTATTGAATGACATTTTGCTAGCCACAATCACACACACAGAGTCAGACACAGAGAGACAGAGAGTCGCATTCTATGGTATTATTGGCTCTATTATTAACTTGACTATCAACCGCACACACACACACTCGCACACACACACATCATGTTTGAACACACCCCAAAAACTAATGAGCAATATGCACTGATTCTACTCCTCGTTGACAGTCAACTCAATGATGATGATGATGATAAATGCCTAACCACATTTTTGCATTAATGCATTTGCTTAACACCGTTTCTCGAAATTGAATTCCAAAGCAAACGCAACACAATCACAATCAGCATCATCATCTCTATCGCACAGAATTTGTTGTTGTAAATGAATCGCATTTTGATACAATAAATTTGCATTTTATGTGGAAAATTCCATGAGCCTTGCGGCAATTTGCTCGATATACCAATTGTTGTTGTTATAGCATCGTTGCATTCATTAAATATCGATAAGCACTCGGCGTTTGGTTATCTAACATAAATTTCGGAAGTGAAAACTCCCACGAGATGCTGCCTGAAGCTATGGCTGTAGATGTTGCTGCTGAATGTTGTACAACATATCGGAAATCGATAATTCAAGTGGCTCTGCCAAACGATGCTGCTGCCTTTGATGGACGCGGAGCCAAAGCAAAAGAAAACGCTTAACATTATTTTTATTCGCTTCGCTCTCCTTTTGTGTTTGTGCTGCTGTTCGCTTGTATTTGGGCATCATTGATTTTCGGAAGAACCGCAGGCTTTCGAGTCTATGAATAGCATGTCGAAGCCAAACAATCGAATTCAATTATTTCAAGTAATTCAAGACGACTTCGACAATGAGACGTATACGTAATTTTCGCTGGTATTTGAAGATGCCGAGTAATTCCATCTGTGATTGCAGCTTATCATTATCATTTCTCTGCCTCTCTCTCTCTCGTTCTTCTGCTCGTTTACCGATTAGCACAATTAGTGCATGAGTATAATGCGGCGTATACGTGATACACTTAAGATGAAACGGGAAAATTGCAAAAGAGAAATACTAAAGCAACTGAATGATTAAAAATGATGAATTAATTAATTGTTGTTACGTGTATTGCTTGAAATCGTTTTAAAGAGCAGCTGAATGAATTTTTGATTTGAAATACGCTAGTTAGCAAATTGCTATCATCAATTTCATACGTTTTTCGTTCGATTGCATCAAGTAAAATCTCAACTGTTGACTGTCACTTTTATTGCTTTCCACTGTCTCGCAGACAGCTGGCAGTTGACTATCTGGCTGGCTGACTGGCTGAGTTCACAGCGGATGGGAAAATACTGGTGGGAAACCACAACTGACCTGTTGTTGCCACTTGCCACTTGCCACTTGCCATTGCCCATTGCCATTGCCACGTTTTACAGCTCATTGTGCAGAGGACAAAGGCGGAATGCTTTCATTAAGGTCATCAAAGCAGCAACGGCAGCAGCAATGGCAGCAGCCGAGCAACCAGCGGCTGACACGGCAGCAACAGCAACCAAGAACAGCAGCAGCAGCAGCTACTCATAGCAATGCAACTAAGTAATCTTGCTGCCCTTAGCCATATCCATGAGGTTGGGCGAGTGTACAATATCAACATTATCATTATCAACATTTTCATTCTCATTCTCATTATCATGATCATTAGCATTGTCGTTGGTCATTGTGGAGTATGCAACATCATGATGAGGTTTATGCTCGTGTTGAGCTTGTGTTGTGTGCTCTGCCTTTGCCTTTGCCTTTTGTGTGTGTTGGTTGCTGTGTGTGTGTGTGTGAGTGTGCCACATCCCGTGCTTAGTCCTTTGTGGCGCCATGTCCTGCCGGGCGTAGACTTCAAAGCGTTTTGTTATTTCTCTCCACTTTCCCTGTGTAGTTCTTGCCACTTCCTTCTTTCCATTTCCATTTCTCTTTTTCTTGTTTTTTTTTCGTTTTTATTTCGGCATTCACCTGAAATTTATGCCGCCCACAGACTCCTGCAACTGGCAGCAAATGTTTCGTGCCAGTTGACGCTCAATTTAGAATTATTTATGTACAAGTATTACGCACAATTATAAGAAAAACAAAAAAGACAAATAAAACACACAAATATTTCGAAGAAATTGAAACTGAAAGTCAAACGACTGAAACGAAGAACAAAAAAAAAAAACGCAGTCATAAGCACATCAATCAATCGCTTTAATGGCCATTAGATCATTCCACATTTTAGCCCTTTTTGAATAACACTAAACAACGAGCGCACCGAAATCAAACAATTCATATTATATTTAACATTCGATTAATATGCGTCATAAAAATCAACACAATTTGCCACAATCATAAAGCTCTTCACAGTTCATTCATACACTTTTGGGCTGTCCAGTGTTTTTATTAGCAAATATTTGAATTTTTATTTTGTTTGCTCAATTCATAAATGCTGAGCAACAAAAAAAAAAAAAAAGAAAATAGCGCATATTAATACGTCAAATTTGTGTTGTTCAGATTCAGAATTGGAAATCTGTTTTCGCTCTAAAACCAAATTACGCGTTAATCAAATAATCAAATTAAAGTGCCCGAACAAATTTCGCAGCGGCAACAAAAATACATAACAACAACAACAACAACAACACCGATAAATTTACGTCCACAAACAAAGTGTTTGACTATGAATAATGTGTTGTCTCTCATGTCAGATTTTGTTGGGCAAAAGGTCGCCATAAATTGTTCATATTGAATTGCTGCTGTTTCGCAACCGTTTTTATACCCGGTACTCATCGGGTAGAACTGTATTATATGTTAATTATATATTATATATTTTGTAGTTTATGGTATATTTTAAATGTAGCACAATATCGAAATATCAAATAAAGCCATCGGCATATTTTAGTATTTTTACGGTATATTTTGCGTTGACTGACGATTTGGTATATTCTGTACTCTATTGTATATTTTGAAAGTAGCACAATATCGAAATGTCAAATATAGCCAACGGTATATTTCAATATTTTTGCGGTATATTTTGCGTTGACTGACGATCTGGTATATTTTGCACTTTATGGTATATTTTAAACATAGCACAATATCGAAATATCAAATATAGCCATCGGCATATTTTAGTATTTTTGCGGTATATTTTGCGTTGACTGATGATTTGGTATATTCTGTACTCTATGGTATATTTTGAAAGTAGCACAATATCAAAATATCAAATATAGCCAACGGTATATTTTTGTATTTTTGCGGTATATTTGGCGTTGACTCACAGTCTGGTATATTTTGTACTCTATGGTATATAGTATATAGGTAGAAAATATATATTATATTATATGTATGGTATATATGACTATTTTTGTTGTATATTTTCAGTATATTTGTGGAATACGGTTTTATTGAAAACGGGTTGCGAGCATCTCACAGTCGAGCACACTCAATCGTGGCTATCTTACTTGCTTTTTGTACATTTAATTCAAAGTTAAAATCGTTCATCACATAGTTTTGCTCATTAACGCAGTGCAAATAACTGAATGTGAAGATTTGGTTGCGGTGCACTTTAAGTCCAAGTTTGCAATTGAGAAAATTGTCAGGGTTTATTTTGCTCTTCTTGCTGCGAAAACTTAATTCGGATGCCAGCAATTCAACATTGTTTTAATGAGGCACTTTGCAGCGTTGTAATTTACTGTTGTTTTCTATTTTGTTGGCAAAAGTTTTTTTTTTGGCAAAACATTTAAATCCAATCCTTTCACTTATTTGAAATTCCTTTTTTCCACCGAAATTTCTTTCTCTTGCTTTTTCTCTGAAATTTCCTCTTTTTGTTGTTGTTGTTGTTGTTTTTGTTGCTTTCGCTCTCTGGCTTTTATTATCGTCCGGCTCTCGGCTGAATGCCACCCGGCTACCTGTTGTGTATGAATTTACAATGAGTTTTTGATTAGCTTTTGACAACACGCACACACATAAGCAAAAAGCAGCAGCATCATGCATAGTCGTAGTCATATAATCTCCTATGGCCGCTTTCACTCTAGCATGCAAAAGTTTTTTGCGGCCATTTTCAAGTTTTGTTACGCCCCGTTTTCCATTTCTCCGTGTGTTTGTGTGTGTGTGTGTTGTGTGTTGAGTTTATAAAGTTGCGCAAAGTGCAAATAATAATTAATTAAGCTCAACTCTGTTTAGCTCAACTCAGTTAAATAGCTAAAATCGAGCATGCTAGAGCTGGAGAATACCCTGCAAAAGTTGAAAGATAACAAGTAAATAATCTGCAGTCGAGTGCGCCCCATATAATATACTAATTACGATATTATTCTTTACAAATACCAAATAATATATTATGAAAAATACTATAATATACCGAAGGTCATGTTAGGTATATCGATAAAGTATTACATTCGAAATATTCCAAAAAGATAAAAAATATTCCCAAATACTAAAATATACCGAAGGCCATATTTGGTATTTCGATGAAGTACTACATTCGTAATATACTATAAAGGTCAAAATATACCAAAATTCTAAAATATACCGGAGCCCATATTTGGTATTTCAATGAAGTACTACATTCGTAATATACTATAAAGGTCAAAATATACCAAAATTCTAAAATATACGGGAGCCCATATTTAGTATATCGATGAAGTACTATATTCGTAATAAACATTTTTTTAAAAAATACTATAGAGGTTAAAATATACCAGATTGTTAGCCAACGCAGCTAAGACCCGACTACAGTAGGCCATACATATTTTAACATACTTTGTTCAACGTCCCGCGTGACCATCGCTAAAAGGATATAGAAATAAATTGCATTCAATGTCAATTAAATTCAACTATAACTCTCGAGAATTATGCTTCGATTTGACATCATAAGTTGTTCTACGAGTAGTAACGACAAACTGAAAGGGAAGAGAGAATCAGAGGGAGAGAGAGACAGAGAGAGGAAAAGAGATAGTCCGAGCTTATCCACTGAAGTACAAAAGTGTTGTAGACATTATCGCCCTTGGGTGGGTTTGGCGGCCGATAGTCGTAGTTAATGTGAATGTTATTGGCTTTTAAACAAAAGCCAATAGATAAGCTCTTCAAAACAAATAACAAGTTAGTTGTTAACTGTAGTGTACATCGCTTTGATTATGATTTGATTTACAGTGCCGAGAGCTCCCCTCGTTATCAATTTTCTGCGTTTGTGTGCGCTCAACATCTGCATATTACGAACTAATCGATAGCTGTTTTTGAGTGCTATTTCAATTGCTGAAATTCAATGATGATGATGAGTGTACATGCGTCGTATGTGTAATATTCTATACACTGATTATTCATATTATTTCAATTTGCCATTTTGTGCTTATGATGATGATAACAGATGACAATTGAAATTGCCAAAGCTTTTGACTTGACTTGACTTCTCACATTATTGTGAATACAAATGAAAGTGAGCAACGATTTGATATAACTTAAACAACAATAAAAGTGAGCAACGATTTTATATAACTTTCATATCTGCAATAAACGATTTTATTCATGTTTATTCAGTTACATGTGTTGAGTGAATCGAGTTGCATTGATAACCTTTTCATTTATCAAAATAAACAGAATAATATTTTATTAACTAGAACACTATATATATTATGTATATTGTCTAATTTTTGTTCTATATTAGTTTCAATTATAAACTCTCTTTTTTATATACGAACCGATTATAGCTTAAACCTAAGCAAACCTCCGAAATTTAATCCATATTTTATAAGAAGCGAATTCCCACATTTTAAAACACAAAAAAAAATTTTGAATTTGATATCTTTTCGATTTAATGATCTCAAAACGATGATTGAAGAAACTACACTTGCTTTAAGATTTTTTGGTTTAACAAACTTGTTTCAGGTTCTTGAAGCAAGATTAGCAATTTCAATTTAGAAACAGGATTTAAATCTTAAAATAAGATGTTTTTAATCTTAAAATGCAAATTTAGAAAAAAATCTTTATAAAATGAAAAGATTAAAGATTTAATTTAGATTCGCAATCTACTTTTTCAATCTAGACTTTCTTCTCTGTGAGAATACTTAAACAACAACTTTCATTTTCGATTTAAAATCTTTATAATATTAACTACTAAGTTGGGCTTAGTTGACATTTTGTTGAGCTTGCTCTAAATACAAAATTGATAAGCAGAAACGTCTATCATATCGGTTTTATACTTACCCTAGAATGTCCGCACACATTGACACTTTGTGTTAAACACAAGTGGGCGGATATTTAAATGCAAAATGTTGGGGTGACAACAAAGTATGAACTAAACTTTTTAGGTCTAATTGAATCAAGCCAAAGTTGAACATTATCAACCAAGTGTGGGGAGGGTATAAGGTATAAGAGTAGGCACAGGTAAAGTTCGGTGCCATTTACAAAGTTGCCGGGCAACAAAATTACACGCTGTGCATGCAATTAGAGTTCAGGGCACTGGCAAACCGACCGAGTAAATTCAACGGCACCTCCATCATCCCATCTGCAACCCTTCTCATTTAAAGCCCAAACACACGACGACGAGGCATGCCCCTTGGCCCTTTTACACCCGGTGGCACTCTGTCAACTCTTTGGCTTGGCAAGCCTGGAAGACTAGCAAAATGGCAGAACTGGACTTGCATGGCATTTGAAATATGCACTGCTTCTGCCTCTGCCTCGACCTCTGCCTCTGCCACCCAAAGCCAATTATGACTAAGCACCTGTGCTTGGTTGTCTTTAGTGTTCGCTGTTGCCGTTGCTGTTGCCGGTGTCGTTGTCGTTGACGGGGCCAAAGCAATTTGCCAACATTCAGGCCGTTCTCTCTCTTTCTCTCTTTTTACCTCTCTCCCTCTCTCTCTATCGCTGCCCCTTTTCATTTGGCCCAGTTAAGCAATGGCTGCATTACGTCGAACCCTTATGCATTGAGTCGCTTGCATGTCTGATTATGATTGGATTGAAATCATTGAACAGTTTGCTGTCAAACTTGGTAATATTCATAAAATATTAATAACAACAAAGCCACACTACAAACAAAATAAGTTACACAAATGCAAACTTATAACAGCAGAAAATAAATGACAAAGTTAAACTAGATAAATCAAATAAAGTTACATTCAAAACAATTATTTTCAAATGAAAAATCTATAAATTGTATATTGTGGTAAATGAAAATTTAGATGAGACAATAAATGTCAAACTTAAATTTAAAACAAAGTGTTTAATTAAAAATCAATCAACAAATTAATATATTTCTTTTCACATATTTGTGGTAAATGCAAAAAAAATAATAAGAGAAAATTAATGCCAAAGTCAAACTACATAAATCACATTAATCTAATTGAAAAGCAAAATGTATTCATATATGTTTCTTATTAAATTAAAGCAAATATAATTGAATATACATATATATTTATATATATTATTTGCTGGCATATATTTTCACATATGATTTAAAAGAATTGCAATTTTTGGTTTTTATTTTTGACAACTTATTTATGTTCATCTACATTTTCACACATTATTTAAAATACATTGAAATATCGTATGGCAAACTTTGGCATTTATTTTCGCATATTATTTAAAGCTCTTACATCTGTTTGGCAAACGTAACTTTTGACCAAATACAAGTACTTCGTTGCATAATCCATACGGCTCACCGAAAAACTTTGTCCTGCCATGACCGAAAGTGCCAAAAGTTTTCCCAGCACAGCACAGCACAGCACAGCACAGCAGCTCTTCAGTTAGTCAAGCTGGAAAAGCTGGTCAGCATTTGCTTCGTCTGCCTTTTGTTAGCCCCGGGTTCAGTCATTGGTCAGCCATTAAAAATGTACAAAAGGTGTGCATGCCACATTGAGTTGCAAGTGTGCAAGCGAACAATACAACATACACACACATACATACTCTTCAAGTTTATCCTCTGGTACACTTCACTTCTTCTCTCTTCTCTCTCTCTCTTTTAGCTGCCTTCAATTCATTTCAGTCACTTGCACACCACGTACTTTTCACGTTTCGCATTTCGCATTTGCTGCACGCTGCGGAAAGTGCGCAACGAATTGGAAAACGAATGAACGTAGTACCTTGTGTCAATTTGATTTAATAATGAGTGGCATTTGCAACGAAATGCTCGAAACTTTCAATCCAATGCCACATTCCATTTTCCTTCCCTCAAACTTTTTTGCTAAGCTGCGTGCCAGCTATTTTAATACCAGAGATGTGTCTAAATATCCAGTTAGTACGAAGCTTTAACTTCGTATTTCATGAAGACAGTTTGTAGTTGAGTTAATTTGAAATTATTGTTGCCTATAGTGAGAGAGTATTTCAACACTACACTTTGATTCGAATAAATATTGCTGTCCATTTGGCTAACTCTTTGGGAAATAAGCAAGTAAGAAAGCTGTAGTCGAGTGTTCGACACAGTGCAGTATTATTCTGAAAATATACCGAATTAGTATACCAAAAGAATACTAAATTAGTGCATTAATGTAGAACTACATTCTAAGTATACCATAAAAGTATTCTAAATTCTCGCATACACAATTTTCCAGTATGCTAAAAACTAACTATGAATAATTGAATCAAATTGATCGAAACAATTTAAAGTTTTAGTGGCAGCAACAACGCCATCCATTAATATTATTCGAATTATACGATGCCTAAAAAAATAGATCCTTAAAAAGATAAGAGAAATTAGCAATTAAACACGCCGTTGAGCAGTCGCTTGTCTATGACACATTTTGCTTTCCCATGCGTGTTTGAGGTGTTGTTGTTGTTGTTTTTTTGGCTTGTTTGGAAGGTGTCTCATTAGCCGCACAGCGGCCAAAAGCACAGAATGAATGAGTGAGTGAGAGAGTGAATGAGTGAACTGTGTGTGGTTTTTGCTCACTTTGTTTGTTTGTGCAATTTTAATGCGTCGACATTTTATTGGCATTTTGTTGTGCCTTCGTTCATCACGTATACGCAGCGTGCGACTGAACATTTTTTTTCTTTTTTTTCATTGTTGTTGTTGTGTTTTGTATTTGGTATTTTTTTTTTTGTTGTTGCTGCTCCTCTTGCCTTTCCGATTGCCAATGCTGCTGGCGTCGTCGCCTCGTAAGTCTTTCATCATTTTTATTGGTTTTTCTTTAGCTGACTCTCCGCCCTCTCCCTCCCCCCTCTCCCTTAGCCACCAGCTGCCCCCTCACTGCCACTGCCACTGGCGCAGAGTACAGCAGGCGACCTCGGGCGGCTCCCCGCATTGTGTGTTTGTATTCAAAATTTATTAATTCCGCGGGCTCGCAGCTGCTTTAAAGTACAAAAATCCCCTGTGCATCTCATACACATGGGCAAACACACGGCACATGATTAATTACATGTGTTGGAGAGTGTGTGTTCGTATGTGTTTGTGTGTGCGTACGTGGAAGGGAGGAAGGGAGCGAGAAAGTGCTGTTAACCGATAAATGATGGCCCCCGGAAAAAGTTTTGTTGGTCGCCTCGGGGCGCCTTTTGCTTGGGCTCTTGGTTTTGGCATCTTATGGAATCTTGCGGTTATGGGAACGCATCTGCTGTGGCTTCTGGCCATAATGAGCCCTGTCATTAGCTTGTTTTATGTCGCTAATCAAGTTTGACCACGCCCACACAGGCACAGGTCTATAACTATATATGCAGCGGGGGGAGGAAATGCTATTAAAGCGCAAAATGGAAACATCCGGGAAGCATTTATATGCGAAGAACTAAGTAAGAACTTTTGCTTTTGCTGTCGGTCTCTTTTCCTGCCAATTTCTCAGACAATTTGATAGAATTTGCTTTCTCTCTCGTTCTCTTGGCAAACAACATAGCATGCTACCAATAATCCGATCAAGTTGTATTGAAGAAATGCAGCAGACATTTTGCCATTTTGCGATGCGCTATTCAAGCATCAAGTTGTCAAACAGCGGGAGCGAGAGCGAAAGAGAGCGAGAGAGAGAGAGAGAGAGAGAGAGAGCGTGAAACATAGACAATGCCTCAGCTGAGTCTGCTTTTGTTGCATGTCGGGCAATGCAAATATTTTGCATAAACTACAAGTGTCAGCCTGCAACAGCAACAGCAACATCAACATCAACAGCAATGGCAGCAGGAAGCAAAAGGAAGCGGCAGGAAGTCTAGTGCCTGCAGGACTTAACAACAAGGGCAGCCATCAAACATGGAGAGCATCAATGCTGTCAACTTTATGCCAAACGCTGACAAGCGTGAGTTTCAGCTCAACTACTAGTACGAGTATAGAGAAAGTGACAGAGAGCGAGAGAGAGAGAAAGATAGAAAGAGCTAGCGATAACGATGGCATTGTAAATGACAGCACTGGCTGACTGTTCAGTCGGTTGGTTGGTCGGTTACTCGCTTCTTCTTTTGGATGAATATGGCAAAAATATGCGTCAAGGATAATAGACACACACATAACAGATGGTTTGCACTATGAGGGAGAACGGCATTGAGATAGGCAACCTCAGCTTCAGCCTCCTCGATAGGCAGCCAAAAGGATTGGGCCGCATAACTGGGCAAGTAAAAGTGCCATTTGTTCCGGTTCCAAGAGTCTTAAGCGCATCAACGTTTACGGCTTTGGCCAAGCAACAGATATTCGAGTCGAAGGCAGATACTGTGCTGATGAGACAGAGACAGAGACAGCGACAGAGACAGCGACAGCGATAGAGAAAAGAAAGAAACACTCTGCTCTGCCTTTGGCTTTAAGCCGCTTTAGGCACACCAAAAAGGACTGCAATAGCCAAAAGGAATTGCAAAGCATACTCTATATATATTATAGTAGTCAAAGAACTTGAAAAAGAAACCATACAAAGTTTTGCAAAAGAGTTGAGCAAGTGAAAATTAGATTTTTCTATGCTTTCGTGATTTGCAAATGAAATGAGAAATAGCAACAAACATTATTTTAGCATTTGCCGCTTAATTGAATAACACACTTTTTCATTTGCTCAGCAACAATAAAGCAGAGTTATTTTCTCTCCACAGCAACCACAAAACTAAAATATTTTACAAATCTTATTGGTTGCCATAACTACTTTTGAAGAGCTCGAATGCTATTATGAAATAATTACTGAAAAAAAGCTCTTTGCTAATTTTAAATTTATTTCGCATATTTAGCGCATAAAATAAACTTCAAATTCTAGCACAACAAATTGCTCTTTTCTTCAAAAACCAAAGAACATTGCTAATGCTTTTGTTGAACAAATTACTTAAGCTGATTTCAATGAGTGTTTACAATTTAACAATTTGTTCAAGTTTGTTTGCAGCGAAAGCCACACGCAGACAAGCGAAAGACGATGGCGAAAATGGGTTTGCAGATGCTAATGATTGACATGTTGTGGCAAAGGCAAGGGCAACAGTAAAGGCAAAGGCTTGTGCTAAGGGATTGTGTTTGTCCTTTTTGTACTCTGCTTGACACTTGAGACGATTGTGTCTATAAAATTGTGTGCACTTGAAAGCTTTTCCGTGTTTGGCCAGAAAGTTAAAGTTTTGCGCTTGTCAGTTTTCCATTTCAGCACAAAGTTGCCTTACAGCGATTAAACCTTTTTTGTTATTTGGATTTTCCTTCTAATCAGCATCGTTCATACGACCTGTTGTTCGACCGCGATGTCAAGCTGCATCTCAAGCAGCTTTAAGGCCACACCGCAAATGCAACAGTTTAGACGCAGCAAAGTGCATTAAAGAAGCCGACTCTCTCTCTCTCTCTCTCTCTCTCTCTCTCTCTCTCTCTCTCTCTCTCTCTCTCTCTCTCTCTCTCTCTCTCTCTCTCTCTCTCTCTCTCTCTCTCTCTTTCTCCCTCTACCCTCTCGCTCTCTGTGCATGTAGAGCTCTATGTCTGTTGTGCTGCTATGCAGCTATGAAGCTCGATGTGCTGCCACCAATCAAATTTCGTGCGTATCGCCAGTGGCCATAAAATGTTGCACACACACACACACACACACACACATATTTGGGAGAGTTTAGCTGTCGCGTATAAGTGTAGAAGGGTCACAGGCTGGGTCACTTTCAGCTGCAGATTGAACTGAAGCATAACCCAGTTAACCAAAAAACACGCAAATCCTGAAATACTATCGTGTAATATAGAAAAGAAATGGAGCAATAAACGAATTTGTTTTGAATGCCACAATTTATTATTGATATTATTTTATGGTATTCCTAACTAGCCTTAAAAATCCAAAAAAGTTAAAGGACTGAATATCTTTTAATAGTTCACTCTATTTTCAAATGACCAATAAACGAATATGTTCAGCAATTTTTTGACAATTATCAATGGAAATTGCTCAAATGAAAAGAAAACAAGTAGGAAGTCTGCATACATTTTAATTAAAAGCAAAACAGTGCGTAACGTTAAAAATGAAAATATACTTTTAACGTATTTTATTTTGTTTGGTTCTATTTCAACAAAATGAATTATTAAAATGCATTAAATTTAGCTGAAATACTAAATAGAACTATCGCTAATTATATTGTTCAGTCGTGAGGTCTGCTGGGTTGTAGCTGTCAGCTTGTCTGACGTTCTAAATTAAAAATGAGGCTTCAACATGGGCCACACAGACCCAAAGGCGATGCTGCTGAAAATTGCGCACCAGGCGAACCAAATCGAATCACACTGCATTGATTTTTGTTTTTTTTGGAAACAAACGGTGCACAAAGCCTGTTCTTGTCTGCATCCTGATGCTGCTCTAGCTCTCCTATTTTGGTTTTTCCTTTTTTTTTGTGTGTGTGTGTTGGGGAGAGGATGATTTGATTACACCGCTTTCTGGGCTCAATTGTTCTCGATTGCACTTTGTCAATTTTGGTTTTTGTCTGGTAATAAAAGCATCATCGAGAAGTGTTCAAATAGCTATGTTCTCCATCAACTTGCTTAAACTCACTTTCTAAATTGTAGTTGATTTCTTATAATAAAAATGTGTAAAGTTTTTGATAACTATTTCATCAAAGTTTACTATCAAACATCAAGCAATTAATTTTATGAATTTTATATAATATTTGCAAATAGTAGAATTTATTAAGATATATAAAATTTATCAACAAATAATTGCTCTATGTTTGATAGAAAAATTTGTATGAAATAATCAGCAAAAACGTTTGAACATTTGTATTTGCAGAAGACTAAGAAAACAGTTTTGTCATTTGCAGTCGAAGTTGCATATTATTCTCGATTTGCAATGTTAAAGTGAATTGTTAATTTACCGCAAATTCTTGTGAGGTTATAAACTATGCAGCAAAAGTAAGTCAGAGCAAGAAAATTTCTATAAACATGCTTGGCATTATTTAATCATAATTCATTTGCTGTACAGTGATATAACAAATGCATTTCCCACACAATTGCAATTGTATTTATATTTACTTTCAGTTGCGCTATTTTATTGACTCTGTTCTTTTTTTTCCTTTCTTTTTGTATGGCTGTTTAACAACATTTTCCGTGGCATAAATCACGATTGAAGCAGTGAGAGTTCTTTTTGCTCCCCTCGTTGATTCCCTTGCACGTGTTTTGGCCATTCACTTGTAAGGATATTCGCTCTCTCTCTCTCAAGCCTTACATAATTCCGGGATGCCATTGCTGTTGCCATTTGCTGTTGCAGTCGAGGTAAAAGGCCGCAAGCATAATGTCATAATGCCGCAAATGTTGAGCAAATGTTGAACAACGACGAAAACAAGCCACAATCCTCGATGGCAAGGGGTGGGGGATGGCAGTGGCAGCAACCTGTTGCCCGAGTCGGTGGCATGCAACATCATTCTGCTCTTTTTTTTTTGCTCTTGTCTTTTTTTGTTGTGTTTCATTTTGGTTTTAGCTTGTTTCCTGCGCTTTTATTGTCGTTTATCTTGTCTGCTCTGGCAATTTACTTCTTGCCCGAACAATGAAAATCGATAAAGTCTGTTTGAAATCAGCTCTGAGCAGTGGCAGCAGCAACACGCAACACATATATATAAATGGGGGCACGATGAGCGGGGAGTGGAGGGAGGATTGTATCCCAAACACACACACGAGAGTCATTTTTGCCACAAGCAAATTGGCAAAAATAAAATAAAAATAAACGAAAGCAACAACGAAAACGAAAACGAACAACATGAATGAAGGCAAAAAGTAAGTCAACGATGTGCATAAAAAAAACAAAGTCAATGCAACGACTGGCGAATACACTGCAAGGAAAGAGAAATTTAACGACATTTCTTCGAATTAAAAACATAATAAAAGAGCAGAAATTTTACGTGATTTCTTCGAAAGAGAAAAAGAGAAAAAACTGTACAAAAGAACGGAAATTTTACTATAGAAAAAATGGAACATCGAAAAAGAAAATTAATGCATTTTGATGTATGTGAAAAATTAGCTTTATTATAATTACAAAATTCATACAGTTAAAGGTTAGTCTACAATATTTCATTTTCATACTCGTATTCATGAATAAATATATCGGAATTTACAAGCAATTAAATTTGCATTTGAAAATGTTATAGTCAAGCATAAAGCTAAGCTACTTTGATTGTTAAGGCATACTCAGAAAACACACACACACACACACACACACACATAATAAACGGAATATGAAGCAGCCGCAGAAGTCGCAACATCTTTAGGCCATACAACACTGGCTTCTTTCTCTCTTGGACGATGCCACAAATCGTTATGAATAATGTTCAAGCATAAAATTTCCAAAAGAAAGAGAAACAGAAAGAGAGTGAGAGGGGGGGGAAAAGGGAAAGGAAGGGGAGAATGAGGAGTGGGGAGTGGAGAGTGGAGAGAAGTGTGGCAGGTGGTGCTTGTTGTTTGCTGGTGGCACATCAAATTTCCTTTTGCATAACAATGAAAATGAAAACCTCACCTAATTATGCCAAACATGACTGGTAACAACAGCCAACAGCCAACACACACACACTCACACAAATTACGACAAATTATGTAAAGTTAACTAAAGCAATGACACACACACACACACACACAAATCAGAGACAAAAACAAATAAAACAAAATGTGGCATTATAAACACAGCAAATGGGGCAATAACTGCAGGCGTTGAGCATTATTATGAATATGTGAGATACTCTAACAAATGCCATTAACAGCCACAAAATAATGGAGTTAATGATGCATTGCAGCAAGTATTCTTAATTCCTGTAACAGAAAGTAAGAAAGCTACAGTCGATGGTGCTCGACTTGAGATACTCGCAACCCATTTTGAATAAAACCATATTTTACATAAATACCGAAAATATATCGAAAAAATACTAAAATATACTAGAGGTTTTATTTGTTATATTAATTTAGTACTACATTTAAAATATATACCAATTTAATATACCACAAAAAATACTAATATATACTGGAGGGTATATTTGGTATACTGCTATACTACGAAAATACTAAAATATACCGAAACACGTGTTGGTATATTTAAAATATACAAAATTTATATACCACACAAAATACTAATATATACTGGAAGGTATATTTGGTATATTGACATACCACGAAGATACTAAAATATACCGAAACATGTGTTGGTATGTTTAAAATATACAAAATTAATATACCACAAAAATGAAATAAATATACCAAAGGCCACATTTGGTATATTGATGTAGTACTACATTCAAAATACAACATAGATTGTCAGCCAAAGCAATTTTTTAAATTTATTAACAAACTTCTACAATTTCTATCAGATCGCAACGTGTCATAAATACTGTAGTTTGTATTGTACGCATCAAAAATCTCCGTTCTAGCTTCAACTAACGCTTGCAATTCGATTGTAGTCAATTTGAGGGGACGAAAATGGGCGTGGCAACAATTTCAAACAAACTTGATCTGCGTTAAAACATAATAAAAGTTGTAGAAAGAAATTATTGCTTTATGTCTAATAGTCCCTGAGATCTAGGTGTTCATACGGACGGACGGACGGACAGACAGACGGACGGACGGACATGACTATATGTCACACGCTTACCTTAAGGAGACTCCTTCTATATGTTAGGCACAAAGTTATAATACCATTCTACCCTATGGCAAGCGGGTATAAAAAAGTGGAAATTATAAATTCGTTTACTCACATTAAATGAGCTACTCCAAAGAATATCATTTCGACCATCAATCAGCGCAACAATAAGCACATAAATCAGCGGCTCAAGCGATCAAAAAGTCCGTCAGTCAGTCAGTCAGTCAATTAATCAACAGCTGACGAGCACAATCGGTCACGTATCTCATAAATATTTTTGTCAAAGATTAAATCACATATTGTGCTATTAAATTTATCAATCGAAAGTTATTTCATTTTGCAACAATTCATCATTCATATTTCCAGAAATTCAATGAAAACTTAGCAACCAAATTTCCTTTGCTTTTCAAGTAAAAGTTTTGCAATTGAAAAACCAGAAACTTCTTAATTAATGAAATTAACCATTTTGCAAGCCAAAATAGATGTACATTTTCATCAACTCTAATAACACAAACGATTTGACAACTTTTTAAGACGTTTAGTTTAGTTTGTTTGATATTTTATTTTCATTTTTTGTGTAATTTTTCTTTTGTGGAATTTAATCAGCGTCTTGGGCATTTGCGAGGGAAACTTTTCCCAAAAACTTGCAATCTCATAGGGTACGTAATGAGCAGCTGAAGAGAGAGGGAATTTGTGAGGGTTGGAGTTCGGTTAATTTCTTGGGTAGGGCTTTCTCTTGGGGTAACGTAACGAGAAGCTTTGCTTTGTATTTTGTGCCCGGGCACCTGTCAATAATGTCAGCTGGCATTATGGCCAGAAGTTGTCGTTGTCGTTGTCGTTGTCGTTGTCGTTGTCGTTGTTGTAGTTGCTGTTGACCCTTATATTTATTTGCCTACTAATTTGTATACAAAACTTGCAAAATAGCCGCCGCATCGCGCACTAACAAAAGCTGCTTAAGCACACACATATTACACGCACACGCACATGCACACACACACACATGCTAAAGAGGCGGCGCGACTTGTCGTATCGTGTCGTGTCGTGTCGTATCGTGTTGAGTTCTCTCAAGCAGCCCAAGCTCAAACAGCTTCCGTTTCCGCTTCCCCATTTTAGTAAGGTGCAAGGCAAGGCAAGGCAGGGGACGGACAGGCAGGAAGTGGAAGTGGAAGTGGATATCGTCCTGAGCCTGTGCTCCGTCTGGACTGTGTGCGCAAGGGTTGCCGCCTCGCTGAGCACTCGAGTGCCACAAACAACAACAACACGAACAACAACAACAACTGGCGAGCAGAACTAATGCAAGGCGTGCTAGTTACATGAGGTTTGCTTGAAACAAAAAAGCAGCAGACTTTTGGGGATGTGGGCTAAATGTAGCAGAAAGTACTTCATAATTTAATTAGTGCTGCAGCCCGTTAGACAGCTTGACGCGCGACTGATGTGTGTGTGTGTGTGTGTGTGTGTGTGTAAGTGAATAGGTAGCAAAAGAAAATATGAAAGAAAAAAAAGAAAAAGAATCTTAATAATAATTATAGTAAACAATTTCACGCACGTTCTAACTAATTGATTGAGCATACCCCATTTGCATATTGTGTTAGGGTATAAACAGGCGCGCAGTGGCACAGAAACATCAACAGAAAGAGACAGAGAGAGAGAGAGACAGAGAGGGAGTTGTGTTGTATCTTCTTACTAATAAGGAGCAGAACCTTAAAAGGCCAGCAAATAAATTAAAAACAAATGAAATATGCATGCTCGAAAATGTGAAATATGAAATGTGAAATACGAAACGTGTAGTATGCTTTGAGGCGTTCAACAAATCCAAGCAGAGACAACAAATGTCAGAGAGAAAGAGCGAGAGAGAGAGAGAGAATAAAAGCAAAGCAAATAAACGCACAGCACAGCATAAAACTGAGAAACTGAGAAACCGAAGCGAAAAAAAAAAATGTTTTCAAGTAAACGAAAATAAACAAAATATTTAGACAAGCGACTGGGGAACAAGGCAGCTGACTCTAGAATAAACACAACAAAGACAGCGATACAGCTGATAGAGAGAGATGGAAGATGGCAGATAGAGAAAGAGAGAGGGAAAGCGACATCGTTATGATGCTTTGCAAGCCGAGACGCTTTTTCGTGCACAAATAAGAAGCAAAACAATTCCGCTGGCACTGCCAAAAGGCAAATAGTTCTTTATTGAGTTTTGTCGAGCTGCCAACTTGTTGCGACTTGCTGCTGCCACACAACTTTCTAATAAACATTTACTGCAAATTAAATCAAAACCAAAAAAACACGCGAATTGCACTTTGCAACAAGTTTTATGATCTACCGCGCAGCGAATTAAAATCAAATAAAACAAAAAACAGAAAACAGAAAGTTGGCAACGCAATAAATAGTTGATTGAGTTGGTGGCGTTGCCAACTTGTTGCAATCTTGCTATTTGCAATTCCAAATTGCACAACTTTGTGCAAAAGTGAGTTATTAAAATACCTAAGGGAAGGAGATGAGTAGAACTAAAAAAAAATTGAAATGACAAGTTTCACTTTAATGTGAAAAGCGAGCTGTCAACGTGTCAATAAAGTTTTTGAGCACGTGGTAAACAAACTATTGCTGATTTTACTGTTAGACAGCAAGAGGGAGAGAAAGAGTAAGAGAGTGAGAGCGAGAATGAAAATGAAAATGAGCACTGCCAACTTGTCGATAAACTTTGAGCTTAAGCTGTCGCTCTTGTTAATGGCGCTGCCAACTCGTTTTGCACAGCAACCGCAAAAAAACTTAATGTAAACCTTGCACAATGTCATTTACATGCTCCCACACTCACCTCCACACACACACACACACACACACACTGGTGACGTTTAAAACTGTGCTTGATTTATTTGCGTCGTTAAAGTAAAGAATTGTTGGGTAACCGCAAATAGACAGTAATCGTAGCACGTGTCACGTGCCACCAAAGTGACAGAGAACTAACGCCAAGCATTTCGCAGCGACTCCACAAATGCCCTACGAAAATAATAATTGCCAAATGCCAACAACAAATCATTGAAGCGCCAACTGAAGCGTAAGTGTACTTCCCCCAAAAACAGCAAGATGCTTGAACCCAGCTGGCTGTTGGTATTTTTTTTTTTTGGGCACATGCTTCTCTCACGCGACAGCGACGCGCTTTTATCTATCTTCTTTGTACTACATAGTTTTGTGGAGCAAAAGGAGGGGAGTCGAGGGGTTGGTTTTTTGCGGGCTGTTTTTTGTGGTGTTTTGTGGCTGTGACACTGAGCAGCTGCCTCGGCAGCCAACAGCCTACAGCCAGCAGCAACAAAAGCAAGAGCAAATTCTGGTCGTTTTTCATTGCCTACTTTTAGGCGGGGTCGGTAATAATTTCATTCGATAATTCTGTTGTTTATACTTATGCTTTCCTATGTAGTTAGTTCAAGGGGGGATGAGTGACAAATTATGCGCACAGGCAGATGAATGGACAGCGGGGGAGAGCGGGGGACAGCGGAGGACGTTCATGTGTTTGTTATTCATTGAATTATTTTTGTTATGTAATTGCCTGCCCCAAAATGTATGCAACGAAAAAGTTAAATCGCCACAAAGTGCCACAATATTGCCTGGCATTCAAGAGACAGAGACAGAGACAGGAAGAGAGAGTGAGCGAGAGCGAGGCCATAAATATTTTAGGAGTGAACGCTGTGTCAGCAACATTTTTGGACGAATGCTCATCTGTCCAGGTTGATGTATGCTCATCACAGACTCTGATAAGCTAGCTATGCGTGTGCCTGTGTGTGTGTGTGAGTGTGTGCACAAAACAATTTGCTACAAAATCTCACACACACACACACACACACACACATTCACCTGGCGTTTGAAATGCGGCGCTTCAGCTGTTTGCATTGTATGTCGCATAAAACTCCCAAAATACGTATGTGTGTATGCCTCTGTGTGTGTGTGTGACAAAGGCATGCCTCAGCCCACAAACACACACACACGTGCATTCTTAGCCTTGTCACACGGACAGCAGCTTCCTTCCTGCCAATGCCATTGGTATTGCCTTTAAAGCTCGGAAGCCGCCTAAATGCTAAAAATTCCTCAAGTTTTTCGTCCACATCGATTTTGCATTTTCGTGTTACGTTGCCACAAAGCTCACCCACCACCCTTACCACTCACCCCTCACCCCTCTTTGGCCCTTTACTTCGTTGGCCCCGCAGTCAAATGTGACGTAGCCAAGAGAGAAAGAAAGAGAACGCTTCGTAATTCTTTCAATATTTTCTGGCCCAGGGGCTGTCAATTGAGTTTTGGGTCTGTTTCGGTTTTTTTTTTACTGCTGGGGGAATTGTCGTGAATGACCCAACTCAGCCGAAGAGGAGAGCAAGCAAAATGATTGACTGATAGAATGATTGGCGATTACGTAACACATTTTATGCCCGTTTTGTTAGGCTGCGTCCCTTGTGAAGGGAATTCTACAAATAGCCCAACATCATTTCTATTTATGTGCGAAGACATTTGTTAAAGCTGTCGCCAAAAAGCTGCTTAAAGCTGCAATTAAGTCAAAAGCTCAATAATTTTTCCAAATGTAATAAGCTTATGATTAAGCTAAAGCTTCAGACATAAACTGCACAACAAATACGAGTATATTGCATTCTTTGTTGTGTTGCGTTACGCCTTGGTTGCACATGGAAAACTTGTAAACTTTCAATGCGAAACTTTTTGTCGCACAACAACAACAACAATAACAATTGGGAAATGGAAAACTTTGTCATAATGAGAAGAGTTCATTTTGGAGAGTTTTATTAAGCCAACTTGTTAGCCAGCTCATTTTCAAGCACAACAAGCTGAGAGTGTTTATCTTCATAAAGATTGTCAAACTTTTTTGTAGTTGTGTCCCTTAAAATACGATGTGCAAGATTTTTCAAAAATACTCTTTCTTTCTTTTGGTCGAACTTTAACCTACATATATGTATACATATGTATGTTCCATGTTCGTGTGCAATAAAAGACAATAGATAAAGCTTTTGGACACAACACGACACAAGACTAAATGGAATAAAATATGAAAATTCGTTGATGAAAACTCAAGAAGAAGAAAAGATATTAAAATGTGAAAGATTTTACCAAGCGAAAAACACAAAACTTAATGAGTTTTTCAATACATATATAATATAAGCGAGTGATGAGAACAAGCGAGCGTTGGGCTGCTGCTTTTGACTTATCTCAGCAGCTGTTGCCACACTCACTCATGCCAACATCCCTCAGTGTTCTTCTGTTTGCGACAGGCGGAAGAGGTGGAGCGGGGAGGAGCGGGGAGGAGGGAAGATTCGCCCCTATTTTGCTTCAGCTAACGAGCTGCCCATCAAAAGGTCAGACCTCTGTCAGGTCGACTAGCCTTAAAGTGAACTAAATACAACCTCAACCCCATCATCAAATTGGTTTTGCGGCTTTGTGGCAACATCTCAGTCTATCACACTCACACTCTCTCACTCCCACTCTCTCTCTGTCTTTGTCTCTGTTACAATTGTTGGCGTCTTTAATTTCGATTGCGATACTTTTGGCTTTAAAGCTAAAAGCCCACACAGCACGCACAATAAATTAAGCAAATTTATGGCTAGCTGTGCTCTGCCATCAGCTCCTCCCCCTCCTCCTTCCTCCTCCTCACTCTCCTGCTGTCGTCTATCGACTTCATTGCTTACCACTTTCGCGTGCCAGTGGCTCAGAACGGAATCCATTGGCTTTGCCATCGACCCGTTCACACTGTGCAGCAAATTTGCGGGTCTCAATTTTGCAATCGCTTTACGAGTAACTGTCTTTCTCACTTTTTGATTGCATTTGCAAATAGTTTCGATACGAATGTTCTTAGATTAGCTAGTTTTGGAACACAATTCTAGGGGCTGCAAACTGTTCCAATTTAAATAATGTGTCTATCATAAAATTAGATTTTTGTAAAGTACTTTTCGATGCTGATCTTTGCTCCCAATTGATTTGTCTATTTCATTATTTTCGTAATTTTTCTAAAGTATATTGTATTTTTTGAATATAACAAATGTACGCTTTAATAAACTTTTAGTATTTTGGTGGTATATTAATTTGGTATGTTGTAAAATTAATACCGCACGGTTTTGCTAGAGCTGAGCACTTTTATATTTCGCATTTCTTTGTATTATAGTGTTTTCATATTTACCCCCAAATTCATGTTGACTATTAAATATAAATTTCAATTCGAAATAAACGACAAATGAGTGTATTATTTAATTGTGCATATCTCTCAAAAGATTTGCAAATAGTTTAAAGTATTTTTAATATCATTACAACTAAATTGCACTTGATAGTCTTCAGAATGCTGCATGCAGCCAGCCAACTAATAGTTGTTCTCGAGCACTACTCGTTGCTTTGTTTCTTGCCTGCCTGACTGTCTGACTGTCTGACTGGCTGGCATTCTAACATAGTAAGGTTTTCATTAGCATTGGAATTTGGCCCTTGGCCCTCCTCTTGTCCCTTTTCGTCGAAGTTGTTGGCTGGCAAATTTTGTTGTTTAGTTTCGCATTGTGATTATATTAAATACTTGACTTCAATTTCGCCATGGCTTTGCCATGGCTGACTTTGACTTTGGCCAGCCTTTTATGTCTTTGATTGTCGTGTTACCTTAAAGCCAGCCTTGGGTACGCCCTCTTCTCCTCTCTTCACTTCACCTTCGCTTCGCCCTCGCCTTGGCACGTACGGCTTAAATAAGCTTAAGTAATGTGCGGTGAAAGGAGAAAGCTCGAGGAGAAGAAAGCGTCTAGAATTTCAGCTCAGTTCGCTTGTTGGCTCATTTCATTTAGACGAAAGAGAAAGTACGCGCTGGTATTTCATTATTAATGGAACTTTGATTAAATTGCAAGCCAAAGTCGAGCCAAGTCCCCATTGGTGGCATATAAAAAATTTACGATGACAAATTTACACAAATTAGTGAACGTTGCCCGCCGCCGTCAGACGCATCCGGCATCCAACTGAATCTCCTTGGCACAGAGTAAAAAACACAAAAAACACAAAAAAAAGAAAACCCAATCGTAACTCGCCTGCAATTAGGCTCAATGCAAACGCATAAATTCTCTGAGCACAATTCGTATTCCGTTTGCTGGATTATAGTATTTTCTGCTATGTATTTTTTTTCTTTTTTCCTTTATTTTGGAGGTACATTTGTTGGATTATTTCTTGAAAACTGCTTTTGTGCATAAAGTGGCGAGGAAATTGTAAATATTTAAAAACAATTCTTAGCACTTAAAGTGCAAATTGCTTTGCTATTCTCTTTTACAAAAAAAAATCATTTCACAATTCTTTGATTACAAATGATTAAATATAATTATTTTGTCAGATACATAATTGAATATACTAAATTATAATAAAATGGAACTGAAAGGAATGGTAAAGAATTTTAAATAACTAAATGCTTCATAATGAAGTAAAATCATTTGATTTTAAGAATTAGATATACTCAAAATTTAATTATTAAATAGTAAAAAAAAATAATCAATGTTGTTAATTCTGAACTTTCACATATTTGCAATGAAGTTAAGCAAGTTTTAAGTAATTAATTAAGTGAGCACTGCAAAAGGGGTCTAAAAATAATGCGTTTCGACAAACGCATAAATGCTTCGACCTTATCAATTTGCTCGGTTCGCATTCGTTATTTTTAATCCGTTGGTCATGGCCAACAGAGATGCATTTAGCCACCGAAGTGTTGTTGTGGGGCCAAATTAATGTGAACCCTGACACCAGACTGAAGGCAGCTGAAGGCTAAAATGCAAACAATAAAAGTAAAAGGAAAAGGAAAAATACTAAAAGTTAATTTAAATTGACTTTGATGTGAGCAAAGCATAAGCAAATGCCTACCAGTAAATGCAATATATACGAGTGCGAAACGAAAAAGATATAAAAAGGAAAATTGCAGAGAGTTTGATGTGAGGTCTCTCTCGCCTCCGTCGCAATTTTAAATGCCAACTGCCAACTGCCAACTGCCATTTGCCGACCTTGGCGATAAATTAACGTGTTGCCTACTTAGCGGCGCAAACAATGGAAATTACTTTGGCAAAAAAAAAAAGGGGAAAGAAGCGTGGGTCCAAAGTCAAAGTCAAGCGACAATTCCTAGATTAATGACTGTGTTAGCTCTGTGTTAGAAATGTGACATAATTTCACTGTTGACCCCCATAAATCACACAATGATCGACGCAAATGAATAACCAACAAAACCCCTTTCGACAATTGGCAACTTAAAGATGGAAACTCGTAAGAAATATGTTTGAAAATCAAGTGCAATTTTTTGAGGGTTCACTTATCTAAAACCGATTACCGCAGTCTAGATAATTAATCAACGACTAATGACTGTGAATGTCTTAATGTTTCCTCAAGCGTTGCGGCTTAATGGCAAACCATTAAAATCCAGTCAAGCTCTCATTTTGCATTCAAATGCCGGAATATAATTCCCCCCCACCCATTAAGCTGTAATAAACAGATTTCTTGACATGTGTCTGGCAGCTGTTAGCCACTCATTGCTTTCCGTTAACAGCTTTCAATTTCATTTTATACAATTTTTTCTCTCTGTTTTTTTTTAATCAAAATGCAAAAAAATGAAAAAAATGTTATAATAAAGGAAATGCATTCAGTCGTTGGGAAAAGCCAATTAGGATTTGATAAATCTGTGCATGTGCACATCAATAAATAAAATTGTTCATCGAATTGATTCGTTTGATAAATGTTGACGGCTGTTTTTCGCCTCTTCTCGTCGCACGTCGCGATTCATTCAACTGCGTTAAATGCGACGTACATAATTTATTTTATTTTTAATTTTCTGTTTTTTTTTGTTTTCGTACTTCTTTCGCTACTTTTATTTTTAAAGCAATTTAAAAATGTTCAATCCTCATGTCAAGGGCTTGTAAATGAGGCTGAATAAATGCTTCAGCATCAGCATCACCCTTTGGGATTCCTGGCTTTCAGACGCATTTCGCACAAAGTCAACTTTTGATATACACATAACATATATACATATACTATATATATGGCTAATGATGTTGACAGCATGCGAGCGCAACAGAAAAAAAAAGAAATAAGAGTGAAATGAACTTAAAATGAAAATGAAAATGAAAAAAAGTAACCGTTGTTGCTAACAATGGCGTCCTTGTCGCTCAAGTTGACTTTTGATGCCGCTGTGGGCTGTGTGCTCAACAATGGGCGTGGCAATTGATGCAAGCTCATACATGAGCTTATTGCAATTGTTGCGGTTGCAACGCCCACGACAAGTGGATTATACAATACTTATGCACAACTGCACGACGCTATTGCAGTTAATAGCAGTTAAGCCATCGATCGATTTCTCGATAAACCAATCGAGTGAAGAATGTGTTAAATGCGCCTGCATTCTTGAAAAGCTTCAAAAGTTGGCTAATTTATCGATGGCAGCAATTTTAATATTTCATTATTACCTGAGCTAATTTAACTACTTTATACACTAAAATGACTTCAACTAATTTACAAATGCATAAATCTACAGCAAGTCAGTTTAATTATGAGTGGTGTCAAGAACAATCGATAGATGGCGCCACTCAGCAAACGCAGCGACTTACTGAACAACTGAAACATTCTTCAAAAGCTTAAATAGACGTATAATTTATACCTAGTATAACAAGTACGAAATGACTTAAAGTAAATCAAGTTATTTGCTTAATGAGTGGCGCCATCTATCGTTTGTTCGGTATCAGAACACTGTACAAGAACAATCTATAGATGGCGCCACACTGCAAACGAATCGACTTGATGTTTTTCTGCTTGCTGTTGATTTATGTTTGACTGGTATTTCATCAAATGACTTGACACTTTTTAGTCGTTTATTAAAAAAATACTACTTTTTAGCAACAGAGCTTTGGGAGAAAAAAACGTCTATAACATATTAATAATAACTCTCTTATTATTATTATTTAATATTATCTATTATCAACTCACAATAACGTATTGATAGTTAGAAAGAACTTCGATAATTTATCGATAATTACACATTCCTGTATAAGTAACTAAATCTCTTTCCAAACAACGAGCCACTAAATCATGTACTTTCATTGCGTCATTTCAACAGCTTAATCGATTCATTAGAATGCGAAAATTTTAAATTTATTACTTCAGTTTAGCATTAAATTACGAAACGCATGCAAGTGGAAACGCTGCGATATTTCAATTTGAAATTCATTAATGCAAATTTCAATCAAAAACAGAAATAAAAACACAAAAACAAAACTGATTAGATAGTTTCTTCTTTGTGGCTAAAGTAATTAGAAAGTCACGCGATTGGCGACAGTCACTATCAGCAGGGGGCGTGGCAGTCGCCAGTGGGCAAAAAGAGGGAGTAAACAGGGTCGCATCTTTAGCTCAACCGTTGTTGTTGTTGGTGTTGCAAGTTGCAAGTTGCACAATATGGCAATGGCAACGTTGTTGTGCATGCAAATTGATTTTGCTGTTGGCCCTGCCTTTGATTTTGAAGAATGGCCAACACAAAGTAAGCAAAGCAAAATGTGCTTTTCCAACTATCGAACTAAATAAATCCAATGCGTAATTGAAGAAAGTCTGTGAGAGTGAAATGGAAATTGATTTGGATTTGGATTTGCATGCGTTTTATGTAACTGAAATGTTTTGCAAGCGTCACTCGTTGTCGTTTCCATTCATTATCATCTTCAATTACATTGAGTGCCACATCTTTGGCTTTTTGGTGTCCAAATCAGTCATTGATTTTATTTGTCGAATTATTATTGCAGCCTTCGAAGTTCTTCTCTATTATTAAAACTGAATTTGCATCTGACTCTCAGATAAAGTCTCACATTTAACACTCTCGATGGCTGTTCATTAAACTGCATTATTTATAGAACTTTCGAGTTAACATTTCCACATTTCTCAGTCAGTCAGTCAGCTAGTCATTCGGTCATCATTAGCACAGAAGCCAACCACATACCAAAATTCAATAAATTAATGAGCCATGATGAAGTGTGTTTTGGATTTTGGCCAAATCAATTAGCACTGCCAAACTGTGATTTCACTGTTGCCCTTTTGCCTTCCACTCAAGGTGAAAGTTCACACTTCATAGTTTTCCAGTTTGCACTTAATTATGCAGCTTGTTACTGCCACCGAAATTAGTAAAAAAAAGAAAAAAAACTTAAATACAAATAAAAAAATCCTTGGCAAAAAAGAAAACACAAAATATGAAAAACTGGGAGTACAAAAAAAAAAAATACACAGAGCCACAGCTGGTAGCCGAAAAATATTATTATATACATACATATGAGTTTTTTTTTTTTTGCAATGGATTCCTTTTTTTTGGCACACACTGTGCCCAAGGCCGCAAGCTGCCTGTAAACAGAGAGAGAGAGAGAGAGAGAGAGAGAGAGAGAGAGAGTAGGGAAGGGGAAGCGGAGGCAACTGACGAGGTCGAGGGCGTGTGCCGCTTGCCTCTTGTGAGTTGAGTTGAGTTGCGTTGGGTTGAAGTTGTGGGCACTGCAACTGTTGTCTGGCTGCTACATGTTGCGCTCTCAAGAGTGAAAGTGAGAGAGTGGGCAGAGACGATGAGGACGAAGTTGCAAGTAACTTTTGTGATGTGTTGAGCGTGTGGCATGTGGCATGTGGCAAAGAGACACACTCTCTAGCATATGCCACACCAGTGTTTGCAGCTTACCGCCAGCTACAGTTCAGGTTCCACTTCAACTCAGAGTCAGCGGGTTAAGTGCACTATGTAGCTAGCTCCTCCCATCTTGTTCTTCCCGTTGACACTTTCGACCGCAAATCGTTAAACATTAAAAGCAAAATTTCTATATTGAAATGAGCCTATTTTGGTATGATTTCAGCACTTGTGTAAAGTGTCCTAAAGTTTCCGTAAATAATTTACTACCTCATTAATTGATTAATAAAATTTACTTATTATTAATTAGATAGATTGTAAATAAACAGAATAAAAAAAAAAAAATATTGATTTGCGATTTTTTGTCTCAGTTTTTCAAACTCATTAATAAACTAAGTAAGAAAACTACAGTCAAGTGTGCTTGTCTATGAGTTAATCACTACTCGCTTTCAATAAAGCCATATTCTAAAATTATACCAAATTAATACACCAGCAACACTAAAATATACCAAATGGTATATTTGGTATATCGTTATAGCATATTCTGAATATACAAAAGAGTAGAAAATATCACATATTTGGTATAATGATACAGTATTATAAATATACCACAGAGTACAAAATATATCATATATAATATACCGCTACTATATACCACATATACCAAATATACCATATTGCCAGACAAAGCAACTAAGACCCGATTGCAGTAGGTGTTTTTTGATACTCAACAGTATTTCTTAAATATCTTTTATATTCTTCTATTTATCCTCATTTTTTCTTAGAATATTGGTTAGAATGTGTATCAAAACCTATTGAGGTTTTGTTGTTCATATTTTTTGTTCATTATGAAGTTAAAATGGCAGTTATTGTATCATACAAATTCTGCGAATATGCGCATATTATAAGGAAAATATTTTACGAAATATTATTTAAATATTTGTGTGCTTAATAGGCAGGTGATATGTTTTTTAAGCTCAGATTATATGTTTTATTCGCTGTGGACATTATTTGTTAGTTGTGAAATAAAGAACATTCATAAATATGATACATCTGTTATATTAGTTCAATGCTCTATATTTATTAGCTGTTTTTTGTCTTCAAGAATACACAAATTGGCTTTAAAATTGAATGTATTTATTTTGATAAAATTGCAATTCTGCCAGCTACAAAGTTTTTGCTAATTAGAAATTAAACATTATACAAATAAAGTACCATTTCCATTTCCACAAAAAAGGCAAAAAAGTTGTTAGTTAGCTGTCGAGATTGTTTGTTCCCCAAGCGCCGCAAAGTATGCAGCAACTTTGTAGAGCAAAACGTAAAAAAGAAAATCGATTTGCGAAAGCAATTCGAGTGCACTTCGAGTTTCAGCAAACAAAACAAAATTCGTGCAAACGCAATGTGAATTTGAAATTGTGTGTGATCAACAAGATTTTGTGTTCCTTCAAATACAGCTAAAAAACCAAATCAAAAACAAAAGAGAAAACAAAACCAACGAAATTCCCAACGCGCAGCAGGATGTCTGGCAACGCCAGTAGCGATAGCAATGGGGCAACTCCCGCACAACAGCAACAGCAACAACAACAGCAACCGCCACCGCAATACATAATCACAACGCCAAGCGAAGTCGATGCGGACGAGGTGCGTTCGATGGGCGACTTGGAGTTGAGTTCGCCCGGCGATGACAGCGTCTTTGGCACGATCTCAGAGCAGCAACAGTTGCTGCAACAGCAGACAAAGCTAACACACACGCAGAAATACAGCCAGACATCGAGCACAAGCACAAGCAGCAGCAGCAGCAGCAAGCTTGCCACACGCTCCTATTCGGTCACCAGCAGCAGCAGCAGCAGCGCCGGTGGTGGCATCAACTTGCAACAGCAGCAGCAGCAACAGCATCAGCAACAAATTCAACAACAACAGACACAGACACAGCAGGTGCAACAGCAGAAGATCATGTCGAGCAGCACACGCAGCCAGAGTCTGCAGTCGAGTGCGATTGTCAGCGAGCAGAGTGGCCACATGCTGAGCACAGCGGCTGCGTTGGCCCAACAGCTGAAGGCGCAATCGTCGACATCGATCATCAGCAGCAGCAGCAGCACCACACGCTATGTGAGCTCAACGAGCAGCACAGCACAGCAGCAATTGCAACTGCAGGGGGCAACAGCAACGGGAGCAACCACATCGAGCAGCACTGTGACGGGCAGCAAGTCAAAGTTTCAGAGTTTCTTGCAACAGCCGGAGGCACACGGCGGCTTCTTGAATGCCCATCAGAAGCATGTGCGGCAATTTGTGCGCTCCACATCGGCACACTCGGAGGCGGCGGCCAGCATGACACCGGTGAGCGGTGCAAGGCCGGAGAAATGCATACGCAGCGCCTCCACACAGATCGATGATGCTTCGGCTGCCAGCGGTGATGTGAACGAGGGCAGCAGCGGCATCGGCAGCGGCAGCATGCAACTGTCGATGTCCAAGCTGGGACTGCAGCAGTCCTCCTCCATACTCATCTCCAAATCGGCCGAAACCATCGAGATGAAGAGCAGCTCAACATCGGCCGGCATGCGCACCCAGCTGACCCTCAGCGGTGGCTTCCTGGCACCGCCCAATCGCAAAATCACCATCCTCAGTCCCATCCATGCCCCGCCCGGTCTCCACGACATACTCAAGCGTGCCGGACGCTCGCCGCTCTCGCCGCGCATCAGTTTCCCCGGCAGCGAAACGGATCTCTTTGGGTGAGTTCTTCTTCTTTACACAATCGCAAAAACTCGACAATTTCCATCATCATTTTTGTCGATGCCACAAAATCAGGCATCGAAGCAAGAAAGACAGTGTTTGACTGTGAGATACTCGCTATCCCTTTTTGAATAACAGCAAAATAGTGTGGTATTATTCTTAAAATATACCAAATTAATAAAAAATATACTGAATGTTATATTTGGTATATTTGTATAGTAATACATTCAAAATATACTGAATATACTCAAAAAATACCATAAACATACTAAAGTATACCGAATGATATATTTGGTATATTGAAAATATACCACCATCAAAAATACTTAAATACACCAAAGGATACATTTTGTATAATTATATACTATTTTATTTAAAATATACCAAAATAATATACAATAAAAATACTAAAGTATACCGAAGGATATATTTAGTATATTGATATATTACTACGGCCAAAATATACCGAATTAACATACCACCAAAGGCTGTATATCGACATAGTAGGCATAGTCAAATGTTTACAGTTTACTCTAGGATTTATCAAATGGCTTTCTAGAAAAGTAGTATATAATATACACACAAAACAAAACTGAGATTTTTATCATGCATAAATTAGAACAGAAGATACAGACCTTTGAAGTTGGAGTAATGTCTTGGATTCAAATTATATTTACTTTTTCACATATATGTACATTTATAGATACATTTTTGAAGGCAGAAAAATTAGTAATCAAATTTTAGAAAATTTAAATTCACATACATTAACATAGTTTGATCAAATTCTAAAGATATTTCAGTAATTTACATATGTATTATATGTCTATTACTTTTTTATTGGCCTAATTACAAATTATATTCAATTATTACAAACTCCAAAAAAAGCATTAAAGAATTTTATAATATAGGAAAATATGCACTTTTCCAATTGGTTTTTTAGTTAATTTAATAAATTGATACTACTGAACAAGAGGAATTTTCTTCAGATACTTCAATCGATAAAATATTCTGATTAAGTTTTAAACATTCAGTGAAGGAAATTAATAATCACATGACATTCAATTTCTTGGTCTTGCAAATTATTTTAATTTACACAAAAATTCACGTTCTCCAATAAAACAAAAGTTTGCAAATCTCATATGAAATTTGGGGTAACAGTTAGGAAAAATAATTGAGTTTTGTTTTTCTATATAAATTCACTCATTGAGTTTAACTTTCGTAACATATATAGAATACAGAATGATGTATAATATAATATAATATGTATATATGTATATTTGAGTTGAATTTATATTTGAGAACCGAAATGAAAAGTTTTCAACAAAACTATGGCATAACTGTCTTTAGATTGTCGCAAGCTATCAAAATGATTGCATTTTGATTGAGGCACTTATAAAAAACTTTTATATAGAGTCGAAGATTTTGCCAACAAGAAGTTGCAAATTGTCGTTTCCAAATTTAACACTTCATCAGTTGCAAAGCTAAAACAAACTAAAGCGGTAGAGGGAGCGAGAGCGGGGGGATAATAAAAATCAACAAGAGCAACGACAATCTTTTGATTAAGAACATTGTGTAGCTGTCGCTGTCGTAGTTGTTGTCGCTGCCTTGACGCCAACAGCTAATGAGCTTGTTTATATCCTCGGTCCAAGCTCCTTTTTTGTTCTTTTTTTTTTTTTTGTTGTTGCTTGTGCTGTGCACGTTTCGTGTTAGCATCTGCGTTTATATGCGTGTCCGGAATTTGTGTGCTCAAAATGCTCATCTTATTGTTAATTGCTGTTGTTGGTGCATATCGCGTATACGCTCCGTGTGCGCTGCGAATGTCATGTCACTCGCAGTTCAACAGTCGCCACAGTTGTCATCGAGCTCTTATTTTTCCCTCAGTTCATCCTCTCTCTCTCTCTCTCTCTTTCTTTCTGCCTCTCTCTCTTTCTTTCTGGCTCTCTGTGTCGTTGTCAAAATGCCAAAATTCTTTGTCATAGTCGTATAATTAAATTTAAATGTTTTCGTTTCGAGGCCTGGCAACGACAGCGTCAGACCAACAGATAAGGTTAGACAGCGAGAGTATGAGAGAAAGAGAGAGAGAGAGGGAGAAGGAGAGAAAGAGGGAGGAGAAAGCATCAGAGAATAGTGGCAAAAGCTGGGGCGGAATGTGTAGCGACATTTATATTAATAACAGCAGCCAAGCTGTTAAATTTTTAATGAACCAGTCAAAGCAACAACAACAACAACAACATTGATGAAAGCGACAGCTGAAAATTGCCAGCGCACGTTAACAATTATTGAAATTATCCTCCAGGATCCCATCTGATAAATAATCGTACTTATCATAATTGAAAAGCCAACAAAAAAAAAATAATAATAAATGTGCAAAATCAACAACAACTTAAAGTTACTCTGCATTCGAATTTGTTGCAATCTTAAACTACTTTAAAACGGCAAATAATTAAAAAATATATATTTTCAAATACTCAAAAATAAATATATTTTTGCTTTATTATAATCAGTAACATAATGCAGAGATATTTCTCTTTACTTCAAATTTAAATTAAAAGCGAACAGCTTTAAACGACTTTAAGCAATTCTTTAAACTGTTTAAAAAAGAAGAAATATATATTTTCAAATTTCTGTAATTCATAAATAAACATATTTTTGGGTCAGTATCAATCATTAGTTACGCTGAGCTATTTCTCTTTATGTCGAATTTCAATTAAATGGGAATCGCTTTAAGCAAAGCGAAAATCGAATCGACAACTTGAATTTTCTGGCCAGATAACCGTAATTATACAGCTGTCAGTTTTCAACTGTTCATCGTCTTAATTCAATTGGATTGCATTGAATTCAGTTAAGAGAGAGAGAGAGAGAGACAGAAAGAGAAAGAGAGAGAGAGAGCTCAACACACACAGATCAACGGAGTTTAAACACACTTTTTGTGCATTTCTCACATGTTTGCACAATTTCATTTCATTTTACATTTGTTTTGTTGTTATTGTTGTTGTTTCGTTTATTTTTTTACTGCTGCTGCTGATGCTGCTGCTGTTATTTATTGGCAGTGTGCAAATTAATTCTCATTATAAATAGAAAATGAGCGCTGAAATTTAATATATGTATATTATGAACATATGAACATTTTGCTACCCTTAATCCCACAACAATAAACCATGTCAACAACGTGTAGTTTGGCTGACTGGCTAATACCCTGGATTATTGAGTTGACTTTTTGTTTAAAACAAAGAAAAATCTGCGCTGCAAACATAATTTTAATAATTACCCTCAAATCGAACTGATTAGCAAACTCATCTAATTAAAGTGGAAATTTAATTCTGCATCCCAGATAAATGTATGGAAATAATTTATAATTTATATTGTATATTCAAATGAGTTTAGAATTAACAATAAAAACTAAATTATTTAGTTGTATTCATTGAACACTTTGTCAATCATTAATCTAATTAAAAGCAACTAATTGTTGACTAAACAAAAAAAAGAATATGCTTCATAAATATTATCAGCTGACAAAGTAAGCTACTGGTAATTATTTGGTACTCAAAACAGCATCTGAAAAAATGAGCTAGATTTCAAAACGCCACAAAACTTTGAAAACTATCTCTAGATTTGTCATTTGGTCAAGTATTCCAGTTTTTCCTACTTTTCAATTTGATAAATCAAATTCAGTTAATTTGCAGTCGAGTTTGCTCGACTGTAAGATACCCGCTATCTAATTTCAATAAAACCATATGTTGGAAAACATACCAAATTAAAATACCGAAAATATAGTATGAAAATTTTGGCATATTGATATAGAACTGCATTCAAAATATACAATAGAGTAGAAAATATGCCAGTATATTCTTGTATTTATCAAATATGCCAATATAGCAAAATTTCACTTATTATTCGATTTTCTTCGATTTCCGGGGGGGCGAAAGTGGGCATGGTAGAAATTTAAAACAAACTTGATCTACGTGCAAAAATAATAAGTGCTGTCGAAAAAATTATATCTTTATCTTTTCTTGTTACTGAGATCTATGTGTTCATACAAACGGACGGACAGATAGACGGATATGACTATATGTCTCGGCTGTTGACGCTGATCAAGAATAATTATACTTTATAGGATGCAGTTGACTCCTTCTGCTTGCTACCCTTCTACAGGGGCAAAAAAATCACTTTCACCGATTAAATTGTCCTAACATAAATATATTACTTTATATTATTTTGTATTTTACAAATGTAATCATTTTTTTATTTTTGAAATTTACAAATTGTCTCCATTTTTTTAATATCATAATTTATCAATTTTCTCGATCTTATAAATTTTCATAATTGACAAATTTTCTCAATATTTGTCAAATCGCGTATTTTAAAAATATTCTCTTTTTTCTTTATTGATTTTACCTTCTAGAATCGATTCGCTTTTTTCTGTGTGTTTCGAGTTAGAACAAATATATTTTTTGCATTTCTTGACGTTTTTATAATTTGCTTTATTGAAATTAAGTGGCATCAAATGCACTTCGCAATCTGCCAGGAAAATATGAAAATATGTTGAAAAAGAAACAAAGAAGGAAAGAGAATAAGTTTTCGTTTTAGCTTTCGCTTTTATTTCCCCATCGGCTGTTTTGTGGCTTGTGTCTAAGCACTTGGATTGAACAAGATAAATGACAGGTTGTTTTCTTCTTCGTTTTTTTTTTTATTATTTTTGATATTAATTGACTGTCCAAAACTTTTTGCATGTTGCCTAGCTGCCTGGCTGCCTGGCTGGCTCAACAACAGAACTGTCAATTGATGTCAGTGGTCGCGAACAGTCGCAAGCCGGAAGGCGAAACAATTAACAAAGTTATCAGTTGCATCAGTTGCTATAGAGAGAGAGAGAGCGGCCAACAAGTGCACATGTTAATTAATAATGAACAGAGCACAGAGCACTAAGAGAACAGACAACAACACGACATAACTGAACCCCGTTCGACGTTCGACTGCTTTGTTAAGTCAAACACACACACACACACACACACACACACATACACATAGAGATTGCGGCAGATTTGTTAAATGGAATGTTGAGCTTAACTATGCGGCTGCCTTTAAATTGCCGCTCTGCTCCCCAGAGCAACAACTCATCCGCTGGCTGAGAAAGAGAGGGTAAGAAGAGAGAGAAGTAAGAAATGCTACAGTCGAGTGTGCTCGACTATGAGATACCCGCTATACCCATTAAGAATGAACGTAAGGCAGTGCGATATTAATTTTAAAATATACTAAATTAATGTGCCACAAAATACTAAAATATACCAAAGGATGTATTTGGCATATTGATAGAATAATATATAATACATTCAAATATACTATCTACGATATGCGCGATTATTTTTAAAATATACCAAATAAATATACCGAAGGCTACATTTGGTATATTGATAGAGAGCCCCATTCAAAATATACTAGCTACGAAATGCGGTATTATTCTTAAAATATACCAAATTAATATACCTAAAGTACTAAAATACTCCAAAAGATACATTTGGTATATTTATAGAATAATATACAATACATTCAAATATACTATCTACGATATGCGCGATTAAAATATACCAAATTAATATACATTTGGTATATTGTTAGAGAACTGCGATTAAAATATACCAGCTACGAAATGCGGTATTATTCTTAAATTATACCGAATTAATATACCTAAAATACTAAAAAATACCTAAGGCAACATTTGGTATATTGATATAGCACTACTTTCAAAATATACCAGCTACGCCATGCGGTATTATTTTTAAAATATACCGAATCAATATACCACAAAAATACTTTAAATATACCACCAATTACATTTGATTTATTGCTAAAATACTACATTAAAAAATACAACAGCTAAGAAACGTGGTATTATTCTCAAAATACATCAAATAAATATACCGCAAATATACTAAAAAATGTATATATGAAACAAACTTGATCTGCACAGTCTGAGATCTCGCTATATATACTTTATAAGGTCAAAGATGCTTCCTTCTGGCAATGTTAAAATACCCTTCTATCCTATGGGGAGCGGGTATAAAAAGGAGAGGAGATAGCAGCCAAAGCTAACGCTTCGAGTGTACACATAAATCTCTTAAAGCTAAGGGCTCAACTTTTTTTCTCTGTGCTGTTTTTTTTTTTGTTTTTGTTTTTTACTTTATGTATGCGTGACTTATGTTTACAGTTTATTTATTATTTAAAACATAACAGACGGCAACAGAAAAAAAAAAGAATATAAGAAAAAAGCTAAAAATTATGCTAGAGGGCTGAGAGTCAATGAGGCAACTTCACCTCGAGGGGATGCCAAGGGGCGCCTAGGGAGAGTCAGAGGCAAAAAAAAAAATACTTGACTTCCACTTTCGACTTGGACTCCATTTATATGTGTCCAAATATTTTGCAAAAGGCAACGACGACGACGACGGCAATTCTAATGCTAAATTAAACTGAGCAGCTGAAGGCGTTTTTCGGCAGCCCGATTAGAGGCCAAGCGGAAGCTGCTTGCCCCATGCCACACTCGACTCGGTTACAAAACCCAGCAAACTGTGCAAGATCCAATGACAAACAGGCCAAAATGAAACCCGCAGCCAGCAGCAACACAACACAACAACACAACAAAAACAAAAGAATAAACACAAAATGTGGCACAAACTCAAGATATGCGGGCAGAAAAGAGAGAAGGAGGAGTGTGGAAGCTAGGGAGGGAGGAGAAACCCTTTTAAGACATTTAGCAAAAACAAAATTTGTTTACATGCCGACGCAGTGCGCGTGCCTTTGTTTGCATATTAAATTCGCGTTGCATACTTTTTTTTATTTCCCTTCTTTTTGTTTTTTTTTGTTTTGGGTGATAATGAAGGCATTTTTGCGCGAATGACTTTGGCGGGTGGCAAAGCGGTTGGCAAATGGTCTCAAGGTGCCGGCAATAGCTGTGAAAAAGGTCTTCCACAACATAATATGTGTGTGTGCGTGCGTCGCCTCAATTAACTGACAAAACGACGACGACGACATCGAGTCGTATACTTAATAAGCGAGCAGCGAGCTGCGAACAGAGTTAAGCGGAAATCTCGCATATAAAACATAGCACTTGGGCTTTTGGCCTGCATCTCGAATAACTTGCGCAAACATCGCAAAAGTCCTTAAACAATTCCACAACACACACACAACAACAACAACAGCAAAAACAGAAAGGAAATGAAAGATTTGCGCTGAGAAAAAGCGAAATAAATTTTCATTTGCGTGGGTTGCCGATTAAATCTAATTGCACAACAAATAAATTTATGGCTTCAATGACCGTTTTCTATGGATAAATACACACATTTATATATATATATGTTTTATATACATATATGAACAAATTTCTGTATATGGGAATTTGTAGGTAAAGAAAACTAAAGCCAAGTAATAAAATCTTATAAAAATTGAAATTGAAAAAAATTAGCTAAAGCTATTAAGTTCAATCCAAGAAATTATATAAATTTAACAAATTTTAATATACAGTTAATTTATCTATCTATCTAATTATCTATCTAACTATCTATATATCTATCTATCTATTTATCTACCTATCTATCTAACTATCTATCCATCTCTCTATCTATCTATCTATCTAACTATCTATCTCTGCTATCTAAATTGACAAAAAAAAAAATAAAAAAAAACTACAAAACATTTTCTTATTTTGAGTAAAGATGAGTTGCAAAGCTCTTAACTAAAACTTAAATTAGAGCTAACTATGATTTCGGAATTATTTTTCTGTTTTAACATTAATTATAAAAATGATTGAGTTCATACAAAAACATGAAATGAACGAATTTACTATATACTTTATCGTAAATTTGAAATAGTTCCGAAAATTAATCTTAGCTTTAAAACTAGTGATATAAGAATGACATTTAACTTTTTTTTCTAATGGTTTCAGCTTATATATTTTTGATTGTAAATGAAATTCCGCTAAAGATGTAATATGAAAATTTAATATAAAATATTACAAATTGTGCTCAAAGCGAAATCACTTATTATGCAATATTTGCTCATTGAAACTTTCATAAAAGTGATGCAGCATTAAACAATTTTGCAGATCTGTGAATGCAGTTAAAGTTTTCAACTAATTAAGTTGAAGGAAAATCGCCTTCGAATTGAATTGTTTGCAATAAATAACACGAGAATGTTTGCCAAATTGAAATGCTGACATTTTGCGAATGCCAAAGAGTCAAAAAGAGTGCTTTACAATAAGGCGTCAGCATTGGCATTTGCATTGTGTGAATCTGTTTGAAATGCAGGTGTTGAAAACTTAGAACACCTGCTGTCAATTACACTTGACAAACTGACCATGTTACACACACACACACACACACACACACACACACACACACACATATCTTTTGGCACATCCTTTGTCACATCCTTCGTACATCATCCTTGGAATGCCGCAGGCGAAACAAAAAACTACAGTAAACACACTTTAGCAAACAAATCAAACATGGGCAATTATTGTAATCAAAGTAATTGCTGAACAAATAAATGATTTGACCATTTTCATTATAGTGAATAACTTGAGTTCAGTGTCAAGTGAAGTTATTTGTCTATTTGCACGCGCACGAAAATTCCAGTTTTTGTGCACTGCATTTTCTTTAGTTTATTCTCGCAAAAGATAAAAGAGCAAATAACTTCGAGTCGCCTTTTGAACTTCAAAGGAACAAAAGCAAATATTAAATAATAATTTCAATGTGCGCAGCAAAACTTTCAAACAATACAAAAATTTCAAATTTAAAAGTGAGCAAAATGCGAATTAAAAAAACGAAAACGAAATATTAAATTTGCTGCGTCATTAAAAAGCAACAAAAAAGCCGTGTTAATTGGCTCTTAACGCAAAACTGTTAATTAGCACATAATGCAACATAAGTGCTCTGCTCGTCTTGTTGGATGGGGATGGGGAACAACAGCCACACAAAATATGTGTGTGTGAGTGCGTATACTTAATATTAAGCATACGCCACGTGTCACAGAAACGAGTGCCTTGATAAGGATAAGCAGCGGGGATAATCTCAAACGACTGAAGAGTCAAAGTGAGTGAAAGAAAAGAAGAAAGAGAGAGAGTGACAGAGAGAGACAGAGAGAGAGCTCAAAGCAAAGCCGCCGCAAAGTATGCAACGCTTTGCTTGCAGCACGTGCAGCAGGCAGGCAAACAAAACCAAGAAGACCTTCAATAAAATTCGACGCAAAGAAAAAAGCATAAATCAGCAAAAAAAAAGTGAAAAAAAGTGAAACGCTCTTCGCTTTCGCTTTTTACCTGTGCACAACATTTTTGAAGGCTCTCGGACTCGAGCTTGAAAATGCTGCGTTCGATTTGCGTCAACAGTCAAGAGATAAGAGAGGGGTGTGGACTGCAGGGTGGAGGGGAGAGGGATGAGTGGGCTGTTCGTGCTGAGCAGCTTATTTGTTTGCTTTGCTTTAATGCACATTAGGGTGCCGTTCAATTAAAAACTCTAAGCTAAGCGAATTTCCTTTTGCTCTTCCATTTATTGTTGTTGTTTTTTTTTTTGGAAACGTGTTGAAAAACACATTACAAAACTTTCACCAAAGCTTTTCACCCCACACAAAAGCTCTGGCTAAGCGTGGACATTGTTGGGAAAGCTTTTTGTGAGGGTGAAAAGCGACAAAACTCGCAACAAAAGTTCAACAACAAAAAGCTCGAAAAGCTGGCAAAACACTCACTGAGCTTTCTGTTGCTGATGGTCAGGAATTTAATGGGAAAGCTTTGGCAAATATAATTAGCGTGTGCCAAATGAGAAATGGAAATGAAATAACGAAAATTCCAAATAATTGGAATTTAAAGCTGTAATATGTTAAACTTGATGCAATTGCATTGCTGTTGAAAGCAAAATGGGAAATTTGGATGGCGAAAAAAAAAGAATACAACATAAAACACGCCATAAAATGTGCAAAACATTAAACTAATAAATGAGAACTTCCATTCGAAATATGAATATATTATGAAATATATATATAATTGCATTAAATTGATATATATTTAATAATGAATTGACGAAAGTTGGAAATTTCATTAAATTTAAATATAATATTAATAGAAATTGATATTTATTCAATAAGTGTAAGTCTGAAATTGCATTTAAAGAATGAAAATATAATATGCTGATGAAATTTGCTATCTTATTACATACTTAGTTTTCTATTTAGATTCAAGTTAATTACAAATTACATATACCAATTTTTTAAATAGAAAATTTATTCTGAAAACTGAAACTTAAATTTCATGAAATTATATTAGACTTAATATGGCAATAAAATTCTAGATTGAAATATTGATGTATTCAATTTTTAATTTTTTTCTAATTTCATGAAATTATATTAGGCTTAATATGGCAAGATTTTAGATTGAAATATTGATTTATTCAATATTTAATTTTTTTTAATTTAAATTTTTTCTAATTTCCTATTTGGACTTTATATAAAATTGTGAAATATAAAATTTAAAAGTGCAATAATTTCGAATTTCATAATTAAGCATTAAATTCAAATAAAATATTTAATGCATGAAATTTCCAACTTATTTATTAATTTAAGTTATTTTATGCAGCGCAGCTCTCAATAATGTCATGTTATGTTTTTTTGCATAGAATTAGTTTCTAATTAATTGCTTTAAAAGTTGAGAGCAAAATGCATTTCTCAGTTGCACATTCTGTTGTTTAATAACTGCTTTCAGACTCCATTAGTTGTCGTTAAATATTGAAATCAAAGTGCGTCAAAAACTTTCGAACTCAATTATGGCAACATTAAATATAATTATTGAATAAATGATCAATTAAAGCTGCTCTTTAAAAATTCTTTCAAATATATATATATTTATATTGAATAAATTAAAGTTTGCTCTTAATACGAAATTCGAATTCGACTAATTTGAAAACGTCTTTCTTCTTCTTTTTTCATCCTCGTTTTAGGTAAGTGAAAGTCCTTGATTTTGAGCGGATGTTTTTTTGTGGTGTGCACTCTTCTCGTGGGATGTCCTGACATTTTATCCTGTGGTAAGCTGTCAAATGAGCTAAAAACAAAACTGAAGAGAAAACCAATTTTACCAGAAGGGAAAGATTTCTTTTTTTGGGTTTTGTGGATGGAAGTTTATATTTTGGCATGGCTAAAAATGTGTCTAACGACGACGATGATGATGGGCAGCCATTATACATAAATAACAATCAATAAGCTAACTTAGTGCGTGCCAGTTTAAAACGTTGCGTATACGCAACGCAACTGGTTGCCTCGTTGATGGGTGACGGGGGGACGGGGGGAGGGAGGGTGAACTTGCCCACCTGAAGGCAACCGGAAAAACAATCAGCAACACGTTGAACCTTGGCATTTTTCTCGCTTTTTTTTATGATTAACTTTAGGGGCGTTGTTTGCAGCTGCTGCTGCTGCTGCTGCAGCTGCTTGTTGACTTGCCACGCCTATTGCCACCGCCAACGCCCATTGCTGTAGGCATGGCCAAGAGCGTGAGGCAACACAAAGACAGCAACAACAACAACAACAACTGCAAAACAGTTGAAGATGCAACAAAAAACAAATATTGTAATAAGAGAGAACGAAAAGAAAAAAAAAAGAAATGAAAATTGTACTTTAAAAACGCATGCAATTTGTTGGCTCGCAGCCACGCCCACCCAGGGGGCGGCAAACTGCAGTGGCGTTCACTCTCTTGCCATGGCCATGGCCATGTGTGTGTGTGTGTGTGTGTGTGTGTGTGTGGGCAGACAAACACACAGCGGGCAAGCAAATCTCAAACGAAAACAGAGTTCAAAGCACAGGAAATTGAACGCATTAAAAAATGTGAAAAACGAGCTGGCACTATTTTTGTAAGTGCAAAGCAACGACTTGGCGAATACCCTGCACAAAAATAAACTACTATGAAAAGTTGATAATAATAATAATAATAATAATAATAATAATAATAATAATAATAATAATAATAATAATAATAATAATAATAATAATAATAATAATAATAATAATAATAATAATAATAATAATAATAATAATAATAATAATAATAATAATAATAATAATAATAATAATAATAATAATAATAATAATAATAATAATATATAATAATAATAGTAGTAGTAGTAAAAAATGATTACTATTAAATTATTACTAAAATAATTACAAAAATAAAAATAACTTAAATAACTTTAAATAAAAATACCATACTTTTTGCGAAAATACTGAAAATTCAAAAGTTCTAAATACAAAACATAAAATAAAATTATTACTAAAATTATCCAAAAAAAAAAAGTCTAAAGGAAACTAAGTATTCAATTACTACTAAAATTATAAAAACATGAAAAAGTTACTTTGAAAAAATACCAATAAATACACTATAATTTTTACCAAAATATTAATATTGCGAAAACAAAAGCATACAAATATATTATATTGATATTCGATTATTACTTAAATGATTAAAATGAATTACACAAAAATAAAATTTTGCTAGAAGAGCAGGCTTAAAATAAAAATATATATAAAGAACAACAACAAAAAAACATAAAAATATATAATTGCTAAAATAATCAAAATAAATAGCTGATATAATATAAAACCCTACAGGGTATTTGCTAGTTGAGCATGCGCGAACATCGTCGCCATTTAATTACACAACCAGTTGCTATGAACTTTGACAATGGTATCCATAGGATTAAATAGCGAAAAAAAAGCGCAGAAATATATATAAAATAAAGTCATACCGAAAAAACTTGAAATACAATAAAATGTTAAATAAAGAAAATTACGCAATTAATAACAAAGAGTAAATAAATATGCACAATATTTAAATAAAGGAATATGGAAAAAATATACAAATTGGTTAAAAGATAAAAACCAAAAAAAAAATAAATAAAAATAACAACTTCACTCTTTTGACATTACAATGTTGATAAAAAAAATAATTAAAGACCACAAAGCGAGTATCTTGCGAATATCAATAAAATGCAATTAATTAATAATGCAGAGCAATAATTTAATTGATTTACATTAATGCGAAATACAAATATTTTTGCATTGTGGTCGGCGCAAAAATATTTGCAAAGAGCAACAAAAGTATCTCGAACTCGAATGAAATGTATCTTTTGCTGCAGGCAAAAAAAAAAAAGAAAAGTTCCACACACCAAATTTGGCAGTCGAAATAAAAACTGAATACGAATGTTCATTGCTGTTGTTGTTGTTGTTGTTGTAGAGTCTGCATCTGTATCTCGTAGGTTGTGTGTATCTGTAAAGCGTCTTGTCTCTTGGGTGCCATTTGCCATTCATTATTTTGCTGAGTTGTTGTTGCTGTTGCTGTTGCTTTTGCTGTGGTCATTATGTGATTTGCTGTTGTTGTTTTTTGATTTTACATTTCGCATTTCACATTTTATTGGAGCACAAAGCACAGCATGAAGCAAAAGCAGAGACAGAAACAAAACAAAAAAGTAGAGTAAACAATTTCTAATAAAAATTTGCTGAATTCTGAAATGCAAAAGAAAGAAGCGTGTTTTCCACTTATCAAATAAACGTTTCAATTGTTTAATCTTTTAATCTATAGACCGACTTAATAAATGCAAGAAAATCTCAAACAATTTTATTGACAGCAACGTAATTTTGAAATGCAAATTTTTGCATATCTTGCAATGAAAATCTATCATTTAAAATGAATTATTTGATTGGAAGTGACTTTTAAAATATTGTTAAATTTATTAAATTTCAGCTTAAATTATCTTTTTTATATAGAAATTTAAAATTCAATTCAATGTAGGAAGAATCTTTGAAGTCACAAAAATACTAAAATAAATTAAAACTTTTGAACTACAATTTTTCATTGTTTATGTTGCAATTAATTCTGATTATAATATTATATGATAAAAAATTCAAATTTGTACTTAAATTATGTGAAGTAATATTTTTGGACTTGTCATAATTTCTAAAATATTGTGAATTAATTAAAGTTGTAAAATAGAAATTCAGTTTTCTTTTATTGCGTCTAATTTTGATATTAGAAAATAAGTAAACTGGTATATTTTTCGGCCTCAATAGTATATTTGGAGTGTAGTACTTCATCGATATGCCAAATATGGTCTTCGGTATATTTTAATATATTTTTGGTATATTTTTCGGTCTCTATGGTATATTTGGAGTGTAGTACTTCATCGATATGCCAAATATGGTCTTTGGTATATTTTAATATATTTTTGGTATATTTTTCGGTCTTTATGGTATATTTGGAGTGTAGTACTTCATCGATATACCAAATATGGGCGTTGGTATATTTTAATATTTACGTGGTATATAAATTTGGTATATTTTTTGGAAAAATACTTCACTTTGTTGCATTTTTATAATAGAAAGTTCAACCTAATTTTATTGCAGTTGCTTTTGATATTCTAAAATAAAGAAGTAAATAAATAGAATTTGCTTTTTCGATCTTTATAAAGTCATAAATTTATAATGATAATATAAATTATTCCTGAAATGGTTTTCATTGAAATTATTTCAAATATTAATATTCAATGCTTATTTTAAATTAAAATTTGATAATGAATGAAACGACTTTCTTAACTGAAGATCAACATTAGACACTCAAGAAAAGTTAAGGAATTTGTTGACACTTTTTGGGGCAGCACTTCGGGCTTAGTTTGTTGCATGTGTGCACCTTGCCACAATGCCTGCAGCATAGATCGGTGTATGCAAAAGATGCCAAGTCTCAAGCATAACTGAAACGCAGCTGCAACAGAGAAAGAGAGAGAGAGAGAGAGAGAGAGAGAGAGAGAGAGGGAAAACAACAAATATCAGCGCATGCAATTGCCTCATCGTTGTTGTTGTTGTTGTTGGCTGCAGCAATTTTCATTTCATGACTTTGGCTGATGGATAACTCTCGACCTGGCGAAACAAGCGCCACATAATTGCAAAGCGAAAGCGAGAGGGAGAGGGAGAGAGAGAAAGAGAGGGAAAGGGAGGTGAGAGCGGGCGTCGCTTTCTTATTGCGTTTGCTTGGCAAAGAAAATTCCAAACTTTACTGTAAACGCACCTGAGAAGCAGCAACAGCAACAGCTCAAGAGCCAATAACGAAATTCATGCTCGCGGGTCAGTCACGCGGGAGTGTCGGTGAGGGGGGAGGAAGGTCATAAGGTTAGGTTACCCAAAAGTGACGCCCGACACTTAACTGTGAATGACAGAAGCAACAGCAGCTGGCAGCTGACAACTCGCAACTCGCATCTGGCTGTGGCAACAAAGTGGAAAGTAGGGAAAGTGGAAAACGCTCCAGAAGTAATCTTGTAATCAAAATTGCCTAATTACACTCTACAACACAAATGTTGCTATCGAGTTCTCTGTGGTTCCTATATATAAACATTTCAATAATCAACTTTTTTACATTTGTTAAAAGCAAAGAGTCGTAAGAGAGAGAAACAAGAAATAAAAGAGCAAATCAATTGATTTTATTTCATTTTTTATTTTCTTCACAAATACGACCAAATTTGTATAGCATACTTTTTTGCATAGTATATAAGAATTAACAATTCATGCAATTCGAATTTTCTCAAATTCTTAAATTTTCTGTATAAAAATTTTCAACTTCCAGGAAGTTAATGAAAAAGAAAAGTTTTCAGCGAGTTGTTAAAATTGTGTTGGGAATTAATAAATTCATTAAAAATATATCAATTAATAATCATATTCTTGAATACACACAATTCTTAAATTGTAGAATGTGCCTAAAATATGTTGATATACTTTCAATATAAATGTAAAATATATATTTATATTTTACATTATATCGTTAGTACTATGATTATAGTAATGTGATCTACTCATTCTGTAAAGAATCTTTATTGCAAATTTGCATTCACGATCGAAGGCTTCATTGGGTTCATTATTTTGTTGTGGAGTGTTAGCGAAGACAAGAACCTGGAGTGAACAGCAGCAGCAGCAGCAGTAGCAATGGCAATGGCGACGTCAACGTCGGCAGCGCCCGTCACTTGACCCAGCTTAGGCGGATCCATAACAAATGCAAATTCAACTAAGCAGCAAAAAGTTTTGCTTGGACATTGGTGAAGCGAACGGAAGGTGTGATAAGCAGAATGGCAGAGAACGAGAGAGAGAAAAAGCGAGCGAAGCAGAGAGCCAGAAAGATAGAGAGAAAGAGAGATGCAATGCGAGCAACTATGCGTAAATGAAGTTTTCAAGTGCAATGCGCAACAACAACAACAGCAACTACAGCGCCAGCAGCCGCACAGCAAGAACAAAAACAACAGAGAGCAATGCTGAGAGGCCTAAGAGAGCGCAGTTGTGTGTGTGTGTTCTATGGGCTGCGCAAAGAGAGCGAGAGAGAACAAGAACAAGAACGCTGCTATGCTGGGTGCGCTCCCACATGTTGTCGCTCTCTCTTTCACACACACTGAACTGTTGTTGTTGAAAAGCAATTACAACTGAAGCAGCAGCCGATAAGAAACAACAACAACGAAGGTAAAGCTTTAGCATTTGCACAGCTAAAACCAACAATAGCAACAACAAGTACAAAACATTTGCAGTGAATCGTAAATATTGAGCTTAAAGAGCTGCACAGCCTCTCTACCAGCATCTACTACTATTTGTTTGGTGCGCACTTCATTCAGCAGCATAGAAAAGCGACAGTTGAAGCGACGCCGCCGCTCAGTCTCCATACAGCTTCCGTTGTCGCAGTCGTTGGCTTTTGGCGGCGTGCGTCGTCGTTTGGTCGTTCGTCGGTCGCTTCGTCGTTTTACTCGCACGACGCGTCGACGTCGACGTCGCGCTCTCGCAAATAGCAAATAATAAAAAAAAAAAAAAAAACGTTGGCTTTGGGCTTTTGGGGCCAGTGTTGTGCGGTCGCTGCAGCTGTGAGCATCGCGAGAGCGCTGTCGCCGCGTCGCTGTCTCGACTGTGTTTCTCGTTCAAAATCTCTGTCTCTGTGTGCGTGCGCGTATGCGTTTGTGTTGTGTGTGTGTGTGACAGACAACAAACCGTGTCGCGCTTAAAACAACAACAAAAGCATTTTGCAAAATACAAAAATCTAAAAAAAAAAGTTGTAAGAGAGCAAAAGGAAAAAAAAAGCTCCTGCATTTCTTGTGTTTTTCTTTTTTTTGTGTTTTTTTTTTCGGTGACTATTTTTTTTGTGCAAATTCAAGAAGAAGAAGCAGAAAGTGCTTTGGCAGCGCTGCGGGCCGGCGACGCCAAACAACAAAACAAATTACATAAAACAACAGCAAAGCAGCAGCAGCAGAAACAACAACAAAGAAAGCCAAAAATACAAAAAAAAAAACAAAAGCGAATCTAAATTAAAATCGTAAATCAACGCAAATCACACAGCAGCTGAAAGTGTAAGAAGAAGAAGAAGTAGCCAGAAGGAGAAGCAGAAGAAGAAGAAACAGTGAAAGCAGCAGTAAGAAGAAGAAATAGCAGCAACAAGAAGCAGAAGCAGAAGCTGCAGAAGAAGAAGCAGTATAATAACAAGAACAGCAGCAGCAGCAACAACAACAACAACAAGCACAACCACAGCTGCCGCTTATCAAATGCCGCGACGTCGACGTCGCGCACCGCGTGCGTGAGTTGTTGCTGTGTGTGTGTGTGCCGTGTGTGCGTGTGTGAGTGCCGTGTGCATGTGTGTGCGTGAGTTAAGGGCAAAGTTTTTGAACTGGCGGCCAAAGGCGACAACGAGAACGGCAACGCCGCCGCCGCCGTCGCAGCAGCAGCAGCAGGTGCAGCGCGTCAACGTCGCAGTCAAAGTCTAACGGCAGCATCAGCGACATCAACACCAGCAGCGGCAGCAGCAGCACCACCGACTGCAGCTGCGTCCACACAGACGCCGACAACATTTCGCACTCGACATTTGCTGAAAGCGACCGGCAAAGTGAAGAAGAAGAAAAAGTGGAAGCAAATCAGTTTTGTCGATGACACGCTGCAATCAACGTCGCTGCTAGTGCCAACGTCAGCGTCGCAGCAACAGCAGCAGCAGCAGCGCAAACGATCCACCTGCAGCGCACCGCCAGCATTAGGCGCAGCAGCTGCATCAGCAACGACAACAACAACCAACATCAATTGCACAAATTATCACGCACATTCGCTACCGCTGCCTCAGTCGCTGCCTCAGTCGCAGTCGCAGTCGCAGTCGCGCTCGTCGTCGGCAGCACGACGTTTGAGCAAATTCTTAAGGCAAACTGCGCAAAAATCAAGCAGCGACGCAACTGCGCTGCCAACAACGCAGCGACGCAAATCGTCAGCCGCCTCGATCATCGTTGAAACGGCGCTTAACGCCGCTGCCGGTCGCTGCGCAGGGGGCAAAGAGAAAGAGAAGGAAGGAAAAGGAGTAACAGCAACAACAACAACAGATCAACATTGCGAACACATTGCAAGTCGCCACAGCAGCAGCGGTACTGCAACAGAGGATACAACCACAGCTGCCACAACAGCAACAACAGCGACATCGGCGACTGCATCGGCGACTGCAACTGCAACAGCGACAACTTCAACGTGGTGCGGCAGCATCAACTTTCTGGTGTATATGGTTTGCTCATTCTGCTGTTGCTGCTACAACTTTCGCAATTCGCCAACAAGGTTAGTGGGCAGCCAGTTAACCCTCCACTCACTCCATTAACCCTTATCTAGCTATAGATCCCTGATTAAAACTAAAAAACTAATTAATATATAACATTTTCTATATGTATATTTATATTGATTTACTCTTTTTTTTAACAATATTTGTTTCTATGAAATTTTCATTGCATTTCAATGTGCATTGAATGCGGGGTCTATCGATAGAACCCCGCGCTATATAGAAACAAAAAACAACCCAAAATCTTATGTATAGTACATTTAATTTCCCCTTTCTAAGAAACTCTTTGACTAGGAAATTTATTTTATTTGATTCTATTAAATATGTGAACTTTTGTTGAATGTGTATGTATTGTATATCGCCTACAACTTGTATTATCTTCTTGATATACCATTTCATTTAGTCTGTTAAAGCTCTACCATATGTTTCTATATCTGAAATTGTCGTAATTTTGAATTTACTCTTGAGAGAATTTTCACCTTTTTGCCTAAGAAATTTACTATACAAGAAATGTTTATAGCAAACATTTAATCGTTTTGAATAGAGAGACCTATGAACTAGAATAGTTATATATATAATAGTTATATAGAATAGTTATATATATATATAATATGGTTTGTCCTTGACAATTTATACTACTTTCTTAAATTACTTATATTACTTTCTTATATTTTTTACTTTGTTAAACAACGTTTTTTACTTAGAAATGTACTCGATTACATTTGGTTTTATTTGAATGCGGGGTCTATAGTTAACCCATATATATGTATATACATATATATTTCACCAGATCCTTAACAAATCAGAGAACAAAAATATAATAAACCACAAAGTTCGCAACTCACTTATATGCATTTTCGATTATATTTCGATTAAGCAATTGATTTTCAAAGTGATTTATTCTACAGTAAATACTTGAGAGGGAACTATTTATATATACGTACATATTTGTATAGTATGTCCTCATAGAAACTATAAAGTTCTTGGGATTTTTGTTATTGATATCACTTGTTCTGCTTCTTTCCAAAGAAATTTACTTTACATTGCCTTTTATCTTTTTAATTGTTATTGCCTGCAACTATCAAATATCTAAGATCGGTCAGAAAAGTAAAGCTACAATGTTGGATTTATCTTTAGATTTTATTAAGCAACCTCGTTTTTCGACGAAATATACTTTTTATAAGTCTCGATTGCATTTCATTGTATTATTTATGGCGTCCTATCCACAATCGTGACATGACTTATATTTTCGATTTCGTATGCATCCAACGAACGCAAATAATACTTGGTCTTGCCCATACTCAATTATTATTACAGTTCCTGTTTTATATGTTGTCGTTAACAAGCTGAAATGACTTTTAGAAATTGTTATTTATTTGTACGATATCTGTAAAAAATGGTTTCCAAGAAAACGATGTAGCGAATAGGAAATGGAGAGTAAATATTAAAAAGAATCAAGTAACAACTTGATAAAGAGAAAACGTCGAGTTCTAGGAAAAGCGAATTTTCAAAAATTAAATATAACGGGTATTTTTTTTTTTGCAGCACAGTTGAAATATTTACTCTTATGTAAATCGTATTGTTGCTTTCGTTTCTAGTAAACATACAGTAGAAAATAAATATTCCGCTTTAAAAAAACACACTTCAGATACAGCTGTGCACCTGTGCACAAAATAACCGCAATAAAAAAATAAACAACTCAACTGCGAGTTGTGAAAGCTGACAACGAACAAAAAAAAAACTCTCAAGTCTTTACTAAATCCAAATTCACGCGATTTAAATGAACCCTTTTGATAAGTTCATTATCAATAGTCGTTCAAATCGCGTGAATTTAAATCGCGCAAATTGTGAGGGCATGATAAGCTTGTGAACATACGCACTTGAAACAATTTTTAACAATCTGGGATTTCCTAAAAGATAAAGATTATAGTGTTAAATATGACGGAGGGAAGACAGAAATCCAAATTCCAAATATTTCTCAAACATTTCATTGATAGTTGCAACTTTTAGATCTTTAACGAAACTTAATGTATTGAAATAGTGTATTGCAACTTTCGCTTTAATCCGATTTGATGAACTCGACAAAATGCATATACATATAAGTAAAAACTTTTGTAGGTTTCCATGTAAATGATTAACTTTTTAGGAAGAGTTGAATAAACAGAATTGAAGTGAACTTCTCTGATATGAACATCTTCACATTTGAAGTGTTTAAAAGTGTCGATAATAACGACTAAATTTTGCTTATAAAATACGGATCAAATTTAATAATCGTGTTCAAGTTTTGATGAAACTCTTAGAATATAATTGCAATTGCATTATAAACTTTACAATAGACTAAAATTTACTTTAATTAAATTCCTTAAAAACATAACCAGGTATCACGCAGTTGAGCATACTCGGCTGCAACTTTCTCTTAATTCTTTATCATTGCTGCTGCTCGATTTCCATTTGAATTTCTGTGTTCTCAGTTATATTTGCTGTAAATCATTGAGCTTCTATTTACAATCATTGATTTCGATGTTTCCGTTTTTCTCTTTGTTTTCATTCGTTGATATTCTTCTTTTTCTTGTGATTTGTAATCAGCGCAAAACTCTAGTGAGCTGACCATTAGCCCCCTCCACCTGCTTCACCTCCTCTACTTCCTCCTCCTCCATCACGTCTCTCTACTCAAACTCTCGTGCACTTGTGAATCGGGCACAAGATTTCAGCTTAATGGCCGAGAGGCTCGTTGCTATGAAACCCACTTGGGACTAATTATTAGTTTGCCATCATCCAGTTCCATCTCCTTCTCCATTTCTATCGTTCATCAGTCTCCTTCATCTCATTCACGTTGCGAGAGCGTAAGCGTGCGAAAGAGACCGAAGGCAAGCGAGCGAATGAGTGTGAGAAGGAAAGCAACTGTCGTCACATATCAAGTCAAGTGGCGACGTCGACAGCAGCCGAATGGAGGTGTGTGTGTGTGTGCTTGTGTGTGTGTTTAAGTGGATGAATGACCTGGAAGGGGGAGAAGGGAACTTATGGAGGGTGGGCGGAGGTGCTGCGTTCGGACAGAGGCAGGTCAATCAAATGTTTAGGCGCAGATTAGAATGCTTGTAGCTGACGCGGGGTCAAAGTTCAAGGTTGTCGCACCCACACACACACACATACACTTACGCATATGAAAGACTCCTCGCATTTTGTTACCGCTGTGCTCGATTCATTTTATAAAATGCAAAATCCGCAGCAACTTGTCAATCACATCAAAAGCAAGGCAAATCAACATTTTGTAAAACAACAACGACGACATCAAAACCAAAGATTCGCTCTAGGCGAGCAATGCGTGGCTTCTGAATACCCTATGGTGATTATTGTAAAATGGTTTTGCAAATATGTACTTTATATGCATTACAAATTATTGTAGTTATTTCACTATACGATTTTTCTATGAGAAATATTTGTTTAGTAATTAGATAATAATACTTTAAATATTGAAACAATAGGGGCTTTGTATAGTATCGTAGTAAAATTTAAAATAAACTTGATCTGTATATTGACATGCTAAATTTAACGCTTCACTCTATCGTTCGGAGATGCTTTCCATTGACACTTAATAGTTGCAATACCCTTTCAACTATAGTGCGTAGCGGGGAATTAGAAGAAGAAGCATCAAGAACAACGGAAAGAACGTCACAAATACCCAATGAGATGAAATAAAATCACCCAAAAACACTTCATAGCAGCGCCATCTGCATTGGTGCTCTCTCGCTCACTTACCGCTCTCATTTTTACTCTTACTCTCTGCCTTACTCTCTCAGTCGCTGCTTCCATTCTGTCCGTTTACACAGTGCCGTTGTTTCTGTTGTTGTTGTCAGCAGGGAGGCCGGTCCGGCAGGTGGCGCTGCTTATGCGTTCTGTTTTGTTTGTTTGCGATCATTGTAGTTGTAGTTGTTGTTGTCGTTGCTGCTGCTGCTGCTACGGCGGCGGCTGTGGCTGCTGATAAGCGGCGTCGGCACACTTTGTAGGTGCAAATAAAAGCGCATTGTTGTTGTTTCAGTTGTGTGTTGTGTTTTTTGTGCTTTTATCATTGGCGATAAATACATAAGAAGAAGCACAAGATTAGAGCTGGGCGCATAATAAAACGAGAATAACAGTGAATATGGACATTTATTCAAAGGAATTCGATTTGCATTTGCAAAACAGCATGAACCACTAGAATAGAATGTGTGTGTCTGTGTGTGACGTCGTCAAGTCATTGTACTTGTGTAAGCTGCAATCTCTGCCGACGACGCCGTGTCTGCCTTTTGCATTTTGCGACGTCTGTCCGCTGTTCTCTGCCTTGTAATTGGATTTCCGCTGTTTACCAAATGCGAGCGAAAGAGAGAGTGAGAGCAGGATATCGAGAGCAGCGCGAGAGAGCGAGGATGCTTGCTAGCTTGGGAGAGTGCACCGGCGATAGATAATACAAAACCAAAAAACAACCAAAAAAAAAATGTGAGAGAGAGCACTCACTAAGCATAAGTATTTTGCGGCGGCAGCTGTTTGATGATGAATTTCATGCAAGACTTGCACCCGCTGCTTTGCTGTCGACCCCAAAGCTAACGTTGTGTCGCCTTACGTCGCAACGTATTACAACTTTCAATTTCAATTGCCAAATGCTCTGCTCACTCGCTCTCTCTCTCTCTCTCTATCGCATTGGCATTGGCACTCATTATATGCCAAAGCACGTATTAAAATGAGGTGGAGCAGGGGGGGGTTGGGTTGTTTGGCCACCCACCAAGAACACGCGACAAAACTCTCACGCATGGCTCTCACGCCGCGTTCTCTCTCATTCTCTCTCTGAACACAAAACGTCTTGCGTCAGATTCGTGTGCTCACTTCGGCTCGTGTTCGTGTCGCTTCGATTCATTTCGTTGCCTTTGCTTTTCGCCTGCTTGCTTGCTGCTGCCATCTGCTGCTGCTGCTGCGCTGCGCTGTCTGTGAACGCGTTGTTCGTCGCTCGTCGTTGTCGTTGTCGCTGCCGTTTCGTTTTCATCATATAACGTATAAGCAACTTCGCTCGTGCGGCGGCAGTTCGTGTAGCTTTTCTTATGAAAAATTTGTATTTTGTTTAACCGACAACCAAAAAAAAAAATAGTAGTAATCCAATTGCAACATATGCTCGTAATTATATTTGTTGCTCGCATTAGCAACCATACAATTGACAAACGTGCGCGCGCCTTTTTCGCTTTTCTTTTTTTTTTGTTGTGCTTTAAAATTTTGTTCAAATTGTTTTGTGCGTGTTAAAATTGTGTGTGTGCCGTGTTAAAAGGGGCGAAGGGGGTGAAAAGAAAGGCTGCTGCTGCATGGACAGTAGCGGCGGCAGCAGCAGCAGCGACGTCTAATTCACATAATAATAATACAAATTGCAATGTGCCAGACAAATAAATGCAACACACAAATAAACAAAACCCACTAGCAGCGGCGTCAGCAGCGGCCGCAACAACAACTTAACACACATAGACCCCAACGCAACACACACACACAAACACTGTGCACTGAGAGTGGGAGAGAGCAGAGCGCAACTGAGAGCGCCGTCGCCGCCACAAAGCAAGGAGAGAGAGAGTGAGCAAGAGACGTGAGCAGAGCACAACTACTAAAAGTGCAAACTAGCGTAAGACAACACAATAAAACAAGAACAAGCATAAACTAAGCGGCGTCGACGTCGACGGCGACAGCGACAGCGACGTACGCTCAAATTAATTAGAAAAACAACAACAACGGCCGACCTCATGGCAAAAAATTTTAATGTTTTAAATTAATTGCGAGCAAGTCTCGATAAAAAGACACACATTCACATACACTTTTAACTAGACGTCTACTGTTGATTTTTATCGCGTCGCGTAAATGCGAAAACGTAAAATGAAAAGCAACAGCAGCAAGCAAAACGCAGCAAACGCAACTCAATGAAAATCTTTGCTAGCACCCAAGTACGAACAGTACACACACACGTATGTATGCATGATTGTGTGTGTACGTGTGTGTGTGCACAGCCGCCTTATAAAACGGCGCTAAATTGACATCGGGCTTCCCAAATTGTCGCGTGGCTGTTTGCTTTGAAATTTGTATTTGCACTTGAAGCACAGTAAGAGAGAAGAAACAGAATACGCGTGCAAAACAAAAAACTGCGACAACACAGCGAACATCGCACACTCTTCCCCACACATTCACAAAAGTTGCAGGCCATTAATAAGTGCACTCGATGCAATTTCATTTGGTAAATACACAAATGTTGTACAAAATATTATAGTTGTTAAGTATTTCTTAATTTTAGCATTTTACATGTTGAGTTGCACAGGCAATAGGCTATAGCATATGTATGTAATTTATCATTTTTCTCTCACATACTCTTTTGTGATCTCTCGCCCATGGGACTTTTGCAGTGAAGTGAGTCAACCTCCCGTCTCCCCCTTCTTCTGTTGCAACCGGCCTCTGTTGTTCACCTTCACCACACCACTACAACATAATTTCAACTCGAACTTAAACCGTAGTTGTGAGTGTTGTGTGTGTGTGTGTGTGAATGGAAAGAGGGAAGCGGAGACAGAAACAGACTTCGTTTTTTCTGTGTATTGCTTCTATTTCAACTAATTTGATATCATTTCTTTGCCGTTGCTGATGCTTCTTCTACTGTGCATTCAAACGAAAACGAGAACGAAAATCAAATCAAATCAAATTGAATTTTCAGCACAGTAAAATGTTGGCGACAACAAAACACCCAAAACCACCCACTTCACTTCACTTCACTTCAGTTCACTTCACAACGAAGCGAGATGCTGTGTCCCACTTTGCCTTGCCCTCCCCCCACTTCCCCACTCTTTCACTGGCCACAAAACACACTGTACAGAAAGTTGAGTGGATCAGTGAATCAGTTTGCTTCTGCTCATTGAGCGTCATCTAATGCGGTGCGCGCGTTGTTGCCACACTTCTCTCTGCTGCAGCTAAAACGGCTGGCTTAACTCCATCAACAAGTAAGCGATTTGCTGTTAAGTTTGCTGGACTATGAGATACCCGTTGATAGCAATTGCATCTGCTCATTGTTTATTGAACTGCATGCATGTTTATTATACGATCTTACAAATTTGATGTTGTGAATGTTGATCACAAAAATAAATTCTCGCAGTTGGATTCTACTGCTTGCTTTGCATAATACCCTTCTTGGATTTTGAGTAGCGGGTATAAAAATGTAATTTAGCGTCCAGCAGCTGCTCTGCTCTTCCTTCGATGCTCTATGGATCCCGGACAACATTTATATTCTATTTATTTGCCCAGCGAAATTCTATTTGCTGCTTGGCTTGGCGGCGCGACGCGTAAATTAAAAGCGCTGGCCAAAATAATAGTAAACAAACGAATCGCGCGAGCGAGCGAGAGAGAGGGGAAGACAGAGATAGAGAGTTATCGAAAGTGCCAACAACAGCAAGAAGAGCAACTGCGCTGCCAACGTCAACGCCAGCGTTAACGTTAACGTCAACGGCAGCATTTTGACGTCGACTTTGGTGCTTTGCATAAACCAAACGCAACACAACTTTTTACCTAAACAAATCAAAAAGTTTTTGGGGCCCACGCCAAGGGACATGAAAGGACAACACTTTGGCTGTGTGCGGAGTGAAGCTGCAGCTTCAACTTTATCTTATTTCTTCCTTCTTCATCATTATCATCTTTGTCTTCTTCTTCATCGCCTTCTTCTTCTTCTTCTTCGTGTTCATCAGCTTCATCTTCTTGGCTTTAGTCTTGTTTATTGTCTTGGGGGTTGAGTGCTGATGAAGTGCGGCAACACTGCCAAGCAAGTGCAACTTTGGCCCAATATTTTTGAGCAACAATTAAGGCAAACTTAATTTGATTTAGAGCTTGTCTGTCGACAGGCAAACAGTAGCTGTGACATATTTCCTAATTGAGTGCCGCCCAACCTAGATACGTTAGTTATGCTTAAAGTTTATCTTAAGATGCATTTACATTTACTTCATTTTATTTTGTTGACCACATATAACTCTTACTTTAACATAATTGATATTCCTATTGTTATTGTTGTGAGAAGCCCTCCTCACAGTAGTTTCAGTTTGATAAGTAAAAGGGTCTCTCACAGTCTAGCGATAGCAATTGATACCTTCTTTAACTAGTATGATTTTATGCTGATAATTAATGGGTTCTCTCATAGCCAACAGTGAACGATTGACGTCTTCTTTAATGCGAAAGTTTGGGCAGCAACTCACCCCAGATTAGATAAGTTGGTTGTTGGTTATTTGTTGGTTGATTTGTCAAAGAACCGACGTTGCTAGGGTATTTCATGTTCGGTTCGAACTGCAAATGGAATTTTGTTGTTTCTGTTTGCAAGTTGTTCGCGAATATGTAAAATTATTGCCAATGCGAATGCGAATTGGAATATGAATATGAATGTCTGACGACTGTACGGGGTGTAGATGCTTTGCATTTAGTTAGTTATTCAGCAAGAATTTGTACGTGTCTACTCGGGCTTATCGACACTTTGAATAATTTGTTGTATGTAGACATACATACACATAAATATATTATCATTTCTGTCATAGTTTCCCCCAAATGAACACTTACCTATCACCTGTCACGTACTTTAAACTGCGTTTCACAAACAAGAGCGACGTCGTCGAGTGAGAAAAACAAAACTCGACCGTCTGATCATACTCTCTCTCTCTCTCTCTCACTCTTTGTTGGCGTATCGAATATTTCGGGACGCGACTGTAGTGTCGTCTAGTTTAGGTGATCTACACACATACACACATCGATACGCATTCGATTGTTTGATTTGTTACTGTTGCTGGTGCTGCTGCTGCTTTTGTTGCTATTGAGGCGCCGTCATTATCGTTATTGTTGCTGCCTTTTGTTTATACTTCTGTTTCGAGTAGCGTTTTTTTCCGCCCATATTGATTTATGATGCCACAGGTATTCAGATTTATCAATATCTCCGCCCTCTCAGACTTAGCGCCTCTTGACGCACAACGAACCTCATAAATCACTCGAGAGCTGCGTAAACCTACCGCAATTGCTTTCAATCGGGGGCAGCTTAGAGAGCTCCGCTGCTAATCTGTTTTACCGGGTGTGTTGCAGTTGGATACTTTCATATTTGCACAGTTTTGAATTTAGGAAGATTCCCATTCGTTCGATTAAGTCTTGTAACATATATTCAATAAATTGTTGATTGATGTTTCAATTGATTGAGTGATTGACTGAATAATTAACTAATCGAGACAAGCATTGAAATTGCCTTTGAAAATTGGGAAATATAGATGAACATTTGCATTCGATGATTTCTCGACATATATATTCTGAAGGTTATCGTTTTAGGTTAATATTGTAATTGATTGATTGATTGATTGAATTATTGTATCGATACAATCATGGACATGGTTGACAAAAATCGTCGAGATGGCCAAATATTTATGAATATTTCAACATATTTTCCAAGCAATTGAAATTTTTTTGAATTTAAAAATAGCCACGTTGTAGTTGTTGCTTGATTGATTGATTGAATTATCGTATCGATACAATCATGGGCATAGTTGACAAAAATCGTCGAGATGGCCAAATATTAATGAATATTTCAACCAATTTCTTGAATCATATTTTGCAAAATGGCCTCGTTTTAGTCTTTGCTTGATGTTGTAATTGATTGATTGACTGATTAATTAACCAATTGAGACAAGCACTGACATTGCTGATGAAAAACTTACAGATTTGCATGTGCCTATATTCGAAAATCTTTCATATTTTGCTATGAACTTTTTATATACTAATGTATGCATATATATTTCTCATATATTTTCTATATAATGTATAGGGTATATGCCAGTCGGGTTGCATTTGATTGCTGCTTGCCCCTCAACTGTTGTTAATTTCGCCTTGTATTGTGAAAATGTTTGCTGTCACTTTTGCATATTGTAAATTGGCATTGCTTAACCGATTAGTTGATGTTCTGAACGATCGATTGATTGGTTGATTGATTGATTGGATAACTGATTAATTGATTGAGACAAGCGACGCTTTGGCATTGGTATTGGACATTCGCTTTGATTGACAAAAAATGTCCTCGTTGTCGGTTTTGCTTTACAGTTTTTATGCAGTTTTCTGCAATGATTTATTGGCCAATTGCATTACCATGTCAATCGCTTTAGACCACCACGCCTACCGCCCAACGCCCGACGCCCATGGCCTATCGTCCACACAGCGTGAGAGGAAAAGAATGTGAGGATAGAGCCAGAGAAACACACAGAATTTTATTGATTTTGTTTTGGCGGTTTTACAGTTTTAGCTTCCATTTTTAGTAATATATTTTTTTTTTTGCGTTCGCTCTCTCGCCCCTTGCCTGCCTCCCTCCCTCTCGCTTTATTTTCCTTTATGCTTATTTGCCATTTGCACTAAAAGTGTGCATGCACACACACATACACACACACACACACACCTATAGACTTCCCCCTGGATCGCCTCTGGGTCGTCGTCTATGTGTTGGGGTTGTGGGACTTTGGCGATAAAATTTTTATTTATTGATTTTCATTTATGCTTTCCATGCGGTGTCCCGCCCACTAAACAGCTGCTACACTTTATGTGTGTGTGTGTGTACCATCATCTCCTCTCCCCTCTCCCCTCTTCTCTCTCGTGCAGCTTCCAAATGAGCGGAGCGCATGCTGCCCGCCCCCGCCTCTGTCCCCCCCGCTCTCTGTATGGCAACCAATGTCGACACAACCGCCGAGCAATTACATGTATTACCCACTAAAAGCCGATTTTATGGCTCTTTTTCTGCCTGCCAGCATGTTTCCTTCATTTTCTTTTTTTTTTTTCGTTCGTTCGTTCGCTCTATTGAAAAGTTGGAAATGTTAACCTCTGTTCGGAGAGGGTTTTTAATGGCAACTACTACGACGAGCGTTTCACATTTCCATAATGATTGATTGAGGTACTATATTTGTGATGCTCAACTACAAAATGTGTGTGTTGCGGAGGGGAAGGGGGAGGGGAAGGGGACAGTTTACATGTATCTCATGGATACTTTTGCAAATAGTTTTCATTAGCAACTTGATACTAGGAAATGTTGTTTTTTTTTGCTACTTTGTGGAATTTTCTTCTTCGTTCCGTTGCCTTGTTGATATTACATATTTATGTTGGATGAAATTCTTTTTGGAAAATGCTTGCATTCTTCAAGTAATAATAATTGCGAAAATTCCTATGAGCTCACGAGAGTATATACACATTTACTTCTCTCTCGCTCTCTCTAATTTCTTGATGTGTGTGGGTATCGTATTATATAATAAGTACATAATTGGAAAATTAAATTAAAAAATAGCTAAAAGAGAGAGAGGGAAAATGGGTGCCATGGCAACTAAACTGAAGGATACTCAACCTTCAGTTAGCTGCCCTCTTCTCTGCTCTGTTTGGTTCTCTGTGTGTGGTCTGCTCTGGACCTCTGTTGTTAGGCTTTCAGGTGAAAGTTTTGCTGCTTCTGTATCACAAAAATGTATGTGTGCGAGTGTGTGTGTGTGCCACTAAATGATTATGAATGGACCGCGTCCTTCGAAGCTAGCTCACTTGAAATATTTCATTAAATATTGCATTCATTTCCCCCTCCCACAATTGCCACAATTTCTCTCTCACGTTCTCTCCAAAATTTTATCTAGCTTTTGTCTCCGGCTTTTGTCGCTCATTATATTTTCGTTTATTTTTCTTTTTCCTACATTCATTTTTGTTTTTTTATTTTAATTATATATCCCACACATAGAGAGACAAATGTTCAGCTCACATCTCGCATATAGCTTTGTTTCTCTTTTCCGCCTTCACATCTTGTGTGTGTCTCTCCGAAAACTTGAAAATTCATCCATCTATTTAAACGTTTCGTCTTTATTATGCTACCACGCCAGTGTCTAGGGGGTAGTTAAGGTATTCGAGGCACAGAGACGGGACAGAGTTTTGCTCTTGAGGTGGATTGATGTGTCTTCTACAGAAATACACATACACATATATTTTTATATTGGGTGTGTGTGTGTGTATTGGCACGTTGTCGACAGGCCGGTATGTGGATTTTAATTTCCGTTTTCCGTTACATGCCACTGTCATCGTTATCGTCATCGTCATCGTCGTCGGCTTTTGTGTATTGTTGTCACAGCACTTTCAGCAGCAGTTCAAGCTATTTAAATATGCAAAAAATAAGTAAAAAGGAAAACATATTCTATTATTCAAACTCTTTGTTAAGTACTTGTGATAATCTAAAGTAGATTGACTATTCGATAAATTACGTTTATCGATAGTAATACTCTTAAGTATTACTTTTTACGGCTTTATCAGTTTAAGTTATTAAAAAAAAGTGAAAGTAAATGATATTCTATTATCTCAACTTTTTGTTAAGCACTATTCGATAAATTATGTTTATCGATTACTTTTTCCGGCTTTATCAGTTTCTATTATTTAAATATAAAAAAGAAAAGTAAAAGCAAATCATACTTTATTATTTAAACTCTTCTTCAAGAATTTGTGATAATCTAGCTACTTTAGATAAATAATGTTTATCGATAGTAATACCCTTAAGCATTACTGTTTCCGATTTCATCAGATTCGGTTTTTTAAATATGCATAAAAGTAAATGGAAAACATAATATATTAGCCAAAATCTTCATTAAGCACTTGTGATAATCTGAAAGAGATTCACTCCTCGATAAATTATGTTTGTCGATAGTTTTACTTCTCCGGCCTCATTAGTTTCTGTTATTCAATTATTTAAACTCTTTTTTAAGAACTTGTGACAATTGAAAAGATCTTGACAATTCGATAAATTATATTTATCGATAGTAATACACATAAGTATGTCCTTTTGCGGCTTTAACAGATCCACCTTTCTAAATATGCAAAAGCCTAAAAAGAAAACATATTCTATTGCTTCAACATCTTTTTAGAACGTGCTATTTGATAAAATATATTTATCGATAAAACACTTCCGCTTCATAATTTCTATAATTTAAAGCAGAAATAAAAATAGCAAGTGCCTCAAATTATTTACAACATTAAGACTAATTTATTAAAGTGATTTGTACTCAATACAATCAGTTGGCAATTATTATAATTAGACAGCATTAGATTCTTAATCTGATTCGACGTAATTTGTAGTTGAAGCCCTAATTACGTGTCATCAAATTGTAATTGAAAATGCACTTTTATTAAGCAGATTTTTTGTTACTCATTGCATGCATCTAGAACAATAAATAAATAACAAAATAATTGATCGTTGCGATCGCATGTCTATTGCAACAACAACAACAACAAAGTAGCTAACTAAATAGGAAATCAGTTAGAAAGAAAAACTTAAACCAAACATTTTTGTGGCTGCGTCGTCGTGTGTCAGTCACTCTCGTCTCGGTTTTGTTGTCAATCTGTCCGCAAATAACAGGAGCAACTGTCTGTTGACCATTTTGCAGCTGCCAGCAGTTGCCCCATGCACCATGCCACACGCCACATGCCACTTGCCCCAGCATTTGCACTCCCGTCGCCCTTTTTTGGCTGAGAGCTAAACAAATTTCCATTACCATTTCCCCATTTCTCTCTCTCTCTTTCTCTACCTCTCTCTGCAGCTTTGTCTTTGAGCCAAAGTTGTTTGGCAAAACTTTTGCCGAGGCTGTCGCTACCTCCCCATCCCCCCTAGAGGGGAGCAGGGGCGTGGCTGGGTCAGGAAGTATTTGAAATTGCATAAAGTCGCTTTGCTGTTTGTGCTCAAAAAGATTTCAATTAAAGTTCTGCCACACATACCTACACAGACATTTGCCCATGCCACTTGCCGCTTGCCACTCGTGCCCCATGCAGCATCCGTTAACAAAACTGCAAAAAAAAAACAGGAAAATGGAAAGGGAGAGAAAAATACTCGGCCAAGCAAAGAAATCGTAATGACAGCGACATGCGATGATGGAATATCTAAAAGCAGACACAGCAAAAGCTACTGAACATTTTCAGCAATGAGAAATATCAACTGCTACACACACACACACACGCACACATAGGTGTCCATACGTATGTGTGAGTTGGGCAATAGGAGTTGAGAAAAGTGCATAGAAGCTGCTGATATGCAAAAGGGCATAAATGACAACAAATTGCACTCAGAAAACTGTCAAATCCAAGCTATTTTCTGCATTTCCACACAACATGCCACAAATTTGTCATCAAGCAGCAGCTTGTGTCACAATTTTGTAATCATTGAAAACTGATAGCTGTTGAAAAACTTTCTAAATAAATATGAACAGAAAAATTATAAAAAAACGGAATAAAATTACATTAAAAAGATCATAAAATTCAAAAAGAAAAACATTAAAATAAAATATAGCAAATACAAAAAAATATAGTATAAAATTATAAACGAACATAATAAAATCAAATAAAAAAGATTATCAAACAAAAAACAATAAAATTAAATATATTAAATTAAATGAAATTAAGAAAATAAAATAAAATAAACTTACGATCAAATACAGTAATAAAAATAAGTAACATTAAACAATAATTAGAAAAAACAAAATAAAATAAAATCAAAAACAAAATAAAATCAAGTAAATTAAATGAAATAAATATAAAATAAATAGTCTTTACAATACACTAAATAAAGTAAAGTAATAAATAATAATCTAAATAAAATTTATGAAATTATCGATAAATTTGACAAAAAATAAATTTAAAAATAAAAATAAGGTAAATTAATTAATTATATGTAAAATAAAATACAAGAAACTGTTGTGAAGTACAACAGAAATTAAAAACGAAAATAAAAGTAAAATAAATAAAATAAAAAATATTATAAAGACAATAAAATCAAATAAATAAAAAAAATATAATAATAAATATTATGAAAATACTAACTAAAATATAAATTCTAAACAAAATAAGTTAATTTATAATTAAACAAAGAATAGACTAGATTTGTTCAATTATCGAAGCAAACTTCCTCAATGAAATCTCATAGCTATAGCGATAAGACTAAAAGAAGAAAGAAAATATAATCGAATCAAAAGAGGTTAATTTGTGTATTAAAGAAAGAAGAGACCACAGTTTGTAGAATATAGATTTAAGCGATTATCGAAACATACTTGCACTTACTTATAGAGTATGTTGAGGGATTAGGACACAAATATTAGCGGCTAACTTGAACTTCTTGCTTCTGCCTGGTTTAACGATGTGTGAACTTATTGAATACCAACATTTTAGGGGGCGTGCCACCGCGACCAACAACAAAAATTGTCCGACCTATTGTTTTAGTGAGACAGAGAGAGAAAGAGAGAGAGAGAGAGAGAAAGACAGACTGAGACAGATCTAAGTAAATAAATACGTGAGCTGCATCACATTAAAGTTGATCTAATGACCGCCTACGTGCGTTGACTGCCCAAAGGGCTTCTTATTTATGGCCTGGCCATAAGACAGTAGTGACGGACGAGCTGGGGGTGGGAGGGGGAAGGGGAACGCCATCTGTGCCCACATCGATTCGATGGTGTTGCAGGCAGCTTCAAGGCGGGGAGATGCGGGGAGCGGCGTGCCCATTAATGGCTACAAAGCGGATTAGCCAACAGGCGGCCTTGTGGTGTGTGCACAAAAATAAAACAAAAAGCAGCAAGAAAAAAACTGCGTATACAAATTTATATACACACACACACACGTAGATATATTTAAGCCAAAGAGCATTTTTAATGCAAATTGTTGAGATGCCAGCGAGAGACGAGTAAGAGAAAGCGAAATAAAAAAAAGAAAAGAAAAAATAAAATAAATAAATAACATTCACAGGACCACATCGCATCGCTCTTTTGTTACGGGGGGCGCCCGCTTATTGCACAAACACAATCAAATTATTAGCGAAGAGCGAGAGAGAGCAAGAGAGAGAGAGACGGAGGATGGAAGCAAATGCTTAAGCTTGAAGGGAGGAAGCATACAAATGCCATGAAATAAAATTAAAGCACTTAAAAAATTTTCATTGCATATATTCAGGCGCACACACAGACTGACGGACAGACAGACAGACAGATAGAAAGAGAGTGCGCGCAAAAGATTGTCGACTTTTTTCTTTATACATATTAATAAGGACATCAGGAATTGATTGAATCGAAAGCGGCTAAAGCTTCAACGCTTTAATAATTCAGAAGTTCAGTTGGTTCGCTTGATTTGTGTGTAAAATACCAAATTTATATTAATTAAATGCCGCAAGTTTAGCCAACAATAAATTTCACTAATAGACTATCGTAATTAAATGCAGCTGCATTCATTAAAAATAAATGCCATTAATAGAAGCACAAATGCAACTTTACTAATTCAATTTAATATGCTTGCATTTTTCATTCATTTAATTTTCAGTTTTTTCCATCACAATTCATGAATGAAATGATTAATTTAAGAGGCATTGCAATTAGTTGCACTAGTAAAATTTACGCTTCAGTTGTAATAAAAGAAATAAAACAAAAATTCTGTTATAGCAAATTTATGTAACAACATAAATTCGTATGCAAAACAATTTATTAAAGCCATATTACCAATGAACAAATATGAAAATCGCATGCAGTTGTGAAGTGAATATACCAAATTAATGTACCACAAAAATACCAAAATATACCAAATACTATAATTGGTATATTAATATGGTGCTGCATTAAAAATATACCAACTAAGTAATGCGGCATTACTCTTAAAATATACCAAATGAATATAACGCAAAAATACTAAAATATACCAGGGGCTGTATTTAGTATTTTGATATATTACTACATTTAATAAGAACAAAACAGTGTAGTATTATTTATAAAATATACCAAATTAAGATACCACAAAAATACCAAAATATACCGAATACTACAATTGGTATATTGCTATAGTACTGCATTAAAAGTATACCAACCAAGCAATGCGGTATTACTCTTAAAATATACCAAATGAGTAAATCACAAAAATACTAAAAATATACCACAGGCTATATTTGATATATTTATATAGTACTACATTTAAAATTCACCATCTACGCAATGAGGTATTAATTTTAATATATAAAAAATACACATACTGCTAAAATACTGAAATATATCAAGTGCAATATTTGGTATATTGATATGTAATGATATGCATGTACATGCAAATATACCAAAGAGTGGAAATATACCAGATGGTCAGGCAAAGCAAGTAAGACTCGTAGTAAGAATAGAAAAAAATTTCTTAAATAGTGGATATCAAAATAAATAACTGTATGTAAATAATTGCACTCTACTTAAATGTAGCTCGTCATTTTCAATTCAGTATGTGCAATATTTTCGCTGTTAACTCGAGTAAATTGTGTGTTGTGGTGCGTGATCAGCGAACTGTGGCAAATTGTGTGCGTCACGATCGCTCGAGCGCTCTCTTGCAAATTGTGTAGCCTACTTTAATGCGCAGCTATGCGTATACGTGTTTTCATGCGTTTCCCGTGGGCGTTACAGCAACGGATGGGAGGAGAGGGAAGAATGCAAAGGGAATGTTTTAGGTTGGTTGGAGAAGTTCGAGTTGTTCGCTGTTTTTGGCTTAATGAGTTGCGCAAATGAAATGCAAACAAAAATATGTTAAAATTCAATTTCAACTTGAGGCAGCAGCAGCAGAAGCAGTCAGAATAAAACCAAAACGCAGCTCATACGCGTTGAGTGAAAGTTTGTGTGTGTTTGGGTTAAGTGACAGGGGGGTTGGAAGAGGGAGGATGACGGGGGAGTCGGGCATACGGGGGCCGAGAGAAGGGCTGACAAACAGCTGTAAATTGTGCGGTCGCCTAATGGCGTTTGGCTTGATGTTGATTAGGCGTCGCTTCAGTTGATAAACTCGCTGGCAACCGCAAAAGCCAGACCAGCTCAGCGCTCAGAGGCCCCAAAAGCAGGCGACAGCCAGCCACGCCCACACGTCGCTTTTCATATGGAAATTGTGTTCGCAACAACAGCAGCAACAACAACAACGACAACAACTACAACATCTACATCGACAACAACAACAACAACAAGAACAAAAGTGAAACGCAAAACTTTTTTGGCACAAATATTTTTTATGTAAATTGTTTTGGCATTTATTCATTTATATATGCAGCAGCAGTGTGTGTGTGTGTGTGTGTGTGTGTGTGCTGTCTCCCTCTCTCTCTCATTCATCTCATCTCTTTCTCGCTTAACACAATATCATTGTGTGTTGGAATTTTCATAATTTAACTTTCGAGATTTCACTGAAACCTGAGAGTGCAGTTCATTTTCATTTTCACTGTCGGCAACTTGATTAGTGGCAAACATTTTGTTCTATTTTCCACACTTTCCATCCACCCCGCCTCCATCGTCAGCTACTGTTGCCATTGCGCTGCTTCGTTTTGTCAACAGCAACAAAAACAACAACAAGAGCAACAACAACAACAGCGAACAGCGACAAGCAACTTGAAGAGGCTCAAGGATCCTTTGCGCGACAAGTTGTTGTTGTTGCTGTTGTTGCCGCTCCTTAATATTATTGTTGATGTTCTTCTTGTTGTTTTGCCTTTGCTCTGCTTCTCTTCCCTCTCTCTCTCTCTCTCCCGTTCTCTTATTCACTTTCACTCATGTTGCTTTGTTTTTGTGCATTTTGTTAATGAGACTTTTCCTCACGACGAGTGCAGCAACAACAACAACAACAACAGCAACAATAAAAATAATAATATACAAAAAGAAAAATACAACACACAAAAACAGCAAGCAGAAAGTATAAATTCAACGAACTGCACTTTAAATACTCTCTCTATGTTTAATTACAATTTTATAGGATTTGTGTGTTGGGAATTATTTGACATACATATTTATTTTGATGTTGAAATACATTTTAAAAGTTGGTTGCCATATTATTAAACTAAATTTTCTCGATGTCTTTCTTCATTCATATGGCAAAATTAGTTGAGTGAATTCTCTGAAAAAGTCGAGTCATTTTATGTTTTCTCTTTCCAACATATTTTGATTAATTTTACATGAAGTGAACTTCATATTCTTTATTTTAATATAAATATAAAGAAACAAAATGCAACTCTGAACAGCTTAAACTCACTTAGTTAGAGGCAGAATTTTGCATTAAATGAACCTAAAATTCTTAATTTTAGTATATTATTATTCAAACTGATTTATTTAGTATTTAGCAACAAAATTCAATTTTTATCAACTTAAACACGAAATAATGAGATGGAAAGATTATATAAATAAATATATATGAAAATTTTTACATTAATTGAACTAAATATTCCTTACTTCAATATATTATTATTTAAACTCGTTTACTTAGTGAGAATTAAAGTTGAATATTTAACAACATAAACACTAAAATAATAAGATAGCGAGATTAAATAATTAAATACATATTTAAAAAGAATATGGAAGATTTTTGTAAGGAAAAGATTCTCGTTCGCCTACAAAATAAATATGGAAACAATTGCAATAGCTTAGAATTAAATTTATGATTTCTACGAAATGTTAGAGTATCCACAAAGCAGACAGTGCAAGCAAAACTTGTGCCAAAATGGCACATAAGAGCTTCGCAGACAGTTGGGCTGCCCGGCTGCTTGAATAGAGACAACAAAACAACAAGAGCAAGAGTGATAGAGAGAGAGAAAGAAAGAGAGAGGGTGTGACAGAAAGAGACTGAGACGTGAGGCAAGTTGAGGCAACTGATGACGTCGCACACACTTAATGTTGCATACTTTTGAGGTCCTTGTGCCAGTAACGTTTCCGTTCATTCTACTTTTGCACTTCGTTGATTGTATGTACTTGCTATTTGCGCGCCATGTGTTTCTCTAACTTCTCCCTCCCTCCCTCTCTCTCTCTCACTCTCTCACTCACTGTCTTTCTACTCTCTTCTCTTCCCTCTTTGCGTTTATTACGAAAATATCCAAAAATCAGTAGCGTCTTTTTCAGTGGTATTAAAAAAGAAAATACAATAATCGACCATATTAAATCAGATTCAATTCTTCACTGTATTATCTAAAGTGTGAAAAACTTTTAATCACAATCTAAACTCTAGAAACTCTCTCTGTATCTAAACTCTAGAAATTCTTTTGTGGTATTAGTTCAAAATAACTACGGACAGAAGAAGATACATTACATCAATATTTCCCAAAGACAAAAAAAATTAATTAAATGCGTTGGTTTTTAATTTTGCAATGAAACGTTTACAGTAAATTTATATATTTTAATGTAGCCTACTTTGCTTCATGGCTAATACTCTTGCGAAAACAAATTTGCATTTCAAATCTATTGTATAAATTTTACAAATTAAATAACAGTAAAAAAGAAAACAAATTTCAAAATTCTCTTATATTTTTATCGATAGTAAGATGACTTTTCAATAGCAAATTTTCCAAATTAAATAAAACCGTTTCTAAACGTGCAGTTAAAGTGGAAAAAAAACAACGATATTATCTTAATTTCCATCAACAATACAATCGATAGTAAGATTCGATAGTTACCTTAGTGACACATCTATAGCCGAACTTTACAAAAAATAATATAAGTAGTTTCTACAGCTGCAGTATATGTTATGTGAACAAAAACGATACACATTTAAAATATTAACTTATTATTCTAATGATAAAACAATCAATAGTTAAATTCGATAATTTCGTTAATGAACAGTGAATAAAATAAATAGTTTCTTAAGTTGCAGTTAAAGTCAGAAAAACGATGCAAATTACAAAATTAACTTATATATTTCTATCGATAATTGAATCGATCACAATATTTGATAGTTGCCTTAGTGACAGCTCTGCAGTCGAAGTTCACAAAAATTCAAATAATTAGTTTGTAAATTAACTTATATTTCTATCGATAGTACGATTCGATAGTTGCCTTCGCGTTGACAGCTCTGCAGTCGACGCACTTTAATACCACATTCCATTCCATTCTCATTTTGTTGGTGCTGTGCATAGTCTCTCTGCGAATTGTCTGCAACATTTTTCTCCCTCGCTTCGTGCACTTTATTGCGCTTCCGTTTTTGCAATTTTCATCAATTTGACTTCTTCATTTCAGTTGTCTGCCTTTAGCAGTCTGAGCATGTCTTGCTCGCTGTCTCTGTCTCTGTCTGTAAGATTGTCTGAGTGTCACTTTATCGCATTTCTCTCTCTCTTTGTATATTTAAGTGTGTGTGTGTGTGTGTGTGTTACCTGAGCGACTTTTGTCGCCTTGTGGCGCCTAAAACGATGCTATGATTTTTTCATGTATGCAGACACTCTTTTCTGTCACTTCATTTGCGGCATGCTATGTGCCTCCCTCTGTTGCTTCCTCTGATGCTACTTCTGCTTCTTTCTACTCTACTTTCTACTGACTCATGGGCGCCTGTGGCATCTTCTTTGTGCTCCGCCAAGTTGCTTGCAGTTTATATGACAGCTTGTGGCAACGTCACAAAGATACTCACACACACACATACACACACTTATCGTTATTTGTAGTGAAGAAGAAAAGAAATGAAAATGAAAATGGGAGAAAAGAAAAAGGAAAATACTGAGAAAAACCCTTTCAGGCGCCATTGCCTTTCAGAGAAATACGAGTATATATACGTACATACATATATATGTATATATATATATTTATATATATTAATGTACCTCAATGTGACCGCATTTGTCTCCGTCTCCGTCTTCCTCTTCGTTTTCGTCTTCGTCTCTCCCTTCTTTGCTCCTCATCACTCACTCACTTGTCAGACGCTCTCTCTCTCTCTCTGTCTCTCTTTCTCTTTCAAGCGCTTTGCTTGTGTGTATTTGCATTTGTATTCAAAACGCTTAAAGTGGATTTTTATTTCCTGTTTCTGTTACATTTGCCTCCTCCTCCTCCCCCCGCACATCAGTCGCTTATCATCTTGCTTTCAATGCTGCGCTGCTTTGGTCTCCTTTTGTGTATTTCTAATGCCATTTTTATACGCATTTACTTTCATTTTGGGCAACATTCCTGTAAGTACATATGAGAGAAATATTTTTATGTGGTATTTTTATATCGCCAAACAACAACAGCAACAACAACAGCAACAGCAACACGAAGCACAATAATATCAACATCCTTATGCTCCTCAATGGTTTGAAAATTATTGTCGATTTTGCCGCTGAAGGTTACAAAAGATATACTATATATGTACATAAATGTATGTGTATCTCTCTTGAATGTCGATAGCTTTTCGACTCGTCCAAATTGATTAAATTCGCTCAAAGAAATTAACTTTCAATGTTGAACATATCGATTAGTTTATTGTATTTACATTTTTCTTCTCTCGCATTGAAATTAACTCGTTTTCTTTATCCAGCTTCTCTTCCCCTTTTATACTTCGCTTTTGAGTCTGGTTCATCATCGAATTACACTTTTCGTTCTTTCCCCTCTGCTCCATCCATAAATGATCAATTAAAAGCTTAAGTAATTTTCGCAAATATGTGTGTGGGGTTGATTGAGTTGAGTTTTATTGTGTCGAAAGGTAAAAAGAAATGCCACGATGAAACGATGCTTCAAATACCTTCTCTCTCCCTTTCTCGGTTTGTTGTGGTCATCATCATTATCATCGGTAGTCTTAACGTTATCAGCATTCAGCATCTTCATTATGCTTATCGTCATCATCATCATCATTATCTGGCACGCAGTTTATCGCCTGTCGCTATTTAAAGCTCATCATTTAAGCAGTGAAACGTTTAATTTTAATTTAATTTATGCACACACAGCTGCCACAGCTGCTGCTGCTGCTGCCCCAGTTGACGTAGTCCTGCCTCTGTCCCCGTCTACATCCTCCGCCCCTCCCAACTATATCTCTGACGCCCACGAATTTGCAGCTGACAATTTGCAGTGCATTAAATGATTATAAACTAATTAGTTGTTTTTGTGACGAGAGTTGCACGAGGTGCACGCTGCTCTCCTTCCTCATTTATATGATATTTCGGGCTACGCATTAACCTTGGTATTAGCATTAGCATTAGCTTTGAGATTGGAATTCATATTAATATGCAATTTTTAATAGATGTATAAGTTTGTGACGGTACAAAAAAACCATGATTGAAATGAGAAATAACTTTGTAAATTAATTTGCGCATCATCATTTTCATTAGTTTATTACTTCGCATTAGCATTGCAATTAGAATTCACATTAATGTGAAATTGTCACAAAAATGTGATCAACTAAATGAGAAAACATATAAGGTTTTTAATTTAGAATTAATCACTTCAAATATTTTTTTTTTGTTATCAGCCTTAATGTTGCTCATTGTTATTGCATTAGCATTTGCATTGCTGTAAAAAATAAATCAGATTCCTTGTTGAATTATATTTTCTTTTTGAATTCATATCATTAATTCAAATAAAATTTTAAATTTTACTGAGTAATAATATAAAAATTAAGCATTGCAAACATAGCATTAATTGGCGCATTGGTATCTTCATGATCAATCGCATTGGCTGGCATATTTTATTAGCATTTACATTGAAATTGAGTTTAATTGTAATATTTATATGAATATTGAATGTAACTTTATATAAATATAGTTAATGTCAGCATTAATTTGCGCATTATTGTTCGCATTAGCTCTTCAACTAGCGCATTGTTATATTCATTATACAAATGACATTAGCTGGCATAGAATCTCTATATTTTAAAACCATTTAATTTGAAATTGAGAATCTTAATAATCTTAAATTCAACTTTGAAAATATTTCAAAATATTAGCATTAATTTGCACATTAGTATTCACATTAGCTCTCTAAATTTCCTGGTGAAAAAAGTCCGCTTGAGCATCGCACTCAACTGTAAATGAAATCAATATATATTGCTATAAAAATATATATTGTTCGTTTGAAGCAATTTGCTAACAAACAAAAAAATTGCGGTATGCCACTCGCCACTCAATTTGCGAGCATTTGTCGAATCGAATGCCACCCGAAGCGACTGTCAAGTATTAGCTTTATTTTCTCGCAAATTGATTGCAAGGTATGTCAAAGCAGATTGCAGTTTTACAGCTGGCTATTGTAACAAAATCGAATCTTATCGCATCGCATCGCATCGCATTGCAGAGATGAGTCATGGCTCTGACTCTCTGGTTGGATGCGAGTCTCTGCTTATGGAGTTCAACTTTGACAGCTTAAATCTTGCTCAGCTTCAAATTGGAAATGGCTCAGTACAATGGCTGTAAACTTTGTCTATCTCATTCGTTCGCGCTACCTCTCTCTCTCTGCTTTAGTCTGTCAGTCAATTTGAGGCTTCAACTTTGAAGTTCTTGTGCGGCATCGCACAGTGAATGCCTGCTGGGCACACATGACGTATGAGCAATTTGCCGTCTCGAGTCTTTTGCCAAGGCAGTTCTCTCCTCCTCCTCCTCCTCCTCCTCCTCCTCCTCCTCCTCCTCCTCCTGTGTTTTTTCTTTGCAAGTAACTGCTTGCAGTTTATAGCGCCTCACAAGTGCTATCAATGTGCTGGCACACACACGCAGATATATATATATACTAGGTATATATATATATAGATATATACACGCATGAATACACACAGCAGCCGTTGCTCTCCTGAGTGCCGCATGCATTTTTGTAGGACATTAGCACACACACACACACACTGACAACAGGAGCGTCAGCAAATAGCGTACATTATAAGGCAGCAAAAATACACACACACACACCCACTCACACACACACAGACTGAGAGTGAAGTCGATTGTTGCTACAAGCATAATCGTTGCTTATTGGCAGCTGCTGCCATTGCGATGGTGATAAAGATGAAAACGCTGATGGCGCATTGCGTTGCCTTGCCTTGCCTTGCCTTGCTCCATGCCCCTTCTCTCCCCTTCTTCTTTCCCATACACAAATTCGCAGCGAATTCGCATGAATATCGCATGTATTTAAAAACCAATTCAGTCGCGAATTCATTTTCATTTGTCGCTCTTTAAAAACGTCAACAGCCAAACAGCTGTCGTCAGCCTAAGAACGAGACAAGTTACACTCTATCTCTCTCTCTCTCGCTCTCTCTCACTCGCTCTTACTCGCTATTTGTCACACCTGCCTCCAGCATTTCGGAGCGAAAAATATAAAGCATACTTTTAGGCAGCCATTTTCACTGTCACATTTAATTGAGTTTGCCTCGGCTGGCGCGCTAAAAGCGACGTCATTACCTTAGCTACGTCTCTCCTTCTCCCTCTCATACGCACACACACACAGACAGTCACACACACACACAAATACATACACATTTTTAAGATGCCTTGCCCGCCACTTATTGTTTTGCCCGGCGAAGAGGAGCGCAGCATTTAATTGTCAAATGGCTTTGGCAAGGACTCGAAGCTGCCAGTTTTCTTGGGTGTGGAGACACAGAGAGAGGAGAGAGAGGAGAAGGGAGAAGGGAGTGGTAAGGAGAAGGAGGAAAGTGCTGGCTGTGTATCTCTGACGTGACATTTGTTGCAAGCCAAGCTATTTTTATGGCCCTGCGACTTGCGCTGTCCAAAAATGTTCTTCTTCTTGTTGTTGTTGTTGTTTGTCCCTCGGAACATTTCGCTGCTTTTGTCTTTTACCTACACTACTACTACATACTACCTATCACCTTCTACTTTTGCTGGTTATATGCTTCTTCATTTTTCTGCTTTCTTTTTTTTTGGTTTTGTTGGCCTCTCTGACGTCACCGCGGCGCCATTTTAAACGTCCGTTCAATTTTGCCGCTCAATTTGCAGTCACAAAAGAAATTACAACTCATAAAGAGAGATGAAAGGCAGCAAGAGGCAAGAGAGAGACTGGAGGGGAAGAAGTGCTTTTTACTAGCGAAGGGGGGGGGGGGAGGGGGGAGGGAGACGGAACTGAGACGGAGACTGTAAGTGGCATTTTAAAGAATCGACTGCCAAAAATCAAATGATAAATGCTTCGCTCTCCCTCTCTCTCTCTCTCTTTATCCTCTTGGCTTGCTTGTTTTTCGTGTTCCGTTTCTTTTGATTATTTTTATTGCATTTTGGTGCTTTGATTTCATTTTGGCAGCTGGACAAATTTGTGGGCGTGGCAGAGGTGGGCTAAAGTCTGCTGCTGCTGCTTATTTTGGCTACCTTGCCAGCCATTGTGACGCCTTTTGATCTGTCTCCCCGTCTCTCTCTTTCGCTCTCTCTCTCTCTCCTTTCTCTTTCGCTTACTTTTTGCCACATTTTCGCCAAGTACTTAAGACAACAATAACAACAACAACCACAAAGCATACAGCACATTTTTGTTAAATTCTTCGCCTTTCTTTTTTATGGTTTTCTTGATAAGCCAACAAAATGGGACGATTTTGGCAGCAACTCTTTTTGGCTACTTTTCTATTGTTTTTTGTGTGTGTTGGTCTGTTGTTGAAGCACAGCCAAGTGTCAAGCTGAGATACAAAAGTACACACACACACACACACTTACACAGACACACTCGGTTATAAAGTCGCTTGCAACAAGCTGTCCACTTTTGGTCTACTTGACATCAATTGACTTTTTCGCATAAAACAAACAAATACATGCAAGCAGCACACACACACACACACTCACACATGCGGTACACACACATATTCAGCAATTAACCCCTTGTTGCCCACTCATAATGATGTTGTCATCAGATTTAATTGAAATTTTCGGACAACAAAATTTAAAGTGCAAAGCATTATGCAACAAAACATATGTATTAGTTGCAAGTGTGTGTGTGTGTGTTTGTGTGTGGCACTCTGCTGCATGCCCAAGTGCATGCAAAGAGGGCAAAGGTGACGAAGTGGCAGGGAGGTAAAGGGGGGGCGTGGTCGTGGCCAAGTGGGTTAAGTGTGTTAGCTGCAAATTCATAGCATACAAACAGGCGCCAAGGGACGACAACAACAACAACAACAACAACGTTGACACACATATGCAAATTGCAACGCCATTAACAACAGCAACAACATATGTGTGTGTGTGTGTGTGTGTGTGTGTGTGAGTGTGTGCATGTGAATCAATACGTTTGACACTAATTTGGGCAGCGTTTGCATTGAGATTCATTGAAAATGGCATTGTCGTTGGCATCAACAACAACAACAATAGCAACAACAGCAACAGCATCGAAGAACATCATCATCAAGAACATTATCATTGTTGTTGAAGGCTCGACTGAAAACACGAGCACAAAAGCTTCTTCAACATTTGCAGCTATGCCAACAAAACTCGTGGGAAAAGAAGTGCAAGAGCAATGTGATAGGGGCAACTGAGAACTGAGAATGGAGAATGGAGAATGAATAGCAGCAAGGTTGCTACTGCTGGTCAGCTTTTGTGTGTGGCAGCCGTAACGTATACAACCCGTTGTCCGCTTGCGGATTATTAAGGGATGTGTATTTGCTTGGGCCCCGGACAAAGCAAAGCAACCACAAAGCACTGTGCACATCATTTGTCAGCGTTTGAATGAATCTCTTCAATTTTGAGCGGATTATAATCCGATATTTTGTAATTTTGTGCTTTAAGCGGCTTAGGCAAAAGAAAACGCAATTACTTATTACAGTTTCTTCAGTTCCAATTGCAGTTAATTATGTGCATTAATTTGATAATTAAAGGGCACTCAAGAGAGAGAGACAGAGAGATAAAGAGAGAGAGGGATGCGTTGTTGTACATAAATTAATGCATACATTATGCCGTTTTGCTTCGATTCGATTCGGTGTCGATAATTGAATTTGCTTATCTGCCAGCTCTCCATTAACACACATACATCTGTATCTCTGTATGTGTGTGTGTGTGTTTATTGAATGGTTTGCAAATGGAAAATGGATATATATGTACATATATATATAAAGAGAGTGAGAGAGAGAGAGCATGTAATATGTTATGTGCGTGTATGTTTTGCATTATGCAATGCATTTTGTGCTGTTAATGCAGTTTCTGGGGTCGCTAGCAGCTAGCCTTAACCTCAATCAACCTCGCTCTCTCTCTTTCTTGCTCTATCATCCTGTCTCTCTCTCTCTGTCATGTATAAAACATGGCTTGCATTTAGCGCATTTCGGTTTTGGGGATTTTGTATTTTGCACATATTTTGTGTTACATTATTTATGAGCAGCAGCAGCAAAGAGAAGGACGTCAACTCTCGACGGCCTGATGATGTTTCTAATGATTGCAGCCATAATCATAATAATGATGTTGCACTTAAACATACACACACACACACACACACATAGAGCGAGTGAGCGAACGACGATGTTGAGGGTGCACAGCTCGACTGCCTCTTAAAGCTGAAAAGCTGTTTTGCCTCTTGAGCTGCTTCTGCTGCTGCTGCTGCGACCTGTTTGACGTCATAGCAGGCCACATGCCACATGCCTCACGCTGCTGCTGCTGCTGCACTGCTCATTTGATTTGTATAATTGAAATTGCCAAGTCGCCGCCGCCACATTTGTCATGAAAAATACTGCAAAATGCTCTTTGCAACACATTTTTTTTGTTATCCTCCGACTTTTGTCTGGCGACTCGCAGTCTGAAGTCCTTTTTCTGACAGTGTTTGCTTCTGTCTTTTTTTTTTTTTTGGTACTATGTGTGGCCAGTCACCAAAAAAAGCATAGCATACTTTTTTGGGATTTCGTTGCAGCGCTTTATTAATGAACATGCCGCTCGCAACGTGTCAACAGCGTGTCGACTGGCGACTGCTGCAGATGATGATGATGACGATGATGATGATGATGGTGATGGTGGGACGCACATACACACATACATATCTACACCCACACACTCATAGAAATACAATGTATAAATATTATGTAAACACGCAAACAATGAAGTGATTTGTTGCTACTTAAATTTAGCCCCCGAGAGTGTGTGCCAACAACAACAACAACAACTTGGTTTAGTGTGCTTTGTGTGTGTGCGTGTGTGGGGGTGGGGGTGGGTGAGGAAGAGCGTTGTTAGTGGGACTGTTGTTGCGTTTGCTTGGCTGCCCTCGCTTCGCTTAGCTGATGCTGCAACTTGAAGAAATCTTTTCTTTCACATTTCTCGACTTGTTTTTTTTTTATTATTTTCGTTTCTTTTTTTTTCTTCTTTTTGCTCTACTTTGCGCGCCTTGGCAGCCATCTCGTTCACACGCAAAACGCAGCAAAAGAAAAAAAATGGATTTAGTTGCTAAAGAAAAGCAAAAAAAAAAAAAAAAAAATAAAGAAGAAAAAAATGAAATTGAAAGGAAATATGTAGCTAGCTGGTCGGCTGGCTGGCTGGCTGGCTGTCGAGCGCAGTCGCTGTAAAAGTAGCAAACAGCGCCTAAGGCAGCGAAGAGAGGGGGAGGGAGGGAGGATGGGGTTGTCAGCCTGTTTCTAGCTTGTTTACCAACACTTAAAGCAGCCCCACAGTGTGCGCTGCTGCTGCTACTGCTGCTGCCTCTGACTGCCTGCCGGGCGCGATAAGCAGCCACAGAAGCCACGCGAGAGCGAGACAGAGCGAAAGAGAGAGAGCGAGAGGGAAAGAGAGCGAGTTGAGCTAGCAAAATTGATGCCACTCGCTGTACCTGTGGCTGCTCGCCAGTGGCATTTCTACTCTTTGCTTATTACGATATACGACTCGCTTTATGCTACCATATATACCATATAGTATATACTATATACACCAGTCAGTATATATCGTATATGTGGCACTTACTCGTTGCAGGTTGTCTTGGCGACAACCAAGATAAACACTTGTTTAAATTTATTTATATTTATTTTTACAAGATTCTTAGACTTGAAATCGCACACACACACACACACACACACTCGCATAGATTTCTATTAGTTTAGAGTGAAAAATATGACCAAGAACTTGAAATTAAATCAGGCCAACTGGAATTGCTTGTTGCTGCTGCTTAAGCTGCTTTTGTGCATTCCAGATGAGATTCTTCATGCCACAGCACAGCACAGCACAGTCGGCACTTAAGCCTCATTTCTACTCTGTCTCATAATCTCGAAATGTCTTTTTCTGCTGGCATATAAGTCTGTCTTAAATATATCGTCGCTTGACTCCAATATTTGTTTAGCTTTCATTTCATTCATTTATAATTATACAATTTTGCCATCATTCTTAAGTGTTTTACTCAACTAGAATTGTTTAGATTTTTCATGGCTGTACTTTTAGTCTTTAGTTCCCCATTTCGATTTCTTATTCTGTTTTATCCTCTGTCTTCGTAAACGTTTTATCTTCACTTTGATATGTTTTTCTCAAACACCTTGACGATTTTTTGTTTTTATCCTAATCTCGCTTCTCTTTTGTTCTGATTTTTCCCTTATTCATCATTCGTTGTACTGAACGTTTGAGAATAACACTCAAACGTTTACGAAAAAGTGGAAAAGAAGAATAGGAAAAAAAAGTAAAAATATAATACTAACACGTTTGGCTGAACCAGAATTGGTTTTTGATTTTAAATTCAATTTTGTTTTAAGTTTAGTATTTTCAAGTTTTTCCTATTCTATTTTGTTTTGTCTCTTCTTCGTAAGTTCCATAGAATTTACATTGGTCTTATCTTTTAGCTAGTGTGTCTTCTATTTCTATTCTTTTTTCTTATGCTACTTCACACCTTCTTCGTAAACGTTTCACACTGCTGCAATTGCGTCTGACTTTCATGTGCCTGGAACTCTATGAAGAGTTGCGTTTGCTGCACGTCTGCGAATGTTTTAAAGTTGTTTCAAGGACATTTACGGTGCCTTTCTATTAAATATTCTATCACTCACACCGACACACACACACACACACACACAAAGTTGCACACGCACTTAATTCACTTTAATTTGCTCGGTCCAGATACCATAAGCGCACTTGCAACACTAAATTGCCACCTTGTTGCTCCTGCCGCCTGCTCAGCTCACTGGCTGTGGCTGGTTGGTTGGCTTCTGCCTTCTGGCTCCTGGCTCCATCAGGCACTTTTTGTGTTGTAATGCAATTTCAACAAATTAAAAAAGTAGTGCGTGGTAATTTTACTGCCGCCAGGTGGCAGCTCGCATGTGCGGCATGTGTGGCACGGAAGATAGACAGCAAATATGACGTGTACGTTGCCAATTTAGACATAATGGAATATAGCGTATACGCTTATATATAGTTTTTCGACTGCAATTTAATTGAAATATTCCCACAACAAGACATTATTTTTCTTTCTCTTCTTCTATCGAAATACAGCTGCAATTGTTTTTTGGTCATAATGCGATTACATTTAATTGCATTTTAAAGCCACTAACTCGAATCGAATTTAAGAATTGAAATTCTGCTGCTGCTGCAGTTAACTTGAACTTCCAGTTCACTTGCAATTGTGCATTTGATTCCCATTATCAATGGGAATTGCGCATAATCGCGCACACAGAATGTGTGTTTTGCCTTGTCCATTCGCTCAATCGCTGCCATTCAGTCAATCAGTCAATCATGCAATCATTTGGCCAGCAAAGCAAGTGAAGCGTTGCGTTTAGCGTTTTGTTCAAATGCCGAAGAAGAACAGTTGCAAAAATTGCATACACAAAACTGTTGAATAATAACTCTTAAAATTAATTGACAAATGGATAATTTATACATGATATTTCTCTCTCGTTTCCGCCGCGCGCTCTCTCTCTCTCTCTCTCTCTTTCTTACTTTAACTCTTCCCTCACTCTGTCTCTCTCTTATACACTGTTGCTTTCCATGCGCATTATCTCTCACAATAGTCTGTGTCTCTTCTCTCTGTTAAGTGCAATAATGAAAACGACACACACACAAAACGACAATTGAACTAATTAAAAAACAAAAATCGAACATCGAAAATCGAAAACAAAAAAGAAAAACGTAATCGCAACGAAGCAACTTCAATGTGAGCGAAAGCTAAACAAAAGCAGGAGTCCAGAATGATTGCCACGCTGTTCATCATCTTTGCATTTATACGCGCCTTTCCCTGGAGTCGACGACGCGCCTACGACGCCGCTCCCGGTCTCCGCCCACCGCTGGCGCTGACGCTCACAACTGACGAGCAGCAGCAGCAACAACAAGAGCAACAACAACAACTGCAGTTGCATTTGCAGGACAACAACAATGGGCCACGCCCATCGATTACGAATATGGGCAACGGTCATGCCGAGATGCCGCCACGCACACGACGCAAATCATCGAAATTCCATGAGGTCACCTTCAGCGGCAGCGTCGGTGGCGGCGACAGCGATGATGGCGACGCTGCCGGAGGCAGCAGCAACGCTGCTGCTGTTGCAAAGCGACACTCGCTGAGTGTGACCACGACCACAAGCAACTCGGGTACGACGAGCAACTCGGGCTCCTCGATGATCCTCACGCCATATCGCACGCTGAACAACAGCAGCGGCAGCGGGAGCAGCCAGCGAGGATCGCGTGGATCGCGTGACTATGCGCAACATGAATACTATCAGCTGTCGTCATCGAATGGACAGCAGCGTGGCACATTGACGCAGCGCAGCGACACGATGGCCACCGAGGCGGAGGAATTTGAGGATGAGGAGCGACCGCCGCTCGATGATGACGACGAGGATGCGTCGTATGATCGCGAGACGGAGGAGTTCTATAGCAATATACAGGATGCCGCCGGCACGTCGAGCAGTCGCAGCAAACGTTCGTCGCTCTTCTCGCGCTCCGACAGCTCGGCGACAACAACATCGTCGAGTGGCGGCGGCACTTTCACCGGCGGCAAACGACGCTCGGCCGCCTCCATAATGTCATCATCGCTCTGCTCGGATGTCATGATCGGCGGTGGCATTGGCGGTGGCGGCAGCGATCGTCGCAGTTCGACGGCCACCGAGTATAGTGTGCGTTCCGCTGCCGGTTCGCTGCCGGCGTCGAATGGGCAGCGCAGGTCGAGCGGTCGCATTCGACGCTATGTCTCGCGAATGACCATCGCGGGAGCGAGACGTCGCACAACGGGAAGGTAACATGCCAATGATAATGCTAATGCTAATGCTAATGCTTGTGGTCTACCGGTGTCTTCGTTTCACATTTATTCTCTCGCTCTCTCTCTCTCTCTGTCTCCTTTCTGTTTATTTTATGCTTGTCACTAACATACTCTGAAATCGTCTAAATAATGAACAAATACAAGTACTATCTTAAATTAAGAGCATATCTCGCTTAGCGGCCTCGACTGTTGCCGTTAAACGAGCGTAATTTTAACTGCAACTATAACAATTTTCTGTGTTTTCTATGCTAGTTTGGTTTTATTTTTGTGGCCGCTAAGTGTAAGCAATATGCCACTATATTAATGAGATTATTAAAATGTGGCTGTTAAGTGAGAAAAATGCAAAGCTGAGCAGTTGTTAGCGAAGAACGGAACTCGCTTATAGAGCAATATTTTCTATACAACAATATATTACTAAATAGCCGCTATATAAATTTGGAGAATGTGCCACTAAGTGCAACGTGTGGCTGTTATGTATAAAAAACGCAAAGTAAAACTGATATGTATAAATTGGGGATACTTAGAAGACAAATATTATATTATTATATTATATTATATTATATTATACAACAGAAAAATATACTACTTGTTATTTTGTTATACTTAAAATGAGAAATAATGGATAAGGAGTATATGCCACTAAATGCACTTTTTTATATATCAGATGCTGCTAATTAGAAATGCCGGTTTTGTTACTTTATTAATGTTGCATTTGCATTTATTAGCTTGAAGTAAAAGATTATCAAGTTTGTGTGATATTTGTGTAGTTTACATTTTTGTTAGATGCAGCAAAATGCAATGAGATATAAACGTAGTTCAATGTGACATTTTTGATCTCTATTCAGTTTCAGTTTCTTATTAAATATTGATATCTCCCCTCGATCATCGCTCTTTTTAGCCTTTATTCAGAATTCGTACAGTAGAAGGTAAACTTAAATCGATTGTAATGCGAGTGTTATTTGTGTGTGCCTGGTCAGGAGCCGTTCTCCTGCTGCCACTGCTCGTGCTTGGCCAGCAGCTTCATGCCCAGTGGTCTAATCTGCTTGAAGGCACGCTCCACATTCGCCTCCTGCACAGCCTGCGACTCCTTGGTTGCCTCCTTGCCACCGCCACCGCCAACGCGTGTGGCGCAACGCATGCGCTGCATGCTAATCTCCTTGCAACCCAAACGTATCTCGTCGCCCGTAAAATGCTCCGAACACTTCACCAGCTCCTCCAACAGCTTGGGCGTCAAACTGATGACAGATCCCAACAGTCGATTGATGAGACTCGAACGCTCAACGGCGCTGGGCAGCTGCACCAGCAGCTTCTTCTCGAAGCGACGCAAGAAGGCCTCATCAATGTCCCACGGCAGATTGGTGCTGGCGAGCACAAAGACGCCGCTCAGCGTGTGCTCCATGCCATCGAGCAGTTGCAGCAGTTCGTTCTTGAAACGCTTCGATGACTCGTGATCCGTGGAACGATCTCGCTTCGAGGTCAGGCTCTCGATCTCATCGAAGAAGATAACCGATGGCGCTCGACGCGCTGCCATGTGAAATAAAACACGTAAGATTTTCTCCGATTCGCCGCGCCACTTGGAGATCATAATGCTCGCGGTGATGTTGAAGAATGTCACCTTGTCGCGTGTCTCCGCATAGAGGGCCTTGGCCAAAAAGGTTTTGCCACTGCCCGGCGGACCGTGCAACAGCAGCGAACGCCACGGCTTGAGGCCGTGGGCAAAGAGCTGTGGATACTCGATGGGCGTGAGCACAGCCTCCTTGACCAGCTCGATGGCACGCTGATTGCCACAGACATCGGACCAGCGCAGCTTGAGGTCATCGCTGAGAATGCTCGTCTTGACCAGCTCGGCAAGTGCCTGCCACTCCAGTGAGGCAAACAGAGCATCATCTGCCGCATGGCCATGTTCGATTTCAGTGAATGCAGCAAGTCTGGTTTCTGTTGATGACGTTGCTGCTGCTGCTGTCGCTTCGGCTGTTTCCATTTTCCTAATGTGCAATGCCGGACGATGCTGTTGTTGTTGTTGCTGTTGTTGGTGTGTCAACTGCTGCTGTTGATCTGTGGCAAGACTGGCTGCTGCTGCGGCTGTGGCAGCTCCAACACCCGCATGCCAACAGGCAACAGCATCGCCGGGTCGCTGCAACGTTTGTGCAACGTTTCCCTCTTGTGCACCTCCCATTGTTGCCACAGCAGCATTCTTCGCCGCGGCGGCGGCGTTTTTTGGTGCGGCATTCAGCTCGAGCTTGAGCTTAGGCGCCACCTTCTTGAGTATGCGCGGATATTTGCCAAATTTCATGTTAAAGAAACTGGCATACTCCAAGTAAATGGCATCCAGGTCAACATTGTCGCACAGCTCAAATTCCTCGGAGAGTCGTCCCTCGCCCTTGAGCGCCTCGGCGCTGCTATAGAAACCATTCTCGAGCAGATAGCGATGCATCAGATACAATAGATTGCGGCGTCGGGTGGTAAAGTTGCGCACATCTTCGCACAGTATCGTTGAGGCAGCTGTGGCAGCCACGCCATATTTGGTCTGTGGCTTCATCAGTCAGTCAGTCTTCTTCTTCTGCTTCTAGTGTGTGTTAGCTATAAGCTCAGGCTGAGGCTGAGGTTCGTTAATGTTGTTGTTGTTGTTCGGGAAACCAAACTGCAACTATCTAATCGAAATTGTAGTCGAGCGGGCAACATTTGACAACATTCTCATTGTTTGACTGCTTTAAACAGACAGAGTGAGAGAGAGAGAGAGTTGCCATAACAAAAGCGAAGCCCGGCAACCACAACGGGGCAACGTTGTTGCAACACACACAACAACTAGAAGAACACGCACACAGGCAACGACCACGTTGCAACGTTTCAAACTGTTGCCATTAGTTTCACTTCATGCTCCAAGCTGCCACAAACATTCATCAACATTTGCCCATAGGCAACCACAAATACAAGTCTACTTTATGTGTGTGCGTGTGTGTGTGTGTGTGTGTGTGTGGGCAACAGTTGCAAAAAGTCAACACATAACCCACAATGTGTAACAAAGCAAGAGACAAAGGGAAAGGGCGAGAAATATGCTGCTCGGGATTATCTGTTGCCATTGACAATATTAACCGAGTAATGTGGCATCAACTGCTTTCTCTCTCTTTCTTTCTTTTCATTCTTTTCTTTATCTTCCCTCTTGCTCTCTTAGAAATTGTAGAATGAAATACGTTTTTTGTCTTTGAAAAATATATAATTTGTCTTTCATTGAGTTTTACGCATATGCAAATTTATAAATAGAATAAAAATATGCATTTAGCAAAGACAGCGAAAATTAACATGATTTTCAGTGTGACCATGAAAAATGTTTGTCAACTTACTGTGTAAAATTTAGGCACACATATGTTGCTAAAACGGTCACACCGAAATATGTAGAACTTGCGACCAAGTGATTGAATTTGTGTGTCTGTAACATTATTAAACAATTCTATTGAAACTATGCTATAAAACTCTTTATCATTTTTTATATTTGTTTATTAGTTAATCATTTTATTTATTTATTATGTGTGTGTGGTATATGATTTAATTATGCCTTAAATTAATAGAAGTTAAATTGAAATTTAGCGGAAAATTTGTGCAATTTTTACTATTTTAATTTCGCTGTTGCATATATATTTTTATTTTTAATTACACTTTACGCAAAGCAAATAAAACTAGATTGTTATCTTTGTACTACAAAACACAGCTAATGTTATTGATTAATTAAAAAGCTAAATAGCATCAATGTGCCAGGAAAGCCAATGAACATGAGTGCAGAAGAGTAAAAGCGACATGGTCGAGGAATCTGGCTAATTAGCAGGTAGAGTTTAGTTTTAGCTTCAGGTTCAGGTTCGTTCGTATTGCTTTTTGTGCGTCTGCCATTTTGTGAGCTAATTAAACATGAGTAGAAGGTAAATGCCAGATAATTGACCATCGCCAATATGCAGCTCTGAAGTTACTCCATCTCAGTTTCATCTATGCCTCAATTACTGCAACATTGCGACTAATTAACAGTAATCAATTATCGACAAGTTGACTTGCCATAAACTCGGATTATTGTTAAGGAAAATCACTTTTCTTCCTCAAACTAGTTACAGTTGTTGTATTAAATATGTATGTTGCAATTGTATGTGAAACAGAAGTTTTGCTGGTCTCAAAAACTGATTGAGCCAACTGAAAAGTTAGTAGTATACTATTTTAGACAGTAGTTTAACTGTTGTGTAAACCAGATTGACAATAACTAGCAAGCAAATAAAATATTGCTAAAAGTCAATAAATAACAAAGGAATTATGTGTTATTTGCAGCTCTTTAGCTATTAAATTGTACAATAAAGTTTCACAATTGTGATTTTAAGCAAAATTGTTCTCCAAACAAATAATAAAGCTACAATCGAGTGTGCTTGACTGTGAGATACGTGCTACTCTTAATTTAGAATAACAGCAGAACGGTGCGGTGTGAGGTTTCAAATATACCGCAGGCTATTTTGGTATATTGATATAGTATTCTCTTCAAAATATACCATACATCACAAAACATATCAGATTGTCAGTCAAAGTAACTAAGATCTATAGTAAGTAGGCGTTTTTTTGCCATACAAAAGTATTTCTTATATAACTTCTACAATTTGTATCCAATCGCAACCAAATTTTCAGAAATCACAAATACTGTAGATAAATTGTATGTTTGGAAAAACATGTAACAAAAATTTTAAACAAACTTGATCTGAGAAGGTAGAAATCTCTAATTAGAATTAGAATTTTTTTAAATCAAGTAAAAATACGATTTCTTATGGTTCAAAATTGATGTTAAATAATGACGTAATTACAAATAAATGCAAAAGATCAAAATTAGTTAGAGTTCGAAATGAATTTTGTCTTATTTTGATCGACATTACAATTTACTTGTTTTGTTAAGTTGAACTATGCAGTTATAGTATTTTACCGTATTGAGTAGTGAATGAAATTTCTGTTACTCATCGAGTGTATTGACTGTATTGACAATTGCAGTGATTAGCAAAGTAAATTTAGCTGGCTAAATTTAGCAACAATCAGAAAAAAGGGTTTCTAGCGTCATTGGCAAAGTTCGATTAACTATCGTATATTTGTTTGGTAAAGTCAACTAAGACTCTGTGCTGTTGTAAACGACTTTTGGCGCGTCTGGAATTGGTAGCTGATAGTTAACTGTTAGTTGGCTGTCTGTCTGACTGTCTGGCAGTAATTACCATGATTAAGCTATCCAATTGCCAATTGCCTTTGGCTTGTGGCAGAGGGCAACGAAAACAAGAAAACAACAACATTGAATATGTGCACCATGCGCAATGTTGCAGCGTAAATTTACGCTGCTGACTCATCGACATCATCAATTGAAATTGCTGGCTGCTCTTTAATTTTTTTTGTTTTTTTTTTTTTTTTGTATTTTCTTTTCTTATTTTTGGCCAATGTGCGTTGTGTGTGTGTGTGCCAAGAGGTTGCATGCTCAATTTGTTTGGTGCCGCTAGGCGACAGCTGCAGCAACGGTTAATCAAATGTGCGACGCAATGAAATGAAAATCAACGATTCTGATGGCTAGCTGATTTTTATGCAGTTCCCCCCCTCATCTTCCTCTGCCAAAGCTGTCATCATTTGCTGCTCTCCACACACACACACACGCTGCCAAATTATGCAACATGCAGATGCAGATGCAGATTGGAGGCTGTTGCCCAGCTTCTTTTTGCCGTACACACACACCACATATCATACTTGGAAATATAGTCAAGGTAGCAATAAGGTGAGGGGGATGGAGAGGGGGGGCATGACTGATGCCTTGCCTGCCTCTGGTCTAGCTGTGCTCATTTCATATCGCACGCTGCTCGCTCGCACTTTTAATTTGGTTTTCACACAGCAGTGGCAAATGGCAACGCCACCTACAGCTGCCCCCATCTATAGTGCTCTCTCTGTCTCTATAGTATATCCCTCTCTCTCTCTCTCTGTTTCGCTTTCTTGGTCTGTCTGTCTGTTGTCGCAGTCAGTCTCAGGCTTTTGTTAATGGCCTTGTGACAGTTTTTGTTGTTGTTGCTGCTGTGTTTTTTTCTTCTTGTTTTTTTTTTTTTTGCCTCCTACTTGTTTGTTTATCTTGCCCCAAAAGCATCTCCCACCATTCATATCATCATCTTCATCATCATCATGTTTATCATCATCATCATTTGCTAGTGTGCTGCATGTGTCGTTCGAATTGGTTTTTTTGGGTTCAGTTTCAGAGTCTCTTTCATCTTCAGATTCAGATTCGCATTCGCATTTTCGCATGGGAATCCTGTGGCCAAGGACTTTCAACGCACGCACACTAAAACACTCAAACACTCATGCATTGCATTTGTGAATCATGTGAGTGCATTCATTGGGTCTTTTGCTTTTGCTTTTGCTGTTGCTGAATGAACGACTTAAGTCAACTGCTGACAAGCGTTAACCGCAACGTGTCGACTCTGTGACAAGTGGCAACTCTGCGAGTAGCACGTTGCCACACATTGTGCACACAGAAAATGTCACCAAATTAAAAGAATAAACAGCTTACGAGCTTAGCGTTAATTCTGTCAGCATTGCCACTATGTATATGGCATATATAGTACAACATTTCATTATTCTGAAGCAGAGCAGCGAGTGAAGAAATGACAGTTTAAAAGAGCTTAGTGAAAAGTGGATAATCTGGCAAGGTTGCCAGTGAAAAAAAAGCATGCGTAATATTAAATTGTGAGTTGCCTTAGAATTTAATTTTAAATAAAATTTGAAAAAACAAATTATGAATAATAAAAAAAAAATAATAATAATCATAATGAAAAATACAAAAATTAATAATAATAATAATAGAATTTATAATAATAATACTTAGGCATTCCTTAAAAAAACCTATGATAAAAGGAAGATTCGAATATGAATAATAATAAAAGCGTTGCCACTCCACTGAAAATTATGTAAAATCTTAATAATAGGTATATAAATAATTTAATTAAAACAAGTCATTTTTGACTTGTCAATGTTTAAAAACTTTTTAAAGGCAAAATTCAATTAGCATCATATGGAAGAAGTGCAAATATTATGAAAAGCATAAATACTAAATTTAATGGAAGCAAGTCGAAACTTAAGCTACGGCTTGAGTTGTAAAGCAAATATCAAAGAGTGCAGTTGACAGCAGCACTTGCAAAGCAGCAGGTGATGTAGTGGGGAGTATGAGGAGAGGGGGTGTTGCAACTTGATTTGGATGGCTTAACAGCTCGTGAGTGTTGCATACTTGCAGGCGCTGGCAAATCAGTTGCCGAGTTTCCACATTATTATGGTGACACAGTAGTGACAGGCAAAGACGCTTAATGCCACAACGAGAAGTAAGAAGAGCGAGAGAGACAGAGAGAGAGAGAGAGAGAGAGAGAGAGAGAGAGAGAGGGAGGTAGAGGATGATAAAGAGATTGGCATTGTTCTCTGTGTGTGGCAAGGCAGGAAATGTGCCCCACGGCACTCGCTCCTCATGCGCCTAATTATATGTGCAAATAAATGAACGACCCAAGCTGATTGTGATGAGTGTGATTGTGATTGTGTATTGTGATTATTTTATATGTAAGTGTGCGAGTATGTGTGTGTGTGTGTGTGTGTGTGGCATAGATTCAAGTGATGCCAGCGGCATCATCTCTGCAGAGCTAAGCCCCAAACACCCCAACTTAATTAGTTTGTTAAGAAGGAAGTAGCTGGATCACAAATGATTGTATAAATGAATGCATGAAGTGAATAAGTGACTGCCTAAAGAACCAACTCGGACTGAATAACAAACTAAAAGCAAGCGACTAACCATTTAACTTTAAGCAACACAGCTCTGCAACATGTTGTGGCAAGTGCAAATGCAGTCGCTATCACCAACCCTGAAACCGATACACAAGCTGCAAAGTCCTCCCAAAAAAACAGAAAAAAACACAAAACCCAAAAAGCTGTCGAACTGTAAACCAGCCAAGAAATAACTTCTCGTTGCTCTCTCTGCCCCCATAACTTGGAGAAAGTGGCACAAAGTATGCCATGGCAAATGGCGACATTGTTGCGCACAACAACAGCAACAACAGCAGCAACAACAACACTGGGATGGGGGCAAACAACAACTAGAGAAGTGAGAGTCGAGGCAACAACGGGACAGAAGCAGCCAGCCAGCGTCAACTTTGTGCCAAGTTTACTTAATGACCCCGATATAAATTTTACTTAAAACATCATTTTTCTTTACGACTTTCGCTGCCAAAAGCGTGGCCTTCAAGTCGGGCTGCTGATAGCGCGGTGGCAAAAACAGGAGCAGCAACAAAAATTCCAGGCCGTGGCGAGGACACAGCTGCGTCACAGGTCCCCTAAAAACAAAAACGAAAAAACCAAAAACAACAAATAGAGAGAGGAAGTTGCAAAAGGAAACTGCCAGAGCAGCAACTGGACGACAACAGCATCTGCTTTTGGTTATGAAAGTATTTTCTTTAATTATGACAACGCGTTTAGATTGATGCCTGTCACACTTGCTCTCTCTCTCTCTCTCCCTCTCTCTCTCTCTTTGTAGTTGCAGCTGTTGCCAGGGGACAACAGAACGAACTGCATTTGAAAGCTGAAAACTCAATCAAACTTTTAAGCTTTGAAAACTCACCGCTGCATTCGTATAAATAATTTGTGTGTGACTTTTTATGGGGCATCATTTAATTTATTTAACAATTTAACTTTATATTGTCGCAAATCAAAACAATGAGACAACAACAGCAAAATAATTATGAAACATTTTGGAATAACTTTGAAATTGTATTCGTTAAATGTCATATGAAAAATAACATATACATAACTAAGCAAATAAGCAAATAATTTGCTTTCTACGTAACTAACACTCTACTGTCCGCCAGGTGGCGCCATCAATGTTAACAAGTTGATCCTTGAGCACAACCGCCAGCAACTTGATCGTTGAACTGAACTTTGGTTGGTTGTGGAAATGGTTTTGCTCCGAAGTGGAGTCAACTTTCAGCAAGTTCTCAATAAACTTGGCTACATTCGGTTCGTGGTTGCGCGTTGCGGGTAAGAAAAAAGCAGAAAGTATGTGCGCGTTGCCGTTCCGAGAAAACTTTTCATAAGCGTCGCTGTCGCTGTTGCTGTCGCAGACAACGAACGCAAGGCGAAAAATGTCTAACGAATTGAAAAACTTTAAAAGCGCCTTGTTAGGCGCACTTCCGTTTCCTGTAGGCTGCCTGTTTGATACCCACTCAAACCTCAAGCAACTTCCCCCCCCCCCGCCTGTCTTTATTTTTTTGGGCACTGAAAAGTTTCGTTTTGGCGTCTTGTCTGTCAAATCAAGTTGGCCGTCAGCCCATTTATAACATGGCTCAAGAGTTTGGCCTAAAAGCGTTGCGTCTGCAACTTTTTGCTGTGCTTCCCTTTTTCCCTCCTCCTTCTCCCCCTCCGTCGATAATAAGCAGCGTTGTAATCAGCTAATTAATAACAAACATCTCTTATTCTTTCTTCTTTCTTACAGTTTCGATGTAGAAAATGGCCAGGGCGCCCGATCACCGCTTGAAGGCGGTTCACCCAGCGCTGGTTTGGTACTACAGAATTTACCGCAACGTCGCGAATCCTTTCTATATCGCTCCGATTCGGACTTTGAGATGTCACCAAAGTCAATGTCCAGAAACTCAAGCATCGCTAGCGAAAGGTAAATACTACAAAAATCAATCTCACTTACCTATTATACTTAAGCTATAGACATACAAATACCATACATATACGATATATCTTATGCTTATTATCGTTTCTCGATTATCGGTTCTTATTCAACACATTTCCCCAATTGATATCGCCAATTCGATGCATTCTTAATTCTTATGATTTCTTCTTCTTCTTCTTATACTACACGAAAACATTTCACTCTTATACTATGCATTAAGATTTAGTACTCGTTAAATATCATCTAAATGAAAACCATTCGAGACACTTTTCGCATTTCTGGCTTCATCATTTCGTTCTTTAAAGTGTGTGCCTGTGTGTTTGGGTGTATTAGGTTGCTGGGCATTATAGAATAGTATATAGTGATTGAATACTGTAGCTTGTGAACAAGTATAAGAGTATTGATAAACTATTGTATAGTATATCGTTCACCCTTAGAGTTTCCACTTTTTACTGCCCTTAATTATTGAACTCGCACTTCTACTTTCAGTTTTTTTACTCCCCCTTCTACTTACAACTTTTCTATATTAAGAGTTTTTTTTACTCCCCCTTCTACTTACAACTTTTCTTCATTAATTGAGTCTATTCACAGCTACAACAAATCTCCTTATATATGAAGTCCTCATTAAAACAGAAAACAGCAACCAAAGAAAATTGTTTAACATTATTTTCATTGTGACCATGAAAAATGTTTGTCAATTTACCTTGTCAAATTTAGGCAGAGTAATGTTGGCATAAACGGTCACACTGTAACATGTGAAGCTTACGACCAGCAGAATTTATTTAGGGTCTCAGGGAATAACGCTTTACTTTTACGTTGTCAATGTTAGGCACACAAATGTTGGTGAAAAGAGCTTGCAACCAACAAAATGTGTTTAGTGTGCTTGCGAATATAGCTTTACTCTATAAATTCTTCACTGTGTAACATTTCTCAGCAATTTTATGACAAAACTAGGGCACTTCAATGTATGTTTATACCCGCTACCCATAGGGTAGAAGGTGCCGGCAGGAAATGTATGTAACAGGTAGAACGAGGCATCTCCGACCCTATAAAGTATATATATTCTTGATCAGCATCAACAGCCGAGACGATCTAGCCATGTCCGTCTGTGCGTCTGTCCGTCCGTCCGTATGAAACACTGGATCTCAGAGACTATAAGAGATAGAACTATAATTTTTTTTTTCGACAACATTTGTTATGTTTGCACGCAGATCAAGTTTGTTTCAAATTTTTGCCACGCCCCCTTCCGCCCACGCAAATCAAAAAAAAATCGAATAACAAGCGTAATTTTAAAGCTAGAGTTGCGAATTATACAATATACAATAACTACTATAATAGTTATGATTTCTAAAAATTTGGTTGCGATCAGATAAAAATTATCGAAGTTATTAAAGAAATACTTTTGTATGGGCAAAAACGCCTACTTACTGGGGATCTAATTTGCTTTGGCCGACAATCTGGTATATTGTGCCGTCTATGGTATATTTTAAATGCGGTACTATATCGATATACAACAAAATAGGTAGCGGGTATCTCACAGTCGAGTACACTCGACTGTAGCTTTCTTACTTGTTTTTTATAATCTCCAACTCTTTTACATACAACTTTTGTCAGCCTTTTACTGCAAATGTAACTTAAGCCTTACAACTGTTACTCGTTAGCCTATTATAAGGCTATAAAGCTAGTCGACTTGCATTCAATTTGTGCCAATTTATACGTATTTGAAGTATTTTACAACTCGACCAGGTCGAAATGCAACTTGATATCCAATTATTTGTATACCAACTACTCGGGTCGAATTTTGCACAGCTGTAACACAGAAATTTTTGCGACATAGTAACCACATAGTTAGCTTTCAGCAATTTCTTTGGCCAACTGGCATCAATTTTGTTATTGCTTCGACAAGAACCAAGCAACAACATTGAAAAAGGAGTCGCAAGTAATTCGTAGTCGTAATTTGCTGCATCTGTTGCCATTGTGGTTCACTTTTATGCTATGTGCTGCTGCTGCTCAAAGCAAATGGATATTTGCCACACCTTTGCCAGAGATGTGTGTGTGTATATGTGTGTGTATGGTATATTTCAAGGCACATTGCAGCATTAGGAGAGTTCTAGGTGACGCCTTTCGATCTGAAAACTCATGGCAACATCATCATTCGCATCATCATGATGCCTGAACTCCGCCCCGTTGATGGCATTCGTAGAATTCATTGCAAGCATTTTGCCACATTTAGCTGCCCCTTTTTTCGCCATAAATTCCTCTAGTCCGCAGTCCACAGTCGAAAGTCGAATGAGAGTGTCCAATGTCCAAGCATCCAGGGTTCCGGAATGCGAATGTGCGTGTGTGTGTGTCGGGTATGTGTGTGTGTTTGTGTGTAGTGTGGGTATGCGGTCTAACGTCAGCTGCTATGTTCTCTGGCCTGTAAGCAATCTGGGCAGAACTCTCTGACCATTGTTATGACAACGCTTAAAAGCAGACCGTCAGTCAGTCAGTTGGTTGGTCAGTCAAGGATGCGGCAACTTTTCGCAAAAATATGCAAAGCCATGCAAAAGCAAAAGCATTTTGACTTTTAGTCCCTGGCTGGGCGTTATTCGGACTTCAATTAGTTGCTGCAAAAGTTCTGTGTGTGTGTTGGCTGAGTTTTTTAGGCATACCACATATGTGAGTACGTTGCACATGCGAATGCGACACCAACTGGAGAACCCGAAAAGTGCTTTTTCGTTTGTTCGTTTGTTGTTTCGCTTTGCCGCTGTTTCTCATTCAAATCATAATGCATAAAGCGCAAAACAATAACAATAACTAACTGCAAACTACAAACTACAAAAATATCAAATAAAAAAAATACTATTCGTGTATATATATATGTACTATATACTATGTGATATATCAAAGCATCAGGTAGCAGCGAGATGTAGTTTTGTCGAGGGGCACAAATCTCGCCACCATATGGAATTGGGCGGGCATTTTGGTCACGCCCAGTGCCAACCTTGGGCATAGAAGCATTTTACAGCTATTTTTACATGACTTTTCGCTCCTCCTCCCCCCGCATCATCAGGCATCAGGCATCTCATCTATCGCGCACATCGACAAAGACTGTGCCTCAAAGGCGGCCCCACACCAAAAATATAGTACCACAGCAAAAATATCGCGCAAATCGTAGATGAAAAATTGCAAAAATATTTGGACCGCAAAACACTTAAAAACCCCAAATAAAAACAACAATAACAACGAACCAATTACCCAAACATACTTATCTATATTCAACCCAAGCGAAACCACAACAACAACAACTACAACAACAAAAGCGAAGAAAAACAACAAGTTGTATGTAGAAACAAAACAATTCACCGAAATGCTTCATACACTAGAGCTCAAATGTATTGGATTAGTTTGTGTGCTTGTTTTTTGGCTCTTTAGTAAACATAAATATCAAACGAAATGCAGATTTATAGCAATTATGCTGAGCAATTTGGCACCTCATATAAATATAGTTTCCTTTTCTTTAATTAGAAATAGAGATTTTAAATAGATGATGATAATTCTCTGACAATGTTAAACATCGAGTGCTTGACTAATTAAAATGTCTAACTTTGATAATAAGAAACAATAAAATTTGTTTAAATATTTAATACAGATTATTCACGATTAGGGCAACTATAATAATAATAAATAACAGAAATCTTAGCATTCATATTCTTATCCGTAACAATGAATATAAAATTGAATAGCATTGATTTATAGCATTTTTAACCCTATGTTTCATTTAATAGCCTTAAGCTTCAGAAATGGTTGATTTTGGTTGATTTGATCTTCAGTGTGACCATGAATTGTTTGTCAATTTCTTGAGTCATTTTTAGGTACACAAATGTTGACGAAAACGGTCACACTTAAATTTGTGAAGCTCTCATTATAACAATTTAAAAAAACGATTATAAAAAGTTAACTTTACACTATAAAAATAAAAATGTATTATTATTTTTTTATTGCAATAACGAATACAATTCCTTATTGCACTGAGATGAACCATAGCGACTATATACTTAAGTCTAAAATAAATAAAAACATGGAGTAATTTAAGTAGATTTTTGTAGATCGAAACTCGTATTGTATTGGAAGGATTTAAAATTTAATTTAACATTAAAAATAAAAATAAATAGCTAAAGCATTTTTTACATAATTCGAATAATTTATGATGAAGAAAATCTTTAAAAATTTTATACAAAAAGTTAACCTTCGTATAATAAGCGCTATTCGAGAAGATTAACGAAATTGTTGGGCTATTTAATTTATTTAATGTGTGATAAATATTGCATAATAGAGTCTCTCACTCTCTCAATATCGCTGTGTGGCAAATGCAAATAAAAGCCAAAAATGTCCTTGTGTGACAAACTGTTCTCTAAAGTTGGATGAGCTCAAGTTTAGTGGCCCATGGCACTGAGCACTGGGCAGAAAAAAAACAAAAAGATGAAGGAACAAAATGATTCGAAATGGGGAAAAAGGGAGAAAAGGAAACAGGGCAACTCGGTGCTATGTGCGACGACGACGACGACGATGACAACGACGGACTAGGAACATAAAAACGATTTAATTATACATAGTTGAAATAAATATTTTTGGTATTTTTGAGGCATTTTTTTGGCTCCCTTTTTGGCCATTTGGCAGCGACAGTGACGCAATTTGCATTCCTTTTTCCCTCTCGCTCTCTTTTTCGCTGTCCCTTTCGGTCTGTCGCCTGTTGTGCGAAAACTTTTTTGGGTCTCTGTTTTAAAGTTTGGCAGGCCTCTAGTCATTCCGTCCGTCCATCGCTCTGTCAGTCAGTCACCCAGTCAGTCAGCCAGCCAATGTTCTTATCCGTATTTGCTGCGGCGTTTGCTTTCAATCAACTTTCGAATATTTTGTCGGTGAGACATGCGAGAGAGTCTCTCTGCCACTCGGCCACTTTCAAACAATGTTGTTGATGAGCCTGTCAATTGCACACACACACACACCCTCACCCTCACACACACACACACACACACACACACTCACACTCACAAACTGTGCAAACCTGCAGTGAGAGAGAAGCTGGGCCAGCTTTTGGCTGTCATGACAACGAGCAAGTTGAGTGAAAATTTCATAAAGATTTCAACACTAATAACAAATAATTAGCTGACTGACTGCGGCTGGCAAATGTCAAGGCCAAAACACAACAACAACAACGAGATAAAATAAGTGCAATAACAATTCAATTGATTGCGTTAGTGACGTCTTTTAAGAACCGGCAAATAAATAGATTTCGAGACACGAAACAATCGGCCAAAATATTTCTATATATCTATCATATGCCACTAGACTTTGGCAGTTCAAGTTCGCCGCAACAATTATGCACAGCAAAATAGCTGAGCAAAATAGTTTTTGCGACAGTTCTATGAAAGCATCTATGAAAATAGCCCAAGAAAGATGCTTCGCAGAAGGCGACTCAATTGAAGAGGGATGCAAATAGCTGGGCTAAGACAGTAAAGGACGAAGGTTAAGAAAGTTTTGAAGGTTCGGCACATTTCATTTTTTAGCTCAAGGTTAAACTAATATATTAAAGAATTTGTTGTTAGTAATCCAATTATAAAACAAAAATAAAGGTTTATTTTTAGCTTATGTAAAAGTTTCCTGCAGAGCATCATAATAATATGGCGGGATTATCAGAAAGTAGAGAAAACACTTCCGAAAAATTCGAATATGTTCGAAAATTCAACTTATGATGAATACAATATAATAGAATAACAACATAATACAAAAAATATAGATCAAATAGAATATGGTCAAGAAAAAACATAATAAGAAAAGTCAGTCAATAATTTATTACAATTAAAAATTATATGCAATAATGAAACGTTAAATTTATATAACACATGATTTGTTATTAGTAAAAAAAAATTAATAAAATGATAGCAATCAATATTTAGTAAAGCTCAAGCAAACAAATATTAAAAATAGTCAACAATTTATTTGAAAACTAACTAAGATTGAAGTTATAAATCAATCTAAATGAAGAGAGGAATAATGATAAATAATACAACAAATATTATTATTCACAAAGCATTGATTAATTGAGTTCGTATTGTAACAAATGTATTATATAAGTTTCTTTAGCTTAATAATTTCACAAAGAAAACAAATTCATTTTGAAATAAAGCGCTTTTCCAAAATGAACTAAATTTTTTATGTGAAGCTTTCTGTTTCAAAAAAATATATCCAAATAATGAAGAAATGATAAATAATAAAATAAAGTGAAATAATAATGAATTTATGTTATTAAGGTGCATTAAAAGATTAATATTGTTAAACATTTTTTGAAGAGAACCACAAAGTACACTAAAAAGTGTAGAAAATATTTTCAATTCAATTAAGAGCGATTAAAAGTGAGTTGAAGATTGTGAAAAGGAAAGGAAAACGCAACTTGCGAAACAATATGAACGAACGACAAGAGATAAAAGTAACTCATCAAGTTGAAAAGCGACCAGAAACTAGTTAATAATATTATTTAAAAATTGTGCAAAGAATTAGCTGGAATAAAAGTCGCAAAAGGTTTTTGTCAAGCAGCAGCGCAGCGCGCTGTCAACTTAAATACGTTAATTAACTTTGATAAAAGTTGAAGAACTCTGCAAACCTCGTTTAAAACTCAGGAAAAGAAAACCAGAAAAAAGAACCGAGAAGAGAGAAGAGAGAATGAAGATGGAAACATAAAGTAACACAATTAGTTAGTTAGCAGGCAGTTTTGAAGGAGCTGCTTAAAGCTGATGCCAAGGATGAAGAAGCAATTGACAGGCAGGATCCATTAACGAGAGCTTTGTTTTTATGTGTGTGTGTGTGTTTTTTTTTGGTCTAAGAGTTAAGAGCCAGTGAAGCGTGTGTTGCAGGTGTCAGGTCGATTGTTGGACAACATGCAGCAACATGCATAGAAATGCCAATGAAATTTATCTGGCATGTAAATTGCCACTTGCATCGGCATCAATTTTAAAGCCAAAGTACATAACTTGCAACCACTTGTAAGTGTGTGTGTGTGTGTGTGTGTGTGCGGTTGGCATTTGCAAAAAAGTTTAAAATGCAACTCAGAGACAATGGCGATGATGTGAGTGTGTGCGTGTGTGCGTGTGTGTGTGTTTGTTTAAATGTCAACACTTCAACTTCGACTTTTGTGCAGCTGCTGCACATCGCTGTTGTTATTCTCGTTGCTGTTGTTGTAGCTGTGACGTGCACGACACAATGACGTCACAAGAGCGAGGCAACGAGTCGAGAGTTGAGTCGAGAGTCGAGTCGAGTCGCTTATCTATCAATTGCCCGGGGGTCATTGCCGTTGGTTCGCCATTGTCTGCGTCAGCAGAGCGAGAGCCAACTTATATCCAAGTGACCTCCGCTAATCCCCAGCTCACTGCACACACACACGCACACACACACAGAGTCACACACACCTCAACGCCACTTAACTTTCGCACGTGATGTCTCAATTAAGCTACTCGAGTCCCATTTGTCTCGCTTACTCGCCTTTCATTGCATACCTTAGGGCGTCACACACACACACACACACACACACTCACGCACACACATACATACAGCTGTGATCTTTGAAATAGCAGTGCAGACGACCTACACATTTAAAGTTGAAAAATACTATTATAAACACAACTTCGAGACAAAATTTTTTTATAACAGCTTAATATATTTAATTTGCGATAATTAATCATATTTTTCATTTTGGATAATTCAATATTTTTCCGAATGTGGATATTAACATTTGAAAATGTCCGTATTATGAAGAACATTGAAATAGCAGTGAAAAAAACAAAAATGTAATAAATTTCAAAAAATCTTATAAATAATTTAATCCTTCTAAATTTCGAGTTGAATACGACCTTATAATTTGTTGTGTAGCCTTTATTGGCTATTAGAGCCTCACAGCTACGTGGCATGGAGTCCACCACGTCCTCGAAACGCTTGCAGGGATTCTGGCCCTATACCTCCTGTACAACTTGTCAAAGGTGTGGCTTAGATGTCGGGGATTTCTTGGCAACATAATGCTTGAAGTCCTCCATCAGTTTCCAATCGGATTTAAATCCGGGAACTGTGCTGACATGGCATTACATCAGTTTTTTTCATGACCAAACCACTCCGTGACCAGTTGGCCGTTGTGTTTAGGTTTCGTGGCTCTGCTGAAAAGTCCATATTGAAGGGGCATTTCATCCTGAGAATACTTCAGCATGATGTTTCTTAATATATTTTCAAAGATTTCTTGGTCTATGATCTCATCGATCATATTTATAGGTCCCACACCACTGTATGAGAAACATGCCCATATCGTGATTTTAAGACCACCATGTTTAGCGGTCTTAAGGGTATGGTTTAGGTCATTTTAGGTGTTTGGTGGTCAACGGACATATTGTCTTGAACTTTTCTAATAATTAACACCAGTTTAGACACATTTGTCCAAAGGATATTACGCCATTTGGAAAATGGCCAGTTCAAGTGGCGCTTGGCAAACTCCCACCTCGCTTTGAGATGTCTATAACCAAGTAATTGCACCTTTTCTGGACTTCGGGTATTCAAATTTGTATCCACCAGTCTTCGGCCAATAGCCACTTCACTAGTTCTCCAACTCAGCCCTGCTTTAATATCCCTACAGGATGCAAAAGGATTAGTTTAGCTGAAGAGCACTATGCATCGGTCCTCTAAAATTGTGTTTTTTTTGTATCGCACTACGGTTTTCAGGCTTTGATTTATAATTTATGTCATTAAAAACCATTTTGGTAAAACATTTTAGGCAACACAGAACTTTTTTATACAATTTTGCTCCTTCCTAATCTCAAGAAAGGACCTCCTCTCTACATTGGACCAGTTAGGTCCTTTACACACTAAAATTAAATTTTTTTTTTATAGTTATAGTGTATTGTCGTATAAACTACAATAATAAACCAAATTAAACTCACTTTTCATAAAATTAAAAACAATTTCGGCTTTTTTAGTGGAAGAAAAGAAAAAACTGCTATTCTAATGTTCAGCCCAAAAGTGGTGCACTTGGGTAAAAATATCAAAATTTCAGAAAAACTGATCAAATCTAACGGGATTTTTGCTGTTTTCTTATCTTTATGCTTCATTTTACAAAAACAATGTGCTAGCGATCAACTAACAAAAAGGAATAACCAAAAAAAACGGTTACATAGTCTTTTCTCTGTCGCACTGCTATTTCAAAGATCACAGCTGTATGTCTACATGGCATTTTTCTGTTGACTTTTTATTTGCATTTTTTTTGTTTTGTTTCCTTTTTTTCGCTACACAATAAAATAAGCGTCAATTATTTATGCAAAAAAAGAACAAAAACGAATCGAAATTTTGTTGTGTTTTTTTTTTTTTGTTTGCTTATATTTTGTTGTTCTTGTGTTGTCTTTGTTTATGTACATCTCTATCTATATATCTATCTCTCTCTATATATCTATATATTTATTGTTGTTTGTTGCAACTCAAATACGAAATACAATAATTCTGCTCTGTACTCTTGTTTTACCACAAAAAAAAGAAAAAGAAAAATAAGGAACCAACCTCTACTACTATATTTACTTACTTAAAACTTACTTTTAGCCTACTTCTACTTTATGATCGTTATTTGTATACTATTATCGTTGTTGATTATTGTAACCCTTTTGCAGGTTTAAAGAACAGGAGGCCTCTATACTCATTGACAGATCGTACGTATGCCCAAGTTCTTTCTCTCTCTCTCTCTCTCTCTCTCTCTATCTATCTCTCTATCTCACTCACTATCTTTTTGCACTTTATCTGTGTCTTCTCTTTGCTTGCTCAAATGTTATGTTATTATGTGTATTGCTTGCCTGCTTTTTGTGTCTTTTTGTCTCGCTTTAGTTTCATTTTGAATCCTTTTGCATGCTCTCCATAAAAAAAAATATGTATTTTTTGGCAAAGAATTAATAATAACTTGACGCTATTTTATCAATCGTTTTTTTTTTTTATATTTTCATCATCAGATTTTTCAGTCTTTTTTAGTTCTCCTCTCTCACATTTCACTTGATTAGTTAGTTGTTTAATTGATTTAGCACTGCCCAAGTCTCAAAATATCTAATGCTTAAGTATATAACGTTTAAATATATTTCTAAGACTCATTCAATAATTTTGCTTACTACTGTTTCTTTAATGATAAAGTAGCTAGTTGTTTATGAACACATTTTGTAGGTGTGCATTCTAAAGGTTAAAAATATTTATGTATGCGTGGGATATTCCGCGTATTTTTGTATTTTTACTATCTCAACTCTCAACTCATTGAGTAATTCCTCAAGATTAGCTTCTCGTATCTGTCGTGTCTGTTGTGGCTGGCTGGCTGGCTGGTAGGGCTATAAAAGTACCCAATTTGACAACCACATGAGAGTGTACTATAAAACAACAACAACAATAACACAAAAAATAAGAAAATACGTGAGTCATGTCACGTTGGCTTATTTTATTGTTGTTGTTGCTGCTGCGACGTCTGCGATGGCTGCGGCTGCTGTTGATTCTTGATTTTTGAGAGACTGGGGAAAAAACTCACATGATATATTCCGCGTGTCACTCAATTCACCGAATTTATCCCCAGTCATCATTGTCGTCGTCGTCGCAATTAATGCGAGGTGTGTGTGTGTGAGCAGCGGGGGAACGGGAAAAAGGGAAAGGCAGCTGAATGAAAGCTGCCAAAGATGTGAAATCAACAGCATATAATAAACAATAATAACAACCACAACAAGACCAAGAAGAAGGCGCATTATTGGCCACGTTGGCGCGACAGCGCAGCTAATTTAAATATGAAAAACATTTCCTATTTCCTGTAGCCGCAGCAGCAGCAGCAGCAGCAAGAAACGAAAACAAAAACAAGAAAAACACAAAAAATAAAAAAAAAAACCCAACATGAAATTCGGTCAGTCGAAAAGTTGTTGAGGGCTTGGGTTTTTCGGGGTCTTCGGCACTGACCGAACCAATGTCGTTGGCAAAATTCAATCACAAGCTAAAAGCCAACCACACACACACACCCACACACACACAAACCCCGGCCAACGTCTCGTATACGTTTTTGCCGCCTGCTACTGCTCATTTCGCCGTAGGTTGTCCCTTTTTATGCACAGTTTTTGCCCAGTTTTGCCACATGCAGCGACACGCTGGCGTATACGTAACGTATGTACATACGTAGCGTTGAGCATATGAAGCACACACACACACACACACACATGCATGCATATTATTCATACGCAGCGTGACATCGAAAAAGTCAAACCAAATGAAATACGTTCTTTTCGCGCATTAAATTTGCCGCCTCAATTGCCGTTGTCGTTGCCAAACGAACAAAATCCGCCCAATGCAAATCACACCCAACTATACACGAGCATCTCTCTAAGTGTGTGTGTGTGTGTGTGCGTGTGGGTTTTTTTTTAGTTCTCATCTCTTGTGCGCTTTTAATAAAAATGCATTTCACAGAAATTTGACATGCAGGCAAAATGCAAAATCGAAATGAACTCATCCTCCACCTCTTCTTCGCTCGCTCAGAAAAAAAATATATTTTAATTTCCATTTCGAGCATTTTCAACAAAGAATGGAATGGCATTGCCTTAAAGTTTTGCGAGGATTTGTGTGTGCCGAGAGCTGTTGCCTCATAAAATAATTGAAATGTCGTTCAACTATTTCCATTTCAAGCTATCGTATCTCTGCTCTAATAATGATTCATAATTCCAGTTAAATCTGCAAAGATGGCAAATTTAACTTCTCTCTAAATGTTGCAAATTCTTTTTCACATTGTAGGCATTAAAGTTATTTTCCCAAGTATTTCACTTTGCATTAGTTTAAAAGCGGGTGATTATTTTATTCCTATTTGCTTAGGAAGTCATAAAACAGCAAATTGACTATGCCATTGTAAATATTTTACTAGCATTGAAAAGCAACAAAAACTGCATAATTTATTATAATGCGAATGCCTGAAAACAAGTAAAAAAGCATCAGTCGAGTGTGCTCGAGTGAGAGTTACCCGCTACTCACTTTTAAGAAGAGCAAAACAGTGTATTATTCTTAAAATATACCAAACTATTATACCGTAAAAAATACAAAAATATACCGAATGTTATATTTGGTATATTGGTATAGTACTTCATTCAAAAAATATACCAGGAAAGTAATGCAGTATTATTCTTAAAATATACCGCATCAACATAAAGCAAAAATACTAAAATGTACGTAAGAATATATTTGGTATATTGATACATATATACTACATTCAAAATATACTAGCTAAGCAATGCAGTATTATTCTTATAATATACCACAAATATACTAAAGTGTACCAAAGGCTATATTTGGTATATTGATATAGTACAACATTCGAAATATACTAGCTAAGCAATGCAGCATTATTACACACAAATATACCACAAATATACCAAAATGATATATTTGGTATATTGGTATAATGCTACATTCAAAATATACTAGCTAAGTAATGCAGTATTATTCTTGAAATATACCACAAATATACTAAAATGTACCAAATGATATATTTAGTATATTGATACAAATATACTAAAATGTACCAAAGGATATAATTGGTATATTGATATAGTACAACATTCAAAATATACCATAACTCTGTCTGTTATAGTCTCTGCAGATTCGGCTATATAGTGTTAGGTGTTGTCGCTAATCAAGAATATATATACTTTATATATATTAAAGGCACAAAGTACCCAGGAAGGGTATAAAAAAGATGGCTGAAATGATGTATTATAATGACGCAATTAATTATGTTTCGACAGCAGGAAGAGACGAGAGCGCTAGATTTCATTCATGGATCGACATCGACATTTATGTTTTGAATACAATTTGCAAATGTTTATGAACAATTTCGTCAGCCGACACTCACATTCAGATTATTCTCGACACTCGAGTCAGTTGAACGTCAGTCACGAGATTTGAAATGTGTGTGTGAGTGTGTAAGTGTAGTAGTTTTGGCTCATTGAACCACCGACCGACCGACTGACTGGCTGACTAAATTTTGTTTATCGAATGCAGCGCCGCTTGTCATTCAAGTTTTGGTTAAGTGACGCTCGCAGCGTCCAATGATTATCGTAATCAGGCTGCGGCAGCAACGCAATCGCAATCAAAATCGAAATTGAAATGGAAATCGGCATCTAAATCTCTTACAGGCGGCAACACGCTGCGTATGAGTAATGTGCTCGCTGTGTGGCTTAAGTGGCATAGGCATAAGAACCATAACAAGGGGTCACACAAGTGGGTTAGCTAAATTAAAAATTTGCTCGAAGATTATTATTAGAATTACGTGTGCGCTCATTTACGAGAGCGCAAGCGAAAGAGTGAGAGAGAGATACAACTTATTAAAAATAATCGGCAGTACTTAAAATACAAATATGCATATTTACATTCATCTCTCTTGCTCTCTTTCGCTTTCTGCGTTGTTTACTTATGTAATGAGCGTTCATCACAGCCAAAACAACAACAAAATGTTAGAGATCGCTTGAAGGCAGCCAAATGGCAATTTGAGTAGAGAATTTATTAAACATTAGCGTAGGTAAGTGCGCTAAAATAAAACAGAAAAAACTACTACAGCAGCAGCCGAGCAACAGAGCAAGCAACACATAGAGAGGAAGGGAGAATAAAAGAGGGAGTGGCAAAATGAAATTAATTTTGCGTGTGCCAAATTGAAAGGTAGTTGAAAAAGAAAGAGACAGAGACAGAGATAGCAATAGCGATAACGATAGATAGAGAGACAAACATCATCAGGTGTGGGGGAAAGAAAGCAAGAATTAAACGAAACGAAAATTTTCTACTCTGACTGCAGATAAAGATGATGATGTTTGTTGTTGCTGATGGTTTTCTTGTCGTTGCTAATGATGTGCATCATCATCATCATCATCATAATGATAATGCCGTTTGGCTGTTATTATAACTGGCAAGGACGCCCCCAACTTGCTGCCTTGCCGGACATTGGGAGCTTCTAACTGTGTAATACAGGGTGTTTTTTTTGCGCTTCGTTTCACATTTCGAGCTACTTTTCAAAAATATATCTTCTAAATAGATTTTAAGCTAAATCATAAGATTAATTGTACTGATAGTTTCAAAAGATTTCAAGTTAAAAGATACGGAAACTGATATTTTCAAAATATTTCGAGCTAAATCATAAGGAAATTTGGAAACTGATATTTTCAACAGATTTCAAGCGAAATAATAAGGATATTTTAAAAAAGATTTTAAATTAAATCGTACGTTAATTTGTGGACTAATATTTTAAAAAGATTTCAAGCTTAATCATTTCATTCTAAATTTCTAATTTCTTTTTAAGCAAATATCGTTTGAATGGATTTCAAGCTAAATCATTTTTTAACTGATATTTTGCCAAGATTTCCAGCTAAATTATAAATCAGTTTAAGCATCGTAATGCCATTTATTCGCATTGGATAACTAACTACATATATAAATTATTTACAACTGCAAACTTAAGTATTTGTTCCACATTTCTAGCTACTTTTTGATGGTTTATTTTTTAAAGATTTTTATACTCATATTTATATAATATAAAAGATTTCAATCTAAATCATAAGGAATGTTTTAAGCTGATATTTTCAAATGCTTTCAAGCTAAATACCTCTAATGCTCATTCCACATTTCTAGCTTCGTTTTAAACTGTTATCTTTTGAAGAGAAATTCGTAAGGAAATTTTTAAACTTATTTTTTCAAAAAAAACTGATTTAGTTTAGTATTCGTTCTTCATTTCCAGCGACTTCACGATTTCAAGCTAAATTATAAATGAGTTTAAGCATCGTAACTTTAAATTTATAAATTATTTGAAACATGTGATGACTGAAAATCACTTGAGTTTACAAAAAACAGAAGAGTTAGTTCACAAAAAAAAAGCTGTAAACAAATACTCAATCAATTCGTTGCTTTAGCGAATTTTTTAACTAAAGCAATAAAGCTGTCGAATAGAGCGTTTGTGTTTGTTGTGTTTTAACTACATTGATTAATGGAATGTGTGTCAATGCGACACCCTGTATAATTCAATAATTGAGCAAATGTTGTACATGCTGTGTCAGTTTGTCGTCTACGTTGATGTTGTTGTTGTTGTTCAAGATGAAAAGCAAGCAAAAATCTTACGCGCGCGCAAAAAAGAAGCGAACACAAAAATGCCCAAGCACAAATGATGAAAATGAAATGACACACACACACAGAAAGCAAGGCAGCTAGATACACACACACACGCTGAGAAATTTAATGTTATTTATTTATATTTTTTTTTTAAGTTGAATATAATTTGTTTCTTACGTTACGTTGCTCAGCTGATGGCTGCCTTCGCTTGGCGCAGCTCTGGCAGCTGCTGCTGACTGCGCTGTCAACGTCGACGTCGTCGTCGTCTACTATAATTTTTCTTTTTTTTTCTCGGTGTGTGTGTGTGTGTGTGTGTGTGTGTTCGTTCTTCTCATTTCTCTGAGCGTGTGAGTTTGTGTTTTGAGTTTTGTGTATTTTCGCTGGCCACGCCGCGGGACGCGCTTCTCATTCTCGGCCAGCGCGCATTCGTGGAAAATTCAAATTGAAAAAGGCGTTTTGTCGTTGTCGCGATTTTGCGTGTGTTGTTGTCATCTCATTTCAAAAAATTTTCTATCTGCAAGCCACAGTTTTTTCGTTGTTTCGTAGTTCAATCGAATTCTTACAAAATACAATTGAAAACCCGAATTGAAAAAGGAAAAAACGAATTGAAATCCCAAATATTGGGTCTTTATTTATTTTATAATTTATTTATTTCTTATTTGTTTGTTTGTGTGTGCGTGTGTCTGTGTGTGTGTTTATGCATTTGCGGCACAATGTTGAACAAGAATTCAGCCTCGTCGCAGTCGCTGCCGCGTGTGCACAGCTTCTTCAATATGATACCATCGATAATGCAGGACGATCTGGCCGTAACCATATTGGCCGATCGCGATAATATGTTCTCCATCAAATCGCAGCGCAGGTAAAGTTGCACAAGCATAACCATTTATGGACAGGCAATAAAGTTGTGTATATATCGAAAATATTAAAGGCCTACTATATTGTATACTATATTTAACTATATTGCCGATATATGTACATATATACATAGATATTCATAGTTTCTTGTATCTAGTATATTTTTCAATTTAATGACAGAATGAACGGAAAAAAACAATTTTTTTCACTTTCGCATTTCTCTCGATGGCTATTTGCATATTTCTATTAATTATGATCCATGTTTGTGTACCAATATATTTCAAAAGATACACACACACACACACACACATGGATAGATACAAATGTATCTAAGCAAATATGTCGCTTGTGCGTTGCTTAAATGAATATTTGCTTTAGTTTAATTAGTCAAAGGAAAAAGCCCAAATTGCTTTAAATATTTATTACATTTTCTTTGCTGGCCACAACTAATTGAATATGTTATTTACTATTTCTGTTTGCGTTTGCATTCGATTGTGATTGTGATTGCGATTTCGATTGCATTAAATTCAACTTCAACTTCAAGTGCAGTTTATTCACATTTTATAGCAACTAAATACAGCTTGCGATGAGTCATACACATGTTGTTTTTGTTTTTGTTTGTTGTTGACTATGCTGTGAAATGCGTCGCAGCATTCATAATCGAAGAAATAAAATAGAACAGGAGAAAAACATAGAGAATAGAAATGAAATGGAATGAAATAAAATGACAAATCAGCAGCAGCAACAGCAAACACAAATTTTCGTCTGGGGGTGCGGCTGTCGCTGGCGGTGTAAAAAGAGGTGGTGGCTGCTGTTGCTGCTGCTGCTGTTGCAGTTGCTGTCCCGCATGTTGTTATTATTATTTATGCTGTTGTTTATGGCTGGCACTTTAGATGCCTTTGGATAGACAAATGGTTCAGATGGATTCTTCAATTGTTGCGACACACAGATACACACACACACGCATACGCATGGCTGTGTGTGTGCAAACGCGAGACGTGCCAAAAATCAGGCAAACATACCGCAAAAAAACAATATCAACAACAACAATAATAATATTTCTGTTCTGTCTTTAAATGAGTTGGCAACATTCGCAAAACTCTCTGCAATAAACGCTTAAATCGCTTAAATAGCAAACAGCAAATTTGCATTGCTGCAAACAACAACAACAACAACAACAATTTGTTGATGATGAGCTACCAATTGGCTTCAAAAGTTCACACACACATTTGTCGGCTAGAGCGAAACGGTTTGGGGGAGCAACGACTAACAAAATGAACTTTCAATTCCAGAAAATGGAAGCGAATATAGTTTTATTTTGTTTTAAATCAAACATATATATTTTTTTATACCGAAGCCTTTTTTGGTTAAACAGTCAGTCGAGTGTGCTCGACTTTAAGATACATTTCGAATAATGGTTTCTTGCTGTACTGGTTCGATACTTAAATAAAGAAGCTAATTATTAAAAAATGTTGAATAATAGCAAAACAGTGTATTATTATATATAGATGTAGTAATGCATTCAAAGTATTCGTACAAGATACCATATCTGTATATCATACTAAAATATACCAACGGTTATATTTGGTATATTGGTATAATACTACATTTAAGATATACCGGCTACACAATGCGGTATTATTCTTAAAATATACCAAATTAATATACCGCAAGAATGCTAAAATATGCTGAAAGCTATATTTGGTATATTGGCATACTACTTCTACTACCATAAAGTATAAAATATACCAGATTGTCAGCCAAAACGACTCTAGAAGAATGAAGACTAGCCAAGGGATTGCATGTAAATACCTCTAATGTAAATTTGAAGCACAGACCGCAAATAGGATTTGTTAAAGACCAAAAATGCTTTCATAAAAAAAAACATATTCATATATTTATAATTGTTTTCGTCAAACTCAAAGATACGACAAATTTTTATTTTCGAATCATTATAGCAACTATTAAAAGATTTATTTGAACTTTATCGTAATTACGAAATAATATATATATTTATTTTACATATTTTAATTCACTTCCCCCATTAATATATTTATTTTTCGATGTTTTAACTCACTTCCACAATTTATAATTTTCTGTATTTATTTATTTTTACATCTTTTAATTATTTTTCATAATTTCATGCTATGTATTTATTTCCACAATTTTCAGTTCACTTTCAACCATTTTATGATTATATATATTTATCACATTTTTTTCACTTTTCACTTTAAATGTTTCTCCCTCTCTAAGAACGTAAATAATTTAGCAACTTTTAGAACTTTTACTTTCCACGTTTAAAGCTATCAACGTGCAAATTATATTTGTACGTATGTACATATATACGTGCACAAGCTAATTATACCCCATTTGGCAAATTTGAGGGTATTAAAAATTTAAAATTAAATATTCAATTCTAATTTAACGCCCGCGGCGACGACGCGTTGTCTTGTGACGCCACAACTGGACGGACGAGTTTCATTTTTACGTTTTTGCTATTCGTTTTTTGTGCTATTTATTATTTGTTTTATTTTATATATAGATAATATTGTACTATTTCTTTTTTTGTATTTTTTTTTTGCCCATTTTATTTTATTAATATTAATTTATGCCATTTTTTGTTTGTCAACGCGAAAAAATGACAATGTCTTGGTGCGCGTCTCCTTGCCGCGTTTTTGTTGTTTTTAGTGTTTTTTTTTTTTTGAGTTCTTTTTTTTACTCATTTAATATTTATTTTCGGCACAAATAAGTATTTCGAGCCAAGTGGCTCGTGTGCCACCATCAAACCGCCAACGTTGAGAAACGTTTTTCCACAATTTTTGTGGCGTTGTTCGTTCCGCATTTCTGTGGAATTTTGAACCTGCATAAAGGCAAAAACAAAAAAAAAATTAAAATGTGAAAAAAAAACTCAGCTACTTGAACGTCCTTTACCCCATAATTCACCGCCTTTCTTTTCCTTTCCCTTCCTTTATTTGACTTTCCTTTGTTTTAATTTGTTTTTTATACTTTTTTTTTGTTTTTGGCAAGTCTATTCGGGGCTGGCGCTGGCGTTGACCTTTTCGGTTGCCTGCCTGATTGCCATGTCACCTAACCATGTGACCAGCGATTGGGAATGGGAAATGGGAATGGGAATGGGAATGGGAATGGGAAGAAGAATGTCGCCTACACCGAACAAGCGACTACGATTCTATTCCATTTGATTTGCCAGCCAATTTGAGTCGAGTACTCTGCCGCATTGAAACTGTTTTCAAATTTACATTTACATTTTGCAACAAAATTATTTGGAAATGCCAAAAATTACAAGTACAAGTAGGACAACAAATTGTTTGTTGGCATTTCTCAGAAAATAATGTATGTGGGCGTTATGATCTAAAACGTATCGAAAAGACAGCAGCTTAGTTTCATATTGTATAAGTTGAATAAGCAAGCAAAGCAAGAGGTTCAACGGAAATCAAAGCCAGTAGCTTAGCAAGAAGGTCAGTGAAAAGATGAGCACATCGAGAAGTTCAATAGGAAGTGCAAAATGAGATTTTTAACGCAACGAAACAAGTCTAACAGCTGAGCAAGAAGTTCAGTGAGAAGCTAAGCAAGAAGGTTCAACGAGAAGAGGCAGCAGATTAGAGAGAGATAAGCTAGCAAAGCGAGAAGTTCAACTGAGAGAAAAGCTCAGTGAAAAGCTAACCCATAAGTGTAAAGAGTAGTTTAGCGAGAAGCAAAGCAAGAAATTCATCGGAAATTAGAGAGAACTTGAACGAGAAGTTCAATGGGACCTTCAAGGAGTGAACATGAATTCATCAATTTTAAGCATAGAAAATTTGATTCATATATAGATTGATATAATAAAAGTGCCTGTTAGCTTTCAACCCTTTTTAATATCAACTCTCTGTAGTTGATCAAACGAATATTTAATATTATTTGTTGTCATACCTTGCTCTTGAACTTCTTCTCATAGTTCTCACGTATATTTTCTATGCTTTTTTCCATTCTTCAAATCACAAAATTTATATTTTATCGTCATTGCTTTCTCACTTTAACTTTTTTATATAACTATCTGTGCACTTATGTATATACATAATAGATTTTACTATATTCCATTCTTCTTCTTTTACTGCATGTAACTATATTATAACTGCATTTCCACTCACAAATTTCGTTCTGTCTCTTTGCAGCCATGGCGAGGATCTCATTGTAACGCCGTTTGCCCAAATTTTAGCCAGTTTACGTTCAGTGCGCAACAATTTATTAAGTCTGACAAATGTACCAGCATCAAACAAGTAAGTTTATTGTGACCTTGACACACCCCCAAAGCCAGTCCCCCCCATCTTAGCACTCCACACACTGACCTTGCGTCAAAAGCACTTAGTGAATGACCCCGGCAGCGCCCCACCTCCACCCTTTTGCCCCCTCTGACTAGGCTGATCTCTCTCTGTCACTCTCTGTGAAACTGATAAAATATACGAATGTGTACTTGACCCATTCCACGCCTTGAGCCCACGTTTTCCCCTCTGTTTTTCCGCAATTATTCCCCGAGATATACGCTCTGCGTGCTCTCTCACTCTCCACCTAAACTCTCTCTCTCTCTCTGTCTATCTCTGTGACTGCCTCTCTTTTCAATATACAAAACTCTCGCTGTCTCCTGCTCTCTTTGTCTTGCTGCCTGTCTGTATTCCCCGCTCGCTCGCTCTCTCTCTATCTCTCTGTGTGCTCTCTCGCTCTCTCAATGTCTTTTTGTCATCTCACACTTTAATTAATCAAACGGCAACAACAACAACAATAGCGACAACAACAACAACTACAACAACAGCTACTAATAACAACAGCATTCAAAGCATTCAATCTTCTTTTACGCCTAACAATAATTTTCCCTAAATACATACATGTGTTTATGTGTGTATGTTATATGAATGTTTTACTCTATATATGTGAGTGTGTGTGTGTGTATTTGTAAATCCCCCCCTCTGCCACCCTCTACACACACGCACACACACAAATACACTTACAGTGCTGCTAAAGAGTAAAGACCCACTTGGAGCAGAAAATGACGACAAACGATGCTGTGGGGGACGCTTAGGCTGATGTAGGTAAAACGATTCTTCGCATGCATGAATGTGTGTGTGTGGGTGTGCTAGTGTGCTAGTGTGTGTGTGTTGACGTGCCAAAAATACCGCAAAACAAAAAACCATACCGTGCCACACAATTTATTTATAATTTTTTCCATCGAATATGACGGAACTCAAATTTAGAACATTGTCAGTTCTCTTGAACTGTGAGCAATGACGAGTGTTGACGAGGGATGTGGGAGGGGACGGGGACGGGGAACTGCCATAAACAGAGACAGAGAGGGAACTCCACAAATTTATGCTTGCTTCTTTTGTTTGTCTCGCTGTTATTGTTGTTGTTGTTCAACTTGTTGGTACACTAATAAGTATTTGCGTTGAAAGTTGAAAACGTTCCCCCCCCCAATAAAAAATTAACTGCGTGTATTACCCCCGTCGTTAACCCTGTTACGCCCCCACCCACGCCCCCGCCTCTTTAATATACATATATATATAATAATATATATCATTATTATTAATCCACCCACACATTTACATATATAAGTATGCAAAATTAATCGATAAGCTAACCGAATTGTTTTTAATTGTTGTACAGAGCAACCTCAGATTCAATTCGATTCAAGTTTTGTTCATATTTTTTTTCTCTCTCTCTCTCTCTCTCTTTCTCTCTCTCTCTCTCTCTCTTTTACTCTCTGTAACAACTGCTGTCTCTCTCTCTCACTCTATGTGTCTCACTAATATAAATATATATGTGTCTCGCTCGTTCGTTCGACACGTTTATTGTTGTGTTGTGCATTTGCAATAATACCAACTAATAATAATAATCAAATTTGCGATTCTCAATGTTGTAAACACATGTGTATCCCCGCCTCGCTCGCCTCGATGTGTGATTGTCTCCTCATTATCCTGCCTCCCGCTCTTATTAATTATATCGCGCTCTCTCTCTCTGTCTCATTCATTGAATGTTTACATTTTTATTCATATTCTGTGTTTTCCTTGTTTTGTTTTTCTTGTTTTTTATTGTGATTGTTTCGCTTTCCATTTTAAATTGTTGTTGTTTGTCTTTATCTTTGTTCTTGTTCAACTCCAAACTCCCATGTTGTCTATCTCTATCCTACACCTCCTTCCCCCCACCAACCCCCTCTTGTCTGTCTGTGTGTGTGTGTGCGTGTGTGTGTGTCTGGGTATCTTTCTCCTCTCGCGCTCTCGCTCTCTCTCTCTTCTGTGTATGGAAATCATGTATTAATCAAACAAGATCCAGGCGGCCAGCTCAATCATCATCCGTCGGACGGTCCGGAAATGCGGGCGGCGTTCAACTAGCACAGGGCGATGAGGCCTACACACGCCTGGCCACCGATACCATTGAGGAGTTAGACTGGTGCTTGGATCAGCTGGAGACTATACAAACGCACCGCAGTGTCTCCGACATGGCATCGCTTAAGGTGCGTTATCGATATCGATAGTTTCCTTACTATCGATTATTTACTATCAATCATTTACAATCTGTCGTTCATTCTCGATAGTTTACTATCAATCCTTTACTATCAATCATTTACTATCAATCATTTACTGTCAATCACTTACTATCGATCATCAACTATCAATTATTCACAATCAATCATTTAACATCAATTATTCATCATCAATCATTTACTATCAATCATTTACTATCTATCATTCAATCTCGATCATTCACTCTCGATCATTTACTATCAATCATTCACTATCAATAATTTACTGTCAATCATTTACTATGGATAATTCACTATTGATAATTTAGTCTCAATCATTTACCATCGTTCATTTACTGTCAATCACTTACTATGGATAATTCACTATCGATAATTTACTATGAATCATTTCCTATCAATCATTTACTATCAATCATTTGCTGTCAATCATTTACTATCGATCATCAACTATCAATTATTTACAATCAATCATTTAACATCAATTATTCATCATCAATCATTTACTATCAATCATTTACTATCTATCATTCAATCTCGATCATTCACTCTCGATCATTTACTATCAATCATTCACTATCAATCATTTACTGTCAATCACTTACTATGGATAATTTAGTCTCAATCATTTACCATCGTTCATTTACTATCAATCATTTACTATCAATCATTTACTGTCAATCACTTACTATGGATAATTCACTATGGATAATTTACTATCAATCATTTACTATCAATCATTTACTATCTATCATTCACTCTCGATAATTTACTATCAATCATTTACTATCAATCATTTACTATCAATCATTTACCATCGATCATTTACTATCAATCATTAACTATCGATAGTTTACTTATAACTCTCTTCTCTCGCCATTTGCAGTTCAAGCGCATGCTTAACAAGGAGCTCTCACACTTTAGTGAGTCCAGCAGATCAGGAAATCAAATTTCCGAATATATTTGTTCAACATTTTTGGGTAAGTAAACGACATATTAAGAAACAAGTAATAATAATAGTTTAGTATTGCCTAACAAACAATCGTTCGGTAGACATAAAGATATTGATTGTTTATTTGTAGATGAAAAGATATTGATTGTTTAAGATCTGCTATTTGCATATTAAAATCAAATTATATCTATTCCTAAAAACTTATTTTTAAAGTGGGGAAAAAATCCAATAAAATTACTTTTTTCGCGGATAGCAAAATTCAAATTAAATGTAATGATCGAATATATAATACATATCGATAACTACAATTATAAAGTTATATATTTTTGGTTGAGAAATAATCTTTAGATACAAATTTAAATTAAATAACTTGAACATTAAAAAATTGCTGAACAAACATTAAATACCTGATGAATTAGATCAGAAGCTCTATTAAGTTAGCGAGTCGCGAATAATCGATAGAATATGCATACATCAAATCCATGTTGCAACATTTTAAGCATATTAAACTCAAGCTGCTCGATTTGCTATCAAATTCTTCGAGCTTAAGCAACTTAACTATAGACTGACATAAAACTGCAAGTAATACGCTGGAAAAAGTAAGATGCTATTCAATATCAATCAGCATTAAAATGTCAAATCAATTTGCAATTGAGAAATGTGTCGCAAAGCGCCACCTAGCGGTGGGTAGCGGTGTGTGAGCGGAAGCCAGATATAGAGAAAGAAGTAATAAACTTGCTAGGAATAAGAAGCTATAAGTTGACGACTGCTGGCAATGCAAAATGCAAAATGCACTGAAAGTTATTCAAGAACTTGAGCGGCTTCAACTTTTCTTTTGACTGCAGTTGATGACATTCCCCCATTGCTGTTTGCTGTCGTTATTGTTGTTGTTATTGTTGTTGTTGTTTGGCAACGCACAAAAGTATGCAATAAAATCGCATTAACAACAGCAAAGTCTTCGCAGGATTCCGATCCTCCGCTTACCTCAACGCCACCGCCACCGCCGCCGTCTGCAATTAGAAGCACAAGAAAAAACAAAGCAAACAAATGCTGAAAAACTTTTGTGAAATGCGAGACGCCGCGCACACAGTTGAATTATAGTATAAACAACAGTACAGAACACAACACAACGCAACACACAACTAAAAACAGTTAAAGCCAAAGCTAAAAGAAAATTTCTAAACAACAAAAAGTAAAGGAAATAAAACTTAAGCCAAACGTCGCTGGCGTCGAATTGAAAGTGCTGAAAATTAAATTATGCAGAGCAGCATAAAAACAGATGAAGTGGAAATTTCATTGCTTAACCTACGAATCCAGCTCTCAACCCCAACACATACACACACACCTGGCAAGAGAAGAAGGAAAACAGTGGCACCTGCTAACTGCCACCTGGTTTGGTCTGGTCTGGTTCTTGCAACCAGCCTGAGGACGTGTGCACAAACAAAGGCGCGTAGAGCGAAAGAGTTACATAGAAAAACAGAATGAAATAAAATAAAGAACCCCCAGAGTGGACGACAATGAACGAGAGCAGAGAAGTGAAGAGAGGCGAAGGAGCGAGGAAGTGGGGTGTGGTCGATTTGGGGGCAACATATTTGCACATTTGTCCATATTTCTGCTTCGCTGAGCTCTGAGGCAAAGCTAAAGCCTGAACTAAACTCGAAACTCAAACTTAACTCGAGTCGAGTCGAGTCGATTCTCATCTCAAAATGGCCAAGTTGCCAACTGGCTGAAATGGTTCACTTGCTGCGCTGGCTTGGCCAAGGCCTAAAACTGGTTCGGCCAGGCCTACACCTTGCGGCCACTACAGTTTTGTATTTGTTCTCTTCTTTCTCTTCCCGTTTTTTTCCCCCGTTTTGTTTTTATTTTTGTGTTGTTGTTGTCGTTGTCGGGTCTACGCCTTTGGTTAGTTGCTTTCATTGTTGTTATTGTAGTTTATCAAGCATAAAATCGCATTTGAGCCAAGCCAAGCCAAGCACCATCACCTACACACACACACACACACACACACACATACAGAGAGAGAGACACACACACACACATGCGATAGAGGGCCTAATGTCCATTTGTAACACTTCATTTGAAACAGAAGCGCCTGACGCTCGGACGACCAAAAAGTCACACAAAAAAAAAGCACAGAAAAAAATGAAAATGGGCGAGAGGCTTAGGACAACGAAAATGTGTCGCCTAGTCGATAAGTCGCCTTCGCAAAATGCAGCCTAGACAGCAACAACAGCAGCAGCAGCCCAGAAACAATAAACGTTGTGCGGCCACCGTGCGTATACGTGATGTCCATAGCGTTAGCTTCGCGACTGCCGCATATGCTAATCAGAACAAAATCATTGCAAAGCACACAGCAAAGGTAAAAAAGAGCACGGTGAAGTGAACGCACACACACACAACTCTCTGACATGGATTTTGAGATTTAACTGTCCAGCAGTAAAGGCATAGACACAGCTATGGTATATTTTGAATGTAGTACTATGTCAATATACCAAATATAGCCATCGGTATATTAATTTGGTATATTTTAAGAATATCGCCTTGCTTAGCTAGTATATGTTGAATCGACATACCAACTATAACCTGTGGTATATTTTTTAGTATATTATTTTAGTATATTTTATGAATATCGCCGTGTTTTGCTTGTATATTTTGAATCGATATACCAAATATACCCTGCGGTATATTTTTCAGTATATTAATTTGGTATATTTTAAGAGTATCGCCTTGCGTTGCGGGTATATTTTGAATCGATACACCAAATATAACTTGTGGTATATTTTTCAGTATATTAATTTAGTATATTTTAAGAATATCGCCTTGCTTTGCTGGTATATGTTGAATCGATATACCAAATATAACCTGTGGTATATTTTTCAGTATATTATTTTACTATATTTTATGAATATCGCCATGTTTTGCTGGTATATTTTGAATCGACATACCAACTACTAGCATATTGATTTGGTATTATTTAAAAATAATACCACAATGTTACGTTAGCTTCGCGGCAGTCGCATATGTTAATCAGAACAAAATCATTGCAAAAGCACACAGCAAAAGCAACAACAAGAACAACAACAGAGTGAAGTGAACGCACACACAACTCTCTGACACGGATTTTGAGATTCAAAGCTGAAAACCAAAACCAAATCGTATGCAAAATATGTACATATGCCTACAGACACACACATACATACATAAAACATGTGAGAGCGTGTGCACCGTTAAAAAGGAGTGAAAGACAACAGCAACAACAGCAAGCACCAACAACAACAACAACAACAACAATGTGAAGTAGCAGCAACAGCAGCAGAAGTAGAAGAAGCAGAAGAAGAAGAGCGCTCAGCGTCGGGTGTTGCGCCTTCGGGGCATGCTGTCGAGCTGTCATGGATACATTGTGCATATGTGTGGGTGCTAGAGTGTATGTGTGTGTGTGTGTGTGTATGTACTCGACTGTATAATGTGCCATGTGTTTGCAAGACTTGTTTCACTTTTGAAAGCACACAAGACACGTGAAAAACGGTCTATTGGATCTCTCGCAATCGAAATGTGCTTTAAAGTGAGGATGCAAAAGAATTAACTGCGATCCCATATTAAATTAGCAAAGATTTTAAAATATAACTATTCATTGTTGATCTTATAGGTTGTCGTAAAAGAAATATATATTTGTTGATTTAGAAAGGTTAGCTGTAATTAAAAATTACACACATTCGGCTATTTATAATTTAGTTAATACTTAATATAATAAAAGTTAAATTCAAACGTTTTGTTAAGCCAATTTTTTAGTTAAATTATTTGAGCGAAGAACTTTTTTGAATTTTGTATTATTTATGTTAGTATTAACATATAAGCAGTCAACTCTTATTAAACTTTTTAATAAGAACATCAAAAACATTGACTAAAGAGCAATTATCTTTAAAACAACGAATTCTTGTTATTATTCTAATGAATGAATATTGAGTTGGATATTGGATTTGAAACTCAAAATGTATATAATGAATTTATGTTGAACAAATTCTTTTATAAATCCCAATACATATGGAGTTCCCCTTGTGAAACAAAAGTAAACAAGTCTCTGATAGTCATGACATATTTCTAGTTTTATTTAACGTATTAAAGCGTGTGCAACACCTGAAGCAAGCTGATCGAATGTCACTTAGTCTCGAAACCTCTCGTGAAGTCTTTGCATTTAAGCAAACAGATTAATAGTTTATTAAAGAGCACATTGAATTGATGTCAACTGTGTGGAATCAAAATAAACAGAGAAAATATGCATACAAAATGTTTGCGCTTTTAAGTCGATTTCAAAAGTAATTGTGAATACATGCGAAATTTATTCAATTTGAACTTTAAAATTAAATACAACTTATTGTCATACATCTTTATGGCTGGAATGGTTTAACTACAGGAAAAATTGTCATTTTATACAAGAAAAATATTTATGTATACATTAACAGCAATTTCTAGTTGAATATTATAAGAAGAAGAGCATACTTTTAAGTATTTTATTAAAAGAAAAGAGCATTTAAACCAAAATTACGCATACGCACTGTGTGCGTGTGGCAAGTGAGGCGATTAGCAAAACGCGAATTGAATATGCTTGTCTGCTATCAATTCGCCAATCGACTTTAAAGAGGTCGAGACCGTCAACCGATTTTGGTTTTTGGAGCACAATGTAAATAGAGAGAGAGGAGCATCCATATCTAGTGGCTTGTAGTGGAAACAGAGATACATTTGCCACTGCCAGCCACATATATTTTATATACTATACATACTAGAGAGGAGATACGAGCGAGCGATACATTTGGAATTTTGAAATATACATGAACTTGTTATATTTGATACTCAAACACACACTCGCAGAGAGAGAGAGAGAGGGAGAGAGAGAGAGAGAGTCGAGCGAGAGTCACACACTCGAAAGTCAGCAGCCTTTCGCAATGCGCATATTTGGAATATTTATGTGTTGGAGTGGCCTCATCTCATTCCACTTTGCCGCCACCGCCACCACCGCCGACGCCACCGCCTTACTCTAAAGTGGCAACTAAAATTCAACGCAATTCGAATAAATATTAATTTATGCACAGCCAATTTACGTTGTTTTTTTGTTCGCTCTTGCAACAGCCAAAAATAATACAACAAAAAAAAAGGAGAGCAACCTAAGAGTAGGCAATGGAATTTTGAATCGAAAATGCGCAAAGTGTTTTCAAGCTTCTCTTTTTTTTGTGTATACGTATACGTAACAAGTGTTATACCTAATTTAAAAGGGCACATAACTAGGCATTGCGTATACAAGTAACAAGTAATATAACTTTAAAGGGCTTATAACTAATTTCGAGTCTCGTTTTGTGCTTATTTCGAATGTTTCAGACAAGCAACAAGAGTTCGATTTACCCTCGCTGCGCGTTGAAGAGAACACTGAACACTCAACCGCTCAACCAATTGCCGCCAACCAGCAATATCCGCGCAGTCGATCGCCCCGCGGTCCGCCGATGTCACAAATAAGCGGAGTTAAGCGGCCGCTGTCGCACACAAACAGCTTCACCGGCGAGCGTCTGCCCACGTTTGGCGTGGAGACGCCACACGAGAATGAGCTGGGCACACTGCTCGGCGAATTGGATACGTGGGGCATTGAGATATTCAAAATTGGCGAACTCAGCTGCAATCGTCCGCTCACCTGTGTGGCATACACCATATTTCAGGTAAGCAAATCGTCTTCGTAATAATATTAAAATAAAATCTAACTAAAAATATGCTCAGTAAATTAAAGAAATCAATTTATATAGCTTAGTACAAGCTTGAGTATTAAGGAAAACTAATATATAAGTAACTAAAAATAAATAGTATAATAACCTTTAAACATAAAATATACAAAATATTAAAAAAGGAAAAAAGAGTTTCTATAAATATTGTGGAATAAAAGCTTGAGTATTTCAACAAGAACTAGTTAAAAGTGTCGACAGACATTACAAAAACAACTCAAAATAAATATTATAATAAGTTCTAAAAATAAAATGTACAAAATTTAAAAAACAAAGTGGTTAAATGATTACCTTAAAATATTAAAGATTAAAAGCTTGAGTCTTCCACCAAGAAATTTGAAAAACTTAAAAAAAATTCAATATAAAAAAATTATAATAACTTGAAAAAATAAAATGTACAGAGTATTAAAAAAGGCAAAGGAAAATAATAAAGTAAATCATGTTTGAAATACAATATAATAATAACAACAAAAATTATGAAAAAACTTGAAAACTTAACGATCCAAACTATCGCAAATTATTATTTCCAAAATCAATTCAAATTAACTTTCAATCTTTAAAACAATTTTATTGCTTCGTATTATTTACTGTCTACTACTTTGGTTAATATTTTAAAAGACAATAATAGAAGGAAAAATAAGAGTTGAACTATCAAAAAACACGTTATTTGAGTAATCAATTCAAACTAGATATCAACAAAATTCTTACAGATATATAAAGTAATTGTATTGCTTGATATTTCAATTCTTAGAATAATCAAATGAATTAAAAATAAACTGCTTATAAATATGAATTATTCTTAATAGACAATATTCATAAATATAGCAAAAAATATAAATAGCATTTTAAGACATTCATTTGTTCAATTCAAGTATTTCAATTTGTTTTGTTTCGATCTCTCGCAATTTTCACATTACAGAGTAGAGAATTACTGACCAGTCTTATGATACCACCGAAAACTTTTCTTAACTTTATGACTACTCTGGAGGACCACTACGTCAAAGACAATCCGTTTCACAATTCGCTGCATGCCGCTGACGTGACACAGAGCACAAATGTGCTACTAAATACACCGGCATTGGAGGGTGTATTCACGCCCCTCGAGGTGGGCGGGGCGCTGTTCGCCGCTTGCATACACGATGTTGATCATCCTGGCTTAACCAATCAGTTTTTGGTTAATTCAAGTGAGTAATGAACTTCATCATCATTATCATATAGTATGTGTAACATATTTATTATCATTATTTCCATATTATTCCTATTTTAGGTTCCGAACTAGCATTAATGTACAATGACGAATCTGTTTTGGAAAATCATCATTTAGCTGTTGCCTTCAAATTATTGCAAAATCAAGGATGTGATATATTCTGTAATATGCAAAAGTAAGTCGCAAAATTCATCGCAATTTCGAACTCTAGTTTTCAATATTTGCTGTTGCAGGAAACAACGCCAAACTTTGAGGAAAATGGTTATTGATATTGTGCTCTCCACTGACATGTCCAAGCACATGAGCCTGCTGGCCGATCTGAAGACCATGGTGGAGACCAAAAAAGTCGCTGGCTCCGGGGTGCTGTTGCTAGACAATTATCAAGATCGCATGCAGGTAAGTGAATTTCGATTTTTAGACCCGCTACCAATAGTGTGGTAGCCTTCTGCCTACAGCAAATGTATGTAACAGACAGAGAGAATCGACTCCTTATCAGCACTTACATAGACAGAATGTCTAATGTCGCAGAGTTTTATAACGAACAGAGCTATAGAATATTTCACTATATCAATATACCAAATATAGCGTTCGGTATATTTTTCGGTATATTAATTTGATAAACTTTAAGCATAATACCGCATTGCTTACTTTGAATATATTTCTATGTCGTTATACCAAATATAGCATACGGTATATTTGTGTATATTCATTGGATTAATTCAGTATATTTTAAGAATACCACATCGCTCAGCTGGTTGATTTTTAATCGATGTACGCTGTATTTCAGTATTTTTCGATATATTAATTTGATATATTGTAAGAATAATACCGCATTGCGTAGAATTAATATACCAAATATATAGCCTTCGGTGTATTTCAGTTTTTTGTGTTGTTTTTTTTCTGTATATTAATTTGGTATATTTTAAGAATAATATGGCATTGCATAACTGGTATATTTTGAATGTTGTACTCTAACGATCTACCAAATATAGCTTTCGGTATATTTTTTAATTTTTTTTTTTTGGTGTATAATATATTGTTTTTATTGGACGGACAAAACTCAAAGTCAAAAAGACACTTAAAAGAACAAAAACAAATATCGTATATCGATATACCAAATATAGCTTTTGGTATATTATTAGCATTTTTCAGTCAATTAATTTGGTATATTTTAATAGCAATATCGAAATGTTTTGTTTGTATTGAAAATGGATATTAGGTCGAGCAAACTCGACTGTAGATTTCTTGCATATTCTAATAATTTCTTTAACACATCTCTCTCTCTCTCTGTCTTTGTCTCTTGTAGGTGCTTGAGAATCTGGTGCACTGCGCTGATCTGAGCAATCCCACCAAGCCATTGCCGCTATATAGGCGCTGGGTGGCACTGCTGATGGAGGAGTTCTTTTTACAGGGCGACAAGGAGCGCGAATCGGGCATGGACATTAGTGCGATGTGCGATCGCCATAATGCGACTATTGAGAAGTCACAAGTGGGCTTCATCGATTACATTGTGCATCCGTTGTGGGAGACATGGGCCGATCTGGTGCATCCCGATGCCCAAGATATACTCGATACGCTTGAAGAGAACAGAGACTACTATCAGAGCACGATACCGCCATCGCCACCGCCATCGACAGCCGATGAAATACCGCAGGATGAGAAGATACGATTCCAGGTATCAAAAATCGGGTTGCCTTTGACTCTCTTGATCTCTTTATTTTTGATTCTTCATCACTTACTGAACCATTTGAAACTGCAGGTAACACTGGAGGAGTCCGATCAGGAGAATCTGGCCGAGCTGGAGGAGGAGTGCGACGAGAGCGAGAGCCGGGGAGATGCCGGCTCCAGCAGCACCACTGGCACCACAGCAACTGGCGTTGCCGGCGGTGGCAAGCCGTCAGGGAGTCAAAATCAAGCGCCACACGGTGGAATGTGACGGAGAGTCGTGGGAATTTATCGGAAATTAACGGAGAAAGCGCACAGCTTTTTCCTGATTCGTTAGTGACTACAATTTTAATCAACCACAAAAACCGAAAACAAACAAAACAACAACAACAAGAAAGCAAACATAACTTAGAAACAACCACAACAAAAACCGTTTAATCGTAAAAAGAGAGACAACAAAAAAAAAAACAAATTTATTTAAAATGAATGAAAAAACCCCAAAAAAATATATAAAAATATAAAAAAAAAAAAAAAAAAAAAAAAAACAAAAACAAAAAACATATATATATATACATATAAAAATAAAGAATTAAACAAATGTTTAAAGAGTAAAAAAAAACCAAAAAACAGCAATAGCAAACGTACCGTTTAACTTATAGTGAATGAAACGAAGGAAAAGATGAGAAACAAAAGCAAAAACATAAGAAATTAGAAATTTACTTGATGAAAAATGAGATTGATGTGGATTACACAGAAAACTAAAACACAAAAAGAAATATGAAACGGCTGAGCACGGCGTTTAAACCATAAACATTAACATTAACATTAAAGAAGAAAAGAACAGAAAAGAAAAAACCAAAAAACAAACATTGTTAATCTTAAAGCCCGAATCCAAGACAAGACAACCAAAAAACGTACTGCAAAAAGCAAAAAAACGAAACAAAAACAAACAGAAAAACCCCAATAAGAACAACAAGCATAGACGATTTTTGTTGCATGTTAAAATTGATTTTAATAATTATTACTTTTTTTTTTTTTAATTAACTGTTAAGCAACAAAACGAAATTTACTCTTTAATGGAAACCAACAACAATAATCAATAATTTTGTTAAGTTTAAGGCAACAACTAGTTGTTTTTGTTTTTTTATTGTATTGACAAAACCCAAAGCCAAGAAGGCAACTATATCAACAACAACAACAACAACAATTATCAACTACATAAAAAATTATGATTGTTGAGTTTTTTTTTAAGCTAATTCTTAAATGCGCAACGCTTCAAGTTTTAAACAAACGAAAGAAAACCAAAAAAAAAACAAAAAGAAAAAAAACCATAAACAAATTGTTTTGCATGCTTAAATTTATATTTAAATTATTCATTAATTACGTATTAGTTTAAAAAGCAAAAGCTCTTAATATACTGTTGACGATTGCGTTATTTGTTGTTTAAATTTGAAATTTTATTTATTGAAAAACAAACAAAAAAAACGACAAAGCAAAACAAAAAACAAGCACTAACTGCAATTAGATCTATATACATACATGTAAGCCACTTCCTTCAGAACCCCAAAAACCAAACACAAAAAAAAAAAAATAACTAATACCACCCTGCAGACAAATCCAGTGAATTCAACTATATTGAACAAAAAACAAAAAAAAATTGAAGGTAAAATTCTAAAGAAAACATAAAAGAAATCAAGCAGTCTGCATCAAAATCGATAGTTGTAACTATACTAACTATATGCATAAAAACATAAACATACATATGTAACCAAAACACACACATACTTATACATATAAATATAATATGTTGGTTTTTTTTTAATTATTTGTAAATAATTTAAATGTTGGACTCGAATTTAAAACAAGCAAAGCAGCGAATTGCTTGCAACTAAAAATGAAAACACTTAAAAGATAAACGAAACAAACAAACAAACAAGAAAAAAAAAAACAGGAAAAACAAAGCCAAAAAGAAAAAAATGACACAAAAAAAACACACGTTTGATTTGCTTGAAACTTAACAAAAGAAACTACTGCATAATTAGTAAAAAAAGGAAAGAAAAAAATATTAAAATAAAAGAAAAGAAAGAGAATGAACGTAACGTCAGATTATTACAATTTTTGTTGCTTCCAAGTAAAACGCTGTCTTCGCAAAATATAATTTTTAGTAGTAGAGAAACTAACTGAGAAAAGTATGCCAAAACGTTGTTTTACATTTGGATTGATTCTGATTGATTGATTGATTAATTGATTGACTGTTTGATTGATTTGCTTATTCAGACATTTCAAGCACAAGCACTAGCGAAAGCAAAAGCAAATTCAACTTTAACTGATTTCAAAAGCGAAAACCAAAAATTAAACTAATCTAAATTAAACAAAACAAAAGTCATTGGCTCTGTACCATTAAAAAATAACACAAACATAAACATACACACACACACACATAAACACTTAGGCATACACCTAGATACATACTTACAAAATATGTGTATATAGAAACTATATATATCACATATAACTATATTAACGAGTCACATATTCTCACGCTGGTGCGTGATCGATGCAAGTGGCAGGCCAAATAAAAAGCGCATAATTTATTATGTTTATTGTTATTAATTTATTAATTCTTTTTTTTTCTAACTATACATAAACACACAAACACACACACACACACACATTGTATGCTATATATATGTATATTTATATATATGAATATATTTTATTTTGTGTTTAAGCGGGCAGGATCCGTGAAATTGTGTTTTATATCCTGTGCACATCAACAATTGTACATAGAGATAAGCATTGAACCCTTTTAATCGTATTACTATTGATGTCTCCATTGTCCGTCAATCTCTATCTTTAACTCTTAACTGATTCAAGCATAAATAAATGTCCATACTGAAGGGTAACCGAGTAGAACCGATTGTGCACCGGGTATCTGCTAGTCGAGCAACCTCGACTAGATCACACTTGTTTTTTTTTCGATTTTTTATTCGATATAATTATATACATACTTATATATATATATATAAAATTGAAATGCAAATGAAAATGAACCTTGATGGTCTAAAAATATCATTAAAATAAAATTATTATGCACTTAAAAAAAATGATAATATAAAAAAACAAAAACAAAAATTCATTATATATTGTATATGAGAAAAACAAAACAAACAAAAAACAAAAGCGAGTTGAGCAAGTTGTTGTAACTGAAAGAAGGAAATAATAAAAATGCATCAAATGGAAATAATGAAAATGATAAATGGTAAATTATAGCAATTTAAGCAGCATTGTAAATGTGCGCTTCAGATTTACTTTTGAAATTAATGCATTGAATGGAAAGCAAAAAGAAAGCAAACAAAAAAACAAAAAAAAAACACGATAAGGAAATATCTAAAAATAAATTAATATATATATATATTTATATGTATATATGCGTATATATGTATAGGTATATTTAGATATATATGTATGCATGTACATGTATATGTATGTATATTTAGATATATATATGTCTATATATTATGTATGCGAGTACATACAATAGTTGAAAGCTGGGCGCAGTCCATGGCAAAACTGAAAGCTACTTTAACAATTGAGTGAAATGAAATTACAAATAAATGAAACAAAAAAAAAAACAAAAAAACAAAAAACCAAATGACTTTTTTCTCTACGAATTCTCGAAATAAAAATGCAGCCTAGTTATACATGTATACAATAAAAACAAACAAACATGACAAAAACAAAACAAAAATGAAAGCAAAACAACAAACCCCAAATATGATGTATGTCTACATACACAATGTAAGCTTAAGTAATGTATTGTAATTGATTACTAACACTCTGCGTCAAAGCACTAAGCTTATGTCGTACAACAACAACAACAACAACAACTAAAGAAGAGCATTTCATAAAATCAGACACACAGTTACACAGACAGACAGATAGACAGGGAGCTAACTATTCTCAACATATGATGAACAAATACGACAGTAATAAGACATTTACATAATGTATTATTAACAAGAAAAGTAAAGAAAAGAAAAGAGAAGAGAAGCGAAGCGAAGAAAGAAAGATATATAATATTACTATTTATAAATAAAACTATGTATGTGTTACAGTTACTTACTTATATGTATGTATCTAACCATATGTTGTACGTGTATTGTGTGTGTCTCACTGTAATTGATGAATTTAAATATGAGTACTTAAACCCTCGAAAAACCAAACCAAGAAAATCAAGAAACAAAAAACTAAAAACAAAAGAAACAAAATCAATTCTCGCATTGGTAAACCAGAAGCAATTTACATATATAAATTTTAAATTAATTATATCAATTACAAAACATAAAAAAAGAAAATGAAAACTATACATATATATACATATATATACTATATATAACGAAATAACCAAAGAGCAACTCTTTGTGAAAATGTTTGAACTACCGCATTTCAATCGTTCTATACCTTTCTCTCACACTCTCACTCTGTCCCACTCCCACTCACACACACTCGGAACACTTAGTCCATCTCGCTCTGTTCATCAATCTATCTCAATTTCGATGGCTGTGTCCCAGTAATTGCCCAGTTTTGACTGAGATTGCAGCATCGTTTTGTAGTTCTCATACTGTAAACAAAACAAAACAAAAAGTAAAACTTAGTTAAGGTATTAGCCAATTTCCCTAAACATCGGACGGGCAGTATATATATCAGTGTATATATCTATATATATATATATGAGGTCTTACATATACATACATATGCATAGAATTATATACAAAAAGAAAACTACATTTTTTTTTTTGCTAGTAAACTACGTCCCATTCAAAATGATATATATATACATATATATATATTATATAGGGCAACATTGGTTGGCCAAATTTTTGAGAGTATTACGCGAGTCGGAGAAATTATCAGACTCGACAGGCAGTGTTATAGAGATTCAGTTTCATTGTTGTGCTGGTAGTTGTAAATGGTAAATACATACATAACTTAACATATACATACATATACAAAGCTAGATAAATGCAAAATGCAAAATGCGAATAGATGTACGCGATTATAATGCGAAAGACACACACACACACAGACACACAGAAAGAAGGCATAACTGACAAGATGGTAAAATGAAAACTAAAGGTAAAGCTTAAGCTAAAGCTAAAGGTAAAGGTCACAAGGCAAGTTTTGTACTTAAATGAAATGTAAAACACCAAAAAATTGAAAACAAAACTCAAGAAAAAGATTATTAAATACCAAAAAAAAATGAGAAGAAAACAAAATAAAAACACAAATGTGCGCAGGCGACGGTTGTTAAGGAAAATAACGCTTGAACAAAAAAAATAATTACGTGGAAAATAGTTCAGAGACAGTTTGAGCTACAAAAAACGAGCAGAGATATGAGATATGTATATTATATAATATATATATTTAAAGAAAAAAATTTGTAACGCTGGCGTTACATGGATGCAGTTAGACATTTTTTTTTTTTGGAAATTTATACAATTATATACAAAAACAAACAGCAGACAGACAGACGCTTACACGAACACACACACACACACACACAGACAGTGACACACACACACACAGAGACACACAATACATAGAGACTTGAAAATCTAGAGATCCCACACAATACACGAAACACGAGATGACAAAACGAATGAGAATAGAAAATCTATGATGCAATTGATCTGTGTGGCAACCGAAGATGAAAATGAGTTAAACGAATTGAGCCGTTATAATGCCAAGTAAAACAACAAAAACTAAAACAAAAAAAAAGCGAATAGCGAAAAGAGTTTAAGTGTAAAAACTAAAACCAAAAAAATTAAAAAGAAAATGAAACCATAAATGAGATTAAACAGAAAAACTTACCACTGAATTTGATCAGGCGTATTAGGGCGTACTCATAAGATGAACAAAATATATTTATAAATAAATGTAATACCCAATTGCATTCTAGAAATTTATAGGTTTTTTTTTGTCGGTCTCTGTCTCTTGAAAGTTCCCCTTTCCCCCCTCCTCAAAAACCCCCACTCCATTGAAAAATACCCATATATATATATATATACATATGTGTGTGTGAAATTAGCATTAACATTAATGAAATGAACTCGTAAAATCCATAAAACAAAAACAAAAACCGAAAACTGAATACAAAAGTAACTCATGATGCAAAAACTCTAGAAAAGATAGACGAGCGAGGAGAGAAGCACTAAACACAAAAAGTAACGTAATGAAAAGTAAAATTTCAAGCAAGAAATGAAGCGAAGAAACGCTGACAAATATGGTAACTACTCGTAGTTCGCAGAGATACATAAATCCTTAAGGCATATTGTAAACCAAGTAATTGGCATACCACAGATATGAGAAGAGTATATATGCAGATATAAAAGATAAAAATAAAAACAAAGAAAAACCAATACGTGAAACAAATGAAATGAAAAATTAATAAATCTAAAATTTAAAAAATTGCTATCTTCTTTTATTATTGCCATTATTACAATTACAGCATAAGGCCGTGAGTGAGAAAAATGTATCGAGAACACTTCCCGATGAATGGCAGACGAATGCCCGAAAAGTCTCAATGCAGCTTGTGAAATACCGAGCGAACAGAAGTGAACAGAAGGCAGAAATACAGAAAGTCACTTGCTTAATTGATGGCGGCAACTTGCGCTCCTAAAAGTATGCTACAAAAATTTAATGATTTTGCAGTAGCCTTTGCAAAGCTTTGCACCATACCTAGGAGTTATTCTAGACAGAAGGCTCAATTTCGAGAGCCATGTCAAGTCGCTGCTGCACTCTTATAAAACCAAACTAAATCGTATGTCCTGGCTACTCTCCGCTAAAAAAGCTTCCACTGGACAACAAAGTTCGAATTTTCGTGCATTTTAGCTCCGAGCCTGTTCTATGCAATACAGGTGTATGGTATCACAGCTAAAATGCACCTCAACAAAATACGAGTACTTCAAACCAAGACGCTGAGGCGGATCTCAGGAGCTCCATGGTACATGAAAACGGCGGACATCGAGTGCGACCTCAAAGTACCAAAAATTGGCGATAAAATACAGGCAATTGCACAAAAATATACAGAGAGGCTTGGAGGTCACCCTAACAGCCTGGCTAAGCGCCTAACGCCAAGTCATCGCACTACAGTCAGGAGAAGACTAAAATGATATCGTCCTCAAGACCTGCTGGCTCGGGTCCTCACCTAATAATTAACAGCGATACTATACATACATTTCTCGTATATCCTTAGGTTCAATTTATACAATCTTTATTTACTTTATATTTATTATGTGCTGCTGACATAATTTATTTTCTGGTTATTATTTCTGATTTGTTTAAGTTGCCCAGTTAGGTAACAGTGCACCTATCTTTGTTACCATTTCGTTATTATTAAAATAAAAAAAAATAAAAAAGCTTTGCACCACTAACCATACAATCACGGTTGCAATTTTTGGTACAAATGTAACAAAACTAGTACATTTTTTATGCGTTGGTGCATTGGATCACTTTTTTCATTTTGGTACATTTTCAATATGTCTGGTCTAGAATTTAAAATTTTCATAAAATTTTATGTTCACACATATTATTTTAACAAATGGTTCAGTTAGAAATTGAACCATGACTAACACTGGAAAATATCACAAACAGTCGATTTGCGACGTATTGTGTTAATGGAGAAAATATGTATGCGCCAATCTAAGGACTATCCTACGGAAACAGTTATATATTGTGAATCAAAATTGGTGAAATACAAAAAATCTTTCGTGAAAAAATTTGTGGTACATTTTTGCTAAAACTGGTACATTTTTTAAAAATTTTGGTACCAAACATTTTTTTGGTATGGCAACCGTGGTCCAGCCGACCACTTTTCTTGGCATTAACACATTTTTTTAAAGTTAATATATCATCAAAGTTTTGATCGCATTCTACAAGAAACAGACTGACCATCAATGTTGCATACCAAAAATTTGCATAGATGGCGCCACTTTTGAGAAATCAGCTGTTTAAGTAAGCTGTTCGGAGTTGCCACCAAGTTCATAAAGCGTGACCCAACTTTCGTCCGTTACACGTGCTGCCACCATGGTAATAATAGTTTGGCAATAATCACTACAATTTAATTTTATCGAAAACGGCTTAGACGATTTAAATAAAACAAATTGCAAAGCATTCGAATTTTTTATGTTTATATTATAGCAATTCGCCTTCTCTGACAAAGTCTAGGAGAGCGTATAATCGAAAAATTAATTTCCTCGGAAACTATGATAATTTGCTATGTAGTATTTTTGGGAAATGATACCTATGTAAATTATGTATTTTTTAAAGTATTGAGCAATTATGTACATGGTCAAAATGTTGAATAATCTGCAAAACAAAAACTCGATGCTAACTCTGTACTAGCTTCGCAGATGTTAAGCGTTGCCATGCCAAATTCAATTGATTTGTATTTAAACTTAAATATTACGTAAAAAAACGAAAATAAAAAGTTTTTTTAGCCGATATTTTTTTATCGATATGTGACGCTAAAGTTGCGGAACTATCATGACGCACATATCATCGTGATATTAATAATACTAATTATGGAATTCGTACTTAATGCTTCTAATTATTAATCAGAAAACAAATTAAATTATTGATTTGTTATCTAATTAATAATTAACAGCATAAAGTACGTATTCCACGAATTAATTATATTATATTACATAAAATTGAATACAATGGACTGTATATACTCTATACCATGTCCTTAATAATTTTGTTATTTTGTATTTCAAAGAACGTAAATAAGAGTTATTTGAGAGTGGGTATAAAAATATTTGTTGTTTTTCCAATAAACTTAAAAAAAAAATAGTCTATTGTTTCACAAATAGCTCTTATTTGCAGTTCATTGCGGAAGAAATCAAATATTAAAACTTATGAGGGAAGTTATTCGATACAAGTAAATATCGTTAAAATAAATATTCTGTGTTGGAAAACGCAGTCAAACTAATGAATATGTCGATATGTAGAGGTGCTTTTTTCATTTACCGTTTACCCGCTCTGTTTCATACTAGTTTCCAGTTGAAGTGATTAATGTCAAATTATTTGAAGTGAAAGCTGCAACTTATTTTCATCATGGACTCAGATTTCGATTTTTCGAAGGAATTCAAGCGAGGAACCGCTTCACAAGGATGTATAACTGGCGATCCGAAAATTCTAGCCGTGGAGTCTAAAGACTCCAATGCGATCAAACGCGAAATGGTTGGCACGGATGATGTGAATGGAATTGTCGAGAAAGAAAAGAACTCATGATGAAAGTAAGAAAAATAGGTTATACACAATGTGTCCGTAATTGTAACACATGTTCAAATTGAATGAGTGTGGGTACGGCGAAGTAAATTAATGGGAATTTGAGACATTTTTCAAGAATATATGTACATGTATATATATGTATGCTGACTTTACAGTTGGATGGTGACAAGAACAACTTCTCAATGCGCAATAAAACACTTAATGATTTGGATAGTAACGACGATGGCGGCGAAATGGAAGAGCAGCCGCGCGTGCGCTCTGATGAAGCCTACTATGAGAAATATCACTTCGATTTAAATCGGGACAAGAATTTGTCCATCTATGCACATTATGGAGAAATTATGGCCGCCATTAATGATAATCCGGTGGTTATATTAAAAGGAGAGACGGGCTGTGGTAAAACTACACAGGTATGCTTTTTAATTTACATCTTATTGATTAAATATTGTCAACAGACCTCTGATTTTAACGAATATATTCTGAATTTCAGTAAAGATTTTTGTGCCGTATCATCTCATCTGTGTTTCGTAAGATTCCTCAAGTCGGCAGAGTTGCTTATAAATCGTAATTGGGGTCCACTGCTTTTGCTGTCTTTAGGGTTTGCCAAAACTTCACAAGCACCAAGAAATGCACTCTCTTCCAAAGGAGCTTTAACTTTTGGCAATTCAAAAGTTAAAGCTCCTCTGGGAGTTGTGCTGCTCAAAGGGTGCGTGATATAGTTTCTTAACAAAACAGACAAGCGGGTCCCAAGTTTCAGATGAATGGCATAAATTATACTATATGCTTGCAATTCGTTGAGCTTCCTTCACCATTAGCTCGCCATCAGCAGGCAACTATCTTCTGCAACATGCAACACCGCCAATGTTATCTCCATCACCTCGATGTGGTTGGTCTGCGCGGACTACATGTGTTTTGATTGTATTTCTTTACAGCATGACGAGAACGGCTTCAACTTGTCATTGGTATCGTCAGTCCGTCCAAGACGTTGCAACAGCTGACATTAATTTCATGATAATAAGTGTCGGGAGTTTCATTTGTTTTTTCCAACAGGTGCCGCAGTACATATTGGATGAAGCTTTCAAGAGGCGCGAATTCTGTAGCATTGTTGTAACACAGCCACGACGTATCGCTGCCATATCGATTGCCAATCGTGTTTGCCAGGAACGGCAATGGGAACCAGGAACTGTGTGTGGATATCAAGTTGGCCTACACCGTCCCGCCAATATGGAGGACATTCGCTTATTGTATTGTACCACAGGTGTATTGTTGAATAATCTCATTAATCAAAAGACATTCACACACTACACTCACATTATCTTGGATGAGGTACATGAGCGGGATGAGGACATGGACTTTTTGTTGATTGTTGTACGCCGACTGCTGGCACTGAATACACGTCATGTCAAAGTAATCCTGATGTCTGCCACTATTGATGCTAATGAGTTCTGCAAGTATTTTGCTAGCACTTCATGGATACCACCCGTGATTACTGCTAGTCACCGCGGCAAATATCCGCTAGGTGTATTCTATAGAGATGAGTTAAAGAATATTACACATTTTGAGGATAAGCCCCAACAGCGGGAACCAGGTATATCACCAGATCGCTATGGCGATGCCATTGAAATACTTTTGGCGATTGACAACATGGAACGCAAGGCGGTTGGGACATCCCGACAAACCTATGAGGAGTCGAAGCGCACAGGAGCAGTGCTCATTTTTCTGCCAGGCATCCATGAGATTGATACTATGGCCGAGCATATTAGACAAAAAATGGGAGAAAAGTAAACAAATTAACTTTAGTATTTTATTATCCGGTAACTGATTAATTTCACATTCACAGTCCTAGTGTTGAAATTACAATTGTGCGATGCCATTCGTTCTTGTCGCTTGAGTCTCAAGAAGAAGCCTTTCAATCACCTCCCGTAGGCCATCGCAAGGTGATACTGACTACAAATATTTTGGAGAGCACTATAACCGTTCCAGATGTATCCTATGTCATTGACTTTTGCCTAACCAAAGTGCTACATACCAATTCTGCAACGAATTTTAGAAGCCTTCGCTTGGAGTGGGCCTCCAAAGTGAATTGTCGTCAACGAGCTGGACGTGTTGGACGTCTACGAAGTGGTGGCGTTTATCGTATGGTCACAAAGGACTTTTATGTAAATGAAATGAAAGAGTTTGGAGTCCCCGAGATGCTTCGATCGCCACTTGAGAAGTCGATACTAAAATCCAAGGAACTTGACATGGGTAGTCCAACTGAAATTCTGTCCCTAGCGATGTCTCCACCAAATCTACTCAACATACACAACACGGTCCTCTTGCTGAAGGAGGTTGGAGCCCTTTTTACTACGGTTGATGGAGTTTACGAGGATCTCGACGGCGATATCACCCATTGGGGTCGTATTATGACACGTCTCCCACTAGACGTGCATTTGAGCCGCCTTATTATACTTGGTTACGTATTTAATTGCCTCGACGAGGCTATTATCATGGGTAAGTCACGAAAGGTCACGACATTTTATTGAAGATTTGAGACAGAAGGTCTTGTCTGAATTTGTGCCATAGCTGCTGGAATGTCCGTTCGTGGATTGTTTCTCACTGAAAGACGAGGGCAAAATGAAGCTTTTTGGAAGCGCTACGCTTTCTCCGATGGTTCTGGGTCGGACATGATTGCTGTATATCGCATGTACAAAGTTAGTAAAGTCTCCTAATATACTCGCAAAGTATTTGACTGTAAAATTGATGAATTTTGAAATCTTTTTAGATGTATCTGAACATATGTCAGGACAGAAAGCAAAAGGATTCGGAACACCAATGGGCTCAGCGGTTTTGTGTTTGTTTGAGTTCTCTTCGAGAGATGCATTTGTTGGTACAAGACCTGCAGCAACGCTGTACTTCTATGTATCTACAAAACATGTCATCTAATGCTTGCAAGTCTTGGAATGATTGTCAAAAATCCATAGTTTTGAAAGTAATCATTGCCGGCGCATTTTATCCCAATTATTTCGAGTGCACCGCTAAAGCAAACGATGACTACGAGGACAATAGATACCGAGCTATTAATGGCAACGATCCTTGTCGCACTGTCTACTTTACTAAATTTACACCAAGGTATATGGGTGAATTATATACTCGACGGATTAAGGAATTATTTTTAGAGGCAAATATTCCGGCCAAGAAAATGGACGTTACATTTTCACATGGTTCTGAAAAGCTATTTGTAACATTCAAAGAGGATGACGATGAATATAATAACATGGATCCCATTCATGTGCCGGGACGCGTCGCAATCGAGGTTTACAAGGCTGTTAAAATGCGTCTAAATAATGCATATCGCGCTCTTCACGTTATAGAGTAAGATAACAGTACAATTCGCTTTATTTGATATATTTTCTAAATGGAATGTCCATTTTTCATGAAAATGTTAGCTATATTTCTAAGGTTTCGATTCTTTATTCATTAAATTTTGTATGCTTTTTTTCAGAAAACCAGTGCTCTGAAGTATGTTGAACAACACGGGATTGAGTTGTCAGTGACAGCATCTGGGTGCTACCATGCAAGAAATGGAATGTTGAGCTACTTCCTCTACCATCTGTCTTTGACAAGATTGTGGCAGGCAAAATATCGCATGTAAGTGCAAAATCCCGATATATAAATGAACGACACAGTTTTTAACTAATAAATACGAATCATTTTTGTTTTTGTAGATTGTAAATTGTAGCAAGTTTTACTTTCAACCAAATGAACTGTTGGATCGCATCGACAGCATGACTGAACTAATTAATTCACCACAGCACCTTAGCTGTCATGTGAAGAATCCAAGCATTATTACAACGGGCCTGGAGCTTCTGGCAATGCATAAGCAACACTTTCAGCGCGCAACTGTCATCAGGGTCGAAACTCAAGCAAATGGGAATCCAAAGTTTAGTGTGCGCTTCATTGATTATGGTAATACAGCATTATTGGCTATAGATCAGCTGCGAATGATGCCATATGAGCTGAAATATAAATTAGATCAACTGCCACCGCGTATGCTCGAATGCCGGCTGGCTTTGATACAGCCATCGTCATTGGTTAGCAACTATAACCGTTGGGATAATGAGGCAGTCGAAATGTTGACTACAGTATCAAAGTGCGGAACTATTGAATTGGAGATATACTCATTGGTCAACAACGTCGCTGCTGTATTACTGCATATGCGTGATGGACTACTCAATGACAAACTTGTGGAACGACAATTGGCTCGTCGAGCAGATGAAGATTATATGTCGCGTAAGGATCATGACTTTCGCATAAGCAAGCAAGCGTGCCATGTAAGCCATACGGAAAAACATCACATCAACGAGGATTATTTACGTTCGGCTCAGAACCCAACTGACCAAAACTTGAAGCCACCGCCTCTGGATAAATGCAATCAAACTATAATGCTTAGAGGGCCATTCAGTCCACTTGAAACATCTATGTGTTCAATGCTACGCGTCGGCCTATTTAAGACTGTGGTTATTGAGCGAGAATCAGTTAATGGTGTTCTTCTAGATTCCGACCCACAAGATCGCTATAATCAAATGGTGGTGGCAGCGTCTGTCAGTGAAACCGATGGTGATAAGTTGACTGCTCGAGGCACTACTCTTATGCCAAATATTCACGGCTTTACTGCATTGATGACTATGCTCTTTTGTCCCTCCATGCAAATCAAATGCAACAAGGAGCGAACAAAATATGTGTCTATTTTAGCTGGACTTGGCTTTAATCCAAAAACTATGCAATCTCATTTTGCAGAGCACGACATGGTCGTTAATTTGGATGTCGCAGTTCTTGAGGACGATATTCATATTGTAAGTATTATTTTGCAATAGAATTGATTTTATTTTAAAATTTTGAAACTTATATTTTAGATCAATGAAATGCGTTACAATATCGACCTTATGTTCTACCACAGCGACCCTAATCAACTGGCCACCGCTAGCGATGAGCGTCGTGCTTCTATTTTTAATCAACTGCAATCTTTGCTTACACGGTCTTTATAAATAACTGTCAATTGTTCCGATTCTTCTTAATTTCTTTATTTTGTAGGCTTCTGAACAAAGATCGGAGTTTTATTGAACGTAACCTGTCAAATTCTGATTATGTTTGGGAACCTGCCGCCGAACCGTTTGGCAAGCGATCCATATTGCCTAAACATTGCTATTACGAACTCGAAATCGACAATATGCGTAACTTTTTGGCCTTACTGGCGAATTGCAAAGAACTTTACGAGTGGCGCAACTTGTAAGTATTTATACGCCTTGAGTATTTACCTTACAAATAATAAACATGTTCAATTATTTTGCAGTCGAAGAGATATGCCAATAGTGCAATGCAAATTGTGTAACGTAATGTTAGAAAGCGTCACCCAATTGCGCTTGCACTTGCTTACCCAACTCCATCGCGATCGGGAAAAGCAGATCGGATGGATACCTCTGTGCAGTTTATTAAATTTAATTTAAGGTTCGTCCATTATGGACCTTTGTATAATTTAAATCACGATCTGTCCTAAAAATGTGCCTTCAAGAATTAAAGCAGTTTCATTGAAAAATGTTTGCTCTAACTATATAATCATTATTTTTATTTTCATATGTAGCCTAGATATAGCTTATTTTCGAAAAAAGAAAATTATGATTTCATAGGCTTATCTTGACAAAATCTTTAAGGATCTGACAAGGACATATCACAATTACTAGTACTATCTATTTGCCGATCGACAGAAAAGGTTCTTGCGATCCTAGCTCTATATGACCTTTTAAAATCCAACAGGAAATATCCGAGATATAGCTTATTTTCGAAAAAGGATCTTTCATATCACCCTCAAAGTTTAAATTTGAAAATATTTATTTTGCCATTTCTCTGGCAAATCCTTAAGAATCTCGACAGGACATACCTTTTCGTAGCCAGATTAACTAGTACTATCGACTTGCATTCAAGGATTTTTAATATCCTTCCAAAAATTACACCGAAAAATTTTTCAAGGGAAAGGGTATAAAAAATTACAAAAATATGTAAAATTTTCAAAGTTCCGCTGTATCTCGGCCATTTAAAGGACGATCAGGTTGTCCTTTGGCACAAATATAACTCCAATAAATACAAATTGATTGGCATTTTTTTAAAGGACGAAAATCCTTACAGGATTCGAGTCAGAAGGACTTTTTTGTATGCAGAAAATTGCGTATATCTCGGTCATAACCTGTCTGATCCTTGCAGGACCTGTGTCAAACGAACTCATTTTGAAAGAGCTGTCATCGTGCCAAACGACATTCAAATCGTTTTTGTGGTTCTTTAGTTATCCTGCAATTCATGATTTTTGCATATTATATATATATATATATATATATATAAAATTGAAATGCAAATGAAAATGAACCTTGATGGTCTAAAAATATCATTAAAATAAAATTATTATGCACTTAAAACAAATGATGATATACAAAAAAACAAAAATTCCTTATATATTGTATATGAGAAAAACAAAACAAACAAAAAAACAAAAGCGAGTTGAGCAAGTTGTTGTAACTGAAAGAAGGAAATAATAAAAATGAATCAAATGGAAATAATGAAAATGATAAATGATAAATTATAGCAATTTAAGCAGCATTGTAAATGTGCGCTTCAGATTTACTTTTGAAATTAATGCATTGAATGGAAAGCAAAAAGAAAGCAAACAAAAAAACAAAAAAAAAACACGATAAGGAAATATCTAAAAATAAATTAATATATATATATATTTATATGTATATATGCGTATATATGTATAGGTATATTTAGATATATATGTATGCATGTACATGTATATGTATGTATATTTAGATATATATATGTCTATATATTATGTATGCGAGTACATACAATAGTTGAAAGCTGGGCGCAGTCCATGGCAAAACTGAAAGCTACTTTAACAATTGAGTGAAATGAAATTACAAATAAATGAAACAAAAAAAAAACAAAAAACCAAAAAACCAAATGACTTTTTTCTCTACGAATTCTCGAAATAAAAATGCAGCCTAGTTATACATGTATACAATAAAAACAAACAAACATGACAAAAACAAAAACAAAAATGAAAGCAAAACAACAAACCCCAAATATGATGTATGTCTACATACACAATGTAAGCTTAAGTAATGTATTGTAATTGATTACTAACACTCTGCGTCAAAGCACTAAGCTTATTTTGTACAACAACAACAACAACAACAACTAAAGAAGAGCATTTCATAAAATCAGACACACAGTTACACAGACAGACAGATAGACAGGGAGCTAACTATTCTCAACATATGATGAACAAATACGACAGTAATAAGACATTTACATAATGTATTATTAACAAGAAAAGTAAAGAAAAGAAAAGAGAAGAGAAGCGAAGCGAAGAAAGAAAGATATATAATATTACTATTTATAAATAAAACTATGTATGTGTTACAGTTACTTACTTATATGTATGTATCTAACCATATGTTGTACGTGTATTGTGTGTGTCTCACTGTAATTGATGAATTTAAATATGAGTACTTAAACCCTCGAAAAACCAAACCAAGAAAATCAAGAAACAAAAAACTAAAAACAAAAGAAACAAAATCAATTCTCGCATTGGTAAACCAGAAGCAATTTACATATATAAATTTTAAATTAAATATATCAATTACAAAACATAAAAAAAGAAAATGAAAACTATATATATATATATATATATACTATATATAACGAAATAACCAAAGAGCAACTCTTTGTGAAAATGTTTGAACTACCGCATTTCAATCGTTCTATACCTTTCTCTCACACTCTCACTCTGTCCCACTCCCACTCACACACACTCGGAACACTTAGTCCATCTCGCTCTGTTCATCAATCTATCTCAATTTCGATGGCTGTGTCCCAGTAATTGCCCAGTTTTGACTGAGATTGCAGCATCGTTTTGTAGTTCTCATACTGTAAACAAAAACAAAAACAAAAAGTAAAACTTAGTTAAGGTATTAGCCAATTTCCCCTAAACATCGGACGGGCAGTATATATATCAGTGTATATATCTATATATATATATATGAGGTCTTACATATACATACATATGCATAGAATTATATACAAAAAGAAAACTACATTTTTTTTTTTTTTGCTAGTAAACTACGTCCCATTCAAAATGATATATATATACATATATATATATTATATAGGGCAACATTGGTTGGCCAAATTTTTGAGAGTATTACGCGAGTCGGAGAAATTATCAGACTCGACAGGCAGTGTTATAGAGATTCAGTTTCATTGTTGTGCTGGTAGTTGTAAATGGTAAATACATACATAACTTAACATATACATACATATACAAAGCTAGATAAATGCAAAATGCAAAATGCGAATAGATGTACGCGATTATAATGCGAAAGACACACACACACACAGACACACAGAAAGAAGGCATAACTGACAAGATGGTAAAATGAAAACTAAAGGTAAAGCTTAAGCTAAAGCTAAAGGTAAAGGTCACAAGGCAAGTTTTGTACTTAAATGAAATGTAAAACACCAAAAATTGAAAACAAAACTCAAGAAAAAGATTATTAAATACCAAAAAAAAATGAGAAGAAAACAAAATAAAAACACAAATGTGCGCAGGCGACGGTTGTTAAGGAAAATAACGCTTGAACAAAAAAAAATAATTACGTGGAAAATAGTTCAGAGACAGTTTGAGCTACAAAAAACGAGCAGAGATATGAGATATGTATATTATATAATATATATATTTAAAGAAAAAAATTTGTAACGCTGGCGTTACATGGATGCAGTTAGACATTTTTTTTTGGAAATTTATACAATTATATACAAAAACAAACAGCAGACAGACAGACGCTTACACGAACACACACACACACACACACACACACAGACAGTGACACACACACACACAGAGACACACAATACATAGAGACTTGAAAATCTAGAGATCCCACACAATACACGAAACACGAGATGACAAAACGAATGAGAATAGAAAATCTATGATGCAATTGATCTGTGTGGCAACCGAAGATGAAAATGAGTTAAACGAATTGAGCCGTTATAATGCCAAGTAAAAAACCAAAAACTAAAGCAAAAAAAAAGCGAATAGCGAAAAGAGTTTAAGTGTAAAAACTAAAACCAAAAAAATTAAAAAGAAAATGAAACCATAAATGAGATTAAACAGAAAAACTTACCACTGAATTTGATCAGGCGTATTAGGGCGTACTCATAAGATGAACAAAATATATTTATAAATAAATGTAATACCCAATTGCATTCTAGAAATTTATAGGTTTTTTTGTCGGTCTCTGTCTCTTGAAAGTTCCCCTTTCCCCCCTCCTCAAAAACCCCCACTCCATTGAAAAATACCCATATATATATATATATACATATGTGTGTGTGAAATTAGCATTAACATTAATGAAATGAACTCGTAAAATCCATAAAAACAAAAAACAAAAAACCGAAAACTGAATACAAAAGTAACTCATGATGCAAAAACTCTAGAAAAGATAGACGAGCGAGGAGAGAAGCACTAAACACAAAAAGTAACGTAATGAAAAGTAAAATTTCAAGCAAGAAATGAAGCGAAGAAACGCTGACAAATATGGTAACTACTCGTAGTTCGCAGAGATACATAAATCCTTAAGGCATATTGTAAACCAAGTAATTGGCATACCACAGATATGAGAAGAGTATATATGCAGATATAAAAGATAAAAATAAAAAACAAAGAAAAAACCAATACGTGAAACAAATGAAATGAAAAATTAATAAATCTAAAATTTAAAAAATTGCTATCTTCTTTTATTATTGCCATTATTACAATTACAGCATAAGGCCGTGAGTGAGAAAAATGTATCGAGAACACTTCCCGATGAATGGCAGACGAATGCCCGAAAAGTCTCAATGCAGCTTGTGAAATACCGAGCGAACAGAAGTGAACAGAAGGCAGAAATACAGAAAGTCACTTGCTTAATTGATGGCGGCAACTTGCGCTCCTAAAAGTATGCTACAAAAATTTAATGATTTTGCAGTAGCCTTTGCAAAGCTTTGCACCATACCTAGGAGTTATTCTAGACAGAAGGCTCAATTTCGAGAGCCATGTCAAGTCGCTGCTGCACTCTTATAAAACCAAACTAAATCGTATGTCCTGGCTACTCTCCGCTAAAAAAAAAGCTTCCACTGGACAACAAAGTTCGAATTTTCAAGTGCATTTTAGCTCCGAGCCTGTTCTATGCAATACAGGTGTATGGTATCACAGCTAAAATGCACCTCAACAAAATACGAGTACTTCAAACCAAGACGCTGAGGCGGATCTCAGGAGCTCCATGGTACATGAAAACGGCGGACATCGAGTGCGACCTCAAAGTACCAAAATTGGCGATAAAATACAGGCAATTGCACAAAAATATACAGAGAGGCTTGGAGGTCACCCTAACAGCCTGGCTAAGCGCCTAACGCCAAGTCATCGCACTACAGTCAGGAGAAGACTAAAACGATATCGTCCTCAAGACCTGCTGGCTCGGGTCCTCACCTAATAATTAACAGCGATACTATACATACATTTCTCGTATATCCTTAGGTTCAATTTATACAATCTTTATTTACTTTATATTTATTATGTGCTGCTGACATAATTTATTTTCTGGTTATTATTTCTGATTTGTTTAAGTTGCCCAGTTAGGTAACAGTGCACCTATCTTTGTTACCATTTCGTTATTATTAAAATAAAAAAAAAATAAAAAAGCTTTGCACCACTAACCATACAATCACGGTTGCAATTTTTGTAACAAATGTAACAAAACTAGTACATTTTTTATGCGTTGGTGCATTGGATCACTTTTTTCATTTTGGTACATTTTCAATATGTCTGGTCTAGAATTTAAAATTTTCATAAAATTTTATGTTCACACATATTATTTTAACAAATGGTTCAGTTAGAAATTGAACCATGACTAACACTAGAAAATATCACAAACAGTCGATTTGCGACGTATTGTGTCAATGGAGAAAATATGTATGCGCCAATCTAAGGACTATCCTACGTAAACAGTTATATATTGTGAATCAAAATTGGTGAAATACAAAAAATCTTTCGTGAAAAAATTTGTGGTACATTTTTGCTAAAACTGGTACATTTTTTAAAAATTTTGGTACCAAACATTTTTTTGGTATGGCAACCGTAGTCCAGCCGACCACTTTTCTTGGCATTAATACATTTTTTTAAAGTTAATATATCATCAAAGTTTTGATCGCATTCTACAAGAAACAGACTGACCATCAATGTTGCATACCAAAAATTTGCATAGATGGCGCCACTTTTGAGAAATCAGCTGTTTAAGTAAGCTGTTCGGAGTTGCCACCAAGTTCATAAAGCGTGACCCAACTTTCGTCCGTTACACGTGCTGCCACCATGGTAATAATAGTTTGGCAATAATCACTACAATTTAATTTTATCGAAAACGGCTTAGACGATTTAAATAAAACAAATTGCAAAGCATTCGAATTTTTTTATGTTTATATTATAGCAATTCGCCTTCTCTGACAAAGTCTAGGAGAGCGTATAATCGAAAAATTAATTTCCTCGGAAACTATGATAATTTGCTATGTAGTATTTTTGGGAAATGATACCTATGTAAATTATGTATTTTTTAAAGTATTGAGCAATTATGTACATGGTCAAAATGTTGAATAATCTGCAAAACAAAAACTCGATGCTAACTCTGTACTAGCTTCGCAGATGTTAAGCGTTGCCATGCCAAATTCAATTGATTTGTATTTAAACTTAAATATTACGTAAAAAAACGAAAATAAAAAATTTTTTTAGCCGATATTTTTTTATCGATATGTGACGCTAAAGTTGCGGAACTATCATGACGCACATATCATCGTGATATTAATAATAATTAATTCATGGAATTCGTACTTAATGCTTCTAATTATTAATCAGAAAACAAATTAAATTATTGATTTGTTATCTAATTAATAATTAACAGCATAAAGTACGTATTCCACGAATTAATTATATTATATTACATAAAATTGAATACAATGGACTGTATATACTCTATACCATGTCCTTAATAATTTTGTTATTTTGTATTTCAAAGAACGTAAATAAGAGTTATTTGAGAGTGGGTATAAAAATATTTGTTGTTTTTCCAATAAACTTAAAAAAAAAATAGTCTATTGTTTCACAAATAGCTCTTATTTGCAGTTCATTGCGGAAGAAATCAAATATTAAAACTTATGAGGGAAGTTATTCGATACAAGTAAATATCGATAAAATAAATATTCTGTGTTGGAAAACGCAGTCAAACTAATGAATATGTCGATATGTAGAGGTGCTTTTTTTCATTTACCGTTTACCCGCTCTGTTTCATACTAGTTTCCAGTTGAAGTGATTAATGTCAAATTATTTGAAGTGAAAGCTGCAACTTATTTTCATCATGGACTCAGATTTCGATTTTTCGAAGGAATTCAAGCGAGGAACCGCTTCACAAGGATGTATAACTGGCGATCCGAAAATTCTAGCCGTGGAGTCTAAAGACTCCAATGCGATCAAACGCGAAATGGTTGGCACGGATGATGTGAATGGAATTGTCGAGAAAGAAAAAGAACTCATGATGAAAGTAAGAAAAATAGGTTATACACAATGTGTCCGTAATTGTAACACATGTTAAAATTGAATGAGTGTGGGTACGGCGAAGTAAATTAATGGGAATTTGAGACATTTTTCAAGAATATATGTACATGTATATATATGTATGCTGACTTTACAGTTGGATGGTGACAAGAACAACTTCTCAATGCGCAATAAAACACTTAATGATTTGGATAGTAACGACGATGGCGGCGAAATGGAAGAGCAGCCGCGCGTGCGCTCTGATGAAGCCTACTATGAGAAATATCACTTCGATTTAAATCGGGACAAGAATTTGTCCATCTATGCACATTATGGAGAAATTATGGCCGCCATTAATGATAATCCGGTGGTTATATTAAAAGGAGAGACGGGCTGTGGTAAAACTACACAGGTATGCTTTTTAATTTACATCTTATTGATTAAATATTGTCAACAGACCTCTGATTTTAACGAAAATATTCTGAATTTCAGTAAAGATTTTTGTGCCGTATCATCTCATCCGTGTTTCGTAAGATTCCTCAAGTCGGCAGAGTTGCTTATAAATCGTAATTGGGGTCCACTGCTTTTGCTGTCTTTAGGGTTTGCCAAAACTTCACAAGCACCAAGAAATGCACTCTCTTCCAAAGGAGCTTTAACTTTTGGCAATTCAAAAGTTAAAGCTCCTCTGGGAGTTGTGCTGCTCAAAGGGTGCGTGATATAGTTTTTTTAACAAAACAGACAAGCGGGTCCCAAGTTTCAGATGAATGGCATAAATTATACTATATGCTTGCAATTCGTTGAGCTTCCTTCACCATTAGCTCGCCATCAGCAGGCAACTATCTTCTGCAACATGCAACACCGCCAATGTTATCTCCATCACCTCGATGTGGTTGGTCTGCGCGGACTACATGTGTTTTGATTGTATTTCTTTACAGCATGACGAGAACGGCTTCAACTTGTCATTGGTATCGTCAGTCCGTCCAAGACGTTGCAACAGCTGACATTAATTTCATGATAATAAGTGTCGGGAGTTTCATTTGTTTTTTTTTTCCAACAGGTGCCGCAGTACATATTGGATGAAGCTTTCAAGAGGCGCGAATTCTGTAGCATTGTTGTAACACAGCCACGACGTATCGCTGCCATATCGATTGCCAATCGTGTTTGCCAGGAACGGCAATGGGAACCAGGAACTGTGTGTGGATATCAAGTTGGCCTACACCGTCCCGCCAATATGGAGGACATTCGCTTATTGTATTGTACCACAGGTGTATTGTTGAATAATCTCATTAATCAAAAGACATTCACACACTACACTCACATTATCTTGGATGAGGTACATGAGCGGGATGAGGACATGGACTTTTTTGTTGATTGTTGTACGCCGACTGCTGGCACTGAATACACGTCATGTCAAAGTCATCCTGATGTCTGCCACTATTGATGCTAATGAGTTCTGCAAGTATTTTGCTAGCACTTCATGGATACCACCCGTGATTACTGCTAGTCACCGCGGCAAATATCCGCTAGGTGTATTCTATAGAGATGAGTTAAAGAATATTACACATTTTGAGGATAAGCCCCAACAGCGGGAACCAGGTATATCACCAGATCGCTATGGCGATGCCATTGAAATACTTTTGGCGATTGACAACATGGAACGCAAGGCGGTTGGGACATCCCGACAAACCTATGAGGAGTCGAAGCGCACAGGAGCAGTGCTCATTTTTCTGCCAGGCATCCATGAGATTGATACTATGGCCGAGCATATTAGACAAAAAATGGGAGAAAAGTAAACAAATTAACTTTAGTATTTTATTATCCGGTAACTGATTAATTTCACATTCACAGTCCTAGTGTTGAAATTACAATTGTGCGATGCCATTCGTTCTTGTCGCTTGAGTCTCAAGAAGAAGCCTTTCAATCACCTCCCGTAGGCCATCGCAAGGTGATACTGACTACAAATATTTTGGAGAGCACTATAACCGTTCCAGATGTATCCTATGTCATTGACTTTTGCCTAACCAAAGTGCTACATACCAATTCTGCAACGAATTTTAGAAGCCTTCGCTTGGAGTGGGCCTCCAAAGTGAATTGTCGTCAACGAGCTGGACGTGTTGGACGTCTACGAAGTGGTGGCGTTTATCGTATGGTCACAAAGGACTTTTATGTAAATGAAATGAAAGAGTTTGGAGTCCCGAGATGCTTCGATCGCCACTTGAGAAGTCGATACTAAAATCCAAGGAACTTGACATGGGTAGTCCAACTGAAATTCTGTCCCTAGCGATGTCTCCACCAAATCTACTCAACATACACAACACGGTCCTCTTGCTGAAGGAGGTTGGAGCCCTTTTTACTACGGTTGATGGAGTTTACGAGGATCTCGACGGCGATATCACCCATTGGGGTCGTATTATGACACGTCTCCCACTAGACGTGCATTTGAGCCGCCTTATTATACTTGGTTACGTATTTAATTGCCTCGACGAGGCTATTATCATGGGTAAGTCACGAAAGGTCACGACATTTTATTGAAGATTTGAGACAGAAGGTCTTGTCTGAATTTGTGCCATAGCTGCTGGAATGTCCGTTCGTGGATTGTTTCTCACTGAAAGACGAGGGCAAAATGAAGCTTTTTGGAAGCGCTACGCTTTCTCCGATGGTTCTGGGTCGGACATGATTGCTGTATATCGCATGTACAAAGTTAGTAAAGTCTCCTAATATACTCGCAAAGTATTTGACTGTAAAATTGATGAATTTTGAAATCTTTTTAGATGTATCTGAACATATGTCAGGACAGAAAGCAAAAGGATTCGGAACACCAATGGGCTCAGCGGTTTTGTGTTTGTTTGAGTTCTCTTCGAGAGATGCATTTGTTGGTACAAGACCTGCAGCAACGCTGTACTTCTATGTATCTACAAAACATGTCATCTAATGCTTGCAAGTCTTGGAATGATTGTCAAAAATCCATAGTTTTGAAAGTAATCATTGCCGGCGCATTTTATCCCAATTATTTCGAGTGCACCGCTAAAGCAAACGATGACTACGAGGACAATAGATACCGAGCTATTAATGGCAACGATCCTTGTCGCACTGTCTACTTTACTAAATTTACACCAAGGTATATGGGTGAATTATATACTCGACGGATTAAGGAATTATTTTTAGAGGCAAATATTCCGGCCAAGAAAATGGACGTTACATTTTCACATGGTTCTGAAAAGCTATTTGTAACATTCAAAGAGGATGACGATGAATATAATAACATGGATCCCATTCATGTGCCGGGACGCGTCGCAATCGAGGTTTACAAGGCTGTTAAAATGCGTCTAAATAATGCATATCGCGCTCTTCACGTTATAGAGTAAGATAACAGTACAATTCGCTTTATTTGATATATTTTCTAAATGGAATGTCCATTTTCATGAAAATGTTAGCTATATTTCTAAGGTTTCGATTCTTTATTCATTAAATTTTGTATGCTTTTTTTCAGAAAAACCAGTGCTCTGAAGTATGTTGAACAACACGGGATTGGAGTTGTCAGTGACAGCATCTGGGTGCTACCATGCAAGAAATGGAATGTTGAGCTACTTCCTCTACCATCTGTCTTTGACAAGATTGTGGCAGGCAAAATATCGCATGTAAGTGCAAAATCCCGATATATAAATGAACGACACAGTTTTTAACTAATAAATACGAATCATTTTTGTTTTTGTAGATTGTAAATTGTAGCAAGTTTTACTTTCAACCAAATGAACTGTTGGATCGCATCGACAGCATGACTGAACTAATTAATTCACCACAGCACCTTAGCTGTCATGTGAAGAATCCAAGCATTATTACAACGGGCCTGGAGCTTCTGGCAATGCATAAGCAACACTTTCAGCGCGCAACTGTCATCAGGGTCGAAACTCAAGCAAATGGGAATCCAAAGTTTAGTGTGCGCTTCATTGATTATGGTAATACAGCATTATTGGCTATAGATCAGCTGCGAATGATGCCATATGAGCTGAAATATAAATTAGATCAACTGCCACCGCGTATGCTCGAATGCCGGCTGGCTTTGATACAGCCATCGTCATTGGTTAGCAACTATAACCGTTGGGATAATGAGGCAGTCGAAATGTTGACTACAGTATCAAAGTGCGGAACTATTGAATTGGAGATATACTCATTGGTCAACAACGTCGCTGCTGTATTACTGCATATGCGTGATGGACTACTCAATGACAAACTTGTGGAACGACAATTGGCTCGTCGAGCAGATGAAGATTATATGTCGCGTAAGGATCATGACTTTCGCATAAGGAAGCAAGCGTGCCATGTAAGCCATACGGAAAAACATCACATCAACGAGGATTATTTACGTTCGGCTCAGAACCCAACTGACCAAAACTTGAAGCCACCGCCTCTGGATAAATGCAATCAAACTATAATGCTTAGAGGGCCATTCAGTCCACTTGAAACATCTATGTGTTCAATGCTACGCGTCGGCCTATTTAAGACTGTGGTTATTGAGCGAGAATCAGTTAATGGTGTTCTTCTAGATTCCGACCCACAAGATCGCTATAATCAAATGGTGGTGGCAGCGTCTGTCAGTGAAACCGATGGTGATAAGTTGACTGCTCGAGGCACTACTCTTATGCCAAATATTCACGGCTTTACTGCATTGATGACTATGCTCTTTTGTCCCTCCATGCAAATCAAATGCAACAAGGAGCGAACAAAATATGTGTCTATTTTAGCTGGACTTGGCTTTAATCCAAAAACTATGCAATCTCATTTTGCAGAGCACGACATGGTCGTTAATTTGGATGTCGCAGTTCTTGAGGACGATATTCATATTGTAAGTATTATTTTGCAATAGAATTGATTTTATTTTAAAATTTTGAAACTTATATTTTAGATCAATGAAATGCGTTACAATATCGACCTTATGTTCTACCACAGCGACCCTAATCAACTGGCCACCGCTAGCGATGAGCGTCGTGCTTCTATTTTTAATCAACTGCAATCTTTGCTTACACGGTCTTTATAAATAACTGTCAATTGTTCCGATTCTTCTTAATTTCTTTATTTTGTAGGCTTCTGAACAAAGATCGGAGTTTTATTGAACGTAACCTGTCAAATTCTGATTATGTTTGGGAACCTGCCGCCGAACCGTTTGGCAAGCGATCCATATTGCCTAAACATTGCTATTACGAACTCGAAATCGACAATATGCGTAACTTTTTGGCCTTACTGGCGAATTGCAAAGAACTTTACGAGTGGCGCAACTTGTAAGTATTTATACGCCTTGAGTATTTACCTTACAAATAATAAACATGTTGCATTATTTTGCAGTCAAAGAGATATGCCAATGCGGCAATGCAAATTGTGTAACGTAATGTTAGAAAGCGTCACCCAATTGCGGTTGCACTTGCTTACCCAACTACATCGCGATCGGGAAAAGCAGATCGGATGGATACCTCTGTGCAGTTTATTAAATTTAATTTAAGGTTCGTCCATTATGGACCTTTGTATAATTTAAATCACGATCTGACCTAAAAATGTGCCTTCAAGAATTAAAGCAATTTTATTGAAAAATGTTTGCTCTAACTATATAATCATTATTTTTATTTTCATATGTAGCCTAGATATAGCTTATTTTCGAAAAAAGAAAATTATGATTTCATAGGCTTATCTTGACAAAATCTTTAAGGATCTGACAAGGACATATCACAATTACTAGTACTATCTATTTGCCGATCGACAGAAAAGGTTCTTGCGATCCTAGCTCTATATGACCTTTTAAAATCCAACAGGAAATATCCGAGATATAGCTTATTTTCGAAAAAGGATCTTTCATATCACCCTCAAAGTTTAAATTTGAAAATATTTATTTTGCCATTTCTCTGGCAAATCCTTAAGAATCTCGACAGGACATACCTTTTCGTAGCCAGATTAACTAGTACTATCGATTTGCATTCAAGGATTTTTAATATCCTTCCAAAAATTACACCGAAAAATTTTTCAAGGGAAAGTATAAAAAAATGACAAAAATATGTAAAATTTTCAAAGTTCCGTTGTATCTCGGCCATTTAAAGGACGATCAGGTTGTCCTTTGGCACAAATATAACTCCAATAAATACAAATTGATTGGCATTTTTAAAGGACGAAAATCCTTACAGGATTCGAGACAGAAGGACTTTTTTGTATGCAGAAAATTGCGTATATCTCGGTCATAACCTGTCTGATCCTTGCAGGACCTGTGTCAAACGAACTCATTTTGAAAGAGCTGTCATCGTGCCAAACGACATTCAAATCGTTTTTGTGGTTCTTTAGTTATCCTGCAATTCATGATTTTTGCATGTTTTTCTTAGTCCGGAGTGCAAAAAATTTCAAATTTTGGATTCTTATGTTTTCACCATGTTTTTTCGATGTTAATCGATAAATTTCGTTGCAACGATTCGAATGCAACATGTCCTGTTGAAATGTGTAAGGATATAACTGAATAAGGATAGTTTTCGAATTTACCATAAAACAAGCAATGCGCAGCAAATAACATTTTTTGTAGCATACTTTCAGGCAGCACTAATTTAAATACTCATTGCGCCAACGAACCATAGATGGCGCTACTAGACAGTTTGTGATGATTTAATCTTTATGACTACTGCTTGTCTTGGATCAATATGTTTTTATAAGAGCATAAATGCAAACCGATAATTCTGATAAGATCCTTTACGATTTGACAGAAAAATGGCAAAGAATTAAAATTCGGTATTTTTCATTTTGAAATTCCCGCCTAAAAAAAACATTTTTGTACCATACTTTAAGGGTGCGCCAAAGATCCGTTTTCGAAAACTAGCAATATCACGGCCAAATCTTGACATATTTTCAAGGGACTTATATTGCTAGGATCGCAGGGTTCAACTTTATCGATTGGCATAATAAAAATATGAGGTCATCTAAGAATCCAACACGCAACACGCGGCGCAAGAGGAAACGGTAAAACTTCCAAATTTCAGAATATCTTGAGAACCACAAGGACGATTTGAATGTCCTTTGGCAGACTGATAGGTGCAACTAAGATCTTTCGTTTGACACAGGACCTGACAGGATCAGACAGGATATGACGAAGATATACGCAATTTTTTGTATACACAAAAGTCACTTTATCTCAGATCCTGTAAGGATTTTCGTCCTTTGAAGCATACCAATTAGATTGTTTTTACAAAAGCAATCCTTGTGCCAAAGGACATCACGATCGTCCTTCAAATGACAGAGATACAGTGGATTATCACAAATTTTGGCCATTTTTCTATGCCAACCCCTTGCAAAAATGTCAGCTTAATTGTTTTGTAATATCCTTGAAATCGTTGAATGCCAATCGATAGTACTGGTGATACTGATTACGAAAAGCTATGTCCTTGCCATAGCCTTGAGTTTTTTGCTGAGTTATGGCGAAAAAACGATGTTCCATGTTGAGCTTTATGCATTTTACATTGCATACTCTTAGGGGCACATTTAATAGACATTTAAGTTAAATGAAAATCGATCATAGCTTGGTCATATCCTACCACGTTTTCAAAAAGATACATATTGGTAGGATCACAAGGACCAACTCTAACGTTTGCCATAAATTAAACATGAGCCCATCTTGGTTTCAGACTAAAGTTATGTGGACTTTAATATTTAAAAAATACTTACCGTACTTACCTTTGTAAAAATATTATCCTTTATCTTTGTTCATAGAGTGCTTATTATATTTTCCTCTTATTTATATTAATTATAAAATTTAATAACAAAAATAAATATCATGACTTATTCATAAAAAAATAGATTAATAAATATGGAATATTTTTATATATATTCATTTTAAAAAATATAATAACAAATAATACAAAAATATCAAGAAAATGAAAATAAATTCAAATTGAAAGTGTACAAAAATGTATTTTCTTGGAAACGTAATTAAGCTTACCATATATTTGAAATCTGAAATACCAAAGCAACCCTTAAGTTGCTAAAGCAAAAAGCGCTCCAACACTGAAAGCTCGTGATGAAGTGCAAGTGCACAAACAACCCCTAAACAAGAAGAGAGCGAAGCTTTAAAGCTCTTGCAATAAAGGCACAACGCATGGCCATGTTAGTGTGTTAGAAGCTGTCACTGTGCGTCGTTGTCCCTGCAATTTGTTCAGTCAGTCAGTCAGTTAGTGCGTCAGTCAGTCATTCAGTCAATTGACTGTTTTCGTGGCACACACACACACGCGCGCACACACACACACTCACTCGCTCACTCACACACTCACTCATTCTGTCACTCACTCCACTTCAACAACACATGTGGAGAAGGAGATTGGCCAGCTGTTAGAAAGCGGAACAAGCAACTGATTGATTTTTCGCATTTGCAACTTGAGCAACTCGAGGCAAACTACTTGCTACTTGCCACTGTGCATGTGTGTGTGTGTGTGCGTGTGTGTATAAAGTGAAGGGAGAACATTTTGTGGACAAGTCAGGCCAGGTCATCATTGCTAAACATATGGAGATGGATGCCACACAGGTCGAAGGTCGTCAGCAGGCAGCCAGCCACAACAACAGCAACAATACCAATAGCAGTGACAACAACGACGACGAAGTGCAACAAACGACAGCAACAACAACAACAACAATTGAGCATAGAGATAGCATTGATAGTCCAGCATTTTCAGGCACTGAGCCAGATCCCGATCCCGATGTCGAGGTGGATATTGAGGCGGATGCCGAGGACGAGGCGCAACCGTTGAGCGAACGTTGGTCGCCATTGGGCGCCAACTATGATGATGCGAATAGCGTCAGCTTGGAGCTGCTCTCGGGCATCGATTGTGGCGACCTGGAGCCAACGCTGCTCGGCCTCGACAAGCTGGAGAAGCATCAGCAACAGCAACAGCAACAGGAGCTGCAGCAGCAGCAGCAGCCAACCACGGTGGCCGTGGACAATGCCAGCGAATTGGCGCGTCTGCGCAGCATCGAGGATGAGCAAGAGCTTTTGACCAGCTCGCTGCTGGCGCTGACCTCGCAGTTTGCCCACGTCCAGCTGCGTGTGCGTCAGATTGTCGAGGCGCCCACAGATGAACGCGATCAGTTGCTGCGCGATCTCGAGGATTTCGCCTTTCAGGGCATACCAGAAACGGTGCAGCCGCTGGCTGGCAATAACAAGAACGATGATGACGTTCGTGATGATGATGATGATGGTGCTGATAACAAAGAGGCGCAGGGCGAAGGTGAGGTGACTGCTCCACCCGATGGCCAATTGATTGAGCAGCTGAAGTCACAGCTAACGGAGTTGGAGCAGCTGGCGTATGAGTCGGGTGCACCGGGTGTGTTGCCGCAGCATGTGCTGCTCGAGAAGCAGAAGTTCATATTGGATGAGCTGCGCACCAAGCTCAATCTGCAGGTGGAACAGCATCAGTTGCCGGGACTCAGCACGGAGCAGCTGCGCCATCAGGTGGACAATGCCATTGGTGAGTTTGTAGGGCCGCTGAAGATGAAGGAGCAACTGGTCGCCCAGCTAAAGACCCAAATCACCGATCTCGAACGTTTCATTGCCTTTCTGCAATGCGACACCGCTGGATCCGGTGCTGGCAGCGGCGTGAGCAGCGCCAGCGATAAACTGAAGCTGCTGAGTGGCGCCTACAACAGCTATGCAGCGAAGCAGACAGCTCGCCAGGCGCCCAAGACAACAACGGGAGCGGGAGCGGGAACGAAAGTGGAAGCGGGAGCGGGATCCGGAGCAGGCACAGTCACTGCTGGCCACAGTCAACTGCAGACGCAACCAGTTGCAATGGAAGCGGGGGCGCCACGACGCGAGAGTCTGCACAGCAAGGCGCATGGATTGCTGGACAAGGCGTCGCTTCTGATGCAGATGTTTGCCACAACGCACTTTGCCAAGCGGCAAGCGGACTTTCAGCAAAACTCGCTGAAAAAGACGCACAAAGGCAACCACTGGGGGTAAGTTAAGGCAATTCCATAGTACCTAGTTGAAGTGCAACAGTGCTCATAATGCATTAAGTGTGTATACAAATAGATTTGTACATACATACATTTGACTGCAATAGACCCTTTACTTTTGTCTATTATAAAGTAAAGCTAGCTAGGGATTTACATATTATTTATAATCTGATCGTTGTATTTATTTCTAACATACATATATGCATTTTAATATATGTTAGAAATAAATATAAGATTATTCATAGTGAACATAAGACTTTAAAAGACCCTTTACTTTTGCAATTCCATACAAAGTTAAATTAATGCTTTATATATTTGTATATATAATGTATGTATAATCCAATCATTGTTGCATTTACATTAAATACATATACAAATAAATATGTGATTGTTCATAGTGAACATTAGACTCTAAAAGACTCTTTACTTTTGCAATTCCAGATAAAGTTAAGATAATATATATTTATTTGTTTGTATATATAATTTATGTATAATCCAATTATTGATGCATAATACATTAACATAAGGTACATATACAAATAAATATGTTATGTGATTGTTCATAGTGAACATTAGACTCTAATGGACCATTTCTTTTTGTCCAATTCTAATCCATATAAAGTTAAAGTTAATGCTTTATATTTTTTGTATAGCATATAATTAATACATAATATAGAATTCAAATAATTTATTAAGATTTTGATTCATCTGATTCTTGACATTGTTGTAAAAATTATAATCGAATTAAAGTGATGTAGACAACACTTTAATAATTCACCCGATTCTTGAGTTCAAGTTATGAACATGAACTTGTAGTTAAGTCTTTGTCTTATGAATACATAATATAGAATTGAAAAAATGTATTAAAATTTTGATCTAATCTAATTCTTGACATAATTGTTAAAATAATAATGTACAAAAGATTTCAATTATATCACACTTCTGATCATGTAAATTTGATTGCATTTAATATATGAATTGTAATATTGACGTTCTTCGATTATACTTGCCAGAGATCTGCGCGCTCAGCTGGAGGTGGACATACAGGAGGTGGCAGCGCTGGCTGCCACATTGAGTTGCGATCGCGAGAAGTTGGCGAACATTAAGCGTGCGCTGCGCCAACAGCAGCAACAACATTCAGCAGGCGGTGGATCGCTGGCGCTGAATGCACAGAACGGAGCGTTGACGACGGTGCCACCGCGTTGCAGACGCGCCGCCGCAGCGGCTGTGGCTGGTCACGAGCTGACGCCCTATGCCGCTGGAGCCGCTGGTGCAGCGGCCTCATCCGATTCGGATGAGGATGCGTATGAGCGTTACGACTGGGACAAAGACAAGGCCGGGCTGGGGCGACGCATTGTGCACATGCGTGGCGATTCGATAGCCACCATTGGACGCGAGCTGACGAGCGTGGTGCGCAAGAATTTCGCACGGACGCTGCAGCAACTGATCCAGCATGGTCTGCGCATACCCGCCGAGTCGGCGGCCTCCAGTCTGATGGTTCCCTTCATGCGCTGCCTGCAGCCGGGTGCACAGCGCGTATCAGCAACAACAGCAGCTGGCGGCGGCGGCGGCGGTGTTGGTGGCGGTGGCGGTGGCCTAGGAGGTGGTGTGGCATCATCCGATATGCAATTCCTGGGCATCGGACGTTCGATGCATGTGTGGGAGCTGATCATTGAGTACTATAATCTGAAGAATGGCGAGGAGTACAACAACACACCAGCAAGGAAGCTGTCGCAAAGCTTTCAGCTCGATATCGTCGATGCGCATGCGGTGACAGCGAAGCAGAGTCTCTTGAGTGCCATTGGCATGATCCTGGCCATGCATCGGCCATACAAGCGCAGCTACAATGCCCACTTCAAGGCGCTCATCTGTGCGGGTCTCAAGTGAGTAGAGTAAACAAACACATACAAAATACACAACATTAAAGTAACGTAATATTAGAAAAAGGCATTTTTATATGGATAATTACATATATGGCTAAACTATGCGGCAGTATCTAAAGCGAAAACAAGTATGAAAAGTACAGTCGAGTGTGCTCGACTGTGAGATACACGTTACCCATTTTGAATGAAATCAAAACAGTGGGGTATTAATTTTAAAATATACTAAATTAATATACCACAAAAATACTAAATATATACTAAAGACTATATTTTGATATATTGAGACAGCACTGCATTCCAAATATATAGACAGACCCCATTGCAATAGGCGTTTTTGCCCATACAAAAGTATTTCTTCAATAACTTCACACAACTTTTACACAACTTTTATCATATACTGTCAAAAAGAAATGATATGTTAGCTCTATCTCTTATAGTCTCTGAGATCTAGGTGTTTATAAGGACGGACTGACAGACAGACAGATGGACATCGCTATATCGCCTCGGCTGTTGACGCTGATCAAGAATAAATATATTATATGGGGTCGGAGATGCCTTCTTCTGCTTATTGCATACATTTCTTACAGCCACTTAGCTATAATACTCTTCTATTATTATTACACTAATCTAAGATTTCAAAATTAGCGCTTCCTTTCATAAAAATAAAATAGTATCATCTGAATTATCGTTGAGCAAACCTAAATACTAATTAAATTACAGAAAAGAAATTAATAAAAAGTATATAAACATTTACCTTATAAATCCAATCCCATATTGTAACACACTCTAATCGATGCTTTTCTCTGTTTCCTTCTCTTTCTTTCTCTTTCTCTCCTCTCCTTGTAGCGCACATCTGCTGGTGGAGTGGCTGAATCTGATACTCAGCTGCAATGAGCTGATCGACACCTATTACACGTCCAATAGCTATGTGGCCTGCACGGGATTTCGGGATTCGTTGCGCTCCATCGATGCGCTGTCCAAGTTCGATTTCGATCTGCCCGTCGATTTGGCCATACGCCACTTTCGAAATATCTAAACAAAACGCATGATGATTATGATTTAAAACAAAAAAAAAACCTAAACAAATCCTTTATCCGTAATTCCTTATCCAAGCTCTAGTCAAAAGAAGAAAAAAAAAAAAAAAAAAGAAATCAAGAAAATCTTTATGTATAAATATGTGTATATAACTTTAGATATGTCCAATTAACTAAATACCTACTAAATGCAATTGCTAAAACCTAAACCATCAACATTCATTTGAATTCCTGCATATAAAAGTCATGGATGCACTGACTCAACTTCTCGCCCAGCGGTCGCTGCAAAGGTCCACAGCCAAGTGGCGCCAAGAGAATTCTTGCCTCCGCCTCGCTGCCACATGCAGCATATGCATCCAGCAGCAGCCGCGGTGTGGCATAGGACTCCACAATGGCCAGCGCACGATCGAGTGACAGCGAGTGCAGCTGAAGCAGTTGCTGCACAAAGACTTCGCGCACCGTCAGCTGGGCATTGCGGGCCGAATCCTCGTAGAGTTCCCTAAACTTCAATAGATTCGTTTCCCTATCCAGCGATGTCGTTCTGCTAGCATCCTCTTCCCTTTTGCGACTATGCAGCCGCTTGCCGCCATCCACATAGAGCTGCTGCAGTGCAGCACCGACGCCAGCCAGGTAGCACATGGAACGATAATGATTCTCGGTGCGCACCACTTGAATGTTCTTCGATTGAATGCGTGCATTGGCCAGCGCCTGCTGCAGTGACTCCAGCGGCAATCCCAGCTGCTCATTGTCGCCATAGTCCTCGATCAGATAGATGATGTGTGGCAAGCCGCATTGCTGCAATCGATGCTTCTGCTCGTGGAAGCGACCATCGCGTATGCTGCTGGCCAAATCATCCATGCGCTTGCGCTCTACAATGTACGGCAAAACCAGCTCATTACCGACGTCATCGCTTGCTATCCAGAGGAAGTCTCCGATGGTCAGCCGACGCACATCGTGCATCACACCCAATGATTCCAGGTAGCCGCGTGTTTGATCCAGCACTCGTTTGTTCTTGCCACTCGTCTCCTGGATGTCCACGAGCAGCACAATGCGATAACTGCCCGCGGGCATTTGGACCACACGTTCTCGCTCTTCGGCTGCTGCCAGCTCCTGTTGCGCCTTCTTTGTCAGCTTTTTGGGCTTCGGTTGCTGCTGCTGCTCTTGTTGTTGTTTTTTCCTGCTGCGTTGCACTACTTTGACCACCTGTTGCACCTGCTGCTCGTACTGTGAACTGTCCAGAGCAGCCTTTGTGTTTGTCGTTGTCTGCTTCTCCAGTGTGCGCAGCTGCTGCAGTTCATCGTCGATCTGCTGGCAGAGAGTTGGCCCAAAGCCGCGCAGCACGGCGCACTCGCGTCCGCTGTAGAGCGGGAGCGGGTAACTGCGCAACGCTTGCAGCGCTTGGCGTAGCTTGTGCTGCGACTTGCGATCATTCTGCTCGGCGTCGTGGAGCCAGCGTTGCAGCCAGCGCGTGAAGAGAGGATTTGGTTCGTGCAGACGAATCTCCAGACGAGTTTCCATCTTGGCGCCCACTAACTGAATAGCGCTGCCAGTAGGGCTGTTGATAATATATCAAAATATCAATATATCGATATTTTTTTTATAAAAATAAATATTTATATCATGATATTTTTTCCCCTGATATATATAATTTTGGAGTTAAATTTTGGTTAATGAAAAAAAATAAATATATAAAAATTAAATATCAAAAATACTTGATATATCGATATTTTTGGGTGATAAATATTTTTATCAATTTGATATATTTTTGAAAAACGATATATCACTGATACGATATTTTTTAAATATCATGCAGCCCTAGCTGCCAGCGACTGGCGAAGCGTCTGCGTTAAACGCGAATGGCAAAACACTTATAAAATGCTTGATATAATATTTAATTTATCGATTAACAAAATTGTGAATATAGAAAATTATCAATATTTTGTTTAATTATTATTTTGGTCAAATAAATAATAAGAAATAATAAATCTGGAATATTCTGTATTAACAGCGCCATCTATCAAAAATTTTTCAAAAGCCTGAAATTTTAAATTAATTTATTTTTTACATTCAAATTATTTACAACGCCAAAGAACAATGTAGACGTGTGATATAAATACATTAAAAGTAACCACTCATTACTTAGATTTTAAAACTCAAAACAATTGCAATAAGTTATAGATATCTACGTTTGTTGCTTTCCATTTGAATTTTGCCGCGTCATTTATTAGCGATAATGTGACTTACCATTCACAAGGCAACGCTACCTCTGACTCTACCTTTTGACAGTCTACTGCTCAGTTGCTATATTTCACTGTGACTGGTTAAACAGCGGCTCTCTCACATGCTCGAATGTGCATTGTTTTGACGGACAGCAGACAGCAGATAAATCATGAGCGCCAAGCCAGGAACCAGTGTCGCCGCCGCTACCGTCGTTGGCAATGGCAATCCCAGTATTAATGACATCAACCTGGAGGCACTCTCGCTCAGCGAAGGCATACGCGAATCACCGGTTTGCATCATTGTGCTGGGCATGGCGGGATCAGGTAAAACCACCTTTACTCGCAGCCTCATCCAGCATGCGCAATCGCAGTTCAATCCGTATGTGGTCAATTTGGATCCGGCGTGCCGTGAGGTGCCGTATGCGGCACACATCGATATTCGCGACACCGTCAACTACAAGGAGGTGATGAAACAGTATCAACTGGGACCGAACGGCGGTATTGTCACCGCCCTCAACATGTTCACCACCAAGATGCCCAAGTTTGCGGAGCTGGTGCGTCGCGCCGGCGAACGTGGTCACAAGTGGTGCATCATCGATACGCCCGGTCAAATTGAGGTGTTCACCTGGTCGGCATCCGGCAACATTATCACTGAAGGTCTGGCCACCATGTTTCCCACCATTGTCGTCTATGTGATGGATGTGGTGCGCTCCACATGCCCAACCACCTTCATGTCTAACATGCTCTATGCCTGCTCCATACTGTACAAGACGCGTCTGCCCTTCCTCGTAACCCTAAACAAGGTAAATCGAAGTCTATCAAAAGTCTGGCAAGAATCATTTGCTCACTAAACGTTGTTGTAGATTGATCTGAAGGAATGCAGCTTTGTGCAGGAGTGGATGACGGACTTTGAGGCCTTTCAGGATGCCCTCGAAAAGGAGCAGAGCTATGTGAATAATCTAACACGCACCATGTCCCTCACGCTGGACACATTCTATGAAAATCTGATCACTTGCGGCGTATCGGCCAAGAGCGGAGTTGGCTTTTCCACACTGTTGACGCACTTGCTCGAGTGTGTCGCCGAATACGAGCGTGACTATAAGCCGGTCTACGAGAAGATGCGTCAACAGCGCCTGGCCGAGCAGGCAACGGTTCCCGATCCAGCTGCTCACATCGAAGAAGCTGGCGTTGCAGTTCCCTTAGGCCTGGATCTGAGAGTAAATAATGAAGTTGAAAATACAGCTGTATCTCTATTAATATTAATAATCTTCTATCCAAACACAGGATCCGGTTAGTAATACGGACAACAGCGTGTTCCTAATGGCGCCCAGTTTGGTGCCGCAACAACTCGATGCCGCCGAGCAGGAGATGGAAACGGATGCCAAAGGCGATCTGGAGGATCAAAACTTTCAGAGTTTCGTACAGAATCACATGACAGCACAGCAAAGTAAACGGGATAAACAACAGCAGCAGGAGCAACAGAATTAGTTATTATGTTTTTTTATTGGTAGACTCGTAAGCGCTAAGCCATTAAAGCGAGTACATACTGTACTCTGTAAACTTGTAAAATATGCCACTATTTTGTTGTTTGTTATATGCAGTTAGTTTTGTTCTTTATTATTTTATATTCACTTTAACAAGCAAAAACATTCAATATATAGTGTTCTGTTCAATTTGGTATATATATAGATATATATGTATGTATGTGTCAGTGTATGTGTGTGTGTGTGTGTGGCATACGGACTTAATGAATAGTTTTGCAAATTATTTATAACAATTACAGTGATATATTTATGAAGGATACACATTTAGTATCTACAAATATATGTATGTATATATAGTATTATAGTACATATGTATCATGCATCCTCAAGTGGAATCTTTGATTTGCCTTTTAGATAATAATACATATACGAAAGTACGTATGTATGCATGTCTGTACACATGTATGTATCTGTGTGTGTGTGTCTGTGTGAGTGCAAGCAGCTTATATACTCATAGCATATACTATGTATACACCCCTATTGTATATAGTATGTAAATATCTGTATATATCGTGTGTATATGTATGTGTGTGTGTGTGTAGAATGAGCAAATCAATTGTGAGTGCGCCACGCCTTACACGCCAACTCTTCCTATTTCCACTCCAAATACTTAAAATACCCCAGCAGAGGGTTTATCTGACAAACTAAACTTCTATATGAACAATCAGCTGAGTTCTTGACTATAACTCAGTTTTATTATTTTTGTAATCTACCTACTTCTTGAGTTATTGAGAAATAAATTCAATATACAACTAGAAATAGTTTACAAAAAAATGATTATTAAAAGAATACACATTTTGTGAAAATAAAAATAAATATACATATAATATAGAGGTCGAAAATCATATTCGATATGTCATTCGACCAGTTTCATAATTGCCAGTTAATTCAATTTTCGTCTTATACAATTGTATTACTACTTACATATTCTTGAACTGTCATTGGATCAGATCATTTTGCTGGGGTATTTTGTATATACGGGGCACCGAATATCGCTTTGCTATCATGATTTTTGTTAAATATATTACGCTTACAAAAATACAGATCATCTCAAACTACAATTACAACTCTCAATGACTCACAGTTTTACACAGTTTTACTCGTATATAGATCGACATCGACATATAGTTATACAGTTACATACATATTCATAAATATATATAGTGTATATAGTATTTCTTTTTATCATCTTCATCTTTATCATATCCTTCCTTCCATTCCACCGTTCGCTCTGATTTCCATCCGATTTACTGTGGGAACATTATATATCCTAATACTTACGATTCCAAAACCATTTTCTGCATATACATCGCATACATATATGTATATATATATATATATATATATGTATTTGTGCTCAACTGGACTTAATGTTTACAATAATACGTGATTTTTCTTAATACTTTCATTTTTTGGGGGGTTTTTTTTTGTTGTTGTTGTGTGTACTTGGCAAAAAGCTGTGCAAGCAGGATATTATACACCAAACACAGATCCACACTCGATCCAAGTTTTGAAACGTTTATGCGGAATGGGAATTCAAGAATTCACGGACAACATTGAAAGACTCTTTTGGGAGAAGCTCATAAACGTTTCAAATCCTTCCAACTTCTGTCATCTTAAATGCATTTTAAGCTTAAAATTCTGTTAATATTTGTGCTAAAAACTATATGTATATATAATTTGTTTTATATGTAGTTTTTTTGTTTTTCTCTTTCGCTTTGGGGGGAAATATGCACACATACATATGTATATTCGGGCACACACGCACGCACACAAGGAAAAAAAAAGAGGACGAAAAAGAAATGTACACTGATTAACAAAAGTAAGAAAAACAGTCTTTTCTAGGCTTGCTTTGTTTTTTTTTTTTTTTTGTTCACGCTGGAAACATAACTGTGTGAAAATTGCTTGACTGTCGTTAAATGTCTTATTTTTTGAGTTTTTTTTTTTTGTTATCTTTTTTAGTTTACGCGTAGCTTAGCTTGGACAACATTTTCGAAAAAGTTTCGGATATTTAATACAATATGCTTCAGAGTGCAAATTTATCACCAACAAATACACAAAACATTTACTTGTAATACTAATTTTCGACGGACAAAAAAAAATGTTATTCCGGAACAAATCTTGGGACTTATATTTGCGTATTTGCTGGAGATAATTCAACTCACATGCACATAAATATGATGAAGCTTTTGTATATATGTATATATATATAATATAATATCTATAGATGCCTGTATATGTCTTGTATATATCATAAAAATATGTAAATACATATAGTAAATAAAATAAAAATAAGAGAAAAGCAACATCAAAAAGCGTGGAAATGGTAAATGAAATATTATATGGGGCACACGCACAGATTGCAAATTACTCGCAGTAGTATATATGTATATATCTAATCTATTTAATCATCGTCGGACAGATTTGTTGTTGTGAGGAGTGTGGCATTATCCTCGGCACCCTGCTCCTCGATATCCTGCGCATGTTAAAAAAATAGAAAAAGAGTATATAATATACATATATATTTATATTCTGTTGATATGTTAAAATCACTATAGGTTTACGCTTGGAAGATTCTTGTTTGTGGTAAAGACCCCATAAAAACCAACTCCTTGAAAAAGACGACTTGCAGCTGTTGTTTCTTTAGCATTTTGTTCATTTTTTGTTTCATGATTTTTTCTTATACAAAATATATTTAGCAATTTGTTGTTACATTCGTTAGGACGTAAAAAACCACACGATCCAAATGGTAAACTAACATTAAAAACTACTCGATAAACATTTCTTCCTCCATCTTTTCCTCTCATTCACTTTCGTTTTTTTGTTTTTTTGCTATACACTTTAACAAACACAAGAACGAAAACACATTTGATTTTTATATAATTTTGATTCATTTGTTTTTTGTTTCATTTTTTTTTTCAAGCATTTTTCTTTTCATGTTTCTTTTGTTGTTATTGATGTAAGTATAAAAATAAAAAAATTTGTTTATTTCCAAAAAAAATTAAAAAATAATATGTAAAATATGTAAAATTATAGTAAAATTAAAAAAAAAAACTTAAAATGAAATAAACATTTCAATTTGCATAAGTATTTTTACGATAAAAAGTTTCGCTCTATGAGACAAAAAGAGAGCAACAAAATGTTGTGTGTGTTGTGTTTTTGTATATGATTGTTTTTTTTTAAATGCACAATAGAGAAAGCCAAAAAAAAAGGTTTTGTGTTGTCTAGTGTATAATGTTCATAGCAAAGTGCTGGAGTTTTGAGAGTTCTCTTGATAGTCTGTTGATGTCGTTGTTGTTGTTGTTGTTTTTGTTATCTGTTGATTGAGCTTCTGGAAGTGTGCGGAAGATTTTGTTGTTGTTGTTGTTGCGCTGTCATGCTCTGTCTACTTGAGCTTCTGCTTGACAGGACTGGCCTGATCCGCCTCGGGCAGATCGCTCTCCTTCTTGCGCTTCACCTTCTCCTTGTTGGGCGCCTTCGCCTTCTTCGTCTGTGCCGCCAACAGTTTGGCCTCTCGCTTCGCCTCACGCTTCGCCCTCAACTGCTCGGTGATGAACGAGAACACAAAGTATCCCTGCAGGGCAATCAAGGCGACCAACGCAAGCAGAGCACGCAACTTGTAGCTGCTGCCAGAGGCGCCGATGCCATAGTGCAACGTGAGCACACCAATCACCGAGGTGGCAAAACGCACCAGCACAAACACGGCGCTGTTCACGATGCGAACGCGAGCCAAACGCTCCTCGCGATCGAACACACCGATCAGCTGGAAGATGTGGGCGAGCAGTTCGCTGAAATAGTGCAGCGTCAACAGCACAATGGCCAAGCGTTGGAAGCTGAGCGTGTAGGCCAAAACGATGAGCGTGAATCCGCTAATGGAATGTATGATCTTGGGCTGTTGCTCCTCCTTGGCGCGCACCTTCTGGAAGTAGAGTTCGGGCAGCATATGCAGATAGTACGACAGCTGGATGATGAAGTAGAATTTGTGCAGGAAGCTCATCGCATGCGCCGTCGGATAGCCATCCCAGAGTTGGGCCACCTGACCCAGATAACCTTCGCGCAACGCCACATGAACGCCCCAGACGAAGGACAGCAGATAGAAGGTCACCAGTTGGCCGGATTCGTTGAAGCGAGCCAGCTTGAATTTCGATAGATGCAATTTCTTGCTAATCTTGTCGAGCACAAACTCCTGGATGATGGCATGCATAATGATGCAGGTCAGCGTATAGAAGAAGATTGCACAGTAATCCTTAATTCCGGCCGCATACGTATACGGCTTGCCGTAGGGCAGCTCACGGGACGCCTCCTCGCCGCTGACGTTGTGGTGCAGCGAGATGAAGGCGCTGGCAAATGAGGCCGTCGATTCGTTCATCAGGCCAACGACAAAGACCATGGCGATGCAGGAGATGATGTCGGCATGGTTTTGTATGACGAACTCGTGGCTCAGTATCGGTGGATTTTTGTTGGTCGTCTTGCGACCAAGTCCGGGTTTGATGGCCATGTTCTCCTTGTTGTTGTTGTTTTAGCTGTAAAACGCAAGTTTTGCTTTTGATTAGTGTTTGCTTGGCAAACTCACGATTGCTCTCTCAGCTCCGTCTCTCTCTCTCTTTCTCTTTCTCTTTCACTCTCTCAATGCGCGCGTTGTATGCGTGGCGCGTGCAACGTCATCAGCAGCAGCAGCTGACGGCAGAGCCATGTGCATGCCTATGCCAAAATTGCCCTGAGAAATCAGTGCAATAGTAGCATACATACACACACACACAACACACACATACAACGCGCGCATACACCACAGAAATTTGCCTTGTTGGCACCAACACGCACACACACATAAATACACACAGAACGCGCGCTCACACGACACAGTGTGAGGGAGTGAGAGAGCAAGAGAGACACACGCACGCAATTTCTTTTTGCTTTTCACTAGACTTCGTATTGTTGTCGTTGTTGTTGCTTACAGGATTGGAATTTTTGTGCAATCTGCTGCTGACGTAGGCGTCCTCCAGCTAGTTGTTGTTGTTTGTGTGTATCAAAAAAGAGTTTTGATTTCTTTTTTACACTCTGCCTTTTTGTTGCAGTTGCTGAAAAGCGAAGAAACACTTTTCTTTTTTTCGCTGGTTTTTTGTTTTTTTTTCCGTTTTTCCAGTACGCCTCTCTCTGGTCCAGCCGCCTCTGCTGCCTGCCTGCCTCTGGCTTCTTTTTTTTACGTTTAGCTGCTGCTCACCTGTGAGTGAGTGAGTGACTGACTGACAGACTGAATGAATGTGTGGCTACGTTTCACCAAAAATGCAACAACAAGAAAAACACAAAAACAAATTATAGAAAAAACAACAACAAACAAAAAAAAACAACCGCTCTGTGAATGCCAAGGCGGCCTACTGCTAGCCAAAGCAGCAGCAGCAACAACGCGGGCAGCGGCAGAGAGCGAGCACAATCAAAAACTGCCTCAGCAGCAGCAGCAGCACGTCCAACAAAACACAGGCCAGCCAAGTCAGCAGCCAGCAACGGTGGCAGCAACAGAGCCAAAGCAGAAAACACAAAAAAAAAACTGCCACGCAAACGACTCTCGGCTCCAACGGCAATAGTGTATCGTCGTCGTGTTGTTGTTGCTGTTGCTGCTGCTAGCACACACTACCACTTGTTCACGTTGTTGTTTATTGCCTGCTCGCTTCTGCACACACACAGCTAAGCCAATATGGCTATGCCGGCTAAACACAAGCGCTCTCGCTTTCACACGCCCAGAGCGCCACAATATTATGTTGTTGGGGGGCGCCCACTTTGCGTTGCCGACGACGTCGCGACGTCACGATGTTTAGCCACGATGTTCGTATTATTTTTTTGTTGTTGTTTTGCCGATTCGTTTACGTTCGCGTTCAGTTCGTGTGCCAGCCAGCCGACTGTGACGTGTAATTTGTTGTCGTTTCGGTTTCGGTTATCGATAGCCACAATATGTGCGGTAAACAACAGTTTTTGCAACTCTGTTTACTTGCCATAGGCCATCAGCAAAACGAAGGTTTCGCACTCGCGTGACGTCACAGCTTTTTCTTTTTATTTCCTTTTTTTGTATTGAACTCACAAATTTCAAATTTGAGTTACCAACAGCATATGCAATTTTAAATAGTATGCACTAAACACAATTTTTACACAATTTCATTTACACACCATATCACTGTGACGTCACAGTTGAAATGGAATAAATGTGTGTACTCTCTGCTTATCAGAGTTGTGGCCATCTAAGCAGATTTGCCACTCACATTAGAGCGCGAACACTTAACAAGTATACGGCGCGTGTATACACAAAATATACGTTAATATTTAAAAATTAGTTTATTCTAATATGATATAAAACTATGCAAATTATTCACACAACCCGAATTAATTTCTATAATTATGGTTAACTCGGATAAGCTTCTGATACGGATACAACAAAGAGCCATATTTCTTATTGTAATATTGCTTCTGAATTACTTCATCAACAAAAAGTATACAATATTCAGAGTCCTTCTTTATTTGATCTTGGTTATGCATATAGCTGCTCTGCATTGCTGTACCTTTTTTAAATTCATTTTGCTTAGTATCTAACTGCATGTTAATCCATTCTAACCATTCATCCAAGTTTTTTTTGTTTTCCTTACAGTTCTTTTCTATACTATTTGGTATTTGTTGTAAGAATTCCATTCTTTTTTAATTTTTCAATGTAAAGTTGCAGCTTGATGGAATTTTTGGAAAGTAGCAAGAAATTCGTAGCGATGATGTACGAAATGTATTCAGAATTTATAATTTTTGATAGCTGTCTAATTACGGAATAGTCGAACCTGTTCGGAAGTAGACAACGCCTGCTTGCAAGTTATATTTTGTTTTGAAATTCTTTCGAACCGTTGAAAAGGGAATGTTGGAAAGACAATATGCTATAGATTATATCTTGTATGGTATTAGGAAAATAATTCCCAAATAACCCGAAGTGTTTTTAATTGAATCTTTCTGTTAAATTCAGTAATAGATTAAAGGAAGCTTGAGTAGTAACAAGGAAGTCCTTTAACTTTAAAGCAGAATAAATGGTTGTAGTAGAAATGTATGTACATATATAAGGATTAAAGTTTATATAATATGGTAGTCTAGTATTAATGTTTATAAAAGAGAATAAATGGGTGCAGTGTGTCAGGGCAACTGGACATCGAGAGCACAAAGCTAATCTCCGCCCATTATTGGATGCAGCCATAACAAACGTATGCACTTAGAGTAGTTGGTTGCTTGGAGGTTTCACCAATGGAGCACAGGGAGCAACAAAGGGGAGGACAAGGTTATGCAAAGAGTAATTAAATGCAGTTATACTCACGTTACGATTTCGCTTGCGCACCGAGGAGACGATGGTGCGCTTGTTGCGTGCCACGAGGCAGACCGTTATAATTAGAATCATGCCAATAAGTGCAAATCCAAGCAGGGCGGGCAACAGCACGCTATCCTCAGCCTTGTAGCCCTGCAAAACCACAACGCCAACAACGAGAGAAGAACGATAAAAAAAAAACAAACAAAAACGTTTGTCGAGTTTGTGGCATACGAGGCAAATTAGTGAGGCAAGGTCAACACGTTTACTTACCGACCACTGGACATAGGTGGATGGATCAATATATGCCCAATGCGTGTTCATCCAAGCATTATTGCTCTTATTCTGTGCCACATCCGTGTTGCTAGTAGGCTGTTGTTGTTGCTGTTGTTGCAACTGCTGCTGCTGCTGCTGTTGTTGTTGTTGCTGCTGCTGTTGCTGGGAGTTGCTCTGCGTCTTGGCAAGCACGGGCGGCATTATGGGCTTCTTGGCCGCCGACTTGAGCAGCGGGACTTGAATGATGCGCGTGGTAATTGTGGCGGGCAAGTGACGCAGCGATGGTGGGGCAGCGGTGGCAACTGTTGTTATCGTTGCTGGTGTGCTTGCCACAGCAGCCATTGCAGCTGCAGCAGCCTGTTCCGTTGCCAATGTTGTTGTTGCTGCTGTGGTGCTTGTTGTTGTTGTTGTTGTCGATGTTGTAGTGGTTGTTGTGCTCGAAGAGGTTGTTGCCACAGCAGCTTCGGCTGCTGGTGGTGTTGTTGCCGAGATGTTGCTGACGTTGCTCGGCATGGTCTTGTTGACTTTCAGAATGAACTGCTCGACACCATTGCGATTCACAATCTGCACGGATTTACCCACATTCTGGCCAAGCATTGCAGCACCCAATGGGGAGGCCACAGCTGCAACTGTGGTTGCTGTGCCATGTTGCTGCTGCTGTTGCCTGTCGCTGTGCGTGAACGCTGCCTTCGTTTTGAGGAACCATTCTGTGGGACTGGGCAAACACTCGGCCGAGACAAGGAACGGTATGAGCACGGCGCCAATGATGACGGTGCACACAAAGATCAAGCCCAAATAGGCAAAGAATGTGCGACGTTTGCGTGGCGCTCCAGCGTTCCGTTTGTGGCAATTGGCGGACGACGATGACGACGACGATGACGCTGAAGCGGATGCTGCTCCTGCTCCCGCTGCTGCCGAGGATGAAGCTGAGGATGACGAGGACGCTGCCAGGCGATTCTGCTTGCCTTCGATGCGAAAATCATCGTTCTGCGGCAATATCGTGTATTGCAAACTGTTCTCGCCATGTCGTATCGTTTTGTACATTTTGACCCGATTTCCGCTCTCGACTCCCTTCTATACTATATGGATATATTTGTAGGTATATATGTGTGTGTATTTATATATAAGCTTTCTATATGTTTATGCGATTATTACTGCAGTTTTTCTTTTGTTGCTTTTTTTCGCAAACTGTGCAGGACACTTTATATTTTTGAAGATTTTTCCGTTTTTTTTTTTGGGTTTTTTTTTGTGGAGCCAATTAATTTGCAAATTGCTTGTTGCCAATTATTGTTATTGTTGTTGCTGCTCCTGCTGCATGCTTCTCGCGCACTAATTTTATGTTTTTATTGATTAAGCGTTTTGTTGTTTTGCCAGCAGGCTCGAAAAAACTACACAAGTTTTGGCGCAGTCGCAATTCGCATTCTGTGCTGCAGTGTTGGAAAACAGCGCGTAACGGTAAATACTACACACTGTCTGTAGTGTTGCACAACACTCGCTGACAGTGCTTGCAAGCTGTCGAGCGTCACTCGCAAAGCTGCATACATACATTTTGTGAGGTGAAAACGTTTCAAATTTTAAAATTCACAATTCACCACAGTTAACTATTAAATAAATTTATAGATATATATTTAAATAAAATTTCTATACACATATAATTGTTATGATATATTTTGGGGTTTCAATTTGAAAGTTGTTTATTTAATTGTTAATATTATTATATATTTCATTAATATTTCAGTGAGAAAACATTCAATATTGAATACTAATCTTAGAGTTTATATTATTATGTATAACGTAAATAATGAAGATTATTTATTTAGTCGTGTTTTGGATTTTTAAAATTGTTACTTGAAAAGCTATAATATTTTTAAGCCACACATTTTTTTTATTTTGTATATCATGAAGACTATTTTTGTGTTTAGTAGCCGCATGAATGTTTTAAATGAGCACGTGGACAAAAGCTGCTTGTTATACACCACAATGTACATGAGTTGTGAAAAACATGCCAAGGACTGTCATTGAATGACTCATTATATTAATAAGAGCTTTTGCTGACAAAAGCTCTTCGATTTGGTCACTTTTTATTTCATGTAATAACTCACGAAAGCATAATAAACTTATCACGAAATGCAGTGCATAAACGAAAAGTGCTGACAAGAGCTAATTGATTTTCACCACACTTAGGCTTACCCAAGTTATATGGGTATTAGATAAATATTTAATTTAAACGGGCTTTACAAAGAAATATCTGATTTAATTCGTATTGTTGGCATGCCATTTTATTCGCTATTGACTTGAAAGCCATGTAAATAAGAGATCGTGATATGTGGCGCATAAACTTTTGTGCAGTGACAAAAGCTAGTTGCTTTAATACATTTACATGATAAATAAATACGATGTAAGGATTTGGAAATATTTCGATATTGCCAGCGATAACTTGGAAATATTCTAGAGATGCAGACAAAAGCTGCTTACTATTTAAGAGTAGTTAACAATTCGTGAAATTGCGTTGCGCATAAACCTATGATACAAGTCAAAAGCTAATCGCTTTGTGCACGGACCAAAGCTGTGTGTCAAACGGAATTTAAACAATAAAGCGCGAACCAATAACAACTTTTTTTTGCAATCCTATCATAAATCAACTATATGTATATATAAAAATAAACTTTTGCCAAACAGATTTATGGCCTTTGGCAATTGCAGCATTATTCAATTGAGCAATACGTATCGTGATCGAACGTATAGGCATAGGATAGACTGCGACTGATAAGACTTCGCAGACCACGTCGATAAGTCTTGGGGCGGCCTCAAGAGCGTCGTCCAAAAGTGGCTTGCACAGTGAAGTGGGGTGAAACGCAGGTGCGGAACGGTGCGGAACGACAAACTGTCGCGTTTATCGCCACAACTTGCCAAAGAAGTCAATATGTGCAAATGCAATGGGAAACGGTCAGTCACGTAAAGTCCATCAAACGGATTGGAACATGTACATTCTAACGATAATCTGCCTGAGCCTAGGCCTTGTGGTCGCCCTCCTCAGCCTCGCCATGCTGCTGCTGAGTCGCAAATCGATGCTCATCTTTGGCAAATACCCCTGCAAGGGAATCTTCTATTGGCTGAAGTACGGCATCGCGCTGCTGGTGCTGCGCCACCTGCGCTATCGCATCTACAAGCGCAACGAGGAGCTGCTTAGTTCGCCGGCGCATCTGGCCACCTTGGATCGCCCGCAGCCGCTGACGAGTGATCCCAAGAGCTACGATGTGGTCAGCTTTGTGGCGGCTAATGCAGCGGGCCAAAAGCTGATGGTAACGCTGGAACGACGTCGCCTGGGTGTGCTCAAGGCAGCGCTCTATTTGTGGCTGCCCGGCGAGGGTTTGTACAGTTCGCCCAAGCTGCCGGACATGGTGCACTTTACCACCGATGGCAAGGAGGAGAGCAGTGAGTTCAAAGGCGCTGGCTTTTACATCTACCCCGAGCAATCCATGCGCAGCTGGCGACTCAAATACGATGGCAAGTTGGTCAAGCAAGAGAAGGAGCAACTGTTAGATGTGCAGCTGGATCTGAGTTTCACCAGCACAGCGGATCACTTCAACTACAATCGGGACTTGAGCTCATCCCTGATTGCGGACTCGATAGCACGGGAGGCGTGGAACGATAGCTTCTACAGCATGCTGAAGAGCGTGGGACACATCGTGGAGAAGCGCACACATTATGAACAGAATGGCGAACTCGCCGGCAACATTGTGCTCGGGGAGCGTCGCCTGGCTTTGGAGTTGCGCGGCTTTCGGGATCACAGCTTTGGCACCGAACGTTGCCTCAGCACGATCAATCGCTATGTGTACTTTGCCCTGTTGCTGGACGATGGCAGCAGCATGATTGTGGGCAACCTCAGTCAACCCTCGTTCTTTTTGTCCTCACTGAAGGTGGGCTATGTGCGCACCCCCAGCGGCAACTATCAACCAATCACGGCCAGCAACTTTGAGCTGTACTCCTATGGGGAGCGTGGCACTCCGCCACAGCATCAGAACTTCATCGTTTACACCGCGGAACAGCAGTACCTCGTCCAGATTCGTGTGGAGCACAGCGCTGTGCGTTATGTGGGTGGCGATTGGGAGTCCAAGGTGTACAATCAGTTTGTCGCCTGCACTGTCAATGGCATTCCGGGCCAGGGACATGCCGAGTACCTGTATCGCCACAACGAGGGACGACCGGAGACGGTGGCTGCCCAGGATCCCAAGTGGTATCAGCGCATCAAGCGCTTTGAGCGCAGTCTCAGCAATATGGATTTGGTCAACGAGACTGAGGAGTTTATATTCTAATTTATGCTAAAGATGATTTCCATCTAATTTGCTTAAGCACACACACGTACTTTACTCTCACATCAAACAAACTTATCATTTATATTAAACATATGTGATACATTTTCCTTTTTTTTTTAATAAAGCTAGTTTAAAATATAATACAAACTCTTATTTAACGATTAGTCATCGTTTTCAATTGCTTTGCAACATTCTTAAGCGTCAATTAGATAATTTTGTTTTTTTTTTTGGAAATCAACAAACAGATTTCATAATAAAGCTGTCAAATATGTGTAAGCGTGAATCAGTAGATCTTTTTGAGTTCTCATTAACTTGTTTGATTTATAGCATTCCCCGAAATAAAAATACCGCCAACTTTCATGAAGTGGACCACTGGCAAGCACTTGAAATAATTAAAAATACAATTGTCATGAGGCACTCGAGTTGCCACCGCTACTTAGTTAGTTAGTTAGTTTGGTTAGTTAACATAGAACATGCATACATAGATGATAATGGGGCCTGCAAGGGATTTGCGTGCTTATAGAGAATCTGGGGATAAGATTACAGAAATATTTTGGGATTTTCTAGCAATAAATATTATATGAAAGAACGAGGCCGGGCGTTAAGAATGTATTTCAAACTAAAATTTATGAACTAAAAGACAACATTTCGCCTTATCGAAAACGCAGGCAGGCATAACACCGCACATATGAACCGTATTGCTTGGATTAATAATAATAATGGATTCAGCCCAGGTGTGTATCAGCAGGTTTGTGATAAGGTGCAACTCAAGTGGCCAGCTGATGATGACGATGATGATATCATGGCAAAAAACAGGACAGCTCGCTTCATTCATGCTAACAGAGCCAAAGAAACAAAAAATAGAGTTAAAAATTTCTCAATTTTCACATTATGCTTTAACTGACCTGGGACAATTAGTTGGCGGTATTTACGATCATGATAAGTCGCAGCGATTAGAAGAAGAACGACACAACAACAACAACAAGAATGACAAGAAGAAAATACCTTAAAGTTGATATCAATATCTAGATAAGATAGCCAACTTTAATCGAAAGCAACTTCCTTTCATACAAAACAGGAAGAACATTTCAAAATGACAAGAGAAATTATTTAAATAGACACATACATATTTAATACAACAAAAATTGTCGAAAGTTTCAAAATTCAATAAATTCGCAAGATGCACAACAACAGTTCGGACATGAGCTCAAATGCCACAATCGTCAGTGGAGATAACACGGCATTGAAAAGTCCACCCACCAAAGGGTCACACAACAACAACAACAAGCGGCAACACACTCATAGTCGAAGTCGTAGTCGTAGTCGAAGTCGAAGTCATAGTCCTGGTGCCATGTCCGAAATATTCAAATTGAATCCATCGGAATTGCCCTCAAACAGTCGTCGCGCGTTGCTGCAACATATGGTGGCAAGTTTGCCGAAAACATTGCAGAATCGTGTGCTCGCTCTGAAGCACAATCAACTGCAGCAGATCAAGATATCGGAGCAGTTCTTTCGCGAAGTCTACGAACTCGAGAAGCGTTTCTACGCCCAGAGCTGCACGCTCTTCGATGCCCGTCGCGACATTGTTGCCGGCAATGTGGAGCCACCGAACATTGAGCGCTATTGGCACGAAGAGCCTGACGAATTGCTCGAGGAGATCAAGAGTAGTGAGGATTTCAAACAGCTGGCCGAACAGCTGCCACAGCTGTCGGCGAATGCTGTGGGTGTGCCTCGCTTTTGGCTGACAGTGTTTCGCAATGTGGCACTCATCTCAGATCTGGTGCAGGAGCACGATGAGCCGCTGCTCGAGTGTTTGCTGGATGTGCGCATTCGCTATGAGCCCGACAGCTATACGATATACTTTCAGTTTCAGCCCAACGAGCATTTGCACACCTCATCGCTGGTCCTCACCAAAAAGTATATTCTTCGCCACGAGGCGGACAAAGAGTATCCGTTCATGTTCGAGGGACCGGAGATTGTGCGCTGTGAGGGCTGTCACATACATTGGCGCGATGGCTTCAATTTAACCCTGCAGACGGTGCGACAGAAGCGTGCACGGAAGGGTGCTCGGCACTTGGCCAAGGTGATGCCACGCGAATCGTTCTTTCGCTTCTTTTCACCACCACAGGCCATGGATCTATCGCTGGCCGATGAGAAGACCAAAATGGTCTTGGGCGCCGACTTTGAGGTGGGCTACTTGTTACGCACACAGATTGTGCCCAAGGCGATACTCTTCTATACCGGCGACATTGTCGACAATGTGAATGACGAACTTGCTGCCACCGCGGACAATACATCGGCATCGGTATCGTCGGGATCGGAGGGAGCTACCAAAGCATAGTGCAACGCGATAGTGTATGTTATGTTAATTAAATTTATTGTATAAATAACTCTAGCGCATTTTTCGACTTCACACAACAAAGAAAGAATATAAACTTATTTAAATATGCTTGTGTAGTACTCCTCTTCCAGATCGTAGAGATCCATGGCCATCTCATCCCGTAGCTTCATCAGTTTCTTATCGCATTCGATTTGTGTGGCGCGAAATAGTTGCGAATTATTTGTGATTGCCTCGTTCACCGAATGGAAATCATTCAGTATCAGATATTGCTTTAAGTCCGCGACCAGTTTCATTAACGATTCGCCAGCTCGCACTGCACATTTTTTAGAAATTATGATAAGTGTGTATTGATGATCGTAATATGTAACAACGAAACGTACCCATATTGGCTGCCCGCACTTGCATTTCCAGAGCATCCTGTTCGCATTGGGTTATCTTTGATATTTGACTATGACTCTCTCGTCTGGCCAGCTTGAGTATTTCTGTAAACAAATTGCATTCGCATGAATTGCGATTAATAAGTAAAACAAAATCACAGCAGCAATGAAGAGAGTATAACACAAACATTGACAGCGAATAAATAAACAGAATTGTCTTCTTTGTGGTTTGCCACATTTGCCGTCCACCGCCACTCAAAACTAGAAGCTGACCGACTTGAGCAGACGTTTTTTCTCCGTTACTATTCTGAAAAATGGGTGCCTCGATGACATTGTTCAATGTCTTTGATCGTTTCGCGGGCATGGAGGATGCCCGTCTACTGATGATTGGCCTGGATGCTGCCGGCAAGACGACAACGTTGTATCAACTGAAGTTGGGCAGCAGTCTGACCAGCATACCAACGATTGGCTTTAATGTGGAGATGTTCAAGCATCGCCGATTGCGTTTCACCATCTGGGACATTGGGGGACAAAAGAGTGTGCGCTCGATGTGGCGTTACTATTACAATGATGCGGCGGGCATTATATTCGTTGTAGATGCGGCGGATACGCAACGTTTCCCCGAAGCCATGTGTGAGCTACACTCGGTGTTGCATGTGAACGAGCTGCGCAACAGTGTGCTGATGGTGTTTGCCAACAAACAGGACTTGCCACAAGCAATTGCCCCCGACGATTTGGCGCTGCGTTTGCGTCTTCACGAGCTGCATCAGCGCTGGAAGGTGCACGGTGTGAGTGCCAGCAATGGCAAAGGTGTCCACGAGGGCATCGAGCAACTGTATCGCATGATTCGTCAGCGTCATTAATATACTTGGCAACCACTATGTGCTATTGCAAATAAATATTCAAATACAACATTGTTCACATTAGTTACCTTCGAAATTCTCCAACATGCTGCGCACGTCGTCTTTGAGGCGCGCATTATACGATTTGAGCAGCGCCTCCTTTGACTGTGGCAATATTGCCCGTGAGCCGCTGGCCATTCTGTCTGTTTGCCCTTCACTTCTACTTCCTGCTGCCCTTGAACTTGATGCTGACGCTTATTGCTCTTTACTTCAACTTTGCGTTTTTAATTTGCTTATTAATGCATGTTTTGTTTGTGAGTTGTTTTGTTTCATACGCACTTCGTGACCGCTTTTTTAGTGGTGGTAAAACATCGATGAATCGTTTGTTCCGACGGTCACACTGCAGCGATAGTGATGAACACTTTGCAGCACACAGTAAAACGTCGATAGATGTACAACCATCACAAATAATGCAATTAACTGCACATCCATCATTTATACAAGCAAATAATGCAAATATGTGAAATTTTGAAATAAAATAAAAATATTTCAAGCTTACATTTTCTAATTAATTCAATTTTTTGCAAATAGCAATTGAAATACAAATATGTGTGGCTTAAAAATGATAAATAATATAATTATCTGTAATATGCATTTAAATTACGAATGTTCTTAACATTAAATTCAAAATTCAGGCAATTATCAGCAGTGTGCGATTAAAATACAAATGTTTTTGCTTTTAATAAAGAATTCAATAATCAAAAGTGAAATATGCCAGCAGTTATATGTTTAATTAACCTTTTTATACAAAACAACAAAATGTTTCAATAATTTAAAGTATTCATATTCATAGACAAAGCATTTAAGCTCTTTTCAATGCATTAATAGGCAATGCATTTAAGCTCATTTCAAGCTAGTGTTGAATTTTGTAACAAAATAATTGAATCAAACAGAAAGTGCAAAAAAGATTATAATTAAGCTATCAAAATGTACTTGCGTTTGTGTTTATAATAAGAATTGGAAAACTTTTTAAATATTGCTATAAAAATTATCGATATTAGCAACTGCATAACGGTATCGATAATCGTTATTTTCCCATATGAATGAATTTTCACATCACTATTGTGTGGTCATAGCTTTTGTGTGTTCAAGTCGAATGCAACTTGTGTTTTTGTTCTTTCAAGTAACATCTGGATTTGTGTTCCTCATAATTGTTATTCACTATATTTATTATATAATAAATGCTGTTGCTGGTGATTTTGCTATTACCACGACAATAAAAACTTGCTCGAGCGAACCCGATTCCACGAAAGCTTCAAATCATCACAGAGCAACAAAGGAATCAAATCAGGATCCAATTTTGGTCCAAGCAACTAAAACACCTAAGTCGAGCACAATGCAATCAAGTGATGATGCCAAGTTTATTAAAAAGTGAGTTTTATTGTGTCCATATAAATATTGACTCCCACACATATGCACATTGTACATAGCTATGTTGATTAAAACTGCACTCAAGCCAGTAAATAAAGAAGTCTTAAGTGCATTTCTAACTAAAAATAAAAAACAATTTATTCAAATAACGTGCAAAACTATAAACAAAGATTTTCACAATTTTTCGGCGACACTGTTTTGCTTTATTGATTTTCCATTTGCTTTAACCTTTCGTTGCCGTTGGATAATATACAAGCACATACACACAAACATTGTACACACACACACGCATACATACAGTGGCTCACAGCTTCTATGCTAAGGTTTAAACAGCTGTAACTTAGAAACCATTAGACCTATGACTATAATTTAAAATTATTAAATAATGTGTGTAGTTTATTTTGGGAACAACTGTTATTTTATCAGAACAAATCGAAAACAAAAAAGTCCATGAAATGGGCAGAGGCGGTGTTTGAGCAAACTAGGAAAAACCATGTTCTTTAATAGTTTTCTTTCTAAAAATTGTTCATATTTCTTAAAACGTCTTTGGCTAGTCATTTCATTCATTAAATAAGCTGCGATACGACAATTATTTTTATTATATTTTCGTTTTGTTTAAACCATTGAATAAAACACATCTAACTTGTAAATCTTCCAAAGAAATTAATTTTTTTTAAGTAGTAAGTTCTCTTACCTAAGAGCTTTAAAGATCCTTTTAGGGTACAAGATGGTAGTAGCTGAGAAAAAGATTGTGTTCGTAATGTACTTTTATTGAATTGCACCGATTCTATAATTATTGTAAATTAATAGTGGATGTTTTTTTTATTTATTGCATTCAATATTAATTCATCAAATTCTTATTTTCAGACGCTGGAAGGGCGGCAGCATTGAACCACACCCTACCGATAAAGCCTTAATAGTAAACTACCAATTGGAGGCGACTGTTTTTGGAGAACCCAACAATCCCATGATTGAAGAAAAGAAGGTATGAAATTACTATAGTAAATACGAAATCGTGCTCTGGTATTTAAAACTATTGTATATCCACGCACATACTTTTTATTTCTGTTAAGTTAGTTTTGGTTAAAATTAGTTTAAAATATAATGAGAGTATATGATAATACAATTAGGAAAAGTACAGCTGCTAAATCACAATAATTACATTTTTAGAGTGTATACTCCTTATCATTTTTAACTTTGTAAAGCCTTCGAATAACTAATTCCCTTGTTAACTGACAATTGTCAGTCAATTTTCAAGGCAAGTCTACTTTAGTTGCTTTTGGTAGTGTTAAATATCGAAATTTTAATTTTAATATTTTGTTTGTTTATTTTATTAATAAATTTAACAGCGAAAACTTTTTTTTTTTTTAATATTTTAAAGTTTATTTACGTCACATTACTAACTCCGGCAATCTTGGCAATGCAATTAATCCCGAACTCACATGATATATAATATTGCACACATCAGTAAGAGTCACAATTGATACTTATTTGATGAAAATAACATGACCTTTCATCAAATAATTGTTAAAGGCCCGGTGGAATATACATATTTTGTTTTTGCAATGATTATACAATTTCCATGCTAAAAAAATATATAAATATTATGCACAATGGATAATTGAAATTCTGCAAAAAATATACAAATTGCAATTTCGAATGAAATACTGGAGCACAGCTGATAATTGAATTATCATAGTAAGAAAATCGAATTTCATAATATTATGTGATATGATTTTTGTCTGCCAGAATTGCCAGAAAATCATACGCTTGCGATCATTAAACGCCAAAACAGACCCAGCGAGTCTGGCTCGAGAAGTAGTGGAGAAATGTGACCTTATACACAAGTCGCAGTTAAACGATGTTGAACAGATCATATTCTATCTGAAGAACCGCAAAGACAACGCAACGAACGGTGAGTGTAAGATATGCGAAAGAAGTGGAATAGTTATTTTTTTGTTTCTCCTTCAGATATTACTGACAACAGTCACAATAGTAATCGAAGAGCAACTGCTGTTCACAACTCCCATATGCGGTCTTCTGCACGATCGCACAATAACGTAACGGCTATGACCAGTAGCACCATGGGGACGGGATCTGGAGGGACAACAGCATTGACAACGCCATCGACAGATCCAGTATCCATTAATAACATTGATGAGTATGTGGAGCTCTTATATGAAGAGGTGGCGGAGCGAGTTCGTGGCTCGGCAATGATATTGCAAATAGCGCGTAATGCTGATAATCTTGAGGAACTGGAAAAGAACGGTAAATGAATGAGAACAATAATATTTGGCATACATTTATTTCTCTTACAGTCCGACCTGTAAAACATAATCATTTTAAATCCTTTGGTCCAGCAACCTTGTGAGCAGTTAATCGAACTGAACCTTAGTTTAGTATACCTAAAGTGAATAAATTCCCTGATACATTTGGATCATATAGTGTAAAAATATGCAATTAATTCACTTATCTGACAGACAAAATCATATTCTTTATATTACAGAAGCTTGCCTCAGTGCATTGTCTCGCGTTTTGCGCGAGGATTGGCGCAAATGTCTGGATTTATCCACCAACATAATTTATATATTCTTCTGCTTTTCTACCTACACCAAGTTCCATCCTCTAATTGTTCATTACAAGGTAAATAGTTAGCAATTTCGTTTTACCACAGTACACAATAAATTAATAAGTAAATTCCCAACAGATTGGATCACTTTGCATGGATGTCATCGACTATGAACTGCGCCGATACGAGACCATGCGCAATGAGTTGGACGTGCGTAAGCAGCCTTATGATTCCACTCCGCTATCTGCTAAGGCCAGTAAAGAGAAACTTAATCGCAGCACTGACAACTTTTTGGATATTATGAACGAAGAGAAACCCAAAGACGTACGTACAATACTGCACAAATTGCGAAATATTCAGGCATTGTCTCTGGCACATTTGTTTTTGCAATTTAGTTGTAAGGAATCATCTTCTCACACACTTTTGATCTTTTGTAGATGGAACCTCCACGACGACGCATACCAGAGCTAAAACAGCGTCCGAAGTCTGGCAATTGGAGTAGCTTTCACGGAACAATGTCTTCCTCTTTAATTAAAAGTCAAGTGCTTAACAGCAGTTACCATGAGGCATTGTCCGCGGGAACTGGAACTTCTTGCAATGCCAATTCGAGTGCGATGGATTCAGCATATTCGGTTGATTCAAAAGCGCAGAGCAACGAATCCCTAGATCATAGCGATCCTAAAGTCAAAAAGGAGGAATTCGATCGACTCAACAAGCAACTGAAGATGTTTGCCAAGAAACAGGAACAATTGCTGCGCGTTGCATTCTATCTGCTGCTGAACATGGCTGAAAATGTTAAGCTGGAGGAAAAGATGCGTAGAAAGAATATTGTTAAAATGCTTGTGAAAGCACTGGATCGCCAGAATATTGATCTGCTTATGCTCGCCAGCACATTTCTCAAGAAATTGTGTATTGTGGGCGATAACAAAGATGAGATGTCCAATTTAAACATTGTCGCCAAGCTACCTCGCCTCTTTCAAAATGCACATACGGATCTCGTGCAGGTCACACTCAAGCTAGTCTTCAATCTATCATTTGATGGTGGGATTCGCAGGCAAATGATTGCAGCTGGTTATCTGCCCATGCTTATCAAGTTCATCAACGATGAGAAGCATCACGCAACTGCAGTCAAAATACTTTATCATATGAGTCTCGATGACAAAGTGAAATCAATGTTTACCCACACGGAGTGTGTACAAATGGCCACTGATGCCATCATACTGAATCTCAACGTAAAGGTGGATCCCGATCTTATAGCGCTGTGCATTAATTTGTCACTTAACCATCGCAATGCGCAGATTATGGTCGAAGGTAAACGACTACACAGCCTCATGGATCGTGCCTTTAAATATCAAGATGCTCTTCTCATGAAATTGTTACGAACTCTTTCGCAACACGAGTCGCTGCAACTGCTGTACATCGATTACGTGGGAGATTTAGCCCGGATTTTAACCATATGTGACAATGAATCTTTTATTGTCGAGTGCTTGGGAATACTGGGAAATCTTGCGCTTACTGACCTCGATTATTCGCAAATCCTACAAAACTTTCAACTAATTCCATGGATACGTCAATTACTAGTTCCCTGTGCCAGAATGGATGATCTGGTGCTCGATACCATTGTTTATCTGGGCACTTGTGCTTGCGACGAACTTTGTGCGCTATTATTCTGTCGAGCTAAGGTCGTTCTATCGCTAATCGAGCTGCTAAAAGCCAAGCAGGAGGATGATGAGATTGTGTTGCAGATCATTTTCGTATTTCAACAGATACTTCAACACGAAAGCACTCGCGAGTACATGATTAAGGAGACTGAGTCACCGGCCTATCTAATCGATCTCATGCACGACAAGAACGAAGCAATCCGAAATGTATGCGATTATTGTCTGGATATTATAGCCATCAGCAATAGTGAATGGGCTAAGCGAATTAAAGTGAGTATATTCATATTCATTTAGATTTTTCATTATGATTTATTACTTATTTAATTATACTCATTAATAATATCATTTTTGAATATGCAGCTGGAAAAATTCCGTAATCATAACTCACAATGGCTCTGCATGGTGGAGTCGCAACAGGATCGTGAAACAGAACAGGACTTTTTAGAAAATAACGATGACGATAATGATTTGGACACGTATTTGCGATCCGAGTACCTAAATAATTGCGACCTTTACAATAGCTCCAACATTAACGAGCGCGATAATGACACAAACAGTACCAATAGTAATAATCCAGGCAGTCCATCTTATAGCAGGCCAATCAGCACGTAAGTTTATAGTGTCATTCTATTTGAGTATTTATTTATTTATATTTTTATGTAGCTACCGACGAAGCCAGGATCTTGACGAATTATACAATATGACCTCAAGCTCGAAGTCACAAGGTTCCAACCAAGGCGTCAATGAAAGTAATTACAATATGTTTAAGCCGCAAGATGGTGATGACATGAATGAAGAGCTGGCATAGTTAAGATATTGAATAAATTATGTAAATTATATCGCAAAATTAGTCAGTGTTGTCATTATAAAGTGTATCTGTTTCTAACAATTTTTGTTTCAAAACGATGTTCACTTGTTGAAGATTTCGTTCGTAACGAAACTTCTAGCTTAAACTGTATTGCACATTGTACAACAAAAAAACTTGGTCTCAGTCTTTTAATTTTGTTTTAGCATAAATTGAAAAAATTATTATTTAATGCAATAAATACATTTTTCTAATGAGCATTATTCCCGAACTTAATTTTCACATGGCTGACGAAAATCTTATAATTGATGCATCTTTGTGGATGTCAGCTAGGCAATAAACCGAACGTGAACGTAATGGGTCTGGCTAAATCAATCGTGGCACGAACCTATTGTGATAAAGCAGAACTTAACCGCAAACAGAGCCACGCGGTTCTGGGCGAAGATGATAACGCGAAGTAGCAACGTCCCTTGGCTCGTACAAAGCTGTTCTAAACAAAGATTATTACCCCAAGTGTGAAACATAGATTAGCTCAGAGGTATATCAGAATGTTTTATTGCGTTCTCGCTTCGGTATATTTCTAACTTAGATGCAATGCAGGTGCCGCCAATGACAGTCCTGCGCTATAGACAGTTAACGATAGATTGTGGCATGTAATTCTATCGCTAACTATCTATAGTTACGGAAAGTTCTTCCTTTCATAAATCTACATAATTCGTTTAACTACACAAACAATAATTATTGTCAACAATCAATGAATAAACATATAACACATATGAGTATAAGCTTAAGAATATATATGTACATTAGAATATCGCTCACAGAAGCGATGAGGTAAATATCTGTTTTAGAATCTGTGGCAGCTTTGTAACATCCATACATACGAAGCTTTGACCGGCTGGCATTTCAGTTATGATTCTGGAAGAAAAGGAGTTCAAATTATAATTCGAAATAGGTTTAGTCGAAATTAACAGTTACGTACTCTTCGGCCTCTTCAGCAAGACTGCCAATAAAGATGACGTAGCCTTTAACCTTAGGCTCACCGCTTCGAAGAGCCTTTGCCAGATCCTTGGGTGCAATACCATAGCGGGCGAGGTTGGCATCGCTAAGGACAACAACAGTACCATTTTCATAGTTTTCCTCAGCGCTCAATGAGGTACAAGCTTCGCGAGCTGCTTTCACTGTGCTGTCCCCAGACCAACAATATTGTGAATGCGCATGCATCTGACGTATTGCCATATATCGGTCCTTGTCGTTCTTAGGAGCACTTGCCGCATTGACGAAGGGCAATTCCCATCCTTCGCCACTATGTCCGATAATATCGTAAACGATTTTCTTTTCATATCCATGGAATGCTTCCATGACCATAACAACGGCTTCCAATTCACGATCAAGCCGACCATCATAGCCATTGAATCTGTTAAGCATAATAAAAATTTATAATTTTAATGTAATTGAATTAACATTATGACTTGTTTTCTTCAAAATGAATAACAACAATCAATAAAACAATTTTGTTTATATTTAAAAAAATTAGCATTGCAAATTATAAAAAAAATTCCTTAAGCGCTTTGCCCGGTTTACGTATTTGCTAGCACGAATCGCAATCTCTAATAGAATTTCACACAAGCCTTCATTTTACTAAACATTCCTCATTTATAGTTTTACCATAGAATTATTATGAAATATAACATTTTAAGCTCCTATTTTACATATTCTAAAATATTGATGGACATACAGACGGACTAAAGTTCTAAAGTACTTTCATAAAAATAGTAGCAGAAAAAAGTTAATTTAACAACAGAAGTTGCTGACAATGAAAAGGTGTTTCGAGATCATTTTCTTACCTGTACATGGATCCAGAGACATCAACAACAAGCTTGAGTCGATTTGGTTGCTCCTGCGCATGATCGGCCTCAGGATTAGCCTCACTGCGCCGTTTATATATGTTTTTTTCACCAGTGATGCCCTCAATAAGACGTGTGTCGTCAAGTTCACCATCGGTTTGATACTTTTGCCATAAGCGTTCCTTGCTCTTTGTCTGCATTGCCTCTAAAATAGCTTTAAGCTGTTGGACTTGCTTGCGATTCGGTTCACTATATTGTGCATAGACTTGATGATCGAATGCAGACATTTTAATCTCTTGCAATTTTTGCTCATATGCCTTGCGATTCATTTCTCTTGCCGCACGTTTAATATCCTCTGGAATGGCCGCTTTTTCCTCATCGCTCAGTTGATGCACCTTATGGCCCTTGTCTAGTCGAAATGGTCCACCTTTTCCGCCTAAGCCCGCCGTATCTCGTCCACCGGTGCCTCCCGCCCACGTATTACCGCCCACATGAGGCTCATTCTTGGGATCCTCTTTGCCGAACTTGGGTCCCGAAACGCCCAAGCCACTATAACGTTTGACACTTAGCTGGAGCTCCTTTTTCTCTCGCAGCGCTTGTAGTTCATTTTTGGCATATGCCTCAATGGGCAGACCATGCTTGGACAGCACCTGCGTGACCTGATCTAATGCCTCAGGTTGGTAACGATCGAAGTCTAAGACATTTCCCACCAGCTCGGACATGTCCTCGCCCGGATATGCCTCCAAGTGCTTAACAATGTTCACAACTTCACGCGTCGAGTATGGATAGTTGAGCAATCCCTCGTCAGCCAGATTTCGTAATTCACCGAAAGCGTTCACCAATTTTCGTAGTGTTTTAACGGGCACATTCGGTCCGTACTGCTGCAATAGGAAAATCTCCGAGTCTGGCATTGGATTGTCGATGGCATGACAGCTGAAGATGTCACCAAGTGCCGCGAAGAAATCGTTGCCCAAAAACGGAAATCCAGGACGATTTGCCAGCACAATCAAACGAAAATCTGGATGCGTCTTAATGAAATCGGATGCACCATCAGCACGAGTGTCATTGTGGGGCACAATACGTCGACCATCGGAAAGTATCATCTCGCCACTTTCGACTAAATTCCGCAAAATGCAGGTGACATTCACAGGTGCCTTGTCCGCCTCGTCAATGACCAGTACATGACCCGCTTTGACTGCCTTAACCAGCGCGCTGTCCTCGAAAACGATTTGGCCATCACGTAGCGTTGACTGGACGGTTAAACTGTGCACCGTCGTGTCCCTGTGTAGTTGGATATATTCGCGCGGCTGTCGCATAAGTTCCAAGAGCCGATCGATGAGCTTATTTTTGCCCACGCCTTGGTTGCCAACCAATAGAAGGTGCTCGCCAATTAAATAGTCCTGCAAGAGACGCTCCAGCAGTACAACATGTTGAGACATTTCATAAAATAGAGTGCTCGGAACTTTGGACTGCTGCTCCAATTGCAATTCAGCCAACGGCATCTCAGTTGCACCAATTCGTAGTCTATTGTCAACCACACTAATTTGACTAGTCTTATTTTTGTTGCCAAAGAATTTGAAATTTGAGCTTTGATTGATGCCGGCTTGTTGCATGGCTTGCTCCAATGCCGCACGGGATAATGATGGCATAAACTTTATCAGGAAGGTGTTTTGCAACAGTTCGTAGACATCGCTGTCGGGATAGGCAGCTAGGCGACGCCCCAATTTTAGTAACTGTCGAGTTGATAGTGTCCCCGACAAACTCTGAAGCATCGAATCCGTTGAACTGCGTAAGATTTGTGCTAACTGCAGCAGTTGTTGCATCTTCGGTTCCACTTTACCGCAAAATTGCAACAACAGTTCGTTCTCTTCACTCTGCTGCAGTGATCGGAGTTCCTGATAGAGAAACATGCTGAGCAATTCTGGGGTAAGCCAGCTGGCTTTTATGCCACCAATTTTTGGTGGTTCCGCCAATGCTATAATGCGAAATGATTCGCGTATGGGAAAAATGCCGAGTTTGGTCAATTCGTCTTCACTAAGACCTTGGCTAAGAAGAGCTTTGTAGCGATCTGAACGCAGCAATGTTGTACCATCACATAGCTGTACCTCACGTTCATGAATTATTCTGTGGATAACAAATTGAGCTTAATTAATAAATCTTATTTTGATATTTATAATTTAAGATACTTAATAGGCGATATGAGATTATTTACGACCAAACCATTAAAGGGATGATTAATAGTAGGAATAATTGCTTGAATGGTCATTATTCAAGTTAACCAAGCATCAAACCAAATACAAATTTGGGCTTTAAGACCCGTTCACTTAACGGTTCGAACCTTTGCTTAAAAATTTAGATTGTCACCCAAGAACCGCGCTCAACCTCATAACTTACCGTTGCAGAACAGCAGATGTACTCTTATGCAATCGATGAAGTCCGTTCAAAATAACAACCGATCCTGTTTTTGCTGCTCGTACTAACGGCGAATCCTGCCAGATAGTGTCGCCCTCAGCGTTAGTAATGCGTTGTTGGATCAAATCCCTAGAAGTCATATCTTCGTAGAGCATCATTGGCTCCGTGCTTTGATGAAGTAGCCGCATTAACTGCTTAGTGAGCGTGAGTTTGCCTACGCCCTTCTCGCCGACCAAACAGATATCGCCCACGGCATACATTTGCAGCAAGGAAGCAAGCACTTGGCGTTGATGGGATAGATCCACAAATTTTTCACTTGAAACTGAAATTGATCCACCTGGCAAACTCAGTTGTAGATCATCGAGGTTCACTTTGATTGAGTCATTCTCTTCCTGGCTGGTAATACTCTTCACCTTGTAGCCGGACACTCGCTGAATTTGAAGACTCGTCAATAATTCGTGTACGCGCTTCTTTTGCTCGGTATTTAAAATACTTTGGTATGGATAAACGTTCGAAATCACATCGTGTAGAGTGAGCGCTGGATTTGTTTGCTAAATACAAATGATTAATGCTGACATTACAAACATACTTATAATGATATATCACAGCATAATAATTACCAGCATCTGGACAGCTAAACGCAGATTATGTAATGGGAAATCGGGCAATTGAATGTCCTTGTCAGCGGTTTGAAGCGTCAATGCGAACGTAAGTAGTTGTTTTAGTTTCTCAGCAGGCACATCAGATGCCAGTTGTTGCAATTCATCGTATAGCTCCAGAAATGTGTACGACGCGACATTTCGGGATTGGAATCTCGAACGCAGTGGCGGATCAAGGGGCGTTCCTTTATATTTCTGCGCGGGCAAACCTAGTGCAACGACGCGAAATTCCTCAGAGACCCGCAGGACACCCCATTGATCAAGTTGCTCTTTTGTGTGAGTCTGTAAAATTGACCCACAAATATAAGTTTTGAATTGCTTAAGAACATTTTAGAACGTGGCACACTAACCTCTAACAATTTATCATAACGATCAGGCGCCATTAGAAACTTGCCACTCTCCAGATGCATTTCACGATTCTCCAACAGATTGTTGAGCACTGGCAATACATTGCGTTCAACATTCTCAACACCGTCCAAAACTAAGACCCGTCCATGAAGTGCAGCTCGCACAGCGCATTGATCATAGTATGTTGCTGTTTTATTCTGAATCTCGCGTCGCTGCTTCAGATCATTCTCCGTTGTGTCGCGACTAAGTGCCACGTATTCCAGTTCCCGATTCGTCAGCTCCAGGAACTGCATGACCAGTTGTCGTCTAAGCGGCCCAGGAGAACCGAGAAGAAACATATCTTGCTTTAATGCATCCTTTTGTAGCATCCATCGCAAGTGATGGAGTCGGGACTGACTCATCTCAATTGATCCATCACGTGCGTAATTTACTAAAAAAATCAACACTTTGATTTAAAAGATTTATTCTTATACGTTTGTGTTCTCTACTTATTACTCAAATAAGAACAAAGTTTCTATAAGATTCACGAAATTAATCTTAGAATAAATATTGTACGATTCTGTTCAAAAACGTGGAAAAAATTTAAGAACAACATTGATCTGTATGGGATCCTTAAATTAGTTTCTTCCAATATTGTAATGGCTCAACAGAAAAGTTACTTTGTAATTCATACCAAACTGGATAATTAAATCATGATCTTTCATTCAAAATTTAAATGTTATATACAAGTTTAAAATTTGTAAGAAATTGAATTATCAATGTAATTTTGTTGTTCTTTTTTGTAATCAAACATAGAGTTTACAGAAAATATATGTAAAATCCGAGGGTTAATTGGCATTCATCTGACTGTATTACTTATCACTTAGATAATTTCAGAGCCTATAAGATATAAAGTTACTAATCGTTGTTTGTTGACAGCACTTAGAAATATCAAACCGACTCTTTTTAATTGTTGAACAGTAACTAAGTAATCTAGGAACTAATAGAAAGCTTATTTCCAAATTATCCGGCAGAATGTAGTCTTCACACAAATAATGAAGATATTTAGTTTGAGGGTCTATAGTATAGATGTGTTACTTGTATGAAATTGCTTCTTGCATAATGATTGATTGCAATTAATAGCTTGATCTGTGAAAGATCGAAGGAATATCTTTGACAACAACTTACTAAAATGGTCAAATAACATAAATGAGGCTGAACCTATTCAATTAAGAATAAAACTGAGTTTGTAGTTGAATTCTTATGCTGGCACTTAATAATTATCTATATTTTTCTCATCTTACGAGATCGGATAATCATGTTCTTATTCAAGTGACGAGTAGTGAGTACACATTTGTGTTTGTGTCACTGGACTTTGGACTTGTGGCAATCAGCAAGTAAACTTTACCATATTTATGCGGTACCAAATGAATATTTTTCGGCTTTTTTAAACGCACAGCTACATCACCAATGGTTATTTGTTCACCATCTAAATCTTTACTATCCCTGGCAATTGTCGCACAGTGTCGTCCCCATACGGTCTTCTGGAGGCTTTGCCGCACTAAATATCCTCCGCGACATTGTAAATGATATATCATAGCAGTTATCGTCGATCGATCAAGACTTTAAAACAAACAACAAACAAGAGGATTCGCTACTGATGTCTACTATGCTAATGTCGGTTTAAGGAACAGGTAGTTAAATAATAACAAAATGATAAACGTGTTGTGAAGCATATGTTCAATTCAGAATAAGTTCTCTTGAACGGTTCCAAAATGATTGAATGAACCACAAGTCAGATGGAAATCATATGGTCGTTCATTTGAGTCTCATTATATCCGTTCACACTGCGGTCATCTCTTGAATATAAAATTACGTATTTGCATTTAGTAAAATTTAATCTAGATTTCTTTCAATTATTTTCCTAGGTAAATTATAAAATTTTGTATGTTGAGCTACGTTGATAATGCATATAAAAATTGAAATAAAAATTAAGAAATAATTGAGATCGGAATTGTAAAAATACTTTGATTCACGCTGATGACATTATCGTAAATAAGTTAAATTGATAATTGATTTGTGATAAGAAAACAGCTAAAATAGATATGGAGCTATATGAACACTTTGGAATTATGAATTATTTGGAATTTCTTGTCAAATAGTATATTTCTGAAAAATCGAGTCGAAGAGTTTTGAGCTCGATGGTATATTTTAACGGCTAAGCCACGGCCACACTGCTTGAATTAATATGTTTCCGAAACCACCAAAGTTTTAATGTTTTTGTTTGTTCAGACATTGGAAGGGCACTCAACGAAAAAGAGTTTGCTTTTATTTTAACAAGATTTTGTATGAAGTAAAAATATACATATTTTAACAAGCTAATGCTGGTCATATGTTGATGTGATCTTTGTTTTTTAAAATGGTAAACAATTGCTGTAATTGTATTTTATTAAATTACATGTGTATCTTTTCCCTGTAATAGAAGAATTTCGTTGTAATACTGAGCTTTATTTGCTACATCGCTTCGATCTCGAGCAGCGCACAGCATTTAGCATCCCCACCGAACATCATTCTAATTCTGAGCGATGATCAGGATATCGAGTTGCACGGCATGCATCCGCTTCAACAGACAATGCAACTGTTTAAGATGTTTGGTAGCCAGTTTACACATGCATTTACCACCTCTCCCATTTGTTGTCCGTCGAGGGCAAGCCTTTTATCGGGCCAATATGCCCACAACCACAAGACGTTCAACAATTCATTGAATGGTGGTTGCAATGGTCAGCATTGGCGTGAAAAATTCGAGCCTCGAGCATTGCCTGTACTATTGCAACAGCACAACTATCAAACGTTCTATGCTGGCAAATATTTAAATCAGTACAAGGGCGCTGAAGTTCCGCCTGGTTGGCAAGAATTTCATGGACTTCATGGCAACTCACGGTATTACAACTATACACTGCGAGAAAATGCACAAAACGTCAGCTACACAGACACATACTTAACCGATCTTCTAACAGAGCGCGCAGCTAACTTTATTCGAAATGCGATTCGAAAAAAAAACCGGTACAACAACCATTTTTTTGCAATGATTGCTCCACCAGCTGCACATGAACCTTTTACACCAGCTCCACGACATGCCGGTTCCTTTGCCGATGTTTATGCTCTGCGTACACCCAGCTTTAATGTTCCACATAAAGGTAAGTCAGTTAATTTATACCTAAAACTATTATTATTTCACCGGTTGTCTATAAAATTCTAAGTATCTTCACTTAGCTAACGTTACTTATATATCCGAGTGCTTTAACACATAAAAAATGTAAACAAAAATTGTTTACAAGAAATTATATACAATTTTTAAAAAAATATACGTTTTTCGCAGTTGTTTTTTTATCATTTTATAGTACATTGCTAAATTATTGTTAAAATAAATGGATGCAGGTGGTTTGTTATCAACAGGACACCCCATTGTAGGAATTTTTCAAAAAGTGTACCAACAAACAAAACTTTTGCTCCTTGCACTCAATATTTTCTATCATCGAAATTTGTATAATTAGTTTTTGGGTTGCTATCTATTTTTCATTTTTGTTTCATTTTTTAAAAATTTGTCGAATGTACGAAGAAAAACTATATCAGTCATGGTACAAAAGTATCAAATATGAGGAAGTTGTAAGATTTTACACCCAAAGAATACGCTAAAATTTAAATTTCTTACTAAATTTTAGGCATATACAAATAGTGATTTATGCTCATTTTATATAATTTAGATAAGCACTGGCTCGTTGGGTCATCCAAACATCTGTCAAATGCTGCAGTCTCCACTATAGATAAATATTTTCAAAAGCGATGGGAGACACTTCTTTCAGTGGATGAGATGATGACGACTTTGGTGGCTGTGCTGAACGAAACGCAAAGCCTTGCAAATACCTATATTATATATACGTCGGATAATGGATATCATTTGGGTCAATTCGCACAGCCATTCGATAAACGACAACCTTACGAGACTGACATCAAGGTGCCTCTGCTCGTAATGGGCCCAGAAGTGCCCAAAAACCAATTCATACACATTCCGGTCAGCTTATTGGATCTTGCGCCTACTATATTGGAATGGGCAGGCATTTCAGTTCCGGATTATATGGATGGTAGATCATTTAAGGAAGAATTAGTTGCAGCAAATAAGAATTTGACTTTGCAAAAGACAATGCATGAACGCACTTTACTTATCGAATATTGGGGTGAAGGCAATGACGAAACATTTAATCCTTTGTGCCCATGGCAACGACAAGACCATTTATCCCAATGTTCTCCAGTCGCTGAATGTCATTGTCAAGATGCTTGGAATAATACATTCGCTTGTGTTCGTGATTTCCGGTACAATCTCGATCGTATCTATTGCGAGTTTCAGGACACCGAGGTAAAAACATATGTAAATTTCCAAAAATAGAAGAGTATCTTAATGGAATAACTTCTTTTAACAACTAGCATTTTGTGGAGGTTTATGATCTATCAGAGGATCCTTATCAACTGACAAATATTGTGAATGATATACTTCCAATTGAACAAGCCACATACAGTATCCTGCTCGATAAGCTTAGGAAATGTGCTGGTAAAAAATGCAGTGAGTAAATTTCAGATCAGGGTTGCAAGCCCCGATGATTGTGGATTGAGTTTATTCGGCTTTTTGACCTCAATTGCGAATCAACAGCTATGGTTGAGTTCATGTAACGGTTTTCAGAGCAAACTCTTTTTTTATACAAATATTTTCTATAAATCTTTAGTATCTCTCATAAAAAAAAATTGGAGACTCTTATATCGTTATCATACTTAAAATTTTGGTAAGAGGATTGATGGAAAGTGTCGATATGACAAATGCAAAGACGACAGCAGTAAAGTCTACAACGATGGTAAAAGTATAGAAAGATAAAGATGTAGATTTTATTCGTCAGGTTTATTGCCTTGCTTATAAGAATTGCTGTGATGACGAAGAGTGCTATTTAAAGATGGTTGCAATATTAAATTGGAAACAAGTTGCCATAAATAATGGATTAAAGTTAACGAATCATCTATATCATAATATATTGTATGGTTATTCAATTCATATATACTTTTTACTACGAGAGAGAAAGAGTTCACAATATATTCAATTGAATAAATTTTAATATTTATGTATGTATATGTACACCATAACATGAATAAATGTATTAAACTCTGTACATCGCTGTGGCTTACTGTTTTTTTTAAATATGTTCAATAATAAAAATAAAAAATTCGATCGTTACCAAATTTTTACAAATTTAGTTTTTAATATTATCTAACTGCATTTTACAATGCAGTGGTCGAAATAGGCGTGGCTAGCTAAATATGCCGGACCGTTGGAGACTAAATTATGGCGGCAGAAAATTTTTGTTTTATACCAGAATACATGCTTAATGCTGGACGGGAGTTATTCCCACCAAAGATCGTGCTCAACAAAGAACTAAAGGATATTTACATACATACCTGACTTACGAATATAATGTCCATGCCTTCTGGTTGTTTATCTGAAAGGATTCCAGCAAAATCTGCTTTAAGTTGTTCGCAAATTTTTATTTTGCGAATATCTCGCCTTTTGTACAGAAATAAATTATTGCAGCCTTATTGTAACGGTAACGGGGTATTGCTGGCGGCATAATGATTGCACAGTCTCGAGACCAAATGAGAGAACGGCGAACTGATCATTGATTTATTTATTTAAATAAGTTGCAAATATCTTAGCACGCAACAGTATCACTTGATAATTATTTTTTGAGTAACAATTTACCGGTAAGGATCTTGACATAACAAATCAAACGCACAACACAGAGTTGCTCATGAAGGAGATGAAATATATCGATTGTTATCACAATCGATAGCTACCAAATGCTTATTAAATTTGTACATATGTACATATACTCGAAATTATAATAATATTTATTTCTAGACTTTAGTTTATTCAATAAATAATCTTATCTTTCAATCATTGTCATACACAATCAATGACTTTTTTACATTAATATTTTACAATAATATATGAGGTTTTACTAAATATATTTACTATTTTTTAACTGATTGTTACCGATAGTAACTGGATTGTATAAATGGTTTATAAAAATAAATTAAGCTGAACTTAAATTAATATAAAAGAATTTTATTTACTATTTTTTCCATACATTTTTTTTATTAAATTATAAATATATTTAAAAAAGTACGAGCACAAAAAATATATATTCATTTCATTCATAAATATTACTGGTATTTCTATTATATATATACACATATATATATATTATTGAAAAAAAAATAAATAGTTTCGAAAGTTACATTTGCTTTTTTTGTAATTAGCGGTATCAGTACTTATACAAATATCTGGCTTATAATAATAAATATTTTTCATTTCTTGAATGTAGAGTCTATTAGCGATGCAAATATTAAATTTTTAACAACACATAAATGTTTTTTTTATTATTGTTAGTAATATTAGCATTAATAATATTCTTTGAAATAGTTTATTTAAGGAAAAAATTACCGTGATAACTAAACATAATCGATAATGAGTAAACTAACTCTCATATTTTGAAATTTACTCAAAAACAAAACCAAATGTTATTTCTTGCTTAAGAGTTATAATAGTATTTGTTAATAAATTCAACAAATGTGTCGGAAAACAATTAAAATTCTTATTAGATAAAAATTCATTTCCTTCGTTCCGCTAAACCACCCTTCATGTTCTGTATTGATTGAGTTCATGTACCTGAAACAGTTTATCGTTCAATTCCTGTGTTCCTAAGTTTTTGTTAGCTCGATTGTACATTTCCGATAACGATAAGCATTTCATATGGAAACTATTGGCTTTACAATAAACATAAAAATCGATGATTTACTTCCACTGTTTTCGTGTTCGATTTTGTGGTCAAAAAGTTTGAGAATACGTGAATGCCATTTATTGCAGTATTTAACTAGCATTATGGCAATACATGAATATTGAAAATACTGAAGAAATAAGCACAATGCATTTGGTGTATATAGTGCTGCGTGATTGAAGTGAGAATTTGATAAGAAAATCATATTGTAACTATTAAAAATAGTCTGTGATGTGTACTGCTCTTGCTGCTGCTCTTTCGGTGCTGCTGCTGTAGCTGTAGCTGTTGCTGTTGCTGCGTACACACAACACACGTAGGAAACACTACCATGTTGACTACACTCTACACTCTAAATAAAAAGTGCAAGCGAGATGGCTATTGCTACTAGAATCATTGTATACAACATCTTACATATACATGTATGTACATACATACAAGGCAAGTAGCGCGCGGGCGCTCTCGTCGTAGCCGACATCATCAGCTTTAGTGACTACAGACATACATACATACGTATGTACGGTACATACATATGCGTGTATGCATGTGTATGTGTATGTAGTATAAAGAAAAATCAAAAACAATACAAAATCGGTCTACATTATTACGGAACGCGAATCGAATGTATGCAAAATCTATGCACATATAACATCAAACGCGCAAAATTGTTTATACCCCCGCTATTGATGTACAAATTATAATAAAACTGCAACATTTGCTGGTGCTGTGCTGCAAAAAAAAAAACCGAAACGAAACGATACGAAAAAGAAAAAGGAGAAAAAAAAATACTGCTCAATGAAAACATTTAAAACAATGTCAATAAAATACATGTACATATGTATATGTGTATGTGCGTGTGTGTATATGTAAATATAATTATGTGATATTTGTTTTGTTTGAGCATTTAATGTGTAATGTAAATTCGATGAATATGTGTGTGGTTTGATTTCAAGTGTTTGCATTATGAATGAGGCTGAAGAATAGTGGAAGGAATAAATAGTGTGTGTGTGTGTGCGGCAGAAAGGGGAGAAAGAGGAGAGAATCCTAGTTACTATTTCATTTACACATTCGCAGTGTATGTACATACATACATACGTACGTATGTATATATGTAGATGTATGTGTATTTAATTATTGCAATTTGCCGGACTTGACAATTGTTGAAAAATACTGCATCGTGTAATTAATATAATTAATTAACATCATCGATTATTCCACATTGAAATCATGAACAAAATGCAATAATAATATTTGCAGCTTGAGAAGAAGTATTACATCGATTTTTGCATTTCTATCTCTTCAAAAGGAACAACAAGAAGAAGAACAAGAACATCAACAACAACAACAACAACTGTCTGGCCTAATATCAAAGACGACGAATTCAATTTGCTATAAAGAAGGCAGAGCACACTTTTGCCCATCGCCAGCAGTTTCTTCAGCTTCGCCAGCTTCTGCTTCAGCTTCACATTATCCAATGGCTGCTCACGTGGATTTCGATTTCGAATTCGAATTCGATTGCAGTGTGAAAGCTTGCATGCTGTAGACGGGGGACACAGGACAAACAGACAGACAAAGCATTAGCCTTTTACATGCCCCCATTGACATGGACACCAGCAACACACAGTTAAGTGCAGCAACAACGCCCGAGTTAAAGTCGTCGTCATCATCGTCGTCGTCGTCGTTTGCTAACTGCAGCCTGCTAGCGGAGACAACAACCACAGCAGGAGCAACTACAGCAACATCAGCAGCAGTCGCCGCATCAGAAGCCGCATCAATCTTGCAACAGCAACATGAATCGACAACACACAAGCGTGCAACGTCGCAAGGATTTAATGCAAGTGCAAGTGCAACTGGAACGCAGACAGCAACGACGATAGCAACGAATACAACGGCTGCCACGGCCTTGAACCTGCCACCGCCTACATCAATGTCAATGCCAAGTGATGCCGCTCTATTGACTTGTCCGCCGCCATTTACAACAGCAACAACTGCAACATCAGCAGACTTACAAGCAACTGGAATAACAGCAGCACCAGCAACAGAAGCAATCAATTGCACGTCAAGTGCGTCTGCAACACTTTGTGCTAGCGATTTTGACTCGGACACCGAGCTATCAATTGTTGCAGCAGCCGCCACACAAGCGGCAACAGCAGCAGCAGCCGCAGCTGGCACACTTGCTGATCACCCAACAACGCCGCCACCGCATCAAGTTGCAGGCGCAACGGGAACGGGGACAGCAGCATTGACGGCGACAACATCGTCGTCGTCGTCGAATGCAATTGGAACAACATCAATCAATGGCCACAGCAGCAATGCTGCAGCTGGAGGAGCAACGCATCCAAGTCTAAACACCAAACAACAGCGCCAACAGAAGCGACGTCGCGAGCGTGCGCAGCGCCTGCAGGCAGAGCGCGATTCAAGTCGCAGTAGCAGCGGCGGCGGCAACAACATCAACAACAATTCAGCAAGTGTTTTGAGCGCCGCCAATTTGATTGCAGGCGCAACTGTTGTCAGTCTGGGCATGGTGACCACAACAACGACAACAACCAGCGGCAATAACAACAGCAACAATAATAATAATGCTGGCCTTGCGCCCGCCATGCTCTTGGCCAACAACAATAACAACAGCCACAACAACAATCACAACCACAACAATAATGTTTTGGGACCCGGCAACAATGCCATGCTATATCATTTGAACAGTGCTGGCAGCATGGGCGAAGATAGCAACAATTCGAATGGTAACTTCACCAGCAGCAGCAATGGTAGCAACAATCTGTTGCCGCCCACAGACAGCATTGCATCGCTACTCCTGAATCCACCGCATTCGCCCGAATGCAACTCTGGCCTTATGGCCTCGCCCAGCGACAGCGAAGGTGAATCTCTCGATGAGGATCTGCTGTCGACGTCATCGTCGTCCACGCTGTTGCTGCCGCGCGATAAGCCTCCGCCAAGACCGCCACCTCCGGTGCGCCGCAAGTTGCCGCGTTCGCCGGTGCTGGAGGAGGAGATTATCGATGGATTTGCCATATTAGAGTTCAAAACGTATGAAGATCTTGAGGTGAGTTTTGGTCCTTGAATATTAATGTCTTCTCAACAAGTATGCAAAAACAAACCGAGAATTTTGAAATCATGTGAACTTTAGTGCTATTCTTGATAACAATAAGATAGTAAGACTGTCTCTTGGCTTTTATACAATACAATATATATTTAAGGCGATGACATTTCATATTGATTTCTATTCTTCATTTCAGTTCGCAATCAAATTGGGCCAAAAACGCAAAGAGAAACGTCTGTCGGCTCTGGAAGAGCTGACGTGCACGTATAGCATCGAGGAAATGAAAATGCCAAAGATCATCGATACAGGACAACCTCACCCGCTTCGCACCAGCAATAACCTGTCCAATAACTTGAAGGAAATTAACCATCATCATCATCCACGGGCCGTCAACATTGGCAGTGCAATTGTAGTTACTACTACTAACAGCAGCAGCACCACAACTAATATTAATATTAATAATAATAATAATAACAACAGTAGTACGGCATATACTGCGGTTCCGCTGGCGCCCGAGTCTGAAGCTGAGGTATCCTGGACTGGAGATCATCAATCGTATCGTCATCAGCAAGAGCAACAGCAGCAACAGTCCCAGCAGCTAACTGGCAGTGCCAGAAATAATAATAAAAGCAGTAATCTAAGCATTAGTCATAATACCAATGCTAATCAAAATGAAATTAGTAATAACCAGCACATGGGCCAATCCAAGCAAACGGAGTCGCCGTCTGTCAACTCTGTGAACAACTGCTGTAATGCATCGATCTCCGAGGCATCCCTATTGGAGAATGGCAATGACAAACCGATGGCAGATCGGGATATCACATTACCATCGTCGATGTCCGTTGGTTTCGTTGTGCCAGACAAGGAGCTGAGTAGTGGAAATGCCGCAATCAATTCTCAAAATTCCAACAGCAATGTTAATCATCCAACAACAGAATATCTTAGCAGAAAAGGCACGAAATCAACAGATTCTTCGACAGCAGTTAAAAGTCAACTGAGTGCCATGCTCTCATCGTCATCGTCATCATGCCCAAAAATCAAAGTGAGTTTTTAAAACACCATCTTATCAAAAGATTCATTTGTATTAACTGTTCAACTATATCAACAGAAGCTTAACAACTTTGAAAGCAACGAAGGCGATGTGGTTGCATCAGCAGCAGCAGCAACAGTTGAGGCCGCCGGACTGACGCTGCAACTTCAAGACTTTGCGAATGGCTCAACGCAAGTCGTTGAGACCACAAGCATTCTACTTAAGAAAGAACACGATGTGAACGAAGCATTTACTGATGTAAGTTTTACAAAAACATAATCAGGCGTGCTCCGGAATTTAATTACGGTATTGTCAGGCTTAAAAAAAAACACGTGATTTCGTTATTTTTTAACGGTTTATTTGGCTTCGTTACATAGATTTTGGTCAAAAAGAACCATTTTCACTATTAATATGTACAGATATTCCCGATCAAGCTTGAGAATTTGTAATTGGAATGGTTATTCTAAATTCCCTCCAATAGTTTTTTAATGTCGATTTGACTATTTGATTTAATATTCATATTTTTTATTAAATAATTTCTAAATCCAAGGTTTATTTTGCCACTTTGTAAATGAATTTTAAAACCCAATTGGAAAACAAATTTGTACTTAGAAATATAATTTACATTCACAAAAACTTGCGCAATGAATCGCAAATATAGACCAGATACTTTTATATGTAAATAGCGGAGCACGACTGAATACACATATGTATGTATTCGAGATATTTATAATTAAACTATATTTTCCACAGGTTTCAGAGCATTGCAATAGCAACAACAAAGAAACTAATATCGTAAGTATTATTATAAATATTTTATATCAATTCAATACTATATATATGTCTTGTTTTTATTGCAGTGTGATACAACTCAAGGCGAAAGTACGGTAAGTGTGAACACAAGAAAGAAACGAATAAAGGGGCTACTAAAAGGTCTAGCTCAAGATGAGAATGTGCGAAGATTTTGTATATAATGCACTACAAATGAATTTTCGTAATTTGCATGTACAACTAAACTTTGGTTTAGTAGTAGGATGTGTTTTGAGTTCGATTAATAATAATGTGAATAAGAAAAAAACGTTTTGTACTTACAGTAAATTATGGAAACGTCATATAACAATTTTTGCCCCAGAAACATAATGTTATTAAATTTAAAGACTATTCTCGACCACTTTTCCTTTTTGAAATGCAACTATTTCTTAAATTGTCATTACAATTGGATTTTGAATAGATGATACGGGACTTTTGTATGACTTTCGACCTTTCCAAGGCAATTAGAATATAATCTCAAATTACAGAACAAACTAATGCAAAAATTCGTAATGCAAAGATTTAATCTTTTAACAGATCGTCATTATAAAGAATATTTGTTGATATATGTATAAGTAAAGAGTCGATTGAAAATTGTAAAATCCATTACATATATTCCAAGTTGAGCGTGTTTGTTTGTTATGAAATATTGAGAGATTACGCAAAGCGAATATTAGTTATGGCACTTTTGCAGAAATACTGTTTATAAGCAACATTTTTAATTAATGATTTACAAAAATTACTTAGGCAAAAGAAATGTAAAATACGACTGTTCAAATCCGAAAATTAATTGCATTATGTGTTTATCTAATCTTTTGCAAAACATGGCGATTATAAACACATACAAATTGTATTAAGAGATTTTCAATTATTAACAAATATCGGTTAATAAATTATTGTGATATTCCCATCCCACATTTTTTTTTATCTACAAACAATCTTTTGTCTTGCTCGTTTTCATGTTTCAAAAATATCTTTATGTTAAAAGAAATTATACTTGACATTCAGCGAATAACAATATACTAAATTAAAATTTGTTATTATTAAATGCACAATTTCAGTTGTCGTTGGCAAATAGTTCATTGGTAAATTTATGTTGAAACTACGCTTTACTCAATTGATCTATATTTTTTCACCTTTATGGAAATTCTTGTAGATTTTTGGAGTATTCCACTTCATTGGGAACTTAAACACGCTGCTTAACACATTAGTAAAGAGCAAAAAAAAATTATGAATGTTCTTTAAAGTATTGTTCTATTCGAAGTCGTATTGTTTTCCATTGTAGATTTTTTTTTACCTGTTGGTTTTAAGTAGTACTAACATAATTGCCTATTGATTTTAAGAATTAAATGCATATTTATGTATAGCAATGCATTGTTGAGTCTTATCTTAATGTTATGAAAATCTAATTACGTTTTTGTTTTTTATTTACTTTTACAGAGTTCGGAAAACTTGATTGCTTTCGTTTTTCCTTCAACACCATCCCATGTTGCGAGTATTTCACCCAGGCAAGCCACCACGTGCAAGTCATCCGAATATCTTCTACAAGCGCAAACGATTCCAACTGAATCTGCGACCGGTGACAGCGATCTCTCGAAGACATCTGCAGCCGCTTTATCAACGTCAGAAATAAGTCAGGCGTCGAATTCAACTATAACGTGCACAGAAGCACTTGGGTCCCATACAATTATTAAGAAGAATGGTGGCAGCAGCGGAAACAGCTCGTCTTCGGATAGCAGTTTACAACAGAAAAGCGTCAGCGCAACAAATTCTGCAGTTATGTCGACGAGCTCAATGTCAGAGACCGGTGATAGTTTACACTTACCGTCAAGTTCAGATAATCTATTGGATGTCAAAATGGTCCATCAACCTACAGCGGCTTCCATTTCACAAGTAAGTTTTCACACATGCATTCAATTTGGAGATGATAGGGAGGGTATAGATCTCAAGAATTATAAAAGATGTAGATATAACGATGCTGTATATCACTATCTTGTTTAATGTATATTGAAATGGAGAAAATTTTAAAGATATTAAGTCATGTAATGACAAAGTGTGAGCGTTCAAAAGTATAATAGTATTAGTTACATTGAATTGCATTGAATTTGTAATTGACATTTCTTTTTTTTCTAGGTGTCCAACGCTAGTGTCTCATCAGTTGGTTGCGATTCGCACATAACATCGGCCTCATCTGGACAGGGTAGACTTGGTCAATCGTCGTCAGCAAATGCTCAAGAAATGATGCTAAGCTCCAAGATGGTAACATCGTTAGGCATCGAAGCTGTTGTGCCGCCACGACCCACAATTCCACAACTGTTGACTGCCAGCAATCCTTTGACACCAGTTTCTGTGGCACAATTGCAGGGCAGTACGTTTGGCGAGCGAACGTCGTCTAGCATGAAATCAAATGATAAATCAATGATATTGAGCGCAGATGGGAATAATACGACGCCAGTTCCCATCGATTTGCAGAAGAATCCATCTGCTATAATGCCAGTGTCGATGCCAACGAATCCAGTCGCCAATGGATTCCTCGCGGGCTATTGTGCGCCGGTCAGTTGCAGTGCACCATCAGCGGTTTTATCACTATCAGGAAGCAAGGGGCTTTCAGTACCAATGACCTCGTTGCCACAAAATACAGCCAGCAGTAGTAATTCGATTGCGACAGCAGCAGCTGTAGTTGCCGCCTCTGCTGGTATCACCAAGTCGCCATTTAATACGGGAATGGGTCCCGTTGTTGGATCTGCAGTTGGCTCGTCATTGGTTTTTCATGGTGGACCACCACCACCAATGCCCCACTTAGGAGGTGCTGGTGGACATCCAATGCTAATTCAATCGACGCCATATCGTACACCTTATGCGAACTATTCGTTGTATGCACCGTATAATAGTGTAGCGCACGGCCATGGACAATATCTGCCGTCGGTGCTACCAATAGTGGCTCCAAACACATCATCAGCATCTTCACCCCACCGCAACAGCAGCAGTCGAGAACCGCAACCTCCGCCGCCGCCGCCGCCATCAGGAGCGGGAGCGGGAGCGACACCACTGAAAGCACCAGTAACAAGTACAACGACATCACAGCATCAGCAGCCGCCACAGCAGCCGCAGCAGCAGCAGCTGAACGTCAGTGGGATTTCAGTATTGCGACCTGTTACACCACTTGGTGGCTATGTGATTAGCAGCAGTGGGGCAACAACAACAACAGCAGCAACCACAACTGCATCAGTACCTTTGGTAAACTCGACTCTTCCTCCTCATCCCCACCCACACAATTTATCGGTATACGCGGCAGGAGGTGTCTTTGGTGTATCATCAACAACGGGGCCAGCAATCACAACAACAGCAACACAACTGTCAGCACCCGTCGTAACGTCCGTTGACGTTACACAGCAACCGCAATTACTTCCATCTGCACCACCTGCATCGCAAATGCTCTCACAATCCGGTTATCCTTCTGCCCATCATCTGACGCCACAATTGCTGACATCATATTCACAGTTTGCACCACCAGCAGCGCCACCAACACAACAACATCAGTCGCCATCGGTGCGCTGTAGTACCACTTCAGCAATGAGCACTGGCAACAACAACAATAGCAACTCTGTTGTCACTGTACAAAATGTAATGACAACGATGTCATCAACATCGTCAATAAATACGCCAATAGCAGCGTCATCATCTTCATCTGTGATCCAAAAAAACTCTTTCACCCAAAAGCGACAGTCCTAGCCGAGATCGGGACGTCAATTACAGGTACACATCAAATTGCTATAAACAAATAACTACAATAGGAATTTCCAATGGGGATAATGAATTTATTTCATATAATTTGATAAGCATGATTTTTAACTATGTGTTATATACATAGTTTTTCAGTTAATTGATTTTTGAAGGCATAAAGTAAATACACATATACTAATTGGTCTGTGTTTCCGTCTGAGTGAAAACCTTTGTATATCTCAGAGAAATGAAATTTATATATAATATACATTTTGAAGACAATACTTCTTAGTATTACACATAAAATAAATTTCCGAGCTAGGATTTTGGTACACTTTATTAACAATTGTTGATAGTTTCGAAGTGGATGTTATTATTCATGAATGTATTTGTAGGTGATATGTCCAGCTGCTATAATCGCAATATTTTTTGGTGGGAAACTAGGTATTTTACAGTGGAGTGCCGTCTTTTATAGCCTTTTTACATGCTAGCGGCTTTTCGTTTATCATTTTTTTATTGCAAAACTCAAATAAATTTGAATATATTCATTTTACTAAGAAAACACATCTTTATTACCAGCATTTCAAGCGTTCGCCCAAACAATACCGTATCGATGGCTGGCGCACCTCAAGGCATCACGTTAGGCCCGCAGTTCTGTGGCCTAATGCCATCGACACCTATTAGTGGTGGCGCCTCCGTATCATCGACGACTGCGTTATCAACTGCCACAACTCATTCGGTTTTAGCAGTTACCGGTCCCAATATAGCCAATTTTTCTCCAAAGACAGGGCTGTGGCTAAAGTATGATATTTGAAGAATTACCAGAAACAAATAAAACAAATTCGATTAATATTGTATTGTATTTTATATTACAGCTCCCCAGTTATGCATCCTTCAGTAATTCCTCCTCCATGTGCATCATCAGTGCCAATTGTGTCGAGTGGCAACGTTCGACCATCACCTTCCCCACTGAGCTCTGGAGCTGTAGTTGGAACACCAACGAGAGTTATTGGAAATGCATTTTCACCACACGCCTCAACTCATTCCAGCACTGTCGGCAGTGGAAATCCCTCAGCACCAGGAAATTTTCAGTCAACCTTCTTCGCAACACCATTGGCACCGCCGCTTTCATCTTCAATTACACCCACATCTATACCTATGGCTATTAGCAGTAGTTCCGTGACGATGTTGCCCATGGTGTCTCACACCTCGGCAGTCATCGCAACGATAACAACAGCGACAACGACAACATCGTCGGTTACAACTGTGGGCACAGTACAGTCCACAGTTCCGACCGTGTCGAGTGCAGTCACACCCACAGCTCATCCCTTTTCGGCCGAATCTCTCTTTCAACCAAGCAAAAGTATGTATTGTTAACCTAGATTGCAGATTAGCGATGGATAATTATGGATAGTCGGTCTTCTATCGATGGTTTCCATCTCTACTGCAAAACTATTAAGTGTATCAGATCGTATTCTAATTATATGCGTTTTCCAATTTATTTAGATGATCAAGCAGACTTATTGCGTCGCGAACTCGATAGTCGTTTTTTGGATCGTTCTGGCTTGACCCAACCGCCACCACCACCAACATCTTCGTCAACATATTTACGACAAGAGCTGCACCATCATCAACACCAGCATACGCATCTGCATCAACATCCACCACATCCACAGATGCTGCCAACAGCAGCATCTATGTCGGCCGCTGCTAATACTATTTTGCCCCAAACACCGCCAACGTCAGCGCAAATATTTCCACCACCACTATTTAAAGACATTCCGAAAATTCCCGCTGTCGATCCACAATTTTATCGTGCTGGCATCGGACTACCTCCTGGGTATACCGGTTATAGTCCAGCAGGGCTGCTGCATTCTGGATTGGGTGGACCTACTCCGTTCATGCCGCCAAACCATTTGACCTCATTTGCTCCCAAGGTAAGCATAACTACCTAATTGTTGCATGCAAATTCCGATACACGGCGACACCACTTCTGCTTTGCTGGTTTCTCCAAGATGCGACACAAGTCCGCTATTGAAAGCGTATGCTCTATGCAAAACTATTGTGACAAACGCCACACATTTGTTAATATGTACGTTGAAGCGTATAAATTATCACAATTCTTTACGATGCAGTTTTTTATGAGAAAAAGGAATAATTGAGAAAGTGCAGCGGTATACATTGTTGTGATCATATATGTATGTACATGGCTAGAAATGGAAAACTCGACAGAAATTATGTTTATTATTACTTTCATAATACACCTGCCTTTTTTCTGCACTGAAATGGCAATAAAACATTTCCCTAAAGTTTTGTAGAAACAAACTACTCAGTCAATATCGATAAATGATCCTTTAAATGTCGCAAATCCCCTATAGAGGTATTATCAAATTTATTATTATTTAAGTTAAAGTTTATTGTCTTTATACCATTCTTTATTCGATCACTGTACTTCTTATGTTTTTATATATTTTCAAAAATACACGAGATTTCGGCTAATGCCGTCTCTTTCTTTTCCCATTTTCTGTGTCAATAAGTGGTTTTACTATCGTTTGCACCCAATTCAGCATCCACATTGTCCTTGAATATGTAATTTGCATTTTACACGCCAGTGATGTTGTAAACAAATAGGTGTACTATATGCATATATGTATGTATGTATGCTTTGTGTGTGTATATGTAAAATGCTTATGGCCTGTGAGGAAGGACACACATATGAGCAGTATCGCGATATCTTCTCTCTCATTTCCGCTCATATGTTTTACTATCGCATAAGACTATTCAAATATGCGCTTACAGTAATAACTATCACAATTAAATGATTGATTTAAGGAATGAATTAAATGATATCTTAAATGATCGATGGTCGTGGTTGAAAATAGAGAAAAACCTTGTTAGTTGCTCAATCTTTTTACATCACTACTATACACATGCTATGCTATGACGTTGTCTACTGAATATTACAATGAACTCATTTGTTGCACACTTACATATCTATACAGAACACTATGTCGCTACCTTCAGTGTCCCCTACTATAATACCATCGATCTCTAACCCCTCCAAGGTCCTCCCGCAGCGAGTGGTATGTTAAACATTACGTGTAGAGCTACACTTCACTTCTCTAACTACGCATATTTTCTATTATCGTTTATTTACATAGAAAACTGGACGTTGGAATGCTATGCATGTCCGCATTGCGTGGGAAATTTACTATCACCAAAACAAGCAAAGTTCGGAGAAATTAGTGTGTTCCGCTTCCATTGTTGGCCCAAGTCATAGTAGCTGCAGTAGCAGCATCAGCGTCAACTCTGGTTCATCTGGTGCACCTGGCAATGCGAGCAATATGGTCGGCAGTGGAGGATCAGCCAGTGGCAGTGGCTCCGCTAGCAACATTGTCACATCTGTTGCGAATGGAAACGTGATGGCAGCAGGCGGACCATCGCCAGCAGCACTTGGCATGAAATCGTCTCCGGCATTGGCTTTAAGTACAGCGTCCCCGCATTTACTGCATCGATCTGGTGAATTGCCTGCAGCTGCAACATACGCTAGATCGCCATTTGAGGCTTCGCCTCTAGCTGCAAGTTTTATTGGAGCACCACCTAGTCATATTGGTAAGTGGCACGCTTTGGTGTAAATCAGCAAGAAACTCACCCTTTAACGCCACCTAACTCAACAGGTACAGCAGTTTCCCCTTTTGGACGGTACGTTGGATCGTTTGGTTTTGGAGGTCTGACACATTTTGGACGCGATATTTCTGTCGGTGGGCATTTAGACGCATGGAGGTAAGTCATGGGATTATGATTATTTTGTGCTAAGGACTGAGATGTCCGAACTTATCTTATTTCAAAACAAAGTGCCAAATTTCTTGGACTAGCGAAATTGTGGATATTTGCAATTAAGTGTTAGCTTATCACTTAAAATTATTGTAACGATACAGAAAGCAGGCGTTTTGAGATTTTAGTTGAATAGAGCCGCAACCATTTCAATTACAAACTATTTTAGCTTATGTATATAAAGTATAAAAGGTAATATACCTTAGTATAAAAGATAGTTTTGTAGGTCAGTAGAAGACTTGATTTTTGTTACACTTTATAATTAGCTCAAATGAGATGTTATCGCTGACTTGCTTTATATGATACTCTTAAACTTGAGGGTTAGCTTTATTGGATTTTAGCAGGAAGTAATATAATATTCATTTGTAATTTATTTCAGAACAAGTTCTGTGCCACGCTCTGTAGCGTATCATCCTACAGTTACATCTGGACCAAGTGGTTGGCCAATTAAAACGGATCCTGCTCTGGAGAATGCACGTCGCGAGGCCGAAGAACGAGAACGGGAACGCGAGATAAGAGAACGCGAGCAGAGAGAACGTGAGCGTCAGCGACGAGAACGTGAGGAACGCGAACGGAAGGAGAAGGAAGAGAAATTGAAGCGTGAGCAGCAGGAGCGTGAAAGAGAGCGAGAACGTGAACGGGAGCGCAAAGAGCGCGAGCGACGTGACATCGAGCGCCGTGAAATGGAACGTGAACGGTTAATGCAGCAACAACGAATCAACGAAAGCAACAAACAGGCATCAGCTGCAGCAGCGTCGTCAGCAACAGCACGGGATCGTTCACCTCATCGCAGCATCGGCAGCATTGTTGGTGAGCACAATACGGAGATCCGCATTAAGGAGGAACATCCGCGTAGCACCAAAGAGGAACAGGATGTGATGCTTATGCGTGCATCGGCTGCGGCTGCTGCTGGTGTTGCCGTAGGCGATCCGCGCTATCATCCATCATCGTTGGCAGCGGCACAGGCGGCGAATGCTGCGATAGCAACAGCACATCATCATGCCAATTTCATGGTTTCGACAGGTCGGCATGGGCCACCGCATGGATTACCACCGTCATCAGCGTCTCATTTGTCGCGCAACATGATGCCTCCCACATTGGGTGTTGGTGGACCTCTCGCTCATTTTGCCCCACCTGTACCACCGCCATGGGGCATTGATGCATACCGCGATCCCTATGGTCCAATCTTGCGTTACAACCCCATCATGGAGGCAGCGTTTCGTCATGAAGCCGAAGCAGAACGGCAAAAAGTCTTAAGTATCTATGCAGCACAATCTGCGGCTCACTTGCGGGGTAAAGAACCAAGTCCCATACCTCCGCCATCGATGGGCCCATTAGGTCCACCTCCAACGCATCTGCGTATGCAGCCACCGCCACCAAGTGTTGGTCTAATGTCATCATCAACTGCGCCACAGCCGCCTTCGCAACAATGTCAGCAACCGCAATTGTCGACAATGGGAATGGGGAAGGCGGGACCAGGAGGCGCGCCCGGTCCGCCAACGATGAATATGGCTGTACAGCATATGATATCAGTTGATCCTTTGAAAAAGGAACCTGATCATACCATTGGTATCGTAGTGAGTTCACCTGGGACAGGTATTAGTCATGGTGCTGTACCAACAAGCGTCATAGGCATACCATCGGCTGCTTCTCCAGCAACGCCAAGTCGATGATAACCTATTACAAATATGAAACTGATACCTATAGAAAAATAAAGAAGTTTTGTCAAATTTCAAGCACTTCCATTTTTGTCAATATTTGAATTTGTATTCTGCTCTTTGTCCCTACCTCCACTCAACAACAACAACAACACATCTGAGCCTGACAAACAAAAAAAAAACAAACACCAAGATAGTAAGCGCAACGCTTTTGTAATATAAAAAGAATGAACGATAAAAATATATATTTTAATTTAATTTTAAAGTTGCAAGATGAAATATGATATAAACAGAACATATTTTACCTACTGATCAAAAACCAAAAAATAAAAGGAATCCACGGTCATCAAAAAAAGATCCACTTGTTCTAAGATTATATTTATGCGAGCCATAAACTTTCGCAACAAGTTGCTTCCCACTTACGTCTACCCGCAGCGACAGGCACATACTCGTATACATACAACTATATATTATATGTATTTATATATATACATATATGTATAGTACTTTTATGTATATGTATATATATACATATATGTATCTAGTACTCTTATGTATATGCATATATATATATATTATATATAAAATAAGACTTTAAATTTATATAAAAAACACCGAATACCTATTAGTTTAATTAGATATTTAGATTTGCATATAAATAATAGAGCATTTGTATTATTTGTATAATTCGTGGACATAATTATACTCAAATGTACATATATATAGCATATAACATATAGGCATACATATTATATATACACGCATGCATACGTAACAAGATACAATTTGATAATAATTAAAACAAAAAAAAGCAAAAAACACAAAAAACCAAAAAACAATTGTTGTATGGTACATTTAGCAACTTGTGGAATCATACAATACCATTCCAATCGTGCATTATATGTTTCCATAAGTAATTTCATGTATGCCGGTAATGTATATAAATAAATTTAAAGATATTGATAATAGAAACATTGCTAATAATTCAACAAAATGTGTTTTTATTTCTTATAAAGTTGACTGTGTTAATACATAGTACTTTAATCATCAGCAGATTTAAAACTTCACTATACTTCAATAGTGACCAAAGTCCCAATTTTGTTAAATTTCAGGAGAAGGTTCGATCTTTGTATACTCCTACATTATTATAACAAACAGATTTGTAGGTGTTTGAGGCATGAGTGAGTTTCTTCAGTTAGTTTGTAATAACTTCAAAGAATTTAGGGAATTAAGAATTTGAAAAAAATAAAATAATTAACTCATACCTACTAGTATATATAAGAAATTAAAAAGGTTTTATAACTAGATGTTTAAAACCGTAACACGAAATAATCCGAAAATTATTTAGGATTTGTTATTCACATAAGTTTCTTTCTCACTTATATTTTATTTAAAAATCTTCAATTGATTTGAAAATGCATTCACTGCAACAGTTACATAGATATTTTCAATGCATTAATCCATTAAAATTTGATTGCTGCGCATAATAAAAATATGCGAATTAATGACAACTATGTATACACTGCCTCTTCTACGTATATAATTGAAAATTTTCTTTACTTTAAAAATACATTTTACAGATCTTATGTCTCACAGACAATTTATTTTGTTAATCCAAAATTCGTTTCAAACTGATTTCGTTAGAATGCATGGTGGTCGCCTACTCTTTCTATCAAAGTACTTGTTTAGACACCGACTCGAAAACTATTGATCATAAAAGACGTAAACAATAAAAGTAAAAGTTCCGAACAAATATATCAATCGCGAATTAAAAATACCCTGTACAATTCTCTTAAACATGTTTAAATAATAATTTGAGAAATTTTATTTGGCGATTATGCATCAAAATAATACTATTTGGTACAGAGGTTTACTATGCATTTAGTATACGAAACTTAATATCCGTAGAAGCGAACATTTTTAGTATAAATGTAGTAAATGTTCTAGCACAAGATAAGTTATAATGTTAAAAAGTCGAATGCCCTATTTGTTCATTTGCACTGGGTATAAGATTTGATTAGTTTTGTTTTTTTCTGATGGGGAATTTCCCAAATCAGGTCTAAGTGCTGGCTTACATCGTATGAAGAAAGCTGTCAAGTATGTTTAAGCCGTGTGGCAAGAAATACTCGTGGTGTGGAAGTGCTTTGTCAATTTAGACGTTGTTATTGTTTTTGGAGCCATCATATTATTTATGACACCCTTCTGTCTTCTATATACGGAATAGCGAAAGTCAACGGGACAAGATCGACACCAAAGACAACAGAAACTGAGGAGAGCTCGTTATTGTTACCGCCACACTCACAGACATCATTTCTCTTTCAATTTGAACTATTATACCATACTGTAGTCGAGGTACGACAGTCGGCATCAACAGCAGCAAGCTCGGGATAGTATAGCACAATTGTTCAATATTTATCACGATTTGAAATGCTACTCAATCGTTTAGTGGATATTATTTTAATACTTTGTTTTATAAAATCGATCCCAGCGGTACCCAAAGAGTCGGGTAAGTAAGTGAAAGTGTATCATAATGTTGCTTGCCTAGAGATTTGCTCTAAGTATAGTTTGAAGTTTTTAACTCAATATACATAGGTGAAAGCATACAAGAAAGTTGAATTGAGGCAACTTGAATATGAGACAACTAGCATCCAATTCTAATGAATATTCGCACACATACATATATAAACATCATCTTGCTTGGTATATTAAAAATTACTTTTTCTATAAAGCACCATAAAAGATAATAAACATTGTTTACAAATCGAATATCTTTACGAAAGGTAACTGTTGTGATTTGTGAAATGGATTATCATGTCTACTCCATACTTTAAAGTTGTCCTATGCAATTAATTAAAAAAGTTGCTTAGAAGAATTGAAATTCAATTGTTGTAGTATTGATTTGTAGTTCGACAATTTGGAGGATCAAACATCAACAATGGCTTCGGATCGGATATACCAAACACAGGACTAGGACAGCGCTTTGGATATCCAGCACCATTAGGCTGTCCATTATGTGACTCCTCTGTTTACAGCTATTGCTCACACAAGATGATACATGATGCGTGCTGCTGTGATTTCTCAGGTAATTATTTCTATCTTCTGTTCTGAAATGCATATATAAAATATGATAAATACGTAATAGGATATTTCAAAATATTACTGACTGATCTACTAAAATATAATTTAATGATAAACGACATGTGAGAATAAAGTAGAATTTATAAATTGCTGACTCCTTAGCAGCATCCTCATATCAGTCAGTAGGCATCCTATATCTGTCTGTTTTATATTCAGGCATATTTTCATACTTCTTGAATTTTCTGTTTTTCTCACAAATTAATAAACAATTTGAATTAAATTACTTATTTTGATTTTACAGCATCCCCGCAGCTACGTCCGCCTCAATGTGCATATTATGACTGCTCGCTCTTGTATGCCAAATCCTGCTATGAACATGCGCTTATTAAAAACTGTTGCTGCAACAATCCTTACTAAAAATGATCACTAAGGAATACTAATTTAAGCTCTTGCCTCAATTATTATTATTACTAGCTAGCATGACCCTCTTCATCGTCCGAGTTGCACTTCGATATAAATATTTATATTCTAATTAAGTTTTTTTTTTGTTTTTTTCATTAAGACATCTACAAATTTTTAAAGCTACTAATATTTAATAAAATAAAAAGAAAATCCAAACAATACAAATTTATTATTGTTACTAAAATTATAACTATTATGTGCTATTACGGCAATGAAGTCGACGATTTAGATTGCTATAGCCTGAAAGTATGCTACAAAGAATTATTTGTAGCACGCTGGACTTTGTGGAATCAATGACAACTAAAATATTAATAAAGTCAGGCAATAAATTATTTTATATATTTTAATGTTTGCGGATACCCCGACTACTGATTGAGCTTTTGCTTAGTGATGTAACTGAGCGTGACATCACTTCGAAGTAATTCAACGAAAGCTCAATGGCGAGAATCGATGGCTGTGAGATTGGCGAGTGGCTGCCTCCTCAATGAGTCTTTTTAGGTGATCGTCAACGTGCACGATCTATGCATGTTTAAAAAAAGACAGTGAGAGTGAATTACACGATAACACACATTTTACGAAGGTGAAGACTAAATATGAATATAAATAATGCATCTATAAATGATATATATATATATATATTTATGTGTATTTAAAACTATATGGGACTCAATTATTTTAAACGATCAACTCGGTAGATTCCAGAGGAAAAAGGACAAATTCAAAAGAAGAAAATTTTCTATCTTAAAAATATACTGTAAAAATGCATAACACATGTAATATAATTATTTATTTTGTTATTATAAGAAGAAATTCAGTTAAATTCATTGGACAAATTCTGTGAAATATATTATATATGAGGTATATACCGTTTTACCGCGATATATTACAAAGTTAGTTTAGTTATAATCGACACCTTCCGTAGTCGATTGCACTTGAAAGACGTTAAAAGGGGGCAGTGACTCAGTAGTACTTCCAGTTCCTTCCGTTGTTACCTTTTCCGTTGTGGGCGGGGATGTGCTGGGCTTTTGAGTAATCGGTTTACGTGTTGTGGTGCTGGGAGTAGTTGGTTTTAAGGTGGTTGGCTTTTGTGTACTTGGCTTCCTGGTTGTGGTGCTCGGCTCAGTTGGCTTCAGAGTGGTTGACTTCCTGGTTGTGGAACTCGGCTCTGTTGGCTTCAATGTGGTCGGTTTTCGAGTGCTTGGCCACCACGATGTGGTGCTTGGCTCAGTTGGTTTCGAAGTGGTTGGCTTTTCTGTGCTAGGCTTCAATGTTGTTGTGCTACGAACAGTTGGCTTCGAAGTGGTTGGCTTTTGTGTGATTGGTTTCAACGTTGTGGTGCTCGGCTCTGTTGGCTTCAGAGTGGTTGGCTTCCTGGTTGTGGGACTCGGCTCTGTTGGCTTCAAAGTGGTCGGTTTTCGAGTGCTTGGCCACCACGATGTGGTGCTCGGCTCAGTTGGTTTCGAAGTGGTTGGCTTTTCTGTGCTGGGCTTCAATGTTGTTGTGCTACGAACAGTTGGCTTTTCTGTGCTCGGCTTGAATGTTGTGGTGCTACGAACAGTTGGTTTCGATGTGGTTGGCTTTTCTGTGCTTGGCTTCAATGTTGTGCTGCTCGGCTCAGTTGGTTTCGAAGTGGTTGGCTTTTCTGTGCTAGGCTTCAATGTTGTTGTGCTACGAACAGTTGGCTTCGATGTGGTTGGCTTTTCTGTGCTTGGCTTCAATGTTGTGGTGCTCGTCTCTGTTGGTTTCGAAGTGGTTGGCTTCCTGGTTGTGGGACTCGGCTCTGTTGGCTTCAAAGTGGTCGATTTTCGAGTGCTTGGCCACCACGATGTTGTGCTCGGTTCAGTTGGTTTCGAAGTGGTTGGCTTTTCTGTGATTGGTTTCAATGTTGTGGTGCTCGCCTCAGTTGGCTTCGATGTGGATGGCTTTTCGGTGCTTGGCTTCAATGTTGTGGTGCTAGGAATAGTTGGCTTCGATGTGGTTGGCTTTTCTGTGCTCGACTTCAATGTTGTGGTACTACGAACAGTTGGCTTCGATGTGGTTGGCCTTTCTGTGCTCGGCTTCAATGTTGTGGTGCTACGAACAGTTGGTTTCGATGTGGTTGGCCTTTCTGTGATTGGTTTCAATGTTGTGGTGCTCGCCTCAGTTGGCTTCGATGTGGTTGGCTTTTCAGTGATAGGTTTCAATGTTGTGGTGCTCGGCTCAGTTGGTTTCGAAGTGGTTGGCTTTTCGGTGCTTGGCTTCAATGTTGTGGTGCTAGGAACAGTTGGCTTCGATGTGGTTGGCTTCTCTGTGGATGGCTTTTCGGTGCTTGGCTTCAATGTTGTGGTGCTGGGCACAGTTGGTTTCGAAGTGGTTGGCTTTTCGGTGCTTGGCTTCAACGTTGTAGTGCTAGGAACAGTTGGCTTCGCTGTGGTTGGTTTTTCTGTACTTGGCTTCAATGTTGTGGTGCTGGGCACAGTTGGTTTCGAAGTGGTTGGCTTTTCGGTGCTTGGCTTCAACGTTGTAGTGCTAGGAACAGTTGGCTTCGCTGTGGTTGGTTTTTCTGTACTTGGCTTCAATGTTGTGGTGCTGGGCACAGTTGGTTTCGAAGTCGTTGGTTTTTCTGTACTTGGCTTCAATGTTGTGGTGCTGGGCACAGTTGGCTTCGAAGTGGATGGCTTTTCTGTGCTTGGTTTCAATGTTGTGGTGCTAGGAACAGTTGGCTTTTCGGTGCTTGGCTTCAATGTTGTAGTGCTAGGAACAGTTGGCTTCGATGTGGTTGGCTTCTCTGTGCTCGGCTTCAATGTTGTGGTGCTACGAACAGTTGGTTTCGATGTGGTTGGCTTTTCTGTGCTTGGCTTCAATGTTGTGGTGCTTGGTTTAGTAGGTTGAGTGTGTGGAGACTGTGTTGGTTGGGTCGGTTGACTTGGTTGCGTCGGTTGAGTGTGTGGAGGTTGTGTTGGTTGGGTCGGTTGAGTTGGCTGCGTTGGTTGAGTGTGTGGAGGCTGTGTTGGTTGGGTCGGTTGAGTTGGCTGCGTCGGTTGAGTGTGTGGAGGCTGTGTTGGTTGGGTCGGTTGAGTTGGTTGCGTCGGTTGAGTGTGTGGAGGTTGTGTTGGTTGGGTCGGTTGAGTTGGCTGCGTTGGTTGAGTGTGTGGAGGCTGTGTTGGTTGGGTCGGTTGAGTTGGTTGCGTCGGTTGAGTGTGTGGAGGTTGTGTTGGTTGGGTCGGTTGAGTTGGCTGCGTTGGTTGAGTGTGTGGAGGCTGTGTTGGTTGGGTCGGTTGAGTTGGCTGCGTTGGTTGAGTGTGTGGAGGCTTTTCTGTGCTTGGTTTCAATGTTGTGGTGCTAGGAACAGTTGGCTTCGCTGTGGTTGGTTTTTCTGTACTTGGCTTCAATGTTGTGGTGCTGGGCACAGTTGGTTTCGAAGTGGTTGGCTTTTCGGTGCTTGGCTTCAACGTTGTAGTGCTAGGAACAGTTGGCTTCGCTGTGGTTGGTTTTTCTGTACTTGGCTTCAATGTTGTGGTGCTGGGCACAGTTGGTTTCGAAGTGGTTGGCTTTTCGGTGCTTGGCTTCAATGTTGTGGTGCTAGGAATAGTTGGCTTCGAAGTGGTTGGTTTTTCTGTACTTGGCTTCAATGTTGTGGTGCTAGGCACAGTTGGTTTCGAAGTCGTTGGTTTTTCTGTACTTGGCTTCAATGTTGTGGTGCTGGGCACAGTTGGTTTCGAAGTGGTTGGCTTTTCGGTGCTTGGCTTCAATGTTGTGGTGCTGGGCACAGTTGGCTTCGAAGTGGATGGCTTTTCTGTGCTTGGTTTCAATGTTGTGGTGCTAGGAACAGTTGACTTTTCGGTGCTTGACTTCAACGTTGTAGTACTAGGAACAGTTGGCTTCGCTGTGGTTGGTTTTTCTGTACTTGGCTTCAATGTTGTGGTGCTGGGCACAGTTGGTTTCGAAGTGGTTGGCGTTTCGGTGCTTGGCTTCAACGTTGTAGTGCTAGGAACAGTTGGCTTCGCTGTGGTTGGTTTTTCTGTACTTGGCTTCAATGTTGTAGTGCTGGGCACAGTTGGTTTCGAAGTCGTTGGTTTTTCTGTACTTGGCTTCAATGTTGTGGTGCTGGGCACAGTTGGTTTCGAAGTGGTTGGCTTTTCGGTGCTTGGCTTCAATGTTGTAGTGCTAGGAACAGTTGGCTTCGCTGTGGTTGGTTTTTCTGTACTTGGCTTCAATGTTGTGGTGCTGGGCACAGTTGGTTTCGAAGTGGTTGGCTTTTCTGTGCTTGGCTTCAAAGTTGTAGTGCTAGGAACAGTTGGCTTCGCTGTGATTGGCTTTTCTGTACTTGGTTTCAATGTTGTGGTGCTAGGAGCAGTTGGCTTTTCGGTGCTTGGTTTCAACGTTGTAGTGCTGGGCACAGTTGGCTTCGCTGTGGTTGGTTTTTCTGTACTTGGATTCAATATTGTGGTGCTAGGAACAGTTGGCTTTTCGGTGCTTGGCTTCAATGTTGTAGTGCTAGGAACAGTTGGCTTCGCTGTGGTTGGTTTTTCTGTACTTGGCTTCAATGTTGTGGTGCTAGGCACAGTTGGTTTCGAAGTGGTCGGCTTTTCTGTACTTGGCTTCAATGTTGTGGTGCTGGGCACAGTTGGTTTCGAAGTGGTTGGCTTTTCTGTGCTTGGCTTCAAAGTTGTAGTGCTAGGAACAGTTGGCTTCGCTGTGGTTGGTTTTTCTGTACTTGGCTTCAATGTTGTGGTGCTAGGCACAGTTGGTTTCGAAGTGGTCGGCTTTTCTGTACTTGGCTTCAATGTTGTGGTGCTGGGCACAGTTGGTTTCGAAGTGGTTGGCTTTTCTGTGCTTGGTTTCAATGTTGTGATGCTAGGAACAGTTGGCTTTTCGGTGGTTGGCTTCAATGTTGTAGTGCTAGGAACTGTTGGCTTCGCTGTGGTTGGTTTTTCTGTACTTGGCTTCAATGTTGTGGTGCTGGGCACAGTTGGTTTCGAAGTGGTTGGCTTTTCTGTACTTGGCTTCAATGTTGTGGTGCTGGGCACAGTTGGTTTCGAAGTGGTTGGCTTTTCTGTGCTTGGCTTCAAAGTTGTAGTGCTAGGAACAGTTGGCTTCGCTGTGGTTGGTTTTTCTGTACTTGGCTTCAATGTTGTGGTGCTGGGCACAGTTGGTTTCGAAGTGGTTGGCTTTTCTGTGCTTGGCTTCAATGTTGTGGTGCTGGGCACAGTTGGCTTCTCTGTGCTTGGTTTCAATGTTGTGGTGCTGGGCACAGTTGGTTTCGAAGTGGTTGGCTTTTCTGTGCTTGGCTTCAAAGTTGTAGTGCTAGGAACAGTTGGCTTCGCTGTGGTTGGTTTTTCTGTGCTTGGCTTCAATGTTGTGGAGCTAGGAACAGTTGGCTTCGATGTGGTTGGTTTTTCTGTACTTGGCTTCAATGTTGTGGTGCTGGGCACAGTTGGTTTCGCTGTGGTTGGTTTCTCTGTGCTTGGCTTCAATGTTGTGCTGCTGGGCACAGTTGGCTTCGCTGTGGATGGTTTTTCTGTGCTTGGCTTCAATGTTGCAGTGCTAGGAACAGTTGGCTTCGCTGTGGTTGGTTTTTCTGTACTTGGCTTCAATGTTGTGGTGCTGGGCACAGTTGGTTTCGAAGTGGTTGGCTTTTCTGTGTTTGGCTTCAATGTTGTGGTGCTTGGCACAGTTGTCTTCGCTGTGGTTGGTTTTTCTGTACTTGGCTTCAATGTTGTGGTGCTGGGCACAGTTGGTTTCGAAGTCGTTGGCTTTTCTGTACTTGGCTTCAATGTTGTGGTGCTGGGCACAGTTGGTTTTGAAGTCGTTGGTTTTTCTGTACTTGGCTTCAATGTTGTGGTGCTGGACACAGTTGGTTTCGAAGTGGTTGGCTTTTCTGTGCTTGGCTTCAAAGTTGTAGTTGGCTTCGCTGTGGTTGGTTTTTCTGTGCTTGGCTTCAATGTTGTGGAGCTAGGAACTGTTGGCTTCGCTGTGGTTGGTTTTTCTGTGCTTGGCTTCAATGTTGTGGAGCTAGGAACAGTTGGCTTCGAAGTGGTTGGCTTTTCTGTACTTGGCTTCAATGTTGTGGTGCTGGGCACAGTTGGTTTCGAAGTGGTTGGCTTTTCTGTGCTTGGCTTCAAAGTTGTGGTGCTGGGCACAGTTGGTTTCGAAGTGGTCGGCTTTTCTGTACTTGGCTTCAATGTTGTGGTGCTGGGCACAGTTGGTTTCGAAGTGGTCGGCTTTTCTGTACTTGGCTTCAATGTTGTGGTGCTGGGCACAGTTGGTTTCGAAGTGGTCGGCTTTTCTGTACTTGGCTTCAATGTTGTGGTGCTGGGCACAGTTGGTTTCGAAGTGGTCGGCTTTTCTGTACTTGGCTTCAATGTTGTGGTGCTGGGCACAGTTGGTTTCGAAGTCGTTGGTTTTTCTGTACTTGGCTTCAATGTTGTGGTGCTGGACACAGTTGGTTTCGAAGTGGTTGGCTTTTCTGTGCTTGGCTTCAAAGTTGTAGTGCTAGGAACAGTTGGCTTCGCTGTGGTTGGTTTTTCTGTGCTTGGCTTCAATGTTGTTGAGCTAGGAACAGTTGGCTTCGATGTGGTTGGTTTTTCTGTACTTGGCTTCAATGTTGTGGTGGTGGGCACAGTTGGTTTCGAAGTGGTTGGCTTTTCTGTGCTTGGCTTCAAAGTTGTAGTGCTAGGAACAGTTGGCTTCGCTGTGGTTGGTTTTTCTGTGCTTGGCTTCAATGTTGTAGAGCTAGGAACAGTTGGCTTCGATGTGATTGGTTTTTCTGTATTTGGCTTCAATGTTGTGGTGCTGGGCACAGTTGGTTTCGAAGTGGTTGGCTTTTCTGTACTTGGCTTCAATGTTGTGGTGCTGGGCACAGTTGGTTTCGAAGTGGTTGGCTTTTCGGTGCTTGGCTTCAATGTTGTAGTGCTAGGAACAGTTGGCTTCGCTGTGGTTGGTTTTTCTGTACTTGGCTTCAATGTTGTGGTGCTGGGCACAGTTGGTTTCGAAGTGGTTGGCTTTTCTGTACTTGGCTTCAATGTTGTGGTGCTGGGCACAGTTGGTTTCGAAGTGGTTGGCTTTTCTGTGCTTGGCTTCAATGTTGTGGTGCTGGGCACAGTTGGTTTAGAAGTCGTTGGTTTTTCTGTGTTTGGCTTCAATGTTGTGGTGCTGGGCACAGTTGGTTTCGAAGTGGTTGGCTTTTCTGTGCTTGGTTTCAATGTTGTGGTGCTAGGAACAGTTGGCTTTTCGGTGCTTGGCTTCAATGTTGTAGTGCCAGGAACAGTTGGCTTTGCTGTGGTTGGTTTTTGTGTACTTGGCTTCAATGTTGTGGTGCTGGGCACAGTTGGTTTCGAAGTGGTTGGCTTTTCTGTGCTTGGCTTCAATGTTGTGGTGCTAGGAACAGTTGGCTTTTTGGTGCTTGGCTTCAACGTTGTAGTGCTGGGTACAGTTGGCTTCGCTGTGGTTGGTTTTTCTGTACTTGGCTTCAAAGTTGTGATGCTGGGCACAGTTGGTTTCGAAGTGGTTGGCTTTTCTGTGCTTGGCTTCAAAGTTGTAGTGCTAGGAACAGTTGGCTTCGCTGTGGTTGGTTTTTCTGTGCTTGGCTTCAATGTTGTGGAGCTAGGAACAGTTGGCTTCGATGTGATTGGTTTTTCTGTACTTGGCTTTAATGTTGTATTGCTAGGAACAGTTGGCTTCGAAGTGGTTGGCTTTTCTGTACTTGGCTTCAATGTTGTGGTGCTGGGCACAGTTGGTTTCGAAGTGGTTGGCTTTTCTGTACTTGGCTTCAATGTTGTGGTGCTGGGCACAGTTGGTTTCGAAGTGGTTGGCTTTTCTGTGCTTGGCTTCAGTGTTGTGGTGCTAGGAACAGTTGGCTTTTCCGTGCTTGGCTTCAATGTTGTAGTGCTAGGAACAGTTGGCTTTGTTGTGGTTGGTTTTTCTGTGCTTGGCTTTAATGTTGTGGTGCTGGACACAGTTGGTTTCGAAGTGGTTGGCTTTTCTGTGCTTGGCTTCAAAGTTGTAGTGCTAGGAACAGTTGGCTTCGCTGTGGTTGGTTTTTCTGTGCTTGGTTTCAATGTTGTGGAGCTAGGAACTGTTGGCTTCGATGTGGTTGGTTTTTCTGTACTTGGCTTCAATGTTGTGGTGCTGGGCACAGTTGGTTTTGAAGTGGTTGGCTTTTCTGTGCTTGGCTTCAAAGTTGTAGTGCTAGGAACAGTTGGCTTCGCTGTGGTTGGTTTTTCTGTGCTTGGCTTCAATGTTGTGGAGCTAGGAACAGTTGGCTTCGATGTGATTGGTTTTTCTGTACTTGGCTTCAATGTTGTAGTGCTAGGAACAGTTGGCTTCGCTGTGGTTGGCTTTTCTGTGCTTGGCTTCAATGTTGTGGTGCTGGGCACAGTTGGTTTCGAAGTGGTTGGCTTTTCTGTACTTGGCTTCAATGTTGTGGTGCTGGGCACAGTTGGTTTCGAAGTCGTTGGTTTTTCTGTACTTGGCTGCAATGTTGTGGTGCTGGGCACAGTTGGTTTCGAAGTGGTTGGCTTTTCTGTGCTTGGCTTCAAAGTTGTAGTGCTAGGAACAGTTGGCTTTTGGTGCTTGGCTTCAACGTTGTAGTGCTGGGTACAGTTGGCTTCGCTGTGGTTGGTTTTTCTGTACTTGGCTTCAAAGTTGTGATGCTGGGCACAGTTGGTTTCGAAGTGGTTGGCTTTTCTGTACTTGGCTTCAATGTTGTGGTGCTGGGCACAGTTGGTTTAGAAGTCGTTGGTTTTCTGTGTTTGGCTTCAATGTTGTGGTGCTGGGCACAGTTGGTTTCGAAGTGGTTGGCTTTTCTGTGCTTGGCTTCAAAGTTGTAGTGCTAGGAACAGTTGGCTTTTGGTGCTTGGCTTCAACGTTGTAGTGCTGGGTACAGTTGGCTTCGCTGTGATTGGTTTTTCTGTACTTGGCTTTAATGTTGTATTGCTAGGAACAGTTGGCTTCGAAGTGGTTGGCTTTTCTGTACTTGGCTTCAATGTTGTGGTGCTGGGCACAGTTGGTTTCGAAGTGGTTGGCTTTTCTGTACTTGGCTTCAATGTTGTGGTGCTGGGCACAGTTGGTTTCGAAGTGGTTGGCTTTTCTGTGCTTGGCTTCAGTGTTGTGGTGCTGGGCACAGTTGGTTTCGAAGTGGTTGGCTTTTCTGTGCTTGGCTTCAATGTTGTGGTGCTAGGAACAGTTGGCTTTTCCGTGCTTGGCTTCAATGTTGTAGTGCTAGGAACAGTTGGCTTTGTTGTGGTTGGTTTTTCTGTGCTTGGCTTTAATGTTGTGGTGCTGGACACAGTTGGTTTCGAAGTGGTTGGCTTTTCTGTGCTTGGCTTCAAAGTTGTAGTGCTAGGAACAGTTGGCTTCGCTGTGGTTGGTTTTTCTGTGCTTGGTTTCAATGTTGTGGAGCTAGGAACTGTTGGCTTCGATGTGGTTGGTTTTTCTGTACTTGGCTTCAATGTTGTGGTGCTGGGCACAGTTGGTTTTGAAGTGGTTGGCTTTTCTGTGCTTGGCTTCAAAGTTGTAGTGCTAGGAACAGTTGGCTTCGCTGTGGTTGGTTTTTCTGTGCTTGGCTTCAATGTTGTGGAGCTAGGAACAGTTGGCTTCGATGTGATTGGTTTTTCTGTACTTGGCTTCAATGTTGTAGTGCTAGGAACAGTTGGCTTCGCTGTGGTTGGCTTTTCTGTGCTTGGCTTCAATGTTGTGGTGCTGGGCACAGTTGGTTTCGAAGTGGTTGGCTTTTCTGTACTTGGCTTCAATGTTGTGGTGCTGGGCACAGTTGGTTTCGAAGTCGTTGGTTTTTCTGTACTTGGCTGCAATGTTGTGGTGCTGGGCACAGTTGGTTTCGAAGTGGTTGGCTTTTCTGTGCTTGGCTTCAAAGTTGTAGTGCTAGGAACAGTTGGCTTCGCTGTGGTTGGTTTTTCTGTGATTGGCTTCAATGTTGTGGAGCTAGGAACAGTTGGCTTTGATGAGGTTGGTTTTTCTGTACTTGGCTTCAATGTTGTGGTGGTGGGCACAGTTGGTTTCGAAGTGGTTGGCTTTTCTGTGCTTGGCTTCAAAGTTGTAGTGCTAGGAACAGTTGGCTTCGCTGTGGTTGGTTTTTCTGTGCTTGGCTTCAATGTTGTGGTGCTGGGCACAGTTGGCTTCGCTGTGGTTGGTTTTTCTGTGCTTGGCTTCAATGTTGTGGTGCTGGGCACAGTTGGTTTCGAAGTGGTTGGTTTTTCTGTACTTGGCTTCAATGTTGTGGTGCTGGGCACAGTTGGCTTCAAAGTGGTTGGCTTTTCTGTGCTTGGCTTCAAAGTTGTAGTGCTAGGAACAGTTGGCTTTGATGTGGTTGGTTTTTCTGAACTTGGCTTCAATGTTGTGGTGCTGGGCACAGTTGGTTTCGAAGTGGTTGGCTTTTCTGTACTTGGCTTCAATGTTGTGGTGCTGGGCACAGTTGGTTTCAAAGTGGATGGCTTTTCTGTGCTTGGTTTCAATGTTGTGGTGCTGGGCACAGTTGGTTTCGAAGTGGTTGGCTTTTCTGTACTTGGCTTTAATGTTGTGGTGCTGGGCACAGTTGGTTTCGAAGTGGTTGGCTTTTCTGTGCTTGGCTTCAGTGTTGTGGTGCTGGGCACAGTTGGTTTCGAAGTGGTTGGCTTTTCTGTGCTTGGCTTCAATGTTGTGGTGCTAGGAACAGTTGGCTTTTCGGTGCTTGGCTTCAATGTTGTAGTGCTAGGAACAGTTGGCTTTGCTGTGGTCGGTTTTTCTGTGCTTGGCTTTAATGTTGTGGTGCTGGACACAGTTGGTTTCGAAGTGGTTGGCTTTTCTGTGCTTGGCTTCAAAGTTGTAGTGCTAGGAACAGTTGGCTTCGCTGTGGTTGGTTTTTCTGTGCTTGGCTTCAATGTTGTGGAGCTAGGAACTGTTGGCTTCGATGTGGTTGGTTTTTCTGTACTTGGCTTCAATGTTGTGGTGCTGGGCACAGTTGGTTTTGAAGTGGTTGTCTTTTCTGTGCTTGGCTTCAAAGTTGTAGTGCTAGGAACAGTTGGCTTCGCTGTGGTTGGTTTTTCTGTGCTTGGCTTCAATGTTGTGGAGCTAGGAACAGTTGGCTTCGATGTTATTGGTTTTTCTGTACTTGGCTTCAATGTTGTAGTGCTAGGAACAGTTGGCTTCGCTGTGGTTGGCTTTTCTGTGCTTGGCTTCAATGTTGTGGTGCTGGGCACAGTTGGTTTCGAAGTCGTTGGTTTTTCTGTACTTGGCTTCAATGTTGTGGTGCTGGGCACAGTTGGTTTCGAAGTGGTTGGCTTTTCTGTACTTGGCTTCAAAGTTGTAGTGCTAGGAACAGTTGGCTTCGCTGTGGTTGGTTTTTCTGTGATTGGCTTCAATGTTGTGGAGCTAGGAACAGTTGGCTTCGATGTGGTTGGTTTTTCTGTACTTGGCTTCAATGTTGTGGTGGTGGGCACAGTTGGTTTCGAAGTGGTCGGCTTTTCTGTGCTTGGCTTCAAAGTTGTAGTGCTAGGAACAGTTGGCTTCGCTGTGGTTGGTTTTTCTGTGCTTGGCTTCAATGTTGTGGAGCTAGGAACAGTTGGCTTCGCTGTGGTTGGTTTTTCTGTGCTTGGCTTCAATGTTGTGGTGCTGGGCACAGTTGGTTTCGAAGTGGTTGGTTTTTCTGTACTTGGCTTCAATGTTGTGGTGCTGTGCACAGTTGGCTTCAAAGTGGTTGGCTTTTCTGTACTTGGTTTCAGTGTTGTGGTGCTAGGAACAATTGGCTTTTCGGTGCTTGGCTTCAATGTTGTAGTGCTAGGAACAGTTGGCTTCGCTGTGGTTGGTTTTTCTGTGCTTGGCTTCAATGTTGTGGAGCTAGGAACAGTTGGCTTCGATGTGGTTGGTTTTTCTGAACTTGGCTTCAATGTTGTGGTGCTGGGCACAGTTGGTTTCGAAGTGGTTGGCTTTTCTGTACTTGGCTTCAATGTTGTGGTGCTGGGCACAGTTGGTTTCAAAGTGGATGGCTTTTCTGTGCTTGGTTTCAGTGTTGTGGTGCTGGGCACAGTTGACTTCGAAGTGGTTGGCTTTTCTGTGCTTGGTTTCAATGTTGTGGTGCTAGAAACAGTTGGCTTTTCGGTGCTTGGCTTCAACGTTGTAGTGCTGGGCACAGTTGGCTTCGCTGTGGTTGGTTTTTCTGTACTTGGCTTCAATGTTGTGGTGCTGGGTACAGTTGGTTTCGAAGTGGTTGGCTTTTCTGTACTTGGCTTCAATGTTGTGGTGCTGGGCACAGTTGGCTTCTGTGTGCTTGGTTTCAATGTTGTGGTGCTAGGAACAGTTGGTTTTTCGGTGCTTGGCTTCAACGTTGTAGTGCTAGGAACAGTTGGTTTCGCCGTGGTTGGTTTTTCTGTACTTGGCTTCAATGTTGTGGTGCTGGGCACAGTTGGTTTCGAAGTGGTTGGCTTTTCTGTGGTTGGCTTCAATGTTGTGGAGCTAGGAACAGTTGGCTTCGATGTGGTTGGTTTTTCTGTACTTGGCTTCAATGTTGTGGTGCTGGGCACAGTTGGTTTCGAAGTGGTTGGTTTTTCTGTACTTGGCTTCAATGTTGTGGTGCTGTGCACAGTTGGCTTCAAAGTGGTTGGCTTTTCTGTACTTGGTTTCAGTGTTGTGGTGCTAGGAACAGTTGGCTTTTCGGTGCTTGGCTTCAATGTTGTAGTGCTAAGAACAGTTGGCTTCGCTGTGGTTGGTTTTTCTGTGCTTGGCTTCAATGTTGTGGAGCTAGGAACAGTTGGCTTCGATGTGGTTGGTTTTTCTGAACTTGGCTTCAATGTTGTGGTGCTGGGCACAGTTGGTTTCGAAGTGGTTGGCTTTTCTGTACTTGGCTTCAATGTTGTGGTGCTGGGCACAGTTGGTTTCAAAGTGGATGGCTTTTCTGTGCTTGGTTTCAATGTTGTGGTGCTGGGCACAGTTGACTTCGAAGTGGTTGGCTTTTCTGTGCTTGGTTTCAATGTTGTGGTGCTAGAAACAGTTGGCTTTTCGGTGCTTGGCTTCAACGTTGTAGTGCTGGGCACAGTTGGCTTCGCTGTGGTTGGTTTTTCTGTACTTGGCTTCAATGTTGTGGTGCTGGGTACAGTTGGTTTCGAAGTGGTTGGCTTTTCTGTACTTGGCTTCAATGTTGTGGTGCTGGGCACAGTTGGCTTCTGTGTGCTTGGTTTCAATGTTGTGGTGCTAGGAACAGTTGGTTTTTCGGTGCTTGGCTTCAACGTTGTAGTGCTAGGAACAGTTGGTTTCGCCGTGGTTGGTTTTTCTGTACTTGGCTTCAATGTTGTGGTGCTGGGCACAGTTGGTTTCGAAGTGGTTGGCTTTTCTGTGGTTGGCTTCAATGTTGTGGAGCTAGGAACAGTTGGCTTCGATGTGGTTGGTTTTTCTGTACTTGGCTTCAATGTTGTGGTGCTGGGCACAGTTGGTTTCGAAGTGGTTGGCTTTTCTGTACTTGGCTTCAATGTTGTGGTGCTGGGCACAGTTGGTTTCGAAGTGGTTGGCTTTTCTGTGCTTGGCTTCAATGTTGTGGTGCTGGGCACAGTTGGCTTCGAAGTGGTTGGCTTTTCTGTGCTTGGTTTCAATGTTGTGGTGCTAGGAACAGTTGGCTTTTCGGTGCTTGGCTTCAATGTTGTAGTGCTAGGAACAGTTGGCTTCGCTGTGGTTGGTTTTTCTGTACTTGGCTTCAATGTTGTGGTGCTGGGCACAGTTGGCTTCGAAGTGGTTGGCTTTTCTGTGCTTGGTTTCAATGTTGTGGTGCTAGGAACAGTTGGCTTTTCGGTGCTTGGCTTCAACGTTGTAGTGCTAGGAACAGTTGGCTTTTCGGTGCTTGGCTTCAATGTTGTAGTGCTAGGAACAGTTGGCTTCGCTGTGGTTGGTTTTTCTGTACTTGGCTTCAATGTTGTGGAGCTGGGCACAGTTGGGTTCGAAGTGGTTGGCTTTTCGGTGCTTGGCTTCAACGTTGTAGTGCTAGGAACAGTTGGCTTCGCTGTGGTTGGTTTTTCTGTACTTGGCTTCAATGTTGTGGTGCTGGGCACAGTTGGCTTCGAAGTGGTTGGCTTTTCTGTGCTTGGTTTCAATGTTGTGGAGCTAGGAACAGTTGACTTCGATGTGGTTGGTTTTTCTGTACTTGGCTTCAATGTTGTGGTGCTGGGCACAGTTGGTTTCGAAGTGGTTGGCTTTTCTGTGCTTGGCTTCAATGTTGTGGTGCTGGGCACAGTTGGCCTCGAAGTGGTTGGCTTTTCTGTTCTTGGTTTCAATGTTGTGGTGCTAGGAACAGTTGGCTTTTCGGTGCTTGGCTTCAATGTTGTAGTGCTAGGAACAGTTGGCTTCGCTGTGGTTGGTTTTTCTGTACTTGGCTTCAATGTTGTGGTGCTGGGCACAGTTGGCTTCGAAGTGGTTGGCTTTTCTGTGCTTGGTTTCAATGTTGTAGTGCTAGGAACAGTTGGCTTCGCTGTGGTTGGCTTTTCTGTGCTAGGCTTCAATGTTGTGGTGCTGGGCACAGTTTGTTTCGAAGTGGTTGGTTTTTCTGTGCTTGGCTTCAATGTTGTGGTGCTGGGCACAGTTGGTTTCGAAGTAGTTGGCTTTTCTGTGCTTGGCTTCAACGTTGTAGTGCTAGGAACAGTTGGCTTCGCTGTTGTAGGTTTTTCTGTGCTTGGCTTCAACGTCGTAGTGCTAGGAACAGTTGGCTTCGCTGTGGTTGGTTTTTCTGTGCTTGGTTTCAATGTTGTGGAGCTAGGAACAGTTGGCTTCGATGTGGTTGGTTTTTGTGTGCTTGGCTTCAATGTTGTGGTACTGGGCACAGTTGGTTTCGAAGTGGTTGGCTTTTCTGTGCTTGGCTTTAACGTTGTAGTGCTAGGAACAGTTGGCTTCGCTGTGGTTGGTTTTTCTGTACTTGGCTTCAATGTTGTGGTGCTGGGCACAGTTGGCTTCGAAGTGGTTGGCTTTTCTGTGCTTGGTTTCAATGTTGTGGTGCTAGGAACAGTTGGCTTTTCGGTGCTTGGCTTCAACGTTGTAGTGCTAGGAACAGTTGGCTTTTCGGTGCTTGGCTTCAATGTTGTAGTGCTAGGAACAGTTGGCTTCGCTGTGGTTGGCTTTTCTGTGCTAGGCTTCAATGTTGTGGTGCTGGGCACAGTTGGTTTCGAAGTGGTTGGTTTTTCTGTGCTTGGCTTCAATGTTGTGGTGCTGGGCACAGTTGGTTTCGAAGTAGTTGGCTTTTCTGTGCTTGGCTTCAACGTTGTAGTGCTAGGAACAGTTGGCTTCACTGTTGTAGGTTTTTCTGTGGTTGGCTTCAACGTCGTAGTGCTAGGAACAGTTGGCTTCGCTGTGGTTGGTTTTTCTGTGCTTGGTTTCAATGTTGTGGAGCTAGGAACAGTTGGCTTCGATGTGGTTGGTTTTTGTGTGCTTGGCTTCAATGTTGTGGTACTGGGCACAGTTGGTTTCGAAGTGGTTGGCTTTTCTGTGCTTGGCTTTAACGTTGTAGTGCTAGGAACAGTTGGCTTCGCTGTTGTAGGTTTTTCTGTGCTTGGCTTCAACGTCGTAGTGCTAGGAACAGTTGGCTTCGCTGTGGTTGGTTTTTCTGTGCTTGGTTTCAATGTTGTGGAGCTAGGTACAGTTGGCTTCGATGTGGTTGGTTTTTGTGTGCTTGGCTTCAATGTTGTGGTACTGGGCACAGTTGGCTTCGAAGTGGTTGGCTTTTCTGTGCTTGGCTTCAATGTTGTGGTGCTGGGCACAGTTGGATTCGAAGTGGTTGGCTTTTCTGTGCTTGGTTTCAATGTTGTAGTGCTAGGAACAGTTGGCTTTTCGGTGCTTGGCTTCAACGTTGTAGTGCTAGGAACAGTTGGCTTCGCTGTTGTAGGTTTTTCTGTGCTTGGCTTCAACGTCGTAGTGCTAGGAACAGTTGGCTTCGCTGTGGTTGGTTTTTCTGTGCTTGGTTTCAATGTTGTGGAGCTAGGAACAGTTGGCTTCGATGTGGTTGGTTTTTGTGTGCTTGGCTTCAATGTTGTGGTGCTGGGCACAGTAGGCTTCGAAGTGGTTGGCTTTTCTGTGCTTGGCTTCAATGTTGTGGTGCTGGGCACAGTTGGTTTCGAAGTGGTTGGTTTTTGTGTACTTGGCTTCAACGTTGTAGTGCTAGGAACAGTTGGCTTGGATGTAGTTGGTTTTTCTGTACTTGGCTTCAATGTTGTGGAGCTAGGAACAGTTGTCTTCGGAGTGGTTGGCCTTTCTGTGCTTGGTTTCAATGTTGTGGTGCTTGGAACAGTTGGCTTATCGGTGCTTGGTTTCAACGTTGTAGTGCTAGGAACAGTTGGCTTCGCTGTGGTTGGTTTTTCTGTACTTGGCTTCAAAGTTGTGGAGCTAGGAGCAGTTGTCTTCGATGTGGTTGGTTTTTCTGTACTTGGCTTCAATGTTGTGGAGCTAGGAAGGGTTGGTTTCGAAGTGATTGGCTTTTCTGTGCTTGGCTTCAATGTTGTGGAGCTGGGAACAGTTGGCTTCGATGTAGTTGATTTTTCAGTGCTTGGCTTCAATGTTGTGGAGCTAGGAACAGTTGGCTTCGATGTAGTTGGCTTTTCTGTGCTCGACTTCGGTGTAGTTTTAACTGTAGTTTGATGTGTTGTTTGTATGGTTGTCTGATATGTGGGCTTGGGAGTCGAAGTTTGTGCTGTTGTGTCTCCTGGGCAGTCGTGAGGTGTGGTTGTTTTGTGCTGACATGGTTGTTTAGTTGCAGTTGTTGTGCGGTGTTCACAATTTGGTGTGGTTGGATGATATTTACAAGGTGTGGAGGGTGGGCGAATAGTAGTTGTGTAGCTTGTCTTATTATTGCAAGGATTCCGGAAGTGCAATATAATCTCATTGTGATGATCGCCAGATGAAATTCGAATATGTGGCCCGAAAAGTGTAAAAGTAGCGCCCGATGCGACTAACAAGCATAATATTAGCAATTTCATACTGAAACATAAATGCTTTTGGAATTGCACACACGCGAATTGTTAACCGATTCGATTGCTTTGTAGGTAAACCACTGTACGAGCAGTCTGACGACGCCCTCGATACTACTATTCAACGGCCCTAATACTTAGTATTTAAGTCGTGGTCATGATGGTGTCCCAATGGAAGGTATTACAAAAATTTGCAATATATTTTCTATAAATATATTCCCTAAATAAATTGTCATACTACGGATGCATACGCTCTAGCAGGGCACGCACTAGTTCTTAGTAAGTTCTAGACAAACTTACATAAGACATTACTTATCGGAGCTGCGGCTTACTGGCGAGCTCACATATAGGTCGGTATGTGGCTTGAGCTCATAGATGAAGGGCCAGAACAGCACGTAGATTTTCTGAATCATACTTGTATTGGCTAAATTCTCGTTGGCACGCTTCTACAATATTTTTTAAAAACGTTTTGTAATTTTAACAATTTTTAATACGCTGCTGTAGTACTTTGCAGTTAACTGAACAACTCTCATGAATAAATTGCGTTAAGTGTCACTCTCGAAATGAATGTACTACGAGTCAATTGACAAACGAAATTAAGCGTCTTGAAAATGTTAATAATATTCTGATATAGTCAAAGTGATAGATATTTTTAGAGATAACAATTTTTTTCAAAGATGCAACTTGAAAGGTAAGTTTTAATCCTTATTATATTTTTTTTACCAATATGAGTGTTGATATATATTTGATAATTTTAGGTACCAGCAAATGTAAATAACAAGCAGAGGTATTTATCTCCACCATCATACGAGGGATCTAGATCTTAGATACTAAAATACGACTAAGATCGTGCGGTAAAACAGGAGAGTTCTAAGTCTTCATTCACCAGTAGCTGAATCTCATTACACATTTCGATACTCAAATAAAATATTATCATTTGTTTATTTATTCTGTATACATACTTGCCATCCTTCTTGTTTTATTCTTATTTTGTAAATGAGTGACTTGACTCACTCGACAAAACAATATTATTTACATACTATACATTCACATTCATAATAGACATAACAGACAATATATTAATTTCACAATCACCTAGTAAAAACCAAACAAATATTGAAAACAAGAACATTCTAGACCCATCTGCCTATATAATTGGCACGTCGAGTATTTTAATGTGCGCATTGAAACTCCAGTAGGAGCTATTGAATACAACGTTCTTAACATACATGTTTCAAGTATCATTCACTAATATTTCAGAGTTATAGATCGTTTACCTAATAAAACTGTTTCTAAACGAAAACATCAGAACTTTGCAGTCTTCTACCAGACCACAAGGCTTACAAATAACTGTTCTTTTAGAATGTAAGAAGTGTAAACTAAGGAATCACTAAAATCCACAGAGAAAGTATGCTAACTCAATTATCATATTTGGTATGGTGATTTTCAATTGGGTTTGAATACAGACGAAATATAATAGAATCAATTAGAAATTAAGATTTTCAAAATTGCACATTTGTAATATTTTTTTTTATATTTTAGAACGTGTTGCATGGAAACAAAGTATAATAAAGATGTACGATCTAGTAGTCGACCTTGCAAGACAAGCAGCTGTCCTTCATAGGCACTATAAATATTGAACTATGTATATGCAACAGAGGGCAGTGCTTTCCTTGTCCTCCACGGTAGATAACAAATTCTTTACTATACTTGTACTATACTATAACATACAACTTAAGGCAAGATCGACACGGAGTTCGACAACATCCACACGATGACGGAAGAACAGACTGACATGATAACTTACTACTACAGTACATAGGAAACTTTCGACTGTTATATAAATTTGCGCAACGTTATTCAATTACCGTGGTATGTTAACTAAATAGACTAATTTTATTTGTATATTGACTATAACTAGTGATCTTCTATGTGTGTTGAAAGTAATATTCCACCGTTCGATGCCTGATGTGTATAATAAATAGCCCTTGCATCCTACACCTCATCGTCGCTAGTTTGAGGGCACAAGACCTGCTCCTGCCACCAATCGTGGACCTCATAGACCGCGTTTGCCTGATTATTGAACGGCAGCAGTTTGCCACTGCCACCAATTAGCTGGCTCATCATGGCCGAGGAACTGCTGAGGACGCCATGATGATGCGGGTGTTGATGCTGATGCTGATGGTGATCCCCATAGCCATGTAGAGCGGCGGTAGCAGCTACCGTTTGATTGATGATCGGATAGTGAAACTGGCCAATTTCACTGAAAATCGTCGATGACTTGTTCGTGTCGCGCTGTTTGCCCAGCTGTCCCAGTTGTGCCACATGTGGCAATGTGGTCATTGAGTTCTTCTTCCGCTGTTGACTGCTAATATGCAATCGCTCCTTATCGCTCAACGTCGATCGCTGCTGCGGATCACTTGAAGTGGGCGCCAAAAACTTACGTCCCGCCGAGCTGCCGGTGGAATCACTTCGGTTGAGGGCATAACTCCGCTTTCCACCCACCGCCATTACGTGACGCACCCCGGTGGCGTGGACATCGGAATGGGTTAAGACAATCGCGGCACTGCTATTGGCATCCTTCTCATCGTTCTCCGTTGAGCTCAAAGTGGGCGAGAAGGCATCGCTGGTGGGCGGACAGGTGCCGGCAACCGCACCACTTATTGTACTAATCGCTGATTTGTCCAGCACTCCGCTGGGTGCCAAATCCTCTTGTACGTTCGGTCGCATCACCGACTGTTCGTTCGTGGCACGCAGACCGGCAATCAATGAGTTTTGTTGCTTCTAAAAAAACACAAGCCAAATATTATGAATGCATATTTAGGGTACAAATTGCATTATAACTTACACTGGCGTTTTGTGCACGTATCTTTTTGAGGCAGCCTTCCAGCCAGGTACGTATAGTCATTTTAGCTACTTCCTCCTCCACCAGGTATTCGAATTCCTCACGAGCCAGCAACTCCTCTAGCTGTAATGCTTTTCGAATGTCCACCGATCGATACGAAAGCATGCTGAAAATCCATAATGAATTGAATGATATGTATGCAAATAAAATAGTATTTATGCGACCTACTTGATAACATCGTGGAATGTTACATCCTCGCCATTATGCAGCTTGTCCAGTTCATAGCACATGTATTTGAATAACAACCGATCCTTTTGCGGATCGCACTCGAGGCGACCTTTCAAGAGTCGCAAAATGAACTTCACCCGACGCACAGGAATAACACCCCGCTGATGAATATCGACAATGTTCCAGGTGTTTTGAAAGTTACGTATGTCTGCATAGGACAACAGGGCATCCTCTTCATTTGAGTAGAATAATGAAAAGTTCTCCATGATAATAGCTGCAAATAAGATGAAAAATTATTGAATGTACGACTCGTATATACATATGTAGAACAGTTGACTGGTGTTACTGACCCACAAGTAGATTGAGTACAATGTACGTGATGATCACGTAAAATGTGCAAAAATATATCAAGCTTGCTGTGAAATTGCCGCAATCGGTTTCCCAGTAATTCCCACCAAGCGTACAATATGGTGGCTGAACCATACAATCGTGCATGATTTTATTCCAATCCTCGCCGGTAACGATCCGAAATAACATTGCGACGCCAGTCACCGGGGATCCAAAGTTCGCTCGCCGTCCAATACCTTCTCCATACTTTACAGTACCTGGAAAAACCAATCCTCATTAGCGAATACTCTACAAATACCTCACTCAGTATAGGGTACATACCAAATAATATTGTCCCAGCCAGCGCGTAGAAGAAGACCAAGAGAAACATTCCGAAAATGATGAAGAAAGATTTGCACACTGAGACACCAACCGTTAGCATCAGCATTTTCAACGTTGTATGTTTACCAGTTATAGTAAAGAAACGCAGGATAACTACCATAAAACCAAAAAAGTATGACAAATCATTCTAAAAGGAAATAATAATCATAAAAGATCAGATGAAAGAGAATAAGAAAGAAAATAAGATTATTATTATCATTAGTATTAGAAATATTGTATTGCATTGTACTTTTCTTGCGATTTAATAAAATACACTAACATATAGTGACTTACCCTGAGAATTGTCTGCAATATGATCCAGATGACGCCAGCAACCGTTACAAGCAGATCGTAGCGATTGCGCCTGGACTGCCAGTAGCCCCGAGGTGTGAAGGCAATGTTCTTCATCACAACTTCAACAACAAACACAAAGGTGAGCACGGCGCTAACAATAACCAAACGCTCCGTGTGCACCTCTCCTTTAATCCACTGCAAATAGCGAGTTCGGGTTAGATTTAATTAAGGGCTGGCTATATTTTTTGCTGTGAACTCACTGTTATAGATAACAACATACTGTTGATCAAGACGACCACAGCAATGACACGCTTGAAGATAATGTGCTGCGTAATGTCGTAGGTAAAGGCACGAATCTTTCGACCATCTGGTCGCGGTGGCAAATGCAGAGGCTGAGCGATCTTGAGACGCTTCTTCAAGTCACACCATCGCCTCTGGTCAACAGTTAACAGCGCTGTGCCTTTGTTCTCCGAGTAGTTTGCGATAACAACACCCACAAAGAGGGTTAAACCAATCATGCAACCCAAGAATATGTAGATGTGGATGTAGATAGCATGAATCTAAAAAATGATCGATACAAATCAATTTGAATAGGCGAGGTATTAGGCTAATGATTTTCTTCTGAATTACCGGTCCAACAACTTTAATAAGAACATCGCGAACATCCAACCAACCCTTGAAAGACAACACCTCGAACAAGGTTAACATCGCATCCCCAATGTTGTCGAAATTGAAGCGACGAGGATTCGCCCAGACACGTGGCACCAACATCGCCGGATACGACTCATCTGGTCCCGGAGTCAGCTTCATTTTGGTCACAAAGACACGTCGCATAAAAACGCCAACACAATCCTCTCGCCGCAGTATCGTCGGATCATTGCAACGCGCCAAACGTCCACCATACAATTGCACCCCATAGCTAGCAAATATGAACATCAGTAGAATGAGCAGAGTGGATACCAATAAGATCTCTTTGAAGCCTCGGCACAGTTCATAGACAACTTTTCTCATATGCGGCACCAGCGTGAAGATTCTCAGAGGTCGGACGCAGCGTAGAATCATCAACAGTTGAGCGGCCGAATTTGTGGGTATATTGTGTGGCATCCAGCAAAGAAACGACGTGGACACCACATAAATGAATACATCCAATGCGGCAGCTACATCCTTAATGTAAGCCTTGGGCGTAAAGAACAATCCATCGGCGAGAATTTTGAGCGCGAGCTCCAGGCTCATAAATATGACGAATCCATATTCGGCTATTTGAAGTGTGGGATGATCCATTAGACGATAACTGGGTGTCTCGAACATCATGGAAATGCATGAGAGTGTGGTGGCAAAGATCATCACCCAGTCCAGATAGGTGACCAAACCAAGAAAGTTGCTAAAGAATGGAAATGAAATAAAAATAATATTAAAATAGCTATTCATAGTGTAATTCTTTGTTATCAATAGCCAAATGTAACGATAATACAGTATAATGTCGTTAAATTCACCGATTGTACATTTTGATACTTTAACTGCATTGCATTTAAGTGCACCTTTTGAATATTCTTATGTTATTACGCATTGAAGACATTTAAGTGCACATGGAAGACAATTACTTAAAGTCGTAGTATGTAGATTGTTTACGTTACTTGTTTGTACTTTCAGATAGCTCACATAAGTGCGTATTTTGTCAGATAAATGCTTAGTAATCAACTAAAAGTCATCCCAAAACTATGTGAATTTTAGCTGCACTTATCGACATTTTACTGTAGACGAATTCGTTATTCAGTCAACCCATGGCATTAGCAACTTACTGCAAACTCTTGTACTGCACTTTGCGCTCTTTCCCTGTCAGTGGATCTTTAAGCCTCGCATCGTATCGGGCATGCACGATCTTCTGGCATATCTTGCGAAAGCGACTCTCGCGCGGCACCAGGAACAGCGGTGTGTCAAAGAACGGATGATTCTCTCTTAGGTCCTCCTCCCGCTGATTGCGTCGCATCTCGGCCTGTTGCCGTTTCGCCTGCAGCAGCTTGATGTCCAAGTCGTGAGGCCGAGCCCGACCAGAATTGGCGCGCGGAGCGGCCGCAATGTCACCGTTCTCCATGAGATGCTCATAGGTCTGCTTCAGCTTGATCGAGCCAGAACGTACGCTGCGACGTATGGAGCGTGATCCAAATCTGTGAATTTGTAGCGCACAACACATCAAACGAATCATGGGCCACCCATGGGCAACATGGGTACTTACTTCTTCTGATCCACCCGCCACGGCTTCGAATGCGTTATCGTGCCCTGTGACTTGAGGCCTCCTTTGGTGCCCACCACTGGCAACATGGCTGAGTCGCCCAACATAAGACGTTGATTGTTGCTATCGCTGTAATTTCGAATTGGAAATCAAATTAGAAACGTAATCATTCCATTGTGCATCCGATATTTACTTAATTATGTGAGTGATGGCCAACTTGCGTAGGCTACTGCCAGCAGCTCGCACCTTGGCGGTTTTGTTCATAATGCGCACAGGTTTTTGCTTGCGGAACACAACATTGGACTCCCAGCATTCGGACATGGGCCGCTTGCAACTCTCGACCATTGATGGATCATCAGTTTCCAGTTCGATGACAAAGTGCTTCATGAAACTCTCGCGTACCTTGGGGAGCATGAAATCGTTTGGGATGCGATGCAGTATTGTCATTTGTGGCGAGTCCGGAAACTTTTCGAAGATGCGCAATCGGAAAGGCAGCGTCTCTTTAATTTCAGCACTTTGCTCACGAAACTTGAGCTGTTTCAGCTTCTTGATATCCTCGTCCAACTCCAAGTTATCCAAAATGACCGCCACGAAAAGACTGAGCACGATGAGTGTGACAAACAGATGGTAAAGTATGAAATAGACGGCAACCAATGGCGTCAGGGTTTTACTCGTTCGTATCATCGTCTCGTCCATGACCTCCACCCATGCCTCTTGCGTGAGAATCTGGAACATGCTCATGAAGGCTTCGGGGAACGATTCGAACTTGGTGAAATCGCAGAGGAAGCAAAACAATTGCATTGAAATGCTCGAGCTAATGATCAGCAAACACATAGTGAATATAATCAGCGAACCAAGTTTTTTGCCAGGCCCAAAGATCTTGTAGACAAAGCCCTCCAGCATTGGCGATGCCTTAATCAGTCGAACCACCCGCAACACTTGGAAATACGTCAATCCCGACAAATAGAAAATGGGAACTATATGCAGCGTGGTGCCAGCGGCCAGCAACAATTCAAATTTGTGTATCGAATGCTTATAGTAACCGCGCCACCCTAGACAGTAGATCTTGAACAGCGTTTCCAGATCGAGCAGGCATGTGAATGCCACCTCAATGTAGTAGTATCTCTCGTAGAATATGTGACGTGGTCGTCCATCATGCTTGAAGGCCATCGTGGCAGTCACAATGCCGTTGGCCAGAATCACGGTCATGACGAGCATCCGAAAGTACGGAGATCGAAGAATGGCATGACACGTCTCGGGCGCCAATCCGCCGTGTTTATTGTCATCGATGGTGACCAGTCGCCAGCCGGAATCGTTGCCGCTAAGTATCTGCGAGGCAGCGGTCTTTTGTATGTGTCCCCGGGCTCCCCACATCTGCTGGAACTGCACGCGTATCTCGTTGAATGTCTCCGTGATCACGGCTATGAAAACGTTCTTCACCAGCCAGGCGAGGAAGAATATCATTGTGCTGAAGTAGAAAGCTGCTCGCCAAGCGGGCAGCGAATCGATTGCTCGGTACATTATGAAAACCCAGCCCTCTTGTGATGCGGCCTGATAAACGGTGAAAATACTTGTGGCAATGTCCTCGAACCCATTAAAGCCAATCACGTAGCTGCTCAGGAAGTCCATCTTCATACACCGCATGCCTGGCGAACACTGATAACCCGAGTCAGGATCCATCGAACAGAATGTGTCTGGTATGGCCAGCGAGTTGATCGTTAGTACTCTGTCAATAAATACGGGACGTATTGATATAAATATATAAATATATATAAGTTATATAGATAACAAGATTTTATCATTGCAGGGCTGTCATGCAATACACAGCGATTGATATATTTATGGTATCAAATATACAAGAATCGAAATCGGACAATTTATAGTGCAGTATATAAGGATTAAGAAGCCTTCGGATATATTTGTATTTAAAGGGTGATTTCTCTACTACATTTAAGCTAAAACTCATAAATAAACGGAATTCGTATCCACATATGTTTTCGATTTCAGATTTGTTTTCGATTGCAGACCTGATATGTTGGTGGTATTACTTACGGTCTGCCCAGTATATCGTACTCCGTATTGTTCATCACACAGTGATTTTTCAGCTCGCCAAAGAACTGCACTCCCAGCAGTCCATACAATGACATGAAGAATAAAAAGAATAGCGTCACATTGTAAATTTGCTGACTCGATCGTCTGAAAATTGGAAGAACAAAATAATGATAAGGATTCGTGGTTGTTCGTTTGCCAAACCTAGTGGATATTTACTTGAAAATTTGATTGATGCGACTCTTGGGCATACTAAATTTAAGGAAAACTCTCAGAAAGCGTATCATAATTAGTGGTCGAGGGGCCCGCATTATAGATAGATACGAGAATCTGGAAAAGAAAAGTACATGTGTGACATCGAAATATGTAAATGTAAATTAAATAAAACATTCACGAAATATAAAAGAATTTTCTTCACAATCATGATCTTCCAGTTATACATTCGTCGATAAACACTTTATTACAAATTCTTCTCATTTCATAAAATGTGAATAAAAGTTTCCATTTATTGCTAAAAAATCTCGTGTTTGCTTCTCTTCAACTTACTTTGCCACAATTTCAAGAACTTCAAAGATTTGCAGTATGATGGAGACCCACAGAAAGCTGACCATGGAAGCATCGAACTGACACCAATGATCCTTAAGATATGGCACTTCACCCTGCAAAGCATACAATACACACAGTTCCATACTATTGGCAAACAAATCGATCGAGATCGTTGACTCACATGCAGAACGCCCCGAATGTGCATTTTGGCAATCATCTCGGCTGTGAAGAGAACTGTGACAGCTGTGTCCGACACGAATGTGATGTACTGCAGCGACGGATAGCGCTCGAATGTTTTCGGTGTGTTGAGTGAAACGGATGCCAGCGAGACCAAGGCACACAAACGCATCAGACGACGCACCCACAGCTTGTTGACCCACTCGATGTCGGCACTCTCGTTCAGCGATTCCTCCGGTCCGTAGTCGGCCAAAAAGGGCTCGCCACCCTTGAGGCTCTGCTTGCGACCCAACATTATTTTATTTCCAATTCCCGTCGCAATGCCCAGTCCAATGGGCGGCACACCCGTAATGGCAGCGCTGCCCACAGTGCTGCTGATGCCGCCACAGATCCCCATGCCAGCTGTGGCGGCTCCACCGCCCAGGCCACCAATGCCGCCCAGCAGATTGAGGCCTCCGCCCCCAACGCCGCCCACAGGGCAGACCGTGGCGCCTGCTCCATTGTTGTGAGCCGCATTGTTGACGATCGTCGGACCAACTGCTCCCACTGCATTCGATGTTGTCCCACCAACTAGACCTGCAAGCACAAAGCATTTTTATTATACTTATTGTAATACTAAAAAAAGTCATTTTAAAATTCAATGGTTAAAATCGCAATAAAAAAAGAGTACAGGCTAATTTGGAGATATCTTTGTCTGAAGAAAAACAATGTATGGAGCACAAATTAAATGTGAATCTTAGGGGAGCATTTAGAAATAATATAATATATAATAATATAATAATAATATAATGCTGATTTATTTTGTTTATTCCAAAATCAACTATATTTTTAAATAGATATTTATGAAAATGAAAAATAGATCGACCAGATTAAAATTCTATGTATTCTTTCTAAGCAGTCAACATAAAGAAATTTAATTTAATAAAGAATGTAAAAAAGAAAATAATATTTTTTAAATTCCAAAATCAACTAAATTTGTGGATAAATGATTGAACACTAAATAAACCAGATTGACATGCGATGTATTGCTCTAAAAAGTGAACATAAAGAGTAAAACAAATATGATCTAGCTAAAATATGATATATGTATGTAAGTACATATCATATAATGTAGTGTAGTTTAGTGTTGTACCTCCAACCGTCTGCTGCATTCCGAAAGCGGTGCTGCTGCTGCCGCCACCACTGCCGCTGCCTGAGTTCACAATGTTTGCCGTTGGACTGTTAAGCGTGCTAGCCGCATCTTGTCGTGTCCCCAATCCGTTGCCAGGACTGCTTCCCGGCGATGGATTGAAGTTGAAATGGCTAGCTAGCTGCTGCTGTTGCTGCTGCTGCTGCTGCGAGCTTCGCAGATGAGCGTGCTGATTTTGATTTTGATGAGGATTTGATAGCGATAATGAATGCTGATGCTGCTGTTGCGGTGTCAAGCTGTTGCCACTGGAGGAGCTGGTGCTTGCCGTCGCTGGCGTCGTTATCCCACTGGCCGAGTGAAAATTAACGCCACCTCCCGTGCGTTTATTTCTTGCAGCTGCACCCAAGCGTCGAATCTGTAAGCGGTCAATCATTCATGCAGCGCATACTGGTCCTAGCTGGGCCGTAGTTAATTGTCGCTGGGTTCGATAGAAATAAATTCGAATTACATGTTTGCATGTGTACCCTCAAGTATTTATGTAGGTGCATGTAATCCACAAGCAAAATAGTCGCGATTGATACTTTCATCTTCAATCATGTAAACACGTGTGCAACAAAATGTACCCAATGTGGTACATTTGCTGCACATTTGTACCTAAGCTGGTGCGTGTTTTGTTTCTATTTGTGTGTACTTTAATTAATATACATATTTGTTAATATTTGTGTAAATGTTTATTTTGTGCATTTATTATTCTTATGTGTTCTCGAAAGAGAACAGAATTCAGAACATAATGTGATCGTGGATAGCACGGAACGCCACAATTGGTACATTTGATGTTGTATGGCATTTGTTATTACTTTTTAATGAAAACGTGCTATATAATTCATGAAAGTATGTATCGAATAACTACACTACTTAACACGTTTAGGTATTACAGTGTGTGTATGAAAGTAGAATTATTTGAATATTATCGAATGGTACATTTAGTTCATCTTTTTCACCACGCATTTTAAATTTAATTTTAATGTTAATAGCGTTTTGATTTGCAATTAGCTTTTATTGGTTATGCTTTTGCTCATCGACGAAAATTTGTAAACATTTGCGCTATAATTGCTTTATTGCAAATGTTAAATATGCCAAAGATTTTGATGTGACAACGGTGGTATAGACTTGTTCATATGTACATATATCATTTGCCAATTACTATATATAATATATTATACCTAGATACGTATTGAACAAAGGGACAATTAGTTAAAGTATTCTCTGTCAATATTTATATTTGAACAGTTGCCGATGCGAAAAAGTTTGCACCGAACAACCCTCATGACCCGAATACGAGAGCGGCAAATACATACATACGCATGTATATGTATATGTATACAGTATAGACGTACACATAAACAAAATGCACACACTCACACACACACCTATATGCAAAACTATGTATGAAGATTAGGACATTTTATTAATTTTTATTCTTAAATAACAGAAAATGTTTTGTAATTTCACTTTATAATATTATTATTTATTTTTTATTTATTTCACTTTATAATATTATTACTATTCATGAATCTGTATGCAGGAAAAAAGTCCTTTGTTTTCATTGAGGGATTACGAAGTATTCCTTGTTTTATTTCACTACAGTTTTTCGAGCTTATGTTGATAAATTTGCCCCAATTATATCCCACTTGAATTTACTTTTAATGCTCCAGATGACAATACCAAAACAACAATGTACGCCAAAGCTCCAACTTTACGAATTCCTTAATTTCGATATGTATTTTTGAATACATTTGCTGCTACTCGCTGATAATATTAACAATAACTACGAATTCGAATCGCACATTTTAAGAGCTTCTAAATATTGTAACAAAAGCACAGCGAACAAGATACAATGACTAACGAGTCAGAGACGAGCACATTCACACAGGCAGGCAATACCTTAATCAAGCAACTGTCCAACACTTAAATTTTGCCATCCTCCCAGTTGGCGATTAGTGATGCCAATTTGGCTTTTTCTTCGCTAAATTAAATTATTAAGTTGCATTAATTATAATAATTTATTGGAGCACCTACTTAAATGTGAAAGCTAATCATACAAGAATCTGCGAAATCTGCGGAATTAGCAAGTGATTGTAATTTGAAGTTTTGCTTAATCCATTATCATTTTTTTTCTAAATTAAAAAAATAATCATTGTATATTTTAAGACTTTTTGATTTCACATGCTCCGGAGAACATTTATTAAATTTTATTAAGTAAAAAATTGTATAAATAATTATAATTAATAATAATAACGAAACAAATCTGTATTGACATTTAGATAGGAGTCAGTTAACCATTTGAGCTTTTTTAATAAATTGCATGATTTGTATTTTATACAATTAATTCATATTAACATATAATATAAAAATACATACTTATGTGTAATGTTTTGATTTGAAATAATAGGAAAAATTACGTAGGTTGATCATTTAGTTTACTTTATTTTCACTTTAAGCATTTTTTAACTAAAAATTATCCAACTTAAAGTAAAACATAAGCATTACTTGAACTTCTCAGCGAAAATACACATGCGTATATTTATTTAGTATTACCTTCCAGTATTGAGAAAGCACTTAAAATAAAGTTTAGCTAGGAAAAGTTCAGCTAAGGAATCTAGCTGTTTATGGCAAATTTTGCACAGGCTCATCCTGGCATAAATAAAGAAGAAGCAGAGTTAGCAACACTGTCCGGAGTCTGCGCATTCGCGAACGCATGCAATGGGTCGATGAATGACAACATGAAACGGGACAACAGAGACGAGTCCATTGTACTGTATACAAGTAGAACGTGAGTTTTCAGTAAACAAAAAAGTAAAAAATGGGCGCCACGGCCTCGTGTAAGAAATCCACAGGCCCAGGCTATTCCGATGGTGACGATGCTGTCTACCGCAAATGCCAAGAGCTAAAGGCAAGTCCTGTATATGAGAATTTTACGTAACCTATTCGAGACAATAACCCAGTAATGTATGCATGTACTCATATATTGAACACAGATGGAACGCTGGATACAAATGCACTACCAGATCAAGCAGCGGGAACAGGCGCTGGCCATTGCCCAGCATAGGGAGCTCTTCTACTGGTTGAGTGGCTTTTACTTAACCGCCTTATACGGATGTGCCAGCTACTACCAACGGGTGAAACGAGCCTCAGCATTGGCGCCTCTGCTGCCGCTTACCTTTGTGATGGGCTACTACACTGACTGGGCTTATGGCAGCAAGCTACATCGCATTCAGGGTGAGTAATATCAATCATCTTGTTTGCTATCACTTCATTTTCTTCTTTGTTTGTTTTTTTTCTATTCAGCTGAAGCAAATATGATAATGGAACATGAAGAAGAATTGCTGCATTGGCCAGGTGGACTTCCCACTGTCTCTAGCATTGACGAAGCTCGCGTTGAAGTTGAGATGGAAAAGAAGATGCATCCGCATCACATGTAGACACCGATCTCGCGGTTGGTCTGTCTGCCTGCCTGACTCAATATTAACATAATTGTACTCCATATGTACAAGTGTTTCAACAAATTTATATTAACTCGTATATTTATATTGCTATTACGAGTGTACTTCGCTTGTGTAACAATTTGATGCTCAACAATAATTCCGTTAAGAATGTAACTCAATTTTTTTAATATATAAGTCCAAAATCGATGAATTAATTGTCTCTTTCACCAACAAATAGTTTGAGGGGTTTTCGGTAGTGGACTATATTTAATTACATATAATATCATGTTATCCATAAAGACACCAATCGCAATGTGTAGTGTGGCCGAAGTTAAAAGTTAAAGGAATCACCTGAAATACCTGAAATATCAAAATGAAAGTCCTGTAATTCATAGCAGAAGTCAAATTTCTGGCAGCACATCCTTTGTCTAAAGCATTATTTCGAAACGCAAAATCCAGTTGTGATCTTGGTTCAAATATGCATTTGAAAAGCAGGGAGAGAGAGAAAGCATTTGGTTCGACTTACCTTCAAAAAGGGATAAGATTAAAAAGAGTCAAGTATTCGGCTAAGTATGTATTTATGTGTGGGGTATAAAAAAGTAATTGTCGCATAACCAAAAAATGCGCCCAGTTATTGATATTTGTATATAAAAATGCAAGGTACGATCAACTCAAGTCAATAGTCGACATGTGCGTCATCCAGTAAGTTATGCTCGATAAGAGCCCGACTCTCCTTTTTAAAGTGAGCCTCACAGAACTCAGCGATTCGGACGCAAGCTTCCTCGATCATAGTCGATGGTACCGTAAGAACAATGCGCACGTAACCCGGATACTCGAAACAGCTGCCAGGAAGACAAAAGACGCTCTGCTCGTTAACCAGCTCCTGTACAAAATGTGTGTCGTCCTTGAATTCCGGAAAACGTTCAATGCAGACCCCAATCATCATGTACATGGCTCCGTTTGGCATTATCGGGTTTATACCGCGCACTTGCTTCAACAATTTGTATGCCAATTGGGCATTCGACTGCGCGAAACCAAACTCAAATTAACCAGAAACAATCATGATATTCACAAATAGAGAACTCACGTGAAGCACATCAATTACTCCGTCAAAGTAGCTCTGCGGTGTCTTGGTTAAAATATCAGGCAATGCGCCCTGAATGATCGTATTGGAGCCAAGGATTCGACCGCACATATTCTTGAGACCCGTCAGTGCGTTCCCCAGTCGCTTATGCTGATCGTGCACTATAATCCAGCCCATACGCCAACCGGGCACCAAAAAACGCTTAGTCAGACCACCGCATGACAACACTGGCACTTCACGTGTCAAGTTACTAACTGCGACATGATGTGAGCCTGGAAAGACGAAGTGCTCATAGATCTGCAGAAGAAGAGAAAATTATTATATGTGATTTAAACACTATGCAATCCAAATAAATAAGAAAGTGTGAGATACTCGCTTTCCATTTTCAACGAAGTCAAAAAATGGGATTATTGTTTTCAAAATGTACCAAAAATTAATAATAATAATAATATTTCGTATATTTGATAAATGTATTATTAGAGAATTGTTTTAAGATACATCGAATTAATATACCAAAATATATAACATTTACCGAAGGCAATTTTTATCGATATAAAATTAGAGTCGACAACAATACATGAATTTTGCACGCGAAGCTGTTAATTTGTTAATTATTAAATAATTGTCGAAGTATAACGAATTTATTACAAATGTAAGTAGTTACATGAGTACTGTTAGGTTGTGAGCCGAAATTTTTATGTAATTGAACCTGATTAAGAACTGAATTATTTAAATAATCTATCTGGCCAATGGTATCGAAACTTGGTTAAAATTTGGGTTCAAACACAAGCCAAACTTTTTGATATTCACAGCCGCATTTGGTAGTTGGCCTCACTATTCACTCACCTCATCAGCAATAATTGGAAGGTAGTGACGCTCACAAATATCGACGAGTTGCATCAGATGCTCTTTATCGAAAACACTACCACACGGATTACTCGGATTGTTGATCAACAGCGCTGCAGTGTTCTCATCAATCAGGCTCTCCAGCTGTTTGAGATCAGCACGCCATTCCAGTTCAGGCAAAAGATCATAATAGCGCACCTCAATGCCCAATCCCTCGGTGAGAGTGTGATACAAACAGAATCCTGGCCGCGGTACTAAAACATTTTGGCCACGATCTGCAAGAGCTAAGATGCAATATTCCAAGGCAGCTGAACAGCCGCTGCAAAGCACAACATCATTGGGATCGATATCTCCATCAATCCGCTGATGTGCACTATACTTGGCCACTGCAACACGTGAAGCCTCGTGACCCTGCGTATGAGCGTATCCATTAAATTTGCCGCTCTCCACAGATTTTAGTACGGCCTTCATGGTTTCATCGGCGGCCTTCAGGTTACCAAAGATAGTGGGATCTCCTGCAATTAGCGTAAAGTTGCTTCAGTGAAAGGGAATTCGAAAACCGCAGAGTTCGACTGAGACAAACTCTTTTTGGTAGAATACAGAAGGAAAAGATTTGTGGCAGTTAAATTGATATATTATATATGAACATTATAACATATAATTATAAGAAAATATACCATTAGCGTTCAAACTTCAGGATAAAACATCTTCGTTGCACTTGCAACTATAAAATTGTTACTCTTATGCATAGTGTCTAAGTATTTAATCGTGTACGGATTTCCATTTTTATTTTTCTTTCAAAACGATGACATTTAAAATCTACATTTGAACCAAGTTTAATATATAAAGCTTTTATTGTATATTTCATTCTAAGTGTTATTTCTAATTAGGTTGGCAGATGCAAATCCTAAAACACGCCCGTTTTACACAAAGAACGGATTAACACAAATTGCACTTGCTACTATAAAATTCTTACTCATGATTCTATAAATTTCTTTTCTTTCAAAACGATGACATTTCAAATCTACATTAATATTTGTATCAAGTTTAATACCTATAGCTTTTATTGTATCTTTCATTCTAAGTATTATTTGAGAGAGATGCAAATCCTAAAACACGCCCGTTTTATACAAAGAACGGATTTGTACCAAATTTAATATCTATAGCTTTTATTGTATCTTTCATTCTAAGTGTTATTTGTAATTAGGTTGAGAGATGCAAATCCAAAAACATGCCCGTTTTACACAAAGAACGGATTAACACAAATTGCACTTGCTACTATAAAATTGTTACTCATGATTCTATAGATTTCTTTTCTTTTAAATCGATGACATTTCAAATCTACATTAATATTTGTACCAAATTTAATATCCATCGCTTTTATTGCATCTTTAATTCTAAGTTATTTCTAATTAGGTTGAGAGATGCAAATCCAAAAACACGCCCGTTCTATACAAAGAACGGATTAACACAAATTGCACTTGCTACTATAAAATTGTTACTCATGATTCTATAGATTTCTTTTCTGTCAAAACGATGACATTTCAAATCTACATTAATATTTGTACCAAGTTTAATATCTAAAGCTTTTATTGCATCTTTAATTCTAAGTTATTTGTAATAACCATTTACCATTAGGTTGACAGATGCAAATCAAAACATACGCCCATTTTATACATAGATCGGATTAACACAAATTGAAAAATAAAAAAATAATATATAAATTAAGATCTTTGTTAAATGAATTGCGCATTTTTGAGATTCAATCAAATAAATACCAAATAATTTCGACTTGGCAACACTGCCAAAGCATTTCATGCAGACTCTCTCATCTATCTCAAGCTGAATTCTATATAAATAAATGTGGCTTAAAACTACTTTGTATATCGATATGTTAAGGCTGTTTTCAACTTTAGTGTTATCCTCAAAAATTCATTATGATCTGCTATAATATCTCTAAACTCGTTTAACCCATTCGTTAAAAAAGTTCCCGTCTATCGCTGGGTCGATGATAAGCAAGTGACTATTATACGAAATCAATTTGATTCTTGATCTTGTTTGTTGTTTTTCTCGGAACAGGTGAGACTACATTTTATGCAAATGCATCAAAAACGCGCGCGCACATTGACAATAACAATAACAATAACAAAATTAATATGTAACAACAACTGTCCAGATCTCGCATTCTCTTAATTTAATACAAATAGTGGTCGGTCCATCTGGCAGTATTGCATAAATTTATTTGCAGGTATCGCTAAACTTTATATTATCATTAAGTTTTATAACGTTAAAAAATAAATAAATACAGTTAGTTATATGTAGTTTGATATTGGCAGATTCCTTTTGTTGTTTTGGTGGAAAAACAGGAAACCGCAAAACTTTCCAACATTCGAATGTATTGCGATGAAATTGTACCAATAAGCATCTAAGAGTGCTATAATTATGTTACAAATTTTTTTTTTTGCAAAACATTTCATTACAAAATTGTTTTTTTAAATTAAATTGCGTCGCCTTTCTTCACAGAAAAAAACTTTATCAACTAATTTAGAGCACTAAGTGAAATGTACCATTTCGGAAAAAATGATTCTTCAAAAAATTAGAAATGTACCAAATGCAACTCATCGGTATTCACATATTCACATACACTTGTTGAGATAATCACTTGCTTGTTTCACAAATTTCACTATTTCTATTCGAATTTTCATGTTTATAACATAAAAACAATAATGTTCGATTTTTTTGTGTGGTGACTGCTGACTACTTACGCACCTATGGATAGGGGAATCATGGGCTTTAGTGGATTCGGTTTAATTTTGAGTGCCTCAACAATATTTCGGATGCGATTGTGCGTATTAAGGGAAAGTGACGAGCCCTTCACCTTCCAGGCACTTCGAAGTTTGTTGGAGACAACAACAGCATCTTGATTGTGGGCGTGGTGAGTATCCAACTGAAGTTGAGCGATCGATTCATCCACCACATCGACATCGACATTAGGAACTACCACCGGTGGGGATCCACTTGAAGTATTGCGGCTGCCGATGCTGCTCTGATACTTGTAGCCTTCGTTTGCGACACTGCTGGGCATTATCACCAGGCAGGCGGTATGTTTTTTAATCACAAATCAAAACAACAACAGACAAAACAACAAAAAACACAAGAAGAGAGGAATAAAGCCAATTCGTAGTTGAAATCCAATGCGGCAAGTGAGATTGCTCGTTTCACGTTTCCGATGCGCACAACTCAAATGAAGGTAAAGTTTGTATCCTGTTTTTCATTCCAGACCAGCATTAGAAATTCAATCGGTTGGCTAATGCGCTGTTTGGACGAACGTTTGGCGAAGTGACGATCACGGCGAATTAGGTCGCGGCGAATTCTTGGCTAAAGCAACACTGATTTACTTGGCTGATCTCATAGTGCTTTTATTGGCCTGGCCTGGTCTTGGCTGACTGAACCGTTTAGCCGTATTATTATATACTTACTCGTCTGCGATATACAGTAGATATCGGTTATATGACGCCCAGCTCATAAGCTCAAAAAACATTCCAATACCAATACAGATTATATACACGAGCAGTACGTAAATAAATTTGATATATCTGCAATTGCCCCTTACTAAATAAATCGGATTAAAGGAGTTTTTTAGTTTCCTACATTGTTAATGCTTATAATTAATATTTAAAAATTCCCTATCACCATCGTGTTACATTTTTCAATTGATTGCGCAAAAACTTTCGCATAGCAAGTTTTGCTACATCTTTAATCAGTCATTGCTTGTAAGCTGAAATCACGTTGCGTATAAGCGATATTTACTGTATATACGATATTGATAGCCGAGCTTTCATATGCATATCGCACACAGTCTTACAGCGCAACACGCTTCACGGGAGGGCCGATCCAAAGAACAACAACTAACTACTTCGGCTCCGAAGTCGGGCTTCATTCTGATTTGAATACTGGCACTGGAGAAACAAATATAATACTTATGCATATAAGCAATATGTAGATTTTATAAAAATCTGGTTAGACGAGGAACCAGATTTAAGGTTTGATAAGCACAACCCGCAATGCTTCATAAGCACGAGTTGTCCAGAACATTTTAGGGAAAATACTCTGATTACGATTGAGTAATCTTGTTTGTTTTCGATCTTATAACGATATTCACCAATGCTGATCAACTGTCGATCGGTTTATAATATAATGCGGACAAGCTAGGAAAATAATAGAGTTGTATAACATCAAGAACAGTAAATATGAAAAATCATCGAAATAGGATTCGACAAGTTTTCTTGATCTGATGTGCTGCATTCCCTATTCCTATTTCAAATATATTAACAAAATAACTCCTAAATGATGTATTACACAACAATTCTATGCGCCTAATAATGAATTATAGAATTATCTGAGAATGAATTTAAAATTTGTTTTATAATTTAAGTGCATGTGCAGTAAAAAATTTCTAAAACCGCTTTAGTATAATAATTGAGTTATCGACCTAACAAAATTTCCAATTGTCGCCAATCAACTATATCGAATTCGACAGAGGTGCTAAAAATAGTCGCCTGAGAAGTTCTTTTTGATTATGTTTGTCATTTAATTAGCCGCTTTACAAGTATTACAGTCTGGACAGAGATGCACATACTACATAAGTTACCGGAGAAAGCGCAGCAACGCACTTTGTTTCTGTTTTCGCTAATCCCACACGATCAGTCTCGACCTATAAGACAGCCGACCAAACAGCCGGCGAGCGAAAGCTTTGTGTCGAACTTTTTGTTGCTGCCTGTTTTGACTATAGTTTCTTGTACTCCCGATACCCAATGGCTAGAAGGGTATGATGGCTTTGTGCAAATACAAATCTGTATCTTTGACCTCATATAACATAGTACACATACATATATTTCATCGTCAGGTATACATATGTATATCTACATATTATTCTCCCTCATCAACATACGAGACATCTCTCTGAACACCTAGATTTCAGAGACTACATCAAGAATGTCACTAAAAACTAAATTTAAAATCTAATCACAAAATTACTAATTTAAACTCTGTTGTATTCCCAAGCGGGTATTTTAAAGTCGCGCACTCTCGACGGTAGCCTTCTTACGTGTTTTTTGTTGAATCTTAAATTTTTGGTCCATTTAAATTCAAATCAATTTAGCGAGCAACAAATTTGGATTCTGCAATACTCAGATTCCGTTAAAATTGTGATAAAAACGTATTGTGCTCATTAACGACCTTATAATATATGTGTGTATATATACATATATATTCGTGATCAGTCACAACAGAGTCAAATTAAAACTTCCATAGCAGACTGATAACTTTGTCTTTTTATATGTCTCTGTTACTTAAATAAATATCGGTATTCGACATCTTTATCTCACTCTTAGAAAGAATATATGAAAGGTAATCCACCAAAAAAAGTTCCAAAAAATGTAGTGCTGATAAAGGACGTATACACTACATCGTAATAAATTTGACATTGAATATAATGAAAATCAAATATCCAGGTAGCTGAAACGGTTCAGTTATTTTGAACACACTTCATTTATTATTTTCGACATATCAAGTTTTTGTTTGCATATTGAAGATACTTACATGGACCGGATTTCTCACAGTCGAGCACTCTCAACTGTAGCTGTTTTACTTTTTATTGTTGACTTTGGAAAATGAATTTCCTACTTACATATAATCGAGATTCTAAGATGTAAATACCTGCAACAAAATAATGTCCACCAATCCGGACTTACTAAGATTTGTCCAGGAACGATTCCAACCCCAAATTTTCGATTCAAGTCAGTAAAAATATGCGAATTATGTAATAACTCATTATTTATCATTTATTTTTACAAAAATTATATTACAAGAAAAAAAATAGATACTCTTAATATTATACATAATACACAAAAAATGTGCTTATTAATTAATACTGGAAACATACCAAATATGTCATTTACGAAAATTTTAAATGACATTTTATTAAGTGTATTGTTAGTAAACCGAAAATTGTAATAACTAATCTAATCGAATGTTTGTTGAAGATTGGCTTGACTACTTGCGCTTGAACATGTTACTAAGGCGTCGCTTAGGAGGAGAATTCTGCAAGTGGACGAAAGAAATTTGCAAATGTTATGAGAAAAAAATGTGAATTGCGAAAAGTTACACTGCCTGTAGTCATTCGATTATCCTGTTAAACAGCATTTCATTGAGATTAACAATTGACTCAAAAAATTGCATCTATGATGACTTGATTAAAGAGTACGAGAACTTGATTGTATGTAGCTTATATAATATCCGTGATCGAAGATCCATTTGATTGGGGAGTTTGTGTATGCGATGTATTTATGTATTTGTGGTTGCAGTAAACTGCGGTAAGCGATGGTTCTGAATGTGAAGATGACTGGACTCGATGGTGATGTTAGAATCGATGAAATTATCTATGCTTAATGGAGAGGGGAGATCAGTTAAAATCAATGAGAAATCTCAACCCTATCGCTATTAAGACGACAAGTGCAAGAAGGATTCTGCTCCAAAAGCGTTTGTGCAAACGTAATTCTGGCGACCAGCGCCAGTATGAGTTATTCGTAGTCGACGTCTCAACATTAAAAGTAATGGCTGCATTAGGCAATGTTCGGGGCAACAACATAAATTGCGTCTCAGATTCTATCTCAGATTGCGTCTCAGATTCTGTCTGAGATTCCATCTTAGGTTCCACCTCAGATACCATCTCAGTTTCATCCATGTCGTCGAGAAAAAGATTTGCAAACAAACACGTCACATCCACAACCGAATAGTTACGATTGTGCTCGGCAATGCAGTTAGCGTTGTTATCATTATCGTTATGCTCACTTAGGGTCGACATTGTGTTCTCTTCCTGCGAATCATCTGCTTTATCATAAAGTTCTAGTTGACGCTCCTGATCAAAACGTCCAAAGCGTTTTTCTCGAATTTTCCTTTGCAGCTCCAGACGTCGATAGGCCACAGTCGCTTTTGTAAGCGATGGCTTGATGCGTGATCTGCCCTTGGCAAAGATGTTCCCATGCAGGCAAAATGTAACTCTCGGCTTCTCCATACATTTGTCTTGGCTTGCGACATTGTTGCTTTGAATAGATGCAGCGCTGCTGCTGTCTGCACTGCTTGTAGATACTAAACGGCGGCGTCGTCGGTTGGTCGATGCAAGCAGCTCGGCATTGGACAAATGTGGTGTGCCATTCGCATTCTGATGGTGTTCCGATGCTGAGTTGGCATCATCATGTAAGATCAAACGTTGGCGATCATAGTTCAATTGTCGTTTAACGTTTCTGGGCGTTGATGTGCAAAAACGGCCATCGGAACCAGATGCAAGATGCAGTTTTCGGCTTTGCACAGTCCATAACTGGCGATGTTGAGGCTGCTGCTGTAAACGATATAAGCTTTGCTTTAAATCGAAGATTGTGGTCCTAACCACATACAATCACAAGGACAACAACGAGAACGAGGACAACGACTGACGACAGGCAGATTACAATAGGCAATATATCATATATAGTATATAAGAGTTATTTACACAGAATAGCAAAACAAATTCAAATTGAGATTTGCTGGTTACAAACTTACCTCATCGCGGGGCAAGAAATTACCACCACCGCCACCGCCACCTACACCGCCGCCACCGCCTGTCCCACTTGTGCTGCTGCTGCCCATGCTGAAGCGTGAGGCAAACATTTTGAAGCGCGCCGGCGTTTTGGCCGTACCATTTTCATACGTTTCGCGTAATACTTCGCGCGGCGGCTCGGAGCTGCCAAAGGACATGCGGCCACCATTTTTACTGGGCGTTGGAGGACCCGGACGTTTGTAATGTGTGCCTATGGACTTTTTGCGCGCATTGGCACCGCCACCATTGCCTGTTAGCAGTGCACTCATGCTATCATCGAGGCTGAGTTGACAGTCCTATAACAAACAAAAACACATTGCATACGTTTCAATCTAAATTCCTTAACTATAACATCACATCATTAACTATATATATTACAAATACTCCACTCCTACTCATTTTAGAATGTTATGTAGTGCACATTACTGAAAATGCTAGCCTAATTAAGTAAATAGTATTTTAATGTCTAATAGCAGTAGTAGTAATCTCTTATGCAATGGAAAACAAAGCCTACAGATTAACAAGGGCTTCAAATCAATTACATTTTGTTTGTTTGACAAATTTTATAACGAGAACATATATAATAAAGAAAGTTAATAATTTCTTGATTTCTAAACAAAAATTAATTGTGATCCTTGCCAAGTTCACCCAATTTCCATCAAAACTAAAAAATTAACCCGAAAAATTCTCCTTTGCTTCTCTGTAAGTCTGTCTTGAAATGCAGTGATTGCTTTGGATCGAACCACCCCGCAGTATCTGCTATTGATGGACGTTATTTTCAACAACTTTTAGAGCTATTAAGATGTATATCAGTAAGGCTTACTTTGAGATCATCTTCCTGAACGCCTACGTCGTATTGTGCCGCATACGTGCTCTTCAAATGCGGCGGCTGCAATGAATTACGATATTGTAGTTCCTCAGTGCTGTGTAGGAGTAAAAACGAAAAAGATATAAGTATTTACTATGATTATAGAATAAATGAATAGCTGCTTACGTGATATTTGGCACACGACCGGTCTTTAGATCTGTCAAATACGTATTGTTGAAGACCTCCCCTTCTTCGTCCTCCATAGTCAGATTACTACCCAAATTAGCAGAAGGCGCACTTGGACGTTTAAATGGTTGCCATTCCTCGCTTGCCGCTTGCTGTGCTTCTTGCAAGTGACGCAACTTTGTACTCAGCAAAGCCTCTTGTTTCTGCTGATCCAAAATCTTTTCATTAAGACGCACAATTTGATTGGAAAGCTTCCTCGTATGTTCCTCATACTTGGCATTCTAGAAGGCGAAACAAACATAGAATTATACAATTTGAAGAGTTGTGGAAAGCTGTTAAAAATATGACTTACCTGAGCAGTCACTTTTTCCAGTTCGGCCTTCACACCGGCTGTATCACTCTCCTGTTTCTCCTTCATCCGTGTCACCTCCGCCATGTAGAGTGTGCGCTATAGTTGTCAAGATTGTGTTGGGTTGTAAACACGACAGAGAAACACACACGTTAAGTGCGTTAGTTAAGAGCAGTTGAGTGAGTGGGTGGTGAATGAAGTGGAAGTGAAATGTAAGTGAAAGAGAAGCGAACAACAAATGTTAACAAACAACACCAAGGACAATAACAAACACGGAACTGGCATTAAACATTTATCTAATATCTGCTTGGCAATGTCTCGCTTCGCACGTTACTCAGAAGAATTAAACTAGGAAAATAAATTGCCCCGCAATTGATTTATTTTGAAACTACTCTTTACATGGGAATTAAATTAATAACGCAATAATTAACAATACAAAAAAAAAAAATAATTTCTTCTAAATGATTTCTTCTGCTCTCTCTTTCTCTTAAAATTCTATCGGTTTTCGAGTAATCAATTTAATATCAACATTGTTGTTCAATAGTATTATATAAGCCATGGCGATTAACATCATCAACATTAACAAAGAACTAAAACAAGCATTTTGGCACGATCCACCGATTCGTGAAGTTTTTGTAACTTGTTCATCGAAGTTTAATTTTGAGTCTGTGCAAGATTGTTGTGTGTGTTGTTTTTCTGATTTGATGACATTCTGCCAACAATTTGTGGCTTCAAGACATTGAGACTTGCAGTATTCAATGAAAGTTTGTTTATTAGATGTGCATGTGGAGGAATTTGGTGATAGTGACTGATTAAGGCGGCGCAATAGAGGAAGAAAAGAGGGGAAAAAGGGAAGGATATTGTTTTAAATACGATAAGATAAATGTATTGCATTGTCTATTTTACGTATTCAAATTGATCGAATTGCAACAAATGTGTACGTTAAGCATCGCATAAGCTGACTTGTCGGAAATCTACACTTCATCAATTAAAAAATTAGATTTGAAAAAGAACCTACGCCAAAGCCACTAATCCGAGTATAGTCCCCTTGATAGGTATTTGAGAGAAGTTGCTGTGTTTTATTGAAATTGATTAAAGCTCAACTCGACTCCAATAACATAGAGTCGTATGCATAAAGAAGATGGCATAAGTCGAGAGTAGTCAACATTGAAATACCTTTCCAATAATCTAAATATATAAACCATTCTCACAAAAGGGCTGAAAATGAACAAACTACAAGATAAGAAAATAGATGAACTGGACAAGCTAATTTTATACTAAAAATTATAGATTTTATTATAAATTATTACACCTAAAGAAATGACATTAAAGTGCGAAAAAAACTTTATTACGGTTAATAGTTCTTTATTGTTATACCCGCTACGCATTAAACATCTTGCAATCGAGTTGGCGATCGGATAAATGTCTTTACGTTAGTTGAAGCAACATCACTTTATATTGTAATAATTATTAATTCTATTAATTAACAAGTAAGAAAGCTACAGTCAAGTGTGCTGGTCTGTGAGATACTCGCTACCCATTTCGAATAAAAGCAAAACAAAACTGGGCGGTATTCTTCTAGAAAATATACCAAATTAATATAATGAAAAAGACGGAAAGTATACCAAAGGTTCTATTTGGTTTGGTGATTCAGAATATACCATAAGTTACAAAATATACCAGATACCGTATATTTCCCGTAGTCTCTGAAATCTAGGTGTTCAAACAGACGGACGGACAGACGGATATGGCTATATCGTCTCGAATTTCGATCTGATCAAGAATAGATATACTTTATAGGGTCGGAGATGCCTTCTTCTGCCTGTTACATACTTTTCCTAGAGACACAAAGCTATAATACCCTTATACCCTATGGGTAGTGGGTATAATAATAAAGTGAAGTTTTGAAACATTGACTTTAACTTTAAATTTTCAACATTGAGTTTAAGTATCCAACTTTAAGAGGAGTTATCTACGACCACACAAAACATATAGGTTACACTAGCAAGCGAGCAAGCAATCTTAACGGATCTACTCGAAAAGTGTTATACAATGTTTATTAATTTGACGTGACATTTATTAAGAATACTTATGTATATCGTTAAAATTCATATTTGGCCTTTAGTTAGTTAATTTTGTAAGAAGTAACAAAGTTACAAAACGTAATTCATCTAAATCGCCTAGTTTATTTAACGCCACCATACCATAAAGAACGGAAGCATAAAATAAGCACCGCAGAGTACAAATCTACTTACCATTTTTGTCTTCATTTTGTCTAATTTGCCTTCCATTTCCAGACGCTGGTCTTTCAACTTCTGCTCAAAGCGTCCAATCTCATCTTTGGAATCACGATACTTTGCCTGCAGTATCTGGCAATCAAGTTCCAGCTGCTGCCTCTTAGCATTTTCTTGCGTCATTTGCTCCCTTGTCTTTTGCAATGTCTCGCGGCTGATTCGTATTTCAGCAAGTCCGGCATCCAGTTCGTTCTGAACATTTTTGTGTGCTTGTCGAGTGTGATCAAGTTCCTTCATAGCTTCAGATAATTGCAGCTCAACAACACGCAACTTATTTTGTGTATTTGCATCGATTTGGCTAGAGAATGGATTGTTATCGTTCTCGAAAGAAGTCTGAGCACTACAATCTACTTTTGGTTTTGCACACAATGTGTCTGAAGTGTTAACGCCAACATCTTTGAGACAAAGTTTAACTTCTTCGTCTTTTTGTTTTGAAGCGCTTTCAATACCATTGGTTCGATGCTCAGCCTCCTGACTAAGTCGAAGCTTTTCCTGTTCAGTAATTTTTAATTGTTGCTCAAGTTTAATTCGCTTCATTTCCAAGTTTTCGCAAGTTTTCTCGAGCTCAATCATTCGATCGTGTTTGGCAACACGCTCTGCCTCATCTGAACAACGTTGATGCTCCAAATTAATCAATTTGTCCTCAGCACGTTTTACACGCTCTTTGTTCTGCCGTAATTCCAACTGCAGGCTTTCCTTCTCATGTTGTAATGTTCGAAGTAGATCCCATTGCTCGTCCTGGCCGACCTTGGCTTGATTAATCTCTCTTTGCTTTTTGGATAAGACAGCTTGATGTTCGCCAAGCTTTACGGCCATTTTTTCCAAACGCTTGGTGGTGAGATCGAGTTGCGTCTTAATTTTCTCCAGTTCCTCCTCCTTTTTGGCAAGTGTATCCTTAATATCTTTTTCGCCAACGAAATGCTTCGCTTCTAAATGCTTTATTTGATTTTCTAAACGCTCACATTTCTTTCGTTCAACGTCCAGTAATTTGCGATCATCCAACAATTGTTCATCACGTTGCTCTAACTTTTTCAACCTTTCTGTCAATTGCTGTTGTAAGTCGGTGATCTTCTTTTCCGATTCCTCCAATTGTCGTCTCTGATCTTCGGATTTCTGCTTAAGATCTCCTTCTTGTTTCTTAAGTTGTGTTTCTAAACGCTCACATTTATTTCTTTCATCATCCAGTAATTTGCGATCATTCAACAATTGTTCATCATGATGTGCCAACTTATCTCTCGCTTCTTTCAATTGCTGTTGTAAGTCTGAGATCTTCTCTTCTGATTCTTCCAATTGTTGTTTCTGTTCATCGGATTTCTGCTTAAGATCTTCGTGTTTCTTAAGTTCACATTCCAAATGTTCACATTTCTTTTGTTCAACGTTCAGTAATTTACGATCATGCAGCAATTGTTCATCACGTTGCTCCAACTTTTTCATTCCTTCCGTCAACTGAAGTTGTATGTCGGTGATCTTCTTTTCCGATTCTAACATTTGATTTTTCTGATCATCGGAATTCTGCTTAAGATCTTCTTCTTTTTTCTTAAGTTGTGTTTCTAAACGCTCACATTTATTTCTTTCATCGTCCAGTAATTTGCGATCATCCAACAATTGTTCATCATAATGTGCCAACTTATCTCTCGCTTCTTTCAATTGCTGTTGTAAGTCTGAGATCTTCTCTTCTGATTCTTCCAATTGTTGTTTCTGTTCATCGGATTTCTGCTTAAGATCTTCGTGTTTCTTAAGTTCACATTCCAAATGTTCACATTTCTTTTGTTCAACGTCTAGTAATTTACGATCATGCAGCAATTGTTCATCACGTTGCTCCAACTTTTTCAACCTTTCTGTCAATTGCTGTTGTAAGTCGGCGATCTTCTTTTCCGCTTCCTCCAACTGTTGTCTCTGATCTTCCGATTTATGCTTAAGATCGTCTTCTTGTTTCTTAAGTTGTGTTTCTAAACGCTCACATTTATTTCTTTCATAGTCCAGTAATTTGCGATCATCCAACAATTGTTCATCATGCTGTGCCAACTTATCTCTAGCTTCTTTCGATTGCTGTTGTAAGTCTGCGATCTTCTTTTCTGATTCTTCCAATTGTTGTTTCTGTTCATCGGATTTCTGTTTAAGATCTTCTTCTTGTTTCTTAAGTTGTATTTCTAAACGCTCACATTTATTTCTTTGATCGTCCAGTAATTTGCGATCATCCAACAATTGTTCATCACGTAGCTTTAACTTTTTCAAGCCTTCTGCCAATTGCTGTTGTAAGTCTGCGATCTTCTTTTCTGATTCTTCCAATTGTTGTTTCTGTTCATGGGATTTATGCTTAAGATCCTCGTGTTTCTTAAGTTCATATTCCAAATGTTCACATTTCTTTCGTTCAACGTCCAGTAATTTACGATCCTGCAGCAATTGTTCATCTCGTTGCTCCAACTTTTTCATCCCTTCCGTCAACTGATTTTGTAAGTCAGTGATCTTCTTTTCCGATTCTAACAATTGTTTTTTCTGATCATCGGAATTCTGCATAAGATCTTCTTCTTGTTTCTTAAGTTTTGTTTCTAAACGCTCACATATATTTCTTTGATCGTCCAATAATTTGCGATCATGCAGCAATTGTTCATCACGTAGCTTTAACTTTTTCAAGCCTTCTGTCAATTGCTGTTGTAAGTCGGTGATCTTCTTTTCTGATTCCTCCAATTGTTGTTTCTGTTCATCAGATTTCTGCTTAAGATCTTCTTCTTGTTCCTGAAGTTGTATTTCTAAACGCTCACATTTATTTCTTTGATCATCCAATAATTTGTGATCATCCAGCAATTGTTCATCACGTAGCTTTAACTTTTTCAAACCTTCTTTCAATTGCTGTTGTAAGTCAGTGATCTTCTTTTCCGATTCTTCCAATTGTTGTCTCTGGATGTCACTTTGCTGCTTAAGTTCTCGTTCATGTTTCGTTTCGCACTCGGTAATTTTTAAGTTATTTACATGTATTTCATTTTCCAGTTGTGCTTGCTTTATCTTGGCAGTGCTGAGTTCGTTTTCTACTTGAGTCTGCTCCAGTTTCTGGTTTTCAAGCTCTTGCCTGGCGAGATCCAGTTGTTGTTGAAGCAACATTTGTTCACTCCTATACTTATTTGTTATTTCAGCAATTGCTGCAGCCTCCTGCTCCATCTGTATTTCCTTCTCGCGGATTATTGAAAGTTTTTGATCTAGAATTATCTGCTCAAACTTCTGGCAATTTTTTCTGGAGTTATCCAGATCTTGTTGTAGCTCTTTTAATTGTTTTTGAAAGTCATTCACTTTGGTTTGTAGTTCCTCTTGCACTTGTAATTTGCTTGCCTTAACAGCCAGTAAATCTTGTTCCAGCTGTTCATGCTTCTGCTTATGTGTTTGGGATTGTGTCTCTAGATCACGTTCCAGCTCATCAATTTGTATACTGAACTGTTTCGAGCGCTCCAATTCGGTGTTGAGACGCATCTGAATCTCTTTTTCATCTTGCAGCATTTTCTCAGTGGTACTTTTCAAATTGGCCTGACTCGCTGTCAATTCACAATTTAATTTTTCTACATCGCTTTTTAAAATTTGTATGTAATTATTATTATCGATATTCTGCTGCTGCATTGTGTTATATTGAGATTGCAATTTATTAGCCCGTTGGTGCTCTTGCTCTATCTTAACAGTCAATTGTTCCATACGTTGCTCAATAATATACAGCATGTGCGATTGTGATTTTTCAGCAGTCTTCTCAGGTGTCGTCTCCTTAGACTTTTCTAATTTATATTTAAATACGAGCTGCAAAAGTTGACTTTCAATACGTTCCTTTTCCTGCGAATTCAGTTCAAGCACAGAACGCAGCTGATCATTCTCCAATTCCTTTTCACGTAACTGTTTGTCTATTACGGAGGATGCTAAATTTTCTGGAGTCGTATTCATGCTGCTTTGCAATTGTGAAGTATCTAATAGATCAGACGAAGCATTCAGCACTTCACGTCCATTTTGTAGTTCATTGCGGGCCTCTTGAAGACACCGCTCTAACTCCAGTTTGTCGTGCGCAAGATGCTCCATTTCGTCGCCCCTTTCACTTAGCAATTGCTCCGAACTATTTAGACGCTGTTCAAGTTCGTTGATGCGATCCATACACACAAGCACTTGTTTCTCGGACACCTTAAACTGTGCATAGAAAAAATATATGAATTTGTTTATCAACTTGACAATTAATCTCAGTTTCCATTTAAAAATATTGAAAGTCCCCTTTCACATTACTAAGTGTACATCGAATAATTCATATTTTAATTAAAGGCACAAAAGGATCAGAGGCGGATTAACAAGATCTATAAAATGTCCCGAGAAAGGACGTGCAACTATTGTGTTAATATAGGAGTATATTACACTCAGTGTGTATCCGAAAAATCTTATGCTTACCTTCCCGACCAGCTTGTCATGTTCGGCTCTCAGCTCTTGCAACTGTTCGCTTTTCTCGGAAAGTATCTTTTCTTTCTTGCTAAGCTCATTCATCAAACGTCGTTTCATCTGTAATGCAGGTAGAAGTAGTTTTAATTCTGGTTTTACCGTAGGTCACAGCAGACTGTATTGCTGGATTAAGAATTACATTGTCAAACTCATTGGTCGCATAGTTATGCTCATCTTCGTTATCGTTTGCTAGTGTCGCCTTCAGCATAATTAGTTGTTTCTTTTGCTCTGCGTTCTCTATAATGATATACAAATATTTGATATTAGTAATATTTACGCACTGATATACACATGTGGTACTTGCCTCTAGTAAGTTTTTTTAATTAGACTCTCAGTTTCCAGAACTTGCTCTTCTAAGACAGTTTTTTCGTACCTCTCTGTTTCAAGTTGAGCCTGTGAGAGACAAACGTCATTGTAGGGATACGATTAATATGAGATTATATATATTATAAATGCAGACACAGATACAAGTGTATAAACATAATGTGCACTACCATATAATATGTTCGGTATTTCCAAAGGTCACGTAATTGTATTTGCAATATAAGGAAAACTGTATAAAAATGACATATTCGCAATTTTTTTAAATATCTTCATTTTAATACACATTTATTATTTAAGAAAATAATAATTTTGTGTACACGCTATCTTAAGTTAAATCATTTGATACTGTCAATAACTTATCATTCTTTTTTTAAACAGGAATTAAAAATAGAAATAAATACAGTTTACGATCGGTACTCCAGAGAAATATAAATGATGGTCATCAAAACATATGTTGAAAATAACTTGTGCAATAAAAGACAGAAAAGATCTAAATCCCAGACAAGTAATAAACAAATTTGAAAATGGCAGTAGCGAAATCATTGAGCAAGAAATAATATTCAAAGTGCATTATTTTTATTGCTTTATGACTTGAGCCGAAAAGTATTGATCCTTGTAAATTCGTTCGGTTCGGCTTGCTTCGAAATATCCACCACATAGGCCACAAACGACAGGCAATAAAGGTTGGCAACCGGAAAAACAGAAACCAATGAGCGACTAATGGCAAACCTGACAAAAACTAGACTTAATGGCGTTATGGAGCCAAAAGGGAAAAAGGCCGCTCAACAACTTACTATTTTATAAAAAGGGGTTCAATTTAACTTACTCGCAATCCAAATAATTCTCGCGTCCGCTGATCAAGTAACTCAGTTTTCGGAGTTGCCGGAGCACACATTTGGATTTCGTTCATTGTGCTGCGGCGCTCTCGCTGCAGCAGCGACGCGGATGAGTTCTCCATCGTCGCACTAACTATTGAAGACGAATCCTTGTTGTTGCTGCTGTCCGCAAGCGATATAGATAAACAGTTTGTGACATCCCTTGGCAATGGTGTAATGCTGGTGATGGACGAACTGCAATTACCATTGCGATGCATAGTTAAACGATCCGGTGTTGAGCTCTGTGGAACTAGAGGAACTAGAAAACTGTCCTCATCAATGTCATTCTGTATTTGGATATTGACAATGGTCTGCTGCAGGCAATCGCGTGTCAGCTGCAATCCATCTACAGTCTGCTTAAAAAACTCCGCGATACATTGCTGAACAGTCTCTGGTAAATTTTTACAGATATTATGAAAGTATTTGTTGGGCTTCTGAACGCAAGTATAATGCATTAACAGTGTATAAACATAAACATAATCTGTCGTTGCTACTCGGCCTTCGCCATCGAATATGGGTGTGAAATCTGCATAGATATCTGCAAATTGCATTGATAATTGAATATGAGTTTAGAGTAAAATAATGGGGTCCGCACACAATCCACAAACCTTTTAGAAATATTTGTAGAGGTTCCAAACATGATGAATTTTGACCAGGCTCAAAATTAGCGTACTGCTCATAGATGGCATAAAAGGCTTCAATATCTGACTCTTCTAGAGATGTGATATTCTCAATGAAATGGCACTCGTTCACCTTTCAAATATATAGCAAATTTGTATTCGGTTTTCATAAATTGATTTGACTCTAAGTAAAATTTACCCATTTCAGGAGCAACTTCTTCCAAGCACGAGGCTCCATTTTTTTTACACACAAAACAACAAAAAAAAAATTATACAAAGGACGCGTAAGATTTCCTGTGGACTTCACTATATTCGACAATGCACTTGTTTCATAATGTTCACAATTATTTGTCTTTTTTGACAAAAAAAGTCCAAAATTGCAGAAAACTACACACGCATTTACAACACACAACAGAACAAATCCACGTTAATTTTGAAATAGCATAACCTTATGCCTACAAAATAAGCGGGCTTGCTACGATTGCGATAAATTTCTTTGCATCAAACTCAATTTGGTCACAGGGATGCATTCGGCATCGTTTTCACTACTGACGCATCCTTCAACGCATCAGTTCTGATGCAACACATAAAATCATCAATATGTACAACATAATTAACTCATAACATTATAAATAAAGAAATTGAAAAATATTGCATTGCATTTAATAATTTCGATGTATTTAATCAAAAAACTCAGAAACTACTCCTATATATTAGTATGTTCATCTTAACGTTTGTGCTACTACATCAGTTTCTTCTTCCTCGAGACAGATTCAGCAAAAGACAGTAAACGATTTTCGAAATTGGAAGTTGAGTCCAAAAATACGAATATCTACAGTAGCGATATATCGATGATAACGAAATATTAAATGTATCGATATACTGGGTGACCATTTTCAAGTGTTTGGATGTAGCGTAAACATGAATTTATTGCAAAGTGTTATTTAATATTCATTAAATAATTAATATAATACTTCTTAATAAACAATTTCTAAAATCTGTAATATTACCATGGATAATAAATCGATAGCGCTACAACGATACACAGCCTCTAGTGTTGTAACGCGAAATAGTGTTTGGATTTTGCAACACTAGCAAACAGCGGCGCTGCTAATAACGACGGCTGAGCGGAGAGACTGCATAAGTATTCTTTATTTTCGCCACACTCCAAAATAATTTAAAGGTAGAAACCTAATTGTGGTTGTGCAAAAAAACCCAAGCAAGCTATTTACTGTGCGTTCAACGTGAAGCTAAGCTCACATGCTTGTCATTTTTTTTTGTTGTATTTTCTTTTGTGGGGTCTCTCTAACCTAGAAAGTTACATAATTTTATATGTTATTGTGTGTTAAAATTGTGCAACGCATAACTGTTAACTGTTAATTGCAGCACACACAAGATGTCGTTTGTGAAGAATGCTCGCCTGTTGGCCGCCCGCGGCGCTCGTTTGGCCCAGAATCGTTCGTACTCCGATGAGATGAAATTGACTTTTGCTGCCGCTAACAAAACGTTCTACGATGCCGCCGTCGTTCGTCAAATCGATGTGCCATCGTTTAGCGGCGCCTTTGGCATTCTGGCCAAGCATGTGCCCACCCTGGGTAAGTGTGTCAACAGATAACGATCTCTCCATCTACATATGGCGCACAATCCTTTCAATCCATTACATCATCATCTCATGCATTTGTGCTTTGTTTTTTGCAGCTGTGCTCAAACCCGGCGTCGTCCAGGTGACCGACAACGAGGGCAAGCTGACCAAGTACTTTGTGTCCAGCGGCTCTGTGACCGTCAACGAGGATTCCTCTGTGCAGGTGCTCGCCGAGGAGGCTCACAATGTGGCCGACATCGATGTGAATGAGGCCAGACAGCTGCTTTCCAAATACCAATCAGAGCTCAGCTCAGCTGCCAGCGATAAGGTAAGAAAGAGAGAGAGAGAGAAAGAGAGTGGATGACAGTGAAAACTCGCTAGCAAACAACTGCACTGCTTTTCGAACAACGATTAAGGATAGCTTTCGACGTCTAAGCGAGTTTTCACTCTACGCTTTAAATTGTGCAATTAATTTTGCAATGCATTTCTTTTCATGTTATTTTTTGCAGGCCAAGGCGGAAGCTGCCATCGCCATCGAAGTTGCTGAGGCGCTTGTCAAAGCTGCCGAATAAAAACAAAACAACCAACCCTATAAACAATTAACATAACAACAAACAACCTTACACCAACAACAACAACATCTGCTTACAATTGTGTTTAATATAATTAAAACATAACAGCATTGTTATGAAACAATAAAAACAAAAGCGAATGAATATATGTAATATCGTAATAACAACGGCAACAGCAGCAACAACAACAACATCAGTAACAACAACAATCACAGAAACAACACCAACGACCAAGCATCACAGCATATCTTAAAGATGATCAATCTGTTTATAAATGTAGATATATTTTTTTGATATTAATTTTTTTTATATATTTTTTTTTGTGTGTGCACACAACAACAACCACAATCACACATCAAAGAAATGATGTTGAATTTAATGCATAATTCATGACAAATGTTTAAAGCGCAGGCGCAACAGCTGCGTCAGCACCGACAGCGACGTCGACTGCAACGCCAACGCGAAGGTCAAGTTTACAAAAGGGCAGCAAGTGATTGAATCTTCTTTTTGTTTTCGTTTTCTTTTTTTTTTAATAGTGTTTGGAAATCTTTTTCCCCCCAACTTCAAAAACGCCCTCATGAAGTGAGTGATTGATAGAGTGCAGTGTGGTTTTTTTTTTTAACAATTTCAAGATTTATAAAGTGAAGCAATTCAATAGAAATTACAATTATTCTGACGGATCATTCCATACTTTGGATTAATGTCGAATTTCTTACATATTATGTAATAATGACTATTAATGCATCAAATTTTATATAATAATGTTATATTTCCCATATTTATGATTATATATAATATTGAATTATATAATATTTTGAAATTGACAAATCGCCAAGTTCGTCAACAATTTTGTTGATCTCTACACTTTGATAACTGCACATATCGCAGTGCATCTGGAATTTGTTAATGAATTTCTATTCACACTGCTGATAGTGTTAATTTGTTTAATTTATCAATGATCACAATGTTAAACCATTTAAAGTAACAACTGATTGTGTTTGCTGTTTAATAGATTCGCAGCAAGTTTCCTCACTGTAACTTAACATACACCTGTTAACAGCAGTTTATTATGTGATCCTCACTGTTAACAGCAGACTGTTAATTTAATTAAAAATTCACCTGTTAACAGCAGTTTCTTATCCTCGCTGTTAACAGCAGACTGTAAATTCAACTGTTAACAGTTTCCCAATTTAAAATGCAATTTTTTCTTTTCAATTTAACAGTCGGTTTTAATTTTCCGTAACAAAACCAAAACAAAAAAAATATACTATAAAAAAAAATTGAAATAACTTAACTTAAGGTTGCTTAGAAGAGTTGTGTGTGTGTGTGTTGTGGGATAGGTCGAAGGATCGAAAGAGTTGTGAAAATTGATTTGAAGTAGCAGTCGAAATTAGGTTCGGAGACAAACTTTGAATGGTGAACTGTTGTGAGTTTGCCTCCTGTGCTGTGTGTGTTGAAGTAGTGCAGTTGCTACTCTTCTTCCTGTTGTTGTTGCTGCTGCTGTTGTGGTTGCTCCACTTAGAACTGTGGTGGTCCATAGGTCTGGGCGGGCGCATGTCCCAGGGGCAGCGGCTGTTGCTGCTGCTCCTCAACGGGAGCGGGCAGACTCAGGACTGGTCCCTGAGCAGCGAAGCTGGGAGCGGGCGCTGACTCGGGCACACTGAGCACCGGCGATGGAGCGGATACCGAGACACTGGGAGCAGCGTACTGGAGAGGAGCTGGTGCTGGAGCGGCAATTGGAGCGCTGTATTGAATGGGCGCTGGAGCCGGAGCAGCGTAGACGGGAGCGGGGGCGGGAGCGTTGTAAATGGGAGCAGGAGCGGGTGCGGAGATGGGAGCACCGTAAACTGCAGCGGGAGCGAGCACGGGAGCTGGAGCTGGAGCACTGTAAATGGGAGCTGGAGCTGGAGCGCTGAAGATGGGAGCGGGAGCTGGAGCGCTGTAAATGGGCGCTGGAGCGGGGGCGCTGAAGATGGGAGCGGGAGCAGGAGCATTGTAGATGGGAGCGGGAGCAGGTGCGCTGTAAACGGGAGCGGGAGCACTGTAGATGGGAGCAGCAGCTGGACCGCTGTAGATGGGGGCCGCACCGGGACCACTGTAGATGGGAGCGGGAGCAGCGGCGCCAATGGAGCCGGAGGTGGAGTGCTCATGGATGACGCGCACCACCTTGGTGGGAGCAGAGATGCCGCCGCCAATGGACTGCAGACCTGGGCCGCCATGTCCCGAGCTCTCGTGCAGAACCTTGATCACCTGGGGAGCGCTCTCAACGAGGGGGGCGCCGCCACCGCCGAGCAGAGGTGCTGATTCCTGGTGCACCACCTTGATGACCTTGACGGAGGCGGGACCATGACCATGACCATTATAGATGGGAGCTGGACCGCCGATGCTGCCACCGCCGCCGCCGCTGGAAATAACCTTCACTTTGTAAACCTGGGGAGCGGGACCGTAGCTGTAGCCACCGGCATAGCCGCCATCGGAACTGCCGCCGCCCTGCTGATGGATAACCTTGACCACCTGGACGGGACCGTGGCCGCCACCATGTCCACCGCCATAGGAGCCACCGCCATAAGAGCCACCGCCATAAGAGCCACCGCCATAGCCTCCTCCACCGCCACCTCCTCCATTGCCGCCCAGGTTGAGACCAGCCTTAAGGCCGCCGCCGTTGTTGTTGGAGCCGCCGCCGCCGCCACCAAGGAGACCCAAGAAGCCAGCGTTGGCCACAGCAAAGAGAGCGCACATGCAAACGAAGACCTGCGGCATGTGGAAAGAGTGCGTTAGAGTGGATGCACTGCCTCTGAAAGTGGACAAAGTGGACACTTACCTTCATGTTGACTACTATTCCTGCTTGATTTTGTAGTGGGGGGTGGGAGAATGGATGGATTCGATTGGTGACTCCTAAAGTCAAATTCTGTGCAAACACAACTGATGTCAATTCGTGGAGCAGCGCTCGCTTTTATATTCCCCAAGTTGTAACCACAAGAAGAAGCAGCGGCAGAGGCAGCGACAGCAGCATTATCAACAGCTGTGTAAAAGCTCATCATGAAGTTGGATTCAACGATTCGAATTAGCAACGCAATCGACGCAAGTCTTCGAAGATGAAGATGAAGACCAGCCCGAGTTAAACAAAAGCATTTCATTAACATTTAACATTTGCAAAGGGCCATTTGATGATCATGATGATCATTCAAGTCCAAACAACATCAACATCATTATCACGATCATAGTATCATCACGAAGATGATGCAAAGTCAACTTGTCTGTTGCCCATCCAATGTATTTATTTCGAATACCCGGCTTTGATTACAATGGAGTGAAGTCTGCGTGTAACTCAGTGTTGGATCCGTCAAAGAGAGCAAAGTAACTATTATTATTATTCTTTTCTTTAATATGTATTACGATAATACTAGAGAAATTTCTGATATTGATGGAGACATTAGCTATATAATTTTTATATGTCCGTCTGTTTGAAAAGCTAGAACTCATGACACTTTAGATTGAGCCGGTCTCAAATCGTAGAAACAGAATTTAAGAATGCATTACATATGTAATATTGAAGATAATGTTCAGTTTCGGAATGTTATTATATTATATTTTATGTGACAAACTTAAGGCACACTCCATTTATATTTTGTGCCTAATTTGGGAATACAAGAAAATAGTACCAATAATAGAATATTCATTCCGATCGCATAATAAACTTTTAAGTCATTGCCGGGTATCTCTCAGTCGGGCAACAACGAATGCCGCTTTCTTACATGTTTTGTATAGAAGTTGCCGCCGTCGTTGTCGTCGCTTTCATTTTCATTGGGGCCGCGCCCACTTTGCATACGCAGCGTGTATTACACACGCACACACATGCGAGCACCTGCATAAATATCGTTATCGATATCGACAGCCATAAGTATAACATGCATATCGAGCTGTTCTTCATTTCCATTTCCAGCCCATTGCCTTTGACACTTTCCAGTTTTCGTGTAAAGTGCGTAAACGTAACGTAACGAAATGAAACGTAACCTCACTGCAATCTGTTTAGTCTGTCTGCATTTCCGAAATTCCGAAAGCGGCCTTTTTCTGCTAATTAGCATGAAAATGAACTGACCGTGGGCCATTGCTTTTGCTTTTGCATTTGCATTTGGCTTTGCTTTTCGCTTTTTTGGCTTTGCCTTTGCGTTGCCAACTGCCTGATGATAAGACATCAACAGCAGCGCATCGATGAGTGTCATATAGCGCTCCCCCTCACACCCTTTGCAATTTGCATACTTGCCTCACACACACACAAACACACATATTGTTTGTCTGTCTTTTCTATCTTTCTGTCTGGTTGGTGCTGCTGCTGCTGCTGCCCACGTGAACCATCAAAAGCATCAAAGCCTGCTGACCAAACCCACAAAAAGATAAAATACAAAACGAAAGAAGCAGAGGGGAAAAAAAAGAAATAAATTGTATATTAGCCAAAACTCTCCCAACTCAATCTCAATTTCAGGCCATCATTTCAAGGTGAATCGAAATGGTCTTTGTTCCAAATGGCTGCATGTGTGCGTATGTCTGTGTACGTGTGTGAGTGCACGTGTATGCAGTTGACACTACTATCCGTGTGTGTGTAGTAGTTTTGTCAACTGAGCTATTAAGTTGACTGGCCAGCCTGGTTATGTAAAATACCAAACAATTAATACTAACATTGTCAAATGCTCATAAAACTCATTTAATCGCTCCAGCTATGCACACACCTATACACGTGTGTGTGTGCGAGTGTGTGTGTGGTAATTGTGTGTGCCAATTAGTGTGGGAATGCAACTGGCAATCTGCAAACTATTCAACGAATTTGTCAACTCTTCAAAAAGCTCACAAAAGATCTCTTTGGCCTGCTTCGCATTTCATTGATAAGCTGACGATGCAGTTGCTGTTGATGCTGCTTCTTCTTCGTCGTCTGCTTTTGTGGAACAGCGTTAATCAAAAATGTGTACGGAACACATGTAAGTCTGCACTTTCAAATCTATTCATCTAGTATTATTTTCACATAATTTTTAACTTTTTGTTGTAAAATGATAAAATTGAAAAATAAGCTCTTGTGGGAACTTGCTGTAAATTCCTGCACTGCTCGGGGCTGCCAACTCCTTTGAAAATTTCCATGTCTTAGCTTTCTCTACGTCATTTGTATATCGCCAAATATCAGTAATAATAAAGTATTTGATACTTTTAATTGATTCATAATTTAGAATAGCTGTTTTAAGCAAAATTAATATTAAAATATCGCAAAAAAGTGACATTAAAAATCTATTTCATTTTAAAAATTAATAAGTTCGATAAAGGGTATACAAGATTTAAAACTTAAGAGAATAAAAGTTTTTGTTTTACACATGTATTTATTTCATTTAAATAATGTATAAATATAATAAAGAGAATAAATATTTTAAAAACAATTTTAAGTTTGAATATGCCAAACTAAAAATATATAAATTGAAAGCTAGACTCTTTAAAACAAATAGTTAAAGCTTAACAAAACTTAATACTTAAAGTAACAAGATTACAAAAAGAACACATATTAGAGCTCAAAATATATAAAAGTCGTTTTCATAATTACCTAATGAAAATATCCATTTAAGTTGGGTTTATTTTTATATATTTGCTGTTTATTCATTTAAAATATAAAAGAAAACAAAATCATCTGCTCTTTAGCTGTGTAGTTAAGAGTTATACAAAAAGAAGAAACGTTTGAGTTCAAAATATATTTAAGATGTTCTCATTATTACTTTATGAAAATATTTATTAAAGTTAGGCGAACTTTTTATATTTTAGCGTTTTATTTTTATTAGATTTAATTAAAATGAATACTAACGGATTTCTTAAGCTCCGGCTGCAAAGACCTTGGGGTTATGTTTTCTATTCATGAAAAATAGAAAACAAAATTGCCTTTTACAAAAAATTAATAACTATAGTTAAAAGAGCTGTTTCACTCCGTTTCTTATTTGAACGATTCTTGGGCATTGGAAGCTTGACTAGTTTAGAGTAGATAAACGGACTTGGTCTCCTTGCTGATAAGAGCAGAAAGTTTGTATTCGTTGTCGAATATTTTATGAGGAACTTTAGTATACGATCTTAAATGATCTCTAGAAATCTTAAGTGCTGTTAATATCCACATGTTTGCTAGAGATGTTATTGGAGTAATCCTTTGGTGAAATAATACGAGAGTTTGTAGTTAGGAATGTACAGATTTAGGATTTATTCGGGAATTGTAATAACACAAAAAAAAAAATGTAAAAAAATAGTTGATTTGAGAACATTATTCGTTGAGTTTTTTTGTTTGTCGAAGTTAGGTCCAGTTTGTTGAATTTGAATTGGATTGAGGATCGAGGAAACGTTTATTTCTTCTGCTTCAACCAGCCGCCGTAGGCGAGAGGAGACTCGTAGACGGAACCGATAGAGCCGACGCGGACCACAGAGGGGCCAGCGACGTAGGCGGCGGGACGGTGGACGACGGGGACGGCAACGGGCACGGCAACGGACTCAACGACGGGCACGTGACGAACAACGGGCACATGACGGACAACGGGCACGTGACGGACAACGGGAACCGATGCGTAGCTTGGACCATAGATGGCGCTGCTTTGGCCAAGAGCCAAGCAGGCGGCGAGCAACAGGCAGGCAAGGAAGAACTGCGAATTGAAGACGAAGATGCGATCAGAATTTTGATTGCGATCCGATTGTGATTGTGAACTCACCTTCATGTTGATTGGATAACTGAATGATTTGTGTTGATTGGCTTTGGCAGTCACTGGGTTTTTATACCCCCGAGCAGAAAGACAGACAACAGAACCTTGTCCCCGACGATAACTGGAGCAGCAACAAACTCGCAGCGCTTGACAGCCAAACAAATAGAACGGCATTTCAAAAATCGAAAAAAAAACAAGCAACCAAAAACAATATTGTTCAAATGAGAATTGAAAAGGCGTTATGTAAATTGCGCATACGTATTTTGTGTCGATTATAAAGGGAGGGATTTAGATGTTTGGCATTATTATTGAAATTCCATATTTGCAGCTTTATGAGGCAACCAATATTCAAACAGAACAATGAGAACTTGTTCCTGCAAACAATCCACAACAATTCGCACTCAAATGCTCATCTTCAACGTCAGAAAATCAAAAAATCAAACTGAAACTGAGACCAATCGAGCGCCTCTTGATTGATTCTTTTCATTGGTTAAATTTATCGAGACTTGGGTTTTTTTTATTTTATTTTTATAATTTCAATAGTGTCGAGATCTATCTATAGACTCAACTCAAATGCAAATATCCATTGGCCCCCGCCAACTACAATAATAACTAGTCTTTTTTTGGCTAAGCTTCCCCATATGATTTCATTGCTTACAAACAGGTGACAACAAAAAAAAAAATAGCAGTCGAAAATCGAAAAAATCGAAAATCGAGAAATACAATAACTTTATAAATATTATTTGTTTGGTGTTTTTGTTTCTTTCGCTTTTGTTTTCTTTTGTTTGACACTTTTATGCCCTCTACCCATAAATGCTGTATAAATGGGGCATCATAAATTTTTGCAAATGTCTTAAATTGTTGAAGCTGTTGAGAGTGTTGAGTATTGAGTATTCCTGCACCAAATTGGGTATATTAGTTCCACACTTTATTGCTTCATTTGTTTTAAAATGTTTTGTATTTAAATTCAATTTCAAATTTTTGTCCTAGAATTCATAAATCTGTCTTCAGCACATAAAATGTTTTTACAGGGCATCGTCTAGTCGTTCAGCCCGGAGTAAACAACGCGTTGTTTAAATTATGTTGCGGCAACTTGAAGTGTTGCATACTTTTTCGGTCTTCGGTGTTTTTCATCTATTGTGTAGGCTGAAAGCGGAAGTTTTGTTTCGTAATAATCATAATCATATTTCGATTTCTATATCTCTTTTATATAATATCGATTTCTATATATATCTCAGTTTGTATCAATGCTTAACTTTCGCACTTTATTTCCGAGGGTATGCAAATGCACTTTTAATTAATTTCTTTCCATTTTTAATGTGATCTGGTAAATTAACAAGAACTCAAACTTGATCGGACAGTCGAGAATATATACATATGTATATATATCTATACTTATACTTTGGGTTAATCCAAATGAAACTTTTACTCAATACGACGCCCATTCCGGAATCGTTAAAACAAGTCTCCATTCATTTTTATTGAAATTGTATTTTTTTTTAAGTGCTTATTATCGAAATTGTGTTTCGCATTTGAGTGGGAGAATCGTCAAGATCGATATAGATTCACATGAATTCACTGTGTGCATAGCTTTGCCGTTAGTCGCTTGTCTTCTGACGTAGTGTTGATTAATTATGCACTTGCTAGTGTTGCTAAAGCGATTAAAAACGCACACACTTTGCGCTTTAATGTCAATTCTGTTTAACTAGCTAACAATCATTTGCAAATCACTTTAATAAATTATCTCAATTCGATTGTGTGACAATGATAGAGAATTGTTGAACATTTATTTTTAATCCACTTTATTTGACATGTTATTTCTATGTTATGTCACACAAGTGGGTGTGACTTTCCAATAAACAAAACAAAGAGTGCACGAAATTAAACAGATTAATAATTAATATTTGAATATATAGGAGCAAAAGATTTCAGCATTTATAATCTAAGGTAAGAACGTTTCGAAAATATTGAATGCTTTAATTGTATTTTCGGTTTAATCTCTTTATAATTTGTCTGCAGCTTAAAACTTTGTCGATTATATTTGTTTAACAAATTTATGTATTTGCATCAGTTGGTAATCGCATTAATTTCTTTATAATTAGTATCAATTTCATAACGAATTCTCGCAGCTGTTTTCTCAACTTGAAGAGTTGTCGAGGGGTTTCCACTATTGTTTTACGTAATGAGTTTCACATTCGACTTTGGGTCAGTTGTAGATTTTGATTTGTTGTTGTTGCGTCTTCTCTGGCTACGACACAATTCGAAAAACAATGCGGAATCAATTTGAAGTCACGGCTAGTTTCACCTCTGACTCTGACTCGGACTCTGACTCAAAGAGATCTCCCGAGATCTCCATATTTGGATCTACTACTCAGAGAGCTCAAGTGGTTTTGAGGCGGTCGCTACCTGATGCTCCCCCTCTTCCCTCGCTCCCCCCTCTTCGCTCTATCTCTTCACTCTCTTTCTTGGCTGTCTCAAGGGCAATCTATGAAAGTTTTATGATATAACTTTTGGCAGCAGCCCCCACAACAAGTTACCAAATTAGCTTGCCCATTGTTTTTGTTTTCGATGCTGAGGAAAACGGTTTTATAATAGTCGTTTTTTCAAATATTTATAATATATATTTATGTTTATTGATTAACAAATAATTTAACAATGATTTCGCGATGATTTAAGCCTAGTAAAAAAAAAATATGGTAAAAAAAAAACAATTGATTTGGTCTAACTAAGTAGGGAGAGGAGGGGAAAGGAGCGTCTCCCTCTCTTTCTCCCTTTCTCTGTCTCTCTACCATCCGGAGCTGCCTCCCTGACTCCAGCCACCGCCGCCTGAGCTGCCTCCTTGGCTCCAGCCACCGCCTGAAGCACCACCCTGACTCCAACCACCCGAGGAGCTTCCTCCCTGACTCCAACCACCGGAAGAGCTTCCTCCCTGACTCCAACCTCCCGAAGAGGCGCCTCCCTGACTCCATCCACTGCCGCCAGCTGAGTTCGAGCCGCTGCCGCCGCCGCCAAAGAGACTCCAGAGGCCACCGCCTCCTCCCTGACGCTGTTGCTGCTGCGACTGGTCGCGAACTTGCATCACCTTGAGGGTGCCACGTTGCACCACATGTCCGCTGTTGAAGAAGGCGCCTTGAGCTTTGTCAGCACGCATGATGATTGCTTTGCCCTTCTGGCCGAAGGCATCAATCAGCTGTCCATTGAGGGCATCCACATTTCCATAGCCACCGCCTCCAGAGGAGGAACCGCCATGACCCAAAGCATCTTCCTGGAGCACAAGTTGAATGATCTGCGGGAGAATGGCATTCAGCTGATAGGCTGAAGAGGAATGCGAGCCGTGGGAATGGGAGTGGGAGGAGCCGCTGCCGTAGCCATGACCTGCGGCATAGGATGAGCTGCCATAAGAGTAGCCACCGGAGGAGCCGCCATGGTAAGCGGTGGGCGCAATGGGCGCAGCGGGTTGTTCGATCACCTTGTAAACCTGTTCGCCGTAGCTGCCGTGACTGTGACCGCTGGCATAGCCCTGACCGTAGCTGTGACCAGCGGAGGCGCCGCCACCTCCGTGTCCGTGACCATGACCATGTCCATGCCCGTGACCTTGTCCATTGCCATCTTCGAGAATGATCTTGATGAGCTGCGCGGAGCCACCTCCGCCACCGCCGCCTCCTCCGTGACCTCCATGTGAGTAGCCATGACCATGAGCAGATCCTCCTCCGCCGCCACCGCCGCCGCCGCCATGAGGTGTTGCTATGACATTGTAGGTGGTCTTGGTTTCACCTCCGCCTCCTCCACCTCCACCTCCGCCGCCGAGCAGCGACAGAAATGTGGCATTGCAGACGCACAGCGTGGCCAACAGACAAATGAAGATCTGCAAGAGCAAGTGCATCATCGTCGTCGTTAGCATTGTAATCCACAAAAAAGGAGCTCGTTCCCGCTGGACTTACCTTCATGGTGCTTTACTCTTTGTGTTCTCTCTCTCTCTCTCTATCTCGCTCTCTTGTGTGTGGAAACGCTGAGCTGTGCTTCGCGCTGTTCCTGGTCAACGAATGATGCCACTTCCCCGACTGAGCTCAGCTTTTATACAACGTCCATCAGCAGTCGCAGCCATAGATGCGGCTTCCGCCAATATTACCGTTAAGAAAAGGGCCGCCGGGCGTCCGGCTTCAACGCAACGCATTGCAGTCGACAGAGGCAGCAACAGCGACAGCGACGCCGACAGTGGCAGAGGGAGCAGCAGCAATGGCAGCAGAAGCGACAGCAACGATGTCGCCTCGTGAGACTCTTGGCGGGAGCTGAGATGAAGAGATGCAAAGAAGATAGACAGAGATAGCAGACGAATGGGAGAGAAGGAGAAGAGATATGATGAGGCTGCGATACGCATGTGAATGCACTATGGAGCGAAGGCACATATTTGTGAAATTAATCGGCAAATGTAAGTTGCTCAAAAAAAATGATTTATTTATTGATTCAGTGAGGGGAAAAATCAGCATCACCTTCAACCAATTTAACTTTTATTACATTAATCAATCAATCACTAAATATGGTTAATTCTCTAGCGGAATTACAGTGGAAAAAACACAAACCAAAACAATTTTAAAAATAAGTAAAGTTTGTTCTTATAGCTCTGGATTAGCACACAGCTAAGATTGATTTTAAGAACTTTTTCTGTTTATTGATAAGATATATAATTTCGTTCATTTTTTTTCATTTCCCTAGAAATTCGTTTATTTTTGCAATAATTTTTAAACAGGAAACTAATTTCAAAATCATTCTTAGCTCTAATTAAAGTGTCAATCCAAAAGCTATAAGATTCATCTTTACTTAAAATAAAAAATATATTTTGTTTTGTGAGAATTACCCATCTAAATAATGAGAGTATAAAAAACAAGAAAGTTTTAAATTTGAATTCATTATATTTAGCATTATTTATTTACTATTGAAATTACAAGTACTTTAAGTTACGAGTAGTTTCAAATTTCAAGAGAAGAGTGAAACTAGTTTCATTTTAGATTTATAAGTGTTGAGTTTGGCTATATTTTGGTAAAGTGTTTAAGGCTTACAATTTCTTAAATCACTCTCAAAATAGATATTCCATTTTTAGCCGTCCCCTTTTAGCGGTATACTCCTCTTGGTGAACACATTTCCTAAGACATTTTAAGCCAAATCCTCTATTAGAAGAACACTTCTCCAGACAACCACTTTTTTTATTCTTTTTTTTAGCGGAGTTCTCTATTAGCCGGATACTTCTCCTAGCGAACACTTCTTTTGAGGCATTTAGGGAACGTCCGAAAGTTGTTTACCAATAAATGTCCCGTTAAATTCATATAATATAATTGTTGATCTCTCTGTTAGTAATTTTTGTAAAAAACCTTAGTTCAGTGTCTGTTTTGTTTGAAGTTATCATCGTTAGCGCAATCAAACTGAATTGAGTTCAGTAACTCAGGAAAACTCTTGCTAAGCTTACAAGTTATCAACTAATAATATACTTTGAATATGACTAGTGCATTGTGCATTTGTGCCCATAGTACACGCGTTGGGAATACGCATATGACGAATATCAATGGGCAGTGGGAATTTGTAGCATTCGAACGTAGCGAAGCGAACTGAACCACGCGCTTTGCTAGCTGCGATTGCTCAGCTTCCCCCTTTTCCCTCTCTCTTCCCCCTCCCTTAAGTCCACTCTCTTGGTCAGCGAATAGCCTCAAGTTTAGCTTCGTCATCTTCTTCAGGTTGAGCTTTTCTCATCCGTGGGCTTTGCCACAGAGTTTTGGCGTTTGCCTCTTGTAATTCACTTAAAATATTTGAAAATTGAACAACAACAACAACATCAAGAGTAAGAAATGGTCACAAAATTTTTGTTGGAACAACTCTTATCGCTGCTCCTCCTCCTCCCCCCGCTGTTTGCCACTCACCTCTCTAATTTCATTGTACAGGGTGTTGCAGTCGGGTGTTAATTGAATAACAACGTTTAACGGCATGCGAAATTACATAAACAAAATCGAGCAGTCGATTAACCATTGATTGTAATTGATAAACAGTTTTGATAGCACATTAATTGATGAGCAAATTAACTGCACGAGTTCTCTTTTTTCATTTTCATTACATACTCTAAGACATTTTATTGAAACAACGAATACAATTTTTTATTGCAATGCCTTGGCTATGCATATTCATTTTATTTATCAAATATATTTCAATATAATAATTCATTTTCTTTCGTTGACAGAAGTGAAGAAAATATAACATATTTATTTCACATTTACAACTTCAGTAATAACCACAATTTTGTTCATCAGTTCTTTCTCTTTTGGGAAAACGTTTAAAAGCTTAATTAAACAGCAATTTCAATGCTCGAAAGTCGACTTAATTGAGTACGCAGCATAATCGTTAAATCAAACACAGTTTGTTGGGTATTAAAAATGAATTAATTGTGTGCTTGGTAACAAACAGCAAAAACAACGATAAAGTGCACCCTGTATTTGTTGTTTTGCTTGCTGGTTTGTTTGAAATCCCAAAATATGCAACAATAACATAAGCATTAACGCATCTCCGAACCAAGCGACCCAAATCCCCCGACCCAGTAAAGCCCCCCCTACCTCTTCCCCTTTCCCTCTTCCCTTTTCTCACCTCTTTCTTCTCCTCCGCTGCTTCGCTTTGCCGTGTCGTTCGTTCGTTCGGTTCCTCTTACAACAAATTGACCGGCTTTTTGCATATGATTATCGATTTGAGCGTTAGCTTTAACTTTAACTTTAGCGTTATGCTGCTGTCCACGCTTACTGTACGCTATACCCTAACTGCTGTGCGTGGGGTATACTCGACGTTGAGTGTTGAAGAGCTTGCCTCGAATAAGTACGAAATAGTATTGTATATTATTATTTGTTGCAAGTAGTTTAGAAAAGATTTATAACGCATAATTGTAATAGTAAAACTATTGTATCTCAAATCTCGAGCTGTGACATTGCGCAAAAAAAAAACAGCTTAACATCCAAATTCAAATATTACACAAACAAAATATATATTCCATTGTGATAGAAGTATGAGGTTTGGCCCGAATAAGTTTTCTCCTAAGTGAGTTGTTATGGTCCTTTATTGCTGTAATGGTTCAGTTACTTAGTGAAAAAATCCAATCTAAAAAAAAAAGCAAAACAATAAATTACAAAAAATAAAATAACTCAATGAAATATTTATTACATTATTTGTTAATTATACGATTTAAAAAAAAATAGGTAACAATACCCATTGAATAATTGAATTTATTCTTAGATTTCGTTAGCGTCATTTACATATGTATAAATATAATTTACCTAAATTTAAGTAAAATAAATAGTTCAAGTTCATTAGATAATTTTTTGTTAATCTTTTAAATATTGATTTTATTTATTTAATTATAGCTTTGATAACACAAATAAATTTTTGTAAATTTCCACAAACGTATACAAACCGTTCCTTAAAAATGTCTGCTTGTTAGGGTATTTGATAGTCGGCGTTGCGGCGCATGCGTGTGGCCCTCATGTTTATGTTATTATTTCAATGTTGTTGCAACAGAAAGCAACTCGAACAGTTGTCGATTGAGCCAATCTCGGTGTATGTTTTTTTTGTTTCTTTTGCCACAACATTTTGCTTCAATTCAATTCAGTTCCACAGTTTAAGATGAGAGACTGTTGCAGTCGCAGTCGCTGTCGACGTCGACGGCGCAGTCGACGCTCGATTATATCATGACAAGAGATTTGAAATTTGTTTAAGTTAAGTTTTAAGTGTGTGTGTGTGTGTGTGTGTGTGTGTGCATTTTTATATAAATTATTTAATGCGCATTGTTGCGCATATTTAACTCTAGCCTATTTCCCCCTCCTCCACCCTCTTCTTCCCCCTCTCTAAAGTTGTAGCCAAATTAAAAGCGATTGGCATTTTATCACTTGGTATTTTGTAGACAGTGTCAAAGCAGCTATTCAGCAACTTCAACTTCAGCTTCAACATCGATGTTGCTTTTTGTTATCAACTCTTGTTGTTGTTATTGTTGTTGTTGTTGTTGCTGCCACCGTCATCGTTGCATTTGCAAATAGTTTTGTCACTCGGGTTTATGGTTGATCAATGACCAGCATTCCACTTCCTTGGAATTTGTTTACTTTTCTTTTCTTTTCGATTTTTATTTTTTATTTTTGCGTGGGGATCGCACTCAACTCGACTTTGTTGTCGACTCATTCTCAATTTATTGATTCATCACTTTGTGATTAGTGATTATGCAATTACAACAATTGACAAGCCGAACAATTACTTACATTATGTTTATTATGCTCATTATACTAACGTTTCGTTCGTTTTATTGCTTCATTTCACGTTTTTCCGCCTCTTAACTTGAACTTGGATCCCAGCAATTTAACATTTATACGCTTTGCCACCTTTTCGATTTCCCTCTTCGCCTCTTTCATTTCGCCATCTCAAGCGTTTCACTTGTTAATCTCACAACTTAGCGTAGCTCGTTTTGTGTGTACAATTTATTAGATTTATTTCGATTTATTTACTTATAGCATGATAATAATCAAGTGATTCAATCATTCTGAAGTTCTTGCATTTTGTATGGAACAGAAGAAAAATTAATATTTGCGAATGATTTGATATCATCATTTCCATTATTTTATAAAATAAAACGAAAAGAATGTAAATAAACCAATATAAAATAATATATTTGTATATCTTCATTTTTCTATATTTTTGGCAATCTTCTCGTTATATTTCGTAGACTTTGGTTTTATTTATTAATAACATAATAATAATGAAGGGAAATATATTCCAAATTAACCTTTAGTAAACTATATATACATTTTTTATTCTTATCTTTTTGTGTTTTTGGCATTCTTCTCGTTATATTTTATAGAACAGAAAAGAATTAAAAATTTTTGGGAATGATGATACCAATTGTTTCCAAATATTTTTATTTTTCTACTCTATGAAATATAACAAGAAGATTGCCAAAAAAATAGGTAATAAAAATATTTGGGAATGATTATACCAAATCCTTTGCAAATATATTGTTTTTTCTTAATAATATTTTGCAAATATTGTTATTTATTCTGTTCTCTCTACAATCTAAACTATTGCTTATATCACACAAAATATTCATATTCAGATTGTGCAGATTTATTATTTTGAAACTAGTCTCGATTCTTTTTATTTTTGTGTAGTCATAACAATAGTGTTTTTTAAATCATTTAAATTAAAGGAGAACTAATTTTTATTAAGACCCAATTGATTTCTTCATGTTTTTTCTTTTTCTTTCACAATATCTATTTTATATTTGTTTTATGTTATTATTTTGTTTACTTTTAATTCGTTCATTGTATTCTTTGTTGTGATTTTGATTTGTTTATATTTATACAAGTTATTTTTTGTTTGTCTTTATACCATCTTTATTATGGCAATTAATTGATTATTTAACAAATTAGAACCAGATTTCATTAAAAATTGATTTCCTGTTATACATTTTATTTTTTCAGTATCATGTTGTGAATTTGTTTTCTATCTTAATTATGTTTTATAATTTACAAAGTAAAATTGGCAATAGGAAATACATTTTTATTAAATTCTTGTTCTATTATTAAAAATTAATTTTCTGTGCCATTTTTACTTTGTAAGTAATAAAACATATATATCACTTATACAATTTGGCAGCAATTACTTGTCATCACTCGTCCCCCGACTGAAGAATTGGAATTCGGTTGCCCAACCAGCAACTTAATTATAAAATTGAGCGATTCGTCATGGGAATTAGCTTATCAAATGTCGCATGTCGCATTCCAAAAATTCCCCCTCCACTGCTCTTTCCCCTGTCTTCACTTCTGCTCTTGGTGTATGAATTATCTACTCTCTGAATTTGGCAACCGGAGAGTTCGATGCGATCGATTTTAGTGAGCAACGCCCATTTCTCAATTTGGTCATTTGGTTCGCGCGCCACAGATTTCCGCATTTCGACAGTTTCCAAATGCTTTACATACTCATATATCATCCACTCACACACACACAGAGACACACACTTGCAGTTCGGTTATATCACCGTAAAGATACGTTTTATAGATTTCAAATCTACAACACATTTTATGTTGATTTACCAAATTCAAATTCATTCATAATTGTGTTGGCCAATCATTCAGCAACGTGAGAGACGAGACTCTTTTTCCCTCCTCTTTTTTCGACTGCTCCCATCTAAATCGAATGCCGCGCTGCCTCATTATAATTATAATTATAATCATAATCATAAACATAATCATAGGTTGCCGCTGCCCTAGAGTTTGCTTTTGGCCATGGAGGTGCCAGAGTTGACACATTCACAAAAAACGCCATTAATTGCAGTTACTTTTTTGATGTAATGTTTTAATTATTAAACAATTGAGCCTGACCCTCAAAACCCGAACGAACCCGTTTTAAACATACAACAAGATAATTTACTATAATAATAGTTAAACTCTTTTTGCCAAAAAAAAAACTTACCAAGAAGGTTGTGCAAATCATAATGAAATCAAATATAATTTGCTGCACATCAAAAGCTCAGTTGTTTCCAAATTTATTATTTATTTATGAATTTAAAATGTTTAGATATAATTAAAATAAATACTAACTCTATTACTAAAGCACTGGCTATAAAGGCCTTCAGCTTGGCTCCCAATAATATATTCATAATGCAGTCTATAAAGATGGATGATAACATATTTTTATGTTTGCCCATTTAGTGCATTTACCTTTTTCGCTTGGCAGTGTATAAAACTGGTATTTGGCAAACTATCAGCTTAAGCAGCGGGCTTATCAAATTGATATTAATCTGTTTTTCTTTTTATCATCTTCAGTTCGAGTTCGACACGTGAAGCTTTAAAATATCCGGCAGGTGCATAAGCGGGAGACAGAGACAGAGAGGAAGATGGAGAGTGACAGCGAGGTGTGCCCCCGGGATGATTACAAAATGATCAGCTAATTGGTTTGCGTGGCGATGACCCATTAGACGCTCCGCTGAGTTTTCTATGCTCTGCCATTGCATTGGGGTCTTGTTAATGCGGGACAACATTTGTGGAGCTTAATATTCACTTTAAATAACATTTACTCTGCGATTGTTACATTATTTTAATGATAGTAAACATATATAATTATAACACTAAAGAATTGAACATGATGTATTTAATAAAAATAAAACGACGCTTTAACAATGCGAAAGCACAAAAGCAAAGACTTATGAGAACACGAAAAGGATAATATTATATGTTAGCAAAGGTAAGTAATTAAAAAGGATGCGCGACATCCTTAAAAAGGTAAGTTAGTAAGTAACATATTTTCGTTTTGTAACCATAAATCTGCTAACTTTGTAATCACGGTAACTAGTACAATCGATTGGCATTCAACGATTTCATAGACAAAATTCCAGCATATCAGAAAATCCACCGTTTCTCAGTCAATGAACGTCAAAAAATGTCAAATCAGCAAGTAAAATACCAGGCAAACAGAAATTAAAAGTAAGCAAACTCTTGCTTATTTTGTTACTCAATTAAATTTTGAATTTGCGCCATCGGCCTAAAGGCTACAAAGTACAGAGATAGCAGAAGATTTACCAGGCGAGCAGCGATTAGCAGCAAGCAGACGTACAACTGAGTGCACCCTCAAAGTATGCCACAAAAATGTAATATTTTCTACAGCGTGCCGATTTCAAAATTCGAAATTCAACCATCCCACAAAAACATCCGCTAAAATTTAAAAATATTTTTTTTGTTTATTATTATATTGATTTGTTTAGATTATATTTTATTAAAATGTTTAAGGATCTTGCAAGGACTTACCTTTTTGTAATCAGGATAACTACATAGTTCTGTCGATTGCTATCCAAGAATTTTCATGAGAATTTTAAAAAATTTACCTGAATTTACCTTAATTGTACCTTAACCATTTAAAGGACGATCGTGATATCCTTTGGCACAAGGATAGCTCTTGCGAATGGAAACCTATTGATATATTGTGAAAAGGACGAAAGTCCTTTTACGACTCGAGATAAGATTACATTTTTGATTTGCGGATATATCGGTAAAATCTTCTCTGATTCTTGTGGGTTCTGTGTCAAATGAAGTCCATTGATTAGAGCTATCCTAGTGCCAAAGGACATTGAAATCGTCCTGCTGATTCCCGAGTTATCCTGCAATTTATAATTTTCGCATTACAAGTGTTTTGATGCCAATCGATGGAGTTCGTCATTGCGATCTTAACAATATATGTCCTTTACAAATCGGACAGGAAATGGCCGAGATATAGCCTGTTTTAGAAAAATGGCCCTAGTTGCACCCTCAAAGTATGCTACAAAAAATATTTTTTTCTATTGGCTTTAGCGCGCCAATTTGAAATTTACGATTAAGAACTAACCGACAGAAACTTAAATCCATTGAAGTTTAATACAAATTCACCACGTGGACGTTGTTCGTCACTTCATGTTGCCAACAACTTGTTGGTCGCTTGTATCTGCTGTGAACGGCTAAAAGTTGCCAGCTCAGCAAGTAAAATACCAGGCGAACAGAAATCAACAGCAAGCAAACGCTTGCTTATTTTGTTACGCCATCTATTGCCCGATGCTGGAATTAAATTTTGTATTAGCGCCATCTATCTTCCCATCTTGCTACTGAAATTTGAAACGGAGCACCCTCAAAGTATGCTACACGAAAGTGAGTATTTTTGCAGTAAACTGTGCGCGCTAATTTCAAATTTGAAAGTTTGTTAGCTATATCTCTGTCAAATCGAGGAGGATTTTGCCGGGACCTACCTTTTTGTAATCAGGAAAGCTAGCTCTATCGATTGAAATTCCATTTGATTAACGAAAAATATTGATCATAAAAAACAAAGATCTTTGAAAATAGTTCGCATTTATTGATCATTTAAAATGTTTGCTTAAAATAGATTCGTAATGCACTAATTTTTTAGTTTACAAAAAAAAATACTTTTGAACACACACACATATGCGCACACACAGACATAAGTTGCTCACACACGATCAAATATGAAATAGATTCAACAAATATATGTACTATATTTCATCAACTGTATCGATAACATGCAAAAAATATGCTCCAAATAGCAAATTGACCAAGTTTTGATAATTTTGGTTTAAAGTAAGTTTCGTTCCGCATCAAAAATACCTATATGATCGAAATACCTTATAGCTAGCATATGTTAAATATAAATAGATGTATGTAAGTTCCTTTCGCATTTCTTTAAGCCACAGCCCAATTGTTTTCCGCTTTCTTCTAGAATACATCTCGATTAACCTCAGCATATAATACCTTTTGATTTTCTTTTCCTTTTTTTGTTTTGCTTGAATATTTGTTGTGTGTGTTGCAAAAGCAATTAAGTTATACACACACACATACGCACACACACACAGATAGTATAGGTGTACGGATAGAGATTGTGAAACTTTGAATTGGGAACTTTAAGAATTCATTTGGTTGACCTTCTGTTGATAGATTTGGGGAGAAGAACACACAAGTTAAGGGGAGCGGTGTGTAAGTGTAAGTGCATTGAGTGTGTATGTGGTGAGTGTGTGTGTGTTGTATGACTGTGTGGCATTTATCTACTAACAGTTAGTTAACTAGAGATTACAGCTTATATCGTAAGTTCAATTGGCCTGTTTTTCTTTAGGTTAAGTTTAGCTTAAGCTTAAGATTAACGTTCTTCCACGTTCTGCGCGAATCTTCATCGCTCTTTCAATTCCCTTTCTTTAGTTTTGTTTTTGGTTTTTGTTGAAAACACAGCACGACATTTAACAATGATTTAAGTACACTTTCAGTTTCTCAATGGTTCTGTTTTAGTTTGCAACTTAAGCTAGGCACAATCACGCACAAGCATGCACACAAAGACAAAGAGGGAAATAGATAAAGAGAGAGGGAGAAAGAGGGAGAGTATGATGAACAGAGGTAGGGAGGGAGAGAGAGAGAGCGAGTGGGCGCCACTTAAATGCAGCCCAACAAGCACACAATTATCGTGCATACTATCGCTAAAACTATCGCTCAATAATCTTTAAGTGTACATCTAAAATTCGCAAATTCACAATAAGAAATTATTTCTAGACTATTGCTGCATATTGTTACGATTATAATACGCTACTTTGATTAAATTTGATTTTCTTTTTGGTATATTTGAGACTACAACCAGAGAAAACAACCATGTAATACCCAATCTTAAACGAGCAATAACAAAAAAAAAAAAAAATTGTCAAACTATGAAAACTTAAAAAATAAATCACATTAATCACATGCAAATACATGAAATACTTTTAGTTAATGCTACAAAACTGAAGACTAAGACAACCGACTAACTAACTAACTGACTAAAAATCTTATAGAGGTGGGCAGTGGGGGTGGGGGCGTGGCAGGAGGCGGTGGTAAGAGTGTGGAAATACGCAGCGCATTGCATAACGCATCGAAATGAGAGTCGGAATAAAGAATACGGATTCACATTCACACACACACACGCACACTTAAACACTTAGTATAAGTACTAAAGTAGTTGGTAAAGCTAATACATTTGTTGTTGTTATTGTTTGTTTGTTGTTCTAACTTAAAATCGTTACAAGTTTGCTTTGCTTTTACTTTGCTTACTATGATTTTTGGTGTTTCCTTTGTGAAGTTATCGTAGTTATCGATTCGCCTACAGATTAATCGTATCCAAATCCTGACAGGGTGCTCGAGGACTCATGTCATCGGTGCCGGCATCGCTGCTGCGTCGTGTATCCCCGCTGCCACGCCCATCGCCCCGAATGTCCGCCATGGACGAGTGAATTTGTTGCTGATTGTTTTGATTGTGTCGCAGGTTCGTGTTGTTGTTATTATTATTGTTGATGTTGTTGCCCTGACTGTGATTGTGACTGTTATTGTGATGATGATGCGGATGCGGATGATGATGGTGATTCGGACCGCCGCCAGGTGGCGCCTGCTTGCCATCAGCCGAGCCAATGTTGTTGTGCAGTGCCTGCGTCTTCTTGGTGCCCAAACCGAGCGGAAACGCAAAGTCCTGCGGCAGCTTGTGCATTATCTTGCCCGACGTGATCAGCCGGCCAAAGCCCTCCTGCAAATAGACAGAAAGAGAGGTGTGAGTAAATAATTAAAAGAGAGAGAGAGAGAGAGAGAGAGATCGCTCACCTGATGGGCAAAGGCGTAGCCAGAACGAACGGAACGACGACCGCGACGCGATGAAGGCGTGCGACGCACATCGCTTGAGACCCGCGAATGCATCTTCTTCAGCGACTTTTGACGGATCTGCCAAGCGAGAAAGAATTGATCAGTAACTTAGTATAGGTACTAAAGTAGTTGGTAATAATAATAATTTTTTCATCAAATATAAAGAATAATTTAAGTTAAAAGAATGAAATTATGTAGATTGAAAATATAAGTTTAAAGGAAATTCAAGTGCACGAAGCAAAACAGAGAGAGAAGAGCAGAAACAGTTGGATAAAACGATAATAAATAAAACAAGGAAGGAAGAAAAAGTAAAGATGTCAAATAAAAGCACTAAAAAAAATATATGTCACTAAAGATCAAACTATGATAACGTTTAAAAAGAAATGTACTTTAGAGATAAGAAAAGACGGAAAGAAAAATAAGAATGCAAAAATAAAAATCATAAAAAGAATATAGTAATAATCAAGCGATGACAAAATTCACTAACAGTACTCTAAAGATGGAGAGCAAAATAAAATCCATAAGTAGAACAATACTTAAAATGAAGAAAGAAATTATAAATGAAATATAAATATGCGAAATGAAACGATTTAAGGATAAACAAGAAAGCTTAACATAAGGTCGAAAGGTCAAGTAAAGTTTATCTTACAAATGACAAAATAAATAATAAATAAAAATAATAATGCATAAATCTTAAAAAAGGGAAAATAAATGATTCAACGACAAACAAGCTTAAATAAGAAAACTACAATAAGAAATAAAACATAAAAATGCAAAATCGTAAAGTAAAGCAAAGTCTGAGCTTAACACCAAAAAAAGGACAAGCGCTCACCTTGTCAGACAAGCTGGGATGCACGTCTAACAGATAGAACTTGTAGGCAAGCACGGGCGCCATCAGCATGACGACAGTGATCAGCATCGTCACCCAGAAGGAGACATCCTTGATGGCCTGCGTGAGGGAGCCAACGTACGGTCCACCGATGACATAGTTGTAGAAATAATCAAGCACAAAGTACCAGATGAGACTGCCCCAAATGGTCACATGATTCACAATCGTCCAGTACGAAGTGTATAAAGCAATCTGCAATGAAAACAGGTTATCAACAAATATGTAAAAGAAGTAGAAACGCTACGAAAAACTTACCTGAGCTGTGTTGTCGACAATGAGAATGGTGGCAACAACGGCCCCAAGTGTCATGTGATCTGAGAGTATGTAGCCATTGTGGGAAACGCCATCCTTATAGACGCCATACGGTATAAGAAACAGAATGAGCGATGTGAAGGCGCCATGGAGTACGCTGTAGATGAACTCGCGTATGTTGAACAGTTCGCTCTTGAGGCCCGGCGTATACAGACGCGGATACTCAACGCTGTTCTTGTCCGACACGTCCTGCTCGAAGACGCCCAGCGCCAACACCGGCAGCGATGTGTAGAACAGATTATACACCGATATGAACATCGGATCGAAAACGGTCTGAAAATACATATTCAAATTAGAATATACATCGCTTAAGCAGGCCATCCACGATAGAATTTGTTCGAAAACAAGTTATCGAATTTGAATTCATTGGTTCGAAAACATTTTGACTTGAACACAACGAAGATAGAATTATTTATATTCTCTTCGAACACAACATCGAACATGGAATGTCGAACCGAACACTACCATTAACGACGAACATTTCGTTAGAACACAACATGTTTTCGCATAAATTCTATCGTGGTTGGCACGCTTTACTCATCACTTTGAATACTCACCTGCGCACTGAAGCCACAGAAGAGCGAATACCAACAGTGGCAGAGCGTAAATGCAAAGTTCTTGTAGAAAAAGTAGCGCAGAAATTTGCACATGCGATAATACGACCAGCGACCGTGGACCAGCAGCAAACGCTCCAGATAACAAAACTGTGCGATCGCATAGTCACTCGATAATACCGCCTGCAGACCCTCCTGACCTGAGATGCCCACGCCAATGTGAGCAGCTGGGATGGAGAAAAAAAATAGAATATGAATAATACAATTTCAAATTCAAATGTCCGCTTATTTTTATTTAGTTTAGTTAGGAAAATTCATAAACTGAATAAATTAATAAGTTATTGCATCATTTTTATCTAGATGCATTTCTTAACTCGATGTTTTTCCTTTTCTAACATCTGTTTTATTTTTTGAATCTTCTATTCGATGTCTGAACTTAGCTTGCTCTACATTTAATTGCTCTTGCTATCGAATAACTCCTTACTTAAACAATTTGTTAAGTTCCCTTTTCTATCATCTCTAATTAATCATAGTTTTTTCTCATCGCTAAGCTTAACTTGCTTTACATTTCACATTTGTTCAATCTCTCAATCTTCAGTTTCTTTTTGATAAGATCATTTTTCTTTCATCTCTATGCTTAGTTTGTCTCACATTTCTTCGATCATGAAATGGCTTCGTTCTAAATCAATTAATCACAGCTTATTCCTATCTTAAAGCTTAGCTTAATATTTTACACTTTTCCAATCTCTCAATCTCCTTCTTGCTTTAAATTTTGCGTTTCTTCAAACACTTAATCTCCTACATTATATAAATCGAATCTTAACTACCCTTTATATGCCATCTCGAAAAAATCACAGGTTTTCTCTCATCTCTAAGCTCAACACGACAAGTGTGCTCACCTTTGATCATGGAGACATCGTTGGCGCCATCGCCTATGGCCAGGGTGACGGCATTTTTGGCACGCTTGATAAGTTCGACGACCAGCGCCTTCTGCAGCGGCGTCACGCGACAACAGATCACCGCCTTGCACTGCGAGGCAATGTCCAAGAATCTGTGAAGTGAAATATACATTAGTATTAGGATATGTCGATGTTCATCGCTATGCAACGTATACGCACTTGCTTTCCAACTCCGGTGAGAGGCAGTGGACGAGCGAGTGTCCATTCACGACGAGTGCAAAGCCCGTCGTCTCGTCAACAACAATTGAGGGCGCGGTTCGACGGCCGTCGTCGCTTTTCTCAGCATCTCCAAAGAGATCATTGCACTCGGCGCTAAACAATTGAATTGATGGTGAGAGAGAGAGAACGAGAGAGAGAGAGACTTTAATACATATGTACCAAATGTAGTAGAAAGTGTGTGATGAGTGTTAAAGAGAGGAACACAAAATGTAAAATGAATTTGTTAGATGGATTACGAAACAACATTCAAAATAGATGACACAGAAAGATAGAAGCAGAGAGAGATAGGAAAGAGGAAGTTAGACAACAGAGCATGCTTTTGTTAGGTTATGTTATAAATCAAGAGAGAGAGAGAGAGTCTGTGCTACGCTCTGCAGAGAGCAAAGCATTAGTATAAGCGTTCTACGGGATACGATACGATACGATAGATGATACGAGCGTAATAAACGAAAGCCACGAACGACAAAAACAACATTAAGAATATAAACGAGCATTTTTTTGGTTGTTGTGTGAATTTGGTTTGTTGTTCTGTTTTTGCACTTGAGTTTAGTTTAGTTTTGCATTGAGAATAGAATAAATTAAATGATTGATTGACTTGGACAATGCACGACGATTGGATTTGAATTGTGTTACGCATATTAATTTCAATGAGAATACGAACGAAACGAAACGAAACGAAATAAACGATATTGAAATTGTTTGTATCGAGTTTTGTTGTAGGATAATTATTGTGATATTTTACTTGACGGGCGGAACAAGTACCAATAGAGGGTAACACATCCTTGGCTATACACTAAAAGATTGTCATTATTCAAAGTTCTTTTCTCGCTAAGCACATCTAAAGTTATTACGAATATAAAAGTCTATGAAATCATAAAAAGTTCTAGTTCACTTTTTTCCGATTCGATGTTATGGTCAACACATTGAATTAGATACTATATAGATCAATTACAAACAAAAAATCGTATAGAAATCAACAAAAAAAAGGTATTACATAGAGAGATAGATAGATAGAGAGAGAGAGAGAGATAGAGAGGGAGTTAGCAGAAAATACAGGGTGACTTTCTAGCTGCGCTAATTTCTTTTTTTTCAAGTGTCATTTCTGGTTTAGCTTCACTGCATCTAGAATCGTAGTTATTTAAATTGATTTTGATATTTCATTTCATTGCGGAAGTGCCCTCTACCTGTCCGGTCCGCCCTTATTATCCTTAATTTTGGCATCCCACCTAAAGGTAACCACCGAAATAGCCGGTGGCGGCTGTGGGATGGGCGATCCATTCGTGTCCTGCATGAACGCCGATGTCTGTGTCATCGTCACGTTCATGGGGTCCATGCTGCTCTCGCTGTGCAGCTGATTCATCGCCTCGGTGCCTGCAAGAAAGCAATAAATCCATTATTGATTGATCGATCATTCAAGTTGTTCGCTTGATAATCTACCGCCAGGTCGAAAACGATCAAATATCTTGATAGACTCCTTAAATTGCCGCAACTGCTTCTCGACCTCCTCCACAGAGCTGCCGTCCACGATGAAGACGTCGACGAGTTCATCGGTCAGCAGCTGACACGAGTACCCAATGTTGATGGCAGTTTCTACGTAAGGAAAAATACATTTAAATTCCCAATTCACAATAACGATAGAACAACTCTAGGTAACTTACCCTGCTTATCGCCAGTCAGCACCCAGATCTTAATGCCAGCATTCTGCAGATTGGCTATCGATTTGGGTACACCATCCTGCAGTTTATCCTCAATGGCTGTCACGCCCACCAGCTGCATATCGCTTTCGATCTCCTCGTACATCGCGTTCAGCTTCTGTTCACGCGAGTCCATCGAGAGAGCCGCCTCCGTCTGGCGCACGCGCCAATCGTTGTAGTACTCCTCGGTCAGGCGTCGCTCGGCTAGCACCAGAGTGCGCAGACCTTCGCCAGCGAATTTCTGCAAAGAAGGAAAACGATACTTGTTACGATATTACGATTTAAGAAATATGCAAATGTAAATAGCAACAATTTTGATTAAAGTCAAAGCTAGACTCAGTATTTCTAATTCAACAAACTCAAATCAACTGCAAAAACAAATAAATAATAAATAAATAGTTTGAGTATGTATTTGACGATACTGTAATCAAAATGAACTTTAAAGAAGATGTAGTAGAACTAATTACCAATATATTAAATTTCTAAAGATACTATTAGTTTATTGCATATATTCTATATTTTACTTATGAAAATAGCATATTATAAAAATACTAATGGATGCTTCTACACTGAAGCTGTATTTAACGATATTCAAAAGTAGAATATAGCCTACTTATAAATATCGTATAATACAGCTTCAGTAAAGAAGAATTCATTCATATTTTCTACTTTTTACGAGCATAAAATATAGCGTATGCTATATGCATAAGTCGCCAGTTCTATAGAAAAGTTATTCTTATGCCTTACGTTATTTAATTTGCTAAGTTTCAAATGCCTCACAAATCATCAGAAATTAAAAAGCATATGTACATTTACGTTATTCAATTTACGATATAATTAGACATTGCAGAAAATAATTCGATTACAAATAGTTGTAAGCAAACCTTCTACATAAAGTGAGCAATTTATGATAAAATTAGAAATTGCAGTAAATAGTTTGAAGAGAAAATGTTGGAAGCAAAGCTTCGACATAAAATGAACAATTTACGAAATAATTAGAAATTGCAAAAAATAATTTGATTACAAATAGTTGTAAGCAAAGAACAAGAAGTGAACAATTTATGATATAATTAGAATTTGCAGTAAATAGTTTGAAGTGAACAATTTTCGAAATATTTTGAATTTGCAGTAAATAGTTTGAAGAGAAATAGTTGGAATGAAATCAACAACACAAAGTGAACAATTTACGATATTCGTGACTTACATTCAAGTGATCCTGAGTGCGCGCCTTAAGATCCTCTTGCCCGCCATGCAGACGATCGTATATCACATTGTCAGCCCCCTTGCAGTAGAGCACCACAGAGTTGCCGCGTCGTAGAATGACCGACATGCGTTTGCGCACATTGTTAAAATCCAGAATGTGCAGTAGTTCGTATTCCTGCAGAGATTGCAAAAGAAAATTCACATTATTATCTGACGAAATATAAGTAAAATCTACCGCTTACCTCTAGGCGACCCATCACTTCGATGGTAATACTGTTTGGTGTGCGTGTGCGAAACACAAAGCCAAAGTTACGGGCTGCCGACACGAGGGCAGCCTCGTCGGGACTCTGCGCCTGATACTCGAGTCGGCCGTCGACAGTTTCCGCCATCACCGTGTGACAAAGTGCGAGCAAGCGAAAGAAATTGTGGGCATGCTCCTCATCCGAACGCACGGCATCCAACAGCGTTCGATCGTACCAACGGAAGTCTGTCTCGTGATGCGGATTCGCTGAGAAGTCAATGGGTTCGACGATCTATAGGAACACAAGAAATTAGTTACGATTAATTCGACTGCAGCGGATGTTGTTGAATATATTTTGTGTATATGATGAATGCTTGAGAGAGATTTGTTTTGTTTTGTAGTTTAGATATTCAGGCATAGCTTAGCGTTAATTTCAGCATTAGTTATGGAAAGAAGCAGAGGCGAAGGCAAAGGCAGAGGCAATACATTTTTAGTTACGATATACGGTCAATGGCTTACGATACTCGCGAAGATTCCAAGCAATATTTAAAAACTGTGTTACCATATTCTTGCCAACTTACGATATCCAATCAAAAGCAATACAGATTTAGTACGATAGTCGAGAAAATTGTACAATAATTGCTTAGCGAAGCTTAGATGATATTAAATATTGAATAATTATGTTACCACATTCTCTACGATAATGAATAGTAATCAATAATCGCTCAATGACTTACGATACTCGAAAAGCGATGCTTTTAATTATTCACAAATTAGTTACCATATCCTTCAGATGCCTAGTTACGATAAACAATTAAAAGCAAGCAATACCTAGTAACGATATATGTTCAATGGCTTGCGATAGTTGAAAAGATTTTAGAGTTAAAGCGAAGCGAAATATAAATTATATGAAATATGATAAATTACTTGTGCCTACGATATTCAGTAAAAAAAAACATTTTGAATAGGTCTAACGATTATGTTTGTAGGTTAATAAGATAATATTGAAAAAGAAAACTTAATACATATTATTAAAGCACACTCTTAAGCTTAAGGTTAGATTATAGATTATATATCGTAAGTGTATATTGTGGGAAATGAGTGAAAAATAAGCTACGCATGACTCAAGAGCAGCTACTTTTTTATGGAAAGCTGCTAATTTATTGACACCCAAACACACACACACACAACACTAATTCAAACAGTCATATGAGAGAACAGTAATGCAGGGGAGGGAGCACATAAATAGCCATTACGATATTGAAGCGCATAAATTATTGAATGCTTCTAAAAAGAACGAATGTGTCATTATATCCATATCAATTTTCATGGATATTTCAATGTTTTCCAAATACGATGTACAACAATTTAATGCTACAATAAACATTTACGATAAACAAAATTGTAATATAAAATCCAATTAGCAATATGACAAATAGGTTAAATATGTTTGACAATAAGTTAGAAACAAATACGAATATCGTAAACGATATAGACATATGCAAGTTTACGATATTTGAGAAATTTATTTATTTAGTGAACCAGGCGTTTGATGAATATCGTAAACAATACAGATCGGTTTAACGCTATTTTAACTTAAGTCACACATAGTTTAACACTCGTTTGACGCTCAAACAACAAATTAACAAAGTAACGAATTTACGATATTGGGAGATCAGGAGTTTTGTGAAGTTGAAACAACATGCATACGTGCACTTTTTGGTGTGACGAACTCCAATTTGTGGCAAAGCGGTGTGTGCTGAGATAACGTTGCTGTGCGGTGCTGTTGCGGTTGCTGTTGCAAGTTGCTGCTGCTGCTGTTGTTGTTGACAATCTGCTGTTGCTGTTGTGGCATCGAAAGGGCGCACAACAACCGCTATCTATTGCTGTGGCTGTGGCTGAGGATGAGCATGAAGCATGGAATTGACGCAGCTTGCGATTAGTTTGATGCGTTTGTTCGTGCTCGTGTTCGTGTTGCTGTTGTTCGAGTTGTTGTTCGATTTGGTCTGGTTGTTCGAATTGTTCGAGTTGCTCTAGTTGCTGATCATGCAAGATTATTACTTTGTCGCCGCTGCTGCTGCAGTTGGACAAGCTCGACAGCTGTCGTCGCATGCGTGCGCCGCTGCCACGCGTAAAGCAAGCGCCCAACGAGCCGCCGCTGCCCCTCGACGAACGTCCCCCGCTATTGCTCGCTGTTGTTGTCGCCCCGCCCGGATCGTCGAGCTCATCCTCGTTGCTGTTGCTGCGACTGGGCGATAAATAGTGCACTTGTTTGCGTTGCTGTTGTTGTTGTGTGGCTGTGGCTGTGGCCAATGGATTCTCCACTGTCTGCAACAGTTGCTCGGCGGCAGCAATGCGTCCCTGTAACTGCGTCGCATTGCTGGCCAGCTGCGTGCCACCGGCTGTGGTCACCAGCACGGCGCTTTTCCTTCGTCCATGCACCTCGGCGGCATGCACCAATATGGTGGGCGGCGTGGGCGTGACAACTGCAACAGGCTTGCTGCTGCTGCCGGCGCTGCTGCTATTGTTGTTACTGTTGCTGCTGGCGCAGTTGCTGCTGCTGCTAGTTTGGAAAATTGCTTGCTGCTATAACGAGTAATGTGAGTTTTGTTTTGCTGGGCGCACAATTAAAAAACACGGACGGGCAGCAGCAAAGTGTTGAGGGGTCAAAGTGCTTAACAACTACATTGAATGGTTGGCTGGCTGCCACATACACATACACACACACAGTTGCAACACACATAGAGAAAGACGACACAGCTTGCAACATTGCACTATGGAAACTTTGATCACTGTTTCTGGACAAAAATAAAAGCTCAAGATCGGAGCAATATAGGTTAAGACAACCATTATTAAAATAAAATGTGGGCGTGCCACACTTTCACTTTTCACAACCTCAATATTGTATGAACAACTTAATATTTGGATTGTATTTGCAAGACCAGCTGATATTTTCTCAGTGGCGCCATCTATCGATAATTCTGGTATGCAAAGTTGAAGATTGATTAATTGTCAATAAATTGCATCTAAAATTATTTTAATCTTCCAACTTCACAAACTAAGTTTTGTCCAGGAAGTGATGAAATTCCCTATATTGCATTGTTTGCTGATGCTGCTTCGACAGAAAAGGTGCAAGGCACAGATATAAAGAGAAAAGCAGAGAGAGTTAAAGAAAAAGGCAGAGAGAGACGGAGACAGAAAGAGAGAAGTAAAAGAAGAAAGCGGCACTCGCTCACTTGTTCAACTGTTTACACGGACAAACCAACACCTGATTGAACTTAAGTTAAGTGCAACTTAATTCTAAACACTTTTGCTTGCACTACGATTTAAAATACCCAGTAGTCCTCATGTAGCTGGGCATATTAGCTTTGTAGCAAATGAGAATATTATAGTAAATATGAATAACACAAGGCAGACAAATCCAACACCATAAAGATTATAAGATATTTACTATAGATAAATTCGAGTTTCAATTACAAACTATGTTCATTACAATCTAAATTCGCATCGAACATGAATACAAAACTCTTTTGGCCACGCCCTAAACAAATCAAACTTGACAAGCGGATAATGCTCAATGCATGTTTCGATTTTATGTGCAATCAGACAAGCAATTTCAATTTAACTCAAAAGAAATTTTTATACAATTTATATATCAAATTTAAACAGCTATTTAACAAATAACATCAATGTATAATATAATTTAACAAAAAATCTAATTTATTCCCCTTAAAATATAATTTAACTATGGTAGAATACAGTAAAAAAATGGGACGGAACAAAACTTTGTTTAACCCTTGAAATATAGTTTTTGAAATTGGCGATTGTTAGTTTACGAGTACGAAAAACTGCCCAAATTGGTAGTGAAATTTTAACTTTTTTGTTCAAACGTTTACCACATTCCCTCTGACATAAAAAAAATTAAATAAGCGTTCCAAAAAAACGGTTACAGTGGTGTTACCTTAATTAGGAATAAAGCCTTGAAAGTTTAAATTTATATAATGTAATTGTAATAAAAAATGATTCTAGACTTTCAAATTTCCTATTCCAAAAGCTCTTATAAAACGAAGATGTTTTAAGTTCGAGAATTACTCAAATCAGAAAACAATTTCCCAACTATATAAACTTAAGAACACTGCATTAGAACCGCGTCCTTGGATTAAAAAATCCAAGTCGCCGGAAGACACACTAATGACCGGATTCGATGGGAGACCGTAGACAACCGGAAACAGGATATTAGGCGAATCGACAACAAAACACTTTTCGCGAGAGAGGGCCAAAAAAGGGCATTAGAAAAGTGAACTTACGTCGTTGATATCGATGAGCTCGCCGGTGCGCAGGTCGATGACATCACCGTAGGTGCGACCATTAATGCTGCACTTGTTGAAGGTCATGATGTTCTGGGTCAAGGTGCCCGTCTTGTCCGAGAAGATGTATTGAATCTGGCCGAGCTCCTCGTTGAGGGTTGTGGTGCGTGCTTTGGCATATGTGTGGGTGCGTGCATAGTACATTTCCTCGTCCCAATTGATGAGGAACGACTGAACAAAGCGTATGACCTGAACGAGAGGGAGAGAGAAAGATTAACAAACAAATCAATCTAAAATCATTATATTAATTGAATGCAGTCAACGATAGAAGTTGTACGAAAACATGTGTACGAACGAAATGTTCGGTTCGACATTTCGTGTTCGATGTTGTGTTCGAATAGAGAATAGAAATGATATATAATTGTTGATGTTTGCAAGAAATGTTTACACTGATTGGAGGCAAATTGAAATTCATGTTCGACAACATGTTTTCGAACAAATTCTATCGTGGATGGACTGCTTAAGTTACCACACACTTACCTCTACTGAAACATAGAGGGAGATTGGCACAACTGTGTTTAAGACTATGGCGTACGAGAAGAATACGAGCAGCCCGATCACTGTGGCACCCGATGCCACCATCTCTTGGGGTATTATGTGCTCCCAGGGCAGATATAGCTGAAAGTGCTGGCCGATCAGACCTTCCCACACTGCGCAGCCGATGGCGAACAAAGCGCAGATCGAGACGAGAAAGAGCACAATCTAAATGAGAAGAAGAACGGGGAAATGTGTTAACATAGTTTTTATATCTGTTTGGATATTACTTTTAAATCGAACAAATCTACACAGAGATACAAATTAGAATAAATTTAGAACAATTAGAATCGTAAGACTTCTTTTAGAAGTTCCTTAAATAACCGCTTAAATATTACAGTATTATCTCAAATGCAAGTTGAAACATTGAAAGAGCAAAATAGGCTTTTTCAATGCAAACGTAAATGTGAAGAATTATAAAAAAACACAAGAGTCTAAGATAGATCGTTTAAGATCAAGCCATGATCAACATAGAAAACTAGTAAGTATTCTTTGAAGACTCACCCCAATGATGATAAAGTTGAGCAGGCGATCGACGCCGGTGCTCTTGAACTGTGTCTTCCCCGAGTTCTGCATTAGCTTCGTGTCGACGCCGGCGAAGACAACGAGGCCGTAGCACCATTGCGTATTGCGAAGGACACAACCACGAAGCAGAATCTTGTCGTTATCGAGAGCGAAACGCTGATTCTTCCAGATCAGAGTGCCCTCGAATTTGTTGAGTAGATTGTTGGGTCGCTCGCAAATGATCTCGCCGTTGAAATTCCACAGCAGATCATGTTGATCGCCCAGCTCCGTTGTCTCCATCAGGCATTGTTTTGCCTTCAAATTCGTCTCGCCATCCAATTCAGCGGTCTCAATGAAGCACAGGCCATTGGGTTCCGATGTGGTCAGCAGCAAGATATCGGCGGCGACAAATTGATTGTTATCCAAACGGATGACATCGCCAACTTGCACCTCAGACCATTTGGCCTCGATCAGTTTACCGTTGCGTAACGTCTTCGATTTGCGATTGTTCACCTGCGAGTCCGATAGATGGCGTTGCTGTTGCGTAGATCATTTGAATTATTTTATATGCATTCAATATGAGAATATCTAAAAGCATTTTAATCACTTACAATATCATCGTAGGCATCCTTGACAGCAGTTAGCGTTAGCACACCGATCAACGGTATCGCTGTTGTGACGGGCGTCAGCGAGGAGATCGCCGGGATCAGCTGGAGCACCAGCAGGCACAGGAAATAGAAGTTGGCCAGACGCTGGAACTGCTCCAGCAGATTGAACGGCAGGAACGTTAGCAGCGAATACTTTGATGTCTTAATATAATTGTTCTGAACAAGAGAGAGATAGAGAGCAAATGCAAGAAATGAATGCAAGGAATAATGGGAATGAAAAGCTAATGATTCATACAGAGTCATAGTTGTATATAAATTCATAATACACTCTTTTTTGATAAAAAAGTTTTTAATTCCACTTGTTTCAGCTTGACTTTAAAGTGGTATATTCCTAAATGATATTCTATTTTTTTAGATTAATGTTTCAATTCCACTTATTTTAGCTTGAAATGTACTTAATAGGATGAAATGATATACATATAACTTCAATAAAAAGACAGTTATGCAAGCTTAAGTTCCAATTCCATTTGTTTTAACTCGAATGGCTGAAAGTTTTAAATATTTGTGCATTATTCTTATGAATTGTAAGTGGCATATCACTTAATGATCTTGTATTGTTTGCCTTATGTTTCAATTCCATCTGTTTCAACGCACATCACTTTGTTAGAGTCATAAAAAATATTTCTTTTTTGTATAATATTCGTATTTAAATAACAAGTGTTCCAATTGCAATGTATACTGTTCTGATTCCATTTGATTAAACTTGATCGTGTACTTTTGGGTTAATGTTTCAATTCCACTCGTTCTAATAATTTTTAATTTTTGTATGATAATAATATGGCTATATCTCTTCATCTTCTTATTCTAAATTGTTCAAGACTAGTGTTCCAATTCCATTTGTTTCAACTTGATCTTGTACTTTTGGCCTAATGTTTCAATTCCACTCGTTCTAACACAGAACCACAAATATTTTTTAATTTTTGTATTATAATAATATTGCTATATCACTTCATCTTCTTATTCTTTTTTGTTCAAGACTAGTGTTCCAATTCCACTTGTCTCCTACAATAAATAACTAGATGATAATGCAAACGAATGTCAACTTACGTGATATTTGAACTGTGAATTGAAATCTTTGTCGTTGGCGCGTATTCTACGTTCATTGTCTGCAAGTAAACAGAGAACAAAAGAAGTGAGTTTTCGACTAATGAGAAGTGAGAAAATGCCTCGAAATTGAAAAGTATATTCTGCAAGCTGTGTCTCGACCCCCGATTTACCCGAGAAATAGTAAGAGCTACGACGACGTCGCAGCTGGGAGACGCGTCGCAAATTGCGCGCAGAGGCGGAGGCAGAGACCTGTTGCTGCTCCAGTTGATCCACTTGACTGGGATTGCGACGTCTGCTCGGCAAACTGTCCGGAGCACTGCGTCGCCAGCTGGCCCAACGCTGCAGCATCGACAAGCGTGGTTTTCCGACCAATTGCGGTTGCTCCTTGTACTGTTGCTCCACATCAACAGCAACAACAGTTGTGGGGGCATTCGAGTGGGAGTTGTCAGCGGCAGCAGCTTGTGCACTTGTGCTTGCATTCACCAGACTATAGAAGCTATCGTCACGTCCATTGTCCGAGGCATTGGTCGATGTGGTTGTCGCCGTCCTTGGCGTATTGATTGTCAGCATCGAGTTGCCAATGTTCATTGTTTCCGGCTGCGCTAGACGCACTTGCTGTGCTGCCGCCGCAGTCGCCGCTGCCGTTTCCTCATCCTCGGCATCCGTTTGTGCCTCCAGCGCCAGCTGCAGTTGCTCCTCCTCGCCACAAAGACGTCGACGACTCCGCGATTTGCGTGCAAAGTGAAACCAGCGTGAGCGACGCGTTGCCGCCGCCGTTTGCATCGCTTGTGGCAGCTGCTGTTGCTGTTGCTCCAGCTCTTGTTTTTTGCTGTTGCTGTTGCTGCTTTGTGTCATCGTTTTGTCCCAGCACCGACAGCTCCAGCGTATCCGGTCGCTGGCGTCCACTCTCTCTCTTCGAACGCCCTGCATTTCCTCTTTCTTTGCTACGTCGCTTTAATCCCTTTCAGCTGCTGGTGGTCGCATCTTCAACTGCAAATGTTCTGCATGAAATGCGTTTGCTGCCACGTGCTGCGCTGCAATTGGCAACTGTCTCTGGCATTGAAACCCTCTTCAAATATCAACAACAACGACAACGACAATAACAACAACAACAACAAGAAAAGCCATCGCGTGCCATCGCAACTGGAGGTCAGAACAACAGCTGTGCTTGGCCGCAAATGATTCGCATAAGTTTGCTCGCCAAGTTGTTGCACGCGGCGTATGCGCAATAAACAAATGTGCATTTGCACACAGATTTCGCATATTTGCCAGCTGCATGAAGCTGCTACAGTGTGCACTCGCTAAGCACATTTACTTCTTAAAAACACAAAAAAAATACTAACACTTACAGTATTTATTGGCTACTTAGCACCAAAAAGTATGCTATACAAATTGAATACTCAATAAATGTTTTAGAATAAACATATTTGTAATCAGCCCTAAAGCTAGCAGAAAAGTTGTTTAAAGAATTGTAATAGTGTTTAATAATAATAAACACAAGTAGAAGAGCTACCCATTTTGAATAAGAGCAAAACAGTGTGATATTATTCCTAAAATATACCAAACTAATATACCAAATCAAAATATACCATATATTGCAAAATATACCAGATTGTCAGCCAAAGCAACTAAGATCCGTAGTAAGGAGACGTATTTTTTCCATACAAAAGAAATTCTTCAATAACTTCTACAAATTTTATTTGATCGCAACAAAATTTACTGGAATCATAAATACTATTCTTGGTTTTATTTGTTTGCTTTCAAACTACGCTTGCTATTCGATTTTTTATTTGATTTGCGGGAGCGGAAATGGGCGTGACAAAAATTTGAAGCCAAACATTTAAACACAATTTCTAGCCTCAAAAAGTATGCTAGAAATTTGATTAAGAAAGCATAATGAACTAATTCAAATTATAACATATAATATAAAAAACTATCGTATTCGTATCAGAAAACTGAGTGAGTAACTTGGAACAAAACAAAAAAAAAACTGTATTTAAATTATAAATTATTCTTTAGTATTTTGAACAGTATTTTTTCTGATTAAAGTATTTTGTTAATCCAATTATGAATTAAATAATATAAATTCAGATAACTTACAATAAAGTCTTTCACTTTATCAATCAATTTCTACAGCTGACACATGAAACTGCACTTGAAAAATCAAATTATCTTTTCACTTGTCATTAATTTTAAGATTTTACAACTATTGTTGTGTTTGTCACAGCTAACACAGTTTAGCGGAAAAGTGTGGTGGCAACCCTGGCAATACTCATTACAAAAAGGCGAAGTCGCATTGAATTTCAAGCCAACAACAGCTGTGCATTGTCACAAGCGGTGTTCATCAATTTGTTGCACGCGGCGTATGAGTAATGAATAAATAAATGCATGCAAATCATGAACTTGCGCTGAGGCTTTTCATTGAGAGAGTGCACCGTATTCGGTAGTCTGGCTAAATATTTTACATTCTCTCATTTGAAATATTACCAATTTTGGTACACTTGGCTTGAAATTGAAATGTTACAGTTTTTATGATTACAGGGTATATGAAAAAGAACACACATTTAATATACAATATATATATGCAAAACTAAAATCGCATGTCAAGCGAAACAAATGAAAATTTCACACCGCAAAACAAAATGAATAGCAAAAGTCAGTGGGGAGAATGCGAAGGGAATGTTGAAACAACGTCGAACTGAGTAGCAACACATTTTAATATTGGATTCAATGGATTGTTACAAAGAACATAGTTCCGGTTCTGAATTTTGAATTTAAAGCAAATTCAAATATTCAATTATTTTCATTGTGAATTGTTTTCATAAGTCAAATAAATAATACAACAGCAACAGGTTGCAAAGAAACGTCAGCTAACGCAGCTTCGACGCAGTTATATTATGGCAATCGCATTGAGCATTGTTGCAATTTAATTATGACAAATGCAAACAAATTCAATTTAATCATTTGCAAATGTATACAAATCAGCTTCTGTCAGCGATGACAGCCATCGGCTAGAAACAAAGGTAATAAGCACAAACAATAACAGCTTGACACTGATGATCATTATTAGCATTACTATTGTGCTTGTTGTTGCTGTTGTTGCTCGCCTGTTCTCGCACTCAAGCTAGACTCTGAAAGGAAGGCGGCGCTGCAGATGTTGTTACACTTTCGCTCTCTCGCTCGCATATGTTCAGCTTCATTGCCCCCAAGCAGTTGTGACTGCGTGAGAGAGTGTAAAGTGAAACAGAGAGAGAGACTCATTGAGAGAGCATGGCAGCCGGCAAGGCTGCGCTACTCAAGCATGCATATGAGTGTAAATGTTTGTGTGTGTGTGTGCTTGTGAGTATGCTTGTACCTAGTCTAACTTTGCTGTCCCTTTAATACAAGCCATGAGTCACGCATGTGAATGTCGTACTCCTTGCTCCTTTGCCGTTGCTTGCTTTGGTTTTTCTTTTCAATTTTGGGTTTTGGTTTTGCGTTTGCTACACTTTTCAATTGCTAGCATTTTGTGAGAGTGTGTGTGTATTTTGCTTTTGTTGTTTTCCGCCATGCGTCACCATGGTTGTTTGGGGTGTTGGGAGAAGGGGAAGGGGAAGGGCAAGGTGACGACAGTGCTTTACCCAAATTCAAACCAAGCAAATGTAAGAAAATTGAAAACTGAGAGAATGTGTGAGAGCAAAAGCAGCAAAATGAATCGATGATGGCTCAATAATAATTATGCTGAGGCAGCAGCTAAAGACAAAAGTAGAGATGATCAACTCTGAAATACCCGCTAGCAGCTACAAAAAAACCCTTTTGCACTCAGCATCAAATTGTGGCGCGCATTCGTTGTGCGGGAGATGCTGTGAGGGAGAGGGAGAGGGGTAAGGAAGGTTGCCAGGTGCCAAATGGCAGATGTCAGTGCATCATCCGCAGCAGCAGCGACGTTAACAGCACCAACAGCAGCAGCAACAACAATTATTACATATGTTTTCACATTCTTGTTGTTGTTATTGCATTTACAATACGATTTTGCTATTTGCGTACATTTTTAGCACATTTCTTCTTATTGCACTTTCTGCTTCTTCTTGCACTTGCAAATTTGTTTGTCAAAACGTTTTCTTTTCTTTACACTTTTTTTGTTGGGTCTTGGTTTGTTTTGTTTTGTTTTTTAGGGTCGTGCTTATCACACGCAATTATATCATAAATTGTACAACAGCATTTTGTGCAATTAAAAAAACATTATGTTTTTTTTTTTGGGCATTTTTCTTCTTTTTTGGCAGAATTGTTTCGAAAAACAAAAGAACGGGAGCGAAAAAAATCAAATAAAACCGAAAAACAGGAGAAACGCGAGAACGCGAAAAAACGGCGACAAACGAACGGCGCGCTGACCAAACGGTAAACAGCAAACGGGCAACTGCCAAAGCGAGCGCACTGCAAAAATGAAACAACTGCGACGGCGGCGGCGGCGGCGACGTTGGCAGCGACGACGGCGCCCGCATTGGCAGCGGTAGCTGACGCTGACGCAATGACGGCAGCCCAACAACCTTACACTGGCGTCGCCGTTGACGTCGCTGTCGCTGTCCGCAGCCTAGCAACGCCGCAAAAGACTCGCGAGAGCCAACACACAGCAATAACAACAACTAACAAGAAAGAAAGCTGCCGCTGCGAGTGAGCTCAACTTAAAGATACCCGTCGCTAAAGTCAACAAATTGAGCAACTCGATGTGGACATTAACTAGAATATTGTTTCTTATGTAAATTATGCAATCACAAACAAATAAGTTTTCTTCATATGTATGTTCTGTTTATTATATTTGCGATTGTCAGTCTGTTACAATAGCCCTCTAAGCTCTTCGCTAGTGCGGGTATTAAAACGACGAAGACGACGCTAACGCTAACAACAGCGACAGTGACAGCAACAACAACAACATAAAGCAGCGACGCCAATGACGACGGCAGCGCCATTGCCAGGACAACGGCGTCGACGGCTAACGGAAAATGAGTAATGAGAAAAGAGCAAGAGCCAAAGTTAAAGGCAAAGGCGAAACGAAATGAAAGCCAAAGTCAACGCCAGCCAAATGAGAGACTGAGAGACAGACAGACTTGGACTTGGACAAAGCGTAGTTCGCATTCCATTGAAAAGCCACTTTAATTCTCTGAATCGAGTGTAGGGTATGGAGTCAATATAAAACACTTAATTGGGCAATTAATGCTAACCTATATAATTTAACTTAATTATCATTTCAGTAGAAATTTAAATATTTTATTCATTTTAAATAAAAGATTTATTAGTATATAATTTATTTTGATAGTACGAATGAATTATTTTTATAGCTCAATTAAATTTAACTGAAATTTTTTGAAAAATTTTAATAATTAAGTTATTACTATTACCAAATTTATTTAAAAATAATTCAATTCAAATTGAAATTAAAAAAAAATTTTAATAACATATGTTATTATAATTTACTAATTTTAAACTTTAAGTTTCTTCATTATTTTAAAGTATTTAAATTATTTATTTATTTGTATAAGCGTTTTATTGCTTCTGCACTTTTTCAAGACAAGATTGGACCGCACAACCCTATAAAAGTATTCTCACTTGTGTAGTTTATGCTGATGACGAATTGATGAACATTAATTTAGGTATCAACAGTGTTAATAGCGGCAATCCAAAAATAATAATATGTAATAAACTGCAAGTTATGCTACATATCATAAGCCCATTTGGGATCACAGCAATGACAATCCATTTACGTATGACACAATTAAAATCTAAACGATTTTGTCTTTGAACTTTATTTTTACGACTTTTTAATCAGAATATTTACGACGAGCAAAGAGTATGTAAGCTTCGTTGCAACCAAAAATAGAATTAATAGCCAGCGGTAGAGCATAAAATGGTATATGCGAATAATTACCGCATTGTTTAACATTACAATTCTGCTAGAGGAAAGGGTATGAGCAAGTCGTCAATTCTGCTGCAGTTTAATGTCAAGTTTGTCAAGCGTAAAAAATGAGCAAAATGATGAGCAAATTTCGAATGTCATGCAAAGAACAACATAAAGAGCGAGAGACAGAGAGAGAGTGAGACAACAAGCATGAGAGCAGAGAGAAGGGCGAGAAACAGAAATAGAGAGAGAGAGAGAGAGAGAGAGAGCATTCACGCGAAGAGACAACAATTAAAGCCAAAAGGCCAAAGAAAAATGTGTAAAAGAAGGAGGAAGCATATGAATTGCCAAATGTAAAGGTGTGTGTGTGTGTGTGTGTGTGTGTGTGTGTCTGTGTGTGCGTTCAATTGTATGTGTGCGTGTGTTTGTGTCAACTGGGAGTCGCCCTCGTTTTCCTTTGTTATTGTAATTACAAACCTCCCCCCCTAGGGAGAAGTACTGCAAAGGGGGGAGGGAGGTAGGCTTAGCAACAGAAGTTTGTATTGAAGGTAAATTGGCAGACGACTTTCACTGTTTGTCCATCAATCATTGCAGTAATTTGCAAGCTAACACACACACACAGTTGACCTTTATTTTAATTCGAATTCAAAGAACAATCAACGTTTATTAAAGCGAAGCAAAATGTGAATTGAAGCCAAAAAAATCAACAAAAAGATGAAAACAAAAATTAGAAAATTATTCATATTCATGTGTTTTGAATGTGTTGCATTCAATTCGAATCAAATCGCAACGAATCGAAACGAATTGATTCCTTTCAATTCCATTCGATTGAAGCTCATTCCAATTGATTGTCCGCTCAATGCTCAACTGCAATAGCATACGAGGGGGAAGCGGTGGCTGGTAGGCAACAGGTGAGCATTTGACATATTGCGTATACGATGCGTAAGCCGCCTTTGACGTAGAGTCGAGTTAATTGCACAACTGCGACAAGCAAATGGCCAGAAGATAGTCATCTTTCAGTCCGGGGCACGCAATAATAATGCAGAAATCTTAAAAACATTAAAGTACGCCCCTCCCCCCTCCTCAAACCCACCGTTGCTGACAATCAACTCAACTCAAATCAACTGAACAGAACCCGGCTCAAATGACTTACAAATTACGCTACGCTTGCCGGCCAAAAATATCAATTATTGTAAGAGCTTTGCAACACACAATTGCAGCGAATGATCGACTCCAAGATGACCTATAAAAAGTACGAGGTTTTGTATTTTCTTAAACTTTTTCATACTTCATCTTCAACTACTTATATTTCTTCTTTCTCTTGTACTTCTACTTCTACTTTTACTTTTACTTCCTCTTCTACTTCTACTTCTAAGTTTGAATTTTACGTAGATAGTTTATTATTTTATTAAAACCATTCATCATCAATTTATATTTTAGCTAACTTACTTTTAATCCTTTATCAACAATCGAATATTCTATTTTTCTTTTCTTAATTTCATTCTTTCTTAAAATGATTCGTCATTAACTTATTTATATTTGAACAAACTTGCTTTTAATCTTTTATCAGCAATCGATTCTTCGGATACTTTCAGAATATTACGTAAAAAGCAAATATTATTGAAAACATTCATAATCAATTTATTTATTAGCAAATATAATTAAAGCCAATGTTGAAGCACTTTATTTACAGTTGATTATATCAGACAAGTGCTTCATCGATTAAATTGTTTACACTTAAGACATTGCACTCGCTTTTCAATGTCAGAATATTTGCTGACATTATCTTTGGCCTTGCTATAGAAGATATTACTTTGCTTCTTATCAGAATGATGCTGATGAAATTGTGTAGCTTTGAACTCAACTTGTGATACAACATACCCTTTGCATGTTTGCGTTTTATTTACAGGGTATGCGAAACTAGTGGCAAAACTACTGGCAAAGCCGGAGCAAAGGCACAAATCATGACCCAATAAAGTACACACAACGGAAATGATTCCATTAAGTTGAAACACTTTACGTCGTTTGTTGACGTTGTTTTTGTTTTCTGTTTTCTGTTTTTGTTGGCATTCCATTGAGGGGAACATTTCATTCATTCACTCACTCACTCATTCATTCATTCCGTAATAAATTGACAAATTGTGACGTTGCTGTTGATGATGATGATGATGTTGTTTTTGTTGGCTTTGTTGCTGTGCTTCGCTTTTTCTCGCACTTCAACTTCAACATTAACATTTTGCATTACCCAGCTCAAGGTCAAGGTGTGATACACACGTGTTTCAAGAGACACCCACATATCTATGTATGATATATATAGCACATTATATGGGATGATTTTTGAAGCGCCAAACGTAATCGTGTCATGGCTAAATGACCGTGTGTTGAGGCTTCGACTTTGGCTTTGAGGTTTGTTCCCCAACCGGGTCGAAACAGAGAGAGAGAGAGAGAGCGAGCAAGAGAACTGGGCCAATGCCAATGGACAATCATAACCAATAATACGCAGCATGTAATATAATAATAACACACAAAAAAACAATGGGAGCACCAACTGTTCACATTTCATCGAGTCTGCTCCCATTCTTATCGCCCAACTCAAATCAGGACAAATCCGAAAGTCAAGTTTACTTTGCCGCTTCTTTCCTCACCCTCCAAGCTTCCTACACGCTTCGCACACTGATTGAATACGAGAGTTGGGTAAATTAAGGCCGATTTCGTTAAGTTCTTCACGCTAGTAGCTTTTCTCTGAACTTTTTCTACAAACTCTTTCAGCTAACTTCTTCCATTTTAATGATATCATCGAGAAATTTGACATCGATGGACAGTCATTTAATAATAGCATTGTATTCAAAAAAGACTAAGGCCAAAAACAAAAGTTATTCTATTTTTAATTTCTCTAATTTAAAATTTTGTTTATTCTGTATTTATTTTATATTTTTTACATATTATTTATATTTAGTTGCTAGTAAATTTGTGTCACTATGAAATGAATATAACAAACAGAAGAAAGCATTTCCGACCCTATAAAGTACATATATACATACATATGTTCTTGATCAGCATCAAAAGCCCAGACGATATAGAAATGTCTGTCTGTCCGTCTGTCTGTCTGTCCGTCTGTCTGTCTGTCCGACCGAATGAACACCTATATTTCAGAGACTATACGAGTTAGAGCCATCATTTGTTTGGTACACACAATAATAACTTTAGCTTCTATGATTTCTGAAAATTTAATTTCGATCAGACAAAAATTGTAGAAGTTATTTAAGAAATACTTTTTAAGGTTTCTTAGTTGCCTTGGCTGAAAATCTGGTATATGTTGCACTCTATGGTATATTTTGAATGTACTACCAAAAATATAGTATTTACATTTGGTATATTTTAAGAATAATACCGCAATGTTTTGCTTTCATTAATATTTGGTATCGCGTATCTTGCAGTCGAGCACACTCAATTGTAGCTTTACTTTGTATCAGATAACTGATCCATTAACATAAAATTTGGTTACACTAGCGAGAATTAAGATTCCTTTGGAAAACATCTCATCACCCTTCAAATTCTAAAAAACTCAAGAAGGGTTTTTTAATTTTATCAGTTTCACTTCGTTTCTACTCGCGCATATTCGAAGCACTATTTTATTTTTAAAATCCTTTTTTTGTTTGCAAAATGAAATCACACCACTTATAAATTTGCATAAAGCATTTAAACGCTTTTCATATTGCAATTTGCATTTTATTTGAAATTTTTCAAGACGCTTGCGTGCTAAAAGAGAAATAATGGCTTAAAGATTGCTTATCTTTAAACTGAAGATATTCTGATTAAGCGCAGTGATGTATTATCAAACATTGTTAATATTTTTAAATACTTTAGAACCATTTTTAGAGACACAGCATTCGAAAAGATTCATAATTTGTGGTAGAAATTTACCTACACTCTTATTCCACTCTTTTTTAAAAATGTAATATATTAAAAATTGTAATTTAATAAAGAAAAATGCAATCTTAACTTACCTTTGGCCAATTGCGGTTGAGTTTTTGTGCCCATTATGAGAGATGATCAATGTGACGCGTCTGTTTGTCAATCAGCTGTGCTGCTGTTGCTGTCTCGCTCTTGCTCTTGCTCTCTCTCGCTTTCGTTTTGTTTCGTTTAGGCTGGCGGTTGGGACTTTAATGACGCTGCTGCAGCGCGACCTGCGAGCTGCCAGCAATTGTCCGTTGTAGTTGTCGCTCTCGTTGTCGTTGTCGTTGCGTAGCTGCCAGCTATGTTACTCGCTGTTACAACACGCACTGTTGAATGAAGCGTCGCTGCCGCTGCTTCTGCTTCTGCTGCTGCTGTCGTTGCTTGATAATGGCTGAGGACGTTAAACGCCATGTGTTGGCCTTGCCTTGCCCTGGCCGCCGTCAGCTGTAAAAAGGACAACAGATGAATAATCATGGTCAATGATTTCGTCAGCTAAGACAATCAGAATGAAAAAAAACCCAAAAACATGTGTATGGAAATATCGTATGACATATTAATGTATTTTTTTTCTACAATTGAGTTTTCTTTCTTTAACTCTGCCGTTTTTTAATAAATTATTGCGTGGCACACTCGAGTGCTGAGTGAAAGGAAAAGACGCAGCTGTTTGAGCCGTCAGGAAGGACACGCCATAAACGACATGTAAATGATATAGTGCATGGATGGATATATGTACATATATTGGGAATATTCAAGGGGGGAGGAAAAAACTTTCCAATTGCCAAGCGAAAGAGTCAAAGCCAATGGCAAACGCATGGACTGTGTTAAGTTTTAAATGTTTTATGCGTGATCCGATTTTAATTTGGGTTTTCCACACGACGACGACGACGAATCACTTTTTGTCGTTTGAGAATCACTGCAATAGGTATGAAACATACATTTATTCTGGGTCGTAACCTTTGCCTTGTAGACAAAATTACTTAACATTCAGAACGCATTTGTCGCACCCAGTGTGGGAGTTGAAACAGCTGGGCCAAAGACTTGCAATTTACCAAATGCATTAACCACAAAAGAAAAACACACACAAATTGTGCACTAAACAAAGCCATTTGCTCTATTTGATGTACAAATTTGCATTTTGGTTACACGCTGCGTATGTGCAATATTTGCTAGCATTTCAAGTGTATGGCACCGGAAATACCCTGTCATTTGTAAGGGGTTTATTTCTTGGATTTAGCGACTGCTTTTTTTTTGAGATCCAAATCATATACAGAATTTCCTTCGATATACATATTAAATAAAATATTTGGCAAATTGTTTTCAATAAAATTATTACATACAAATTTTAAATACTAGCAAAATAATGTGGTACTAATTTGAAAATATACCAAACTTATATACTGCAAATATACTAAGGACTATAATTGGTATATAGATGTAATGCTACATTCAATATATATCATATTCTTTAAAAAATCAAATCTAGAAAATATACTGTACTTTATTTAAAACTGTTTAGCACAATCAACTATAAATTTTAAATTCAAAGCTTCAATTTGAAAACTCATTTTATTCTTTTACCCAACTAGTTAAGCACAATTAGTATACCCTTCTTTTTTTTAATTTTTTACCGCCCTTCGCGATGTTAAGAAACGCGTAAAAACGCAGTTGAACAAACAACAAAATGAAACCACATACTAAAAAACCATTGTTAAATAAGGCGTAAAAACGATGCTTAGACCAAGAGGCGTAGAAGGTTAAGCTGCAGTCATTGGAAACACAAAAACACACAAACACACACGCTACAGTCAGCACTCGCTACAATGTATGAAGTGGACTTAATGGCACAATTACAATTAATTTGTTGCCAAAGCGTAATTACTGTAACTAAAATCGAAGGCATTCAAATGTGACTAACGAGGGCAGACTGAGAGCGAGACAGAGACAGAGAGAGAGAGAGAGAGAGAGAGAATTGTGTTTACCGGATGTGGAAGTGAAGGGACAATTTTGGGAGCTGCGATAAAAAGTGCGCGCAATGTTTCATAATTTATTTGCAAAGCGCACACAATAAACTGATGGAGAATTAATAATAGCAACAACAACAACAACAACAACAACAACTGTAATAAATGATTAGCAAAACAATGGAGAATTGTGCGTATTTTTGGGCAACCGATTAACCGATTACCCAGCGCTTTACTTTTCTGACTCACTGTGTGTGTGTGTGCAAATGAAAGACAAACAAATGTCAGGTAAATAGACACAATACGCCAGAGAAAACGAGAGTGAGCGAGAGAGAGAGAGGGAGAGAAGAGAAGCAATTGCTGCGACACAAAGTAAATCAAAACAAATGGCAAAACAAATGAAATGAAAATGAAAACGAAACAATGCGGCATCGAAATACACTGAGATCGCAGCGAGTGCAAGTGCACCGAAGAGCACCGCAAGCAGAAAGACAGTGAAAGAGGAGAGTCCGCTTGACAGACGGGAAGACAACATAGGAGAGTAAGACAATGAGAGAGACAGAGACAGCTGGCTTGTTCCGCTGTGTGAACAAAGCATTGCAAATCTGTGTGAACCATAAGCTCAAATACCCTAGAAAAGCATTGAGAAACAGACTAGACAAAGTAACTGCTTAAAGTATTCAAATGTAGTGAATGAAAACAAAAATTGAATCGAAGGAAATCAAATTAAGTACAAATTTTTAAACATTTGATAGTTTAAGAAAGACAATCTGTCAAATATTTCAAATAACAACAATTTAGACACTTTTTTTTAATCTAAAATCTTTTACTCTGATATTCAACTACTTGCAGCTTGATCAGAGGCTAGCATAAAATGAAAATGTTTCTTGTTTATGAATTTAACGCAATCAATTTATTTTCAGCAAAAAAAAAAAATGCAAAAATATATGAAATATAAAAGTATGTATATGAAATATAAAAGTATGTTATATTAATTAAAAAACCGTTCCTAAGCTTTCGTACTCCAAAATTCGATTGGTCATTTTAAGAAAAGATTATCACAAATTAAAGAATAGCTTTATATGTATTTAAAAAACTGTAGAAATATCTGAAAGCTAATCCAGAAATAAAAACGTTACAGATTTCACTATATAAGCTCTTTTATGATATCCTCGAAACTTTCGCAATGATTTCGAGCTTCCAGAAACAGAAATATTGAGTCACTAGCGGCATAATTTTTACAGACAAATAAGTACTGTAAAAACACACATACATAAATACACATACATATACATATATGCACACATGAGGTCAGTAAGCGCGGCTTGAAAACCATGGACAACAAAAAAAAACCCAATAATATGGGGAATGAAAACGAGAGTCGAAAACGGAAATGGGGAAAATCCAAATCCAAAAACACCAAACGACAAATGAGACACTATGCAAATACTTAAGTATAAGTAAAGACACGCACGCAGCTGGAGACACAGACAAACAGATAGCGAGATAGCGGACGGGCAAAACGAAAGTGCTAAAGAGAGAGGGGCAACGTGGGAAAGTGAGACAAAAAACAGAGCAAGGCGTCAGGCTCTCAGGGAGTCATGAGGCAAGTGCTCTGACGAGGCTTCATTGTGGGTCAGCTATAAACGGTACACGCAACGCTGTTAAGTAACAAATTTGTCAGACAATCACGATCAAAAATACCCTGTAAAAATTAGGCTAACGATTGTAACGAAGTAAGTATTCGAATATAATAGATAATAAATAAATTTGTGTATGCAATAAAAAAAAAAATAATAAATCAAAAGCAAATGTTCAGATAAAGTATAGATTATTTTCAAAATAAAATACCCTTTTAAAAATTAGGGAAATTGCTGCTTGAACTAAATTTTGGAATACAATAGCAAATAAAGTTGCATATGCAATAAAATTTTGAATATGGAAACTGAAAATGTTTAAGAAAAGAATCCCCAATACTAAAGCTGAAATATGAATAAATATGAAATATTTTTAACACACAAATCTAATAATTGTAATAAATCGAACACGTGGTACATTCAAAAATAACTACGGTATTCATGATTCCTAAATAATAAGAATAAGTTATTCAAAAAATACTTTTGTATGGCAAAAAAAGCCTTCTTCGTAGATTAAATTCCTAGTGATTAATAATGCACACCGCTATAAAAATGTTGCAAGACGAACACAGGGTAGTTAGGCGTCGATCAAGTGGCAATAAGTAGTCGTCTATTTTAGGAACTTCGATTGGCTTTTGCTTTTGCATAGAGTTGAAGACTCATTCAGTTTAATTGATGCAAGTCGAACAGCTTGCAGCTGTTAAAGATGCGATTACAATTACATTACCTCGTTCCCCCCTTTGTCGCTTCACTTCGTTTTGAATTGATTTGATTTGATTTCATTTACTGCGATTGGAACTCATTAAGCGCGTCCCGTTAAGCGAACATTATGCAATTATAATAAATGCGTAATCCTCGAAAAAAAACACAACCGTAGTTGATTAGCTTGGTTAAACATTGCTGCTTGTAATTAACTGCGTAATCAGGTGTACTTGGAGGGGAGAGGGGGAAGAGGGGAAAACATATTTTTATGTATTTACCCACTTTTAAAGTGTATTTATAAGTGTGGTTATTTTTGTGATACATTTGTTTTAATGAGCCTCGCGAGTTACGCCCGAATTTCGGGATTTGTGTGTCATGTCACACGCGGCGTATGCGTAATTTGAATATTGTCTACAATATTTTCATACTATATCCCCAGTTAGCATGCGACACAATCGAACAGGACAGCGTGTTTCAACTCCCACACACACACAGACAGAAATTTCTTTGGAAAAATCCAGAAGAACAAACTAGAGGTATTCATGAAATTTTCTTGTAATTACGCCATAATTCTGTGCCTCAAAGGGTTCTGATTGTGAATATAACATACATATATTGGCGCACAGTGGCGCCAATTGTGAAATCAAATGTTTGCTTGTATTTGTAATTGTGTTGCATCAATTTCAATTTACATTTGACGCAATTAACACTACAAACGTTTGCAATTTAATCAGAGACTGAGACTGCGACTGAGACTGGAAAACTCGCTGCCGTCGTCATTGGAGCGTTTAACGCTGAAAAAATACTACAACAAAAGCAATAGCAAAAAACAGGCAGCAACCCATCAAACTCGCATAAATTATTTACTCAACATTGCACTTCAAATGCCAATGCTAAGAGTTTTCAATTGCAAATGAAAATAGAAATGGAAAATGTGCAACGAAGGTCAATGTTTCCCACAGCAAAAAGCAGTCCGGACTTTCGACGAGAAGGAAAACCAAAGGCAGAAGGAGGAAAGTTTGCTGTGAATGCATTTTAATTGACATCGTGACTCAAAATTGCGGTAAATAAAGCATAACACTGATCTGCTATCGCAACGCTGCCGTCAATATTTACACACAACGTTTCGTATCGCGGTCTAAACATCTCGTTGCCCTTATCACACTTCACAACGCTCGATTCAATGAGGGAATTGCGATGTAAGGCGCTGACGCTAGTTGAAAGTCAGTGTGCGTTACATAGCAATTAGCTTCGGTCAGTCAGTAGGGTGCATAAGCTGCGACTTGTTAAGTTGGCTGCAGCAAGTGGACAGCATCGTTTACAGTGGCGTCAAATATGAATGCACTGCTAGTGTAGAACATTTTAATATTATTATAAATTAACACAGAGAGAGAAAAATCTATGTATGTAGATTGAAGAGTGTATTGTAAATCTTGACTCAACATTCTTTTCGATCTTAACTCGAAAAAAGATTTATAGGTTGAGGAAATCTTAAATGTTATGCTTTGTTTGCTACATTTGCGTTTTAAGATTCAAAGAATATTATTTTAAGATTCAAATCTTAAAGAATGTTCTAATCCAGATTAAAGGGAAGACTGCAAATCTTGATTTAAGCTGATCTAAAAAGTATATTAAGCTACAAAAAAAAATGTTTTAATTAAATTAACTGCTAATTTTACCTAATTGAATAAAATTGATTTTGAAAATGATTTCTCTAATCACACTTTATAAGCAATAATTTGATTTATTTATTTAAGGCATAGACTATAAATTAATTTATAACCTAGCGTAAATTTAAGAGCTGGCTGCTTTGGCCTTTGTAATAATAAAATTAAAAGACTTGGACTTAAGGTGAAAGAGTTTTATACCATTCAAGACAATAGAGAACGCCTCATGGTTGCTGAGAGTTTGATTAAAATTCTATAGATTTTTAAGGCAAAATGTGGCAGTTACAGCTGTGATTACGTTTAATTTAGGTAACAGACTCAACTATAATTTGTCGCAGCAGTTAATAAAACTATTGCACTTTTGCAATTTGATGAAGTCTTCAGCATTAACAAATGCATGAAGTGTAATTGAGTAATGTAACTCCAACCCAATTTGTCAACGTGAACAGCAATCAATTTGCTGCGGAAAATATAATCAAGGGATCTGATATTTATGGCGTCCACAAAGCGAACACCTTGGATAAGCTGTAAGTATGTGCACTTGAGCGATGTTTTATAGCTGACGATAAGAACTTTCCATTTCAGGCAATTACATACCAATTAATATTAACTTGAATTTTGCGCCCCACCCACCGAACAACAGCAGGACACATGTAGCATGCCACACCGAGCCAAGCCGAACGAGCAAGCGGTAATGACAATTATCAATGTTGGACTCTGGCTGTGCGTTTTGTGTGCCATTAAAAATGGATGAGAATCGAAAAAATCAAGCACAATAGTTCTGTGACTCAAAGTGAGGTGACCTGAACTCTCTCTCCCTTTCTTTCTCACTCTCTTGAAGTATGTTGCAAGTTGTGTGGATCACGCACAGGTGCGTTAAACGGACTGAAAAGGTGGCCAAACAACTTGTTGAGTTTTGCACGCCAACGAAAGGGAAAACTACAGCAAAAAGAGGTCGCCTAAAAGGTTGCATACAAATTTCAACTATTTGAAAAGTGAAAAGTGCTGCAATTGTATCAAGCCGAGTCAAGTGATTGTCTAATCATTCCAAATGAGGTTACACAGCTGGCGTGATGCGTGTGCGCCAACCAAACAGTTGCGTGCCATTTCCTAGGAGGGTGCAAAATAATAGGAAATGGAAGGCTGACTCGTTTTTTTTGGGTACCCGCACAATCTCCTCGCACTGACAAACGATTTACAGCAGCAGATAACAAAAGGATGTCTCCACTTCGTGTGGGGGGACAAACTCGACGACCTTACCAGCGTGGTAAAAAAGAGAATAAAAACCAAATAGAAATGCCGCTACCAAAGCAATAAAATAAAATACGAAAAGGAAAACAGGAGCACAACAATAATACACACACAAATATTCAGACATTACTTCCTTTAAAAAGGATCTGGGCACGCACATTGGTGTGAGATGCATTGTCTTGATGCGAAACAGCGCGTAAGAAACCTTTAAGCTAAAAACGGTGTTTTTATGATAGCAAGATTTGTCTTTGCCGGGGACAACAACAATTAAAGAATATACATAGAAAAAACTTTTAAAATAAAGGTTTTGGTCTCAAAAATGCGTCAAGAACCTGAAAATCTTAATGTTCGAAAACACATCAAGATAATTGAATATAAGACCCAAGTTCTTATTAATTAGAATGAAAAAATAGTTGTAAGATCAAAAATCTTATTACAAAAAAATATTATTTTTTTTTTTTATTATTTTTACTTTACTATTTTATGATTTAGTTAGTGCATTCAGCTCCATCGAAATTCCTAACGATTCTTAATTGCAGTCAGGACTTCCTCTCCCTTTAGCTTCAAATATTTTTCTTTATATCTATTATTCATTTTCATTTCATTACCTTCTCTTGTATAGTTTTGTTTTAATTCATTCCTGCTTTTATTTCAACTTCCCTTCATGCATCCTCGTCTCTGCTTTAAATTATATTTGTATTTCCTTTAAATATTTTTCTTTACTTCTACTATTCATTACTTTTCTCTTTCATTAGCACATCTTCTACAGTTTTGTTTTAACTCCTAACATTTCCATTTCTTATTAGTGCCCTACTACTTTCATCTTTCATCTTTCAATTCTCAATTTTCCTATTTTGCATTCTCTTATCTTCACCTTTTCTTCCTTCTTATTCGCTCCCAGTTCCACAGTGTTCAAAGTCTTCTCGGTTACCGGTGTTTTCAGGGCAATCCATTTGCGACATTGACAATGTCGACTAGGGCAATGTTTATTGTGAATGGCGGACATTGAATGTGGGCCACACACAAGGCTCCACTCCACATCAAATTGGACAGCGCTTGTCCAGTTAGTTGACCGTTATATTAATGGACTGCACACACACATACACACTTACACATGTGCACACACGTGTGTCTATCATAACAGCTGTTTATGTTAGTGTGTGTTTGTGTGTTTGTGTGCAATTGGAATTGCGGTAAATCAATTCGAGCATAGCGCCCGCATTCTCATTTGTGGCTTATATCGACAATATTCCCATGTTTAGTTGTGGTTCATACCCTATACACAGTACACAACGCAGAGTGGGTATGACAACTTGCGAGGAAGCATGTCACAAACACTCATTATAAAACTTAAATTATTAAGATTTTAATTAAAACCAAACTTTAAAAATATGTGAAATAGTCAACCTGATATTCCCTTACATTTTACAGGGTATTTCATTCGCATTTTAGTAATTGCCTCTTATTGATTACTATCGTCAAAGACACACAACAAGTTCTGTGTACTTTATCTAATATTTACAGGGTATAACTATCAGTCGATCAGCTGCAGCTGTTAATTGTTACTTAGTTTCAGTTTCTGTTGTGTACTTCATGGGAAGCCGCGTCTCGTCGACAATATTGCCATTGGATTGCAGTGCAAATTGCAATTAAGCATTCCGTGCGGCACGACAGCACAATGCTGGCGCCTCCTTTAAATGGCAACAGCTCTCGGCCTGGGCCAGGGCCAAGAGCGAACTGCCCCTCTTTTTTTTTTTGATAGGATGCATGTCTGGGTCGAGGCGATTTGCATTTCGACTGCAACCTGCTCGACCAGATGGCCGGCGTTTGGTCAGTTAGCTGCTTGATTAGACTTTTGGTTACGCTAACCCAAAGTCAGAAATTCAGGTAGTAAAATCAGTCGGTCAGGCGGGTATTTCTGATGTCCTGTAACAAGATTTTTGAATACCCCGGAAAAAAGTCAGTCTAACAGAAAGTAACGAGTGCGTCAGTAAAGCAGTGAAGTCCATAAAGCAATCTGGAACTCAGGCAGTATGAAAGTGAGGCAGTAAGGAAGTAAGGCTGTCAAAAAATCGGGCAGTCAGTTAAGAAGTCAGACCGTCAGTCAGGCAGTCTGAAAGTCAGCCAGCAAGTCAGTCAGTCATGAAGTCAGTCAGTCAAGAAATCAGTCATAATGTCAGTGAGTTAGCCGGATAGTCAGTTGTTTAGTTAGTCAAAGAGAGAGCCAGTTTTTATGGCAATTGGGTGGGCCAAAAATAAGAATGTCAGAGGCTGAAGCAGTCGGGCGTTCAGAGAGCTTCCTCTTTCCTTCCTCCCCTTTCGATGAGATCAGTAATAAAGTCAGTCAGGAAATCAGTAAATCAGTCAAGGTGCGAGATAGTAATTTTGAGGTATAAGCAGTCATCACAAATTCATACAGTCTGTCGAAAAATAGTCAGGAGTCTCTAAGTCAGTCAGTGATTTAGGGAGATTACCAGTGAGTGAGAAAGTAAGACAGACAGGCAAGCAATATATAATAAAACTGGGAGTAAGAAAGTCGGTCAATCAGACTATAAGGCAGTCAAACTTTGGTTGGTTGGTGAGACAATCAGAAAGATAGTGATGTCAGATGTACAGCCAGTGCGGCAGTTGGGAAGTTAGTCAGACTTTAAGAGCAGTCTAAATAGGATATAGAGTTAGTAAGGCAGTCAGTTCATCAGTAAGGCAGTCGGTCAGTTTGTTAGTGAGTCAGTCAAATATTCGAGCAGTAGGTTGGTGAGGTAATCAGAGGTCGGCTATATAGATATTGAGGTAGCCGTCAGTAAGTCTGTCAGCTAGTAAATCTAACTCCAAGGCAAGCAGAAAAATAGTCTGTCAAAAAAGGATATACAGATAGTGAGGCAATTGATCAGACAGCAAGACAGTCGGTCAGTCAGTCAGCAGTCAAATATTCGTTAGTGAGGCAATCAGAAACACAGTGAAGTCGGGTATACAGCTAGTGATGCAGTCGGGCAGTTAGTCTGACTTTTAGGCAATCAGAAATATAGTCAGTCAGTCAAAATAGAATAAAAAGATAGTGAGACAGTCGGATAGTCAGTAAGGCAATCGGTCTGAGGCAGTCAAATATTCGGGCGGTAGCTTAGTGAGGCAATCAGAGGTCGGATATATAGTTAGTCTCTGACTCTGGAAAATCAGAAAAATTGTCTGTCAAAATGGAATATACAGATAATAAGCAGTCGGTCAGTTGGTCAGTCAGCTATTGAGTGAGTCAGTCAACCTCTAAGGCAGTCGAATATTCGGGCAGGAAGGTTAGTGAGGCAATCACAAGTCGGATATATGGATAGTGAGGCAGTCAGTCAGTGAGGCAGTCAGTCAGTGAGGCAGTCAGTCAGTTTGGTCGACTAGTCAAACAGCAAAGCATTTAGTCGCGCATGAGCCATTAGGAGCACAAAAACACACATTCAGAGCGGACACGCCATGACTTGGGACAGCACCAAACGCGAGCCGGACGTCAGGACGTCAGGGGTAGACGCAATAACTGTAATAATAACTGACCACTCGTCAGCTCAGCTCAGCTCCGCGACAAGCAAAGAGAGACAGAGAGAGAGCGAGAGTGAGAGTGTGAGCGACCGCGGGGAAGCGGTGAAAAGGGGGAGCACTCGCTAGTTTGGCCAAGAACGAGGTGCCGCCCATTTGGGGGCAGCAGTTAATGCAGCAAATGTTCCAACCTTTTGACAGTTGTTCGATTTTTTTTCTTTTTTATTGTGTGTACTACTTTTTTTTTGCCCGTCGGCCACGACATTGGTCGACTTGGGTTGACACTGACCGAAACACGATGGTCAGGCATTGTCCTTCTGTCTGCGGCGCAAAACTCCTGAGTTCGGGGTTTTTGCGATTGTTCAATTCACTTTCCATGCTTTCACTTCAAAAAAAAAAAGGGGGAAATTTACACTAGTTGCAAGTAGTTCATGTTCTGTTTGCCACTTTCTTGGCTGCTGTCAATCAATGCACAATTTCGAGTGCACAAATAACCGCTAACAATTAGATAGCATATCAAATGGATCCATTTGATTGCAATTCATACGTAATACTTCTTTCTCATCGCCGTCTAGCATCTGTTCAACTACTTCAATTCCCATTAATAACAAGTTGAACGTGTGTTGTGAGTTTCTGCAACTGATTGACTTTCGATTAAAAGCAAATGTCCAAACTCGAACTATTCTATTCTCGATTTAAATCCAGGCTTGCTGCTAATTTAGACGTTCATTACCATGGAAATCCTTTTAGTAGCATTTTCTGATTTATTGCGTCTCTAGTTTTACAAAATAGTTCAATCAAGAAGTGATTGCAACTTTGTCACACATTTCTGACTCATCGCAACTCGTTTGCATACCACAATGTGTGTCTTTAGATCAAAATGCACTCCCTCATGTAGAAATACTTTTTTAGTCTCTTTCTCCCCACTGTGAGTGCTCTGCAAATATTTATTATAGTCAAACATTCTATACATTTTTTTTTGCGCTGACCTTTTGGCTACGAGTTAAACAGAATTTCTTGGTAATTTATATGAAAACACAGTTAAATTTAACTGTGAAAATCGAGTTTTATAATTTGTTTCAGTTGTTGTTTTTTTTTTTCTTTTTATCTTTTTTCTATTGCAATCTGAGAAGAATTTGTTGCTTGTATCTGTTGAATGCCTTATCTTTGTTCTAGGTAACAGAACAGTGTTTTGCGTTGAGTAATAAAACGCTAACAACGATCGCAAACATAATTGAAGAAAACAACAACAACAAAATACGAACTAGAAGAGCAACCAATTACGCCCACGTCTAATGCTACTACAGAAAATTCCATTCTACATATTTGCTCAAAATAAGTATATATGAAAGAATTGCAGATTTCGGAAATTTGATATTTGTACATAGTCTTAAAAATTTCAGATCAGTGGTGCTGCACGCCAAAGCTACAGTAAAACTGCACTATGACAAACCAGCATCATTTTTATACCCGCTGCCCTTAGGGTAGAAGTGTATTATCAATATGTACCTCCAAGAAATGTGTGTAACAGGCAAAAGGAAGCATCTCCGACCCTACTTACAATCTGGTATATTTTGCACTCTATGGTATATTTTGAAGGTAGTACTAAATCAATATACCGAATATAGAATATGGTATACTTGTAGTATTTTTGTGGTATATTAAATTGGTATATTTTAAAATTAATACCACACTAATTTGTTTATATAAATTGAAAGCGAATTATTACTTTTCCGTTTTTTATTTAAAATAATCGAAAAGAAACTTTTGAATTTTCCATTTTAATATTCTTTTAATTAAAATTAAAATAACATTCCATTTTGATAAAACACAATCTAATTTAATACACTTTAGCAAAGCTTCACTGTTTATGCAGTGTCCATAAAACATTGATAGCTCGCCTCTCAAATTCTCAAGAATTGCGAGATTGTTTCTAAACAAAAGCACCAAATTGCAATGCTCGTTGCTTCTGAAAGCTTTAATTCGTTCAACTAGTTTCTTTGGAACTGGCAACGTAAAATAATATGCTGAATAAATGCAAATTCGAAACATTCTATTAAAAACACACATAATAATAATATGTGACGATGCAACAATTAAAAGAAATACATAATAATAATAATATATGCAAATCGCATTCTAATTGAAAACAATCAACTATGCATCAATTTATCCAGCTGGAAATAAGAGCTGAGTTAAGCTGAGATAAGTGCTTGATTTTTTTTGGTATCTATCTAATTATCTGTATCTTCATCTGAAATGAGGTTGACTCTCGTGCTATCGCAACTGACTTTATCTGCCTTTGTTTGTTGATACCGTGAAAATGTGTACGCTTCGGTGTGTATCCAAGTAATTACTAAACTTAAATTAGCAAAACATAAAGTCAGAGGTTAACTGATAAAATTAAAACCAAAAAAAACAACAAAAAAACAAAAGCAGAACTCGCTGAAAATGAATGAAAGAAGAGAAAGATAAAAAGACGAAGCTCAGCGGGAGAAAATGCGACTGACAATAATTATTTTAGCTATTATTTTTATTATTATTATTATTGCTATTATTGTTGTGATCTTGCCGTTCATCAGAATTTTAGGTTTTTTTCAAGTGCCCCCAAGACAAAACAACAAAAAAATGACATCATTTGGTGTCGAACTTGGCTCAAAGTCGCACTCTTTTTTCTGGTTTCGGAATTGTCGCTGCCAAGATCGTCGTCGATAATAAACGACCGACAAAATAAAAAGAAAAAGAATAAAAAAAAGGCAAAAAATCAAATTCAAGAAAGTTGCAAGAGCAAAACAGACGTCAAGCGCGTGGCTCAAAATGTCACAGCGACACTGCACAAAAATTTCGAGATACTTGCAATTAGCTTGAATTGATTTTCACTAGAATTTTTACCGATTGCAATTTTGAATAACAATAGCAATAAATATTTGACGATTTTGAAACAAAGAAATCGCAGATAAATGAAAACTATATTCTTTATTTATAAAATTAAAAAATAAAAATTAGCTCTGAGCTTTTTTGAAAAAATTTTTGAATTTGTAATAATGCAAAATTTCATATTTGCTAGATGTTATGCAAGATTTAATGTGTAGATGTTAAAAATTTAAGATATAATAATTTGCATTGCTACATGAAAATATATGAGATTATCCATAAATACAATAACTAACTACAACCTCAATTTGTAGGCAAGTTCAACTCTCTCAGTGCACGCTCAATGGGCGCCTAAATACTTTCGCAGGGTCAAAGTATTCAACTCTCAAAATCTGAACTGCAACTTTCCAATTTTCCAGTGTTAAACGGAACTCAAAGCTCAAAGCACATGGCAAAGATCGCAGGGCAAAAACAACAAAAAAAAACGCTTCATTGATGATTCATAACACAACAACAAAAAAAAAACTGAGAAGTGAAAAATTAAAAATGGTAAAAACCAAAGATGTGGCAAGTGATAGAGTCAGCTAAAGGTAGCTAACACATGTGTCAAGTATAATGCGCAATTATAGATTGGATCTGAATTGCAACAGAGAGCTTTGTGGCTGGCCCACAAGTCAATGACACAGTTGTATTTATGGGCGCCACAACAAGGATGACTTGACACTAAACTTCAATTGAAACAAAAATAACTAGACTAGACCATCATGTTAATTAATTATTGTGGGTCAAGCACCGACAACAACAATAACAAATCGCCTGCAGATTTTTGGCTAAGAAAAAAACAACAGCGGAAATGCCGCGATGCAGCACACACACACACATACTGATACACTGTGAAAAGCTCATTGCGACCAACTGTTGACAATGCAAATGATAATGCCATTGCTCTCTGTTTGTCTCACTTCTTCTCCCACTCTCTGAGCATAAAGCAAAGCTTACCTGCGTTTTACATTCGGTCACACACAGCAGCAAATACGTTTGTGTTGGTGAGCTTGTAGTTTGAAGCTGAGCTTACAACGCCGACGCAGACGTGCCGGCTTTTAAGCTTTCTTCTTCTTCTCGTTCGTAGTATTCTTATAACTGTTGTTGTTCTGCTTCTCTGCAGCTGTTGCATGCGTTGTTACGTTTGCTTGTATGTGTTATTGTTGCTGCTGGCGTTTGTTTTTATTGCTGCTGCTGCTGGCCGGCAAACTGTCTGCTATTGTTATTGTTGGTGGATTACAAAATAATTTGGCAAATTGTTATTATTGTTGTTCGCAAGTTCTGCTGGCACATTTTCTTAAAAACTTTGATCAGCGCACACAAACAAAAATGTTTCAAGTTTCTCAACTAACACACAAAAGAAAACGAAAGACACGCAACAGTAAAGTAAAAGCGTCTTTGCAAATTGTTTGGGTTTTTACTAATTACGAATTGAATAATTTTACTTTGTTTTTGTCGTCTTCTTGTGTTTGTGTTTTACTTTTTTTGGGCGGCAGCTAAAGCGCAGCCAGGCGGCAAAAAAAAAAGCACGACCGCGCAGGTTCAAACTTCGATTACAACTGAAGCGGCGAATTGTCCCAGGCTAGGCAAAGCGACGACAACGACGGCGACGGCACATTGGAGACGAATGCCACACGAGTGGAGAACGCGCCAAAAACGAAGTGAACTAAGCAGAGTTGCCATCCGATGCGACACAAGTGTGTGTGTGAGTGTGTGTGAATGATTGTTTTTGTTCTTGCTGTGTGTTGTTTTAATTTCTTGAGCGTTTTGTTTGTTTTGGTCGGATGGGGCGCGAATTTGTGCAACTCTCTGTCAATCGTCTGACGTGTCGTTAAACGTTATCACTTAAATTACCGCACCCACGCGCGCCGGCGAAACCTTCGAAAAAACTTAAAATAAAAACAAAAGAAAATAAAAAAACAAAAACAACAATTGAAATTTCAGAAAAAGTTTTCATATTTTTGATGCGTCCTTGATGCATGTGCATTGTTTCTATTGTTGTCCCGGGGGCTCTTAATGTTGTCGCTGATTGGCGAGCGTTGCGCAGGCGGTGTGAAATCGTCCAGCTGGTTGACAGCCCTGGCCGCTGGGGTTCATTATTTAACACTCAAAAGCCACAAGAGCTCAATTACTTGGCTGTTCAAATATTGAAAATCGTTTTGGCATTTGGATCAAAAATGCATCGATCGAACCACATCGCGGAATCACCGAATATAAATGACAATCCACAAAAATGAGCAGTCAGCTGTCTGTCTTCTCGCTAGCCTATTGCACTATTCATATGTGCACTTAACTTGACATTACTAAGACATTAGCATAGAACATTTTTTTTGTTGTGCTCAATAATTGCACAACTAAATATGTAACTACAAACTGATATTAATTTATGCCCCGGAATGCGCTACTGCGAAATTTACACGCTGTGGGCGAGATATAATTAGTTAAGTATTAGTTAAAACGAGTAGCATCCACATTGCAAAAAATACTTTGAACCCGGTCAACTGGTTGACCTTGTAGTCACACAACTTCTCCTATAATCTCTAAGCGTCTGATATTTAGGCAGCGTTTTAAACTAATTGCATTTAAGCAATGTGTATTATAAAATAAAAGCACACACACGCCCTGATTAATTGATTGACAAAACAAAAAACGGCCATAAATTGTTTTGTGCCAACAATTAGCACGCTCACAGGATGTGGTTAAAACAGCAGGATAGCATTTAGGTAATTGGCATTGTCTTTCAAGGTCGTGCCACATCAAACGCGGGCACACCTTTCAATTAGCAATGATACGTAAATCTGATTAGCACCAAAGTCTCATTCAACTGCGTGGGCTACGCAAGTGATTTGAAGTGCGCGCGCCAAGTGCAGTACAGGTGGCAGCGCTATCGTGTGAACGGCAGCGATAACACGATAGGTTAATCGATTGTGCAAGGTTTTTGATTTCAATTTAAATTTATTGCTGTAATGGTTCAACTACTTAATAAATCAAATAATTTATCGACTTTGCCGTTTCTTATAAAAAATTTCATTAAGTAAAATTAATTATTAATTTTGGGAAAATTCCACCAACTCTCAATAAATTTATCATGAACGTTGAAGAACAGCAGTCACAGTTTTGGAACTTATCAGGTAATGTGTCATACTAGTGCTGATCTTGCATGTTTATCTGAACAATTGCAATTAATTTTAATATTCGAGTGTTCAAAAAAATATTTAGCTTTGGTTTTTATCACTAGAAAAACGTTTGACTAAGCATAGAGATTTTTTATCGCAACAATTATATTTGTTTAAAGCAGTGCATTTTTTAAGTGAATTAAGAACAGAAGAATATGATATAAGATATTGTATGACAAGCCGTTTTTTTGTGCAATAGACATAAATACAACAAAAATATAATAGCAATGATATCCCTGGATTAACCAAGTTTCTAATTTAGAATAAGCAAAATGAGTGGCGCCATCTGTAAGAAATAGCATGTAGCAACAAATCGAGCTAGCTATTCAAATAGCGCCATCTGTAGCAAAAATCATGCAGCTGAACGTGTAACCAGCTGCTAATACTGACCACGTAGTATTCCGGTATATTTTTGAAACATGCTCACTTGGTCACACTGTCGTAGCACATGTTTGTTTTGATTCAAATTGTGGAGCACGGACAGCAGTAATTAGTTAAATTCAAATCACACAATTAAAATGGGTGGACATCACAAAAAGAACTTGCGCGCCGAGAAAGCGAAAGTGAAACTGAAGGGCGCCAAGCTGCCCAAAGGCTTAAATGTGACCAAAACCGATTTCAAGGTGCGCAAAATCGAGATACGCGGCCAACTCAAAGAATTCAGCAGCAGCGGCGAAAGGCAATTGAATCTGAAGGAGATACTTTCGCGACTAAAGCATCACAATCTCAAGTTTCGCACCGATGCATTGCGCAATGTACGCGATGCCGTCAAACAGGGACAGGCGGAGCATCTAATCGGGCATCTGAATGAACTCTTCCAAGGCATTGCGGCCGGTGCACTGGACATGGAGCGCGAAGTACGTCGCGAATCCTGCAAGACGTTGGACGTGGTGCTCGAGGCGCTGCCCACGCAAGCGATGGTGCCGTTCTTTCACATCATTGCCGCCTATCTGCGGTGTGCGATGACGCATGTGCAGCCGGCGATTCAAGAGGATTCGCTGCTGCTGCTCGATGTGCTGCTCCAGCGTGTGCCCGCACGCACACTGGCCGAGCGCAGTGCTGCCACGATCATTGGACACTTTATTGACATGATATCGCGTTCACGTCACGACACACAGCAGGCGAATCGTGTGCTCACCGTGCGCTTGACCCAGGGACAACAGACGACGGTGAAGTGGCGCACCAAAGTGCTGCAGCGACTGCAGCAAATCCTTGGCACGCTGCTGCTGGTAGAGCAACAGCCGGAGCTGGCCAAGCAGTCATCAGCAGCACGTGTCGAGCACTACGATGGAGAGCGTGCGCAGTATTACAATGTGTGGCTGCCGATGAAAGTGGATGGACGTGGATTGCATGCGCTGCTGGGCAAGCGACAACGTCAGACATCGGATGAGCAGCTGCGTGGGTATGTGCAGCAGTTGATGCCGCTGCTGCAGGACAACTGGCTGGAGGTGCGACCACAACAGCAGCAGACGAAGGAGAAGGAGCAGCAGCTCAAGGAGCAATTGCTGCTCAGCGTGGATGCGGCCGAGAGTCTCCATGTGCTGCTGGACATCATGACGCAGCTGTGGCAGCTGGTGCAACAGCACGAGGCGGCCCAACAGCAGCAGCTAGAGCTGGAGCCGACGCATGAGCTCAGCCAATGGCTGCGTGACAATTATGCGCAGAGTTTCCTTCGGCACTTTCTCAAGGAGTGCAGCTTTCCCTATCAGCGTGTGCCACAAGTGATGCCCCAAACTGCCACCGGCAAGCGTCGCAAGCTGTTGCATGCCTCCGCTGGCGGCGAACTGTGCGTGCCACAGAATCTGCGACTCGTCCAACTTGTGTGTCGTTTCTTTCCGTTGGCGCAACCGGAACAACACGATGACTACGGATCCCTCTTGCACTATGTGCAGCAATGTGTGCGGCAACTGCGAACGCTGTCGCCCGAAGAGCAGCTGCGTCTGGTGGCCGCATTGCGTGCACTTCTGCTGGATAACGGTGCGGCGCTGTTGCAGCTACAGGCGCATCAAATGGGCGGCCTCATGCAGCTGTGCATCGAAGCGTATGTGGAGCAGCATTTCACCACGCGCGAAGGATGCGCCACTCGCATGCTTCAGCTGCTCGGCGAGATCGTTCAACGCCGGCAGCTCTACGAAGGCTACGGCGGCGAACTTCAGTTCGAGCGGCTGCTCAACTATCTGCCACAGTTGCTGCTCAAGCCGAGTGTCGCGGATGCCACGTTGACAGCGATGTCCACGCTGTGCCGCCAGCAAAATGGCATTCTCTTAGCCGCACTCGCCGAGCTGGCGCCTCAGGTGCTCGACAATGTGGCCAAGCTGCAGGTGACGGGCGCCGTTGACAAGGATTTTGAGCAGCAAAAGCGCATTGTTAATCTGTACTATTATGCGCGACAGCGCAGCGAACCTGGACGATTGGAGGCGGTGTTGAAGGAGCTGGAGCAGCAGGAGAACGCGCAACAAGTCGCCAGCTACCTGAAGTGTGTCCTCAGCTATGATTAGAGGAGGATTGCAATCGAGAATTACATTTAAGTAAATTGTAGACTACGCAACTTGCAAGGGGAATGGAAATTGTGGGAGGGGACAAACAATAAAATAATTGAAATGCCAGAATACTTTGTATTTTGTATATGATATGACGATCTTCTAGCAAATTCAGTTGATAAAGTTGTGCCTGAGTTGCCTTTTTATGAACTGAATTATAGCCAAAACTACAAAAATCAAGATAAGCAACATTGGAATTAATTTACTACTCGTATTTAATTAAAGTGCTGAGAATATGAAAAAGCTGATTCTAATATAAAATATTCCAATCAAATGTTGTCTTTGAAAGTTATGGCCTGAAATCCTAGCATAAAAACTGATCGTAATAAAGGAACTTAAAAAGCTAAGCTACTATTTTCAAATAACTAAAGAGATCTTTACACAAAATAGGGAAAAACTCATTAAATGATTATGAATGAACCTATAACTTAAAACACTACAAATTGTGTTGTAAGCCATCTATACGAAAAAAATTCTATGTTATATAGCTTGTCAATCTTAATCCAATCCTCTAGAGACATTCAACAGCTTTGTAAATTAGTTTCACGTTTTTACTTTTCCTTATTTTATTTTCATATTGTTTAACTAAAACAAAAAAAAAATATATAGGAATAGAATAGAGTTTATACTATACATAAATTTAATGAACAAACTACTTTTTCGTCTGCTGCTTCTTGACGGGCTTCGCCTTGAAGCGATCGAGCACTGAGCGCGCAGCTTTGGGCTTCTTCTTGTTGACTCCTTCTGCGCCTTCGTCCTGCTGCTTGTGGGCGGCAATAACGCTCTGTTTAGTCTTGCGCAGCTCCGTGATGAATTCCTAAAGATCAAGAGAGAGAGATAGAGAGAGCAGACAAATTAGAATTAGAAACAAGCTCAAATAAGAGTAAAGTATGATTATGATTTGAATGGGAATTAAAAAAAAAACCCAGCCTTATTGCACAATCAAATATTGTGCATTTTCAACTCTGTTGTGTATAACTTAAGCCTCCTAGCTCCTAACATTTACACTGCATGACTTAAGCGAGTTTAAATGGGAATTTAGATAGAAAACCCAGCCTTATTGCACTATCGAATTCAGTGAACTACTTTTTACAAAGCAGTGTTTTCTTTAAACAAATGTTAACTACTTAAAGTAAGATTATTAACTCTTCAGCCTCCTAGCTCTTACCGTTTGCACTGTGCGTTTAAAGTTCGGTCAGTTAGTCAGGAAAATAATACGAAACATAGCTCAATAGTTTTAGAACATGTAGATAGATAGTTTCAGAGGATAAAAACCGGACAGATAATAAAAACCCCACGTTGGCTCGCACTTACCTTGCGTTGCAGATCCTTGACGATCTGTTTGTTGCGCGCCATCTTGGCGCTGCCGCCGCGACCCTTCATCTTGTGCCTGGGCTGCATGTTGATGCGCGGTGGCTTCAGCTGGAACAGCTGCCTCTTGGCATCAACCTTCTCCTGCAGCGTGGGCGCATCCACCGCCGTAATTTCATGCGGATCTAACGTGATCAATTCTGGCGGAATCTTCTCCAGCAGAGCGTGAACTTCATGCTCCCGTCGCTGTTTGCTTGTCTCATACGGATTGTCCTCCAGGGCATCGTAGTTGGGTTCACCAGCGCCCGGCATGAGCAGTGATTGGAAACCCTTGGCCGTGGCAATGCCCAAGACATCCTCGTAGGGACAAAAGCGCATGCCATGGACAAAGGCATCGCAACGTTGTCGTAAATATGGTAAATTGTGGCTATAACGCGTTCCACCTCCGCCGCTGCCAATCACATGCGTATAGCTCTCCAGATACGTGCCCTGGGAGAGGGCCAACATGCCGCGTTGCGAAACCTCCACCTCGTTGGCCGGCAGACGCAGACGATAGACGGCCAAGGGCTCGGCGCCCAACTGACGAATGTCCCAGACCTTGACCTGACGATCGAGACCTGCTGTAACCAGATGCAGTCCCTTGGGATCCACCGTGAGCGCCGTCATCGCTGTGGTGTGCGACAGCAGCTTGACCAACGGTTCACGCACCTTTGGTGACCACATGGACACGACACCTTTGCCGCCGCCCACACACAGCACACCGTTAGCGGGATTGTGACGCATCAGACGTATATCACCGAGGTTCGTATTGAAGTTGCCCACCAGCTGGCCCATCGATACGTCCAGCCAGGACAAATAGCCGGCATTGTTGGCGGCAGCCAGCAGAAAGTGATAGGGCAAAAAGTCGAGGCGATTGACTTGCGCCAAGCGCTTGACGCAGTGCAGCTCGGTGCCCTTCTTGTCGTAGAAATACGTCCATTCCTTCTGGGCCACCGCATACATGGTGGGCACATGCAGCCACTGGACATCCGCGATGCTTTCCATCACATTGAATTCACAGTGCAGTTTCTTGGTCACCCAATCAAAGGCGGCAACATGACCACGTCGACCCCCCAGCAGCAAATGACGACCGTTCTTCGTGTACCGCATCGAGTACGGACCGTGTTCGAGTTTTAGCTCAAAATGCTTCGACGCCGACTGCAGATCAACGTTTGCCGCAATCTCCGACTGGCGATAGCTGGCTGTCGTTTCCTCCTCGTCCGCTTCCAGTTGGCCAGCGGTCTCCTGCAGCAACAGCTCCGTGCGTGCCGCCTGCTCGTTAGCATATGTGTGATAGACTTCTTTGCGCTCCTGTTGCGCCTTGAAGTGACGGGTCTTAACACCGCGCGCTTCGACGGCATCGCCGCGCGAATATTTGTCAAGCAGCTCCTGGGGCAACTGATGTTTCTTCTTCTTGTTGTTGTCGTTCTCTGCTTTTGCTGGTTGTCGCTTTTCGTTGTGTGGCTGCTTCAGTTTGTAGCGCTCTTGCATTTTGATGAAGTCGCCAGTGAAATTTTGTTGTGTTTTGCGTTTGAGTTTCACGTGTTTCGCATCGGCGGATTGCTCGGCGCCGGCATCAAAGTAACGCGCTGTCGCCGGCTTTTTCCGTCCGCCTTTCAGCGGTGCTGTTTTTGTCATTGCTGCGTGTTTGTGGTTCAGAACTTTATTAAATGCAATTTGGATCTATAAACAAAAACACACCGAACTCTTGCAAAGTGCGCCACACAACGTGCTCGCTGCTATTTATCGTTATCGGCTTATCGAATTGAGCGGCCTCATATGTTGCGCGTAGCTGCCAACTCGTTGCACATTGAAAACGATACTTTGCGATGTAGCACTCAAATCGATACCCGCAGCTTATCGCGCTACTGATGAAAAAATAGCGCTAAATTCAAATTGCATACTTTCAATCGATAATGAAAAGCCCATATCGAATGAAAATTGCATAAAATTCAGTTCATTTCAGCGCTTCCAAAATTAAAACAACTCTAATGTAAAATATAAATTTTTAATTACAATTGCACTGTTAGCATAAACTAAGCATGAACAAAAATAGCAATATATTAATACATATATATTAATTAATTAATGCAACGAAAGCGCATCAAAACGCATTTTCAACGACTGGCGGAAAATGCTTTCAAGACGCCTTCCAAAATATAAACTAAACATAACTTGCAGTTACAACATATTTTGGTATCATTCGTTACAACGAATTATCATGTTTGAGCGAGTGCAGCCACATCAGTCTATAGATTCGAATTTGCTACCAAAACATTTGCCCAAAATGGTTTCAGAAAAAAAATCAACTTATAAAACTATCATAGTACGTCTAAAGTGTTAGCGATTCGTGCTCAATAGACACGTCCATAGGGCAAATTAGTAGGATAGTAGGGCAGAGGCATCAGAAATTTGCCACCAAAACGTGGTGCCGACTGCGCGGATTCGCTGCTCGACGAGAACATCGATGTACAGATCTCGGCACGATGCAAACGGCTGCTGCTATTCGAAGTGCTCGTCGCCGTTCCAGTGCCACTTAAACCCAGGCCACTGCAACGTCCTTGTTGCTGGCGTCGTCGTGTGCGTATCAGCGAAAAGATGGCGACGATTACCGCTATCAGAAAGATGGAGCCGAGTATGCAGAACGAGATGGCCAGCTTGGAGATGGACAGACACAAGGTGCCCTCGCCAGACAGCGGACGCACATGTGGCACGTAGTCTTCCACTGCGAAGGTAGAGAGAAAATAATAAATATTTTTCATGTTTAATAGGTTGCTTATAAATTAGATAGTTTTAATACATTGCTCCTACACTCTTCAACATGTTGCCCTACAGCAGTTGACAGCCAATTACTTCGGTTATATCAATCGAAAAGAAACTTACCACTCATGTTATAGCGTCGATCATAGCGCAGACGATCCACTTCGATCTGCGGCGCTGTCACGGCCAATGAGTTGAACACTTCGATGCGTGCCAAATGCTGATCGGCGTTCAGCTGGAGTTGTTGCTCGGCGAGGCGACAATTGAGCTGCATGCGACAAAAACCGAACAAAAGAAAAGAAATATGTATGTAAGACGTTTCGTTAAGTTAACACACAGCGGACATGTGTAAATTATACATTGTCTAATGCAGGTGTAAAAGTGCGTGAGTGAGTGTGTGTGTGTGTGTGTATTGGTGAGTACAACTTGTACTTGAGCAATTGTTGCAGTGCATTTGCTTGAGTGCATTTTGGTGCAATAACCACATTAATTAGCGGCGCTAACCACACACACACATGCACATTCTATGCGCTTCGCTGCACTCTTACACACTCACAAAGACACATACAATATCCAGGCAAACACTTTCGTTTTCATTGCAATTAATTAATATGCATTTCCAGCCTTGTTTATTTTCCACACACATATACACTTAGTTTACGCTTGTATTGGTGTGCAAATACTGCTTACTCACTTTTGGGCACTTCCCTTTGCAAAGCTGCACGCCACAGCTGACGTGCAAACGCTCGCGATCGGGAAACTTAAAGGCTGCAAATGTGGCCATAAACGTGCGCTCGACCAGATCTTCCTCATGCTGCTTGGACCATCCCTCCTCCGCGGGCTTATATCGCGTATGCAGCGCCGGCATCACCTGTAAATTGATATGTTGAATGCATAATTTACATTTTACGTACATATATTTGCCACTTTGAAAATTTTGTGAAAGCTACAGTTAGAGTAAGATGGAGACAATTAAAAGTACCTATACCATGTGAAAAATTTAAAATATCACTTTAGCCTATTAGAGCGAGATGGCCGTAGGTCAAAGCATTCTAAGGAATATGCGCATAATTGCAAAGTGCGTCGGCACACATGTAAGTGCACAATGGCAGTACCAGAATTGAAAGTATCATTCTAGCATAAGCAGTATGTCTAGCTAGTCTTGGCTAACTGTGCATTAGCTAAACAAGTTCAATTTTGCTGACCGGCCCTTGATGTTGTTGTGTACCTGTTTTAATGTCAACAACGACGTTTATGGTCGGTTATACAATTTTATTTTATGACCGCTGACGACACCACACAAGACGCAACACGTCAATGGCAATGACAATGACACTCTTTCCCTTCCCCAACTACACACTCAAGCCCACATGCACACATTTGTATGAATGTATGTATGTATATCCGCTCTCTTCTGACACTTGCATTATTTGGGCACTTCCGTTACAACGAGCAGGGCAGCAACAACAGAAAGACAAGCAGAGCAACGGTAACAAAAGTCATGTGCCAAGTTCACGGACAAAAACAATGCTGCATGCCGTATAGTATGTGTGTGTTTGTTTGTATGCCATATGAAAATGTATGAAATTACAGACTCATGTGATTTACGTATTGCTAGTGTTGCTGCTGCTAGCGCAACTCATACATACATACATACATACATACCGAAGTTTCCACTTGCTACATTGTGTGGCGTAGTACTTGCCACTAAACAGCAAGACACGTTGATTAGCTGCCGCTACCTGGTTTCAATTTACACATCTAAGCACGTGTATTTGCCGTGTGAGAAACTTGAAACAATTGTAGCATTAAAACAACACACAATCCCAATTGCTGCGGAAGTTCAAATGAGTTTAAAAATGCGGATAACAGCTGGACTTCAACACACACACTTGTATTGTTGTATTCAGTTAATTATTGCCATCAAACAAAACAATTTATGTTTTATCACAACAAAAACACACACACTGAGGTGCAATGGAATACAAGGAATGCGTTAAGTTGGCTGCGTCATTACTACGCAACTACTTAATGTTGGCTGCGCTTGAAAAGCAGGCTTAATTTATACGTATTGGCGTGTTAATCAATCATTAAATTGACTACATTAATTAAATATATGAACATACGTACATGTTTGGGTCAAGCAACTTGTAAGCATTAATAAGATAAATGATTTCCTTTAAGTTTGTTGAATAGTTTGCATAAAATGTAATTAATAAAAACACATGTTGAATGACAAAAACTTGTTGCAGTATTTTTTAAATTAGCAGTAATTATGCAAAGTAGGCGTATGCATAAAAATACTTCTTAGTATTTTAGTGCATGTTTATTGTCTGCACTATTTGTAACCCCATTTGAGTGAGTGTTCCTTTGTACATACATACATACATATGTAGTTGTGCAATTCTTTCACACTCACACAAACACAGCCATACACATACTTTTCGTATGCACTGGAAAGCAGGCTGTGCTTTTGTATTTGTAGGTCATATTCTGATCCGTATCTGTTTCACTTTTCAAAGCAAGGTGTTCTCTGACCCAGAAGCTATGCCTATTTTTCTAAACCAAACAAATAATCCAAGTTGTGCATAAATTATTTGTATGCTGTTGCCTGCCGAAAAAAAAAAACAATAAAACGTAAATGCGAAAAGAAAATGAAAATCTGCGCAAAACGGAAGGCAGCAACAAAAACACTTTGCTGGAATGATCAGAGAGTGAGACAGAATGAGAGAGAGAGATGGGGAGATGGGTTGAGTTGACGCAGTGACGGAATAATAAAACAAACATAAAATGCAAATGTTTTTGTTTTGTCTTTGCTGCTGCGCGGTGTCCGTTAAAATAGAAATAAAAATTAAGCCGTGAGATTTTTCTAGCTAGGCGCTTCACAATGGCCAGCCAAGCAGTAGCAGCAGCCACAGCAACAGAGGCAGAAGATTTGTTTGACCCATTTTGTGGCATGACATGTGCACAAAGCTGCGACGACGAAGACGACGACGGGCGACTAAATGCAAATGCTTTTTAACTTAGCTTTAACTTTAGCTTGGCCATGTCAAAATGTTAAACGCTAAATATTTCTATGTATTTCACTGTTGGCTAATTGTTGTGACCTCCTAATTTACTCATGAAGAACTGAAGAACTGTTTTGCTTTTGCCCCGCAACTTGGCAGTTGCTTACATATTTTTTTTAATGGCTGCCACCGCTGCTTTAGCTGCTTGGTTGGGCTCAGTGCGCTGTGTGCTCTTAACGCCAAAACGCAAACTGTTCTAACGATGTAATTACGTCTAACAGTTTTTCGTTATTCAGTTTTTGACGTCAGCCAGTCGCAAAACATTCATTGGTGTCGTAATAACTGTTATAATTAATGATGCGCTTCGGCTTCGGCTTCGACTACGCCATTGCACAATAATACAGTTGCAATCGAGCTGCCAACGCGCTTCGAAAAAATTGCATGAACATCGAGAGGAAGATGAGATGAGCGCTGCCCTCACTTTCGCACGCGTCCGATAATAAAAATGAAAGTTTGCCAATCAATCGATAATCGCACACACGGAGATTAGCTTCATAATTAATGATATTATTGTCTTTTTGCCCTAACGGTAAGCGAGCGCGTCTCGCAGAATCGTTGTTCGATCACTCGCCTCGGGCCAACTTATGAAAAAAGAAACAGAAGAACAAAAAGAAACAGCAAGAATGCTCGACTACGACATACGCGTTCAACTTGTTTATACAAAGAGTGTTTTAAATTGCGAGACGCTGTTAACGCCACACGCTTATCAGCGGACAGACAGACGGTCGGACGGAATGCAAAGCAGCGATTTATGGGGCCTGTCACTCAAATGAATAGCTTAACATGGGGTCAGTTGTTGTTGACTCACCTGCTCATCGATGGGGCAACCGCGAGCGTCGAGCAGCTGCTGCGTCGACTCACCGAGGCCATCGAGGGCCGCACAGTCGACTACGCGCACTCCAATCGTGCCCGGGACGATGGCGCGCACAGTTAAAGTGGTTGCCACGCCCACCTCCACAGAACCGGAACCATTCGGGCCGCCCAGCTCCAGCCAGATGCGCACACGCGGCGTCTCCATGTGATGAGTCGACGGCTGTGGCGTTGATGATGAGTACGATGGTGAAGCTGCCGCTGCAGCCACAGCCAAGGCGCGCATGCGTGCGTTTCTAGCGAGGATTAAGAGGCGGTATTTCTAGCAGGACTACAAAGAGTAAAGAGTGTGGAACACTTACCGATCTCGGCCGGAAAGTGGCAATGGCATGCCCATCGCATTGGCGGGCAGCTGGCAACGCACCGTTCTTAGGATGTCGGTGCTTTGTCGCAGCTTCTGCGCCGACTGCAGCATGATGCGAACCGTGTACTCCATGCCGCCATTCTCCAGAGGCTCGGCGCGCACTCCGCAACCCGAGGTGGGCACACGCAGGGCTATCTCGTTGGCATCCTGGCCACGGGCACGACACTCGAGGGGGGAAGTCTTTGGCATAGAGCAGACCCCGAAAGTTGCGATCCAGCGTCAGTTGCATGTCCAGCAGCTCCCGCGTGCAATTCACCTGCAGCGTCTGGATTTGCATGCTCGAGGAACTGCTCGTTGTTGTAGTTGTTGTTGATGGGGAGGGGGAGGGGGTGGTGGAAGGTGTGGTGGCAGGTGGCGGTGCACTTAACGCCGCGCTGGATGCAATCAGCGAGAGAAGGAGGAGGAGGAGGAGCGGGAGGTGGGGCGACCACACGCCGCCCAGCGTGATTGCCGTTCTGGTTGCCCAACCAGCATGACACACAAATTGCTGCTGCCGCCGCTGTCGCTGTTGCTGCCACTGCAACTGCTGCAAGAACATGTTTCCGACTCTCATACCCTGCAAAAGCCTAAGAAGCGGGTGGATGTAAATGTATTCTTCTTCGTCAATTCAGCTCTCAGTTACTATGTAAGTTTGCAGTCTTCTTTATCGCTAGCTTTTAATTCCCCATTTGTAAGATTTAACATATTTCTAAATCATTTTAGTATATATAATATATGACTTATTAACTTTATTCAACTATAACACTAATTAAAACTTATTTATGTATTATATTCTTCTTTATTGATAGCTTTCAATTCTCAATTTGTAATATTTGTTGGTTCAAGATTCAAAATATTTTGTCTAAATCGTTTCAACAGACAAAAAACTTACTTTGATTCACTTTAGTTTAAATAAAGGTGTGATTTTTTGTTCCTGAAAATTTGCTTGCAATCAGATAAAAATTGTGGAAGTTATTCATGAAATACTTTTGTATGGCAAAAAAGTAAATTTTAATGGAGTCTTAGTTGCGTTGGCTGACAATCTAGTATATTTTGTACTCAATGGTATATTTTACATGTAGTTCTATATCAATATACCAAATATAGCCAAGAAAGTTAAGGTTTTCAAAATTTGATATAAGACATTCTGGTAAAGTTAACTTTTATGAAGAATTTTGCTAAAGTGCAAAAGTTTATTTATATTTTTATAATCTCAAAACTTCTTCGTTGACTAATCTCTAAACCACAAACTAAAGCTATTTTATTTTTTCTGATATTTTAATGACAAAGTAATTTAAAATATATTTAACAGGGTATCTCGCAGTCGTGTTTAAGTGCAACTTTTTGCGTTCTTACTTGTTCAATTTCCCGTTGCCGTTGCAGACGCGAGGCTTTGACTTGGCCTGCAACCGCAAATGATGCCACTTGGTCGCGTTGTTGCCGCTGTTGTTGCCACAAACACCTGTTGCAGCCGCCTCTTCTGCTTCTCTTCCTCTTTCTCTCTATTTGTGTCTCTTCGTCGCACTGTTGAGGGCGGAGGCGACGCTGGTCTTAATTGGCCAGGTCTTGAGAATCTGGTCGAGCGTCTGCAACTGCGTCTGCGTCTACGACGGCGTCTCCGTCTCCGTCTGCGGCTACAACTGCAAAAACAAAGTTTATCCATTACTCGCTGAAGTTTTTACCTAAATATTTCCCATAGAAAAATTTACTAGAATTTCCACACAGCGATTTTGCTAGCGAGTTAGTTTAACTTGAAAAATATTTTCAAAACTTATGCTAAGGAATTCAATAAGTTCATTTTAACAATAAAGAATATAAGTGTTCTATACGAAAGATTTTAATTTCCGGAATAAATTTAACAAAGATTATAAATTTTCTCGACAATAGTTTTGTATTTGTTATTTATATGTATATAAAGAAATCTTTTGAAAATCAGTTTTTATTAAAAAGATTTATATTTTAGAATGAACAATCATATATTTTTTTAATCATTTCAATTTTCTATTATTTATTATTATTTTAATAAAAAAGAATATAAATATTCTATATGAAAGTTTTGATTAACAAGGTTTATATTTTAGAATGAACAATCTTTTTTTGTAATAATTTCAATTTTCTAATAATATTTAACAAATTTTCTGATAGTTTTCAATATTTTTAATACAACAAATTGTAGATAACTAGAACCAATCATTTATTCTATGCTTTTCATACAAAAACACTGATCTTATACTAATTGTTACTATGTCAACCATATAATATAGTAATCCAATTCAGTCAATATTTATGTATGATCTATAGTAAGATATCTAGCAAATATAAAGAGCAGCAGGAATTTGTATTCATATAGCTGTAAAACTGAATAAATTCTTCGCAATGAACGGCAGGAAAATCGGACTAAGATTGAGAACAATGTGATGCAGTAATCTGATTCTGTCAATATATATATATATATATATATATATATATATGATATATATCTAACGAACATCAAGAGCAGCAGCAAGTTTCATTCGAATAGCTGCAAAACTAAAAAAAGTTATTCGCATTAAAAGTCGTGGACGGCAGGAAAGATAGACTATTATTTTATGAACTCAACGATTTGCTCTTATCAGTAATATGCGTTTGAGAAATAGCTCCACCACGGAGCACTTTAAAACGATTTTCCGACCACTTTGCTTGGCTCTTAGTGAGATTTTTCCCAGCTAGATAATTGCACAAGAAAATTAAGGCCAGCTGAATGAAGAGGGGAAGGGGGAAGCGAAGTCTGGCAACTGGACGTCTAAATGGCACACACACACAGACACACGCAAAATTGGCCAACAAAAGCGGGTCAAGTTTGCATTTGACTGACAAATCAAATAAGCCCAGTTAGTTTGCTCAGTTGGCGTCTTGCAGCAGCATCCAAAAAAAAAGTAAATACAAATATGATAAAAGCAAATAAAAGCAGCGAGTTGAATCAACATCAACATAATGCGTTTGCAACTTTGCGTAATCCTATTTAACTATTTGTTTGTTGTTGTTGCTTGGCTTATTTATTTATTTATTGGCTGCTGGGCAGCTGATATTAGTCTCTCGATTGTCGTTGTTGTTATTGTTGTTGTTGTTATTGTTGTTGTTGTAATCATCACAATTAGCCATAAAACGAAGTTTGAAAGTTGAAATGTTTGTTGGTAAAAGGGCCGAGACCAGGCCTTGTTACCTTGGCCAATAAAAACAAATACGCGCGCGCACTTAACAAGTCAAAAGCGAAAGGCAAAGTAACATCCTTTTGTCATCATTTATTAACATTTTTATACTATTCATATTTGCACTTATCAGTGGGAAAAATTGACCAATGAAAATGTTCAATTTCGAATAATAATTGAAATGTAATTTCTGCACTTACGATTGGCAAATATAATTTATAAAAATATTTATTTGACACGTAAAAAAAATGTTTAGAGAAATTACTTTTCGCACTTAATTTCCGCACTTAAAAATGTCAAATATGATTTATAAAAACATCAAATTTCTTGAAATTTTAAAGTAATTTAAAAAAAAAAATTCAATTCAGCCTCCACAAACATTATATTTGCAAATATTTAATATTAATTTTTGTACACAGTATTTAAAGAATAATTGTAAATTAATTTTTGCACATAATTTCTACGGTAAAAAATGTCACAAATAATTTATGGGAATATTCCTTGAAATTATAAGAATTGAATTCATTATATTTAAATTTCAAGAAAAAAATGCACACACATAATTTCAATAAATATTATATATGTATATTTTTTGCACTTAATAAAATAATTGATAAAAACAATTAGCAAGCTTTTAGCACATTCGTTGTTCACTTCATTTTCACAGTAAAAAATAAATGTAAAAAATAAAATGTATAATTTTCAATTTAAGGAAAACTTGCTTACACAATTGCAGCGCATCAATTACAAAATATTTTTCTGCTACCGCAAATTTAAAGTGTTTTAGCTAACGGTCTTCGCGTTGGCCAGGCGCGCGTTTCACACGAAAATGCAGAAAGAAAACGGTTAACGCGCGAGAAGAAATTGTTTGAAACTAATGTGGCCAAAAGGCGGCAGCGAAAATCAAAACACAAACGCACGCTACCGAGTGTGCAAATCAAATAAGCCGCAAGCGAGCGCCAACCAAATGCAATGCACACATTGTCTCTATGTGTGTGTGGTAGGCCAAGAAGTTGGCTAACCGCAAACCGAAGATGGTAATAAAGCAGCGAAAGAAAAACACGAAGCAGAAGAAGACGACGAACTCGAAAACATTGTGGCTACGCAAGCGCATCGCTTTTTTTTGTTTGCCTCTTTGGCGCGCAAACTCGATTGAAAGCGCGGTGCGGCCAACTTAGTTTAAGCTGCCTATCGATTTCTAGCGAGTGAGTATTAGCATCGATAACGATCTCTATAGAACAAGTAGTAAAACAAACTTATTTGAATAATCGCCGCTAAAATGTAAATTATTTTGAAATTTAATCTTTGCAATAAATAAATTGATTTCTATTTTGTATTTATATAATTATATAAATTAAAAATAATATTTAAATAATGCACGTAAATTAACAGCGTAATGCATCGCCATATTTGACCATTTAAAGAATTCTTAGCTAGTTTTTTGCTCAAAGTAATTAAACATTTCTTTGACAATACAACAGCTGAAATAATTGTTTTATTTTTTGTGATTTAAATTCGCCCTCATCTAGTATTACTTTGTGCATGGTATATTTTATGTCAAAAACTAGTATATTTTTGTGAATGCACGCTGCGGGCACGCTGGCATAAACACTAATCACAAATGCCACACGATAAGTGAGAGAGAGAAAGAGAGTCGCGCACGGAGAAGCGGTTTAATGTAAGCTAAAAGTTATAAATTAAAGAATTACTTAAGCGAAAACAGCACGAATTTGTGCAAAAATCAACATCGATGAGTTTAAACATTGATATGTCCGAGATCATAGAGTTTGTGTTGCCCACAAAAAGCGAATATTTAGATCACGACGACGATGGAGGCGGCAACAACAACGGCTACAACGATGTGGACGATGAAGACGAAGAGGTAGATGAAACAGATGCGGACGCAGAAGTCGATCCGGATGCTGATCAGTATGTGGTCTTGGAGACTGTGGACATGGTCGGCGATTACAAGCACGAAGAATTTCTGCTGGTCAACGACGATGGCACCGAAAATGGATTGTTGCTGGGCAATGCGACGCAACTGCAGCATTGTCCCGAGCTGTTGCAGCACACAATGCTGCGCATCCCCAAGGAGGAAGGTCTACAGTATATGATCGCTGGCGAAACGGATGAGCTGGACGATCTGGTCGAAGAGGAGGAGGAGGAAGACCAGCAAGAGCAAGAGTTGGAAGAACACTACGAAGAGCTGCAGCAAGTCGAAGAGGAGCAGCAGCAGCAGCAAGATTATGACCAATACGAGGAGCAGGACCAGTCACGTTATGGTTGGAACTATGTGCAGCAAGAGAGCGACGAAACTGTGGCTATCGAGCAGCTAGAATCGAAAACGCACCTACAGCATGGCCTGACCTTTTTAACCGACGAAGAGGAGCTGCAAGACGAATTCAATTACGAGGAACTGGAAGAGAGCTTGCCAACAGAGCCACAGCAACAACAACAACAGCAGCACCAACCACCACAGCAGCAGCAACAACAACAACCACAACAGTTGGCCAAACCCAGCGAAAAGCTGCTGGACATGTTCAAGGGACCAAGACGGTATATGCTGTTCGATGAGCTGATCGCCACCATAGTGGACTTCGATGAGGATGGCACACCGATTGTGGAGTTCTCAATGATTGGCTGCCTCCAGGACGAAAAGTTGCCCGTCGAATGTGGAATTTGTCCCGATGTTATGCACAAATCGAAGCTCTCGAAGCATCAGAAAACCCATCTCGTTCCCGGCACAAATCGTTATGCCTGTATCTATTGCAGTGAAACGTATCGCGATTGTAAATATCTGGCGGGCCATGCACGTCGTCACATGGGCATCCGTCCATATGTGTGTGAACCATGCAAATTGTATTTCAGCACCAAGCAGGATCTGCGTGTGCACAATCAACGGCGGCATCTGGAGAAGGAGCACATCTGCGAAATGTGCGGCAAAACATTTGCGCAGAACACACAGCTGAAGCGACATCGCGAGGCGACGCACGAGAAGAAGCGACGCTTCCAGTGTAAGTACTGCCAAAAGGCCTACTACAAGAATTTCTCCTTGAAGGAGCACATCCGGAATGTGCACATGGGCAAGCGACGTATGCTCAAGTGTCCGTTCTGTGGCATGCAGTGTCGCGACGCCCACAAGATGGCGCGACATCGCAAGGAGATGCATCTCAATCAGGACACGTACGTGTGCCATCTGTGCCACGAGGAGTTCACCGACATCAATTATTTCGATGCCCACAAACGTTCGATTCAATGTCGCAGCAACACACGACGCCTGGTGGGTGAGCAGGGAGTGGCTAGCGGTGAGGATGTGGCCAGTGGCGAGGATGCGCAATTTGTGGGCGAGGCGGATGAGTTGGCCGACATGCTGGAGGAGGACTACGACGAGGATGCGGGACTGCTGCTGGAAGGGAACTATGTGGAGGAAGAACAGCAACAGGAGGAGCTGCACGAGCAGCATCAGCAACAGCCGCTCTATGAGCTGTCTGTCAATGGAAATGGATATCAACAGGAGCTGCTCGATGAGGAGGAGCAACAACAGCAGCAGCAGGAGCAGAATTATGAGGATGATGGGCTCCTTGTTGAGCAGCTGCAGGATGATGATGAAGACGGCGAGCTGGAGGAGCACGACGAAGACCATGAGGTGGAGCAGCTGCTGGAGGATGATGAACAGCAGTTTCTGCAGCACCAAGCAATCGCCTACCAACAACAACATCAACAACAACAACATCTACAACAGCATTCGCAACATCGACAGTACAACGATGATGAGTTGATTTATGAAATCACTTTGGAGACTGAGGATAACTGAGCAAAATATTCCCTTTTCCTACCACCTAATCTTTGTAAATACCTAAATAAAAGTGTATGTAAATTGTACAATTACTATTTGCAATTGAAAGAAACAACAACACGAATAAAAAAATAAAAGCGCCTTGACAACATTTTGAAACAGCTTTGCAATGCGACAGACAGTGACAACAACAATAGCTACGACAACAACAACATGGCGAATGCAACCCAGGAGCCCAGAGCTGTATTCCAATGCTGCCATCAGCATCAAATGCAACCCAGAGTATTGCGAGGGGGGGAAGTTTGAAAATTATGTAGGGGCACTTTGTGCACATATACGGGCAATGTATAATTAAATATTCGTATATACATATATGTAGTTGTACATCTGCATAAAGATGACATCAACATGTGCTGTGTTGGGCGTGTGCGTGTGTAAGCGAGACAACAGCATTGTACGCCTAGAACGCACAATGTGGCTGGTCCCCCAGCAGCTAGGTATGTAGTGTGACCATTTCAGCAAGAATATTTTAATTTAATGTGTTCGGCATAATGAATAATAATAACGGCACATTGAATTTCAATAATTATATTTGGAATATAATTTAATTACTTAAAAATTTAAGTCACGCAAAATTTCACATTTTTTGACACCCAATTTCAAATATAGTATTTTTTGCTGGTATATTTGCGGCTTAAACTAGTCAGTTTTTCAATGGCCGTTGCGATCACCTTGACAGCAAGCACTTGAACAAGAACTTTTGTTTATTTACATGCAACTAATAATAAATAAATAAGTATGCAACAAAAACGCCACACAGCGACCAGTAGCCGGCGGCGTCACTTGACAACGACCACATCGATCAAGCAGGCGAATTTGAATTTGATTTTGAAGACGCAGCACAAGTAAAAAAGTAACAACAAATTTAGTGTAAATTCAAATATAAAAACGACATATATTTTATTGTGCAGCTGCAACACAAGATGGACAACGACAACAAGGATGACGACGATGTGGAGACCGAGAATGTGAACACTGAAAACGAATCCGATGTCGATGGCGAGGACGAAGATGAATCTGAACTGGAGGAAGCCGAGGTGGGTGAAGTGGATAGCTGGGAGACGTTTCAGGCGCACATCGATGCGCTGGTCGTGAACGAGAAATGCGATAAAACCGTGTGCCAAATGGACGACCGACGCCAGCGCATTATGCAACGGATGCGGCAGGTGCAACGCGAAACCCCAAAAGGATTTGTCGAGCGTTCGATGGCCCAGATGAGCAAGATTGATCAGCAGCTGGAGCTGTCGAGCACACGGCTTGGGCAGCTGGTACGCTTCGGTAACGAGCTGGTTACTAACATACGTGTGGCGAACGAGCGACGCGAACTTAATCGTCGCCTATTTGAGGCATCACAAGAGAAGGAGATGAAAAAGAACCTTGAATGGGAGAACATTGAGGCATTGGCCAATTTCGCGGACATCAAGTCGCGCTGGACCGAACTGAATGAGATCAACGAACCGATGATGCTGTGGGATCAAATCGAGGAGCAAAAGAAACGCATTGCCGAGATAATGGAGCGCAAAGATAAAATGATTGCAGCGTGTCAACAGGAAATTGAACGCATGAATACACGCTACGAACTGGATCGTCAGCGTCAGGCGGCCGATCTCTGCTGCCTGGTGGAACGTGTCGACAATCAGGTGGAGACACTGAAAGAATCGTACAAACAGCATCTGGAAATGTTGCGCAACACCGTCGAGGACGAGCGTCAAACGTTCTCACACACAGCGGCTACCAAATGGCGCAGCTTCTTCGATGCGCTGAACACAAACTTCGAGGAGAAATCGAAGTTGGTGCGTGTGCGCGAACAATTCTATTCGCTGCAAACCCAACTGTTGCAGGACTCTCAGGACGAGCTGACCAAACAGACGCGTGTACGGCTGGAGAAGGAATGCGAACGCTTGGAGCTCGAGTTGCGACGCACTCGCGACAATGTGCTGATGAATTCCGAAAAGCTCGACTACAACTATCAGGTGCTGCAGCGGCGCAACGATGAGAACACGATCATCACCAATCAGCAGAAACGTCGGGTGGCACGTCTCTACGAGACGGTGGCACGCACTCGTCGCAACTTCAAGCATGTCTTTCACAGCGGACGTCGCACCATCCAGAAGCTGACGAATGAGATTCAACAGCTGCATGGAAGCATCAGCGAGATGGAGGCGAAAGCCTTGCATACGCGCAACATTAATCGCGAGAAATTTAATCGGGTGTGGAATATCAACTATGAGGAGATTAGCGAGCTGCTTGGACGTATCTTTGAGATCGATCGCGTGCTCCACGAACAGCAGTTGGTGATGCCGTGGCAACAGCCAAACATACGCATTGAAAACATCAATAAGCCGCCGGTGCGTCGTCCCGACAATCCCATGGATCGCATAGAGCGTCGCTTTGGCAAGCTCCCCAAGCATTATGGCGGCTCCGGTTACAGTGCTGCGACAGAGACTCAAAAGCAACGCGGTGGCATGCAGGATTTGCCACCGGAATCGGCGCGTCTGATGCGCAACATTTTGCGGAAACTCGCCGATCGTGGTGGCTTCTTGATTGAGGAGCGTTTGCTCAAGATCTTGCGTCCCTATACAGAAAAAGAGCAGACAATGGTGCGTATTGATAACATATTTGCGGCGTTGCGTATACGTAATCTGGATCATGTCATGGAGCTGACGCGTGTCTTTGAGCCCTACACCTATTGCCCGACATGTCAGCCATCTGGCCTGAGTCCCATGAAATGTGCCGAGGTCTTTCTCAAGGACCAGAAGACGACGCGTTCGCTGAAATTGGGCGATGTCAATAATTTGGACCAGGCGGTGTTGCGTGGCAATCAGAAGGACGCAAAGTTTCCACGCAAGCTTGGCAGCGGTGGCGCCACTATTGGTGCTCTCAAGGACACGTGTCCCAATCATTATTTGGTTATGGAACCGGCGCTGGTGTTGCATGCCATGAATTTGTATACGAACCAGAAGCATAAACAAAAATACGGCAGCTCATCGGAGTCGAGTTTGGAAACGGAATTGATACGTTTCAATGACAAGGAGATTCAGTCATTTTGGCGACAATTCACCAACATTTTCACGCCCTCGAAGAAGCATCTGTGGAAGACCCTGGAGCATGGCATGAATCATTATGTTGAAGTCCTTAAGATGCGTGTGCAATACGATGCCGAAGTTGTGTTTTTGCGTCGCCAGAATGAAGAGTTGCGGCATCTACTGCAGAAGTTTAAAGTCTAAACTGTATTTTGTGTTTTTGTCAAATTTTCAATTGTATGCACAACACAAAGAATTGAAACAATTAAATTATTAATTTGCATTGCAAATTTGGTTTGGTACCACTGTGCGGAAGTCTGCTTGCTTCTTATTAGTGTTGTGCTGTTGTTGTCTCACTCTGGCGCGTGTTAAATGTGTCTGCGCACAGTTATTTCAAACAGTGCAGCGCTCAGGCTTAATTGCACACGCGTTCTGCACTTGAGCGCCAACTTTTTAAGCTTAAATCAAGCATTACACTAGTCTACAGCATTTAAGAGGAAAGTTCATTGCGATGCAGAGAGTTTCTGGCAACATTTTTTCCTCATTATGTTACATACCTTAAAATTACCTATAAAGTCCTACATCGTACTTCAGAATTCACAATAAAAAGAACCATAACACACACAAATAAAAAATGACATGAAAACTAATAAACTGCCAAAAATTACAGTTACCAATGCGAATCCATTTATTTGGGTCAATCAAATTGTAAGCATAAATAAGATAAATGATTTTCTTCAAATTTGTTAAATATCATAAAGGGTAAATAATAAAAACACATGTTGAATGGCAAAAACGTTTTGCAGTATTTTCAAATTAGCAGTAATTATGCAAAGTGAGCGTACTGCATAAAAATACTTTTTAGTATTTTAGTGCGTGTTTATTGCCTGCACTATTTGTAACCCCATTTGTGTGAGTGTTTCTTTGTAGTTCTGCAATTTTTCTTTCACACTCACACAAACACATGCATATGCTTTTTGTATGCACTGGAAAGCAGGCTGTGGTTTGGTATTTGTAGGTCATATTCTGATCCGTATCTGTTTCAAAGCAAGGTGTTGTCCGACCCAGAAGCTATGCCTTTTTTCTAAACTACATACATATGTACATATGTTAATTTGCCAATTTGAGAATCGCCGTGAAGAGCCCTCCACGGCAGTCGCAGAAATTGATATCCGCTGACAGCACTTCCGCTAGGAATGCATGACTTTGCATTTTCATGTTGTACACAATTCGGAATTTGAGAAATGTGAATACATAAATTGCTCGCCTTTGTTTTTTGAGTAGTACTTAACGTACTTTCTTCTGTCATATCACATTTTATTTGCGAACAAAGTACAAGCCATTTAACGCACCTTGCTCGCTATCTTGTTAAAACTTTTTCCCATGATTAACAAATTGCACAAAAATACAAATTCAATTCGCTGACTCACAGCTGGCAAAAATAGTTCTGTTTTTCGCCAGCAACTTCAAAAACAAAAGAAAAAAACCCGCAGAGGTCGAATTTGTTTTTATGGGTCAATTTAAGTAAGTTTTACTGTGGGCCATTAAAGCTTTGTGACATGCACAAGATATGTTAAGACTTCCTTCCATATTTATCAATATCAATGTTACATGTGTATGTAAATAGTATGTTTTTGTGTTGGGCAGTGTTATCTACTAAGGTTGTGCTTGGCCACATGTCGATAAAGTTTCGTTTAGTTGAGAAGGTTGACCAAACACACACACATATGTACATTAGTACACGTGTAATTACTGCAGTATGTAGATATGCATGTGTGTGTGTGTGTGTAGTACATATGCAAACATCTGATCGCTTAGCCTCAAGTTCAAGTGGTTCAAAGTGCGCGCGAACAAATTGAAAAGAAACAAAATTGCAAATCAAATTACAACAGCAATAACGATTGCATTTATCAATCGATTTTATTAGACGCGGGGCACTACGATAAAATAAATATCAATAATAAAAAAAAACAAACAAAATAAATACGAGACGACACGATCGCTTAATGTACGTCGGTTATTTCTTTTTACCGTTGATTTTGTTGTTTTCTTATTTTATGGTCGCAACAACAACGTCGTCGTAATCTTATCGGCTGAAAAAAAGCGCATAACGTAATAATTAGTGAACGATCGAACGCTGGGCTTGGGACACCAGCGACAGCCAGCACTAGACAAACATGCGGCAGCCGGAACAGCTGTTGGCCCCAGATGAGAGCAGCAGCTATGCCGCCTGCCTCAGCGAGGATCTGCAGCTCTTTGGCCAGCTGAACGAACTGCAGCTGATGGGCAGCGACTTTGAGCTCGTAAGTGGGAACACCTCACATATTGCTACCTCCCCATTTCATACTAATTCCGAATATATAGACACCAGCTGCGATACCCGCTGATGAAGCAACAACACCAACGCCTAAGACAGGAAAACGTGCAGCGCCCACGAAACGACAAAGGATCAACAGTTGCGAGGTGTGCGGACGATGCTTCAGTGATCCGTATACGCTGCGCATACACAAAATGACGCACACCGATGAGAAGCCGCATGTGTGCAGCGAGTGCGGGAAGGGTTTCCGACAGCAGCACAAGCTGCGCATGCACAGCGTCATCCATACAGATGAGCGACCGCATCAGTGTGATATTTGTGGCAAGGGTTTTCGCTTTGCCAACTATTTGGCCGTACATCGACGATTGCATACCGGAGAGAAGCCCTACGGCTGCACTGAGGCCATGTGCCAAATGTCCTTTCATTCGATACACGCACGACGCATGCACATCAAACTGCACCACCACCATCAAGTCGAAGCCAGTCGAATCGCAGAGGAGAGCAGCAGCGGAAATAGTTCGACAGCATCGTTGAGCTATACCTGTCCCGTTTGCGCACGCGTGCTGAGCGATCAGTGTTATTTGAACACGCATCTGAAGCGACATTACAATCAACGGGACTTTGTATGCACGCAGCCGCAGTGCGGCAAACGTTTCTTTAGTTCCTCGGAACTGAATCATCATCAAATCGCGCACACAAGACTCCGTCCATTTCGCTGTGCTTTGTGCTCTTCGTGCTTTTTGCGCAATTCGAATTATAAGCAACATTTGAAGCTGCATCATAAAGCAACAGCAGCAGCATCAGTGACTCAAACTTGTTAATAACAATTTTCATTTTTTAAAATATAAGGTTTATTTAAATATACGTTTTATACATAGAATTATGTTTTCGTTTTTTTTTTCTTTTTTTGTTTGTTTTTGTTTAAAGTTGTATCTTTATCTTTAGACGCATGTATGTATATTAGATATATGTATGAATTGGTAATTGGTATTGTTTTTGTGTGTGTATGTTTTGCTTTTGTTGCTGTAATTGCGCATACATATGTATATTTAATTTGTATTTTCTTATTTATTGGTTTCTCAGTTTTCTCAGTTGCTTCTTCAGTTTCTAAGTTACAGTTGCATTTACGTTTGGTTCTTCTGTTCTTCATATGTATGTCTGTATGTATTTAGTATGTATGTCTGTCTCTATTACACTTAATTACATTTTAGCAAAAATATGCATTACAAATGCCTGTGTGTGTGTGTTTTATGCATGAGAGCATGTGTGTGTTCGTTTAAGCTCAAGTGCCTTTGGCTGTCTGGCAACGCCAGCAAATTGGAGCTTAGTTTGTTGTGCGCGTTGTGCAACACTAACGTAAACAAAATGCAGCCTGCAGCCGTTACACTGACACACACACACTCACACGCAACTATCAATTGCCCGTTTTACATGCATTGTATGTATATGTGTGTGTAGGTGTATTTGCTTTTGGTTTCGTAACGAAAGAAAATGATAAAAACCAAAGCGCAGTATTTTTTTGTTTTGTTTTTCTGTAATGTGTAATGCTTAAAAACAAAATTTAGCTTTCTATGACATAGTCAACATACACAAGCTAGCGAAATTTACTCGTTACGACTTAACAGCTAAAATCCAAAGAGAAGACAATTACAATTACAATAAAAAAAAAAAACAATAAAAGAACACGCTCACTTGCCGCCTGTCCAACAAACTGCACAACTTTGTAAAATTTGTATATGGATGTACACTATCGACACTTCGAATACGATGAAACGCAATTTCCAACTGCATTATCTCGATTTCAAATAGTATGTTCTTTGTGTCATTTTCAAATGTTCTTCACGACTTTAACGGACACTTTTGAGGTTAGGTTTTACCTAACTCTTAGATTATGCGTTTTGAGGTTAGGCTTTTGTGCAGTTCGTTTCATTGTTTTCGTAAGCGGCACCAAGTGTTTTTTGTTTTTCTTGTTCCATTCATTTTTGCAACTTAAAACGATCTATGCGTGCTTTGCTTTTGTTTTTTCCTTTCATTTTTTTTGCTGCTTAATTTCTGTTAATTTAAGATTTTAACACACACATACTAAGCGAAGAATGTAAACGCTATAAACAACATTCATATGACATATTTGTTTCTTTTTTCCACTTTAAAATATTTATATGTATATTTTCTCTTTGTCTCCCTCTCTCTTTTTAGATAGCTCATATGTGTTTTGTGTGTGTGTGTGTAAGCTTCAAGCTTGATAAATCCCAGTTTCTGTTTTTTTTTTTTTGTTCCGTGCTATGCTCAATCTTAGAAAAACATTTTCCAAATCACCTGAAGTTTTCTTTTTTTGTTTGTTTTTAGTTCTTTCACAAAGAATTTTGAATCTCTATCGCGCGTTGTGCAACACTGTTGCCTGTGCTTTCCCTATCGAATTTTTTCAGCTCTATGTACCAAGAAAATTGTCGAGTTTTCTTTACTTTAAAAAATGTCTGGAGCTGCCCCACAATGAATCAATGCCTATCAAACGTTTTGGCTTCTATGTCTCTCATCCTCCTATGTGCGCTACATACAATTTCTCTGCTTAGATCTACGCACTAAAAATCCCTAATGCAAAATACATGATCTCTGCCTTTCCTTTCACTTTCTATGTAGATAAACATACATATATATATATATAGAAGTTCTCTCTCTCTCTTTTTATATATAATTTTATATATATATATATGATTCTGTTAGCTCTGAGCATACTTCTTTGTAAATGTTTTGTGTGTCTCTTTCTCGCAAAAAAAAAAATTTTATCATAATATTAATTAATAATAATAGGGTTAGGTTATATAGTGCATGTACATATAAGTATATAGATCGAAGAGATGTGTTTTGTTTGTTGTGTGTGGTGTTGTGTGCTGTTGTTCTTTGTTTGTTGTTGTTGTTCTTGTTATAGATGATTCGCTTACGACATGGAACTGCAGGGCAAACGAGGCGAACCCATTTGGGTGAGCACACGATCCAGCCACTGCAACGGTCCATTCAGATGCAGCTCAATCCAGCAGGGCGTCGATGTGACCGTCTGACGTCGATACTCGGCACCCCAACCCTTCACAAATGACATCCGGATGGTGCACATGCGTGTCAGCTGATAGACGGCCTCGAATCCCTGCGACACCGATTGCGATAGTAGAGCGGCAAACTCCTGATTGTTGAAGATCTTCAGATTGCAACCGGGAGGGATTTTACAAACGGTTGCCGGGTGCCAGCCATAGCGTTGATTGCAATTTGGGCTCTGGACAAAGATCGATGAATCGCTGAGGCATTCGGCAAAGACCTCGCCGCCGATGTAATAGAGCCGGACGCCCTTGCCGATGTGGCGACGCGTCTGCTCGACGACCTCGTTGCGATTGACATTGGAGAGCAGACCCAGGCAGAAGCGTTCCGAATTGGATGGATCGGTGAAACCGTCGACAGTGATCGAGGGTTGCGAGGCATGAAATGTTTCGCCAACGCGGGTGTTCAGCTCGTAATAGGAGATGGAACACCAGAAGGCTGGCTCATGGTACATCACGGGTGCCGCATCGGCGGGCGGTGTGAGACGCGACATGTTCATGTTATCGTTGGGATCAATCGGATCGCCATCTTCGCTCATATAGCCGGGCGGCGGAGTTCCGGTGTTTGGGATGCTGCTGCCAACGCTGAGTACGCTCGATTGTGAGTCCATGTTGCAGCTGCTGCTGCCACCGGTGGCAAACGATGATTGTTGTTGTTGCTGCTGTTGCTGTTGCAAGTGTTGTTGCTGCTGTTGATAATTGCTGCTGCTGGCAGCGGCTGTTGTGGTGCTGTTGCTACTGCTGTTGCTGCCACTGCCACCCAATTCCATATATTGTGGCGGACTAAGCGATGCACTGCGGATTATTGCAGCATTATATTCCGTATTATTTGGTATCTGATGCTGATGATTATCGAGCGGATAATCGACTATCGAATCGGGCGGCGTTGGCAGCGATTTCGGCACCAATATCGAGAGCTCAATCTTTTTGTAATGATACGGATTGATGCAGATGTCGTCCTTGCGCAAATGAAACGCGTACTCGCAATGATCGAGCGGTTTCAGTTCATTCTGTGACTGGAGATCGGGCCAGCGCCATAAGCGGCAATAGATGACGTGGGGCAAACCTTTGCGTAAACTTTCGCCGGTGGCAGCTGGTTTGCTGCGCGGCACCGTTACGCAGCGTGTGTTGCAATTCTGTGTGGAGATGGCGCGTTCCAATTCCTCGATCTGTGAGCTCTTCTTGATCTTCTTCACCAGATTGCGTACGGCCTTCTCCGACCACTTGCCCTCGACGCTGTTGTCCTCGTTGCCCTTTTTGAGTGCTAACAAACGTTTAACCACTTGCGGTGTGAATGGCAACATCTCACGTAGCCTGGACACTCAAACGCGCCCCCCGCTGCTTCTAACTACACACTACTCTCACAACAACAACAATTTCCCTTCCCCCAGCTGCCCCCACCGCCCTCCTTCCTTTCCAAGACACTCGCACACACACACAGTTAAACGCAGCAGCAGCGCACTGTGAAATCCTGCAAGTGCAAGCGAGTGAGCACGATTGCGATTCTGACTCCGATTCCAAATTCGATGCTGTTGCTATTGCTGTTTCGTTTCCTCCTCCTTCTCCTGTTGTTTTTAGTTGGTATTACCCAACACTGTTTGTTGTTGCTGCTTGCTCCTCCGCTGTTCTTTGCTTGTTGTTGTTGTGTATGATAGCTTTAATTTGTTTTGGTTTTTGTAGAATCGCTTTTGACGTGCCGTTTGTTGTTGTTGTAGTTGTTGTTGTCAGCGTTTCTAAAAAATGTTCATAATAGTTAGTTGTTTCGCTTGCATCTCTGTCTAACACACACTGAGTTGTGCTAAAATAATTAAAACTTGATAATTTGCATGCATGTGTGTGTATGAGTCTGTGTGTCTATGTATATATTTCTGTGTGTGTGTGTGTTTGTGCGTTCGAGAGCTGATAAAAAAAAGCATGAGACCATATCATGACGATGTTTGTGATAATTACGAGAGTCTGTGTGAGTTTCACACATGTATGTATGTGTGTGTGGATCACATATAAAATCAATCTAAGCGATTTGGCAGCAACAACAATAAATGCAGCTGCTGTGCAAGGCATCAAGGTGTGTGTGCAAATAAGTGTGCGTGAGCATTAGACGGGGGCGTTTTATGCCAAGGTCAACTGTCTGCAAAGCCAGACGACAACGCTGTGTGCGTAACAAATGACAGGCAGCGTACGCCAGAGGGCGCCACTGTGAGAAGACTGGAAGTAAACAAGGACAAACTAGCCAAGCACGCACAAAGCGCGACACTTTCCAAGTAGGCAACAGATAGTTACATTGATTACACACACACACACTAGCGCATTTGTAAAAACATGATAAGAGACGTTTGTATATGTATAATAAATACAAAAGTTATTTTTACTAGGTGCTGTCCCCTCTACGCTACTTCAAATGTTTCCATTCGATTTGCGACTGTTCAATTAAAGTGTGGCCAGCCTCTCGTCGGAGATCTGGAACACAATTGGCAAACATGACAAAATGAAGTTTCCACATACACACACACACACACACATGTTTATGCTTAGTGTAATGTGTAATTGTAAATGTAATTGGTTAATGTATTGCATGTGTATACGTGTTTATTACCTGAACAACAATTTCCTCATGTAAACAGCAGCAGCAAAAAAATGCAGTATACCCGGCACCTGCGATTGGAAGCTGGACGATCTTTGGCAGCAGTAAAACCAAAAACCAAAAAAATAGGTACTAAATGCAGCAACAACAAACGACACACACACACACGCACGTACACTCACTAACTAACAACAACACGCAGCGGCGACGTCAACGTCAACAGCGGCAGCGACGCGAACTGGAACGGGGAACGAACACACAACGCACTTCCACTTTTCTATGCAATTGCAACTAAGCTGTGTTGTTGCTTTTGATGGATTTCAGTGGCGTTGGCGGCACCGGAACCGGGCGCGTACGTCAAGTTTTTTCTCTTTTCGTTTTTTTGTATGTGTCTTTGGGCTTTCAGCTTTTGCTACGACTTTGTGGGGGAGGAGGGAATAGGGGGTTTTTAGTTGGTTGCTTGTTCGTCGGTCGCTGATTTCAATTTGTGTATGTCTTGTGCGCGCGCAAGAAAGTGACAGCTAGACACACATACACATACAACGACACATGCACACACACACACAGTTTTATATACAGCGAAATGTTCCTGCTGCTGCTGCTGTCGCTGCTCTGCTTCTGTCGTCTGCTGCTGCTGCTCTGCCTCTGCTGCTGACCTTTCGCACTTTATGATTACTTTTCTAGTGCCCTTTCCACTGCCACAGCTGTTTTTTGATCACGAATTTCTGGTTACCCAGCGTTTTGCGTTGTGCGTTGGATACGTTTTTCTTTTCTATTGTATTTTTTGTGTGCTTTATATTTTGTATTATCGATTGATTTATACTGCGTGTATAAGAAGGGGACCCGAGATCTATGCCGAAAAAGCACACCGTTCGCTCTGTCGTCTGCTGTTTTGTATTTCCTCACAATACATATACGCAGTTCTTATTCGCATTCTCTGCTACAACTGCTGCTGCTGCTACTGTTTCTGCTTCTTCCGTCTGTGTCGCGTATTGTATCTGTGTGTGCCTAGAGTATATGTGTGTGAGTGTGTTCTTTTGTCTGAAATTATGTATTCAGCAAGAGCGATGATTTTTAGCTTATCGATAGTGGCGAGCTTACAGGGTGACCAGTTACTACTAGTATATTTGTGCAAGCTACAAGATAGTATATTTTAACGGCTACTCACAGCCCTTAGCGAGCTATCGATAACACATTGACAATTCGCAAATAGCTAATTGGATTTAATTATTTTTGGATTTGTTTTAATAAACGAATCAATTATAATCAAGGCGCTGTTTTTGTTATCTTTTAACAAGTCACCGCTACCCAAATATCGATAACACTTTGCTAATTGGAAATTTGATTTTATTTGTTGTTTTAAATTTGTTAATTAATTTATAATGTCAACCTTTGCACATATATAATTTAAGTTGTAGCACCGATTATGTGCGGGATATACGCCACGATTTTTGCAATGATTCCTTAATTCGTTCATCTGGCGACGGTGTATCGAATAGAAATCGTTTCAAATTAGAACCGTAATCCTGCCGCTGACACATCTTCAAATGCTGCAATTCCAATTGGGACGCGGCGTATTTCAGTTGCGGTTTTCTAGGCTGCGGATAACCCACTGATCTGTCCATAAACTTGCCAATAATACTTGATTTCTCCTCAATTTCTACAATAGGTTGCGATTCGATGTCAGTCTGTGTCTTTAACTGTGTTTTTGACAAGAGTCCAGCATTCAAACGGCTGCGCAAACCATCGCAACCAATGAATGGTATATCAAAATGCTCCGTTACCAGCGTTGCCTTTCGGATTGACACTTTTGTGGCTGCCTCACGAGGTGGCGCATCCTTTGGCATCGCAATCACAGCGGTTGTCAAATCGATCAGTGGCACTGTTTCCGTGGCAATCTTCAGCTTCTTGACCCCCTGCTCCACTTGCGTCACCTCGGTCAGTGAATTGTTTTGACTGTGCAGCTTGTTTAGCAAAGGAATATTTAGTTGTGGCTCTTGTGGCAATGTTTCTGTAGCAATTTTCAGCTTCTTGACGCCCTGCTCCACTTGCGTCACCTCGGTCAGCGAATTGTTTTGACTGCGCAGCTTGTTCAGTAAAGGAATATTCAGTTGTGGCTCCTCCAGCGCCTCACCGCTGGCTGTGCGCAGCTTGGGTATGGTGAAGCCACCTAATGTGGGCAGCTGGTCACCAACTGAAGACGACGCCGCCTTTTGTTGCTCACGTCGTCGCTTGATCTCGTTGAGCAGCAGCTCATTGTGGGCATCGGCTGCACGATGTTGTGCTTCCTGGGCGGCAAGCGCCTCGGCTGTGTTTGGCTGGTGACCCAGATTCAGCTGTGGTATCTTCAGTTGTGGTATGACGAATCGTTGACCAATTGTTGTGCCAAGCATCGTTTGCTGTTGACTGCGCTTGTTATTCTCCTTGTCCAGCTCGGGATCTGTATCTGTGTTTGTATTGGCCATCATCATCATGAACCGTGGCGTGTTTTATGTATAAAAATGCGATACGTTTCTAAAAAAAAACAAAACTAACGAAATTTGTGTATACAACAAAAACAAAAGTGTAACCTTTGTGTTTCGATAGATTATTTTGTTTACCATTTGTGTTGTTGATTGCAATCAACAGTCAAACACAACACTGCAATAACAATAAACTGGCACATTTCCAACACTGAAACAGACATCGCTTGCACCATCACGAGAGAGTTATCGCACAACAGTTATCACTTTTAAGTGTTGTGAAGTGTAAAGAGCGCGATTTTTAAAATTTGATATTTTGAATCAAATTTAATTTAAAAAAAATAGAGTTTAATTAAATAAAAAACCTGCGCTTTTCTAGCACTGCAACACAGTTATAGCATTTATTGTAAGTCGCGCGCTAGGCGCCTAATTTCGAATCAGGCATTTTAAATAGCATTTCAATTGATTTAAATAGCAAATGCAAAGGTGTAGGAAAAGAAATAGATTGAGAAAACTAAACATGGTCCAGACGGCAAATGGGTCCTTCCTCCACCATCTTCAAATCGACCTTGGGACCAACCAAGTCACGTATATTGTTAATGCCATATTTGATCATTGTCGGACGCTCCAGAGACAATCCCCAAGCAATCACATTCACATTCTCTGGCAGACCCATGGGCAGCAACATTTCCGGCCTGAAGACGCCCGAATTACCCACCTCAATCCATTTGGCTAAGCCAGGGTGATAGCAAAAGATCTCCATGCTGGGCTCTGTATACGGATTGTAAGCTGGCTTAAATTCCAGCTGTGTGATACCCAATTTACGGAAGAATTCGTACAGTGTGCCAATCAGATCGCCCAACGTCAGGCCCACATCCGCGATGACACCCTCCACCTGATGGAACTCGGCCAAATGGGTGGCATCCAACGTCTCGTTACGGAACACCTTATCGATGCTAAAGTATTTCGCTGGCTTAAAGCCGCCCTCCTGATTGGCCAGCTTGAACAGCATGCGCGCACTCACGGCTGTTGTGTGCGTGCGTAACAGATTCTTCTGCGCCTCCGACAGCTTCCAGTCGTAGCCATAGCCCAGCGAACCGTAGCCGCCAGTGGAATGAACGCTCTTCACGCGCTGCAAATAGTCCTGTGGAAACTTGAAGCTTTGCGCTGGCCGATTGATAAAGAATGTGTCGTGAGCATCGCGAGCCGGATGCTGTTGGGGTTGATAGAGTGCATCAAAGTTCCAGAACGATGATTCCACATAGTTGTTGGTGGGCATCTCCGAGAAGCCCATTTCCAGAAAGATCTGTCGGAATTCCGTGCGCACCTTGAGCAGTGGATGCAAGTGGCCACGCGTTGGTGTCGCACCCAATGCATCAAAGTTGTACGACTTGAATTTGAGCTGTTCCCAGAGGCCGCTGCTTAGCATCTCCATGGTCAAATCGGTTTCCAGTTTGGTCAGCGTGGTGGCGAATTCGGGACCTTTGGTCAATACAAAACTCTTCGTGGTGGTCTCTTGTAGTAGCTTACGCTTCTTGTAGTCGGCCACATCCTTGGCGGGCAGCTGCAACTTACCGCTGGCCACCAATACGAGTTGCTCCTTAACGCTGTCGACGATCTGATCGACTTTGCGGCGAATGAGTGGCGGATTCACCGTTTTGTCGAGCAGCAGCCAACCTTGTGACATGGCCTTGCTGAAACCGACCTTGGCATTGGCACCGCCAGCAGCCATTAGAGCGGCCTGAGCGATTCCCTCGGCGGGCACCGAGGCATAAACGATTGCTTCGTGGCTGCCATGCTGCACCACCGATTGTCCCTCGTCTGTGAGAGCGAGGGTCTTGTGTGTGGCCGTCTCCGCTTTGACAAGCTCACCATGCGCCTGTATGCTCTTGAGGGCGCCGACAACCTTTTGATGGTCCACATTGAATTGCGTGGCAAGATCGAGTGTATCGACTTTGTCCACCTGCTCCAGTTGTTGCAGTATGCGCTCAGTGAGATCGGGATGCATGTCTGGCTGTTAGCAATTCTCGTGCAATGTGTTCTTTTTGACAATAATGTGCACACTTTGTAAATTTTGCAAAATTGTAATGCACAAATTACAAATCGCGTGTTGCTGTTGTCGATACAAAAAAAACTAACACCGGTGCAATCGATACGCTTATCGACCGATATATCGATGCAAATACAAATATATTGAAACACAAACTTATCGCCTCCCGTTTTCACTTAGTGTTGGTAAATTGCGCAAGTATAGTATTTGTTTATTTTCATGCACAGCAATAAAGGGAAATGTTGAAAGTTGTAAACAATAGTAAAAAATGTGCAGAAATCTATTGCAACACATTAGTTCCGCCGACATACAACATTCTTTGCATATGTGGCAAATCTATTGATGAGTATTTATCATTTTGTGAGCATTTTTACAATGAACATTTGCTCAAACAACAAGATGTGGGAAATCAAGGAGATAAAGAGGAGGACGAAGATCAGACTCTCAAAACTGAAGTATGTCTTGAGGAACCACTGCTTGTGCTGCCCTCCTCTTCAGACAGTGAAGGCGACACGCTTACAGACAGCCAGGAGACGAGTTCGAGGCCAGAACGACGCGCTTACAAGGAACGCAATAAACCCAACACGTGCAGCTATTGTGGACGGATATTTAGACGCCGTCATCTGCTAGACACACACCTCAACATACACACGGGCCGCAAGCCGCATCAATGCCACAAGTGTGGCAAACAGTTTCGAGCCATCACCACATTGACGCGTCACTTGCGGACGCACGAAAAACGCCAGGAGCATCAACAATGTAAGCATTGCGACAAACAATTCACGCATCGCAGTGCTTTAGTTAGCCACGAGATGCGGCACACTCAGGTGCGTCGCTGGGCATGTAGCAGCTGCGATAAAAGCTTTTATACGCGCAATCAAATGGACACTCATCAACGCAAATTGCATGCTATGTTAGCTGAAGAGACTGCTGACAACGCCTCTGGTCACTTGCCTTTTTCTTGTGAGCTTTGTGGGAATAGTTATCGCAGCGCTTCCATGCTGAGCACGCATAAGTTAAATAAACACTATCGTTTGGCTAAATATGCTTGTGAGCAATGTGATAAGAAGTTTATGGATGCTGAGCGCTTGCAGCAGCATCAACTAATTCATAAAAAGCCTGAAATCGTAATAAAATAATATATTTTTTGTTAACTAATGCAGTAAATATTCACCTTAAAGATTTTTTAAAAATACCGCAACCATTGACAGTGTTGCAGAGCACGAGCAGCAAAACAGCTTTTAAACGCTTTTTAAAAATGGCGCCCATGCAGTCAACTTAACGCAACTGGCAACAGCAGTTGCTTTACTTGCCTAAGATGTTGCTATTTAAACACCATAAAACATTGTGCAAAAGTTGTCTCCAAATTGGAAAACCTTTAAGCATTTAACGACTTTTGCATTTAAACGTCAACGATATTTAAAAATGGCACCATTGCAAGTTGTAGTGCTGTGCAGCGTGAAAAAAGCTTAAACAGCTGTTGCTGGATAGCCTATCGAACTATCGACTATGGAAATTACAAATTTGTTTGCGTTGATCCCACTCACACACAATACACAACCAACAAATTCAAAACAAACAAATGTGTGGTAGCCGAGTACAAAATCAAAAAACAAAATGCTGAAAGCACTCAAACCGGACACATTCGCAGCCAGTGCGAATGCTAGGTGCGGTGAAGTGTATTTCCAGAGCCTAAACAGCTATCGCATCGACTGCGCCTTCTGTGACATGAAGTGCTTTGTGTTTGCCGACTTTCTGCTGCACATACAGAACGAGCACTTTGAACACGAGCTGCTCAAAACGGAGAAACTGCTATTACCCACCAAACAGGAGCAGCTGGACGATAGCTTGCCAACGCAAGCGCCACAAGTGAATCCTTTTACCTGGTATGAGGTAGCCAACGATGATGAGGGATTGGCTGCCGACGATGATGACGATGAGAGTGGCAGTGAGCAAGCAGCTAAAAAAGGAAGACAACGAGGAGGAGAAGGATCCCGTTGATGTGTCCAGCAATGCCATAAGCATCATGAAGTGGGATACTAAAACTAAACGCAATGGTCGCGAATCTTTGCGTCACACACGCGCCTTAAAAGTCGACTACAACGAGGAGTCAGAACTGGAGCAGGAGCTGGATGAGCGGCCTAACAAAGCGCAGCTGGACTGCGCGTATTGTGACAAAAGCTATCAAAGCCATAAGCTGCTCGAACGTCACATGGAGCGACAACACAAAAGCGAAGGGAACGATGATGATGATGATGCTGGCGATGCTGATGCTGACTATGAGCCACCACCACAGGTGACATCCACAACGTGCCACAAATGCGAACATTGCGATAAAGTCTATCAGGGCAAATACACTTTGCGTCAGCATGTGAAGCGAGATCATGCCATCAACGTGGCGGAAACGTTCATCTGCCTGGAGTGCAATGTCCAATTGCCGCGTCTTCGGCTGCTCGACGAGCATGTGGTCAAGATGCATGGCGGAGCACCGTGTGTGATCTGCGGCCGTCGCTACAAGACACGGCATGAACTGAAACGTCACCAGGTGAAGCACACAAACGAGCGGAATGTGGCATGCAATCATCCAGGGTGCGAGAAGCGTTTCCTAACCACACGGCACATGCGCAATCACAGCAAAGTGCACTCGGAGCAGAAGAATTTCGTGTGCGAAAGCTGTGGCTATAGTTGTCGCAACAAGGAAACGTTGCGCGTCCATTTGCGGAGTCACACGGGAGAACGTCCGTTTGGCTGTAAAGTGTGCGATAAGCGTTTCCCCTCGCATTCGGGATTGCGAGAACATATGGCCATGCACTCGACGGAACGCCCGCATGTCTGCAAGGTCTGTGGCGCCACATTCTCGCGACAAAAGGGGCTGTATCATCATAAGTTCTTGCATACGGCAACGAAGCAATTTGTGTGCAAGCTCTGTGGCAATGCGTATGCTCAGGCGGCGGGTCTGGCGGGGCACATGCGCAAGCATCGCGACGTTGAGCTCAATGCTTAATTGTTATCATGTTTAACAGCACGTATCTTCCTTTCAAGTTTAAGCGTTTTGTCACTTTTGCTGCTTATCTGCAATGTAGTTTGTGCATACATACATAAATATATAATGATTCTAGTGTTTAAGAACTCAGGCAATAGGTTAGACACCAATTAAATTACGTTTTACGTATACATACATTTTGAAAAAAATTAAAACTCTTATCTGATCGGTTTTCAACAAGGCTTCGTTTTGATTTGAATATGCCGCATATTTTCTGTTATCGTTTGATTAATCGAGTTAAACTGATGCATTAGTATGTTATCGCTTGACTAATCGATAATCGATAACAATCGAATTAAGTAGGGGGCATTTGTGGGGCAAATAATCGTTTAATTTTAGCCGTTGCATTGTGACAACAATTAATCGCTCACCAAATGCCAAATCAACCATTTAATGTAATGCCAATGATTAAATTTAGCATACACACGGTGACAATGGAAAGCGAAGCATTCGTAAGCGCATTGCATGACTAGCATACTAAAATTTTCCACAAATTGCACTACAATTTGCAGCAGAAATGTGGCTCAGAGTCCAAGCAGCAACAAGAAGACATCTCGAAGGATTCCTTTCTGCGTCATATGTGCGAATATTGTGGCTACAGGACAAGCATACGTGGAAATTTGCGAATACATAAGCGTCGCCATACAGGAGAGAAGCCCTTTTGTTGCACCACTTGTAACGCCAGTTTTGTGGCGCAATATCAATTGACCACACATAAGGAGCGGCATGTGGATGCGAATCAACGACGTTGTCGATACATGTGTCAGGTGTGCAATGTAGGTTTTCTGAGTGCACGCTCTCTGTATCATCATAGGTCTCTGCATGCGGCAGTTAAGCTATATAAATGCACAATGTGCGACAAGTCCTATGCACAGGCTGCAGGATATGCGCAGCACAAGCGTTGGCATCGTCAGCAAAACGAGCGAGTAACCGCCAAAAGCAAACCGAATGTTTCGAATTAGCGCGCCCACTCACGTTTAACAACACTAGACTGCTATGTCTATCGAACGGCACTTTGCAGTTGTTTGCTTCGTTTCAATTTAGACATTTTTATAGCAGCAATACATTTTTAAATAAAAGGCAAAAACAGCACATAAGAGCAATGTATAATCAATTAACCTTTATTTTTGCGAATACTAGCGAAAGTTCAATCAACACTTATCGTCAGTGCTTCTGTGCTGTCTATCGAACTGGCGTTATCGATATGTTGTGTTGACATTGGCCCTTGTATTGTTTATATTTTGTGTTTTGTATGGCAGCGGGAATTGTGTTGTGGTTGTGTGAATTAAAATTGAACGCACCATGTTAAAGCAGTGTCTAATCAATGTGGACTTTTCGCGGCTGCATGCCAAACAGCAGCTGCTTCCCAAATGTGGCGAAATATTCTATGAGAGCGATAATGAAGACTATTTCAGCTTCCAATTGGTTTGTTGTCTCTGCGAGATGAAGCATTTTGGTTTCGACGATTTCTCGATGCACATACGCAACGTGCATTTCGACGAACACGGCAAACCACGCACACATTCCATCATTGCCAACCAGCAGACTTCTGCCATCTTAGGAACAGAAGAGCCTTCAGAGGACGAGCAACTACTGGAGCAGGAAGAGGATGAGGAAGATGTTGATTATAAAGATGATGTAGTTGAGACTGCATCGCGCATTTGTGAATTTAATGAGGTTAAAATAGAGGAGGACCACATCTCGCAGAGCGACAGTGAATTGGACCCAGCAGCCGATCAGGATGGCAGCGATGCGGAAGCCGCAGCTGAAAGTGATTTGGAAGACCAAACGGTATTCAAGGTGAGTGCGCGATTGTTGTATTCCGATTTGCTTCTAACTGATACATAAATTTACTGCAGCGACAACGCCAGCCCAAGGAGTACAAGTGCGAGCATTGTGCCGGCAAATACACCACACTAAAGTATTTGAATATCCACTTGAAGATGAGTCATCCGCATCCTAAGGGCTTCAAGTGCGACGACTGTGAGGCCACCTTCGATGTGGAGCGTGCCCTGCAGACACATCGTCGCAAGCTCCACACACAATTCAACTGCCATCTCTGCGACAAAGTATACAAAAGCTCCAGGACACTAATGCGTCATTTGCAGGCACATTCGGGATTACGTCAGTACAAATGCGAGGTTGATAACTGTGGCAAATCCTTTAACAGTCAACACAACTTGACGTCGCATCGGCGTGTCCACAACACCGATCGCAACTATGTGTGTGAACTGTGTGGCTATCGATCGCGGTATCGCGATGCTTTGATTGTCCATCGACGGACGCATACAGGCGAGAAACCCTTCAAGTGCCAGACTTGTTCCCGCTGCTTTGCCTCCAAATCGCTGCTGAACGAACATCAGGCCATGCACTCCACAGAGCGTCCGTATAAGTGCGACAAATGCGAAGCAGCCTTCTCACGCCCCAAGGCATTGTATCATCACAAGCATCTGCATTTGGGCATCAAGAAGTTCAAGTGCAAGATCTGCGGCAATGCTTATGCCCAGGCAGCGGGACTCTCGGCTCACATGCGTGGACACAAGGCGCAGGCCGTGAGTGGCATTGCCGCCGAGGCAGCGGTAACATCGTTGACGCCCTATTAACTAGCCATTAAGGTTGGGAAGTAATGGCTACCAGGCGACCTCGAATCTGAATACTGAATATTAATCAAAACACACTTCATTTTGTGCTTTTCACCGTTGTTATGTATTATGTCCATTGTCATTAGATCTAATCGAAATTGTAATTAAACATTTTTGTTAAGAAACAACTAACTTTTGGGCGTCAATATTAAATAGGGAGCTTCAGCTAGAAATTTAAAATGTATGGTTGCGAAGTAAACGTTTTGAGAATCGCCGAGAAGGGTGCGGTGAATTTGAAAATTTAAAAATAGATTCCTCTCTGTGATTCTCAAAATGTTAAGGCGTAATTTCAAACTGAAATTTTGCTAGAAAATTTTCAATTTGTTTCTCGATTATCTTATTAAAATTCCAAATTAGCATTTTAACTTGGAAAAAAACTTAAGCACTGATTTAAAGAACATGTTTGTTTTTGATTCGTTTCAACATTTATTTCAAACAGGAACTTACAACTAGGCGCATAATAAGTTTATATAGTACACGAGCTCTGTATTATTATTGTAATATTATTTGGTTTGGGTTGCGTGCATATTTGCCTTTTTTCTAATACTTAAAGTACATCATAGTATCGTTGGCGTAATAAATTGCGTTATTACGCGTAAAACAAAACAACAAAAAAATATTTACTAACAAAATAAAATAGAGAGCAAAGAATGACTGAAAAAACTGTCAACGGCAAGCCGAAGACTTCAAATACCTTGGCAGCAGATTTAATGCAGCCATCGATTCAAGTAGAGAAGAAAGCTGTAAAGTTGTGCGAGATTCAATGCAGTTGATTGCTTCAAAAATAAACTGTTAATCACTTTCAAAACCAGACGGACGAAAAGAGTTTCAAATCTCTCTGCCAGGGCACGGAAAACAGCTCAGTAGGTAGGTGGAAATGTTTAACATACATCCTCCAATCCAGTTTCACACATTTACAATTACAATTCGTATTCATCTTTGGTATCTTTTGGAGAATGCAGGATGCAATATTGCAGGATTTGGGATAGCGAGCTTAAGCCCAGACGCGTATGGTATAATCCCAGCTGCCGGTGGAGAGCGCTGTGCCATCGGGTGAGACTTGCACACACGACACCTTATTCTCATGGCCATACAACAGGCAGACGCGCTCCGACTTCAATGTGTCCCACAAATTAACCGTATAATCGTTATAGCCAGCGAAGAGCAAACGTCCACTAACCGAAAAGTCCACCGAATTGACGCCAAAGATGATGCTCTCCTTGGCAAAGACGGCAACCTCACGATCCGCTCGCATGTCATACAAACGACAGCTGCTGTCATCGGAACCGGTGGCGATGGCATCGCCACATGGATGAAACTTGACGCTATTCACATCCGACTGATGACCCTCAAACGATTGCACCACATGACCGGAGCGCATGTCCCAGATGAAGGCCATGCGATCACAACTGCCGGACACAAAGGTGTTGCCCGTCTCATTGGGTGCCAAATCAATGGCCATCACATCCCCGGAATGTCCGTGAAAGCTCTGCAACAACTGTCCGGACTCAACGTCCCACAAAGCGCAGGTGGAATCGCCACTGCCGGTGAGTATCTGCTGATCCGAGTTCGGATAAATGCAGCATGACATGTAGCTGGTGTGTGTGCCCACAGTGCGTTTCTTGGCTGCCATTTCCTCATCGGATGTGATGGGATAAACGGTGACTTTGTTGTCGAGACCGCCGCAAGCGACAAAATTCCCAGATGGCGCATATGCGCAGGCCATAATCCATGTGGTTGGCATGGTCACCGCGTGCTCTTTATTGGTTGTGAATGCATCCCAGATGATCAAACGTCCGTCCTGCGATGATGAGATTATGTGACGTTTATCGGGACTCCAGTCGGTGCACAGAACTTTCGCCTGATGGCCTTTGAGCACCTTGCGTGGCTTAATGTTCACATAGGCGATTTGCTCCAAGCGTTCGGCGACATTTGATAGATTGACATCGTTCAGCTTTTGGCGCTCCTCTTCCAGTTTGCTTTTCAAATTTTCCGCCTCCTTCAGCAAACTGGCCATTTTCTCACTGGCGTTCGCATTGCTCGCTGGCACCGCGCTCTCCGACATTTTCTGCTCACTTCAATTAAGCTGTTTTACACTGGTTGTTGTCGTTTTTGGTCAGGAGTGCCGTAATGTGTGTGTTAAAAGCGGGGGCGAAAAATCAATGAAGTTAGAAAAAAGTGTATACACCGAATACACAACGGGCGGCTGCGGCCAGTGTGTGCAATGCGACATTAAGTGTTTTTCTGCACAACACTGGTCAATAAACAATACTGATCAGCTGAACGATGTGCGATAAGTTCATAGTTTTTTATCGGCATTTCAAAAAGTTAATAAACACATTTATTTTGTGGTTAACGGTTGTGTTCCATTTTTGTGTATATGTATATATAAGCAAACACACTAAGCTGAATTACACAATTAACAAATGATTTGAATAGTTTGCTAAACAGCGATAAGTGTTATCGCGTTATCGTGTTATCGCTAGACAGCTGTGAAGTGTTTGGTGCAACGGCGGTTTTGTTTTAGGCGACGCCAAATCTAAATGGACATAATTCCGGCATTAAACTACCGCCAGCAGTATGATTAAACTGGAGCGACCAACAGATATCACCAGCAGCAGCAATTTCAATTTCCGCTGTGGCGACGTGCTGTGCGTGGGTCCCAAACACTACGATGTCTGTTGTGCGCTCTGCGCTCAACGAGTGCCATACGATGTCTTCCCCGAACACTTTCGCCAGCAGCATTTGCCCCAAACCGAAGTCGACGACTGCAAGCTGGATGAAGACCACTTGGATGTGGAACCAGTGGAAGTCGAAGTAGAAGTACTAACACTCAAATCCGAGGATGATCCAATTGCATCCAATGCAGGGCAGTTGCAAGTGGATTTGGCGCAAATAGCGCTGCTAGACCAACAACATACAGCGGTCGAGTGTGACACAATTGCGACTCGACGTCAATTACGGAGACGTGCCACAACATTGAAGAGCACGACAGAGCTAGAGCCGTGGACAATAATCGATGAGGATGATGGGCCGCAACTGCAGTACAATAATGAGGAGGAAGAATCGGAGTTGAAAGAACAGCACGAGGAAGACAAGAACGAAGAGGTGGAGCAGCAGCAAGAGGATAAGGAGCCAGAGCTGGATGACACACGAGATATGCTCTTCCAGTGCGATCTATGTGAACGCGCCTACAACACGAAGCGCAGTCTGCAAAGTCACAAGCGCAGTAAACACAACGAACGCAGGCCCAGAAACAAGCACATCATGACTTTGGAGGCGGCGACGCCGGAACCTACAGCTGATCCAGTTGCCTGCATTAGCAGCAGCAACAATAGTGCGAGCAGCCGCACAAAGTCACGCAAGGGTCCCGCCAAGGTTTACAAATGCGCTGAAAGCGGTTGCAATCAAACGTTTCGCACCGAACGTGATTTGCGCGGTCATCGCTGGAAGCACACGGGCATCTTTTGCGATATCTGCGGCAAACCATTCACGCAATCGGGTAATATGATGCGTCATCGCCAACGGCACAGCGGAATTAAGCCATACAAATGCCAAGAGCCGAAATGTGAGGCCACATTCTACACACAAAAAGAGCTGACATCGCATAACATTTGTCACACCGGTCGCATGCCCTGCATCTGTGAGATATGCGGGCGACCGTGTCGCGATCGTGGCGTCCTCACCGCCCACATGCGTCGCCACACCGGCGAGAGGCCAGCGAAGTGTGAGGTGTGCGACAAGTCGTTCTACAGTTACCACGATCTCAATGTTCATGCCGTTTCGCATACGAATCTGCGGCCGTTTGTGTGCGATGTATGCGGTTCAACGTTTCAACGAAAGAAGGCGTTGCGTGTGCACAAATTGCTGCACTCGGAGCAGCGCAAATATTCCTGCAAGCTGTGCAACAAATCGTTTGCCCAATCTGGTGGCCTCAACGCACACATGCGCACCCATGAAACGGCCAAGGCGCGTGTTAAAGGCAAGTCTGCAGCGCTTTTAACACCGATTGAAGTGGTGGAGGAATTGGTGGAGGAGGAAGACGACATTGTGGAGGAGGTGCTGCAGCAGGAAGAGGAGGAGGGAGAGAATGATGAGGAGGTGCTGCAGGAGGCCGTCACCATCGAGCTAATCCAGCAGGAGCATGTGGAAGTCGTCACAGTCTCGGCTGCAGGCAGCTGGCATGTCGCCTGAGCTTCCATTAGAAAATAAGCCAAATCATAAATCAGATTAATCCTAGTGCTAATTTCAAGTTCAAGACAATTAGGATTAAATGTGATAAGCACCTTTAGACCTAAACTCTTATAATTCTAAGATATTTAAGATCCATTTAATGCTAAGGTTTTAATTTCATTTGAATGCTCAAATTGTGTATATACTTTGTAAGCTTAAGCAGCTTTCAAATTAATTTACTATTTAACTAGATTCATATGCATCTTATTCGTCTAAAGTATAAGTTCATTTATTTGATAGATAATGTAGATATGTATTAAGCTCAAAGGCTTCCAATTGTATTGAAATCTATCTGCCAAGAAAGAATTGTTTTTTTAATATTCTGTAATGTGAATATACTTTTCTGTGTTGTCAAATAAATTCGTCGTTCTTGAACAGGAAATCTACTAAATGCCCTTTTTTCTATATCAAATTCATAAAAGAAAAAGCTTTGCAAATAACTGAAACAGAGCTTTCATGTGCTTGACAAGCTCTTGTTTTTAGCATGGAATCGAAAGAAGAATCAGATGTCGGTACAAAAGTGTCCTTTATTCAATTTTTGTGCGGCGCTCGCTATGCTACAAATACGTATGTATAATTATTTCTATATATGTATATATATATGATACTGCTTCACAGTTACAATAATAAAACCAAAAAATAAGCTTAAAACAATAAAAAAAAAAAGGAAATACAACAAAATGGAAGTTTTTGCGTGTGTGTGTGTGTTGGAATGTTAAGTACATTATGAGACTAGGACACAGGATATACGACGGAATGATAGTAGATTAATATTATATAATAGTATTCTAGACATAAATTGAGTATAGCCAATTTGTAATGGAATTGAGGAGAGTGAAGCGCTTGTAAATATATTCCAAAAATTGCCTGATTCGAATTGTAATCGTTGTAATAGATCGCTGTATATATCATGTGTGTATATCTGTATACTATATAAAAATTGCTTGGCTGTGATGTGGTTTAGTGACTAATTACGTTCTTTTCCTCATTCTCTCTCTCTCTCTCTCTCTCTCGTATCTTTTGAATTTTTTCTAATTCTAGATGTACTATAAAATATACAAATATAATATATATGCGCCTACTACTACTACAACTATTAATATTATTACTGTTGTTGCGGTTAGACAATGTTGATCTCGATCTTGATGAGCAATCGATCGTCGGCACAGAAGCCCAAGTGCATAATGTTCGATATGTTGGCATACTCCAAGAATCCAAATCCTCGAGTGCTAATCGCTTCGTGCGGCTGATGGAATGCGCGTATCTTCGGCTTGGTCATGATTGTGTCGTGTTGCGATAGATTCGCATCCGCCGGATGCACCATGCACAGCTTAATCCGTCCCTTGAATGGCCAATCCAAATGGAAATCATTCTCCGATTGCATCAGATGCACATGCAAACTCAACACCTGCGGCTTACTCGGCTGTATGTTGAGCCGGGCACAAAACTTGTAGCCATATGGCGACGTATAGCATTCGTGTGAATACACCTGATTGTTGGCATTGGCGCGCAAACGTTCGACGAGAGCACTCAGCTGCTCCAGCTGCCACACAATGGTGCCATTGCTGTAGCGTGCATCCACTTGGGATTGCTGATGTCGCAGCTGCTTCTGCAGATTCTCGATGCGTGTCTCCTGCTCCCGTGTGCGCTGCTCCAGCACCACAATGCGCTGATACATTGTCTGCACAATCTGCTCGTCCACACCGTTGTTCGCATATTGCGGCGGCGGCGGCAATTGTCCGGCAGCAGCAGCCGCAGCCGCATCATGCTTGTGTCCATTCTCCAGGCTGGACGATGGTTTGTGCGGCTGCCAGCTGGCAATCGCAGTTTGCTGGAATGCCTGCAACATGAGTTGCATGTGCAATGGCATATCGGTCTTCAGATGCTCCTCCAGCTGATTTGTCTCCGGTCGTCCCACAAAGTCGCACTTGATGCTAGCAAACGGGCATTTCTCCTCCAGCGGCTGCTGCTGCTGCTGGCGTCGATATGGACAAGTGGGCAAGTGGCGATGCAGCTCAATGGGTGAGGCGATGACCGCACAGCCGTGCGGGGAATTTGGGCATTTGTGCTTCAGTTGCTCGATCTCACGACGCGTATAATTGTCGGGGAAGATGTCCTGGTCCGTGGAGAGTTGTTTGTTGTCCAGTGGACAACATTGATTGTGATTCTCTAGCCAATCGCTGAGGCAGCTCTTGCAGAACCGATGGCCGCACGATGTCAGCACCGGCTCATTGAGCCAATCGATGCAAATGGCGCACTCATAACGTGAGTCCGGATAATCGGTGTCGCCTTCATGTTCACCTGATGTGTCAGAGGCAGCATAATTTTGATTCAATGCCAGCGTGCGCGGTGGTGTTATTCCATGGGCGCCACTGGTTGTTGTTGTGGGCGTGGTCGTTGTATTGTTGCTGCCAGCGATGCGAATACCATTGCTATTGTTGCTATTATTGCTATTGTGCTGCTGTTGTTGCTGGTGCTGCTGCTGTTGCTGGTGATGATGATGGTGATGATGATGCTGCTGCTCGGCGTGTTGTTGCTGCTGTTGCAACTTCAAGTGCTTCTGTTCTTGTGTTGTGCGCTGCATGGCAGCAAAATAAACAACAAGTATTCGCCTAAAATTTGCAACAAAAAACAACTTTTTGTGTGAGATGAATCCACAAAAATATTGATGCTGTGTGTGCGGTGAGTGTGTGTGCAGTGTTGCAAAACTCTACCTGAACAGCTGATGAGTAATGCACGGTTGTCAGCATACGGCGACAGATGGCGCTGTACGCATTGAAAAACATCTGATTCGTGAGCTGTTCAACACTTTTCGCTCAGACCAAGATAAGCCAAAATGCACCTGCACACACATTCATCCATACGCATGTTTATTTGCGCTTGGTGCGCGAATCGTAATCGGTAGTCGAACGGCAACGGGCAACGTGTGTGAGTGTTTGACCGTATATAAAAGCGCCAGCGGCTCGCGGTCTGTACGACACTTGTGTGGTGGCAATCGTGACGAACGCGAAACCTTACAAATAGCAAACGAATTTCCACGAAGCTGAATGAAAAACGGCACATATCGTCGATTAGAGGAAAAAGCGTTACATACATACACATATATTAATGGCTTTCTTAAGCGGCGGCGGACTCAACTGCAATTGCATTTATGTGTTGTGCCTAATTATTTTCGCCTGGCAGCTATGCGTTGCTAAACAATTGCCATTGCCCGCCAATGTCGCAGCTGCCGCAGCCACCAACGGTGCAACAACAAATGTTGGCCGCAGCAGTAGCAGCAGCAGTAACAACAACAATAATAACAACGGCGGGGGCAGCGGAGGTGTAGTGCATCAACCACGTCATGAATCGTATGTTGCTGATGACATTGATGACGAAAGCGATGCAGCCGCGGCAGCGCCACCTGCAACGCGACGACGACGTCAGGTATCCGATTGGTTCATTGCGCCAAATACACGCTGGTGCGGCAAGGGTAATTTGGCCAATGGTACCTACAATCAATTGGGCGGCGCATCGATGGCCGATAAATGCTGTCGCACACACGATCACTGCCAAAAATTCATACCTGCGCTCTCCACTCGATACGAACTCTTCAATTATCGACCCTACACACTGTCGCACTGCAAGTGTGATCGACGTTTTCGCACCTGTTTGAAAATGGCGCACGACGAGGATGCCAATACGATTGGCAAACTGTTTTTCAACATGGTGCAGACGCAATGTTTCGTACTCAAAACGGAGTATGTGTGCACGCAGCGCGGCAGCGATCCTGATGATTGTATCAAGGGTTTTGAGCGTAAGAAAGCCTACCTCAAGGACAATCTCAAGTTTTAAATACACACACAACATGTTGAGCAGGTAATGCCAGCAGTATATATAATATACTAGTTATATACGTTTACTGACATTGTTGGTTGGTATTTTTGCAGCACCGCATATTATGAATTATCACCAGGCAACTGTTTTCAAAAGAAATACACACACTATATTGTAGCAAGAAAATGGATTTCCTTTGCCTTAAGTTTGAAACTTAATCTCGTACTTAATAAGAGTACTTAACAAAGAACACATACACTCACAAAACACACGGACACACTCGAATATGTATTAAGTCGTTGTGTACTTATATATTCCTAAACAAATACTTAAAAGTGCTATTATAATGCATATTGCAGTTTAGTTTGTAGTTTTAGTCATACTGTAGTAGTTTTAAACACAATATTTACTGCCTGTAAAACAAAGTTTTAAATAGTTTTTAGCTAATCGTTAGTTTGAACAAGAAAGCAAAAATGAAAAATGCAAAATAACGAACAAATTGTAACCAAATTTACCCCCTAGTTAGGCTACAAGGAAGATTTGGATTTCGTACCCGGAACCAGAATCAAGACCAGAAGCCGGAATTGTGACACGCTTCAAGGTCGTTTTTATTTATGAATTAAGAGTATTGTTAAGGCAATTGCCTTGATCGAAATTATATGCTTTATAGCAATAAATACATACACACATACATACACATATATGTACAAAATATGTAGTCTATTAATTGTGTAGCGTATCAATTGAAAATTTTCAAAAGGAATCTATTAAACGAAAGTGATTATATTAAATGTTGCTGTCTCTCATTAATTAAAAGTAAAACTTTGGCATTTTGTACTTTGCCCCTCCCTCCTTTGCTGTCTCTCTCGCTCACTCGAACATCGTTATCAGGAATCGTTCATGTTCTCGGAACCACACATGCACATGCATATTCATATATATGAATGTGTGTGTATGTAGGTGTACTTATTCGGACAATGTTTAATTAATTGACGTGTGGCTTGTCTCAGTTTTCCGTCACATTGACGCAGCTATTTGCTGATGACCCTTTGGCTTTGCCATCAAACCAAGACGCATTTTTCCAATTTATTGTTGCTAACAACAACATGGGTATTTTATAATATTTTGTATTTACTTTAAGCGTTGTTTATTGCTTTCAAAGTTGTGCAAAAAAAGGTGCGTCATAATTATGGTGGAACTTTCCAGGCGCGCCTGCAAAAAATGGCAATAACATCCTCCTGCGTCACAGGGTTGATCGATGCCTATCGATTGTCGATCAACAACACTTGCGATTAGTCCTGACAGATTGAAACGCGCGCAATTTGCATGTTCAAATGTAAAACGAGGGCGTGTCTGTGGTTTGCTCTACTTTCCAGATACTTCCTGATATGACTATGTGTAATGCAATACTATACTTCCACTGATAACCTGAGCTTATTGTAATGCGATAGACTTGTGACGTTAGTTTTGTGTTATTGCTTGCTGCTTGCCTATTAATAGTCGAGTCTAAAGGGCGAGAAAGCACTATCAAAACCTGGAACTGTCTGTCATCATACTTGTTTTTGTTTTTATAGCACATTTTCAACAATAAATTTTCGCTTGTATTTTATGTGTTTATTTTTTTTACGTAAAATTATGGAACATTCTGCAGATGTGGTCGCAAAAAGAGAGATACCAAGGATATTCTTGGACAGTGCTGTCGACATTGAAGATGTCTCGCAAGAGGATTCAGAGTAGAGCCATACATAAATTAATCCTAGTATTATATATCATATCTTGATCCACAGCAGCGTAACACCAAGTAATCTCACATTGCGACCCCAAAAAAGTCGAATGCATTTAGGTATTGACACCTATCAGCATATCGCTCAGTTGTGCAACATGCTCGACTCCCAAAGCTGTGTCTGCGATGCGAAACTTTTGATATTTGCAGCGGCTGCCAATAGCGAAGGATATCGTAGCACTTTGGTGCCCATTCCGCCGCTCTTCATGGGCGAATCCTTCTACGACATTGAGCGATTGCGTCGCATTGTTGCCATGTGGCCCACTTGCCGTCAAATGCTCAAGGATTTGCAGAGGTCGACGTCGAGAAGCACACACATAAGCGCTGGTCACATACATCTGTTGCATTGGGTGCTCATCGCACAGTCGAATCCCATTTTGAGACGCTACAAAGTCCGTCGCTTTGCTGGTTTGTGCAGGGATCTGCGCTTGCAGCATTCCCCGTCGATTCGTCCTCGAGAGGTGTTGAGTGTTACCTACAAGGATAAACAGCACACAGTCAAAAAAGCCAGCAACTGTCGTCGTCGTTACGTGTGTTTTGGTTGCCCATTGCAGCTGCTCTATCGCCTGCTAATCATGGGACGCATGGACAACAATTGGGCGGGTCCATTGCGTCTCTATGATCGCGTGGATGCCGCGTTGGCTCAGTGCACGGTCACGTCGTTGCCATTGCCAGAGAATTGCTGGTCATGTTCGTGCTTTGGACGTGCACCACGTTGTGTGCTGATCTGTGAGCTGCTCTTGGATAGGTTGTCTTCGCGACAGCAGCTGTTGAATCACCACAATGAGCTGATCATCGAGGACACGTCGTGCTTGCTTGTACAGTATTTGCTAATCTTTACGGAGCACAATGAACCGCTGCTCGACTTGCAAGCTACATCCAGTCGCCAATTGAATCCTCCAACTGGACAGCCACCCTTAGGCGCCAGTTTCAAGAGACAGTTTAAGCCACATTGCAGTGCTCAAAGATATCGCGGGGGGCTGCGGCAGCCGCTGGATATTTCGTCTTTTTTGCTTGGCTCCTGGCGCGCATGGGACATTTGCTAGAGCGACAGCAGCGCTCATTTTAATACAAAATATTACATTTTAGTGCAATCTTTTGAAATGACAATTTGAATAAAAGAGTTTCGTTACAAACGCGTGCAAAAATAGCTTATCGTTGATGCAGTTGTTATCGATTAGGTGATCAAGTCGCGCAACAAGTGTGACCATTTCACATGTGTGATAAATTTATTAGTTATTTGAATAACAATTTTATTTGTGTACATTCCAAATAAGTATAACAAATGCAATGCGTCCCTCATAATCAAAATTGAATTTCAGTGAAATAATATTTTGAATAAAATGATTTCGATAGCCATGCAGTTACAGTTACATTTAACAGTTACAGCTGCTATCGATAAACGATCAAATCCCGCAACTGTGTGGACATTTTTGAATTTGTGGGCTCCAGTTACTTGGCAAGCTTATATTTGAAGTGAAATTTTTATTTGTGTACTTTGGAATTTAAAATTAAATGGATCTGCCGCTGAGCTCTACATTCTCAGCCGTGTAGTTCAACACGCTGCGATAACGCCGCCGATAATATTTACATTGCCGCATATAAACCCAAATCAAACCCTTCACAACCTCAAACGTAATGGCGCCCAGCAGTATGCTCAGCATTCTGCTGTTTAAATTACTGTAAAGCGTCTGTCCAATGAGCACCGAAAATGTGGGCAAGCTGAGTATGGTGCAAAAGCGGCAGGTAGCACGTTCAATATTTTCGGTGTTCAGTGTGCCGCCTTGCAGCATATCGCCGTCGTCAATGGGTTCCATGCCATCGAAATACTCATCGTCCAGCGGAGCACCCGGCAATGGTTCGCCATGCTCATCCAAATGCTCGCGTGCCATTGGCTGACGCTGTCGCCGTCGCAGCCAACGCACCAGCCAACTGTCCCAATCGAGGCGACGCAGAAGCAACAATCCCGCCGGCACCGATGGCAACACAATCATCAGTAATGTCGGATCATCCTTCATCAGCTGCAAACTGCGCTCATAGCCAGCAATCTGATGCATTGTCAGCGCACCATACGACAATGTGGCTATGTAGAATACCGTGGCCAGCATGCCCATCAAGACGCTTGGACACAGCAAACCGTAAGTCTTCTCAACACGTTCGAGTATTGCATCGAATCGGCAAATCGGTGGCATCACAATAATGTATTCAGTGTGGCATTGGGGGCAACTAACGGACACATCGGGATTGAGCTGTTGCTTCTCGTCAATCCAGCGGCTGAGACATGCCTCGTGCACCCATTTGTTGGTGCCCCGACAGAGGCAGGGCTGCAGCCAAGTGCTGGGCACACGCAGCTCCTCGTCCGTATTCAAGCATATCCAGCACATGCGCTCCTCAGTGCCATGGTCCGATTGATGCCAGCGGGATCGCAGCATATTGCACACAAGCCAGTGAGTGTAAAATATAAAGAGACTGAGCGGTGGCAGTGAGGGACTCCTTCTGTGTAGCAACAATTTTGAAAGACAACCTTTTGGAGCTGCAATCCCGAATTTTGCCCAAAAGTTTTGTTCAATTTTTTTTGGTTATTAATTTTGTCAGTTTTTTAAATTTTACAAGTTTTCGAAGCTACATTTAAAATGTAGGGATATTTTCTATACGTCAAATACCCTCTACTTCAAATGAGTTGGGGGATATATCATTCAGTACAAAAGAGAAGCTATAGCATTGTGTTCTTGATAAAGTCAAAAGCCGTTAAATTTCGTTTAAATCCTTCCCACTTAATGCGCTTAACAACCGTTCATTTAGCGGCCACTTAAAAAGTAGTAAGTTAGTTTAGGTAACAGAGGTAGGCGAAAGAAAAGCTAAGAGCTTACACCTTTGAAGGTGTCAACATACTCGTACATAAAAAGAAAACAAGTAAGATAGTTACAGTCGAGAAAATTAACCAAAGGCTATATTTATTGATACATTCACAAATTTCAGGAATCTTAAAAACTATAGTTATTATTGTATGTATCAAAAGTCGTAGCTCTAGGTTCTGAATTACTCTTGTATTGTCGATTTGTCGATTTTAGTCAAACTTTATCTGCGTGACAGTCGGATATGGCTATATTGTCTCGGTTGTTGACGCTAATAAGGAATATATTTATATTTATACCGAAGATGCCTCCTTCTGCCTGTTAAATAAATTTCCTGAATGCACAAAGTTATAATACGAGTGTGATATATACGATACCCATTTTTAATAAAAGCAAAAAACAATGCGGTATTAATTTAAAAATATACCAAAGTAATATACCGCAAAAATATTGAAAATATATCAAAGACTATATTTGGTATATTCATCTATTATTGCATTCAAAATATACCATTAATTCGTTATCTATGTTATCTTTATATAACTTTTACTATTTTCAGTCATCGCCCAAGGTGCAGTTGCACTCGTTTTGCAAAGAATTAAAGTGCAGCCTAGATTTGCGACCTGATAGAGACAGCGAGAGATAATCAAGGAGCGAGAGCGAAAGAGAGAGAGAGAGAGAGAGAGAGAGAAGCAGTTGTGTTCTGATTTTATTGGTTTACTTTCTGCGCAGCGAAATGTAGCACAAGGCAACAGGTTTTTTTTTGTTGCAAGCCACAAACTACAAAATAGGCGAAGGCCAATTTCGTAGCGAGTGTAACTGAAATGCAAATGGAAGTGGAGATGCATCTTGGGCGAACTTGGCCCAAAGGTGAGTTGCTTAAGTAGTTGATAGTAAAAGCAAGAGCGTGACTTACCCCAATAATATGATTTATTTCCAGCAATAATTAGATAAGCAAACACACATACACATACACAACTCAGATTCAACACAACACAAAACAGTCAATCAAGGAACAAAAAAAGAAAGAACTTTGATAAATCTTATGGATGATATTAATAATAATTTAAGCCAAGTTCGCGTTGGAGACACCGACACCGACACCGCGATAGCGACAATGACAACGAAAACAACGACGGCGCTGGGCACTGGACTTGTCAGCTCGAGAGCAGAAGAACATTTGGCCGTCCCGAAAGCCAGAACAGGCAACAACAGGCTGCCAGCCAGCCACCAGTTGGTAACAACGACGACAACGTCGTCCACGATGCCAGGCTAGACTAGACCACTGCCAACTGCCAGCTGCCTTTCAATTCCACTTTTTCCACTTTGGCAACTTGCTAAAAGTCAACGGTAAAATAACGAAGCTCGTATCAATTGGGCCAAACTGGCCGCAACAATAATTCTTGTCTCATGCTCTTGAACCTGGTCACTTGTTGTGGCCAGTTGGCCGAAAACGCTGAAGATGCCGCCGTTTGGGGGCAAGCTGAGAGAGAAAGGGAATTTATCAATGCCAGTGAAAACTGCAGCGAATTTCGTCAGGTAAGCTAATTGAACGTTTTTCAACTATTATCAACTTTCTTAGCTGAATTTAAAGTGTTTCAAGCTATAGATATTAATGAAGAATGGGCGGACTTAAAGCGAAACTCGTAACAGAGAATTTTCAAGTTGAGCGAAACTAATAGGGAATTGGGAAGTAGGGAATTTCTTAAAAAAAACCAAAATTTTTATATATAACAATTTTTATATTATGATTGAAACTCAACTGCGAGGCTAGAAGTGTTGAGAAAAATCATTTAATAAAGAATTGGCGAACTAAAAGCGGAATTATTAAAAGAGAATTTACAAGTTGAGTTCTCGTGAAGAGAAATAGAATTAATTAATATTATGAAATCGCAAAATTATATTTGAAATTTAAAATAATTAGGAAATTATGTGATTTTATTGTTTTATTTTTTTTTTTATCAATTTTTTCTGTTTTACCATTTCCGTGCTAAATGTATGGTAATAAAGGTAAAACGAAAGAATTATATTTAAAAAAAAAAAGAAACAAATGCTATTAACACAACTAAGATGTATTTGCTTTCTTCTTTGCTTTATAAATATGTTGATTGTTGTTTATATTGTACATATTAGTGATGTGTATAATTAGCAAAAATAGTACGATATATAAATATATATATATATGTATATATATAATAATGATCATAAAAATAAGAATCAAAACGTTTCACTTAAATGTCAAAAGAACTCTACCAAATTAATCATATCATCTTTATAGAATTGCCGTATTATGTGTTTTATATGTTATTAACATTTTTCTCATTTCTTTCCCTCCCTTCCCTGTGTAAGCAGTTCTTCTAGGTCAATTTCAATATTAATATCTTTTAGAACCTGAGCATTTCAAGCATATATTTTGATGTATTGCGTACTACTTTCAGCATTTATTTCGCTATTCACTGGTGATGCTATCTGATTTTGTTCTCTCCATGCTCTTTGTTTATACATTTTTTTTTAAATTCGCAATATTCATTTTCTGTTCAATCTTTATTTGCAGAGCCGTCGACGATGTAATCTTCTTTGCTGTGTCGATGTGACTTCTATCTACTTTCGCAAGCAATACAGCAAGGAACTATCATACGTTCTGGAGGGCAAGATATGATCCCAAAATGCATTTTATGCATAGCCGAAAATGCACTTGACATTCCAAGCGAGAGTCGAGTCTATAATAGATTTCGCTAAGCTAAGAAAGAACACGCTACTTTGTTAATAAGCGCAAACCCGAACCTGGAACAATAGTCGATGATGTAATCATCTTGCTGTGTCGATGTGACTTCTATCTACTTTCGCAAGCAATACAGCAAGGAACTATGTTCTGGAGGGCAAGATATGATCCCAAAATGCATTTTACTTGCACTTGACATTCCAAGCGAGAGTCGAGTCTATAATAGATTTCGCTAAGCTAAGAAAGAACACGCTACTTTGTTAATAAGCGCAAACCCGAACCTGGAACAATAGTCGATGATGTAATCATCTTGCTGTGTCGATGTGACTTCTATCTACTTTCGCAGGCAATAAGACAAGGAACTACGTTCTGTAGGACAAGATAAGATCCCAAAATGCCTTCCATGCAAATACCCAAAAATACAATTGACATTCCAAGCGAGAGAAGAGGTTATAATAGAAATGGGTTCTCTAAGCTAGGAAGTGAAAACTCGAACCCGGAACGTTCGTCGACGACCACCATCTACATTCGCAGGCACTAAGATAAGGAACTACTAAATTTAGGGTTATAAAGGTTGGCATAATTCTTGTAAGCTCACAAATTTCATGTAAATCCTAGAAAAAAATAAATGAAACACATTTGATATGTATAAAAATAGTTTGTTGTAGTTTTTATTTGTTTTTGCAATTATTATATTTTTAGTTTCGGTTTTTTTTTTGTTTTGCGTTTTGGTCTCTGAATGATTCAAATTAATTTGTTATTAATTAATTGTTAATTGTTTAAACGCTAATTTGTACATAAAACTGAGTCGCAAGCGGCATTTTATTATTGCATATTGCATATTTATAGGCGCGCACCCTATAAAAAAAAACACCATATCTAGCTAGCGAACCAAATCAAAACTCTGTTCGATCGATTTTGATTTTTGATTCTGATTCCGATACTAATTCTGTTTCCGTTCAAGTTTCTGATCTGTGGCAAACTCAACTTGCAATAATAAATACATTAGACACAGGCAACAAAAGGCAATTCGACTACAAGTTTTTTTTTGTTTTACTGGTTCTTCGGATTATTATTTTCTTTTGTTTTAGTTTTCTTATTTATTTCTTTTTTTGATATATAGCACACTCGATGAGGTTGGGAATATTCAGTTATTAAGTTTGTTTTTCTTTTCTTTTTCTTTTGAGCATGAACAACAAATTTGTCTAAATGATAATAGTAATTGTTATTAGGTTTAGTTTAAATAGTTAGGTGACGTTGCATTTTTTTGGCAAACAATTCAATTCGATACAACATATCAAAACTAGAGAACAAGCATTTCAAAAAACATACAATATCTCTCGAGTTTTATTCGATGCTAAAGCAGCGCCATCTAGCGTTCAGAAATGTCACATTCGCATGAAATTTAGTTCAAAAAGAAAGCTCTATTTGAAATATCTCGTTTAGAGATTGGGAAGACCGACAGACAATCAGTTCTATTATAGTCTTCCTTGGGACTACAAGGTACAACATTTTGACTATAAAGCATGGAAAAAAACCTATAGAGAAAAATGCAGTTCTTGTTTTGTTTTTTTTATCACATTTAAAAAAAAAATGGTGTGACATTCTCTCTCCACTTGATGTCGCTTATGTCGCCTCGATCAAACCAATTGATTTGCAATTAAGTAAATGTGTATAAGCATTATATAGTTTACATATCGGGATAAACAGTTGTACAGAGTTATATATATACATACACGCGTATTTGGGATGTATTTTGTAGTAGTCAAAAATTTGATAATATTATATGAATGTTTTTGTATTTTTCTCTCGGAAACTTGCAAATTTCTATATATTTATATACTGCAGGATTTCTATATGTATATATATATAAATATCTGTATAGGGTTAGTATTATAATTTAATCAAACTAGAGCTAAGGGTTTCTTGTATCTCTTTTGTTTTTTTTTCTTGTTTGTTAGCAACGCGTTTCTATATCGAGCTACATATATCATTGTTATACATTCTATATTATATTTATATTTGTATATATATGTATTTCTAGATCTTTATATAAACGTTAATTTGTTCAGACTTAAAAATGGAGTTATTGGTGTGTTTGTTGTTGTTATTTGCTTTCTCTCTCTGTCGCTATCTAGCTATCTTCTTTTTTTATTTTAGTTCTCTCCTATATTATTGTTGTTCGAGGGGCGTGGCTTAAGGCGTAACGCAATTGGAGACAGTCGGAGATGTATCGGCATACATAAGGCTTTTTTGTTGATGCTGTTGTTTTGTTTCTGAGTATTTCGCCCGAGGAGAGGGGATATTCGTGGGTTATTCATGCACACACACCACATATATATCTTGTTAATTCTCACGCTATATTTAAGGCAAATCGCACAAGTCGGGGATGGCAATATATATATATATGTATGTGTCTATATAGTATATAACTGTAGCATAAACTTATACAATACGTTTAATATTCGTACATTATATTTTGCGTGTGAACAACTTGAGGGCTAAAATATACAAATCGCATATGTCTTCTATACTATACAGTATATATATATACTTATGTACTGGTTGTATATATGTCGAATTCAACTGAACATACTTTTGTAATTCTTTAATATTATTATATATGTATGTACAGACGCACATTGGCTGAAGGTGAAGTCTCTGGACAGCCTGGATATAGCAAAAGTGAGGTTATGGTGCAACAAAATGGCGATTTTTATGGAAAATGTCGGAAAGTCACGTTGGGATGTGGAACAGAAAGACATTGAATAAATTTTGCTAGTTGCAAGAAATTTAGGAAAGTTTGCAGAACGTTGACGAACTAACGGAATTGAAAAACCTATAGAAATTTGTTGTTGCTGCCAGAGAACTTCGGTGTTCCCTCTACATTTACAATGTTGATTCTACACCTACATCTACATCTCCATCTCTCTCTCACTCTCTGTCGCTCTCGCTCTAATGTACGCTTGCATGAGGTATAAAATGTACTATACAAAAAATTTGCTCGCTCTGCCAGTCGCACTCTCTTTCTCAATCACGCTATTGACCTCTCTCTTTCTCTCTCTATCTATATATCTCTGTCTCGATCATTCTATTGCCGTCTCTCTCTTTCTATATCTCTCTTTCTTTCCATCTCTCTCTTTTCATCTCTCTCTTCTCATCTCTCTCTTTTCATCTCTATCTTTCTCTCTCACTGTCTATCTCTCTCTCTTTCTTTTTGTTTCCCTCTTTCCATCTATCTCACCCTCTCTCTGTCTTTATCGCTGTAGTCCACTCTCTCTCCCGCTCTGCTCCGTCGCTCCCGTTGCTATCGCTTCCTCGCCGCTCAGAGTCGATACTCGTAGTGTGCGGACCGCGATCGCCTTGCACCCGAATACCAGCGATAGGGCACCCGCTGCTGATGCAACGCCAGACCCAGTGCCAAACTGGAGGCGCCACCAACGCCGCCGCCACCACCGCCACCAGCGACGCCAACGACGTCTGCGCCCGGGCTACGCGCCAACTGCAAAGTTAGCGCCAGACGCGCCTGCTAGGATGACGACGAGGCCGATGGCGATGGTGTGCTGGCGCTGGAGCCATGATGACGATGATGTCGTTGATGTTGCTGCTGTTGCTGTTGGATTGCCGGATTGCTGCTGCTGCTGGGTGAGGTGGTCATGCGACGTGGCAGCAACGGCAAATTGGCATCGAGATACGCCTCGGGACTGAAGCGGACGCGACTGTGCTGCGAACCAATCGAACCTTCCTTCGCACTCAGATACGAACTATCGTCGCTGGTCAATGAATCCGGCGGCGTCGGATTTGTGGGCGTGCCCTGCTGCGATGAGATGCTGCTGCCCCCATTGCTGTTGTACTTTTTCATCGAGCTGCGCAGTTTGCCAGGTTGCAGTTGCAATTGCAACTGTTGTGGTTGCTGCAGTTGTTGTTGTGGTGGCAACTGTTGCTGCTGCTGTTGCTGATAGCTGAGTGCATGCTGCTCAAAGGGCAAACTCGCTGGTCGCGTCACGGGCGCATATTTACTTTTGGCCAGCGGACTGTGCAACATCCGATTGATGAGCTTAGGCGAACCAATCGCATACAAATCTTGTTTGCTAAGCGTTGCGGCTGTTGCCACAGTTGGTGGCAAACTGGTTGTGTCCCCTCCACCACCTCCACCTCCGCTGCCATCGTAATCCACATTTAGCTGCACATTCAAATTGAGATTGTTGTAATCGTACATCAGCTCCTCATGCTCCAGCAGCACATTCGAATTGTTCGACACCGTTGACGGTGTGCGTCGATGTCCGCCCGCTGTCACGCCCATTTGTGGCACACGCGGCGGTGGCGTGCGCGTCTGCAGTGGTACAACAACAGCTGCTGACGCTGCCTCATACTGTTGCTGCTGCTGCTGTTGGTGATGGTGATGATGATGATAGTCATAGTAATCCGGCAGCCGATGATTGTAATCGTAGCTGTAATCCGGATACGATTTGCAATCGCGTTCGTACGTAAAGTTCAGCTCCGGCCGATAGGGAAAATAATTGGAACCTTGAGGGGAAATAATTGTAGTTGGGTTAAGTTGAGAGCTGAGAGGGCATGAACCGAATTGAACGTACCAAAGTAACCATTGCGATAGCCGCCGCCGCCGCCATCGTTGGAATAACTGGGTCCGTTGCGCAGATAATCGGCGGGCGCATAAAGCGGCGGCGGTCCAATGCCGCCGCCCACGCGAAACTCCTCGAAGACGCCGTCATTGCCACCGCCACCTGTTGTTGTTGTTGGATTGTTGCAACTGCTGCTGCTCAGCTTACGACGTGGCGACGGCGTTGGCGGCTGGGAGCCGGCATAAAGTGCAGCCACAGTCTGTGGCGCCATCACAGCGGCGGCACCAACTTGTGCTGCCACAGTGGCAGTCACTAGCTGTTGTTGTTGTTGTTGTGGTTGTTGCGACTGCGGTTGCGTCTGTTGTTGGTGCAACTGATGCTGCGGCGTGCGTTGCACGGGCGTGTAATACGGTTGACTGCCGCCAACGCGACGTTGCGCCAAGTTCTGTGGCTTCTGTGACGACGCCGTCATCAGCGCATCCGACAGCGGCGCATATCTATCGGAGAGTTGAGAAAGAAGATTGCACATTCAGTTGACAGATGCGTGGACAACATTCATTCAAAAAAGAGTGTAAGGCTTAGGATGTTAAAAGAGCATAGCATGAAAAGCAAAAGCTAATTTTCGAAAATGAGAACTAGGAGATATTCTTAAAATATACCAAATTAATATGCCAAATTAATATTCCGAACAAATACAAAACACGTAAGAAAGCGCGAAAAAGAAAGTGAGGTATCTGATACTCATTTGCAATGAAATCATATTCTAAAAATATACCAATTGTTATATTTGGTATATTGAAGTAGTATTACATTCCAAATATACAAAGGCTTACAAAATAATTTTTTTTAATATACCAAAAATACTAAAATATACCGAACGTTGTATTTTGGTATATTATTCCATTCAAGATATTATAAAATTCTTTATTGAGTATCTTCGAATAACTTTGGCTTATCGAAACCAAATTTACACGTGTCATAAAGAATATATTATGGGTAGCAGGTATATAAAGAAGAGAGATACTAGAATTAAAAACTAATATATTCTTAAAAAACATGAACCAAAAAGGGATACTATTTATAAGAAATATTGAAAAATACATTGTGAGGTTGAACAAGTTTAATTTAGTAAGACATTTTATAAGTTATTTTGATGATAGATGGAAGATATACATACATACAATCTTCTAAGGTTTAAGTTTATAATATAAAAAAGTTAAAACATGCAGGAAATAATAAAAGCAGGGCAAACAACGAAAAATTATATATTAGAATTACGGATTAGTTAGGTTTACCTTGGCGCATTTGATATTTGATTGAGCTGCCTAGTTGTTCCATCCACTTGATGCTCGTCATGTTCCTCCTGCCGTGTCAGCGCCTGCGACTGCGACTCTAACAGTGATTGTTGTTGCTCCTGCTCCTGCAACTCCAGACACGCCGCCTTTGGTGCTGCCTTCAGTGCAGGCAACTCGCTGAGCAGCGTGGGATGCACCGGTGACACATTGGACATGCGCACATCGTAGCCGGCGGCGACGCCGGCGAGCAGCGATGCCATGTTGTACAGCAGCAGTTCGATCACCGACAACTTGGGCTTTCGAGCCGCATCGCCTGCGTATAAGGTGGGCAGCGGGACGTTGGTGGTGAAGCGACTGAGGAGATACGGCGATGGTGACATGATCGGCATGTTGGTTGCCCCCCGAGCGCCAATCGTCCTTGTCGTTGTTCCCCTGATAGCCTGTCGATGATTGATCCATCATCATCATCATCGAGATCCAATGGGACAGCAGCATGAACAGTGTTGACAAAATAGTGTTGAGTAAACAGTGTTGGCTAAACAATTTAAACTAACTTTTTGGGGGGAATAATCGGAAGTGGGAATTTTTGTAGAGGGATAAGGAGCAGGGAAAGTACCGCAGGCAAAATCCCACCGACACCTCGTTTGATTGATCAATCACATTCGCATTTTAGTTATCTTTTTTTTGGTTTTTTCGTTTTATTGTCAATTTTTGTTTTATTATTTTTATTATTATTATCCTCTTATGGTTTGCTCATGCTTTTTGTTTGGTTTTTTCTTTTTTTTTAATGGAAATTACTTACACAAAAGTACATTAAGGTGTAGACAAACAAAAAACAATCAAGCATAAAACAAAAAAAAACTCAACTCTATCATAATACATTTTTTTCTGAATAATTTTATTATTTTCTTTTTTTTATCATCACAGTGTTATTTCTGTTTTTCGCTTTTTTGTCCAAATAAAATACTAAAAATAATTCAAAATTCTGCACAAAATACCAAAAATTATAAAAAGAATTGCAAAAATTTACGTAGACTGCGAGACAAACTAAGTAGATGAAAGAATCGTATATTAAAAAAAAAAACAAATGCTATTAACACAACTAAGATGTATTTACTTTCTTCTTTGCTTTATAAATATGTTGATTGTTGTTTATATTGTACATATTAGTGATGTGTATAATTAGCAAAAAAAAATACGATATATAAATATATATATATATATATAATAATAATGATCATAATAATAATAATAAACAAAACGTTTCACTTAAATGTCAAAAGAACTCTACCAAATTAATCATATCATCTTTATAGTATTGCCGTATTATGTGTTTTATATGTTATTAACATTTTTCTCATTTCTTCCTTTCGTTATCCCCGATGTTTGTCCTGTTGTCCTCTCCTCCCTCCCTTCCCTGTGTAAGCAGTTCTTCTAGGTCAATTTCAATATTAATATCTTTTAGAACCTGAGCATTTCGATCATATATTTTGATGTATTGCGTACTACTTTCAGCATGTATTTTGCTATTCACTGGTGATGCTACCTGATTTTGTTCTCTCCCATTCTTAGAGTTACCCCATGCTCTTTGTTTATTATTTTTTTTTAAATTCGCAATATTCATTTTCTGTTCAATCTTTATTTGCAGAGCCGTCGACGATGTAATCTTCTTGCTGTGTCGATGTGACTTCTATCTACTTTCGCAAGCAATACAGCAAGGAACTATCATACGTTCAGGAGGGCAAGATATGATCCCAAAATGCATTTTATGCATAGCCGAAAATGCACTTGACATTCCAAGCGAGAGTCGAGTCTATAATAGATTCCGCTAAGCTAAGAAAGAACACGCTACTTTGTTAATAAGCGCAAACCCGAACCTGGAACAATAGTCGACGATGTAATCTTCTTGCTGTGTCGATGTGACTTCTATCTACTTTCGCAGGCAATAAGACAAGGAACTACGTTCTGCAGGACAAGATAAGATCCCAAAATGCCTTTCATGCAAATACCCAAAAATACAATTGATATTCCAAGTGAGAGAAGAGTCTATAATAGAAATGGGTTCTCTAAGCTAGGAAGCAAAAACCCGAACCCGAAACGGTCGTCATTTTGCTGTGTCGATTTGACTTCTATCTACTTTCGCAGGCAATAAGACAAGGAACTACGTTCTGCAGGACAAGATAAGATCCCAAAATGCATTTCTTCTTCAACTCCAGCACGGTCACGTTCCCGCTGTCGCATTACGCTCGCCGACGAACGCTGGTTCCAGGCATCGATGGTGTCCCTGGTACTCAGCACTGATGTGTATCCTCACATCATTCAACCTGGCATCCTGCCGAGCACCAACGGTTTGCCAATGGCCCGGTCCATGTGGACAATAAAACCGTTTGCAACTCATTGCAAGGGGGGGAGAATGTTGATGCCAGATGATGCCAGGTGACCACTTAACACAGCTGACAGTGTCGTCGCGATCGATGGATATCGATAATGACAAAGTTAGTGCGTGTGACCTTGTGACACTGATCTAGTTTCTCCTCAGGTTGGTCACCCTGCCCTCTTTTCCTTGCTATTATATGTTCTACATTCTTTGTGCGCATGACAAGTGTCTTTTCTACTGAAAATCAAAAGCGAAATAAAAGAACTGAATCTACAATTAAAAGTGAAAGTGTTTACTTATTTGAAGACGCCCCCCTACAGCCATGCATATACCGTAACGTGTATATATTTGAGTCGAGTCTATAAGCTAGGAAGGAACACTATACTTGTCAACAAGCGGAATCCCAAGCCCGGAAATGTCCACGAGAGTTGAATTGAATCAAAATTGGGAAAAGAACTCTTCAAAACGAGGCTGGACGACATCTATCATTTGAAGAAATAAACGACAGTCGTTTTAGGGAATTTGCAACGTCAGATTCTAAGCTAGGAAGGCTTTTTAGAATTTATTGCTAACTGTATAAGCTAGGATTTTAAGAAATAAACGTCAGTTATTAAGTCTAGTAGACAACAGTTTAACAGTAAGAAGTCTGAAAAGATACCACATTCTGGATCTCCTCGATAGATAAATCCAACCAACTGAAAAGATGTTATATATAATAGTAGGGCTCATTGGAAAACTGATATTTCTGTTAATTTAATATTAATGATACAATTTACATTTGTTTAAACAGAAGATTGTAAAAAAAAAGAAGAGAAAAAAGGGAATTTATAACGTCAGATCATGAACCGAATTCACCCGTGCCGAAGATGCAATCGCTAACTAACTAGCCATTAAATTTTACATTCTCAATTGTCTTTCCCTGCATTTCCTTCAGAATTATCATTCTATCATTCTCTCCTAAATAATTTCTCTTGTTTTTCCTTGCCTTGCGAATAATGTTTCTGTTGAGATTATAGTTCTGGGCAATTAAGTTCTTTTATCGAGTATTTGAAAATCCTATTGTCAATATAATATATTGAGACTTAAATCTTTAGGCTTTGAGCCTAAGGTCGTCGTCGTTATCTAGGAGCTTACACAAGGGGAGCGAGGGGCGAGCCAATGCTACGTTTTCAGATGTCTTCGTATTAAGTTAAGTTTTGTTATCGTTAATGATTATATGTTACGATAGGTAGGTATGCAAGTTTTGAGGGAGTCTAGTGTGTGATCGTGTGATGATGTGTCTTAGTCTATGGTTTTAATATAAAACAATGGGCGTTGTTGTATGCTGGCATTATATAGTTCTTGTTGTTCTTGTTTTTGTTGTAGAAAAGGGTTAAAAGCAGCAGCGCAGCAGCAGTTTCATTTTTCTTCTTTTTTTTTTTAGTGAGTGATAAATGAATCACAACAACCACAATAGTAGTTTTTTTGCCACCGAATCCGAAATCAGAATCGCTCCAATTGCTCGCAGGATTGTGTTTGGGGTTTTTTGCTCTTACGCTTTGCACCCGTCGTTGTGATCGCTGCCACGTCCGTCGCCGATGCTGGCAACAACTCTGCGTCATACGGATCGATGGCATAAAATTCGGCATTGCTTCCACTGCCGACGCCGCGTCCAACGTTGCCCAACTTCGTATACTTTTTCTTCGAGTTGCGCGTAAACAAATTCATCAACGACTTGAACTTGATGCCACTTGTCGAGTGATGTTGTTGTTGCTGCTCATTCTGTGACTGTTGCAATTGCAACTTGTCATTGCCATCGGCATCCATGGACTTCGATTTGGCCAGCGAACGTAGATGAGGTTGTTTCTTACGGTTTTTCTGCTTCTTGTGCTGTCGCTGCTGTTCGGCGGCATACAACGATTTCTTCATCTTAATGACATCGGGATGCGGCTGCACATCGAGCATATTACGTGTGTGCATAATGCAATTCTTATCGAGAATCAATGCGCCATTCTGTCCATCGTCGACAGCATCCTTCAATATGCCACCACCATCATTATCATCATCATCATCATCGTAATTGTGCGCCATCGTTGGCGCTTCATCATCGCTGTCGTTGTCGTTATCATCATTATCGCTGGAACTGTAGTTGGTGGCGAAACTAATGGAAGCTATTGACGTCTGATGACGTTGACTGTGACTCAGACTTGTGCTCTGACTCAGGCTGGGACTGGGCAGTTCAACGGGCACAACAGCACCGACGCCTCCTCCGCTGCCGCCCATTTGAAAGGTTACCGAACCTTTGCGCGTTGTGGCACGCATTTGACTCGCCATCGATGTGGAGGCCGTGACCGATGCCGATGCCGACGCCGATGTGTCAATAGTCGACGATGACGAATGCGAATGCATGTGACGTTGATCCTGCTCCTCACTCTCAACTTCTTCCTCATCCTCATCATCATTTGCGTTACTCTGCGGCGTCGTCGTCGTCGTCGTCTCCTGTTGCTGTTCGCGAAAGAAACAATGTCGGGGGAATTGCGAACCCGATGCATTGCGTTGAAAGCGACCTTCGTGCGCTTCCTCTGCATCTTCGTAATCATAATCGTAATCGTAGGGAACACCCAAACGTTGTTCGGTCAAGCGGGTGGATGAATTATACATGGTTAGATCACCGCTCGATTTTGAATTCACACGCTCGCTGCTTGCCAATATCTTTTTAACCACATCGCGATAGAAGGCACGATCATACGTATTATTATCACCGGAACGTTCCGTTCCCAGCTGTTGCGGTGTTATGATCAATGTTGTCGGTGCTGCTGACGGTTGCATTGTTCTTACCAAAGTCGTAGGCTGTTGACTGTCTAGGGATAGCTTTTTGCGTCCCACAGCCGGACTGTTGCCAAGACTGCCGCCCAAGCGTGCGTTGGCCACATCCGGATTGATGGCAACCCCGGCGCTCGATTTGAGAAAGTGAAAGCAACCGGTCGTTGGGGTTAAAGTGTCCGTTTCGGAGCTATCATCGGACAGCAGATGCGACACATTGTAATTGAGATGATTGTGATTGTAGTGATTGTAATTGTTGTGCGACGACGGCGGCGATGACGTTGCCATGTGATCGAGTCCATAATCCTGGCTGCGTGCGCGTCCATAAATGCTGCTGGCAGGCGGGCGTTTAACGTTATTCAGATTCAGTCGTGGCGAGTTGTGGTTGCTGCTGTTGTTGTTGTTAGTTTTGTTATGATTATGATTATTGCTATTGCTATTATTGCTACTATTGCTGATGTTGTTGTTGTTGTGATTGCTGCTGCTGCTGTTGTTCTTGTTGTTGATGTGGTTGTTGCTGCTGCTGCTGTTGTTGCTACTGTTGTTGTTGATGTTTTGGTTGTTGTTCTTGGTATGCAGTATTAAATATGGTATACCTGTCGCCACACCAGCACCCACCGCTCCAATGGCCGCCACACTGCCACCCAAATACATTGGTGTTGTTGGCGCCGATCCACTGCCTCCTCCTCCTCCACCGACTCCGACTCCTACTCCTCCTGAGCCAACAGCAATGCTGCCCACATTGGAGCTGCCCACCAAGGTATGTGGCACCATCATCATCGCTCCCCCATTGGCAGCAACCGGAGTCAGTTGCTTCTTGTCGAGATTAGGCGCACTTTTGCTGAATGATGAGTGCGTTGAGCTTTGCGGTGGCCATTCGGGCGCCTGGCCACCGAGCTGCGGCGGCAGCAATGAGCGCTCACGCTGATGCATTGTCGACGGTCCCCACGTCTTGTTCTTGTGCCCATCAGTCACTGAATACCCGCCAAACGAAACGAGTAAATGAAACAAACAAATAAAATACAACAGAAAACAGAACAAAGAAAAAAATAACATGGAAACGACAACAAAATTAAAGCAATAATAATAATAATAATTCAAAGTTTAGAAAAATATAAATGCATGCTAGAAAATCAACATAACTGCTAAGGAAATATATGCAAATTGATCGAAGTATTTCAATTCCATTAACTTTTCACCGAAACAAGTTGAGTCGGAACATTTAAAACTTCTTTATCGATAGAATAAGTTAGCAAGTTATATTTTTCTTTGCCGTGATTCAAGTGATTTAAGTGTTTCTGAGCAACAAATTAATAAGGAACAAAGTGGAATTGAAACAGACAACTTTCTGTTACATTCTTGATAAACTGTACATTGTTTTTTCATATATATTTTTGCACAGTTAACACGAAATTGAATGCTTAAACCTTTCTTTTCTTTGTGGGCTTATATGTAGGTATTTTTACCTAAGGAATATATGCAATAGAACACTATGTTTTCTTATGGTTTGCCACACGAAAATGACGCTCGATTATAGAGGGAAATCCCAATTGTTGGTACTCACGTGCTACAATGCGCAATCCGGAGAGCGAGGGCGAACCAGGAGGCTCCACTTTATCGCAGACAGCCGTAATTGTGTGCCGAAAACCCGTGGGCAGTGAGATCTGTGCTTTCTAAAAATAAATAATTGTAATTAGTGGAATTATTTGATGTAAATATTAATTATATTAGCGTTTGGGTTCTACGAAAAAGATCAACGATCCACAAAATTATTAATAAGTCGAATTTCATGTTAATATAATTTATACAATTGTAATATCGGTGCACCAAGTTATAAATACTTAAAATTTGTTGAAAAAGTGACAAAAAATATTCGAGAAACTTGTCCAAATCGAATTGTTGTTTAAAATATAATAATTTTTGGTCTGCAAAACAATTAATTTGGATGAGAATATTTTTAAATAAGTAAGAAATCTACAGACGATAGTGCTCGACTGTGAGATACTTGCTACACATTTTGTATAAAAGCGAAACAATGCGGTATTATTCTTAAAGTATACCAAATTAATATACCGCTAAAATATAGCTAATCCTATTTATGGTAAATAGTACTACATTGAAAATATACCATAGAGCGCAAAATATACTAGATTATCAACTAAAATATACCATAAATTACTACATATATCAGATTGTCAGTCAAAGCAACTGACTAACTAATAAGTAGACCTTTTTTGCCCATACAAAAGTATTTCTTAAATAAATTCTGCAACATTTTCAAACAAACTTGATCTGCGTGCAAACATAACAAAGAAAGACGGACATGGCTATATCGTATCGAGTGAAGCGCAGGATCTACAAAGCTTTCAAACCGTTCAAAATACAGTCGATAAAGATTTCTCGTCTATGTATTCCAATTGATAGTTTTAAAAAGACAACACTCGCTTCACATTATAGCCATAATATTTGTATGATGTGCTTTACCTTCTTGATCTTTTTGGGCTTGCGTTTCGATGGCACCGGCTGCACCTGCTGCATGATGAGCTCGCGTCCAAGTATGTTGATCTCACGCTGTCGCAGCTGCTCCTCGAGCTGATGCAACTTGTTGGCCTTCTCCACCTGCTTCTTTTGCATCAACACCAGTTGCTCCTCCTTGTTGCGCAGTTCCTAAACACAGAAAAGAAAATCGGCATCAGTATACAAAGTTTGCAAAACTAAACAAGGCAAGACAAGACAACAAAACGATTTTCGTTCAGTGCAGCCAGTAACTTGAAATGTGGTAAGATAAAAAAAAGAAAGATAATCAGGAAAAAAAAACAAGTCATGCAATTACACATTCAATTTGATTTTCTTTTGTTTTGTTTGCGTTGAGGATTGTGAGAGGTAAACAAGGAAATAAACTAAAAATCAAAACTAAACCAATTTTGGAAAAACAAAAACATAAATGCAGCGCAAAAACATAACGAAATGCGAGCAGGAAACGCGACAAAGAAGGAAAGAAAAACGTAACCATTTTTGGGGCACACGCCGCTTACCTCTTCGATGGTTTGGAAACGCTTTTTTTATATTTATATATATGTATACAATATGTGGTTAACAAATATTTGAAGTGGATGGAAATTCGATTCGATATTTGGTTTTAGAAAGAAAACAGAAAAACAGAAAGTGTTAAAACAAATAGATTATTACAGAGAGAGAGAAAGTAGGAAATTGCTGCGACTAATCGCGATGTTATAATTCGTAAAAGGGAATACATAGAGATGTACTATATATAAATAGGAGCTGCTCTCGATATACATCTATATATGTGTATATACAATATATGGCGCATTCTGTAAACGCTGATTACCTTTTCTTTTTCGCGCAAATCGTGCAGCACCTCGGCAATCTCCTTTTTCCACAGCTCCTGCTGCTGATGAAACGATTCCTGCGGCGTCAGCGTAAACAACGAACAAGCGCTGCTCTCCAGCTGCTCGATAATCTTTTTGAAATCGGGCCTTCGATGGGGATCACTTTCCCAACAGCCTGCAAAAGATGAATACAATTTAATACAATTGATTTTTCGCCAGATCAAACGCTTACTCTTCATGAGTGCGCCCCACGTTTCGGGGCAGGTTTTTGGTATGGGCAACGTTAACGTGTTCACAGCAACGCCATAGGCCACGGAGAGCGGATCGAAACCTTTATACGGCGTCTCGCCAGTGATTAGTTCCCACAATAGCACGCCATAGCTCCACACATCCGAGGATCTATAGCACAGTAAATTATCAAAATTGAATTCATTCTGTACTTTTCATTTCTCTACTCACTTCGAGTACATGCTCCGGCTGATGACTTCGGGCGGCATCCAGGCATATGTGCCCGCCGCACTCATACACTGTGTGTTGTACATTTCGCGTGCCAGTCCAAAATCGGTGATCTTCAGCGTTTTGTGATACAATTGATTGCCCTCGATGGCTTCGTAGATGAGCACATTGGATGACTTCAGGTCGCGATGGATGATCGACATCGGCGCCTCGCTATGCAAATAATTCATGCCGCGTGCAATTTGTATGGCCCAATCCACTAAGACATTTGGTGGTATCTTGCCAGCGGCAAGAATGCGATTCAAACTGCCGCCACGTGCATATTCCATGACCAGACACAGTTTCGTGCGCAAACAGACGCCACGCAATGCGGCAATATTGCGATGTTTCAGTGGCCAAAAGAGTTTCGCCTCCTGCAGCACATTATCACGCATACGTTGCATGTCATCGTCGCCGGTCTGATGGGCAATCTTAATGGCCACCTCCTCGTTGTCGTAGTAGCCGCGATGCACTTTACAAAAGCCACCGGAACCAATGACCTCTTTGATGTCCAGCTCCTTGTATTCAATTTCATGGGGCAACTGCATGGGATCTGTGTCCGTCACAAAGTTGCGCGGAAAGACTCCAACCTAAAAAAGCACATATAAATAGATGCGGTTAGTATATACAGAGTGCATGATTCATATGAGTTGTGTATAATGCAACAGCACCTTATCACCGATCTTGCCCGTCCACCAGCCGACATCGCCTGAGACTTCGCTGTCCGTGGAGAGCACCACAACAATTTGACCGCGACGCAGCGTCAACTCATCCTCGCCTTGGGCATTATAGTCATACAATGCGGTCCAGAGGCTGGCGTCCGCTGCCAATGCGGCATCCTCATCCACCACCAGACCATTGGCGGCCGCATCATCGGCATTGAGAATGTGTTGCTGTTGTTGTTGTTGCAGTTGCAGTTGTTTCTGATTGTTGTTGTTGCCATTGTCAACGTGCTGCTCCTCGCTGATGGGGAGCATGGCCAGTGCTTGCTGCTCCTGCTGTTGCTAAACGATTTGCCGCATCCGCATCAAAAGCTGCAACATGTGAAAAGCAAATGTCAATATCTATATAGAGGCGTGGTAACGCCCACTTGTGCAATGTGCCACGCTTACCCGAGTTGGTTTGTTGTTTGCCGCCTTCTTATTGTTGTTGTTGTTGTTATTGCAGAGCAGCGATTTCACTGCACCTTGTCGCCCACCCCGCCCCCTTGCAGCAACAAGCAAGAAACGCACGCACGCACGCACGCACAATAGAAAACAATCAGAGGCCACACACTCACACTCTAAAATTGTAATAGGCAACGACAACGCAGCTTGAATACGTTTGTATTGTTGTTGTTTTTGCTGCTGCTGGCAAGTTCCAATTGGAATCCCAGCTCTTGTGTTGACTTTAAACTGATTGCAGAACTCTTCTTGTTGGTATCAGGCAGCAGCATAGCACGCACCTCTGTCTCCCTCTCTCTCTTGCTTTTTCTTTTCGCATAAATTTGCTGCTGCTGCTGCTTTTCTTTTTTTCTCTTTTTTGATTTTATTTTTTCTCGTTTCTTTTTGCGTTTCTTGCGCGTTAGTGTGTGTATGTGAGTCTTTTTGTCTGTTGTTCGCTGTAGCTTCTGCTGCTCGCTGCTCGTTGTTGTTGGCCCGTTTCGTTTTTAAGCATTGTTTTCACATCGTTTGGCGACTGTGCTGTTGAGGTTTGTTTGTCTCAATTTCGTTTGCTAAGCTCGTAATGTTAGCAGTGATTGATTTCGCTTTTCGTATGTTTTTTTTAAAACATAAAAAACACTTGTGTTGGTTTTGGTAGGAGAGAAAAACTTCAGAAAATCGACGGGCGATAGACTGCCGGACTAGAGGTGGCGAAACATCGATGACAGCTATCGATGATACGATATTTTGTTTTTAACAATTTGTTGGTTTGCTTTTGAAAATCGAAAAATCATTTTAAAAATTATTAATTATTTAATCATATTAGAAGAATGACTCAAGTCATACAAAGAGCTGCCTGTCAATACGGTTTTATTGAATACTACTACGCAATACCAATATATTTCATAAACTGTAGAAAAATATACCAATAGAAAGAATTTCCCGATTGTGAACTGGTTACACCTAATTAACGAATATTTTGCAAAAACGATTTGTTTCATAGCATTTCAAAAACAAGTAGTATTTTGAGAAATTAAATAATTTTTTTTTTTTCGTCACTCTTAAAATAATATTCGCGAAAGCGAAGAACAAACGTTTTTATGTGGTACTGCCCGATGTATTTTAGTAGTTTAATCCCAACAACGGTCACACAGTAAATAAGCGCAATCATTGTGGCGGTGCACCGCGGTGTCAACTCCAGCTTGTTTTGCTCTTTTTTTGCGTTAACATCAAAAGTCTACATTACAGCATCAATTTACAAACATGTGGCAGCACTGTAATTTTTAATCATATTTAAATTAATTGAAATACTAAACCTATTGCACATGTTAAACTTGAAATGGATATTTTTAAAATAATATACAATTTTCATATACAAATATTTAAAAAATATACCTACTTATGTTATGGCTTCAAAATAACAGCTGAGCTCTGCTTCTTCTCTGTTATAACAGTCAATACACGCGCGTCTGGCAGCTTCGGTTTTATGCAAAACGCAAAATTTGTTTGAAAATAATTGCGGAGCGAAAATAATGTGAATTAAATTGGTCCGTCGTGCGGTAGTAGTAATGGTAACGCTGCTAGGCCACGCGGAATCTTAAACAGCCGTTGCCCATTACCCGTTACCCACCCGTTGTGTATTCCATTAATGCCGCACGCGCGCTCTGTCTCTCTTACTCTCTCGCCGTTGTAGACTTGAGAGTTTTGTGCGTTCGGCTGTTGGTCCAGCAGCTCAAACAAACGTCGGCTTTTTAAGCATCCTCGGCTGCTGCTGCTGACTGCTGCTGTCGCAGTAAATAGAATCCGAAACTGGAAACAGAAACAGAAACGAAGCCAGCGCCAATGCACGCACGGGGCTACAACACAGCAGCAGCAGCAGCAGCGGCGCATCGGCTAACGGCAAACGGTAAAAACGGGCTGCTGTGTCTTGGTTCTTTCATCGCTCAGTTTAGTTACGCGCAAGATTTCAACACAAATTGTTGTAGCATACTTTACGGTTGCGGACGGCGGTAAGAAACGGGCGTGCGCAGCGCAAAAAGCAAAAGCAAAAAAAAATTGCACACGGCAAGAAATCCCAATCACAGAATCCCGAATCCGAATCAGAATCATAATCAGCAACCAACGGCAAACTACTGCGATTCCGTTGTTGGGGCTACGCTTAACTATTTAAATAATTGTTCAGTCGCGTCAAACACACACACGCACATTTTACGCTTTGTTTTTATTATTATTTGGCGTTAAGTTAAAGTTTTTTGTGTTTTAGAATTCGCATAATTTTTGATTGGTTAAAATCCGACAACACTCCAACAAAATAAAGAATTCGTTGGAAACTTTTGCTACAAATTTCGCAACGCTTTATTTCGGATTTTTTTGTGTGTGTTAAACGCGTTGCCGTCTTCGTCGCCGTCGCTGTCACCGTCGCTGCCGCCACTCGAATTTTTTTCTTGCTGCGTGCGCGCGTGTATGCGTATATATGTGTGTGTGTGTGAGCTTGCGTGCGTGCATGTGTGTGTACGTGAGTGTGTTACAGTATTTTTTTTTGTTCACGGTATTCGCCTTAATCCCCTCGTATGCCAAACAAAAGCTAGAGCCTATGAAAATGTGAAGCTACATAACAACAACAACAACAACAACAACAACAAGAGAAGCAGCAGCGAAATCAAAACACCAACAACAACAATGACATAAATAATAATGTTAATATATAAACAGATCATAATAATAACAAGAAAACAATATTAATAAGAGTCAAAACGCACAACTCGCATCAAAGAATATCTACGGAAAGCTCTTCAAAATATTCGACGAAAAAGCAAACACCAAAAAAAAACCAAAAAAAAAGAAAAACGAAACGAAACGCACAAAACTAAGTTTAACAACGCATTATCCTAGGTGTCTTACAAGTAATGCTCAAATTTATTAAAATTACATTCTAATTTATTATTATTTGGAAACGTATGCAACGCAATCGTAGCAATCAGCTTTGAAGTCGCTGCATCTGATCTTGCTGCAGCCTCTCAAACTCTCAATGCTATCGCCTTGACACTATTTTTGGTTCTTTATTTTGTTGTTTCCATATAAATTTGCAAATGAAAGAAACATGAAAAAGCAGCCAACAAATTTGTATGTGTGTGTGTGTGTGTGTGCGCGCATAAATCGCACACACAAAGCTGTTGCCTGGCCTATAAAATGGCTGCTCTAACAGCAGCGACGTCGACGTCAACGCTGGCAGCGTGGTAAGCAGCGCGCAAGAAGTTGAGGTTATGTCTGCGCCGCAAAATGTGCTTTGGCTGGCCGCGCTGCCCTTGGCATGAAATTGTCGTTGCTGATGCTGCTGCTGCTGCGGAGGCTGCTTTTGCTGCTTTCTGCTTGCTTGCTGCTTAGCCCTCCTTTCAATTGGGCGTGCCAGCAGCCAAAGCACGCGTTGCAGCATCCTTTGCTGTCTGTCTATGTATGTGTGTGTGTGTCTGTGTATGTGTGTTGGCTGCTTGTCCTTGCTGTGCTCCACTGTGCTTTTGGGTGCTCCATAAATGACCTAGCCCTATTTTTGGGCATTTGGATTTCGCCCCGTTGAGAGCAGTCGAAAAACTTGCTTGCTGTCGACCGCGACGTCGCTGTCGCAGTCGACGCTGACGCTGACTGTGACATTTTCTTTTGATTTGTGCTCCAGAGTTTTGCGGTTGCTGCCATTTTACTTCTCCCCTTCTTTTACAATGCTATTTCGCTTGTTTTTCTGTTTTTCTTGCTTTTCGCATGTGTTTGTGTGTGTGTTTTTCTTTATAGTTTTTTATTGCTTTCCGTTCTGCTTTTGCCATATTTTGTGTGCAGCGCGCCGAAATAATAATAATAATAAAAGTGTTGCATACCCTGCAGGCTGACAGTTTGACAGGCACTTCGAGACAATGTTTTTTCGGTTGAGGCGAGGGACAAATACATTCGCAGGACAATTATGGGGTGCACTTATGTGCAGCTGATAGACAGACGGTCGTTGCATGCTGCAAGTTGCAATATACTGAAGCTGCTGTTGCTGCTGTCGCTGCTTACCCAATTGCAATTGACATTTTAAGGCCGAACACACACACACACACACACCCTCTCAAAGTGTTTTTTTTTGTTTTTGCGCCCCAATTTACTTAAAGTCAGCGCTGCAACCTTGAGAGCTCTTTTTATGCGACTGCAAATAATTTGCATTGTAAACTCTTTCGGCAGCATTTGTGCAACTGTTGTTGTGCGTTAATGTTGCACAGTCTTTGTGCAGCATTTTTATTTCATTAGTCAAGTTGGGATCTACCCTAAAGCCCTTATTACAATTCCTTATTTATTCTTACTCTTGAACTATTTATCATTATTAATATAATGTTAACCCAAACATTGTGGAGTCTTTTTTAGTTAACTAAAGTTAAACTCATTTATGAAACTGATTGAACTTAACGTATAAAGATTAATCACTATACAATTGACTAATAATCGCAAATATTTTAATTTGATTCAACTCACCATTTAATAAAACTTGAATCTCTTGTTCACTAGAGAAACTCAAATACAGACTGAAGCAATTCAAGCAATAATGCTTAAGCTTAACTAAATAATTTGACAGATGAATCAAAGTCTACTCAAAATGTTTGACAATTCTTATTTTGTGTTCGCTTAATGCTGTGAATATGAATATTAATTATAATAATTGTTTTCTTTTTACACTTTCAGCAATACGCACAACCCCAAAACGCCAAAATTGAAAAGTTTAAGGAGTAGTTAAAATACAAAATATATAAAAAAATTAGTAATACTTAGCGCAAGTAGCAATTTAAAACAATTTAGATAAATTCATGAAAAAAACATGAGCGATGCAAACAAATTGAAAGTGGAAAAATGTTAACAACAATTGAGGGAGACAAAGAATTCGAAGCGATAGCGAGTTGATTGTGTCTGCCACCTCAATAGGTCTCAGGACAGGAGAATCGAGGCAAGCGAGACACGCGAGGGGAAAGTCGCCGCGCTGCGCAATGCAAGCGAACAGCAGCCGATCCACGTTAAGCGCACAATCCTCGGGGCACACCGTCGGCCTCAACGATATCCTCGTCGCAGGGAAAGGTGAGTTGTAACCACATTTATAAGGAAATATCCTAAGGCTTTTTAAAGCATGATTGATGCTTTGATTGATCAAATAATTCATTAGCTATTTCATTTGATTGATGGTTAGCTACGAGTTGTTACTATTTAGCGAAAGAATTGATTGATGACTGATTGAATGTTTGATTGATTGACTGATAAATCATTCGACTGATGGTTTGCTAAGAGTAATGACAATTCTAGTGAAGGAAGCAACGCTCGACTGATTGATGATTTGATTGATTGATTGATCGATCAATTTATTTGCTCTTTCATACGACTGATTGCTAAGAGTAATAACTATTTTAGTGATTGATTGATTGATTGAGAGTGAGAGTAATTACTTTTAAGTGAAAGGAGTAAAGCTCGATTGACAGATTGATTGATTGGTAGTCAATGGATTGAACAATCAATGCTTCTTCTGACTGTTGTCATCTATAGGCATAGCTAAAAGGAGCTACTGTGATACAAACAATGCTCGACTGATTGATGTTATGATTGATTGATTGTTAGTTTGTTAAGTTTTGAATTAGGTCAAATGATTGTCTGATCAATCGCTTTATTGCAAATTTGTTATGATTGATGGTAGAAAGTTGATTCATACAAAGATCTTTTGATTGATTGTTACTTCGATGGATTGATTGATTGATCTACCTCAAAATGATAGTAGACAAGAGAGAAATTACTATTTTAGTGAAGGATACTAATGAGTTGAGCGTGCAAAAAGCCATTAACAAATGCAACGCTTGACTGATTGATGCACTGATTGATTGATGGCCAGTTTCATGAGTTCCGTAACAAAACAGAGATGCAGCTGCATGGCTGAACGAGTTTGTTGTCACGAATTCAGTCAGCGACGGACGCAGTCCATTTGCTCAATGGACATCCATGACAATGGGTTGCAAAAAAGAAGAATGGAACGAATGGCGAGCGCCAAAAGAGCGAGCGCGCGCAAAAGGGACAGCACAAAGCAAAGAAAAGGCGAGGGAGAGCAAGAGCAAGAGAGCGATAGAGAGACAGAGAGAGAGAGAGGTTGTCTCATTATGTGCGCCCATTGGCAGCCCGGCAACAAAGCAGCGTACTTCAATTCAATGCCCATACGCTCCCCAAGGAGCTTCCCTCCCTTACTGCTTCTTCTGTCCCGTACCCCTTCCCCCCATGGGCGACCCTAACCATTCCCCTTTTCTTCTGCCGTCTCCCAAAAGGACGAGAGCCGCATCGGTTTTGGTTTCATTTTTTTTTTGTTTTTTTGTGCTCCTGGGCCCTAAGTGCCTTGGGCCTAGGCCCAATTCCCCCTGCTTCCCCTTTGCATCGTCAATCAGTGTATGTGTGTTTGTATGCCTGTGTGTGTGTGTGTGTGTGTGTGCACATCCTTTTTCAAGTGTCCTTTGTGTATGCGAGCTATGTTGCGCCTCTCAATTATGCAAGCGTTAGCGATAGTCCCAAAAGCACTTTCGACTCTCCACGTACGTCCATTTCCCATTTCGCATTTCGTTTAACAAATAGCCAATCCATACTCCACTCTCCTACCACCCCCCAGTCTAACTACCTTTCTTTCACCCCCTTAATTAAGCAATCTATCATAACTCAACTCGCTCCTTTCAACACCCATTTGCAATTGCTTTACAGTACACAAAGAGGGACACAGCGTTGACAATTCTGTTAGAGTTTATTATTTAGTACTCTATGATATACTAAATATAGTCTGCGGTATTTTTCAGTATTCTTTTTAGTATATTAATTTTGTACTTCTTCATTTTAATGAGTACTCTACGGTAGTATATTACTTTGGTATATTTAAGGAATAATAGTACTCTATGGTATACTAAATGTAGCCTTCGGTATATTTCACTATTCGCTGTAATATATTTATTTGGATATATTTTAAGCACCTGTTGTTTGTATTTGGTATATTTGCGTAGTTTTCAGTATAATGTTAATGTTTCAATAAAAATACCGCATTGTTTTGTTGTTATTTAATACTCTAGTATACCAAATATAACATTCGATATATTTTAATTTTTTTTTTAGTATTAAAATTGCTTTTATTGACTGCTTTGACAATCTGGTATGTTTTGATCGCCTTGGTATATTTCGAATGTAGTATATTATTCGGTATATTTTAAGAATAATTCCGCATAGCTTTGCTTTTATTGAAAGCGAATACCGGATATCTCACAATTGAACACACTCGACTCTTCGTTTCTTGTTTTCATTCACTTTACTTTAAAACAATTATTTAGAATTGTATTTAGAAAATGTTACATGGCTCCTATTAGGTTATACTTAATATAATATTTTTTTAATAATAATGATGTTATTATTGACCAATTGAATTAAATGCGTGAATACAATTAGTGAATGTATAAGTGAGAAATGCCAAATGAAGCATTGAGCTTTGCGTTTTTTGGTAGTCAACATAGTAAAATGTTAGTGTAGTAACTTATTTGTGTTGCATTTTTTTTTAGTAGAATGGAGAGCCGCAAATAGTTGTTTTGTGTGGCATTGATTCATTGAATCGAGTGGGAAAGTTCGTTGGGAGAGGAGTCTCACCTGATGTTCCTGTTGCCATGTTGCAATAAAAGTCACACAAAACTCGTCTAATTAAAATGAAATTGGATTCTCTCCTCTCTTGGCATATGTGTGTGTGTGTGTGTGGGTTTGTGTGTGTTTCATTTGTCGCTTAGTTGCACGCAAAAATAAATTCGTAAATAATTTGCAACGTTTTCATGCTGCTCTCGCATATCATAATTAAAAATGATAATCATCGTGCTGATGACAATAATTAAAATTGTTGCCTCAAGCTGTGAATCCATTGACATTTGCCAAACAAACACACACACACACACACTCTCTGGCAATTAGTTCAACATTTTAATGAGTTAAATACGATTACGATTCTTAGCGCGGGGGTGGGAATAAAAAAAAACGAGTTAACGGTGAGTTGAATATGAAATTCAGTGACAAATCACAAATTTATGATAACTAATATTGTTATTATTATTATTATTATTATTATTATTATTATTATTATTATTATTATTATTATTATTATTATTATTATTATTATTATTATTATTATTATTATTATTATTATTATTATTATTATTATTATTATTATTATTATTATTATTATTATTATTATTATTATTATTATTATTATTATTATTATTATTATTATTATTATTATTATTATTATTATTATTATTATTGTTTAAAAAAAGATGCTACGCATTTAATTATCGAATTCCAACAACAATTACTCGTCACCCACATGCGAAAAAAATCCAGACTACAAACGATTTTCGCGGAAAATGCTTTCATATAGCAAAAGGAAATGCGCGAATGCACTTCACTTTTTCCAGGAATTGTTGCGTGGAGAGTCCCGAGAACTGCACATAATTAAAAGTTTTACTTTCTCATGGATTTAAACGTAATTCATAATTATCCAATTTTACTTTTCTGCACTAAAAATCAGGTTTATTTTGTATAAGTTATATAAGAAATACTGTTGTTTGGGCAATCGGCCCTTAGTTGCTTTGGGCGACAATCTGGTATATTTTTGCACTCTATGGCATATTTTTATACCCGCTACCCATAGGGTAGAAGGGTATTATAACTTTGTGCCGGTAGGAAATGTATGTAACAGATAGAACGAGGCATCTCCGACCCTATAAAGTATATATATTCTTGATCAGCGTCAACAGCCGAGACGATCTAGCCATGTCCATCTGTCCGTCTGTGTGTCTGTCTGTCTGTCCGTATGAAAGACTGGATCTCAGAGACTATAAGAGATAGAGCTATAATTTTCAAGTTTCAAGTTTGTTTCAAATTTTTGCCACGCCCACTTCCGCCCCCGCAAATCAAAAAAATCGAATAACAAGCGTAATTTTAAAGCTAGAGTTGCGATTTTGGTGTATACTATAATTACTATAGTAGTTATGATTCCTGAAAATTTGGTTGCGATCAGATAAAAATTGTGGAAGTTATTAAAGAAATACTTTTGTATGGGCAAAAACGCCTACTTACTTGGGCTCTTAGTTGCTTTGGCCGACAATCTGGTACATTGTGCCGTCTATGGTATATTTTGAATGGTGTCCTTTATCTATATACCAAACATACCATTTTGTATATTTTTAGTATTTTTTAGTATTTTTTATACCGAAAGGTATATTTTGGAAATAATACCGCAATATTTTGCCCTTATTAAAAATGGGTCGAGCACACTCGACTGTAACTTTTTTACTTGTTAATGTTGTATACCGAATAAAGCCTTTGATATATTTTTCATATTCTTGTTTCTTTCTTACTTGTTTCTCTTTTGTTTTTATTCGTTGCTTCGATGCATTTCCAACTAAATGCTAGATCTTTCTTTCTTTTATTTTCTTTTGTTCATCTCGGGATTTCATTTGATTTGTGATTGATCCATCAAACTTATCGATAATCACAGTCAATTCAAATTGGATTGAAGCGATTTGATCGATTGTGGTCGAAAATATTTCCCAAGCTACAGCAAATAACTGAATTTTACTCCACGCAATGCAATTTTGGGCTTCAGATGCAATGTGACCACAGCACAACTGGGGGGAAGGCAGTAATCGCAACATTTAAATGAAGCAGCAACCAAAATCAATGGCAAATGCCGAAAATGCTTGCTAATTGCAGAATTTCGTTATTGTCATTGCGCCTGCGGTTATGCTACAATAATTTTTGGGCAAAGCGAGAGGGAGATATGCTTAAAATTGCAAGAGATATTGATTGAAATTGTCGCAAGTGCGTGAAATAATTTTGTGCCATGGCAAAGCGAAGACAACAGCCACTTCTTCCTCCTGCTCCTTCTCCTTCTGCTTCCCCTCCTTGTTTGGGTTCTTCTTCTTGTGCATCTTCTGATGCCTTTGTTTCGTTCGCATTTCGCTGCCATTTGCATCGCAGCAACTTTCACGCGTTGCTTTTAATTAAACATTGCCGTTTGCCAGAGTCTGTTTTCATCTCAGTGCGTGTGTGTGTGTGTCTGTGTGTGGGTGCTAAGTGTGTGTCACACACACACACAAACACATACACACACAGCTGTTCGACAGTCAGCTGAGAGAGCAAACGAGTGAAGGGCAAAGCCAAGTGCGAGCTGAGTGCAGAGCGAGAGAGCGAGCGACAGAGAGAGAGAGAGAGAGAGAGAGAGAGAGAGAGAGTGAGAGTGGTGAGGAGGAGGGAGGGGGGAACAGGCCTTAGCAGCTGCTGTTGGCCTTGCCCGTCACAATTTGAAGTCGAGTTGACGACGACGACGACGACGACGACGACAGCGCGATATCTTCTCTGCTTGTGTTGCCATGTAAGCTGTGCCTGTGTGCGTTTGTGTGTGTGTGTGTGAGTGAGCGTGTGGTAAGTCATAAAAAGCCAGTAAAAATCTCCGTTTGTCATTACATATTGTCATCATCAGCGGCAGCTTAAAAACAACAACAGCAAGCAAAACAACAGCTGCGCTGGCCGCACAAAAGTAGGCAACACTTTTTTTGCTTTAGCAATACGACGACGACGCACAACAGCTGCTTGCTTTAAAACTGCACTAGCGAGCTTTTTGTCAGCCTTATGCAAATGCAGTGTAGACCACACCCCCCTCTCCTTCTATCCACCCACTTATTGGCAGCTGCTGTTATTGTTCTTGCTGCTTGCTACTTAAATGCAAATTGCATTCCGTCGTTGGCCAAAATCAACGTTTTCTTTTTGTTGTTTGCTGTTGTTGTTGTTTTTGCGCTTTAACCCATGGCTATTTGCTGTGTCACGTGCTGAGCCAAAACGAAAATTAATTGCATACTTTCAGGCGGCGGTATACAACAATAACTTAATGAAATGGTCTCTGCTCTTAATGTGGCACATTTCAAATGAAATTCAATACTAACGATGCTTTTGCATTGCATTGAAAATATAAATTCCAAAACAACATTGTGTGTTAAATGCATTTGAAATGCAATTTAATGCTTGACATGTGCGCACTGATAAATCTGGCATAACTGGCATTAATAAATGTAGTAATTGTAGAACGTTTTAATGGAATTGTGCAATAGTTTTGCGGCACTTTCGACACATTCATGAATGTCACAAATGAATATCAATTTGGAAAGCGAAACGAGATTTTAAGTGCAAACTTGTGCATAACTAACAATTTGCGTTTTATTTACTGTCGCCCACTGCAAAGTATGCTGCATAAATGATGTGGGTTTTATTTACAGACGCCGCTGAAAAGTATGCAACGTAAATATTGCAACGTCGCGACACATTTGCTTACTTATCACGTGTAGTGTGTTCGTGTGTGTGTGTGTGTGAGTGTGTTGTGTTGGTGCCAAAGTGTAAATTACGCTAGCGGCGTCTTATGACACCGTCACACACTCTTACAAACACACACACACACACACACGCACAAGTACACGTCGAGCTGTCCCTCTCGCTCTCACCCCTTGTGTCACACGTGACACACGCGAAGTTGTCAAAACTTTGCAACTATTGCCATGAAATACGAAAAGTTTTTAGCTGTCTTGTTGCTGTTGCTGTTGCTGTTGTTTGCTTCATTAGGTGTAGCACGCGTGCGAGTGTGTGCGTATGTGTGTGTGTGTGTGTTTGCTTGCTTTTAATTCACAAAACGCTGGCGACAGCGACGCTGGCTGTGACGTCGACAGCAGCAGCAGCGCACATGTGTGCTCGCCTCTATGTCTATGACTGTGTGTGCGTATGCGTGTGTGTGTGTGTGTGTGTGTGTGTGTGTGCGGGGGCATTGCGCATGTCATCATCAAGCAACTGGACCGCAGCTCGCAGTCCAGTAAACGGTACATATGCTAACGCTAGCAGCGCAGCTGACTGAGCCGACTAACAAAAAAAACACACACTCACGCACACACAAAACAAGACATGAAAAACTCTACACAAAGTCTGAGCACAGAGCAGCAACAAATACTTAGCAAGCAGCTGGCAGCCGAACGAAACAACAACAACATCGACGCAAATAATTGGCAGCCTTTTTTTCATTTTTGCTTCGTTTTTGTTTGTTCTCGTTTGATGGTAGAAAAGTCTACACTGCATTAGGCTGGCAGCTGGCCCAAAAGTCTACACGCAGCATCAGCAGCCGCCAGCCGGCTTAGCACACACACACACACACTCACACACAGCTCTCCACACGCAGCGCGCTCTCACTCACACACACACACACACTCAGAGTCTCCCGCTCGCACTCTCCCACTTGCTGCAGGTTCTCTCTTTTCGTTCGTTCGTTCGTTTTGTCTGATTAGCCCGCTTTGCTCTGTCGCCGTCGCTGTCGCTGTCGCTGTCAACGTCGCTGCCCGCATCGCGCGTTGTTTTTGCGCCACGACGCGTTATTGTATGTGTGCGTGTGTGCATCATTTAAAACAATATCCAGAGATTTGTTTCGCCATTTATATGTCAAATATGACAAGTCAAGTGTTTTCTGTCATTCTTGTTGTTGTTGTTATTGTTGTTCTTATTGTTTGCTATGCCTTTCAATGCATGTGTGTGTGTGGGTGTGTGTGTGCGTGTGTGATTAGCAGCTAAGTCAAAGTAAAAGAAGGGCAGATGCTCTGCCAACACACACACACACACACACACACACACACGTTTGGTTGGCGGTTGAAAAAATGTAAAAGTCTTAGGCAGACATACGTACGTACATATATAAAATATAATTTTATGTTAAAGCTACTACAAAATAATATTACAAAAATGTTTAATTTGCAATAGCTGTTGAAGTAATAAAAGTATTAAAAATATAAAAATAAACGAGTTAAAAAATACAGAAACAAGTAAAAAAAACTACGGTATTAAATTTAAAATATACCAAATTTATATACAATAAAATACTAAAAATATACCGAAACACGTACATCATACATACTATAAAAATACTAAAAATATAACAGAATTCTTACATTATACAATTTTTATACTGATATATTACTGCATTCAAAATATACCATAAAGGGCAAAATATACTAATTTGTCAGCCAAAGCAACTACAACTTATAGTAAGTAGTCGAATTTTCCCACACAAAAGTATTTCATTAATAACTTCTACAATTTTTATCCGATCGCAACCAAATATTCAGGAATCATCACAACTATAGTTATTATTGTCTGTACCATTCGAGACTTAATTTTTTTAATCTATAAATTATTGTAAAGAATCCATGATTTTTATTCCCGCCTCTTATTACGTATAACTTGTTAAACTCTCAATAAAAACAGTAAACACACTCACATAAATTTCAAAGTTAAAAAGAACATTCCTATTACTATATTTGGTATAATTGAAATTGAAAGCAATTGCGAATTAACGTTATAAGGTGCATAATTTTAAAATTCATAAAACGTTGCATATTTTTTAGGGCACCCGCAGCTGAAAACGTTTTAATTAAACCGCGTTACACAAAGCATTGTCATCGCATTGAGGTTACGAGGCAACATTTACACTTACAGTTACTGCAACATGTTTGTAAAACCAGAAAAGCATTGTTTATTTGCTTAATTGCTTCATTTTTGCAGCTTCAGCTGCGAAACTTGCGTTGAGAGAATGTCACACAATTTTCACACTATGCATTTGCTTGCTAAAATCAAATGGAGTTGCATTCTTAGAGAATTATTTATGTATGTTGTAAATGTGGCCATGTTATATATATCACAATTAGCATAACAAAATTGACCGTATAAAGTTTTAAATATGGTCACACTTGATTTAAACTCTCTTTTTTATAGAGCTTTAGTTTGGATTTTTCTTTTTATATTTCTTTTCAATGAAGAATCTTTGACAAAAAATAGATTGCAGTACAAAAATCTTTAGTTTGGATAAATTCAAACGCATTACAAAAGCGCGTGAATTATTTTTGGGATATGAGAACTTTTTTAGTTAAATGTATGTTCCATTAATTTAACATTTTAAAAGTTTTCTGATATCTACACAGAAAGAAAAAACGTTCCTTAATCAAGAATAAAATCTTGGATCAAGATTATATGATGTCAAAATTGAATCAAGATGGTTTTTTTTTAAATTAAGATCATAATTCGAATTGTAATTGTAATTTTTAAAGCAAGGGGATTCCATTACTTTAAAAAACAAGAACGAAATTCTTTTCTTTAGATCGAAAAAATCTTAATTCAAGACTTGCATTCTTCTTTTCAATCTAAAATAAAACATTCTTGAAGCAAGATTTTAATATTAAATTAAGATGTTTTTAATCTTAAAATGCAAATTTAACATACAAATCTTGATTTAAGATTTTTTCAACCTAATCTTATTTCAAGATCGAAAAAATCTTAATTCAAGATTTGCAATCATTTTTTTTCAAACTAGACTTGTTCTCTCTGTGTACTTTCTTAAATATATATAAATTTGTTTAATGTTTATCTTGTTGACTGAAATTCTAATTTCTTTTACTTCTTCCAAACTTCTTTCAATATTTCGTTAACTTCTTTATGTTTTTAACTAATTTTTTTTTTTTTTTTTGCACTGCTTTTCTTTTTTCCGTCACCTCTCGCCATCTGGCTTTGTTTCTTCTCTTCCCTGCACATTCTATTTCTTATTCTTTTGACCCTGTTTCTCTCACACACTCTCTCTCTCTCTCTCTCTTTCGCTTTTTTCCCAACTGCAACAACAATGTCGTGGACATTAATTCTTGAGGTTAGAGCATTTTATAAAGTTGTCGCCCATCTTTCAGCCACTCTCAGTCTTCGTCTCTGTCTCTCTTTCACACACACACACACACACACACATAGTTGTGTGCGCTATGTGTCAATGTGTGAAATGAGCTTCAAGTACAACAACAACAGCAACAACAACTAGAAGAAGAAGAAGAAGAAGAGCTGACAAGGACGCTCCATATGAAAACAAACGCATAATTTAAGCGTAATTGCTGTCATTTTTCATTCGAGTGCGGCATGGAGAAGGCAGAAGGGGCAGTGATGAGGGAGGGGCATGGGAAGATGGGATGGAGAGGGGGTAAGTGTAACTGCGACTGTGACTGCTCCAGTTGAGTGTCCATGTCGCCATCGCCATCGCGTTGCGTTGTGTCCTCCACACGCCCCAAGAGCATGCACACACATGTCTGTGCTCAAGTGTGTGCATGTCTCTGCATGTCTGTTCCTGTCTGCCTCTCTCTCTATATATATATGTGTGTGTGTGTGTGTGGCTGCTGAGTGCCCGCATCCGGCGCTGAAACGCCAATAATTATGTCGCTGCTTTTTTTTCTCTTCTTCTCTTTTTCCTGTATTTTATTTTCTTTCTATTTTTTTCTACTGTCGTTCTGTGTGTGTGTGTTTTTTCAACGCCCCCTGGCGGCCAGCGGCAGCGGCAATTGACGCGACTTTTGTCATCGCTTTGTTGCCCCGCGCCTAATCACATCAACAACAAACAGCACAGCAAAAAAATATTGAAGCTCAAGCACGACTATCGTGATACCCGATATGCAGTTTCATTCACTAGAGGCTGCTGTTCGTCTCAAAAAAAGAAATGTCCTTATAAAATTAGTTTGTGATACTATATATTTTTGGTAATGCTTGAAGACAAATCAAAACAAGTAAGAAAGCTACAATCGAGTGTGCTCGACTATGAAATGAATAAAAGCAAAACATTGCGGTATTCATTTTCAAAAATATACAACATTATTATACCGCAAAGATACCAAATTGTGAAATAAAGCAACATAGCGCGGTATTTATTTCAAAATAAACCACAAAAATATGTGGTATATTGATATAGAACTACATTCAAAATATATAATAGAGTGAAAAATATACCAGATTGTCTGGCAAAGCAACCACACCCGAATATACCAAATGTAGTCGTTAGTATTTTATGTATTTTGCTTTTATTCAGAATGGGTAGCGCGTATCTCACAGTCGAGAACACTTCACTGTAGCTTTCTTGTGTTATTTTTAGTATATTTTGTTTCTTCAGAATTCAATACCAAATAAATACTTAAAGAGCGTTTGAAATGTTGAAAATAACGTTTCCCGCTTAACTGTTTTTTTGGATGATATGAGCGGTCGTGACTTGGGTTACTTTTATCCTTAATCTCCAGAACTTATTACTCTAGCTCTTTTAAGGTTTTCAAGTTCTGGCAGTTCATAGCAAAGGACAGACAGACGGACAGACAGACAGCCAGACGAATGAACTCCAGTGAAGCAATGGGAATGTCTTTTAGATAGATATTTATATTTTTGATTTGAATACTTACAAACCGCACATCGCATTCTTCAGGTTGTGCCGGGTATGCAAAAGTGTGAAATAGAAAAACAGCAGAGTTTGAAGCGCGGCGCATATCAAATGTCAAGTTGCCATCATCACCTTCTCATCATCATCATCATCATCGTTATAATCATCATCATTATCAACATCGTGATGAGCGGTATAATCGTCATGATGTAGAATTTTGTTGCTGTTGTTGCACCTGTGCCTTTTGTGGCATTGTGTCCTGCTCCCTTACGCTTCCCCTCTCGCTTTCCCCCTCTCTCTCTTGTCTCTCTCTCTCTGTAGCTTTTTCTGGCTGTTTGCCAACTGAACTCAACTCGACTCGAGTTCAGTTCGCTTGAGTTTTGCTTTGTCGAGAGTTTTGTTTGTTTGTTGTCGCTGTCGCTGTTGTTGTCGTTGTTATTAACGTTGTTGTTGTAGTTGTAGTTGTCGCATTCCGTGTTGCGGCGCGTGCCTAGCCTTGCAACAATTGCACTTTTGCCACGCCCAATCGCCGCCCAATTCTTTTGTGTGTCTGCGTTTGTGTGTGCCACAATTGCCGCAGCATTCGCTTTGTGCCATCTCTGTGCTCCCCTTCTCCCCCCTTTCCCTTTCCCACTGCATTCCTTCTCCCCGCTTTGCTTGATCATTTGCGGTTTACTCTCTTCTCTCTCTCTCTCTCTCTCTCTTGTTATCTCACACTCTCACATTGTTTTCCATTCCCAGTTCGCAACCTTTCACCTCAGCTCGTTGCAGTTTTTTTTTCTACGATTTTTCTGTTGCCGCATTTTAGGCTGCAGAAAAAAGCTTAAATCAAGGCAATTTTTGCAAAACTATGTACTTAAAAGCTGCTCTAACTGGCATTGTCCCTGATTTTCGTATTATGCTCACTTTACGGAAATATTTCAGGGTTTTTTGTTTGCACAGGCACTTTGATTGAATCGGTTTTTATTTTGTACTTTTCTTTATTCCATTCATTTACTTATTTTATATGGCGTTGTGCTAAGAAATTATAAGATTTCTTCATATTTAGCGCTGTTCATTTTCTGTTTATGGTTTTCCAAGATGCAGCACTATTAAAGTAATAACTTCAAGCTTTCATTTTTAATTTCGAATCTTTTAATTTCTGTAAAATTACTTACTAACAGTTAAATCTGATTAAAGGACTTCCTATGTTTAATAATAATAATTTGTAAATCAGTCAATAGGCCATGCAACCAATTAATATATCAATCAAACCAATATTCAAACAATCAATCAATCAGTCAATCAATATATCAGTCTATCCACCAATCAATCAATGCCTGTCATTATTGTTATTATAATTTGTCAAGCAGTCGATCGGTCAATTAAATTGTCAATATACCAATCAATCCCTATATTTAATAACCAATATTGAACAATCAATCAATCTATCATTCAATATAACAATATATCGTTGAAGCAATTATTCGCTGAATTTAATAATAAATACTTGTCAATCAATCCTTTCATTCAAGTGATATACAATCAATCAATCAATCACTTTATTAAATAACAAATATTTGTCAATGAATCAATTGGTTAATTAAACAATCAATCTATCTGTTAATTAATCCCTGTGTTTGTCATTCAATCCCAATATTTTATAGCTCCATACTATGTTATATTAATCGGATCAATATATTCAGTCAATCAATCTCCGTATTTAATTAAAAATATTTTTCATTCACTCAATCGGTTAATTAATCAAGCCAATCAACTTTTGAATCAATTAATCAATATAACAGTCAGTCAATCAACCAAATAATCAAACGCTATATTTATTAACTAATATTTGTCAATCAATCAATCGATCTGGTTATCAATCAATCTATCAGTTAATAAATCTCTGAATTTAATAACAATAATCAATCATTAATTGTCGAATTACAGTTGCAGGCAGAGTGCATTGCTGCTCAAACTGTATGCACTGCAGTTGTCATTCACCGACAAAAGCCAAAAAGCTCATTACTGCTTGCTATCAGACACCTTAAACGCACAGTGAATGAGGGATAGGAGAAGGATTGACAGAAAGAGGGGAAGGGGGTTGGAGACCAGGCTATTACCCATTCTGATACGCTGCTGATGAAGCATCAACTCAGCCTCTCTGTCTGTCTGTCTGTCTGTCTTTGTGTTCCCAGGTGGGCGTAGCTCCATTGAGAAGAACGAGTCGAGACAAAAGCCGAGGCGGTGTTAGGTCTTACACTACAATGTGGTTGATGGGTGAGGGTAGTGGGTGGAGGGGGGATGACCATGATTGGGGGTGATCGGAGGGGGTGCTCGGTAGGGGTTTTTGGTCTCACGCATTGCCACACGAGCATAATTTGTTGTAATTAACATAACGAGCCAGCCCAAGCAATAATGGGCAAAACTTCCCACACACACACACACACATTTACCTACACATACAGCTGCCTACACACGCACAGAGAAAGAGAGAGAGAGTGAGAGAGGAAATGAAACGCCTACATAAGAAAAAGCAGCTGAAATTGCGACTCCTGCTGTGAAACGAGCAGCAAATCTAACGATGGAGGAATTGCGGGGGCGAAGGAGAGGGTAGCTCTGGGGGTTGTGCTCTAGCTAAAGGGTAACAATATATGTATGTATGTAGTACATATGTATGTATGTATGTATGTGGGCGAAGAGGGAGAGAGGGAGCGAGGGAGAGCGAATACAGCACCGAGAAGTTAGTCAAAGTTGCCCGCATTTGTGTATAATTAATTTGTTTTTGGACAGCCTTCCCCACCAGCTCCGCACTCGCCTCCTCCCTGGTTTTCGGCAAACCCTTGGACATTTAGCATTTTGTAGCATTTATGCAAATGACTTTATGAGCAGGACTGCAAAAGTTGTAGTAGGCACAGAGGGCAATTTTCAAACAAAATTCTACTTTTTCCCCTCCTTTCTATTGCATACTTTCTTTATCTGACAACTCTATTTTTTTTTTTGTTGGTTCTTTCTGTGCAGCAACAAGTTGTCGAACTATCTGGATATGTCATCATACTCGTTGAGAATGCGGAGGGCAAGATTAAATTATATGGCTCGCCGTCCGATCGCGATAATTTGGAAGTGGGCGATGAGATACTCGAGGTCAATGGCCTATCACTCGATAATATATCGCGCACCGAGGCCATTCGCCACATACACGATGTAAGTATGCAAACTATCGATAGTAAGTTATCGATATCACTAATTTTCTTTTTCTTGTCTTTGTAGTGCATCAAATCCTGCACAATTTGCTTGCGAGTGCGCAAGAAAAACGATTCTAGATTGGGTAAGTTTGAGTATTATTAATAACACTACCAGAAGATGATCTTTATCTATTTTTAATGGGGTCTATATAAATTCAAGAATGCATTAAAAACTAAATAAGAAGCTTAGTGTTATCAATTTTTAGGTGTAACAGGAATTTTAATGAGTTTTTCCAAAAGGTATTGAAAGTTAAAAAATTCCGTGCGAGATCAAGAATTTGCAAGCTCAGTTGATTTCAAACTAAGCGCACAGTTGAGCAAGGCTTGCGCTTAATCGCAATGCTTTTCAATCTGTGCACGTTCAGCTGTCAGCTGTTTGCTTAGTTAGCCACTGCAGTTGCCGCACAACTGTGCTCTTTTTGGACACTTTAAGCGCGCTCTCACAAGCTCTCGCTCTTTCTCTCTCGTTGTTGTAGCTCGCATCGCGCGCAGCTTTTGTTTTGCCGCCGCTTTTGTTTTTGCAATTGTTTTTATTTTCCATTTATTTTGTTGTTCTGTGGTCAGCTCCAAACGTTTTACGCTCCACTCTCGCTCGCTCTCTCCATTTTGCTGGCTGCGCTCTCTGCTGTGGCTGGGCTTGACGTTGGCGCTTCGCAACGTCGACTAATCGCATCAGTTGTGCGGCAACTGTCGACGTTTTTGGTGCCGTACATAGCGTCGCGGTTGTTTCATTTGTTGTTATTTCTTTTGTTTTTTTTTCCTTTTTCGTTTCTGTTCGCTGCGCCAAGTTTTCGAATCGTGTCGCGTCGTGTCGTGTTTCGCTCACGCTGTCGGCGTTGTTGTTGTTGTTTTTTTTTTTTGGTGTTAGCTTATCTACGGTCAGAGCTAGGCTCTGTGTGTTGCGCGCGCGCGCAGCTTGCCAGCAGCTTCGACGTCGACTGCAGCTGCGACTGCGCCAGAGCGTTTTGTTCTAACGCGCATATATAATTTTTGTTGTGTGTGTTATTTGTTATTTGTGCTTGTGTCTCAATTATTGAATCCAATTGAATTCAAAACAAGAAAATATAAAAATTCCATTTGGCAAACTTCGTCGCAGCTGAAAAAAGTAAGTGCACACAATGTAATGCTTCCCCAATTGTATGCGTGAGCGTATGTGTGTTTGCGTCTCTCTATCTCTATCTCTGTCACACTGAGTGTCTGTCTGTTTGTCTGTCGCTTACAGCACAGCCAGCTGGCAGCTGAGCTATGCATGATGGGGCCATGAATCAGCAGCAATGACAGCGTCGTTGCTGTTGCTGTTGCTTTTGGGATGAAGGGCAGCGCAGCGCGGCTGCTTTTATGCAATACATTTGTACTAGTAGTACAACAGCAGCAGAAATAACAACAATAATAACAAAAATAATGCTTTTGTTTGCCGGCAACTTGAAAACTGCAGAATCTTACAAGCACAAATGCATGCGTATATGTGTGAGTGTGTATGTGTGTGACTTGCTCTTTATTCTTTACACACACACACATTTACAGCTAGCTCATACATTGTGAGTGCAAAAACAAAAATGACAGCAAATAGTTAAAAGTCGCTTAGGCAAAGGCAAAGAGAAAATCAAAGCAAAACAACTACAAACTGGGCAGCATTCATTTCAATGGTGCTTTTTATTTTGGCATCACATTGGAACGAACTGGAAAGGCAAGTGGCAAGTGGGAAGTGGGAGTCGAGTTAAGTTGAGTTGAGTTGAGTTGAGTGCTGCCAAACCAACTGGAAATTGTTGAAATAGAAAAAAAAAAAATAAAATACAAACGTAGCAAATATAAATATAGTACACCAACTTTTATTTTTTTGTTTGCCACGTGAGCGCTGCTCAAACTGTAAATCAAGTAACGGCAACTTAGAAACTAACCTCAAAACGAAACAAGTTTTGTTCGCCGACAGATCTCTGTTGTGATCAGCGACTCTCAAACTGCGATTGCATTTGCATGGGAATCGCCGAAGGGCGTTCCTCAGTTGATAATACCATATAGACAAACAAACTTGCCTCAACTGAGGGGCGTTACGTGAATAATAATTGTTTGAAAAAAAAAAAAACTCAAACACATATTATCGACAATTTACGGACATACTAAATCAAAATATGCATGCCATACAAATTATAGGCAATGATCACAGATAGTTAATAAAAATTCAAAATAATTGGAATATACGTATTGTTAAAACTTAGAGATGATCACTTGAGTTTAAGTTGCTCATGGTTAAATCGTTGAAATCGAATTGTTGAATAATTTTCTTTTACTGATTTTGTCATCTAACAATCAAACATAAATCAACTGCTAAATTGTTCTATTTATTCTTTATTTCTATGTTTGTTTTTCTAGCTGTTCTAGTAATACAATAATCATAACAACAAATATCTCTCTGTGTTGCTTTTTCAATCAAACAATCATACAATCAAACATCAATCAAGTTCTTTCAGAACATTTCAATATTCTTGGCAATATTCCTAATCAAATCATGTTTGAAATGCTTTACAATATTTTCTGCAATCGTTCTACAATCAAGTTTAACACTAAAATATTCTCTGCATTCTTTGCTATGCATTCCGCTTAAAGTTAGGTTTTCCAATTAACAGTTTTGTGCATCAATCAATCAAGATTCATTCTCACATTCTCAATTCTATTCTTCTGCAGTTCTAAATATAGATTCAGCTATTAGACGAGTTATGGTTATGTCTTACGCTCTTTTTCCGATTTTCACAATTTTGTATTTGTATTTTTTTGGGTCACAGCGTTCAGCCAAATGGGTGCAAGAATTTCCAGTTTTCTTATGAAAAAAAAAAACAAGAAAAAAAAGAAAGAAAGAAAGAAGTTACTTATTACTTTACTTGTTTGCTAACACACACACATACACACACATAGCATACACACACACACAGTCGCAACATTCCAAAGCCATGAATTTGTTGTATAAAACGAAATCAATAGAGAGACGAGACAACAGCGAAGCGCTGAGAGCGGGCAAGAGAAGAGAAGAGAGCCAAAGATAAAGACAAGGCGGATAGAGAGAGAGAGAAGGGGGGAGAGGGGCGCTCTATGGCTTGTCTATTGCCATTGCCCACGGTCCATTCAGGTGTGTGAGAAGCGCGGGTGACGAGAGAGAGCCGAAGTAGAAGGAGAAGAAAAGACAGCGGAAGGCGAATAGAGAGGAGAAGATGATGGGAAGGGGAAGGGGAAACGGGGCTAGCTGGGTCAGCATCCAAAATCCGGTAAGGCAAGTTTCTTGGCGTCGCTGCTGCTGCTGCTGCTGCTGCGAGTCAATTGTGTGAGTTTGCCTGACGATTTTACACGCGCTCCGATGATGGCGGCTACAATTGAGCACACACACACACACACATTTGCACACTCACACAGACACACACACATGTGGCTAAGATGCGCTGGGTGCTGTGGTCGATGGAGAGAGGAGCAGAACTGGGATGGTGGGAAGTTGGGGAATGTGGTTGGCCAGCCATGTGCTGCGATGTGTAAAAGTCATTGCCTCAAAAGAGACCCAAAGTGCTGCTGCTGCTTCTTTTTTTCTTCTTCTTCTTATATATATATATATATTTCTTATACCCGGCAACTAAGAGCGACAGAGGGCATTAAAGTAGTGACTTTATTATATTATATTAATTTGTTATATTATAAATAAGTTTGGTATTTAATATTGATACTTAGTATTGATATAATATGAAAAAATAATATAGCCTGAAAGCCTTAGTCAGCCTGTATACGTTATTTCAATAAAATAATACTAATAATAATAATAATATATAGGAACAAAAGAATATTTAAAAAATATTGTAAGTAGGTAGAACTAAAATGAGTGGCTTGATTCAAAGCTAGACAAAACAACGCTGATAGACTTTATGATTAAACATATAAATAAACAAAAAAAAGGATGTCGAAAAAGAAAATAGGTTAAACTTATAAAGCTATTTGGATGAACAACCACTTTTAGCATGAGTTAATGAAGTTAGAAAAAGGACAAATTGAATTTTGGTAACATCATTTGTGATATCAATTTTTATTTCATAGATTATATGTGTAAAGTATGCACAAATGTATGACATTCAAATATATTAAAAACTGATTTAATATTGTGATTTCACGCTTCACACATTTGTGGAAATTTACCAATTTATTATTTACAGTATTTATTTCAATAATAAGTGTCATTTCTATGATTAACCAAAAATGATTGCTATAACGTATTATTGAAAGCTCAGTATTCTGTTATTCCTATTAAAATAAAAAGCTAATTTCAAAGCTGCCATTGAATTATTCTATTATTATTTGAATTATTTGAACTTCTCAATAATATTCATAATATATTTGCAAAATATAATAGAAAGGAAGAATGCATTTTATGGTTCTAAAATCAGGTTGCTGTGGTCACACGTATTTATTATATTATTATGACAATTTATAATTTAGATAGATATAATTAAATTATTGGCAAAAGATATTAAAAAGAAAGAGCTCATTTTATAGTTGGAAAATTAGTTTGCTTTGGTCACACTTAATTTGTTCGTGTAAAGGGTATTTCACAGCCGAGCTCAACTCAAGCGAAGTTTTTTTTTTGCTTTGTTTTGTTGACCATGCGCTACAAAGAGAATGGGGAATGGGAAAGAAAGGAGCAGAGATTTTGGCAAATGGGGAACGGAGGCCAATAGCTTGACCTCAACATCCGCAACAAGCAACAAAAAATGGCACAGAAGCTGCAGTTGCAGTTGCAATTGCAATTGCAGCTGCCACGTAAAGCGATGTGAATGCGATTGAGTGCACTCACACTCACATTCACATCATCATGTGCGTTTGATATGTTTTGTAAGGTGCCCTTAATCAAACGTGAGACTCACGAGTCATTTGGCGACTGAAGCTGATTCAATTGGCAGCCTTAATTAGTCGAGCGAATCAAATGAATCGTAACGAATCGATATTGTGAATCATTTACAGTTACAGTTGACGCTGTCGCAGTTGTAGTTGCAGTTGCAGTTGCAATTGCCGCATGAGTAATGCACCCCAATATACCTTGCAGTCTGTATGCTCGATGTGGGGTCGCATCGACTAATTTTAAATAACATTTAAGTAGCACAATTTGAAAAAACATTATTATTTGGTTTGAAATAGAAAGAGGAATACTATATATATTTTTGATATATTTTACTACTTAATCTACTCATTCTTAGGTCATGTTTATGTAAAAATATGCTGCTCATATTGAAATATTGTAAGTTTTGGAAAGAATACAAAAGAAAAACTATAAAGTTAAAATACTTTTGAGAATAAAATCTGCTTATTCTCAGCTCTGGTCACACTGCAGCATAAAAATGTGTTTGCCTTTGCTTTGTGTATAGTTTTGTCAGATATTTATAGCTTTCCCAGCTCTGGTCACACTGTAACTTAAAGCTGCAGTCGCTGTTGTTGTTGTTGTCGCTGTTATTGCTTTCGCTACAATGTTTTGTTCTTTGCTTTGTTTTGTTTATTTGCTTAGCGTTTTGCTATTGTCTTTTGTCGTTCTTTTTTATTATCATGTTCTGCTGTTGTTTTTCTGCTACTTTTTCTTGTTGTTGTCGTCGTTCTACCTGCAAGTTTTGTTGTTGTTGTTGTTGTACTCCTTCTTCTTCTGGTTGAACTTGTTGGTGCCTTTCACCAGCAGCACCGCAGCATTTGTCGCTGCATTCAATGGCTCCTATATATCGACTATATCTTTCTCTCCTTCTCTCTCTCTCTTGGAGTCTCGCATTTCTCACTAACTATGCTAACTGCATTATCCAACAGTTTATTGCATCTGCATACCCTGTAAATATATTGAGTTACTCGCTAGCTCTACTTAATAATACCATATAGCAACTATGAATTTCATGTACGTTGAACTATTTTTGAGAGTAAGAATTGTTCAGATATATTGAAATACTTTTGTGAATCTAGTAATTAATGAGAGAAAAATATATTCAAATTTTCAAATAATTAGACCGTTCTTAAATTATAAATAAATACATTGGGAATTTGCAAATTTTAAATTAAAGATTTTGTTAGAAAATAGCCGTAAACAAAATAATATCCTTTTTTGATTTATAATAAATACTTAATAATAATTTAATATTAACATAATTTTAAATTGGTGGTTTCAAATGAAAAAAAAATTAAATAAAGGAATATATATATATATTTTCATGTTTTTCTTAAAAGTTAATTGCAAATCTAAATAATTGGAATATTTTGAAGAATACAAATAATTGTGTTCTAAGAAAGTTGTTAAATAAAAAATAATCCTTTTGATTTATAATAAATAAAGAATAATATCTAAATAATCTTGAGCTTGTAGTTCCAAAAGAAACATTTCAATCGTTTAATATTTTTCGTTGATTAAAAAATGAATTATGAAATGTTTAAGAATAAAAGTAATAATAAAATAGAAAAAATGTTCAAGACTTATGATGTTTTTATTCTCAATTTTTTCAATTACAGTCACTAACTTATTATAATTTAGAATTATTAAATTAATTTTATTAAAATAAACATTTTGTTGTTGTTTTCAATTATTGATATATTATCTAAATAAGCAACTCTTTTTCTTTACTTTGCTTACTCAATCGGCATTCGTCGACATTTTTCTGCAATCTTTTGCATTGTTTGCAGGGTATTTGGCAGTCTGGTTGAGTTGTCGGCAGTCTGTTATTTTGCTGTTGCTGTTTGACATTTAATTCTCAGTGCTCAGCTGTCCCATTGTCGTTGTTGTTTGTCGTTTGTTTTTATTTTTTGTTTTTTTTTTTATTTTCCATTCTACGCTCTCAACTTTATGGCCATTATTATTTAGATGCTGGCTTTTGTTTGTCTTGTTGTTGTTGTTGCTGTTGAGTTTACCGCTATAAATCCGCAGCGCTTATAATTGGATATGGCCAGATAAGTTTAATAGCCAATTTATTGGTCATATTGCTGCTGTTCTTCTGCTGCTGCTGTTGTTGTTGTTGTTGTGGCAGCCACTTGTTGCCAGCAACACAAGCAACAAGAATAAACAAGCTGCCCTTTTTTTTGCCACATGAAACTCTCTCATATGAATGAAGCTGCAGATCAAGTTGCATTTGTTAAAGTATTGAATGTCCCTCAGGTTTTTCAAAGTAAAAAAAAAATAAGTAAATAAACACAAGACATTATAATAACAACTTTGATTGTTTAAGTTGTGAGTATTGCTTAAGTGCACGCACAAAAAATATTTAATAAATCGATTCAACTTTTTAGAATACTTTACTGATTATAGATTTATTAGAACTCGATATGAAAGCGAAATTGAATGAGGCCAATATATTGAATTATTGTTTACACAGATTTGTTTACGACGCAGAAACATTGCTGATAAGCTTGGTTAGGAGATTACAGCTATTTATATAAAGATAAAGACAGGAGAAAATTTACGATTGTGCTACATGCTTTCGTTAAATGAAGCAAGTCTTGGATTGGTATAAGTTAATGCTGTAGCCGCTTAAATGAAATGTAATATATTCAAACAATAAAAAATAATACATATATTAAAACAATAAAAAATAACATGAATTAATAATAATAATAAGAATTTTTATAATTTCGTATTTTTATTGCTTGGCGATCGATCGAAAACTTCCCAAGAAATTTTCCATTTGATTTTTGCTGTGAATTGAAATTGAAACTGAAAACGCCTGGGGAAAGATTGATCGGATCAGATGGGAAGAGTTTGGGGAGTTGCGACTGCAATTGGAAGACGTCACAGTAACTAATAAGTGACACACACAGAGAAACAGAGACAGAAAGCGAAGCAGAAACAGAAGCAGAAACAGAGAGAAAAGAAAAGCAAACCATGTGTGAGGCAATCAAGCGAGCAAATAAATAAACAAACGTGAGACAATGCGCACCTGAGCAATACAACAGTTGAAAGCACCAGCTGAACAAGAGGAAGCAGAGAGAGAGAGAGAGAGAGAGGAGTGTAGAGTAGAGGGAGAGAGCAGGGAAGAGAATTGTAACTGAAATGCCAGCAACAAGCAACGGTGACAATCATCAGGGTCGTCATCATCAACGCGAAATGAATTCAATTTAAAGTTGAAAGTGCTTAAAAGGTAAACACACCGCACACACACACACACACACCTGTTCTCCCCCTCTCTCTGTCTATCTCCCTCTCTCGCTTTTCACCCTCTCGCTCATTCAGTGTTCTATCTGCGCTGCCATAATAAAGGCATTTAAAACTGCGACCGTCCATCAGACAACCAACAACAAAACGTCTGTCATCTCTTTCACCTGCTTTCTCTCTCTGTCTCTCTCTCTCCCTCTCGCTCTATGCTGCCTTAGCAATGCCAACAATTAACAAAACAAAAAAAAAAAACAAAAAGAGAAAGAGAAACACTCTTGTTTACGTAGTGCTGCTGTCTGATAAGCGAGTGATAAGCGACACTCGACTGCGCGTCCACTGTGGCGTATGAGTAATTTCCTACGTATTGCAAGGGTGCGCAAGAGGGTGTGTTCTGTGTGTGTGTGTGTGTGTGTGTTGGCCAGGCAATCAAATCTGTTTGACACACATTGATATGCATACGCTTTAAATTGAGGCTATCGCATGCCAGACAGCACAAGACAACGTGGCGGGCAGACAGACAGACAGACAGACAGTTGGACATTCAGCAGGGGGGAACTTCATTTAAATGACTTTATCATTTGCTTGTAGTCAAACTGAATAACTGAAAACTGAATGAATTGCACAGTGTGTGTGTGTATGTGTGCCGCAAGGGGGCGCCACTTAACAATAACTAATGAATGAAAATTACTTTTGCAATTGGTTTGCCAGTTGACGGGAGAAAATAATGCTAGTAGTTACCACTGATAATGCAAGTAATCAGCAAGAACATTTTAAGGACAATGAATAGCATAATGATATGAGTACAAAATAATGCAAATGGTAATGAGAATTGAATAGAATAATGAAAATACTAATGATAATGTTAACTTATTTGAACTTTAATAAAAAATAGATGATTAATAATACTAATAATAGTAATGCTAATGATAATGTAATGTAAATGATAATGATAATGTTGATGATGATGGAGATTGCAATAGTATTAGTTATTGTACTTAAAAATAATGAAAAGCGAATATAATAATGCGAATAGTAATAATAATTATAATAGCATTGACGAAAACTTCAATTACTTAGTTAAACTAAAAATAATAATAATAGTAATGAATGATAATGGTAAACGAATAAAATAATGCAAACACTAATGAGAATGATATTGTATTGGATTATACTAATTTCAATTTAAATAAAAGTTAGCAAGGATTCAAAGCAAATGCTAATAAAAGCAAGCTAAAATTGATTACTAAACCTGCTAATAAAAAATGAATGCGAAATGCACAAAATCTTCGCTGTGGCAGTAAATGAAAAGAATGTGATGCTTGTAAATTGTAAATGCACGAGATGATTATCTGCAATTAAATGCGGCGAACTAGGGAAATGCCAAGTATTCGAGAGAGTCTGGCAAAAATAAAAAAACGTCACGTTTCCAAGCTGCAAATGTGCAGAAATGAGCTGTAAATCCGGTCAAAACTATTACGCGTGGCATCGCTAGCTTTTTGGCCATAACATTGCGGTTTAAAATGAAAGAGGGCGAGAGAGAGAGAGTGGCAAATGCAATGAATGCTGCTTACCCTTTTTGTGTATTTTTTTTTTGTGGTGGCTCACTTTTATGGTTACAGGGTATAAAAATACTAAATGATGAGAGAGTCGAGAGTCAGAGATTTATATGTTTGCTATTTCTTATCTGTGAACGCAGAAGAAAAAAACGTATATACGAGACAAATAAATCTGTCAAAGAAAAAGCCAAAGAAAAGAAAAGCGAACATTTAATGTGGATTACGTGAGACATAAAACGAAAAACGAAGCAAACTTTTCGGTTTTTTTGTGTTTTTTTTTTGGACTTTCTTGTGGCCCAAAACGAAAGTCAAATGCAAAATAAAAACCACAAACACACACAGCTTACTTTCCATTTCTCGCATAAAATTAAGAAGAAGAAAGACTTATCAATATTTATCAATATGTAAATGAAATATTTCGTCATGTATTTAGTATAACAATGATATAGGGGAACTCTAGTTGGCATAGGTTATGTTCTCTCTCCCGCAAATGGAAAAAGATGAAAGAGGGCGGCAACCCTAACTCAATTGTTCCCCCTTCCCCCAACCCACACACACACACACAGACAGTTACAGTTTGGCAAGCGCTGGAGGGGGCAGGCAGGTGAACCGCATTACGGGTTCGGCAAAAGTTCATGGCCCCAAAAGGCTGTTGGTCAGAGACACGAGAGGGACAAGGGACAAAGAGCCGCCACCTCCCACCACCCCCCTCACCATTCAGCAGCAGAGTTTTACAGCCGCCGAGCTGCGGCCGCCTCGGAAATGCGATACATCATTTTGCGGTTACATAACCCGCGCGCACATGCTACGTAGATAAAAATACAGAGAAGAGTAGAGAACAGCGAGCAAGAAACAAGACAAAAAAAATAAAAAAAAAAGTAAAACGCGAAACATATACATCTCTATATATATATTATATAGTATAAGAAGAAGAAGAAGAAGAAGAAGAAGCAGAATTGGCAGAAGAGCCGCAGATAAATACAGACACACACAAACACACACACACACACAGAATGTGAGTATAAAAACGAAATCTTGTGCACCCAAAACGAGTTTCGCAATGCTTAAACATGGCTAACAGCAACTAGCCATGGCAGCAGCAACAACAACAACAGCTAAGCAGAACAGAACAAGAAGCGACCATAGAACAGAGAAGAGAAGAGTTGAAAGAGATAGAGAGAGAGAGAGTGAAGTGTGAAAGAAATGCTGAAATAATAATAATAGTACAAATAATACTAATCATAATAGTATTTTGCACAATTGTTAGTATATACCAACAGTTAGTATATACAACAAAGAAAAGTTGACAGAGAGAGAGAGAGAGAAAGAGTGAGTGATGAGAAAAGCAAAGTAAATAGTCAAATAATAATAATAAAAATAATAATCATAATCATAATAAGTATTATGCACAATTGTTAGTATATACCAACAGTTAGTATATACAACAAAGAAAAGTTGACAGAGAGAGAGAGAGAGAGAGAGAAAGAGTGAGTGATGAGAAAAGCAAAGTAAATAGTAAAATAATAATAATAAAAATATTAATAATATTAATCATAATCATAATAAGTATTATGCACAATTGTTAGTATCTACCAACAGTTAGTATACAACAAAGAAAAGAATTGAAGAGTTGAGACAGTGAAAGAGCAAAGAGTAAAGATAAGAGCAACAGAGATGTTCAAATAATAATCAAAATAATAATAATAATCGCAATATTAATATGTGCTCGACACGTGTTAGTATATACCAACAACCATGCTGGTATATACCAATTCGCTTTAAGGTTAAACCAACAGCCAACAGTTAACTCGTTTAGATAAGAATTACACTCGCAACTCTATGCGATTTGTGTATTCAATTTGTAGTATTGCGAATACGCGTTGTATTCGTACTCACACTTGTTATTCACTTTAGATAAGCAACACAAAAAACACAGCCGCAAAAATTCCGTAACTCATCATGTTTGCAAAAAGCAAAAGAATTAGAGAAGCAAAGCTAGAGTTGCATAAGTTCAATATGGAAATATAAGCAAGTTGCTCAAATAGTTATATTAAAGTTGAAAATCTTTGAATTAGAGAAGTGTTGAAGAGTAAAATAAAGATAATATTATAACAGAGAAGTTCGAAGAAGAGTTTAGAGAGAAGTTTAAATAGAAAATTATATTTTAATACTGAACATTTAATGCTGAGAAAAGAGTACTGGAAACTACACAAATTTAGGAAGATCATTTGAAATTAGACCTATTTAAATAGAGAAGTTCAATTGAGAAAAATAAATTGAGAATTAAAAGAAAACACTTGCTTCTAAAGAAGTTTAAATAGAAAACATTATTTAAATTATGAAAGTTCTGGAAGCCAGAGAAGTTTAAATAGAAAAGCTTATTTCAGTGATGGAAATTTAATTAAGCTGTCAAGACTGTAGATAACGTATAATATGATTAAAGTAATATATTATTAAGATAAAGAAATAAAATAACAAAGATCAGATCTAGTCAAGAATTAACTTTAGAAAAGTACAGTGAAACTAAACTATAAGGAAATCGTAGAAAAAGTTCAGCTTGGAGATGTGTTTTTGCGAGAGAAGTTTAATGCTAGATGTTAATTGAAGTTATAAAGAAAAGAAACCTTGAATGAATATGAGCTTGACATTAAAGTGCACACGCCAAGTGTTGTAGAGAATCAACAAAGTAGAGAAGTTCAAGAGTTTTGTAAAGTAACATCAAGCTGCGAAACTTGTTAAAATTTAATATATACGCTAAGCATATAAAAACGAAACACACACATATAAAACTTGGGTGTGTGTGTGTGTGTGTGTGTGTGGACATAGAGATCAAGCTGTAAGAACTGGAAACTGAACGTAATGCTGTAATAATAAAAATGTTTGTCGCATTTTAACAAGGGGAAAGCAGCAGCAGCAGCAGCAGCCACTATTATAATAAAGAGACAATGTGAATGGGGAAGAGGAGAGGGAGAAAGAAAAATAAAAAAACAGACGGCAACAACGAAAGCGGAAGCAGAATATGATAATGAAAGAGCAAGTGCAGTTTGGAAGGAAGCAACAAAGCTGCACAACGAGCAAAACCAAACTAGAACGCAAAAAATGCGATTTGAGCCAAACGAAACCAATTTGAACCAATGACAATGTTAAATTCTTTGTTTGTTTGCATCATGATATTAATTATTTAATGGCCAATTAGTGAGTGGAGTGGCAAAGCAGAAAGCAGAAAAAAGAACAGATACACCGGTTAGCAACCGCCAAAGCGGCGCTAATAATATGCAGTATCCAAAAATATCACGTATACGCCATGTGTGTGTGCGTTGTGTGCGGGCAGCTCAGCAGAAAATAGTAGAACAACAACAAGAAGCTTAAAACGATATCTCGACAACAATAGTTATTCATATGCAATTAAATGCACAAATACGTTCAACAAATACGAATTCACGATGTGCTCACAATTAACACGCGACACATCATTATTTAATTACAATCAAATTTTCATTGTGATTATGATAAAGCGTTGCCCAAGCTGATTAAAGGGCGCAATTGACAAAAATCAGCATAAAATGCTGGAAACAAGTTTTGGGAATTTTACATCTCGACTGTGAGATACCCTCTACCCTTTTTAAATATATCAAACAATACTGAAATCTATTTATTTGTTATATTAATTACAGTCTATTACATTCAAAATATACCAGACCGAAAAACACTGATATATATCGATGACTATATTTGGTATATCCTAATACTAATTCATTCAATATATACCATACAGTACAAATTATACCAGACTGAAAAATACTGTATATCAATATGCCATTACATACGAAATATACCACCATGTTGAAAATATACTAGACAGAAAAAATACTGACATATCAAAGGCTGTAGTTGGTATATTAATTACATACTAGTACATTCATAATTTACCGTAAAGTTCAAAATATACTAAGCCGGAGAAATTCTTAAATATACCGAATGATGTTTATATATCAATTCAAAATATACTATATCGAGAAAAAAATACTAAAATATACCAAAGGCTATATTTGGTATATCAATATGTTATTACATCCTAAAAATACCACACTGTTCAAAATATACTAGACAGGAAAAATACTGGCATACAATACTGTAGTTGGTATATTAATTACATACTAATAAATTCAAAATATACTAAACTGGAGAAATGCTTAAATATACCGAATGCTTTTTATATATCGATTCAATAAATACTAGATCGAAAATATACAAAGGCTATATTTGGTGTATCAATATACTATTACAGAAATATGCAGACCTAAAGTAATTAAGACCCAACATCAGCTTCTTTTAGCTTTTGCGGTATATCTTGTATATATCAATTAGATATCCATTTTTTACAGGGTATTATAAACAGTAGCGACAAATAATCGAGTAAACGAGTATCTTTGTTGTTAAGCGTTAAGCAAACAATCAAACGGTTAAACAGACAATCGCATAAATAAATAATGAAAGTAGCAAGGGTCTCATTGCTATTCTATTACAAACTCGCAACTCGCAACTTGAGAGCCCATTGCGGGCAATTAAATTGAAATAAATTACGTATACGTATGCACACACACACATACGTACATCTTTTGTATGCACAAGTATAAATTTGTGTTTTATGATTAGACAATCTTTTGTTTGCTTGGGAAGCTAGCAAATCACGCAACTCTCTTATCGCAATTTATTTGAGAAAATTATCTAATATAAATAATAATACAAAAAAATAAGCTAGATAGACGACTGTTGTGGAGATGCAAGATAATTTATCTGCAGTCTGCCAAAGTTTTTTAGCTGCTTCGTTGGCAGCTTGTCAACTCTACAACATGTTCTTTTTGTGATAGCTTGTTTCAGTTTCTTGTTTTTGCCTGATGCACTGAAAAGTGAATGCTTTAAGCTTAGCTGCAATTAAAGAGACAATAGGTTAAAATTGAAAATCAAAATTGGTTATACAAAATTAGAAAATGAAAGTAAATAATTCAATGAAGAGAAGATATCTGTTAGTTTAGTTTACGCGCTTAGCATGTTTTGCAGCTGCTGCTAAAACCTTCTTGGCGCAGTTTGACAAGCATTGTGCTTTTAAAACTTTGCTGCTGTGTTGCCTTTGTCGTTGTCATTGTGTCTGCAACTGGAGCACACTTTTGGTTTATTGTTTAACAATTTGTAGCCGCAATTAAGAGGCGTCTGCTTGCCTTCGATTTCGCCTGCTGAATGGCAGCTGATGACGCTGAGCTGATAATGATGACAATGCCGATGATAAACTTTTTGAATGCACATAATTCATCCGCCCCGTGGTCCCCGTGGAGGAGAACGACAGGAAGGAAGGAAGCTAGCTTGCTTTGCTTTTTCTAGGCCCCATAGCGCCATTAATTACTAATTGAGGTTAATAATATAGCACCATTGGCATCGGAGACAGAACTCAGCTTACAATTTACAGTTTTAACTGTGCAAGTTAAACATTTGCATGTGCGCAAGGCTCACACTTACACCCACTCATACACACTCATACACAGGCAGACAAATGAGATTACAAGTCAAGGCAAATGCATAAACAGGGCTGGGGCACTAAAAGGGCTGGGGTAAATGCAGCGGTAAAGCAGAGGAGGCCGCAAAGGCAAAGGCAGAGGCACATTGCCTTTGGAGGTTCAACGACATATGACGCTGTCGACGTCGTCGTCATCGTCGTCGCAACGATGCCTAATTGGATTTGCAACTGCGAGTGGCCACGGCGAATGGGCGGCCATAAGGGCCTCCCATGTGGGCGTTGCACATACTCATCGCCCATCGCATTCACACTCACTGTCAACCCTGACACTCACTCTCACACTCACTCACTCTCGTTGCCGAAGTCGAAGCTCGCTTGCGGCCCAGTTACAGGCTTGAGATTGAGCTACTGCCTTGTCATTGCCGTGCCTGCTACTGCCACCTACTGCCACCTACTTGCCACACGTTGCATGCACCATCTCTTGCGACTCCGCTGACGGCCACTTTTCGGCGCAATCAACAGACCCAAAAATACTAACAAGCAAAACTTACAACAACTGCAAAAAAAAAAAAAAACGTTGAAGCAAGAAAATGAGAATGCTCAGCAAAGAATATAAACTGTGAAATACCCTGTAATTTAAAGAATAGCAACGAAGAACAGAGAAAGAGAAAAAGTTTCATTTAATCTAAAGAATATTTTTGAAAAATTTTAAATTGATAAAGTAACAGACAATGAAGTAAGTTGAAATGTGGCAGAATAAAGATAACAAGACAAGATTAAGAAAAATACGTTTAATTTTTTTTTAGGTAAAGTGGAAATTTTCCAAAAATTTGACAATGCTTAAAAATTAAAAAAAAATATATATATATATATTTTAATTAATTTAATTAATTTAATTTGATAAATTAAAAAAATGTTAAATTAAAAAAGAATGCTTAAAAAAATAATAGAAAAACTGATGCATTCCACTTTAAATATTTAAAGGAAGGAATAACAACAAAATCGAGTAAGAAACCTACAGTCAAGTATGCTCGACTGTGAGATACCCGCTACCCATTTTGAATAATAAGATAAGAAACAAGTAAAAGTCAAGCTAAATTTGCTTTAGACAAGCTGCAAAACTATCGTCTTATGAAAAAATACTGTCAATACGAATTTATGAAACACTCAGCATAGTTGCCTTAACGTCGTTGCCAATTACAGGGTATCGAAGCAAATGCAAGGGCGTCAAAATGAAATTAAAGTCGATGCTGTGCTCAGGATGCGCTAAAGCCTGATGGTAAGCGGGTGCTTTAAGGCTAGCCCAGGGGCGGAGGAGGAAGCAGGCAACCGAAGAAGGCGAATGGGTGTGGCAGAAGGCAGAAGACAGGGGAAAGGTAAGGGGAGGGGAAGGGAAGGGAACATGGATGTGCGGGCGTGCCAAACTGCAGCTGAAAAGCAATAAAAGTGACAGCTAAAGTTGAGTGCGGGCAAAGGCTTTTGGCTTGCCAAAGTGAAGAACATTTCGAGCAGAAGGACGAAGGACATGAGTGATGGAGGAGAATAGTGGCAGAGGGGAGAGGGAAAGCGGGAGATGCCTGGGATTTGGTGCAAGATGTCAGCGCGCTGACAGCATGAAGCGAATTTTGAGCAAAACTTTTGCTTTTCCACACGATTCCTTTGCCGAAGCGCCCGATAAAAACCTAAAGGACGCACACAAAACACACACACACACAAAACACACACACATACACACATGTTCCTTGTGTGTGTGTTTGTGTGTGCTTAAGTGTGTCTACAAATTTAAATAAATATGTATTTATAATAGAAATAGACGGGGAATCTGTCGTCTGCGCCTTTGTGCCACTTGTGGCAGCCACTGAACCCTCCACTCACTTTGAGTGCATTTCTCGCAGTAGTAAACTACTATCCCTCCTCTCTCTTCCCCCCTCGCTTTGTTGTTGCCCTTGCTCAATACTTGTACTCAGACTTATTCACATTCTGATTGAAGCTTTTGTGCGCTTTGCTTTCCGATTTCACTTTTAAGCTGTCTTACTTTAAGAAGCAGTCGGATTGCTTGATATTTAGCGATTTGATTGAATTTCCCTCTGCAGGTGCAGGAATGAGTTTCATTTCTTTTTGTTTTTATTCTTTGTGACTTTTTGTATAAATTGCAAAGAAATTAAAGAAAACTCCTACCTAATAGGGATCTTTGCCTGACAATTTGGTATATTTTACAATATATAGTATATTTTGAATGTAGTGGTATATTAGTTTGGTATATTTTAAGGATATTATTATGTTGCTTTTATACAAAGAGTAGAGTAGAGTGGAGTGTGCTCGAGCTTTCTTACTTGTTTTTATTGTTTAAAACACGTTAAAATTATTATTAAATTATTATCCCCATTTAGCGAGATTGGTTCTTTTGTTTTGCATAGCAATTTCCATTATATTTCGATAAAAAATCTCACACTTGAAGTCTGATTAAAGGAGCAACTTCTTCAGAGGTTGCTAATTTTATTTAATATTTTTCCATAGCTGCTTCAACTTGCTGCTGACAAAACATGAAATGATTTAATAGTACTCGCAGTGTACGCAACGTACGTATGACATACTCGAAATGATATTCGATTTTCCAGATGATTAAATCAAGAGTTAAACATTTCAATATGCGAAACTCTGGGCAAGGGAAATTCCGAATTTTCCTCTCGTGCTTCATGCATACTGAACGTCAACGTCGAACGTAAATGTGAATGAGAATGTGAATGTGAATGTGAATGCCGCATGTAACTGTATAATAATATGAGTATTCATTCTTATTCACTTCTCATAACTTCATTCCACCTTCTCCTCCTCCTTCTCCTTGCCATTTTTGGGTTACGCTTGAGATTACAATACAATTTGCCATATGAATAATATTGACTTGACTGTGCGAGACTCTCTGCATATCTATGTATATGTATGTATGAGTGTATTCGTGGGTTTGTGTGTGTGTGTGTGAGTGTGCACAATAAGCTAGCAATTTGTATTGTTCGATTTGTACAAACGGCGTCGTCTCGACTGCCTATGGCGAACGTCAAACGGAAATGCCTTATTAATGAATATGTTTGGCCACCACACACACACACACACACACACACTCACACACTCACTTGCCAATCACACTCACATTCATACTCACACTCAGACACTTGCTGTGCTTACAGTGGGGATGCTGTGCTGTTGATTCACACGTATCAAATGTCAAAAGTTTCGTTTAAATGTGCCACACATCAAATGCAGAACGTAACAAATATATTTCGATTTGAATATTCGATTAAACGTTGGCGGTGTTCGCAATGTTGTTGTTTCAAGTGAATCGAACCAAAGGTTAACATACACATTACTGAGTAATGAGTTGGTTACAATTCTTGAATGCATTCATAAAGAAAGAATAGATTTAAGCGAGCATCGAAATCGATATCAAGTTTAATAAGTATAGTAGGATAATATTTGAGTTATATCCTTTATATTTTATTTTTATTAGTTTGCTCTATCGATTTCCTAATTTCTTCCTTTCGATACTTCCCAAGATCAAGTGTTGTCTAGTACGTTATGAGTACTTAATTCATGATTTGATTAATTGATAACAAAAGAAGCAACTCTGCTAAAGTGTAGAGCAAATGTTGTTAAATATGCTCTTTAATGCAATATAATTTTGAGAAGTAGTAGAAAGTTTAAGGCACCATTATTTTAATATTATGTATGAAAATATAATAATGAAGTTTTTTGATTACTTTCCAAGTTTTTTTTAAATCGGTAATAGAAGTAGTGAACTATTTTCCATCAAAAAAAAATAATAATAATAATAATGGTCTGTTCTGATAACTTAACTACTTTGTTACTACTTAAATTAACTACGTTTTAAGAATCGTTATATAAATTTTTATTAAGATTCAAAATTAGATTGATTTTTACAATTTATTTCTTTTAAAAATTTTGGCAGAATTTGAATATTTTTATGATCAATATTTATCATTTATTTATTTTAAAAATTTTGCTAGATTTTCATTTTTTCTTTTTAACTATTTGTCGGTTTTTACAATTTTTTATTTGGTAAATTTTGACAGATTTAAAATTTTTTTTAATATTGAAATTTTTGTGATTTTTTAAATTTCTTTAAATATTTGGAATATTTAATTTATTGTCAGATTTTAAAATTTGTATATCAATTTTAACATCTTTTTTACAACATCCATTATTTCTTAAGTTCTAAGTGCTGAAATTATTTATTTTAATTTTATTTTTTTTAATACTAATAATGCCAGATAATTTAAGGATTCATTTCTTGTTCATTGTTGTCCTCTTTTACATTCAATTTAATTTAGTTGAAATGTTTAATTTATTGCTATTGTTTAATTGAAGTCTCTACTGTATTTGCTTTTATTTTGTGTGGCCACGCACAAAATGCGCATTGTTGTCGACAACACAGCATAGCATAGATATTGCTGGCTGTTGTTGATGTTGCTGCTGTTGTGGTTGGTGGTTCGCGGTTGGCCCGCAGCCTGACAGCAACAGCAACAGCGACGGCGACTGCGACGGTGGCAGCAACATCGCATTTGCCCCATAAATCATTTGGCAGCAGAGCTTCAGCTCAGCTCAGCTCTTTGCTCTGCCTGCTTATGGCAATTTATTAATTTCTTTTTGCCATCTCACTCATACGCATTCCTCTCGCTCTCTCTTTCCCCTCTTTTGCAGCTTGGGATATTGGCAACTCGGTGCAGGACGCGTTTGTTATTGCCGTGGAGGAGCACGCGAGGGAGCGTTTACAGCGATTGGCGGCCCTCAATCGCGTTACGCCCGTGGATATAACGCAGCTGTCGAAAAAGGTAAGTTCCTGGCAAAAGGCGCAGCCAACTTAACAGGGAGAGTTGCCAGATCGTCAGGCAAGAAGAATAGCAATAACTAATTAAAGAGATGCTTTATAGAATTATTGAAATATTAAACTTAATTAAGGATTGTTGAATTCCGATATTTTTGTAAAGGAAAGCAACTTTCAAAAGTGTTCAGTTCCTGGCAAAGGCGCAGCCAACTTAACAAGGAAGGTTGCCAGATCATCAGGCAAGAATTGAATATACAAAATAGCAATAACTAATTAAAGATATGCTTTTTATAACTATTGAAATATAAAACTTAATTAAGGATTGTTGAATTCCGATATTTTTGTAAAGGAAAGCAACTTTCAAAAGTGTTTGTGTGCTGATCTGACAACACTGAAATGTAAGCTCGTGACAAAAGGCGCGGCCAACTTAACAAGGAGAGTTGCCAGATCGTCAGCACACAAATTAGCAACAACTAAATAAAGTTGATTCTTTTAACTATTGAAATATAAAACTTAATTAAGGATTGTTGAGATCCGACATTTTTGTAAAGGAACGCAACTTTCGCAAGTGTATTTGTGCTGATCTGGCAACACTTAAATGTAATTGTAGACACTGTATGTTAAGCTGACAACTTTATGCCTCAGAGTTAAAGGCGGTTAGCAAGTTTTAGTTCAGTCAAACTATTTGTTCCAATCACAATTTGTATGTTAATCTGGCAACTTTGGTGGCCCCCGCAGCGTTGCCATACCTTGTAGAAATCTGTGTGTCGTGTCTAGCAGGAAACGAGCTTCGACTTGACTCGACTCGACTCGACTTGACTTGCGTCTCGACTTGCTCTTGACTTTATTGCTGCTAAAATATGCGAAAAGTTTTGCGCAACTTGTGAATCGAATGGCATGAATCTGCTCGCATTCCGATATGAATAATTGAGTGCAGCAAGGAGAATGGAAAGCAGGGAAACTGCTGGAAAGTCGAGTGTGGGGTAAGGGGAAATGTTGAAATGGGCGAAATGGGGAAATCTAAAAGTCAGCAACTCGTTTTTGGGGGCAAACGAAACATTTTTGCAGACTGCAAATTGAAATTGAAATGAAATTTGTGTGGCACACAAACACACACACATACACAGAGAGTAGTGTAGTTTGTCAATATGAATGCCGTGCAGTCTATGCATACTTATATAAAAAAAAATACATATAAAATGCGAGATGTATTCGAAACCAGTTAAAATAGTCGACGCCTCGCCTCTTGGCCCCCTTTTTTTGACCGGCTTGGCAATAGCAGAGCAAAAAAAAAACAGCAACAAACCAATGAGGAAATAGTCGCAAATTCAATTAAAAATTCAACAAACAGTGCACAAACAAAACGACATAACAAAAAAATCAAACAAAAAAAAACAATAACAAATTTCAGTCTGACAGACGGAAAACGAAATAGAAACTAAAAGTGAAAAAAAATGTGGAGACAAACGTTGTGTTAACTTGGGCAAAAAAAACAGCAAACAATATGCAAAGAAATAACAGATGACATGCACAGAAGCAAGGCTAAGGGATACCCTGTAAAATATTTTAAACATTTACAGGGTATGGTTGAGATAACCTAAAAAATTATGTCAACTTGTAGTCTAATAATTTACAGGATATTCTCACTTAATAAAAAGATACCATGTGAAGTTATTTCTTCTTGAAGTATACTAATTTACAGGGTATTCTCACTTTATAAAATGTATGCCCTGTAAAATGATTTCAAAAGTCATTTACGAAATAAAATGATTTTAGCTTGAAGTACGCCAATTTACAGGGTATGATTACGAATTGAAAAAGCTTAACTAATTACACCAAGCAACATTTGAGCTTACCCCAAAAAGTATTTTACAGGGTATGCTGCAAAATACAGAAAACAAAAAACTGAAACTGCAAATCAAGTACAAGTTATGTGTGTGTGTGTGTGTGTGTGTGGGGCCAATTGAAAGTGAGTGGGCAATAAGTTCGAGTGTGAATGTGAGTGTGAGTGTATTCAAATTGCGCTTGACAGCTGTGCATGATGATTGTTAACTCGCAACTCGAGTACGAGTTAAGCATTTGCTAATGAAATTAGTAAAGTGAGTGCACTCACAATTATTCGAAAGCCGTTAAAGTATTATGCAAGCCGAATCGAATGAGTCCAAGCCATGAATGCCAAGTGAGTAGTGCGTGAATAGTGTTCGTAATGATTCGCAGAGGGATTTAATTCAACAAATTCAAATAGCTTAATCTCCAACCAATTGGCTTTTAAAACACCTTTGGGAATGCAAAAATTCATAACGATTGTATATATAAATCGAAATGAATAATACAAGCGTATAAATTACTGTTGAAATGAGCAAATTACTAATTGTAAAAGTTGCATTGACATTTGAAATTGTTATAAATTCAATAAACTCGATTTGAATTCAATAACAATAAAATAACAAATAATATTCTGAGTCACGAATTTTGGTACATAAAATAATTACTAGAGTATTTATGATTCCTGAGAACTTGATTGCGATCGGGAAAAAATTGTAGAAGGTATTTTAGAAATATTTTGTATGGCAAATTACGCCTACTGCAAATCGGGTTTTAGCCGCTTCTGGTATATTATGACCTTTCTGGTATATTTTGAATGTAGTACTTCAACGATATACCAAATATGGCCTTTAGTATTTTTTGTGATATATTTCAAGAATAATATCTCATTGTTTTGTTTTGATTCGATATGGGAAGCGGGTATTTTATATATTTGTTATATATATTTGCTATATTTAGTATATTGATATAGTACGGCACTAAAAATATACCATAGAGTGCAAAATATACCAAATTGTCAGTCAAAACAATTGAGATCGGTAGTAAGAAAGCGATTTTGCCCATAAAAAAGTATTTTTTAAAAACCTATCAAAATTTTGATTTGATAGCAACCAAAATTTTAAGAAATCTTAAATACTATGGAATTATTGTATGTACCAAAAACTGCTTTAACGTCAAATTATAAAATTAGTTTAAAAAATTGGAAAGAAAGTAAAAACGATTTTGAAATTTTAAACATTGCATTATATAAAATTTAACATTTTTACCCTGATAGATGTCTTCTTATATTATATTTTATAGAGCAGCTTTGCTTTTCCTTCTATTTCTCTCTGTGGTGTAGCTTTTATATATTGGTTAACACATGTTTCTAACTTGTTGTATTTTATGCTGATTTTAATCCATTCTAAAGAGTGTTAGAAATTTGTATAATTTAAGAATCTATTCTCAATTTTCTATGTATAGTATTAACTAGAAATATTTATTCGTACATCTTCCACACGAAGTCTAGCGCCACTTTGCTTATTTTCATCCAGCTCGTTGTGTTTGCCAAGTGCAAACGCTTTAAACATGGCTCTCGTCAAGAGGCACTGAGAAAGCCGCCTCAAGAGTCATTGGGTGGTGCAATGCAGCCGCAGCTGTTGCGGGTGCCCCGCCTCAGGGGGGAGAAGGAGGGGAAGCTGGTGCTTCGTTTGGTTTCGCGTCAAGTTATTATTCAGCAGCTAAAGCTATCAGAAGCAAGCGAACCCAGTCAATCGCTTATTGCCCCACGGGCAGCAATTGAACCGAACCGAACCGAATCGAATCGAAGCTAGGCGAATCGAACCAAACCGAACCGAACTGAACTGAACCAAAGCATGAACCGAACCACAACACAGCCAAAGCGAAACCAAGCTCAATTGAACCGAAAGCGAACTGAACCCAAACTCAAACCGAAACCGAATCAATGATTATAAGTGCGATAAGTGCTTGAGTGCAATTGCAGCAGGCGAATCGAGGAGCAAGGAGTATAAAGGGGTGGGGGAGGGTTAGTTCAAAGTGAGTAGGGGGAAGAGGGGAGGGAGGACAGAATGATGAGCCTGCCATCAGCACGCAGCAAAGAACCGAAGCAGCGGAGGCAGCGACTCAACGCGTCGCGGCGCGTCTTGGCTGTCAATAATCCGATAAAATGCGGATGGGCCGCAGAAAAAAATAAACGCAAGAAAAAAGCGCGTGTAAACAGCACTTGCGTCATACTTAATGGATGCTGCTCGACTAGCCGATACCCTGCAAAGTGGGAAAAGTGAGAAATGCAAAACAGCTCGACTAGAAGATGCGCTCTAAAGATGCAAATTATTTATGCCAAACGGGTGTGATCGACTTGCAGATACGCTGTAGAGAAGAAAGGAAAGAAAAACAAATAGAAAACGAGAGAATTGGACAAGACAAACTAATGAGAAACAAGAGAAATAAGTGTGAGAGAGAGAAACAGGGAATGAAATGTTAGAGAGAGAGAAAGAGCAAAAGAAGTGTGAGAGAGAATGAAAGAAAGAAGTGTGCGAAAGAAAGAGAAAGAAAGAGAAAAAGTGTGTGAGAGAGAATGAGAGAAAGAAGTGTGCGAGTGAAAGAAATGTGAGAGATAGAAAGAAGTGTTACAAAGAGAAAGAGTGAGCGAGAGACAGGAATACAAAGAGACAAAGAGAGAGAGGGAGAGAGAAAGACAAAGAGGTAGAGAGAGAGAGAAGGTTAGAACAAAAGCGAAAAATTCTTGCTAGTCAATACGCCCGCTTGGTGTGCGTCTCTGCTAGGGTATAAGAACAGCTGAATGCATGAATGGGAATGAGGAGCAGCGGAGTAACGAGTGCGGGGTGAAGACGGAGGCAAAGCTGTTGGAGGGATATTGAAATGAACTGAGCTCGGGTTGGATTTACTATGAGGCAGCTTTACGAGGCGTGCCAGAGGAGACCGTTGAGGTGGGGCTAAGAGAGAGGAGTGGAGTGGAGAAGGGAGGGGAGTGGAAAGGGAGGCAGAGAGTCTGCAGCAATTGAACGCACAAGTGGAATGTGCACGAAGCGTGAAGCATTTTGTTGACGGCAGCACAAGATATACTATACTTTTATATATATGTATGTATATATATAATATGTGTGCACAACATATAGTATAATATATATACAAAAGATATACTATATATATTTATATGTGTGTAGTAAGTGCTTAGATATCTGGGCTATACATGTGGCAGCCGTTGTCGCAGTCGCTGTAATTGCATCCGCGTGGGTGGCTAAACTTTTAGCTCTTCTCTCTCTCACTCTCTCTGTGTTCTTTGCTCTCTGTTGTCTGTTCTGTGTGGCAGCTGTTGCGCCACCTGTTGTCGAGGGGGAGGAGGGATAACTGTTATCTGTAGCTGTCCAAAGAGCTTAGCTTTAGCAAAGCATTTTAGGCAATTGCATTAGCCGCAAAAACACCTTTTGCACTTTCATTAAATTGCCAGTGAGTTTTGTCGCCTACAGTTTGACAGTCATTGGTGGGACACACACACACACATATTTATATGTATGTTATGCTTGCAATGTTTTTTTTGGGGTGCGGTCGCCTTTTGTTTTGTTTGGGACACAGGCGCAGCCCACGCAGCCAGACAACAGCGACACACATACATATATACACGCACAGTGGGCACACCCACGCACACATCGCACACAAAAGAAGTCTCACTGGTACAGTGATCATTCGCTTGACGAGACAATAACAAAATGCAATGATTCAACTTATGGCACACTCTTTCCAGTTTCCAGAACTTTCCCTAGAAAATTGAGAAGCATGAATGCTAAAGGAATGCGATACAGCAATTTCTTTCTATTTCATAATAAAGAACACATTTTGTCAGAAGAATGTTGTTTTATAAGTAAATTCTATTAAAATGATGGCAAACTCTTTCCAGTTTCCACAACTTCCACTGGAAAATTGAGAAAAATTGATGCTAAGGAAACGCGATAAAGCAACTTCTTTCCATTTTTAAATAACTATCATATTTTGTCAGTGGAATATTGAGAAAGGTGTTTTTTTTTTTTTAACTAAAAACTATAAAAGTTATGGCAAACTATTGCCAATTTCCAGAACTTCCAGTGAAAATTTCAGTTGATAAGACTGAATGCTAAAGAAACGTTATAAAGCAACTTCTTTTAATTTCAGTCTTTTGAAACAATAAAAGAATAACTTTTTATTTAAAAATGAAATCACAAATTGGGATGCCATTACATTTATAACAAATTATTATATACTCATCAACTTGGTTTGTTGTTTTCAATCGCAAAAATGGAGAATTATATTGTAAACAATCGAAAAAAGATTAAATAATGAATAAAAGTTTCCAGTTCCCAGTTTGGGAACAATTACAATTTACTGTATATAATTTTAGTGGAAATTTTTGAAACTATGAAATAATTATTTTCTATGGCTTGTTGTCTTTAATTGCAAACATTTCCAATGGCAAATTGGAATATTTAAAATGGAACAAAGAATAAATATCGAATAAAAATTTTCAGTTTCCAGATTACTATGAAATTACAATTCCATTACTTCCAGTGGAAAATTTAAAATATAATAGAAATATTTTTCACTAAAAAGTTCGTTTATTAATTTGACTATCCAATTACAATTCCAGTAAGGGTATGAACTGAAACAATGATGAATTAATGCTTTAGATATATAAGAGAACGATTCTTTAGCAGTTTTTGAAGAATTCTTTATACGCCAATCGATGATTTCCAGTCTACAAACTGTTTTTTTTGATTTTCCACTTGCATTCGCAGTTCTAATTTCCTCTAGAATCTAAAGCGATGCATCGCTTGGCTATTTCAGAATTTAGTGCACGCAGCATTTTCCTACAGCATTGTTGCAGTCAACAGTTTTGCAGCTACTTGAGTGACATGATTATGATTAATGTGATGCGCTTTGCTCCATACTCCGTAATTAAGATGGATACTTTGTCATCTTACTGGGGCCCCACTGTATGCATATTAATAATGCATATTTCATTAGGCGAAACGCGTTGGCTGCACAAAAGCCAAATCCTCGCTCGAAGAGAGCAGAAAGGGAGGAACTGGAACAAGCCTGAGGCTCTGAGGCAGGCTTCGCTTTTGTCGCGTCTTGCGTCAGGATTATTTTGGCTAGCTTTATTTTAATGAAATTTGATTGATTTGCATATGCGAATGGAGCCTGTCAGCATCGCTAAATGATGACGATGTTTGCGGCCTGACTTTTTATTATGCCACTGAACGAGGATGCTGAGGCTGAGGCTGAGAGGAGAGCCACATTGTTTGCCTCTTGGCTTCGGGTGAAATGTCGAATTAATGGCTTTGAATACAACAAAAAAGCAAAAAAAAAAAAAAAAAAAATAAGAAAACAATCGATTAATGTTATTGATATGCGGTCGCTTGCAAATGGGAATACAATGTTATCTAATGGCAATTATGTAGATTTGTTGGCTATATTTAGTCGACCAGCTGGTCATCGATATTTTTATCGATAACAAGGCAAATTGAAAATCCTGTTCGATACACGTGTCCTTCAGTGTCCTAATTATTATATTTAGTTAAGACTATGCAATTTTATTATTCTTCATATAACAATTGCTCTTTACAAATAACGATAGTAGCGATAATATCGATAAATGTATAGAATACCTTAAGTGCATTATTAAGAATCAAAATTCCAATTAATAAACTAGTAATTAGAATACAATAAGGAAGATAATATTATTCCTTATGACACGACGAAAATGAACCACTCTTATTCCGATTGTATTTATCGATTTATACGTCGATAGCTGTGTCAAGAATTCTTTAAACACTTTAGGGATATTGATTTCTAAAAATAAATCAATAAATACTTGACCACTTTTGTACCCAAGTGTCGATAGCTGTGTCGAATGGTATCAATCATCATAGTTCGAATTAAAAACTAATTATTCGAATTTTTAAAATGCATTAGAGATATTGATTTCCAACAGTAAATCAAAAAAAGACTTGACCATTGTTTTCTCGATAGTCGCGATAGTATGTATCGATAAATTAACAAAAATTGAAATCCATTTAGAGCATTCTTGTTGTTGTTGTTGTTGATTGACTTGGTTGTGAACCTATACTATACTCTTTTGCTTTATTTTCCATCTTTCGATTTGCCTCTCTTCAAATGCAATTGCAACAACAGTTGCAGCAAACGAAAAGCGGCAACACAACGAGCCAGAAACAGGATCTGAGTTTCCTCAGCGACTCGACGCCCATCTATGTGACATCGTTCAGCAGCAACCAGATCACCTGCAGCAGTGCCACGATGACAACAGCCACAGCGGGTGGCCCGATAAGTGCTCCCACATTGGCGCCAACAACAGCAACAGCTGCTGCCGCAGCGGCAGCAGCCACAGCGCCCTCAGCGGCACTCGTGAGTGCAGCGGTTGCAGCGGCAACAGCAGCAGCGGCAGCGAGTGGCGATCGGAATGCGAATAGCTCGACAACGGCGGCGATTGTTAGTGCGACGGCAGCAGCAGCGGCAGCAGCACTCAAGCAACCACCAGCCACAGCAGCAGCAGCGGCTGCTGGCAGTGGCAGCGGCGGTGGCAGCGGCGGTGGGAGTGGCGGTGGCAGCGGCACGAGCAGCGCGACGGGACACATCTATCAGACGAGCCAGGCGCAGCAGCAGCAGCTGCAACAGTTGCAACAACAGCTGGCAGCAGCTGCTGCTGCCGGCAAGCCGCTGCAAGCGAAATCATTGCTCGCCAGCAGCTTGCAACATCTGGCCGAGGAGGTCGACGACGAGGAGATGGACGACGACGATGATGTGGATGGTGCCAACTATTGTGGCATCACCTACATCAGTTACAACAACAAGCACGCCCAGTTGCCGACAACGACATTGCCGGCAACCACAACATTGCCAGCGGCAGCAGCAACACTTGCCACCACAGCGGCGATACATCAGCAACGTCAGCAAACAGCGGCAGCCGCAACGGCAACGGCGACAACAACAGCGCACTTTGTGGACGCACAAACATCGACATCGCCAACGGTTGCTGCTGCCGCTGGTGCTGCTGCTGGTGGGACAACGAAAGGTGGCGTGAGCATTGTGACAGCAGCGGACATCTCATTGCCGCCTCATGTGCATGGAACGACGACGCCGAAAACCGAATATTCAACGGCCATATCCAGCGGGCAATTGCAGCAGGCGTTCGCTGAGTTGCAGCTGCAGCAACAGCAACATCAACACGGCAGCAGCAACCTGAACAACAACAATGGACAGCAGCAGCAGCATTTACTTTTAAGCAACAACAATAATAGCAATAATTGCATCACATCAGGCAACATCAGCAACATTAGCAACATTGGCACGTCCGCTTTGAAAAATTGTGATTTATTAATATCAAATAATTTGTATCCACCGAGACGAGAGGTGAGAGAGCGAGTGGGAGAGAGAGAGAGAGAGGAGAGAGAAAGATTTCAGTTCGCTTTCTGTTCAAGTTTTCAACTTTGATTTCTTATTCTATATATAATATTTTTGTATTTCGTTTTTATTTGTGTTCGATGATTCGCATTATTGATTACACAATCTGCTGCCATTGCTTTCTTTTACTGAGACTATGCTCTTTTCTTTTCTAACACGCAGTTACTAACGCATAACGATGATATCATCATACATCAGTCCAACGATGACCTTGGCCCCCTATTTAATACAACAGCAACATCAGCAGCAGCAGCAGCAGCAATAGCAGCAGCAGCCAACAATAGCAATCTACAGCAGCAGCAACATTTGCTGAGTGGCGCCGCCATCTTTGAGCTGCAGCAACAACAATTGCAACTGCAACAGCAGCAACAGTTGCAGCTGCAACAGCAACACAGTCCCACAAGTAGCATATCAAAAGGCAGAACTGAACTTTTACTCGGCGATCAATCGCTGCGACAAGAATCAAGGTAAGTGCATGCATATTTGCATTTGTTTTAACTTGCTAACAGGCAACTGAACCGGTTCGCTATGCGGTTCAGTCGAATAACGCTGATGCTAATAACATCAGAGAAGTGAAATTTGGCAAATTGGGAACCATTACTTGTGAAAACTATATATTTCTATCAAATTGAACCGGTTCACTAAGAGGTTCAGTCCTATAAATCTGTAGCTAATAACGTCAGTGTGTTGAAACTTCGCAAATTCAAAGTAGTCACGTAAATGAGCAAGATAGGAAGGATTACTTACGAAAACTTTCTCTTTTTTAGCGAACCGAACCGGTTCACTAAGCAGTTCAGTTGCGAAACTCTTTTGCTAATAATTCCAAAGAGTTGAAGTTTCTCATTTGCGTAGAATTCACGTAAATGAGCAAGACTGGACTGAACCGGTTCGTCAAATGGTTCTCTTTTATTACTCTGAATAGATGCTAATAGGCATTTTGAATAGATGCTAAAAGGCAACCGAACCGGTTCATTAGGCGGTTCAGCTGTGTAACTCTTTTGCTAATAGCACTCTTCAGTTCAGTTGAATAACTTCTACAGGCTTATATGCTATTGTTGTCAAAAATGTATTTACGAATTTCATAGACATTTGGTCAATGATAATGTAAAGCATTTAACTACACACAGTTAGCAAAGCAGCAGGAATATGAAATGGTAATTCGTGATAGAAATTTACCTGTCGTGTTTAAGCTGTGTTTTAATCACAGTATTTGAACTTCCATAATTAGTATTCGACAAAAATGCTAATCTATTCAGAAAATAATTGTATGCAAATAAATGCCGTGTTTAGAAATAGAGCATGTATTATATTAAAATATGGGATAACTAACAAAAATCAGAAAAGGTACAAATATATTATAATATGGAATAACTAATATTGAATGGCTTAAAACGATTCTTAAATTTTCATGTACCATAAAAAAAGAATTTCCTTTTCTTAGTTCAACATTTCAAATGTTTATTATTCTACTATTATTATTTTATTCCGAATGTTTTCTTCCACTGCAATTACAATTACAACTATTTTGAAACGAACGAATTGAATTTGGGCACAGTTGAGAAGTCATTGTGACTGCACTAAAGCAACGACTTAAGCAATAAAGTGTTGCCTATCCGACAGGCGCCAGTGACTCTGCAACCCCCGGACAGAGGCAGCTAGCTAGAGCAGTGACTGTGCAACCCCCGCGGACTCCGCAGCTTCAGCTTCATCTTCATTGTGCAAATGGACAAGTGTAGTGAATGAGTGTAGGTGTAAGAGTGTGTCTATGTATGTATGTGTGTGTGTGTGTGTGTGAGTGAGTGGATTTGTTTGTTTGTTTGTTTCTCTATTTGCCAAGCATTTATTACCGTTTCACAGCAGCGCTGGAACCTTCTGCATTTCACATTCGCCTTTCGCATTTGGCATTCACATATTCGCATTCACATTCACATTCAGTTGCTCGTCCTGGCCGCACACTGAATGGGAATCATGTGCGCCATGGAAATACCCCACATATAGCACATGTGTCCATGTCTGGGTGTGTGTGTGAGTGTGTGTGTGAACGTTGTTTTTATGACTGCTTATTTATTTACTTGGTTGGCTCGCTGGGTTTTCCAGCTGGCTGGTTTGTCCTCGTCCTCATCCTCGTCTTCGTTCTCACTCTCGGTCCATCTCTCTCTCTTCGCTCTTCGCACTTTTCCTCTCCCACTCGCACTCTATGGCATTTTTAGTCTCGTTTTTATTATTATTTCAGTTTTTTTTCCTGTTTTTTGCGCTCTGTTCTCTGTTCATTCTGCATTCGCGTTTCGCCTTTGGCCAACACAGATATTTTTCACACATTTTTCGCCGTTCGCAGTTTTCTCTTTAGCTGCTCTCTGCAGGTGTCTGTGACTCTCTAACTAAGTGTGTGTGTGTCTATGCTCCAGTGCGTCTGTCCTCACACACTCACACACACACATACACTCTGCGTCCTTGTCCAGGCGTTGCCTTTGCCTCTGTTGTGATTTCGCCAAGCAGACCAGAAGACCATCATCATCGTCTTTTGCCATTTCCTCCCCAGCGCCTCCCAGTTGCCCCCCTGCATCTCGCATCTCGCATCTCTCAGCTCGCATCTCGCCTCGAGACAAGCGCCAAGCGCCACGCGCGCTCTCATTTTATGCTCATTATTAATTAACGAGTTATTTTCCACACCCTGCGCCCTGAATATTTATACATTTTTGAATCGATTTTCCTTGAAAATGCGCTACTCACATCGCATCATCAAGGCTGCTCCCACTTGTTGCTCTTTCTCTTTCTCCCTCCATTCTCATTCAAGATGGGAACTTAAAGCGTTGCATCTTTCACATTATGAAATTTATTTATTGTGCTTGACGTTTGCGCATCATCTGATAATTGCTTTTTCCAAAAAGATGTTGAAAAATAAATATATTTTTCTTAAAACGATTTTAAAACTTTCAGATAACAACACAAAAACAATTTCCCATTCTTACATAAAGATAATATAACGCAAAAATACTACAATTTATCAATACCATATTTGGTATATTTATATACTACTGCATTCGAAATATACCGTAGAGATCAAAATATACCAGATTGTCAGCCAAAGCAACTGAGATTCTTAGTGAGTTGGCGTATTTCTTAAATAGCTTCTATAATTTTTACCCGATTCCAATCAAATTCTCAGGAATCATAAATACTATAGTTATTATTGTCTGTACCAAAATGAACGACATTAACTCATTCCTAACTATATTTTGTGCTGTTTCTTTAAAAGGTTTCTTATATTCTGTTTGACGATGATACTTAGAATTTTATTAGATTAACAACAATATTTTTTTAATTAGCAAAAACAGTTAAAAAAAAAACTGCAGACTACTTAAGAACATAATTGCGAATTTTTTAAAGCAAAACATATTTAAAAAATCTCATTGTTCAATTTGCAAAGAATTTGAGATAAATGCGAAATATGAATGATGAGTGCATTAATTGAATTTAGCCTTCGATTCATCATCACTTTCGCGCAGATATCTTTATCTTTGTGCTGCTTCTTTTTTCTATTCATCATCTCATCTATGATTGTCATTTGCTTTCACTAATTACCCCGTTCGCTGTCTCCTGTGGCTGCTGAAGAACTCGCCACACACACACACACAAAATCGGATAAAATTGCAAGTCGCAAGAGGAAAACCTGCTGAGTAATCAGATGCTCAGATGACAACGACAACGACAATGACAACGGCAATGACAATGACAATGACAGAGAGATGACAACAGCAACAACAATGAGAGTCATAGATAATGCACATTAAAGTGCGTTGCATCAAGTGTTGTGTTGTTGCACATTTTGCAGGCTGGCAAAACTGTCAAACTTTGATTGGGGCCACGAGAGACGCAGAGACAGAGACGGAGACAGAGACAGAGATGCCAGACAGTCTGACTGAGCTATCTGTCTGTCTGTCCGTCCGTCCGTCCGTCCGTCCGTCCGTCCGTCTTACTGCAGTTTACTCATGCGTCTGTCTATACATTTTTGTGTCTTTCCACTTACTTTTCCTACGATCCCAGAGCTCGACATTCGTCTTGGCATTCGTCTTGACAAGCATAAGCATCAAATGTCGATGACATTAGTCTTCGACACATTCAAATCCCGAATTTTGCTGTGGCTTTTCAGTCTTTGGGTTTGGTCCGTCACTTTTGTCTTTGCTATCGAGTCAAGTACAGAGTCAAGCACATCAATTAGACGAGAGAATGACACAGAGAGAGAGAGAGAGAGAGAGAGAGAGAGAGAGAGGGAGAGGCAAGGTAAGAGACGGAGCAAACAATCATTTACAATTTTACCTGACTCGAAACGCACATTCATATTCGGAAATGCCTACGATTACATGCCAATTATTTGCAAGGGCATCAGCACTCGGCACTTGGCACTTGGCACTATGAAAATGGATTTAGACTTAAGAATTGGCCAACAACAATAGTCGGCAATTAGGGCAGACAAATTGCCCCAAAGCAATACAACTTTGTGGCAAGTAAATTAAGCGATTTCAGCACAACTTTCAACTTCAGACAGCTCCTCAACTGTTGTTAACTATTCATAATTCTATGGGATTATAAAGTGCTCACAAACTCTTCTTTTAATATTACGATATTCCATTTTATTTTATTTAATATACTATATCTCCTTAGCTAGTGGGTCCAAAGAGTTAAGAACAGGGTTCGTAAATTGAGTAAAATAATAAAAAAAAGTAAAGTTTTAAATGAATTTTATTTTTAAAGTTTTTATAATAATAATTAAACATAAGAGTTATTTGTAAAGGTCTATTTTTATAGTACTTAAAAATAAATCATATAAAAAGGTTTTTGTTTTAATCCCAAAAAAAAAATAATATTAATACTAAATTTCGGATAATTTTCTCATACCTTACAAATGTGATTAAATTTAAATCTTATAAACTCAAACATAAATATATTAAAGTAACATACTTAACAAATTATAAAAATTAATGAAAGATATATAAAATAATATTAATGAGGAAAAGTACAGATACAATAATAATCATAATCAGTTGCTTTGGCTTGCAATGTGGTATATTTTGTTCTCTATGATATATTTTAAATGCAGTACTATGTCAATATACCAAATATAGCCCTTGGTATATTTTTGTATTTTTGTGGTATATTTTACAAATAATACCGCATTGTTTTGTCTTTATTTATAGTTGTCATAGTCGAGCAAGAAGAATGTTCAAGAATTCTTTCTTAAGCAATAATAATGAGAACGATACTTCTCCGACTCCAGCTTTAATAAGCAGTGTTCCAGTGTTGATAAGCGCCAATTTATTGCAGTTATTTTCAAAGTTGCAGTAAATGTAACACTCAACGGTTTATTACGTTTTGCAACTAGTTTGATTTTTGTTCCTTAATAGGCGATCTTTTTGCTTTTATTGCAGCTTGATGATTGCTTATTTAGTTTCCGCTTGTTTGTTGGCCAATTGAGTTGGCACTCTTTATATGGCCAAATTGGATCGGACAGGAAGTGCAAAAAAAGAAAACAGAAAGAAAAATATGTGTATGCTTGCGTGTTTCTCACAGTGTAAATTGATTGGGGATTGCAAGTTGCAACATCGGGCAGCGTACACTGCAAACACGGTGCCGCTTCAACTGTAATTTGGAATTTTGCGCATGTCTTGAGACAAGTTTGTTGTTGTTGTTGTTGCTGTTGTGTGTTTTTGGGGCTTTGGCATGCCAACCATGTAGCGACCATGTTGTCAGTGTAAGAGTGTGAGTGTGTGTTGTCCAGGTCCCAAGCAGTCGAGACGGCCGCGCTTTGGCATTCGGCATGCGAGGCACGCGCAGGCGCAGCATTTTTTGTGGACGCTTCGTTGAGGTAGGACTGACCGAGCGAGCGATTGTGTTTGTTGTTGTTGTTGTTGTTCTTGTTGTTGCTGAGGGTCACTTTCCCATGCATCCACCCCACACATGACAAAATCAATTAGAGCAGCGTTGCCAGATCAACAAGAGTACAACAAATATTAATTTCCTGCCCAAATTACGTCGTTGTGCCTAGCAACAACAAACGACAAAGCGACAAACGCCCACGTCGCAGCAGAGCTTGGAGAGCAGCAGCAGCGACAGAGGAAGCGCGCACGCAGGCAGCGTTAAATGCGAAGGCAAACACAAACACACACACATACGCGCGCAGAGCAGAGCAGCCAAGAAGGCAGCGAGAGCGTCGAGCAAGTGAGCAGGCGAATAAGAACAAGCACACACACACACACAGAGTGTTGCTGTGCTGCTATAGCAGAGTAAACTTTTTTTTTTTTCGAGTTGTTTCTTTCTTTTCTTTTTTTTAAAGTTGTGAAAGAACAAAACTAAATAAAAAGCGCAAACAAAAGTAAAGCGCAAAAAGTTTCAAGAATATAAAATGAAATCATATATATTTGCGTATGTATGTGTGTGTGTGTGTGCAGCTTGTAACTTGAGATAAATCCGTTATAATAACTCTGGGCAACTGGACTGCAGAGAGGGAGCGAGGGGGGACAGCAGGCAAAGGCGGCCTAAATGATGCCCAACAGGCAACACACATACATGCATACACGGGGCGCACCTCAAGTGTTGTGTGCTGTTGATTGTATCTTTGGAGGATGCTTTGCTGCTGCTGCTGCTGCTGCTGTGACTACGACGACAGCAGCGACGTCGACAGCGCAACAACGACATGTCTTTTGTTTTGTTTTCACTGCGCTTTGCTTTGTTTTTGTTGTTCTTGTTGTTGTGGTTGCTTTGCCCTTGCCCTGCCTTATACGAGTGTACTTCTAACTTTACCTGTTGTTGTTTTGTGTCGTATTGTTTAGTGTTCTAGAAACACACACAACAAAGCGTTCTCCCCTTTTCCCAAAAAAAGGAACAAGAATCGCCGTCGCCATCGCCACAAATGGGAGCAGGCAAAATGGCAGCGCAGTTCATAGACCAAAAAGGTAGCGTAAAGTTTGAATGGGGCAGTTAATTTGTCTGCTCGACAACACTGCACTGTAAATGGCAGCTTAATTACTACAGACAGATCGGCAACACTGCAACGATGCAAAACACACACAATATCGGTTCGTTTAGTAGCATTTACAATGCTTATGCTTATGTGTGTGTGTGTGTGTGTGTCGGTGTGTCGGTGTGTGATTGTGATTCTTTAGCATAGAAAAACGCAGCACAATGCGTTAATTATTTTTCTTACCTGTGCCGCACATTCGTTCGCTCTCTGCGTCTCACGCTCTTTTTTTTTCGTTCTCTCACGTCACAGGCTAATAACAGCCACCACTACAAGCACCAACGTGCGTGTGTGTGTATGTGTGTGTATATCTGTTTTGGGCATCTCTGTGGCTGCCTTTGGAGCTGCGCGCGCCAAGCAGCCCCAGTTGTTGTTGCTATTGCTGTTCTGCTACCTTTGGGCAACGGCCGCAGTCGCAGCATACATAGCTGACTGTTGAGTCACGCACACATACACCGACACACGCACACTCACATGCGCAACAAGACGGTACACACACCTTTTGTTCTTTTGTATGCTGCCAGGCATTAACAACAAACAGGCTTAACTACATATAGACATACTCAAACACACAAGCATAACATAACTATGTTTGTATGTATGTATGTACATACCTGGCTGCTTTTGCTGCCGGCGTCGCAGTCACTGCTTGCTTGCTCTGCTTCTACTTTATGTTTGCTTTTGTTGGCATTCCCATTCCTTGTGCAGTGCATGGAGCGCTATCTCGCTTTAGCCTATGCTGCTTGCGCTGCAATTTGCCAAAGCCAAAATCAATGTTGTTGTTGTTTGTGAGCCTCTCATGTTGCCAAGAGTGCGAGTACTTGTGCATGTGTCCATGTGTATGTGTGTGTGTATCCTTGCCTTTGAGTGCGTTTTGAGTGCGCTGCACTTGCGCTGCGCTGCCCACGGCAGGTACAACAACAATCACCACCATATACACTCTCTCACCTCACTGCTGCTGCTGCTTGTTATGTGTGCTCTCTTTCCATGTGCTGTGCACTTGGCGTGCGCTCTCTCAAAGTTAGCTCTCTCACTCTCCGACTCTTGTGGTCTCTCTGCGCTTGAGCCAACGTTTCGTTTTGTGTGCTCAGCTCAGCTCGCAGTCGCAGTCGCCGTTTTAGTTGTTCAGTCTATGGCTGACTTTGTTCGCAGAGAGAGGTAAAAACGGTTTTTCCTTTTGTTGTCGCGCGTCTCGTGCAAAGTGAATCTAAAGCAGCAAATAACAACCACAACAACTACGGAGCACATGTAACCGGCAAAAACAAATAACAGTGTGTGTGTGTGTTTAATATAATTTTTTTTTTGTTTGTGCGAATTAAATTGCAATTAAAAGTCTAAGCAACAACAATGTTTTGTCTACTACGTTTTCTGCTACTAAACTGCACTTTTTGCTATTCGCAGCGTTGCCAGATCACGCGTCTCTCTTGTTGTGTTTTTTGTTGTTGAAATTTTAAATGTGCAAGTGGCAAAAACTATGCGCGCTGCAGGTGTGAATGTGTGTGTGTATGTGTGTCTGGTCAACATGCAACGTCAGTTGTTGGTATTGTTGTTGTTATTGTTGCAGCAGCGATAAAAGCACCAACTGCAACAGCGAAAAATTTCTTTCGAAAGTGCTGAGAAATTGGTCAAGCAACTTTTTAACTGTACGGCAGCGTTGTTTTTGTTGTTGTTGCTGCTGCTGCCGCTGTCGTAATTAATACTTTGGTCAATAAACAACAACAACAACGAGAGCAGCGCATGCAATCAGTTGTTGTTGTTGTTGTTGTTAGTCGACGTTTCGAATTGCGCATGCGCAGCTTTCGAGTTTTTTTTTTGTTTGTATGTATTTTTTTTTAACGTGAATTTCCATTTGCAACTCTGCTTGTGTGTGTGTGTGTTTGTGTTTTAATAGTGCTAGCAAATAGCTGAAATGTGCCAGGATACGGCAAAGAAAACAAGCAAATAAATAAAGCAAAACAAAAAAAAAAATTAAACAAAGGAAAACAAAACAGAACATCTGCAACTACAAAGCGAAGAAGAGGAAGCAGCAGCAGAAGGAGCGGAAGGAGAGGAAGACAACAAATAGCCGCAAAATGCGCATCTTGAAACAATGGTGAGAGACCATGCAACATGCCACTGCAACAGCAAAGCGACTCTGCCGCTTGTGTTGCATGCAACAATAAATTCTTAAACTTAAGCAAATATGTGTGTGATGGGTGTATGAATGTGTGTGTGTGCAAATGCACAAAACTTGTGCAGCTTTTTCGTCTCTTTGTTTGAGCAGCAAACAAACAACTAAGTAAATGCAAAAGATGCATAGAATACATAGTTAGATATATTTATACATACATATAAATGATAGTTGAAAACATTTGAACACATAATATATATATGTATACACTTAAACATTCAAAGAGATTCAATTTTAGATACATTTCTACTTATTAACATATATATAAAGATAGATAGATACTTGTATATAGAAAGATACTTGGAGCCACTTGAAGATATATAGATACATTTAAATATTCAAAGACATTCATTTTTAGTTGCATTTTCATTTATATAAATATATAGATAGAAATTATACTTTTTCATATTTCGAAATACAAAGGTTATACACATAAATATACTTAGTAATTTAATGATCTCAGAAACCTTAATATATAAAAGATATAGAAAACATAGCTATAGAAAAAATACATTTAATAATATTAAGATATATTTAAACTAATAAAAAGTTAGATTTAAACATAGGAAATATGCAAAGAGTTTCTGTATACATATAAGGAATGCATAGCTATAAAGATACATTTAATAATATTGAGATAAATTTAAACTTATAAAAGATACATAGATACCCTGCCTCAAAGATACAGAGCTGCAGATAGGTAGCTCAGCTTGCCTTGCCTCGCCTCGTTTCGTTCTTGATAATCAGCACTATTGTTGTCTGTGTGTGTGTGTAAGTATATCTAACACATACACAGACACAGTCACAAACACATGCATAATGTATCTCAAAGATAGACGTCGCGCATTTCGTATGCAAAACACGACAACTGTCATTACGAATACAAATATTTCGTGGGCTGTGTGCGCCGCACATAAATGAAGTGCAGTCAGTTACATAAACGGCGCAGACAAATGATTGGCCCATAATTCCGCACATTCCACAAAACAGATCTGGTCACATTACACATCTGCAGAGTGTACACAGCTCAGGCGGAAAAGCAACCCAGCTGCTGCTGCTGCTGATGAAAACTCGCACAGTTTTCTAGCCAATTTTTGGTGTGTAGCAAATGGCAAAGAAACAAGTCGAAACGGTAAAGTGAGTCAGCTCGACGGCGAGATACCGGGAAAAATTGATTTAGTGTGACCAAAGCAAGTGGATTTTAAACGATTCTTAAGGATTTTAATAAGATAATGCACATTATGAAAGATTATAAAATAATCTTTGCTTTTGAAGATTTCAAGATTTGAGGATTCATATAAACAGAGACATATAAACTTTATGCTCACCTTATGTTTGAAATATATCTATAGAAATATTTCAGTTATACCATTTTATAATTATAAATGGTTTATTTATTTTAAAAGTTCATTTATAATTGAAATTTAGGAAACTTACTTATTTTCATAAGGTTATTAAGATACCCTATTTCTTTTTGAATAGTTGAGAATGAAAGAGGATGGATGGAGAATGGTAATAAGAAGGGTTCAGAGAGGCAGGAAGAATACTTCGAAGAGAGAGAGAGAGAGAGAGAGAGAGAGAGATGCCATAACTAGCATAGCAAAAGGCCTCAGAAACTATCTTTCGTACCTGCCGCAAAATTTTACGGAGCATATTTTAGTGCCATAACCGTAACCGAAACCACAGCATCGGATGTATGTGTGAGTTTGGTATGTGTGCGTGTATGTGTGTGTGTACGTGATGGGCAATGCGTGATTCGTGCCTCCGGAGACGCGTGTTAACGTCAGTTG